>NC_132922.1:15860714-17110714 GCF_047675955.1 Chlorocebus sabaeus
AGGCAGTTGGAGGACCATCCAGGTGGCCAAGGTGGGTGTTTTATGGAAGGAAAGAAATTCCAGAATGAGCAGCCCCTCGAGAGGTAATGGTCTGCTCTTAGGCAATGGTTTTGAGGCTCTGTCTTTTATTCTAGGGGGTCTGAGAAATCATGTCTTGTAACCAGGGATTACAGTCACACTTTTTTTTTTTTTGAGCCGGAGTCTGCTTCTGTTGCCCAGGTTGGAGTGCAGTGGTGCAATCTTGACTCACTGCAACCTTTGCTTCCCAGATTCAAGCAATTCTCCTGCTTCAGTCTCCCAAGTAGCTGGGATTACAGGCATGTGCCACCACGCCTAGCTAATTTCTTTTTTTTTGTATTTTTAGTAGAGACGGGGTTTCACCATGTTGGCCAGGCTGGCCTTGAACTCCTGACCTCAAGTGATTCACCCACCTTGGCCTCTCAAAGTGCTGGGATTACAGGCGTAAGCCACTGCACCCAGCCAGTCATACATTTTATTCAACCCTTTTCCCATTATGGGCATACAAGGAATCTAAGCACATGGGTATAGATCCCTTCCTTCCAGTAGGATGCCCCAGTGATTATCTGTTCTCTAGAAGACAAAGACAGCCAAAAAATAACTTTACTTCTGGTTATTTTACTCAGTCATTTTCTTTTTTTTTTTTTTTTTTTTGAGACGGAGTCTCGCTCTGTTGCCCAGGCTGGAGTGCAGTGGCCGGATCTCAGCTCACTGCAAGCTCCACCTCCCGGGTTTACGCCATTCTCCTGCCTCAGCCTCCCGAGTAGCTGGGACTACAGGCGCCCGCCACCTCGCCCGGCTAGTTTTTTGTAGTTTTTTAGTAGAGACGGGGTTTCACCGTGTTAGCCAGAATGGTCTCGATCTCCTGACCTCGTGATCTGCCCGTCTCGGCCTCCCAAAGTGCTGGGATTACAGGCTTGAGCCACTGCGCCCGGCCTACTCAGTCATTTTCTTATTTGCCCGTTTATTCAACACACATTCATTGGGTATGTAGTGAATTCTATTTCCATCAGTTTTCTCAACCATACAATGGGAATCCTATTAGAACCTAACTCACTGGGCTGTTGTAAGGATTAAATTAAGTAATGCACATAAAGCTTTTGGCAAAAATCCTGAAAACAGAGTGTGTGCCTAATAAAAGGTAGTGATTATTATGGCTACTATACAAGAGGTACTGTGCTGGGCATTGAAGCTACAGAGAGATAAGGCCAACTCTCTGCTCTGGGAAAGTTCTCTGCCTAATGGAAACGATGATAATTATCAGTAGAAGCATGGTCTAGTGACAATAGGAATAAAGTAGAGGGAGTGACTACCTTTGTATGAAAGGCAGAACAGATTTAGAGAAGAGGTGCATTTCAATGGGGTTTTGAAGGATGGATAAAAGTCCTCCATGTGGAAGGTAAGGATGGCTTTTTCTGAAGAGGGGTCACCACGTGTGAAAACACAGAGCTCTCTTGTCTTTCTCTCTATGTCTTAGGCTGAGGCCCTAGACAGACTTGCCAAGTAGCTGACGCCCTGTGTATTATGGATTCTCAGTGCTCCATCAGCCCGAACTGAACTCTGCTAGCTCCCCTTGGGACCTAGGTGGTATGACCTGGGAACCAAACTCAGCTTGGCTTTGCAGTTGATATCTCCTCATAATGTTGATTATATGCTGTTGGCTGGACTCCTGCCAGGCTGACCTCCCTGGTAGACTCAGAAGAGACCCTCCTTGCTAACCCTGTCAAAAATAGAACCCTCATATCCGCTCTAAAATTTGATTTGAAAAAGGATGTCTGACACTAGGCTGAGGAATGTGGAGAATCTGAGAAGGAAAAATTGCTTTACTATAGTTCCTGAATGAGGGGCAGAGGCAAGATCAGAACTCAGATTGGCCTTATTCTAAAGCCACAGTACACCTGTAGTATTTACTCTTAATATCCCCCAAGTCACAACCCTTTCTTGCCTCCTTCAAGGACCCTCCTGTTCATTCACTCTTTAGGAAGATACTGTGTGCCAGGGACTCTGCTACATGCTTGGAATGAAAATGAACAAATTAGAGTCCTTGCTTTGTGCCTTATGTTCTAACTGGGATATTGGGGAATGGTAAAGTCCCTACCTTCATGGTGTTAAGTTTGAATGGATGTGACAGATAGTAAATACATAAGCAAAGCTAGGGCTAGGCACCATGAAGGGGGCAAACATGGTGCGTGATAGCAAAGGAAGTGGGGAACCCACTTTGACCGTCAGAGGAGTCCTGTACAAGTAGATGGCATTGATCGGAGTCTTAAAGGATGAAGAAGGGAGGTATCACCCTGCCCAAGTAATGCTTGCTGGTGCTTTTGGCTGGAACAATTTTGGGCTGCCTGTCTTGGAAAACTGGCTCTGCACATAGGATTCAGAAGACAAAACCCTCCCTTCCCACCTCAGTGACTTGTACTATTCTCCCTGCCTTCTTGGCTGTGTGTGTAAGGCCTCCTGGGTCTTGTCTAATGGGTCAACTTCTTCTGTGCCCAGGGAAAGTTTGTGGGTCACTGTTCCTGGGAAGTTCTTTGACCCCTATCTCTGCACCAGGCAGAGTTAAGGCCCTTCTCTGTTTGCAAGGGTCATGGTTACGACTATGGGCTCATTTACTCCCTGCCACTCTGTGAGCATCTTGCGAGCAGAAACAGTGCTGGGTTTACCTCCATTGCCCAGTACTTAGTTGGACACATGAGTAGGAGGTGCATAATACATATCTGTGGCATGAAAGAATAAGTGATTTAGCTCCCTGAGGACAAGAACCACATCTTCTAACTCTTTGTACCTCTTTCTTGTCCATCTCTGCCCCTGCAGTGCCGGGTACAAACAGAACCTGATAAATGCTTATGGAATAAATGATTATTTTAATTACTCAATGAGTCACCACAGGGTTCCCTTAAATAGCACTTATTCTGGTGCATTTAAATGTTCATTTATAAATAATTAACTATGTCACCAGGAGGCTTGGAAAAAGGAGTCACACAGGGAGGGAAGGGCTGGGAGAAAAGCTTTAAGCTCCAAGGTTAGGCAGGACAGTGGAGAGGAAGGAATGAGGGCCAGAGCCCAGGCTCCTGGGCACTAGACCCTCACTAGCAACACGACTTCAGGCTCACATAGCCATCTGCACATGGGGAGAATATTTTTGCTTTAATTGCTTCTTGGGTTGGTTGTGAGGATCGGATGTATTCAATAATCTTCTAGGACTGGGGATACGATGGTGTACCTAGCATATGAGCTCCTGTCTTCAAAGGGCTTATAATAAAATGAGTTAATCATGGTAGACTTCACGTGGGTGGCTTCTTATGAATCACACTTCCTGTGTAGTCCCCTCCCACCTGGACTCTGGGTGTGGCCATGTGACTGACTTGAGCCAATGGAACATTAGTAAGCATAATATTAATGTAAGTAGAGGATCGACTTATATTAGTATAAGAAGACTACTGAATGAGAGACCATGTGGAGAGAGAGCCCCGGAGGGTGAGAGGCTAACCTGGATGTTTCAGCCTCAGCATTGCTCTCAGCTAAGCTCCCAAGCGTGTAAGCAACCTCAGCTGCACCATGTGGAGCAGAAGAACCAGCCAGTCAAACTCAGTCAACCACGGAATTGCAGAAGTTATACATCATAATCGTTTTCAGCACTAGATTAGCATTGATAACTAAAATGGAAATATACATAAACATGCATTATACAAATGCAAACTGCTGGCTCTGAAATTCATTTCCAAGGGAAACTATAGAACTTGGAAAAGCTGAATAAATATAAGCTAATGGAAAAATATAACACAATTTTTATTTATTTATTGAAAGCTTATAATGTGCCACAAAACTCACTGATAAGAATAATAGCTCTCCATTTATTGAGGTTTTTCTATGCACCGCTTGCTTTGCTAAGTGACTTACATGAATCATCTCATTTAATCCTAAAACAACTCCATGAGGTTGCACTGTGTTGATGCAGATCTTTAATACAGAAAGTGCTGAGCCACAGAGAGGTTAAGAATTACACAGCCAGTAGGTGGCGGAGCCAGGATTCAAGCACTGGCTAACTCTAGCCTCTTGCAACTCAAAAATGTCGTCCACGGACTGGCAGCATGGGCTTCATCTGGGAACTTGTTAGAAATGCTGTCTCACCCCAACCCCAGACCCACTGAATCCGAATCTGCAATTTAACAAGATCCCCAGGTGATTTGTGTACATATGTAAGTTTGAGAAGTGCTGGTTTAGACCACACTTACGTTTGACAGGTTAACAAGCTCCCAGGTGATTCTTATGCTTGTTAAGTTTTGATGGTCACAGGTCTTGTTTCTAAAGGACCCAGACCTGGACTCTCTCCACACTGGGAAGTAGGCAAAGTTGAGCTTTTGGGTAAGGACTCATGTAACATAATGAAAATAACACACCTTTTAGTGCTTGGCCAACTTGAATTTGAAGCTACCTCTGCTGTTGGCTGTGGTAATGAGCAAGTCACTTCTTACCACCTCAACTTCCTCATCTGTAAAATGGATGTGATGATACTTAATTCATTCTCACCTTCACCCTTCTTGATTTGACCCAACAGAGGAACCATTTGTCCTTGTGTTTTGGTTAGGAGGTTTGTCATTAACTTTCTATAATATGAGCCCATCTAGAGCATTTATAGTGTCAGATAGTAGAGAACCTGGCCTCTCAGCACTGCCATCCCTTATGTGTGAGACAAGAGTGTTGGCTGCCATCATCTTAAATGAATGGTAACATGATTTGGCTCTGTGTCTCCACCTGAATCTCGTTTTGAATTGTAATTCCCAATGTTGAGAGAGGGACCCGGTGGGAGATGATTGGATTATGGGGGCGGCTTTCTCCTTTGCTGTTCTTGTGATAGTGATCTCACAAGATCTGATTGTTTAAAGGCGTGGCACTTCTGCTTTCACTCCCTCTCTCCTGCTGCCATGTGAAGATGTGCTTGCTTCCCCTTTGCTTTCCACCATGATTGTAAGTTCCCTGAGGCCTTCCCAGCCATGCCTCCTGTATAGCCTGTGGGATGGTGAGTCAATTAAATCTCTTTTCTTATAAACTACCCAGTCTCAGGTAGTTCTTTAGAGCAATGTGAGAAAGGACTAATGCAAATGGGCTAACTGGGCATTTGATAGCTCAAGATGGAATCTGGTGACGTGTGTGTGTTTGTCTGTCAGGGAGAGGAAGGAGTGGAAGGGTCCTCCTGGGCACTATGAGTTTCACCTCAATTTCCAAGGATGTAGTTTATTCTTCCTTCAGGTCACCTGGGTTAACTGGGAGGTGATTTCTAAACCAACTAGGAGTTCTTAGCTGTGGGAAATGGTTTTGACCATTTTGCCTTCTTTTATTGAGGTCTAGGAATTCAATTTTAGGAAACAAGTAAAAGTACTTTGAAAATGAAAAATGGAAAAGTCATAAGTTCCAAGCATGCACAGTAAATTAATAAGGGAGATGCTTTTTGGACCAAGGTGGGAGTATGCTCTGGGCCCCTCAAATCCAACTAGAAGATCCCTACTTATACTGTGCACATAGAAGGTGTTGAGGTGGGGATTTCAGCTGTGTCGCTCTGGCCCTGACTGGTATTTGCCCAGCAGACTGATGCTTACCTCCTACTTTTAGGATGGGCCTGGGGGAGACAAGCTTAGAAGGCAGTGCCGATGCCGTGGGGAGAGAGTGTTTGGCAGCAGCAACTAGAAGAAATTTGCTTTCTTGCTTAGCAGTGCAGACCAGAATCAGTGACGTGCATTTTCAGCTTGAACACCATGCCTGTGTTCTTCATGGTCATTTACACCACTTTTTTTCCCTCCCCCTCTCAACAGCAGCTTCCCTTTAGGCATGGTTATTAATACGTCCCTCCCTATGAAATAGTTTGGGTTCTGTGAGGCAGGAGCTTAATGGGAAGGGAGATTGCGACCAGCATTTAATCCTGGGCATTCAAGGATATGAGCAACGGTTGGTTTTGTGCACTAATCTGCTTAATGAGCACATATCCTGGGAAACCCGAGGACCACTGGGAAGCTACTGCTGGAGATTAGGAGGGCAGCCAGGGTGGTGCTTTGCTATTTCAGACCTGACTGTGTGGAAGGCTGTTCAAGGCACTCGATGCATACAGTACATGGTTTAATTCTCACCCCAGTTATTGGAGATGGATATGATTATCTTTGTACTGCAGATGAGGGAAAAGACTCAGAAAGATGAGAAGACTTGCTCAAGGTCACACGACAAGTGGTGGAGTCAGGATTTGTAAGTCTGCCTGACTTCTTTTTAGCAGATCTGGTCAGTGGGACTCCAGACTTTGGAAAACAGAATCTGAGCATGGAAGGGCCTTTCAAGTTTGTTGAGTCTACCTCTCCACTGAATGTATGAATCCCATTAATACCATCCTCACCAGTGACCATGCGACCTCCACCACTTTAATTCCTGAGTGACAGGGAGCTCACTACTTTTTCAAGGCAGCTGGTTCCTTTGTTACACAACTTTATGTGACAAAGTTCCTTCCACTGCATCTCCCTCGCTGGGTCTTCCACCTAGGGTCCTAGCTTTAGCTTGCTCCTGGGCCTCCTCCACACACAGCTTTTTGGAGGCTGGGGTCTCACTGCCTTTGCTCCCTGATCTTCAAGCAACCCAATCTTGTTCATTCAATTCCTTGGCTGTGCCACTGTAGCTAAAGCAGCCTGCCTGACATAGTTCTTTCCCAAAAAGAGCTGATTCATCCAAGGGAGTAGACTGAATACCAGAGCTAAAGGAAGCATGTTTAAGAAGCAGGAACCAGAGCCAGCCTCGCAGGGAAACATGGTGTTTAAATAGCAAAACTCTCATTCATTCTGCTTGCCTGATGGTGCACAGCTAGTCAGTGGTGGGTGGTGGGGAGGGGATTGTGGGAGTGGGGAACTGAAATCTAGCTGAGTTGACCCCAAAACTTGCTTACCTTCCATTCTGCATGCTTTTTCCTGTGGGCTTGTCTGCAGTAACCACCTCTGAGTTGCCTGCCACTAGACCCCTGCCTGTCTTGATCATCCAGGAATAGGGGCACCTCTGCAAGGTGAATGCCTACAAGATGAGCTTTTGGGCATATCCCACTTGGCTAACACCTACTGTGCATGCCCTGGTTTCCCAGGAGGGTGCCACAATGCAAATAATCCTTCCTGGCTTCCTGATTCATCCCCGAGACTCTGCCTGTTGGAATTTCATCCTGGCAGGAGGCAGAGATGGGGAGTGAGGGATACTCCAGAGTGTAACTAACCTGCTGTGTATAAAGGCCCCTTCCCTCTCTGGGCCTAGCCTTCCTCCTCTGCAGCACAAGAGCTCTGGGCCAGGTCAGCCACTCTCAGTGACTGCCTGCTCTTCCAAGCCCCACTCCTGGAGATTGCCATTCAACCGGGTCAGACGCTGAGATTTTAAAACAAAAACAAAAACAAAAAAACATCGCAGGGGATTCGAATGTGCAGCCAGACTTATGAACCAGGGGGCTAGAGAATCATTTCTTTTTTTGGATTTGTAAAAAGATGTGGAGTTTTCCCAATTTCACATATGCTGTCTCATTTGATTGTCACAAGCAGAGGTGGGTATCATAGGAATACTGGTTTCCACTTCGGAGATGAGAGAGTTTAAGTAACTCATCCAAGGCCATACAGAAGGAATAGAGCAGAATTGGAATTCAAAATTAGAAACTCTGATTCTAGTTTCTGGGCTCTTTTCATGACATCAGGCTGCCATCTCTCTATCCCCTCTTGGCTGTAACAGCCACGGGCCACCCACTGCCAGAGAGGCCGGCATTGTCCATGCAAGCCTTCTGCTATTCAATAACAACAATAATAACAAATGTAATAAGATAGCAATGATGTATATTTTACTGGGCATCCACAGTGTGCGGGAGCCTCCGTGTACACTGCTTCTTGTCGTTCTCCCAGCAACCCTGCCAGGTGGGTGTGTTACTCTTGAGTTCACAAATGAAGAATCTGAGGCACAGCGAGACTTAGCAATTTGTGCAGGTCGCACAGCTGGCTCCTGGCAGAGGTGGGATTTGGACCCTGATTTCTCTAATTTGCTAAGTCCCAGCACTGTCCCCTGCACCCCACTGCTTCCATTCAGAAGCATGGCAAGATTCAGACCTTCCTGCCACCCAGACCCAGAGCACCTTTTGCCTCAGAAATGACTGTCAGTCACTCCTGGGTATCGAGGGATCGATCTTTCCTTCCCTGGCAAGGCTTGGCTGAGCCCCATGGCTTGGATTCAATTACACAATCGAAAAGACAAACAAATTAAAAGAGGAGCAGGGCTCTGTAAACAGCTTCTTTAATGACTCTGAGGACCAAGCCTGCTTCTTCCCTTTGGCAGAAGCCTCTCTTGGCATCTGGGATGCCTGGGTTTTCAGACAGGCCTCAGCAGTGCGTTAGGTCAGAAATTCGAAAAACACAGCGGCCTATCTAAATCCCTCTCACAGGGAGCTTGTTAGAAATACAGGTTCTGGAGCCCCACCCAGAGATGCTGCTTCTGTAAGCCCAGGAGTACGGCCCAGGCATCTGCATACTAAAGAGATCCTTAAGTGATTGAGATTTGACTTAGCCATGACTGTGTGTTTGGGAACTCCAAGTTCTTCCTGACTTAGATAAGGTCCAAAGTGGGGGAGTGACTTGCTGGAAGTTACAGGTCAGCAGGAGAGTCGGCACCTTCATTCAGCACTCTCTACATCACCTTATCCTATATTTTCAGGATGTATTCTGTAGTGCCAGGAATGTGGACTCATGGTAGCCAAGTGTATTAATTTCCTAGGGCTGCTATAACAAAGTACCACACACTGAGCGACTTAAAACAAGAGAAATTTGTGTCTTACAGTTCTGGAGGATAGGAGTTCAAAGTCAAGGTGTCATGCCGGGTACGGTGGCTTAGGCCTGTAATCTTAGCACTTTGGAAGACTAAGGCGGGCAGATCATTTGAGATCAGGAGTTCAAGACCAGCCTGGTCAACATGGTGAAACCCAGTTTCTACTAAAATACAAAAATTAACTGTGTATGGTGGCGGGTGCCTGTAATCCCAGCTACTCTGGAGGCTAAGGCAGGAGAATCACTTGAACCTGGGAGGCGGAGGCTGCAGTGAGCTGAGATCACACCAGCTTGGGTGACAGAGTGAGACTCGATCTCAAAAAAAAAAAAAAAAAAAAGAAAGGTGTCAGCAAGTCCACACTGTCTCTGAAGGCTCCAAGGGATGACCCTTCCTTGCCAGTTCTAGCGTTGGTGGTTGCCAGTGATCCTTGGCTTCTAGCTGCATCACTAGTACCTCTGTCTCTGTCATCACCCAGCCTTCTTCCCCGTGCAGCTGTGTCTCTGTATCTCTCCTCTTCTTATAAGGACACCAGTCACTGGATTCAGGGCCCATCCTAATTCAATATGACCTCATCTTAACTAGTTACATCTGCTAAGACCTTTACTTCCAAACAAGGTCATATTCTGAGGTTCTGGGTAGACATGAATTTTGGGGGACACTATTTAATCCACAACACCACATAGTACACTCTTTCACCCCAACTCTTCAAATGGGGGGACTCTTCTCTACCTTTAAGTAGAGAAAAAGCCACCTCCACAGGAAAGCCCTCCCTGACTACTCCATCTATACCAATGATTCTTTATTACAGCCTTCTATATGCTTCCTTCATAGCAGTATGGCCATTTTCTCTCTGTACCCCCAGACTCTAAACTCCTTAAGAATTGGACCTCTATCAGTGCTGTTCTCCTAGTGCCAAAGTAGCCCTTAGCCTGTGGTCAATGGCTACTCATTGAAGGAATCAATCCCCCTTGGCATCAGACAGGGTGAAGCAGCAGCCCTATTGGGCTCAGACCTGCCTCCACCTTGCTGTGTGACCTTGGGAAGTCTCTGAGCAGCTTGGCGCCTCAGCAGCCTCATTTGCAAGAGGAGGCCCAGTCGGAATCTTTCCAAGGTCCCATTATTTTAAGAGGGGTTTGTCCCTGTTTCCATCCTCATGACAAGTCCCTGGTGTTCAAAAGCCCTTTCCTAGTAGGTCTCCTCTCCCAGCCATTCTCAGGGGCCCTTTAGCTACAGTTTTCCATTAGCTATTTTGGATGATTTTGCTTTTCTCAGCATTTATAAACATTCTCCTTTTCTTCCCCACCTCCCTCAACCCCCAATCACGTTTTTCCTTTATCCCAACTCTGCTGTTACGAAGTGAGGTCAGGTGCTCACGATACCCAGTGAGTCTAATTACCCGGAAAAGTAATTAACATTTCTAATAGAAACTGCCACTGCTCATTTTCATCGGGGCCCCACAAAAGCAATAAGGTAAAAGAGTTTCGTAATTAAAC
Organism: Chlorocebus sabaeus; assembly: GCF_047675955.1. Taxonomy (NCBI): domain Eukaryota; kingdom Metazoa; phylum Chordata; class Mammalia; order Primates; family Cercopithecidae; genus Chlorocebus; species Chlorocebus sabaeus. Next base: position 15,871,040 of record NC_132922.1, read on the forward strand.
ACTCGTTATTATGGGCTCCCCATTCCTTTCTGCAACGAAGAAGACTTTCGCGGGGGAAATGAGTGTGCTGTGCTTCATGGAGATGGATGGGATCCCTGCTGGAAACTCTCTCATTGTATTTCCTATCTCCTACTCAGTTTCCCTCTTCATCTGGGGCTCCATCTTCTGCCTTCCTCTCCCTCTTCTCTTAAAGAAAGTCTCTGGCCGGGCGCGGTGGCTCAAGCCTGTAATCCCAGCACTTTGGGAGGCCGAGACGGGCGGATCACGAGGTCAGGAGATCGAGACCATCCTGGCTAACACGGTGAAACCCCGTCTCTACTAAAAAATACAAAAAACTAGCTGGGTGAGGCGGCAGGCGCCTGTAGTCCCAGCTACTCGGGAGGCTGAGTCAGGAGAATGGCCTGAACCCGGGAGGCGGAGCTTGCAGTGAGCTGAGATCCGGCCACTGCACTCCAGCCTGGGCGACAGAGCAAGACTCCATCTCAAAAAAAAAAAAAAAAAAAAAAAAAAGAAAGTCTCATTTCAGAAGCAAAGGTTGAACAACACATGAAGATGCCTGGCTGTGATCTGAACGATTCCAAGTGCAGCTTGGAAATGTGAGGCCAAATTATCAAGTGTAAAGATGTAGGAGCTAGTGCGGGAGGGGTGGAGTAAGAGTGGTTGGAGGAGTCACATGGGTTCTGGGAGAGGTACACAGAATGGGAAGGGAAGTGTTACATGGAGCCTCGTTTCTCCTGGCTTTGTTAAAGAATCCAGACAAATCGCTGACATTCTCAGAGGCAGTTTGTTCATCCTTAAAAACGGGACATGTTTAACTGGATTGGGAGGATGGCATGAGAGGCTAAGTAATAATCATTATTTTGGCTTAGTTTTATTGAGGACTTACTATGTGTCTGGCTCTTCTGGGCATTTCACAGAGACCAAGTCATTTCATTCACACAGCAACCCGATGAAGTTAGGTGCATTTCTTTTCCTCATTTTCCAAGGGAGGAAATTGAGGCCCATAGCTGGTGGGTGACTTGCTGTAGGTCATGCAAGTAACTGATGTGCTCTTAATCCGTCTCCCACAGTCACATGAGATGTATTGTTATTTTACCAGCAAGGAGTGCTACTAAGGATGATGGATCTGCGACCTGTATTTGTAAAGGTGTAATACGGGCCTTGATGGAATTTCTGACCATTCAGCTACTTGCCAAGAAGCCAGATCATAGGAGGTATAGATTCTAGCCTGAGAGCTTGAGACACTACCATTGAGACCCACGGGCCCACAGTAGTGGGATGTGAAAAACAAAGAGAACAAGCTCTGAGGCCATGGGGGCCTGGGTTCCAATCCTTGCTCTGTCCCTTACTAGCTGTGTTATTTTTGGAAATTAACTTACTTCTCTCAGCTTCAATTTTCCCCACTTACAAAATGGGAAGCCCCGTAAAATGATTGTGACCATTCAAGAAAATAATATTGGTAAAAATGCCTGGCACATAAGAGCTATTCACTAAATTTGCAACCCCTTTTCTCCCTCTTTATCTGTTATCTTCTACCTTTAATATTCATTCATTCATGCCTGTCTGTTTTGGAGAGAGACCTGTTTTCGGCCTGGAGGAAAGAGTGGTGAAATAGTGACAGTCTTTGCCTTCTTGGAACTTACAGATACTGGGGATGAAAGTTGATAAATGAGAAAACAACTATTACGTATTGGAACATCGGGTAGCAAGATTTTCCTCTATGTGAACTGTGGGGATAAGCATATTTGATTAGTTTATTTCTGAGGTGCCATTTATATGACAATACGTTGCTATTCTAGGTTGATTTTTTTGAACATCAGCAACCGAAGGCCCTGATGGAGGCTGGCTTAACTGTAGACACTATGCTGTAGCTTATAGAGGGCTGGAAAGAGACAGGAAAGGGAAGAAAGGATTAAAGAAGGAAAATGTTATGGCTAGGACTCCACTGAAGACAAAAAGGAAAAAAAGAAACAAAAATAAAACAAAAAGAAGAGTAAAAGAGTCCAGGAAGAACAATGGAGGCTGACAGCCTGAAGAGCAGGAAGTAAGGGTGAGTGTTGAGGCTGGTTTGAGGGGGGGAAGCAACCGACTCCAAGCCTCTGAGAGCAGCAAGAGTCCAACAGTGGGTGTGGACCGGGCCTCCGGAGGGAGCCAGCTGTGTAACTGTAGGCTTCCTTCATCTCACCAAGCTTTAGCTTTCTCATCTGCGAAAAAAAGGCATCATATCATATATTAGTTATCTATGGCTGCATAACAAACGGCTCCAAAACTTAGCAGTTTGAAAAAACAAACATTTCCTGTTTTATAGTTTCTAAGGACTAGGGATCTGAACATGGCTTAGCGGATTCTCTGGCTCAGGGTCCCTGTATAATTAAGGTGTCAGCTGATGTTGGAGCCATCTCAAGACTGGGAGAGGTGCCACTTATTGGCTCACTGAAATGGTTGTTGGTGGGATTCAGTTCCTTCTGGCTTGTTGGACTGAAGCCTCAGTTTCCCTCTGGCTGTTGGTTCGAGGCCTTCTTTGGTTTCTTCCCATGTGGGCCTCTCCCTAGGGGAGCTCACAACAGGGCAGCTGTTTCTATCAGACTGAGCTATCTCATTCATTAGAGGTGAGTTGCTAGCTCTGGTCCACACTCCAGGGGAGGAGATTACCTAAGGGTACGAATTCCAGAAAGCAGGGGTCATTGGGAGCCATTGTAGAAGCTGCCTACCATACACAACCTCCCAAGACTTTTGTGAGGATTAAGTGAGAGGATTCAGGGAACGTGTTTGGCACATCGCCTGGCACATAATACATTCCAGAAGTGGTTCTTATTATTGCTGTGATTATGAGGGTTTGATCAATGTCCATTGCTAATACTCTTCTGCAGATGATAACAAGGAAGGAATGCATATGAGTGAACAAAAGAGGGATGGTGTATCAGTTATCTATTTCCACAATAATGCTCCATAACAGATGATCCCCAAACCACCACACCATTCTGTAAGAACACTTATTTTTGCTTACGGGTCTGTGGATCAACTGAGAGGTTCCACTCATCTGAGCTGACTTGTCTCTGCTCCCTGTGGCCTCTCACCCTCCAGCAGGCTAGTCTGGCCTTGTCCTCAGGGAACCTTTTTCAAACAGGGTTTCAAGAGAGGAAGTGGAAGTCCATAGGCTTCTTGAAACGTAGGCTAAAAACTGGCGCTCCGTCACTTCAGCCACTTCTATTGACTAATGCACATCACAAGACCAGCCCAGACTCAGCGGGTGGAGAAACGGATTCATCCACTTGGTGGAAGGAACTACAAAGTCATATCAAGGGTCATAGATCTATGGAGAAGAAGAATTAGGGCTCTTTTTTTTTTTTTTTTTTTTTTTTTTTACCATAAACTGAAAAATAAAGAGATATGGAATTTAAATGCTATGTTTTCTAAAACATTTGGGTAATTCTGAGGGAAAAATCAGAACAGGAATTGAGTACCATTAGTGAGTGTTGGATTTTTTTTTTTTTTTTTTTTTTTTTGAGACAGAGTTTTGCTCTTGTTGCCCAGGCTGGAGTGCAATGGCGCGATCTCGGCTCAATGCAACGTCTGCCTCCCAAGTTCAAGTGATTCTCCTGCCTCAGCCTCCCGAGTAGGTGGGATTACAGGCGCCTGCCAGCACACCCAGCTAATTTTTTGCATTTTTAGTAGAGACAAGGTTTCACCCTGTTGGTCAGGCTAGTCTTGAACTCCTGACCTCAGGTGATCTGCCCGCCTTGGCCTCCCAAAATGCTGGGATCACAAGTGTGAGCCACTGCACCTGGCCTGGACTTTTTATCAAGTTGCTCTGACACTGCATAAATATAATACTAACAATGAAATTATAAGAACATTTTTTAATTCATTCATTCATTCCTACATTCATTCACTCATCAAACATCTAGAGCGTGGGTTGGCAAACTTTTTCTGTAAAGGGTAAGATAGTAAATATTTTAGGGTTTGGGGCCATACATTCTCTGTTGTAACTACTTAATTCTGCCATTGGAAAGCAGCCTATCATTGCTATGTAAATGAATGGGCATGGCTGTGTTCCAGTAAAAGTGTATTTATGGACACTACAATTTGAATTTCATATAACATTCATGTGGTGTGAAATATTATTTAAAATTTTCAATTATTTAAAATGGTAAAAACTATTCTTAGGGCCAGTCATGGTGGCTCATGCCTGTAATCCCAGCACTTTGGGAGGCTGAGGCAGGGAAGGATCACTTGAGCCCAGGAGGTCAAGGATGCAGTGAGCCATGATTGTGCCACGGCACTCTAGCCTGGGTAACAGAGTGGAAACCTGTCTCAAAACAAGAAAACCAAAACCAATTCCGAGCTGTGGGTCATAAAACTCAGGCAACAAGCCTGATGTGGTCTGTGGGTCATAATGTTGCTCTACGACACTTCTGGAGTATCTATCTTTCCGTAACTGACTGCTGTCTTTTCAGAACCCTCTTGCATATGTGATCTCCTTTTACCCTCACTATGAACCTATATTTCTGATACAACAGAAAGAACAGCAACCACGGGGCTTAATTCTACTGCCTCGGGAAGTACATAAGGTGGTGGTAGACCTGTTGAAACATCACCATGGTTTTAGGTAGCAGGATAAGCTCAACATTTGCAGGACCCAGTGTACAATGAAAAATCTTGGTTTCCTCGTTCAAAAATTGAAACTTCAAAACAACAGCAGCAGATCATTAAACCAAGCAACCAAGCGTGGGCCCTGTGTGACAGTACAGGTCATATGCCCACACGGTGGCTTCCTGTTGGCTTTGAGCTTGCTTTCTTGTATGTCTTTAAAAAACTGGCTAATAAGTTCTACCCCCCCAGAGTTATTTTAGGTATTAAGTGAGCTAATGAATGCTAACTTTTCTAGCATGTTTCCTGACATGTAATAGGTGAATAAGAAAAGTTCCATGATGCTTTCTGGCACCAGACTTCACCTCCCTTCTGCCGCTGGTGTTTTTATGCCATTGGCATCAACATGGCGGCGGGAGGTTTGGGTAAAGAAAAGCTCAAGAAGGATTTGCACTTCCATTTTTAGTGAGTTTTCTGAAGGCTAAGACATCTGTTTGGATAGCCGGTACAAAATGAGACATTAGGGATTTGGGCACAATTCAGCATAGTTTGGAATAGTGCACCTGGTCTTTCATTTATAATATTTCTGTCTTTTTTTTTGGTTTTATGATTTATATCTTACAAATCTCTCTGACTGTTTTTTCTTCCTCTCCTTCTGTTGCAGTTTGATCAGATTACGGGAGGGCAGTATAGACATGTGTTTCTTTAAAGCCACCCTCCTCCCCCAGGCCAGAACAGGTGTTGTAGAAATTCCTGGGTGATTGTTTTTCAAACAAAATTGAACACTGCACACAGAATGGCGTGCAAGAGATTCCTTTCTGCCAATGTCTCTGTCAAAGGCATTGTTGAAGCAGTGACTTCACATTGGAGTAGAAACTGTTTCCTGATATCTGAGTAAAGGTGGATAGAATCTCTTTAGAGATATATTTCATTGAAATTGATGGGTCTATTTCAAATATTTGCTAAGTAACTTATTGTTAGTTCTAAAAGAGCTAAGCGTGAGAACTTTTGAGTTGCCGAGAATGGGTTTTCCAGATGAATCCCAGCAGATCAGTCTTGGAGAATGCTTCCTCCTTAATTTGTACATGACCTGCAAGCATGTGCTTGACAATGCGATCTTTTTATAGGTGACATGTGTCAATCCATTCCATGAAAAGGCAGAGATGGTCACTTCCAAAGTGCTCCCTATTGTAGTCCTTAAACTCAAAAACAAATCAGTGTCATTTCTTGGACATTTACTATGTGCCCAGTTCTTTACATACATGGTCTAATTTACGTAATTACCTAATTTAACTCTCACATGTGACCTGTGATCAAAATATTTCTATTATTACCTTTTGACAGATGAGGAAGTATAAAGAAGAGGTGATTTGGCTAAGATATGGTGAATTTGGAAGAGAATATAGGTTAGCCAGGTTTATTAATTTTTGTTCATTGAAACAAAAGTCACATAACATGAAATTAGCCATTTTGAGGTGAACAAGTGGGTGACATTAAATGTGTTCACAGTATTGTACAACCACCACCTCTATCTAGGCCCACACATTTTCATCTTCCCAAAAAGGAACCTCATGCCCATTAAGCAGCCACTACGTTTACCCCTTCACTCCAGATCCTGGCAACCACCCATCTGTGTTCTATTTGTATGGATTTAGAAAATGAAGGCACAGAGAGGTCCAGAAGGTCATCTAAGTCACACTATTGGAGGCCCCCGTGTTTACCTCCTTAGTCCCTATCCCCTCCCAACCTCCAAAAACGTAACCCCAGTTTCAACCATAACATGATGCAAACAGCTCATGTTTTTTTAGTGCTGATGTATGCTGGGCACTGTTCAGGAACTTTGCATGCATTAATTCCTTTCATCCTTTCTACCCTATGCAGAAGATACTGCTATTACCTCTGTTTTACAGATGAAAACATGGAGGCACAGAGAGATCCAGAAAGTCATCCAAGGTCATAAGGCCACCAAGGGCAAGACTCTGGTTTGGAACCCTGGCATTCTGCCACCAGACTCCCTCTCTTAACCACTGGGATGCACTGCCTCTGTGTGGTTTTATCTCGCACACAAGGGTCATAGCATTACCAGCAAATCTGCAGCCATGCAATGTAGCTCATACAGCAAATCCACAGCCCATGCATTGTAGCCCATACCCACAGCACAATTCAGAACAAGCGCTTTCAGGAGGTAGCCAGGGCAGCCACCCCCTTCCCTGACTTTACCATGAATCCCAACTCCAGCTGGAAAGCAATATGCTAAGAGCTATGATGGAGGAACGTACAAAGGCCCACGGAGGCCCAGAGACTGGAGAGATTAGTTCTACCTGGGGAGTCCAGAAAAGTATCTGGTTCTTTCATTTCTGTATTCCTTTACACAAGAATAAAATCCAAAACTACGTTCACATATTGGGAAAGAGCAACAATCTTATAAAATCAGGATGAATTTTAGTGGTGGGCAAGATCCATGCACATAGCCTTGGTCATGCCACCAGTTAGCTGAGTGACCCTCGGCTGGTTGCTTTACCTTTCTAAGCCTTTGTTTCCTCACCTTTAAAATCAGAATATTCTGACTTGCAGACATATAAAGTCCCTGGCATGTTGTAAGGCTGTAATAAATATTCTTAATAAATGTTTTGGTGTCTCAACCAAGACGTGTTTTTAGGAAGAGAGTTGATAAACTTCATGTTAAGGTATAAGTAACAACAACAATAAGAGCAATATTTATTGAGCTCTTATGATGTGCCAGACACTATTGTAAGTACCTTACACCTATATGGAAATGACTGGGAATATATTGCTTTTTTAACCAAAAAAATATGTTTTTAAAAACTATGTTAACAGTAACCCCAAACACCTGAGTTCCATCTCACAAACTGATATTCTGTAGGGAAACCCAGTCCTGTGATTTAGTCTGGGAAATATATAATGAAAATCGGAAGGTTCCAGGTTCATCTAGGTTAGGGAAACTCAGCACACTCTGTCCTTGTGGTTCCCAAGCTTTGCTGCAGTTGAGATCACCAGGCCATGGTTGGTGTAGACCCGTGCTTGGCCTAGCTCCAGGCATTCTGATTGATGTAACTTGGGTGCCACCTGGGCACCTAGATGTTGTAAAGATCCCAGGTGGTTCCAGTGTGCAACCAGTGGAAACTGCCCCTCCAGCTCCCCCTTGAAACTTCACTGGACTTAGTGGCACATTTCAAACTTTGAAGAGTTCATCTACTTTTAAAATGTGCGTTTCCCAACTATTAGATTGGTGCAAAAGTAATTGCATTTTTTCTCATTACTTTTTTTTTTTTTTAATGGAGTCTTGTTCTTGCTCTGTTGCCTAGGTTGGGGTGCAGTGGTGCGATCTTGGCTCACTGCAACCTCTGCTTCCTGGGTTCAAGCGATTCTCCTGCCTCAGCCTCCTGAGTAGCTGGGACTACAGGCATGCGCCACTACACCCGGCTAATTTTTGTATTTTTAGTAGGGCTGGGGTTTCACCATATTGGCCAGGATGGTCTTGAACTCCTGACCTTCGTGATCCGCCCACCTCGGCCTCCCAAAGTGCTGGGATTACAGGCGTGAGCCACTGTGCCCGGCCTTCTCATTACTTTTAAGTGGCAAAAATCGCAATTACTTTTGCACCAACCTAATGTATTTTTGTTTGAGCTCAACCAACCACCATTTGGAAATCCCTCTCTCTTTCTGTTCTTGTTTTTCTTTTTCTCTAAACATTATGAAATATTTAAAAGATACATGATGCCCCCCATCTCTTGCCCCATTACCTTGGGAGCTCATCTCCTACCTCTCCTCCTATGCTGTGTGAGCCCACCACGCACTCGCCCTGGGCCTCAACACTTGCTGCCCCTCTGCCCGGAGATTCCCTCCCTGTTCATGCCTGTGGCTCCCTCTCTTATCCCTGCAGGTTTTGATCCTTGTGTCTCCTTTGTATCAAAATCTTTCTTGGCTTCCCAATTTAAACCATCTGCCTTCTTTTCCCAACACCTCTACTCCATATTGACCTTCTTTGTCCTATTTTTCTTTATAGATCTTATCATCATCTGACAATTTAATAATTTTACTCATTTGTTTCTTGTCTGCACATCTCTACTGTCTGTGCCACAAGGGCAGGGATTTTGTCATATTCACAACTGTGTGCCCAGCACCTAGAACAGTACCTGGCACAAAGTAGTTACTCAGTAAATATTTGTTAAATGAATGAGTGAATGAATGAATAAATGAATTGGAAACAAATTATAAACACCTGTCTATCCACCATCTAGTTTCATGAGTATTGATATTTTGCCTTATTTCTGTGGGTCGTTTCTTTTCTAAAAAAATAAAATGTGACCAATACTATTGGAGACCCCCTTGTTCACCTCCCCAGTCCCTTCCAAGTCCCCAAGAGGTAACCCTATTCTAACGCTAGTGGGTAATCTTCCAGCCGTTTTTACTTTTATATACGTGTCTAGGATTCTTTTGGGGTTTTAAAATTTTACATAAACTGCAAACTTTACATAACTTTCTACAATTTGCTTTTTATATCAACATTATGTTTTATTCATGATGATACATACAAATTTAATTCACTCATTTTAAGATTGGTATAGAATTCCATTGTATAAATATTTTATAATTTATTATTTCCCCTCTACATGGATACGTAGGTTGTTTCCAAATTTTTGCTATTACAAACAGAGCCACAGTGAATGCCTTGGGGCATGTCTTCTATGCACACGTGCGAGAAGATTTTTTCTTTTTAGATCTGGGATGTGAAATGGCTGGGTCTCAGGGTGCGTCTTCACGTTTACTAGGTGTTACTAAATTTCTCATCAAAGTAGCTGTACCAACTGATGTTCCCTCCTGCAATGATTTCTGCCTATCTGGTGACTTGTGAGTTGATATCTTATTACTGCTTATTGTTTGCCTTTCCCTGGCTCCCTGTGAGGCTGAGCTCCTTGTTGCACGTTTATTGGCCATTCGAGTGAACTCATCTGTGAATTGTCTTTTGACTGCCTTCATCCATCATTGTTCTGAGCTGTCTGTCTTTTTGTTACTCACTTGTAGAAATTCTTTATATATTCCCGACACTAATCGTTTGTTAGCCATGTGCTTTGCAGACATCTCCTATTCTGTGGCCTTTTAACTTTGTTGATATTGGCTTTGCTATGCAGACAGTACATAGCTAATGTCAGAGCATTTTCCATTACACAAAATCAAAGGAATGAATGCTGGAATTTCAGGTAACACATTAACAGGGTATGGAGGAAGGAGGATGCAGTCACTGGAGTTTTCATCATGTCACTAGCAATTCCACTACGATCTCCAGCCCTGAAAAAGCTACTCAATTCCAAACCCTAATGTTAGTGAGAACAGAGCTGCTTCCTGCAGTGGGTCCCGTTTGCTTCTCTATCTGGAAGAGATCCTTGTGGTACTGTACTCCACAATGGGCCAGCAATCCCAGCTGCCATCTCGGCTGCAAAACCTTAGCTGATTTGCAGAAAATGTGCCATTTTTCCTTTCTGATATATGTCCCCATGATAATGGGAGACAGCAGGAGGGAAGGATGTAAACAAAACTGTCCCAGGGTTGTAGGACTCAGAACAGGGATCCAGAGGTTTAGACAGGAAAGCCAACAGAAGGGTTCCATGGGAGACCGATGAGTACCCCACACCCACAGGTGTGGCAGGCAGGTGTGGCAGGCAGACACCGGTTCAGAAGCCTCCCTTAGAACCTGTTACCATGATGGTTTGGGTGCCATATCTTATCAGTTACCTTCTGTTGTGTAACAGGCTACCCCAAAACTTAGTGACTTAAAACAATAGCCATTTACTTAGCTCATGACTCTGTGAGTTGGCATTTTGCGCTGGGCTCCACTGGATGTTTATTCTCTGTTGGTCCTGGCTGGTCTCATGCATGTGTCTGTGGCCAGCTGTTGGTCATCTAGGAAGCTCTGTTCCTGGGAGCTGCCTGTCTGCTGGCTAGAGTAATAGGGGAGGCTGGGCCACTGTCTCTGTTCCTCTAGCAGGTTAGCCCAGTACTTCTCATACTCTGTGTCCAGTTTGCCAAAGCTGCAAAAGCAGAAGCTGCAAAGGTGACTGAGACCTAGGCTCAGGACTCAGACAGTGCTACGGCTGCCATATTCAGTTGGCCAAGGCAAGTCGGAAGACCTTACAAGATTCAACAGGTGGGCAGCAGGCTTCTTGATGGGAGAAGCTGGAAAGCGTCGTGGCCATTTTTTCAATCTGTCATAGTTAGAGAATTCTAAGATGCAAACCTCCATTCAAGATTGTTGCCAGACCTTATGATTGACCAAATTCACTCACAGGTTTAATTGTCATCTCCAAAATGTATATAACAGAGATAAAATTGTTAATGTATGCAGAGTCGTGCCCATTTTCTCTCTGCACATGAAGGAAACATCTAGCTTTGTCTGATGTAGGTGATTTTCCTGCCCTGCCCAAGACACACACACACACACATTGCAGTCATCTGGAAAAAATGGAAGTGCTAGTCTGGGTAGATTCGGTTTGTAAAGGAGAGAGGAAAAGAAAATTAGTGTGGAAAAGGGTAGAAAAATGAGAGCCCCTGCGGTGATTTCAGGAGGAATCTCGTGGCAGAGCAGTGAGAGAAGGAGAGAAGCTTTGGGGCAGCTGCTGAGGGTGAGAGAATTGGAGACTGGGAGGAATGGGAAATAAGAACTCTAAAGAGTGTGGCTGTGTATTAGGATTTGGGTCTTCCGCGATGCATTTTGGAAGATTCAGATAAAGATTGGAAATACTTCTGATGCAGGACTCATTAAAAGACCATACCAGGCCGGGCGCGGTGGCTCACGCCTGTAATCCCAGCACTTTGGGAGGCCGAGGAGGGCGGATCACGAGATCAGGAAATCGAGACCATCCTGGCCAACACGGTGAAACCCCGCCTCTACTAAAAATACAAAAAAATTAGCCGGGCGTGGTGAGGGGCGCCCAGCTACACGGGAGGCTGAGGCAGGAGAAGGACATGAATTTGGGAGGCGGAGCTTCCTGTGAACTGAGATCGCGCCACTGCACTTCAGCCTGGGCGACATAGTCTCAAAAAAACAAAAAACAAACAAACGAAAAGACCATTCTAAGGCTGGACTGTGTGACCTCTGGCACTTAATTGAGGTTATGTCATATGTCCCTTTGCTGGGACATGCTGCTGCATTTCCTCTCTTCCAGGCCATGCATAGGCACATGCCCCTGCAATGGAAGAGCCTCCTACTGCTCAGCCCTCACCCTCAGCTAGGCTATTGTCTCCCCTGGAGTTGAGGTCTTCTTCTTGTCTGCCATGGTCTCATTCAGGGGGAAGTCTGCAAGTTGCCTCATGCTATTGTCTAGATGTTCGTGTTTCCCTCAAATTCGTGTGTCAAAATTCTAATCCTCAAGGTGATGGTATTAGGAGGTAGTGTCTTTGGGAGGTGACTGAGTCATGAAGGCTCTGAGATGAGTGCTGTTACAGAAAAGACCCAGAGAGCTACCTCACTCCTTCTGCCATGTGAGGTTACAGTGAGAAAGTGCCTTCACCAGACATGAAATATTCCACTGTTTTCACCTTGGACTCCCCAGGCTCTAGAATTGTGAAAAATATATTTCTGTTGTTTATAAGCCACCTATTTTATGGTAGTTTTGTTATAGCAGCACAGATGAACTAAGACATGTCAAGATTGACTTTCTTTTTATGAAGAGGGTGTCTGGAGTGTTCACGGAAAAGACAATATCCCATGGCAGAGATCGCCAGCATTAAGGCCATTCATGGTGGTACGTTGTCAGAAAGTTTTCCTGTCCAATTGCTCTATTGCATTTGTTGGGTGTGTGGAGGAAGGACCTATAATATGCTGTACTTTTGGATGTATTATTTACAATATTTGAATAAAATCTCTGAAAGTAGATATTAATACTCCTCTCTCACAGATGAGGAAACTGAGAATCAGAGAGATTATTTGCTTCAAATTATATGGCCTGCAATTAGTAGAGCTGGTATTAAAACCCAAGTCAGCTTGGGTTTCAAAGCCCCTGAAATGGACTGTTTTTTTTTTTTTGTTTTTTTTTTTTTTGAGACGGTGTCTCGCTCTGTCACCCAGGCTGGAGTGCTGTGGCGCGCTCTCTGCTCACTGCAAGCTCCGCCTCCCTGATTCATACCATTCTCCTGCCTCAGCCTCCCAAGTAGCTGGGACTACAGGTGCCCGTGAAATGGACTTTTAAGGGGACTTTTGGTGGCACAGTATCTGTGCACACTTTCCTTATACTTGCGGATTCCCCACCATGGAAGTTCATGCATCCTAAGACTGGGTACATAGACTTGCTTTCCTTGCAACCATAGCCCTGGCATATGACCTTGATCATGACAACAAGGAAAGCAAGTGCAGTCAGAAAGTCCAGATCTATGCAAAACCTGGACTTTCAAGGGAGTGAAGTGAAGGAACAGGAGCCATGTAGAATCCACTCAGTGAAGGTGATGGCAGGGATGTCCTGCTTGGTTGAGGCTCGAGCCGAGCTGAGCTCTCTGGGGTTAGTGCCCTTGTGGCATTGTGGAATTTTTACTGAGGCAGGTCCTGGCTGCACAGCCTCTGAGAGTGATTCCTGACCCACTTGGAGTGTCCTGACATTCTCATAAATTCACTTTCTGCTAAACTAGCCAGAGTGGACTCTGTTGTTTATAACTAGGAATCCCAACTGGAATGGCTTATTTTGTTGGTTTTTCTAATTTTCAGATTTTTCATTGTGGCAAAATATACATAACAAAATTTACCATTTTAACCATTTTTAAGTGTCTAATTCAGTGGTATTAAGTACGTTCACTCTCTTTCTCTCTCTTTTTTTATTTTTATTTTTTATTTTACTTTAAGTTCGGGGATACACATGCAGAACGTGCAGGTTTGTTACATAAGTATATGTGTGCCATGGTAGTTTGCTGCGCCTATCAACCTGTCATCTAGGTTTTAAGCAGTGCATGTATTAAGTATTTGTCCTAATGCTCTCCCTCCCCTTGGCCCCCAGCCCCCCAACAGGCCTCTGTGTGTGGGTGATTGTTCCCCTCTCTGTGTCCATGGGTGGTTTTTTTTTTTTGAAAAACAGTAAAGAGGATCCATTCTTACTCCAAGCCAGGAAAAGTACCTGATTATTTCCTATGAAAATGAAAAGGACAGACTGGCATAGTGGCCTTTCTGGGTCATTCAAGAAATGATTCTGAAATGATTTTCTTGTTGAGGATGAGTGTCTGTGCCTCCACAGAACAGCTGGGTGCTCAGGCTTGCCCCAAGGTGGGACTTGAGCGAGTGTGGGCTCCACTCATGGCCCCTCAGACAGTATAGACCCCGGCAGCTCACCCTGGGTTGCATTCCTAATGGACTTCACTGTTGTCCTGCTCCAACACCTCAGTACAAAGGACACTGCCAGCACCAGGCCCGTGCAGGTATTGAAGTACATTCTTAATGTTGTGGAACCACCACCTCTATGGTATGGCTATTAACATACGTGTTTTATTAAATTACGCCAACGTCTCTTTAAGAATGAGGATTATTAACCTCGTTTTACAGATGAGAGGCCAGACGTCAAAGAGAGTAATTGTGCGTAATTGACTTACTCAAGATGATATCACTAGTAATAAGAGTAGTGATAGTAGCCACCGTTTATTAAGTACTTACTACATCTATGCTACATGTAATCCTTTAGAAAGTCCTGCAAAATGGGCGCTACTGTGGCTCCCGTTTTGCAATGAAGAAACAGGCTCAGAGAGCTTAAGCAGCTCACAAAAGTCATGTGGCCAGTTAGCAGATTTGGATTTTAATCCATGTGTGTCTGACTCTAAAGCCCTTGTTTTCCTACCAGCCCATCCTGTCTACTGGGGATTGGAGCCCAAGTCTTCTGTCTCCAGTCCAGCGCTTGTCCCTCATGTCATAAAGTTGGTCATGCCTTTAATCCCAGCACTTTGGGAGGCTGAGGCGGGCAGATCACTTGAGGTCAGAAGTTCGAGACCAGTCTGGCCAACATGATGAAACCCCGTCTCTACTAAAAATACAAAAATTAGCCTGGTGTGGTGGCACATGCCTTTAATCCCAGCTACCTGGGAGGCTGAAGCAGGAAAATCACTTGAACCCAGGAGGCAGAGGTTGCAATGAGCTGAGATTATGCCGCTGCACTCCAGCTTGGGTGACAGAGTGAGGCTCTGTCTCCAAAAAAAAAAAAAAAAAAAAAAAAAAAAGGGCTGATCATGCTTACAGGGAGTGTCTACTGCCAACGTTCTCATGATCAGGCTTGCTTTCTTCTTGTGCAGACCTGGGTTGGAAAGTGAAGCTGGAAGATTAGATGGTGGCAGGGTGGGGTTGAAGGTCTGTTCCGTGTGCCCTGGTTGCTGCGGTGCCTGGGACATAATTAAGGGCTCAGAGGGAGTTTGTTGAACAGAACTGAGCTCTGTTGAACCCGAGATAGAGGAATCTCTCCCAGTCTCCTGGTTGGGCCAATTGCAGTAGTGAAATTTGCCTGTGAATTCCAAAGACTAGCACATAGAGTAAAATAAAGGGTGGACCACTGATTAATGAACCACTGAAGAAAGTAGAAAACAAGAGTAAAAAGACACTGGATTTGAGTGTTGTCACAAGAGTTGCAACAAAAACAGCAACACTTTGATGAGTTCTATAAGTTGAGCTCTAATTATATGCTAGGAGCCACACTCAGTACTGTACATGAATCATTTCCAGTCCTCACTACCACCTAATGAGATGCAAATCATTGGCGTTGTTGGAAGAGCAAATCCTAATGCTTAAGTGCAGGCGTTCTGGTCAAACAAGTCAAATTCCAGTGCAGTGTGTGAATGTCGGAGATGTTACTCAGCTTCTCTGTCTGTTTCTTCTGCTGTAAAATGAGCATAACAATTGTACCTCTAGCATATGGTTTTTGTGAAGTTTACGTGCATTCATGCCTTTCGAATGCTTAGGACAGCACCTGGCACAAAGAGAAGCTCAGTAGATGTTGACTTGTTATTGTTCTAACTTGATAGACAAGGAAAGTGAGCACCAGGAAGGTTTAAGAACACGAATAAAGTCACCGAAGTAAAAATGGTGGAGTTAAATTTTGAGCACAGGTTTGATCTCAAAGCTCCTGCTCTTTCCAGTCTATTAACAGGTACTTATTGAGCTTCAGTCATGTGCTGCCATCTGAAAAGACAGGAAAGACAGAGGCAGACAGAATTCCAGCTCCTCAAATAAGCAAATGTTTTTGTGGGAAGAGAGACAATCAACATGTATCCAAGCGATAAGCAAGATCACTCTGGTGCCTTGATGGGGATGAAGAAGGAGAGGGCATCATATAAAGAGTGGGACTGAGGTGGGTAGTGGTGGGGAGGGAGACCTCTTTGAAGAGTGATGTTGGATAAAGGCCTGGGGTGGGGCAGGAGGAAGCAGCCAACTGCAAGGTCTGGGAAGAGTGTTCCTGATGTAGTTTGTGTATTTGTCCCTGCCCAAATCTCATGTTGAACTGTAATCCCCAGTATTGGAGGTAGGGCCTGGTAGGAGGTGATTGGATCATGGGGATTAATTTCTCATGAATGGTTTAGCCCCATTGCCTTGGTGCTATCCTCACGAGAGTGAGCTCTTGTGAGATCTGGTTGGTTAAAAGGATTTGTTATCTCCCTCCACCCACGCTCTTGCTCCTGCTCTAGCCATGTGATGTACCTGCCCCCCCTTCACCTTCTACCATAATTGGAAGTTTCCTAAACCTCCCTAGAAGCTGAGAAGATGCCAGCACCATGCTTTCTGTATGGCCTGCAGAACCACGAGCCATTTAAATCTCTTTTCTTTATAAATTACCCAGTCTCATGTATTTCTTTATAGCAAAGCAAGAACAGGCTAACACAGTTCCCAACAGGAAGAACAAGTGCCAAGGCCCTGGTGGCTTTGAGGAAGAAAAAGAGGCCAGTGCGATTGGAGAGCAGTGAGGTAGGAGGGTTTGGTGACATCTTAGCCATTCATACCTTCTGAGCTCAGGCTTTTGCCTGAAAAGCAGGGAACATTACTCCAGTGTCTGCTTGGGGGGACTGTATTAGTTTGCTAGGTGTGCTGTAACAAAATACCACAAACCAGGTGGCCTCAAGCCACAGAAATTTCTTCTCGAACACTTGTGGAGGCTAGGGTCAGAAATCAAGAGGTCAGCGGGGCTGTGCTCTCTCTAAAGGTCTAGGAGGAGAAGCTGCTCCATGTCTTTCTCCTCGCTTCTGGTGTTGCTGGCAATCCTTGGCATCCCTTGGTTTGTAGACCCAGCACTCCAATCTCTGCCTTTGTCATCTCTTCTCCAGGCCACCAGTCCTATTGGATTTAGGGTCTATCCTACTCTAGTGTGACTTGTCATGAGTTGATTACAGCTATGAAGATTCTATTTCCAAATAAGAGTTCAACGTCTGGGTCTGAGTTCCTCCTCTGCCTTTAACAATGGGTTAGGTATTCAGGGAGGTAGCTGGGTCTTGGTGAGCTTCCTTTCCCATCTCTAAAACGGGTAGCTTATAATGCCTCAAGCACCACCATCTAAGTAACTCCCGAGAGCCCCAAAAACAGAGAACATAGGAACAGCGCCCCTGGAGGTGATCCATGTGGGGTAGCGGGGAATACACTGGTATAGGAGGTTAGAACTTCAAAATCTCTTTCCGGGGCACATAATTCGACCGGTAACAAGGACCAAAAAATAGTCATATCAGTGAAAGCAACATTTCAACTGCATAGTGTGGTGCAACAGACCAGCGCTGTTATTCTGAGGGGGAGGAAGTCCAGGAAGGAAGGTGCTGAGGGACAGGAGAGACTCATCTTCTCACTCCGATTCCACCAGACGGTGCTTGTGTGACCTCCAACAATTTTACAACTTCTTTGACCTCATCTTTCTTATTTTCCGAAGTAGTCATTCAGGCTGGATGATGTACTTTTGAATTCCCATGGTTTCAAGAACATTCCACTTTACTGACCATAATTTACAATTATTCAACTGGCTAAGCAGGAGGTAGTACCATCAATGCCGTTCTTATTACACCTGAATTTCAGCTTGTGAATATCGGCAAGAATCCAGACAAACACCATAATAAATAATGATAATTGTGATTATTGATTAAGTCACAGACACTTTACTTTGTGCTTTGGCAGTATTAATTCAGTCTTCCTACAACCTGCTGAGGGATGTATTCCCGACCACCCCACGGATCACCTCCAGGGACGCTATTCCTGTGTTCTTTGTTCTAGGAGCTCTCTGGAGTTACTTACACGGTTATCCTTTAAGCATGATGAGCTGCCACTTTTAGAGATGGGAAAGGATGCTCAGTGAGACTCAGCTACTTCCCTCAATGCCTACCCATCATTAAAGGCAGAGGAGGAACTCAGACCCAGATGCTGAATTCCAAAGCCTGAGCCTTTTCCAGGGTACCAAGCTGACATCTGCAGACCAGAGGCAACTTTTTCATGGGAGGGAATGTGGGACTGGGGCTGGGGAGGGCTGGGTTAGTATCCCAGCTCTGTGACTTTGAAAGGGTCACTGAACCCCTCTGTGCCTCAGTTTTCCTGTTAGTATAATGGGGTCATACTCATTCCTACCCCATAAGCTTAAATTCGATGAGGATTATATGTGGTGCTCCTGCAACTGTGCGTGGCTGGTTAGGCACACATGGAAAACGTCTTTCTCCATGGAGGAAAGTCACTGAGAACCTTCTCAGGGAACCTGCTCGCTGGGCAGATGGAGGATTTGGTGATCAACACAGCCTTTTGAAGGGGTCGTCTTTTCCAACAGAACATGACACAGCCACAGGGAAAGTTGTTTTAGTTCCACTTAGTTTGATTTATTATTGATAATTTTGGAGATAAATTAGAATCATTAAAATAAGAGGCTGCAGTCTGCAGGCTGTTTTGAATTCCAGGGCCGTCTGCTTCGCATTTCCTGGGAACTGAGTGAGTACATTTGCATGTTTAGAGGGGGAGAGTCCTGGGAGAGCAGGAGGCAGAAAGCCCGGTCTGGAAAGTCTGGGCAATGAGAGAGGAAGCGCAGCTTGGAACTGTGTATTAGCTGCTGGGGCTGCCGTAACAAGATGCTGTAGACTGGGTGGCTTAAATAACAGAAATTAATTTTCTCTTAATTCTTGGAGGCAAGAAGGTCTAAGATTAAGGTGCCAGCTGATTTGTTTCCTGGCGAGGGCCATCTTCCTAGTTTGTAGATGGCCGCTTTGGCCTCACATTGCTCTTCCTCTGAGCATGTAGAGAGAGGAGGGTGAGCTCTCTGGTGTCTTCTTTTTATTTTTTTGAGTCGAAGTCTCACTCTGTCGCCCAGGCTGGAGGGCAGTAGTGTGATCTTGGCTCACTGCAACCTCCACCTCCCGGGTTTGAGTGACCCTCCTGCCTCAGCCTCCTGAGTAGTTGGGATTACAGGCAAATGCCATCATGCCCGGCTAATTTTTGTAGTTTTGTAGAGATGGGGTTTCACTCTGTTGGTCAGGCTGGTCTTGAACTCCTGACCTTAGGTGATCCACCCACCTTGGCCTCCCAAAGTGCTGGGATTATAGGCATGAGTCACTGTGCCTGGCCCTGGTGTCTATTCTTATAAGGAAACCAGTACTACTGGATCAAAACCCCACTTTTATCACCTTATTCAACCCTAATTACCCTCTAAAAGCCCCATCTCCAAATACAGCCTCATCGGGGGTTAGGGCTGCAACATATGGATTTGGAGGAGGGGAGGACATAATTCAGTCCATAGTGCACTGCTTTCCACTCCTCCAGGAGGCCTGCCATGATTGTTAGTACTGTAACAAGAACGGTTGCCAGCACCTTACTTTCTAAGTCCCTACAGAAGCATAATGAGGTTAGGGAACCTCATTACTATTCATTTCAAAGCATAATGAGGTCAGGAACCTCATTACTATTCCTTTCAGCAAACTGAGGCACACAAAAGGAAAGTCACTGACCTAAGGTCCTTGGCTGGTGAGGAGTGGAGCCATGTCAGGGACCTTGTGCCTGTGGCACCTTGTAGAGCTCATTGTACTTCGTCAGTCTTTCTCCCAGGGTGGCAGAGTGGGAAAAGTACCAATTGAAATAAAATGTAGATTCAGAGGGTACATGTGCAGATTCATTACATGGATATATTCTGTGATGCTGAGGTTTGGGCTTGAATTGAACCCATCATCCAAATAGTGAGCATAGTACCCAGTAGGTAGTTTTTCGACCCTTTCCCCCTTCCTCCCTCCCTCATTTGGAGTCTGTAGTGTCTATTGTTCTTGTCTTTATATCCATGTGTACACAATGTTTAGCTCCTACTTCTAAGTGAGAACACGTGGCATTTGGTTTTCTGCATCTGCATTCATTCAGTTAGGATAATGGCCTCAAGCTGCATCCATGTTGCTGCCAAGGACATGAGCTCATTCTTTTTTATGGCTGTATAGTATTCCATAGTGTATATGTACCATATTTTCTTTATCCAGTCCACCATTGATGAGCACCTAGGTTGATTCCATGTCTTTACTATTGTGAATAGAGCACCAATTTTTGAATCAACCTTGGGCTAAATACTACCTCTATCACTTAGAAGTTGTGAGACCATCAGCAAATTATTTGCCATCTATGAGAGCAGTTGCATCACTTGGAAAGGGATAACAGGACTGCACTTGCATGGTGTTGTTGAGGTCAAACAAGATGAGGTATGACAAGTGCTTAGTATGAGGCCTGGAACATGGGTGCCATTTAGTCAATGCAATCATTTCCACTTTGGGTGCTGTGCGTGTAAGATCTACAGGAGTTCAGGAGGCCTTTGAACTTGCCCATTGAACTTGCAGAGGTGTGGTCTCATCTCTTACCCAAGTATTCAGGACCTTCCCCCAAGTCCGACCCTCTTCCCCAATCTTAAAAAGTGATCCCAGGAAAGGGTGTGACAAAAATCATTCATGTTAAAGTATAAATGACAAAGAAGGATTTTCGAGGTCATCTTTGATGATTTTAGAGAGAAATTATGAATTTTTTTTTTTTTTTTTTTTGAGATGGAGTTTCACTCTTGTCACCCAGGCTGGAGTGCAGTGGCATGATATCGGCTTACCGCAACCTCCGCCTCCCAGGTTCCAGCAATTCTCCTTCTTCAGCCTCCCGAGTAACTGGGATTACAGGCATGCACCACCATGCCCAGCTAATTTTGTGTTTTTAGTAGAGACAGGGTTTCACCATGTTGGCCGGGCTGTTCTCGAATTTCTGACCTCAAGTGATCCACGCGCTTCAGCCTCCCAAAGTAGTGGGAATGTAGACATGAGCCATCATGCCTGGCCAGAAATTATGATTTTTAATCTTTGTGGATGATAGACTCTGGCAAGGCCAAACCTGGATCTTGGTGGCCCTGCTGTTCAAACAATATTGCTCACACCCTCCTATGGGTTAGGCCTTGTGCTGGAGACTGGTGGGTTCATGTAGAAATGACTAAGATTTAGAACTGCCCCAGAATGACTGATGCCCAAATCTCCCCCTCCCTCAATTTCCTTTCTTATTAAATGGCATCACTGCTCATCCAGTAGTTCATATCGAAACCCTTAGGGAGTCATCCTTGGTTCTTCTTTCACATCTGGTTCTACCCATCAGCAGGTCATTTCAGCTCCAAGCTTTATTCCCAACCCACCCACTCTGTACTCCCTCCAGAGCTGTTGCCCTAGTGCAAGCCAACATCATCTCTTACTGGTACTGCAGTAGTCCCCTGGTGAGTCCTTTGGATTCCACCCTTGCCTCTCTGTGATCCATGCTCCACAGCGTAGCCAGAACAACCTTGATGCAATGTCAGCCCTGCCACACTGTGCCCTTGTTCAGAGTTTCAGTGGCTTCCCACGCAACCTAGAATGCAATCAAATTTCTTACCCTAGCATTGAGGAGTAGTGGTTAAGTAAGTTGTGGGTTCTGGAGACAGACTGATTGAATTCAAATCCTAGCTCTGCCGCTCACCAGCTCTGTGATCTTCAGCAACGTATTTTACTTTTCTGTGCCTTGTTTTCTCATCTGTAAAATGAGGTTAATGCTATTATTTATCTTGAAGGATGCTGTGATATTAAATGGATTTATACATGGAAAGTGCTTCACATAATGCCTGACGCTTTGTAAGTAAGTACTTTGTGAGTGTTAATCTTTATCCTGATGATGCTATCTTGTAAGGCTCTATTTGACCCAGGCCTGCTTCTCTGATTTAACTTTCTTCTATTTCTTTCTTCCCTCACTGTGGCCCAGCTACACTTTCCTTCTTGCTTGACCTTGAGTATTCTCAGCATGTTCCTGCCCCAGGGCCTTTATGCGCGCTGTTCCCTTCACTGGGAATGCTGCATGAGGCTCCTTCCTTGATATTTGTGCAGTTGTCACCACCTCAAGGAGGTCTTCCCTGATGACACTCATGTCAATTTATTCTTTTGTTCTGCTTTCCTTTTCTTAATAATGTTTATTATTACCTGATAATTGTGTTTATTTGTTTATTATTTTCTCCCTATTCTGGTTATCCATTGATGCATCATACACTATCCCTAAAACAACATTAATCTCTTTTTTTTTTTTGAGACAAGGTCTCACTCTGTCACCCAGGCTGGAGTCCGGTGGTATAATCATAGCTCACTGCAGCCTCAAACTCCTGGGCTCAAGTGATCCTCCCCCCTCAGCCTCCTGAATAGCTAGAACTACAGGTACACACCATCACATCTGGTTAATATTTAGACTTTTTTGTAGAGATAAGATCACTCCATGTTGCCTAGGCTGGTCTCAAACTCTTGGTCTGAAGCGATTCTCCCACCTCAGCCTCCCAAAGTGCTGGGATTTCAGGTGTGAGCCACTGTGTCTGGCCACCATCAATCATTTTATTACGTCTTATGGTTTCTGTGGTCAGGAACCTGGGAAAGGCTCAGCTCAGTGGTCCTGGCTTGGCGAACCCTCATATGGTTTCAGTGACATGGTGGCCAGAGCAGCATCTCTGTCTGTCTGCTCTGTCTTTTCTTGTAGACTCAGGGCATCTCCACGTGGACTAGTTTGGGCTTCCTCACAGCATAGAGACGTCAGGATGGTCAGATTTCTTACGTGGCAGCTCCAGTGCAAGTGATCCAGCGAACCAGGAGGAAACTGCCTGGCTTCTATGGCCCAGTCTGGAAGTCACAGAATATCATTTCCTCTTTACTCTTGTGACCAACCAACCATTAAGGTGGGCCCAGGTTCAAGGTGAGGAATGGAGAGCCACCTCTTGATGAGAAAAAGATGAATGAGTTTGCAGGCATGTCTTAAAACTACCACATTTCCCAGCTAGATACGAGCTCCATGGGGACAGGAACTTCGCTTTGTTCACCATAGTATCCCTGGCATCTAAAATAGTGCCTGTCGCCTAGTGAGTGCCCCCAAATATATATATATATATATTTCTTCTTTTTTGAGACAGAATTTTGCTTTTGTCGCCCAGGCTGAAGTGCAATGGCGTGATCTCGGCTCATTGCAACCTCTGCCTCCCGGGTTCAAGTGATTCTCCTGCCTCAGCCTCCCGAGTAGCTGGGATTACAGGCACGTGCCACCATGCCTGGCTAATTTTGTATTTTTTTAAGTAGAGATGGGGTTTCTCCATGTTGGTCAGGCTGGTGTTGAACTCCGGACCTCAGGTGATCCACCCGCCTTGGCCTCCCAAAGTGCCGGGATTACAGGCGTGAGCCACCACGCCCCGCCAAATACTTAATGAATGAGTAAGACAGTTAAGACTGTGCTAAAGCCCCAAACTGAAAAGTACTTTTATCACCACAGTTATCCACAGTTCTGACAACCACAGTTCTGACAACCCATTGAACCAATTACTAAGCACATAGAAGAAATGATACTAATTAAGCATGAGAAAACAAAGTTTATTTAGAAGGCAAAATGCAGTATTACCTCCATAGACACAATCACTAGGGTCTCATCCTTGGGGTTCCTATCTTATTCATCTGTATCTCTTTTAGAGCTAAGCACAGAGCCTGGTGCAAGACAAGTGAGCCGCAAATGCAGTGAATGGGGTTTTAAAAAGAATGGCCAAATATACTCTAGTCTTGAGATGATTTCATAGCCTCCTTATTAAAAAGTTAATAAAATTCCCACTTCTGGGCCACTTATCTCAAGGAAACAGGTGCGCTGAAGAGAAATGTGTGAACTATCATTTATCAAACACCTGCCATGTGCCAGGAAATGTGCCTAAGTGCTTCGTAGGCACAATGTGGTTTATTTTCCATAGTCTGCCATAAATTTGGGTGCCATTATTATGTCTTTCATCCCACACCTGGTAGATGTTGAAAGTGAAGCTTAGAGAAGTTAATCACAGCCCACTTCCCGTTAAGGCTGTAAGTAGTAAGTAGTAGGGAAGGAGAGAGAGTAGGGCTGGGAGGAGGAGGACTCTAAGGTTTATTTGGCTCCAAAGCCTGAGTGCATTGCCAGATTCCTTGCTGCCTCCATAGGCCCTCAGGGCCTGCCCACAGCACGCATAGCTGAAGGCTCTTTCCCATCTCACCTGCACCTGGACTTTTAATATAGTTGGTCCCATTAAGGAATATTTTGGCCATTTGAGTTGATGTTTAGCAAAGACCAATTAGGGAACCATTGCACCGGCTGTCTGTTACTTTAAGATACTATTCAGATGGGCATCTTTATAAATGTTCTCGTTATCAACTGCTTAGAGTAAATAATTTTAAAGGGGTAACAGATGATTCCAGTGCACTTGAACTTAGCGAATCTGGTATCTGATCTTGGAGCAGTGCCTGGGGTTTATGTCAGTTGCCAGTATCCTGATGGGCTGGAGTTCATAGCCTTTCTGCACTTGAGGATTGAGACTGAGCTCTTGGTTCTCTGGAGCCTGTGGGTAACTCTGGGAGTCACTTTTAACAGCATGATTTCTCAGGAGACAGTGGGTGGTACAGGAAGCTTGGGATGCGGACTCAAAGCCAGGGCTCCCTTTTCCTAGCTGTACAACCCTGGACCAGTGACTTAGTTTTTCTGAAGGTCTATTTCCCCATCTGTCAAATGGGGACCACGATACCTACCTTCCAGGCTGGATGAAGTGAGATAATAGAGCACTATTTATCAATCACCTATTATGTTTATACCAGGAGCTGTTCTAGACAATGGAAATTGGGTAGGCATAAAACGAAGTCCCTGATACATGGAGTTTACATTGTAGGGGGGGCTTAACATGAACATGGAAAACAAATGTGAAAAAAATCATGTTAAGTGGTAGTAAGTCCCACGAGGATAAAGGAATCATGGTGGGGGGCGGGGGTGGGGGTGGCACAGGGGCAGTGGGAGGGCTGTTTACATCGCAGAAGTGGGGATGGGAAGTTCTTTCTGGTATTTCAGCAGAGACTCAAGTTAAGTAAGAAAGGGAGCTGATTTCAGGTTGAGGGAAGAGGGAAGTGCTAGAGAAGGAGTAGAGAAGGAGGGAGAGGCCTCCTTCTCTAGTGTCTAGTGGAGGAATAGCCTTAGCCAGGAGGTCCATGTGGCTGGAGAAGAATGATAGGGGACGGGGAGAAAATGAGGCCAGAAGAGCAGGGCTGGGTCTTGGGGGTCCCGGAGCTCAGGATGGGGTCTTGGAGTTAGATTCTACAATATGGTATCTGTAAAGCACATGGGTTAATGGGTGTTCACAGGTCAGTTGAATAAATGACTCTTTGCCATCATCTGTCACACCCCCTGCTGGACAAGGAGCAGAGAGAGAATAACCACATTCCCCATTCTTCAAGCTGCCTAGTTCCTTTTCCTCAGTTCCTACCTTCTAGATCTCCTTCCTAAGAACTGAAGATTCTGAGCATTTTGCTTAGTTCTGGCATCCCAGGCTAAAATGCATCTGAAAAATGTCCTGGCGGATAAAAAGTATTTATTTTCCCTAACCAGATGCATTAAAAAAATAACAAAATGGAAAATGTCCTCTTTAATTAAGCTTTGTAATCCATTTCCTTTGTGGCTGAGAACAAATTTACCAAGCTTGTGTTTGGGATGTTGTCACTGTAGAGGAGTGAGGGGGTCTCAAGCTCCGAGAGAGTGGAGACAGCCTTGTTTTCACGCTGCAGACTCAGAGAACTTTACCAACACAAGGACAAGTGGCCTCGCCCAGCCCCATTTTATGCAGGTATATAGGGATGGCAGCTACAGTAGACAGGGACTTACTATGTCCTTAGCTGCTCTTCTAGGCCTGAGGAAATAGAGCTGGATGGTTCTTTGCAAAGGGTTTCATCTATTCCTTACTATGCTGTAAGGCAGGGACCAGTTATCGTCCACATTTTGGGGAAAAAAAGGAAAATTGAATCTCGGAGTGGAAAAGTAAGTAACCCAAGGTCACACAACTCAGAAGCAGGTGAGCAGGTGATCCTAGTACCCATGAACTTGGCTCAGCCAAACTTTAGTCAGGCTTCTCCTTTCTACAGGCTCCTAAACTTTGCTCATCCTTTAGTTAAAGCAAGCACGCAGGTGCAGAACAGCTTGTTCTGAGGCTGACCAGAAAGAGAAACCCAGTTAAACTCCCCCTTCGTGTTACATGCTCCCCTTACCGCCTGCCAGCCTCCCCCAAAATCCCTGCCAGTTCTGCTTCCCCCTCCCTAGAAAACAAAGCCCTATGTGGTTTGATTTTGAGATGCTTCAAGACCCCAAAGTCACAACGTTCTCCCCACTGTAACAGTCTCTCCTATCCTAAGTCAGGGATGGTTTTTCATTTGACTTAGGGAAGCTGTGATTTAAATCCAGAATTCTCTGAACTATTCAATTTATTCAAGGGTTAGAGTACTCTGAAACGTTTACTTCTCTACGGAATACTGTGACATATGGATGCATTTTCTTCTACAAAGCAAACTAGAAACAATATTGCCAATGATGTGGTCAGATTCAGATCTGAGTATATTACGTGAAAGTTGGTCTTCAAGCCTAAAATATATACATAAAGAATTTTAAAGACATCTCAATTTTCTATAAAAAGCATGTTTCTATTTGTTCATTTGCTTGTCTTTTGCCCACATAGACCAGCAGATGTATGATATTTTAAAGAAAAATTATGGGAAACAAACTTAAGAGTAAGAAGACTAATATGTATTTTTTTTCCCTATGAAATATGGTATAATAACTATTTGAATTCAGCAAGTGTTCAGTAAAGAAACTGGTCTTCTGAGCCCATTAAGCATAATTTCTGGGCCGGCAGAATTGCTTTAAGTGGTCAAGGGCACACGAATCAGAAACAATGCATCTGGGTTTGAATCGAGGCTTTGCTGTTTGCTGGCTACACAGCCTTGGTCAATTTCCTCAGTTTTTCTGTCTATAAAATAAGGATTAAAATAGCACTTTCCCCCATTTTCCTGTTGCGATGAGGCTGAAGTATAGTGACGCATGAACATGATGCATTATGCTTGCTCAATAGAGTTTAGTAAATATAAGAGAAAGAGTCCACCCCGGGGAGAAGCACTGTTTGTCTTTACAGATGGTTTGCAGAGCAGGAGAGAAATTCTGATAAAGCTGTAATAACTCACAGTTCAAGTCTACCTGATTGCATAAAAATGTGTCTTTTGTCCCAATTTGCCCCATAGGTTGCTTCTTCCTACTCCAACTCTTAGCAAGTGTTTCCCAAGTTAATTGCATCAGTAGCTCCTCATGGAGGCTTCCTGCAGCTCTGGGCTCTTAGATCCTTTAGGCTGTAGGTTACATTTACTTGTCACCAGCCACTTTCCCAGCAGTGCAGCCAGGTGCAGGCATAGAGGCCAACTGGGGCTAAGCCCTCTCATGCACTGTTGGCTTCAGCTGTGTGCAGGCAACCACTTGATGTGTGGACAGGTAAACCTGCTCTTGAGCCAGCAGCTCTAGAGACCCAAGAACAGGGGTTGTTGGGAAGATAAGGGGCTGCACTCGGGGCTGTAACATTATCTTGAAGCAAACCCCCCAGGTCAGACTGTGGTTGCATGAATGAATGAATGAATGAATGATTTAATCGAGTCTGCTTAATACAACCCTCAATTTTAGCACTAGTCACAGTGTGATGCATCCATTTATTCACTTGGTTGTGACAGTGTCACTGTATTTATTCCCGAGGGCTGCTGTACCCCAACATTGCAAATTGGATGGTTACAACAATAGTTTATTCTCTCACAGTTCTGGAGGCTAGAAGTCCAAAATCAAGATGTTGGCAGGGCCACACTCTCACAAAAATCTCCGGGGAGGACCCCTCTTTGCTTTCTTCAGCTTCTGATGACTCTTGGCATTCCTTGGCTTGTGGCAGCATCACTCCAATCTTTACCTTCATTGTCACATGGCTGTCTTCTCCCTGTGCCCCTCTTTTCTTATATGAACACTAGTCATATTGCCTTAAGGGCCTACTCTACTCCAGGAACTAATTACATCTATAAAGACCCTATTTCCAAATAAAGTCACATTCACATGCATCACTGGATGCATAGCTGGAACATAGCTTTGTGGAGGACATAACTTAACCCATAACAGTCACTGTTAGTGGCTGATCCCACCCCCATTCACAGCCTCCTCTTCCAGCTACCTGATACTTAGGGGCAGACATGGCACAGTTCTGACCACTGAGAGCTCAGTGGAGGTTTATGGGATGGGGCACCCAGCGAAACATTATTTTCCCTGATAACTAGGAAGAGACTTGACTGGCAAGCCTCCTTTTTTCGTTTTTCCTAATTCTGGTTTGGAATATGCTCACATCTGGAGAAAGAAACACCCAGTTAATTCAGTCTAACTCTCAGGAGAAGGCAGAAAATGGAGGTGCGGAAAGAAGCTTGACTTGGGGAGGAGAAGAAAACCTGCAAGACCCTTAATTGTTTCTTTCACTTGTTAATTTACTAATTCAACAAATGTTGATTGAACACAGACTAGGGCAGCTACCTAAGCCATATTCTCTCCCCTATTTTTTAAAATTTTATTTTATTTTTAATTGACAAATAATAATTGTACATATTTATGGGGTACAGAGATGTTTTGATAGATGTATACATTTTGTAATGATTATATTAGCATATTTGCCCTCTCAAACATTTATCATTTCTTTGCAATGAGAACATTCAAAATCCTCTTTTCTAGCTATTTTAAAATACGGAATGCAGGCCGGGCACCACATTACAGGTGGCTCACTCCTGTAATCTCAGCACTTTGGGAGGCCTAGGCAGGCAGATCACTTGAGGCCAGGAGATCAAGACCAGCCTGGCCAACATGGTGAAACCCAATCTCTACTAAAAATACAAAAATTAACCAGGTGTGATGATGCATGCCTGTAGTCCCAGCTACTTAGGAGGCTGAGGCAGGAGAATCACTTGAACCCGGGAGGTGGAGGTTGCAGTGGGCTGAGAGCCGAGATTGCACCACTGCACTCTAACCTGGGTGGCAGAGTGAGATTCTGCCTCAAAAAAATAAAAAAAATAATAATAAAAAAGTAAAATATGCAATACAATGCAATATTATTAACCGTAGTCCCTCTACTGTGCAATAGAACATCAGAACTTATTCCTCTTAACTGTAACTTTGCACCTGTTGACCAACTTCTCCACTTTCCCCTTTTACTCCTCCCCACCAGCCTCTGGCAACCACCATTCTAATCTCTATTTCTACGAGTTTTGACTTTTTTTAGCTCCCACATATTAGTGAGAGCACACGGTATTTGTCTCTCTGTCTGGCTTCTTTTACATAACATAATGTCCTCCAGGTTCACTTGCCACAAATGACAGGATTTCATTCCTTTTTGTGGCTAAAGACTATTCCATTGTGTATATGTACCACATTTTTATTATCCATACATCTGTTGATGGATGCTAGATTGACTCCATATCTTGGCTGTTGTGAATACTGCTACAATAAACATAGGAATGCAGATATCTCTTTGACATATTGATTTCATTTCTTTTGTATATATACTTAGGAACGAGACTCCTGGATCATATGGTAGTTCTATTTTTAATTTTCTGAGAAACCTCTATACTGTTTTCCATAATGGCTAAACTGATTTATATTTCCAGTGAGAGGGTTTAAAGGTTTCCATTTCTTCACATCCTTACTAGCATTTATTATTTTTTGGCTTTTTGATAATAGCCATTCATTTGAGTGAAGTTTTGTATATGGTGATAGATAAGGGTCTAATTTCATTCTTCCACATGTAGATATCCAGTTTTTCCCACATTATTTATTGAAGAGACTGTCCTTTCTGCATCATGTGTTCCTGGCATCTTTGCAGAAAATAAGTTGACAATATATGTATGAATTTATTTCTGGGCAATCTATTCTATTGCATTGGTCTATGTGTCTTTTTGTATTCCAGTACCATGCTGTTTTTCTTATTGTGGCTTTCTAATATATTTTCAAATCAGGTAGTGTGATGCCTACAGCTTTGGTCTCTTTGTTCAAGATTGCTTTGGCTAGTCAGGATCTTTTTTTGACTTTATATTAATTTTAGATTTTTAAAAACTATTTCTGGGAAGAATGTCATTGATAACTTGATAGGAATTACATTGCATCTATAAATAGCTTTGGGTAGTGTGGACATTTTAATAATACTAATTCTTCCAATCTATGAACATGGCATACCTTTTCATCTATTTGTGTCTTCTTTAATTTTTTCTTCAATGTTTTATAGTTTTCAGTGTAGAGATCTTTCACTTCCTTGGTTAAATTTATTTCTAAGTAGTTTTTTGGTAGCTGTTATAAATGGGATTGTTGTCTTGATTTTTTTCAGATAGTGTTCCATTAGTGTATAGAAATGTTACTGATTTTTGTATGTTGACACTGTGTCCTGCAACTTTACTGAATTTGTTTATGAGTTCTAACAATTTTTTAGTGGAGTCTGTAGGGTTTTTTACATATGAGATTATGTTGCCTACAAGCAGAGGCAATTTAGCTTCTTCCTTTTCAATTTGAATGCCTTTTATTTTTTTCTCTTGTCTGTTTCTCTGGCTAGGACTTCTAGTACCTGTTGAAGAGACCAAATAGACAAAAACCATATATGATCGTTTCAATAGCTGCAGTAAAAGCATTTGACAAAATTCAACATCCCTTCATGATAAAAACTCTCAGCAAATTAGGAATAGAAGAAATGTGGTTCAACACAATAAAAACCGTATATGGCAAACCCAAGGCTGATGTACTGAACAGAGATAAGTTGAAAGCTTTTACTCTTTAAGATCTGGAGCAAGACAAGGATGCCCATTTTTGCCACTTCTATTAAACAGAGGACTGCTCTATTTTCTTCATCTCATTTATCACTATTTAAAATTACATTATCTCTCTTGAGTAGAGTAGTATTTACCAGAAGGTAAATTTATTGCATTAGAGAAGGAAACGTTATCAAGTTTTGCTAGAGCTAGAAGAAATATAATGTGGGAAGTCTGCGAATTCATGGGAACTGCTATAAATCATTATTGCCCTGTGGAGAAGTAGACAAAAAGTAAGGAGATTTCAGCCCGGCCAGAGGTCTATTTTCTGATGAGCACAAGGGTAAGGTGAGTCAAGAACACAGCTGGGCTTTGATCGAATGGAGCGAAGGGTACAATGGGGATGGGAGTCTGATCTCCCACACTAAGTTGGTTAGGTATTGGGGCCCCCACAAATAATAATGAGAGACATCCTGTGCAAATGAAGTAAACAACATTGAAGACAGGACAACTTAAGACTGGGGGAGGAACCGAGAGGGGCTGTTCAACAGAATGAGGATGAGATCACAAAGGGATGAAATGGAGTGCTGGCTAGAAGAGATTGATCTAGAGTTTCTGGGTCTGTGTATACTTTTTATTTCTCTCACTATTTCACTTGCAACCAATTCTGCTAAGCAGAGCAGTCAACGCCAGTGGAGTCTCCCCTGTTTACTCTGTTGCCCTGATTGCATGACCAGACACCCGACAGATAGCAAGGTGTGTGAGTCACAATTTATTTATTACTTGTTCAGTGCCTGTATTCCCAACTAGGAGCACTCCATGAGGGGAAGGAGTTGGTCTATCTTGTTCACTGTGGCCTCCCCAGCACCTAGAACAATGCCTGGCATGTAATAGGAGCTTCATAAATAACTTTTGAGTCAATGAATAAAGAAACCAGACAAAGGAATAAAATAGTAGCCAATTTCAGTAATTCAAAGAAAGAGATAGCTAGTTTGAGATGGAGAAAGCATAGGGAACCATTCTTTAGGAATACAGCCAGGGAAGTATATTTATGATGAGGCTCAAGGGAGAGAAAGAGTTAGCTGTGCTAAAAATAGGCAGGAAAGCATTTCAGGCAGAGGGAACCGAATGTGCAAAGACCTCAATGTGGGAAAGAGTTTGGCATTGTTTCAAGAACCAAAAGAAGGTTGGTCAGACTTCAGGGAGAGTGGGATGAACAGAGTTGGAAGAGGTCATCAGGGGATAGATCCTGTAGGGGCCTGGCGGGCGTCATTAGGAGCTGGTATTTTATCAAGATTTATCTCTACTCTAGGTCTAGGGAGACCTAATTCAATTTTGCTTTGAAAAAGGAATCCCAATTTCTGTGTTGAGAATGGATCGGAGGCAGGCAAGAGTGTAGGTGAGAGAGAATCAGTGGTTTATGCGAGAAATGATGTTGGAATGGGCTAAGTGTGTGGCCATGCAACTGCAAAGAAGTGGGTAGATTTATTTGGAACTTGCTGATGGATTGGATGTGGGAAGTGAGGGAGAGAGGAATCAAGGATGCTGAATCAGTTAGCTCTTGCTGAGTCACAAATAACCCCCATATTCAGTGGCTTAAAACAAGTCATTTATTACAGATCATGCCTCTTGTGCGAGGACTGGCTGGGCTAAGGTGGGCTCCCTGTTGACCTCGGCTGGACTCACTCATGCTTTTTTGGGTCAGCATGGGTAGGAGGAATGCATGCCCTGCTTTCATCTGGGCTTATCTGGGCTAGGTAAGCTGAGGCAGCTCTGACCCCATTGCCTCTCTTCCATCTTCTCTGGGACGAGTGGGCATGTTCTTCTCATGGCACAAGAAGGAGCAAGCTCAATTACACAAGAGCTTTCAGGACTCTGTGTTACATTTACTAGCATTCCACTGGCCAGAGAAAATCCCATAGAGGTAAAGAATTATGCTGTAGCATAGTGGGAAATGCAGCACCCCATTTAATTGGCAAAAGGTGTGGATCCCAGAAGGGTGAAAAATTGAACCGTTAATGCAGTCTACCACAGATGCCTCTCTGTTTCTGGCTAGTTTTTATTATAATTTCCCCCTTGTTCCACTTTAAACAATTTTACTCTCTTCCCACCCACAGACTAGCACTCCTATTTACTTATCTTTGGAGCCTCCCAGGAGGAATAAAACAACAGAACTGGAGACCTGTTCATGTGTTTTGGCCTTCCTGCCCAGGATGAGTGGGTAAAGGTCTGGGTCAAGGGTAAGTTTCACCCCTTTTGAGTTTGGGCTCTGAATCTGTGGAGCTGAGGATGGGTGTAGAGTCTGGCCACAGTATTGTGTGGGCTGATGATGAACGTGGAACACGCAAGTGCAGGTTTACAAAAGCAATTGAGAAGGGCCTTGGTTGAAATGCAGAGAATATCTGCAGCTTAAATACTGGAGCGATTATATCATTTGTGGGGTTTTGCAAGCTAATTTGTTTGCTGCCTTTTCAATTTGCCATTCAGTTTCCATGGTTTCACGGTTGGTCAGAGATGGAATATTTAAACCCCACAGACAAAGCTTGAAGTTGAAGTGCTAAAATGGCTGTGGAATTGTTTTATAGCACACTGGTGGAAAGGCGGCCATCCAGGGAATCGAGAGAGAGTTCTGGCTTTGTCACCTTTATGCAGAATTCCTTCTCCGTGCCTTGATTTCCCCATCTGTGATGTGATATGAGCTCTATGGTGGTTCCTTCCAGCTTTATATTAGCAACAATAATAAAAGCAACAAAGATAATGAGTAGAAGTAGCAGAAGTAATAATAGCTAATGTGTATTTAGCTATTATTTCATTAAATACCTTGGCTGGGCACAGTGGCTCACTCCTGTAATCCCAGCACTTTGGGAGGCCGAGACGGGTGGATCACCTGAGGTCAGGAGTTCGAGACCAGCCTGACTAACATGGTGAAACCCCATTTCTACTGAAAATACAAAAAATTGGCCAGGCATGGTGGTGCGCACCTGTAATCCCAGCTACTTGGGAGGCTGAGGCAGAAGCATTGCTTGAACCTGGGAGGTGGAGGTCGCAGTGAGCCAAGATTGCACCACTGCACTCCAGGCTGGGTGACAGAGTGAGACTCCATCTAAAAAAAAAAAAAAATATATATATATATATACACACACACACACACACATATATGTGTGTGTGTGTGTGTGTGTGTATTTAATGTCCAGTAGAACATTCTATTGGAAATATTCTGTGTATACACTGTCCAATATGACTGGTAGCCACTTTCTACATGAGGTACTTTAGAGGTGCCTAGTTCAAACGAAAGACTGCCTTTTAAATTTCATTAACTTAAAAAACTTAAGTTTGAATTGACACTTAGGTACAGGCAACTGCCATACGGAACAGCACATGAGGGAGAATGGCCCTGGCCACACCCGAATGCAGCACATCATGGTGTTTAAGAGCAGGGGCTGTGGACCTAGATTTTCCAGGCACAAGTACCCATTTTGCTACCTATTGGCTGCGTGACCTTGAGCAAGTTACTTTCCCTCTTTGTGCCCCAGTTTTCACATCTGGAGGTGAGAATAAAATGAGTGAATTCATGTGGAGCACTTAGAACAGTGCCTGGCTTATGGTTAGAGACATGTAAGTGGTTATCAGCATTATTGCACCCAGAGATGGGAAGATGAAAAAACTCCGACATGCATCAAAACTGTTTAATTTGATTCCCCTAAGAGTTCCAGGTAATGTGGTCCTCCCCTCCCATCCCTGTAACCCATTCTGTGCTCCCCGGCCCAGAAACTGTTTTGCTGCGATGGCTGTCACCTACACCGCCACAGTCAGAGGACTGTTCTTGGGAACTGGAGTCTCTGAGCATAGGCAGAGCCACCGCGCCTGGGAGTCCATGCCACAATGGGAGCAACCTGTAGTCACCAATTGACCAGTGTGGGTGCAAAATGCCCAGCTCTTAGGTCTCCAAACTCCATCAGAGTCCGAGGGCTTGTTTGTGCCCCAGAGCTCCCCAAGGCTGGGGTCTGAGGCTGGGACTCCAGAAATTGCTCCCTTGCTTGACTCCACCCCACCCTGCTTCCCTCACCCTGACTTAAGCTCTGCAGGGCATTCTCTACTCACTTTATTGCTGAGGCATTTGACACTCATGGAGAGAAGGGCTATTTCCAACATTGCGTGGCTTTAAGTGAGGCTGTAAAGCAGGGACCAGCATACATGTTCCGTCAAAGGCCATGAGTTGATCACAATGTGCTGCCTATAGGGATGCTATTTTCTGCGCCCACGAATACCTTATACACGTGGCTGATACACACCAGTGACAGATGGCGTCCATTCTGACTGTACCAGTTGCTAATCGTTTTCAAGATCATCCCTGCTTCTACTCCACACCTTTACATGGCATAACGTGTAGCTATGTATTTGGGGCGAAATGCAGACCACCCTAGAAGACCTGGGGCAGAGGGTTGGTGGTGCCCCTGCTCCTCTTTGTTCCCCGGAGACAGAGCACTCAGCCTTCCCTCCTCCCCACACAGCTTTCCCTCAGGCTGGGTCTGTGGAGCTATCTCTGCATAAAGACTGTCTTCAGCACCAGGCTCATTTGCAGTCATTGAAGAGTGGTTGAGGGCGATTAGGAATCAGGCACCGTGCCAGATGAAAATAACACTCCAAGAGGTCAGGGAGCTTTCTCAAGGCCAAGCAGCCTGTAAGTGTAGAGCTGGGATCTGCATGGATATCTTCGCAGTCTCCATTTTGAAGGCACCCCACCCTCCTTCCAAACAGGCTTTGCAGAAGATGAAATGTGCAGACTCCTGTCCAACTGGGGCCCTGGATGCGTAGCCCAGATCTCCACTGGGAACCTTTGCCCTTCAAAGATGTAAATGACTCAAACCCCTGCCAATCCCTGAGGAAGTCCAGAGCCCCTCCCCTGGGTTTCTGCAGAGTCCCGAGGGCTCACTGTTTCTGGACTGCTCAGACATCCTGAGATGCCTCTGTTGAGCAAAGTGAGGACCTAGCTGTGCATCTCATCTTCTCTTTGTGTCCTCCTCAGGTGAGTCCACTTACATCAGGCATCAGTGAGCAATGGAAATTTGGTTGGAGGCTTGAGGGGGGAGACATTGAGGCATCATTGACAGGCACTGCAGGAATCACCACTCTCTAATGTAGATTTGCCATTTTGCCACTGTGGAATTTCACTGCTGAGTTCATCTCAGTCTATCGCCATCCTCTTGGCTCCTTACTCCTCTCCCAGCCTCATTCTTCACTCTGTCCCTGCTCCCTTTCCTAGGGACAACTCCCTTCCTCTGAAGACCTGATACCAGCCATACATGGGGTGGGGGCAGTTGGTGGAGGGGCCAGGGCTCCTCTGTTACATGGATCTCCCAGGCTTTCCCCCCTCCCAATGCTGCTGGTGCTCTTCCTAAATGAGCTTCTTGTCAGTGATGCTTTCCACCTGTTTTCACACCTATGGTTATGGCTGAGTGTGAGGGGAGAAACGGAGGAATCACATGGCTGTTTGCCCTTGGATCTACCACTTCCTGGGATCCACATTCCACAGGCTGTTGTCCCAGCTCTAAACACAGAGCAAGAATCTCTACCCACTGGTCCTGCCTTATTGATTGCTCATCAACAAAACCCTGACCTGAGCTTCCAGACTCAACACAGCCCTTTATTCCTCCTTTAGGAGGGTCCAGACCACCCTCTGCTCCTCCTTCTCACTTTGAGAAAAATCTTCTATTTGTGCTGATATGACAATAAACTGAGACAGCTATTGTACAAGTCCTCATTCTTCAGCTGACTCAACAGAACTGTTGGTAATTAAATTTTTTCTGGGTGGATGCTGCTGCAGATAGGACAGACTGATGCTTGGAATCAAGGCAATGCTTTGGGATTTAGTTGAGAGAGATGAGGAGCTCATGAACATGATGGAGGCAGAGCTGTGGGCCATCATTCAACTGGATTCTAAATTTAAGAATAATTGAGTCATTATCTGCTGGTCAACATTTCAGGGGTTTGTAAACAAATTATGAGGGAAGGAAAATGATGATGGTAATGATGGTGGTGATAAGGATGATAATGGCCATTGCATTGTTAATAACAGTAGGTAGTATACTTTCTGTCTTGCAGACATAGATACTGGGTATCTCATTTAATATGCAAAATAACTCTGAAAGAGAGAAAGTCGAGTTTAGGCTTAAACTCATTGCTTCAAAGGAGTCTCCAAACCAGTTCCCTAATCTATGATCCAGTAAGGTTCCCTGCCAAAGTCTCTCTCTCTCTCTCTTTTTTAAAATTTTTAATTTTTAATTTTTTTTTTTTTTGAGATGGAGTCTCACTGTGTCACCTAGGCTGGAGTACAGTGGCGCGATCTTGGCTCACTGCAACCTCCATCTCTATTCAAGTGATTCTCCTGCCTCCGCCTCCTGACTAGCTGGGATTACAGGCATGCACCACCACACCCAGCTAGTTTTTGTATTTTTAATAGAGACAGGGTTTCACCAAGTTGGCCAGGCTGGTCTTGAACTCCTGACCTCGTGATGGGCCCTCCTCGGCCTCCCAAAGTGCTAGGATTACAGGCAGGAGCCACTGTGCCTGGCCCAAAGTCTGTTTTCACAAGTGTTCCCTTCACAAAATGCATATTTGATATATTTTGCCCACTGTGTATGATAGCATGTAAAGATAGCATGTTATTACTAGCTGCTTCTTTTAGATAAAGAAATCAAGGCAAAGGGAAATCCATTCATCTGGCCCAGGCTTCACAAGTGGGAGGTGGTGGACCCCATGACCACTGTGTATCAATGACACCTGGTCCAGGAGTCTGAAATCTGGCCCCCACTCTGGTTAACGAGTTATGGATGCTAGTATGAGGCTGAGTTTGCTGGAAGGACCAAATCCTCTCTCAAATTCATTAAAAGATAGGACCTTTTCACCAAGCTGTGGGCCCAGTGGACTTGTATCTGCCTAGAGGAGTTGCCTTTTTTGATTTGCATCAAAACTTGGTGTAGGACAGTGGCCCCTGAAGAACCAGTATTCAAACTGTGCAACCTGATTTCAGAATCTGTTCTCTGACCTCACAAAGCAGGGGAAAGCAGTATCTGTTCCTTGTCAAAGGCTCCTTTTACTAGTGTTTCCTCCACAAAGTACACGTTTTGGTATATTTTGCCCATTGTTTATGATAGCATGTGAAGAACCATTGTTTCTGTGGCCTCAACAAATAGGGGTTTGCCTTTTTCATGCAATAAGGAGTCCAGAGTTAGTGGTTTAGAGTACGTACAAAGTCATTAAGAACCCATGTTCTGGGCCAGGTGCGTTGGCTCATGCCTGTAATCCCAGCACTTTGGGAGGCTGAGGCGGGCGGATCACCTGAGGTCAGGCATTCAAGATCATCCTGGCCAACATAGTAAAACCCTGTCTCTACTAAAAATACAAATAATTAGCTGGGCATGGTGGCGGGCGCCTGTAATCCCAGCTACTTGGGAGGCTGAGGCAGGAGAATCGCTTGAATCTGGGAGGCAGAGGTTGCAGTGAGCCAAGATTGCGCCACTGCACTTCAGCCTGGGCAACAAGAGCGAAACTCCATCTCAAAAACAAAAACAAAACAAAACAAAAAACAGAAAAATCCATGTTCCATTCAGCACCCTGATTTTGTTAGGATGTGGCTTTCAACCTCAAGGTGTCTGCTGCACAGTCGAACTTCACATGTGAATTTCAGGCAGAAAACATTGGAAAAAAAGCCAAGAAAAATAAAAAAGGGAGTGATCCAGTTAAGTTGGTCTTTTTATATGAGGAAAATTATAGCTCTCTCAGAAGTTCTACGCTTAAATCTCATTGTCTAGAACTGGGTCCCATGGCCACTCCTAATTGCAGAGGAGTTTGGGAAGTATTTTTAACTAGGCATATGACTACAGACTAGACAAAGTTGGGATTCTCTTAGCAAGAAAAAGGGAGACTAGATCTCATGGGCTCCTGGCAATACCAGTCACATCCAACAAGTAAACTGCATGTATAAAGTAATATTTAACTTGTTCTTCTGCTTTTATGAGTCAAAAGCACAACTTCTTAGAGGAGCATTTTTGATGACAATATCTAGATCCATTGCCCGCTATCTTTAGGAGACTGTGCAACATACACAGGGTCAGGAAGCTGAGCTGCTCTTCCACGGTCATCTTCACGCTCACAAGTTCCAGCTTCCGCTTGGGTCCGGTGCTGCCTTCCCTCCCACGTCCTTGACACCTGGTTTGGTCCCCAGTTACCATATCTCCCTCTTACCTCTTTGGCTTTGCCATACTTGGGCTTTATAGCTCCTGACTCCTCCACACTTTCTACCACAAACATACTAGGGGCTGGGATTGCAGCCAGAGGTCCTGCCCACTGCCCGCTAGCTGCTGTGCCTGCTGCACAGCAGGTCCAGACGCAGGGCCTAGGGCCCTGGCTTGTTCCCAGCCCACCTATTTGATCATTGGCCATGGAGGATATGAACCAGAGTTCTCAAAGCACAGCCTGTTATAGTTCCAGCCGAAAGTAGTCCCCTGGGTATTTTAGCTAACCTGGGCAGTCTCATTGTGAGTAAATATAGAGTTTTCATTAGGCCTTTGGAAATACTGGAAAATAGCTCATAGTTCTATATCATCCTTTTTAGCCCAGTGCTGTCTAATAGAGCTTTCCATGACGGGGGAAATGCTCTCTCTATCTGTGCTATCCAATACAGTGGCTACTGGCCACATGAGGTTACTGAGAGCTTTAACCATGGCTAGTGCAATTGAGGAGCTCAGTTTCTAATTTTATTGTATCTTCGTTCCTTTAAATTTATAATTAAATAGCCACATGAGACTAGCAGCTGCCATACTGGATAGCACAGCTCTAGAGGTTTTCTGTGTGAACTCAAGGTCCTGAGAAGTATGGGAAGTGTGTAGGAAACCAGCTACCTGCACTGAGGTAGCTGGCTGAATCAAAAAACAAAACAAGGATGCAAATCACACATTATGAAATAATGAGATGGTAAATAGACCAAAGGGCATCCATTGACTCTAAGGCCATAATAGTGACCATTTTTTGGATATTTACTCTGTGCCAGGGATTTAAAATTTCTGTGGGTACATAGTAGGCATATATATTTATGGGGTACCTGAGATGTCTTGATACAGGCATGCAAAGAGTAGTAATCACATCATGTAAAATGGGGTATCCATCCCCTCAAACATTCATCCTTTGTGTTACAAACAATCCAATTACACTCTCTTAGTTATTTTAAAATGTGCAATCAAATTATTATTAACTGTAGTCACCATGTTGTGCTATCAAATAGTAGGTCTTATTCATTCTTTCTAATTGTTATTTTTTTGTACCCATTATCCCCAAGTTACTCTAACCCTCTTACTACCCTTCCCAGCCTCTGGTAACCGTCCTCCTACTCTCTATCTCCATGGGTTCAATTGTTTTCACTTTTAGATTCCACAAATACATGAGAACGTGTGATGTTTGTCTTTCTGTGCCTTATTTCACTCAACCTAATGACCATGTTGTTGCAAATGACAGGATTTCATTCTTTTTTTATGGCGGAATAGTACTCCATTGTGTATATGTACCATATTTTCTTTATCCCTTCATCTCTTGATGGACACTTAGATTGCTTCCAAATTTTGGCTGTTGTGAACAGTGCTGCAACAGACACGGGAGTGCAGATATCTCTTCAGTATACAGATTTCCTTTCTTTGTTTTTTTTTTTGGACAAATATACACATTTTTATTTTTAAAAATTTTCAAATTTTGTAAAATTGTTATAGATTTCGGGTACAAGTGCAGTGGTGTTACATGCACCTATTGGGTAGTGGTGAAGTCTGGGCTTTTAGTGTAGCCATCACCCATATAATGTAGATTGTACCTAATAGATAGTATTTAATCCCCCACACCCCTCCTACCCTCCCATTTTTCTTTCTTCTTCTTCTTTTTTTTTTTTGTTATACTTTAAGTTCTAGGGTACATGTGTACAACATGCAGGTTTGTTACACAGGTATACATGTGCCATGTTGGTTTGCTGCACTCAACTCAGCATTTACATTAGATATTTCTCCTGATGCTATCCCTCCCTCAGCCCCCTACCCGCCGACAGGCCCCGGTGTGTGATGTTCCCCTCCCTGTATCCATGTGTTCTCATTGTTCAACTCTCACTCATGAGTGAGAACATGTGGTGTTTGGTTTTCTGTCCTTGTGATAGTTTGCTGAGAATGATGGTTTCCAGCTTCATCCATGTCCCTGCAAAGGACATGAACTCATCCTTTTTTATGGCTGCACAGTGTTCCATGATGTATATGTGCCATATTTTCTTTATCCAGTCTATTATTGACAGACATTTGGGTTGGATTTCCTTTCTTTTAGGTATATACCCAGCAGTGGGATTGCTGGATCATATGGTATCTCTAGTTTTACTTTTTTGAGGAATCTCCAAACTGTTCTCCATAGTGGTTGTATTAATTTATATCCCATCAACAGTGTATGGGAGTTCCCTTTTCTCCGCATCCTCACCAACATTTGTTATTGCCTGTCTTTTGGATGTAAGCCATTTTAATCAGGGTGAGATGATATCTCATTGTAGTTTTGATTTGCATTTCTTTGATGATCAGTGATGTTGAACACTTTTTCATATGCCTGTTTGCCATTTGTATGTCTTCTTTTGAGAAATGTTTATTCAAATCTTTTGCCCATTTTTAATTGAATTATTAGAGGTTTTCCTATAGAGTTGTTTGAGTTCCTAATATATTCTGGTTATCCCTTGTCAGATGGATAGTTTGCAAATATTTTCTCCCATTCTGTGGGTTGTCTCTTTACTTTGTTGATTGTTTCCTTTGTTGTGCAAAAGCTTTTAAACTTGATGTGATCCCATTTGTCCATTTTTGCTTTGGTTGTGTGTGCTCGTGAGGTATGATTCAAGAAATTTTTGCCCAGACCAATGTCCTGGAGAGTTTCGCTGGTGTTTTCTTTTAATAAAATTAATTAACTAATTAATTTAACTAAATCAACTAATTAATTAAATTAACTAATTTAATTAACTAATTGATTTAATTAAATTAACTAATTTAATTAATTCTTTTTTGTTTGTTTGTTTGTTTAAAGACAGAGGCTCACTTTGTCACCGAGGCTGGAGTGCAATGGCATGATCTCGGCTCACTGCAACCTCTGCCTCCTGGGTTCAAGTAATTCTCCTGCCTCAGCTTCCCAAGTAGCTGCGATTACAGGCACCCATCACCACTCCTGGCTAACTTTTTGTATTTTTTAGTGGAGACAGAGTTTCACCATGTTGTCCAGGCTGGTCTCGAACTCCTGACCTCAAGTGATCCACCCGCCTTGGCCTCCCAAAGTGCTGGGATTACAGGCATGAGCCACTGCGCCCGGCCTGATGTTTTCTTGTAGTAGTTTCATAGTTTGAGGTTTTAGATTTAAGTCTTTAATACACTTTGATTTGATTTTTGTACGTAGTGAGAGATAAGAGTCTAGCTTCATTCTTCTGCACGGGGATATCCAGTTTTTCCAGCACCATTTATTGAAGAGATTGACTTCCTCAGTGTATGTTCTTGGCACTATTGTCAAAAAGATTACTGTAGGTGTGTGGATTTGTTTCTAGGTTCTCTATTCTATTCCATTGGTCTATGTGTCTGTTTTTATGCTAGTATCATGATGTTTTGGTCACTATATATCTGCAATATAATTTAAAGTCAGGTGATGTGATCCCTTCAGGTTTGTTCTTTTTGCTTAGGTTAGTTTCATTTATTTTGGGACTTTTGTGGTTGCATGTAAATTTTAGGATTGTTTTTTCTATTTCTGAGAAGAATGCCAATGGTGTTTTGATAGGGATTGCATTGAATCTGTAGATTGCTTTGGGTAGTATGGACATTTTATTTTAACAATATTGATTCTTCTAATCTATGAATATGGACTATCTTTCCATTTGTTGGGTGTCTTCTTCAATTTATTTCATCAGTGTTTTGTAGTTTTCATTATAGAGATCTTCCACTTTTTTGGTTAATTCCTAGGTATTTAATTTTATTTGTGGCTGTTGTAAATGGGATGACTTTTAAAATCTCTTTCTCAGATTGTTCACTGTTGACATTTAGAAATGCTGCTGGTTTTCATACGTTGATTTTGTATCCTGCAACTTAACTAAATTTGTTTGTCAGTTCTAATACTTTTCTTGTAGAATCTTTAGGTTTTTCCAGAAGTGAGATTACGTCATCTGCAAACAAGCATAATTTGACTTCTCCCTTTCCAATTTGGATGCCCTTTATTTCTTTCTCTGCTCTTACTGCTCTACCTAGGACTTCCAGTGCTATGTTGAATAACAGTGGCGAAAGTGGGCGTTCTTGTCGTGTTCCAGATATTAGAGGGAAAGTTTTCAGTTTTTTTCCATTCAGTATGATACTAGCTGTGGGTGTGTCGTATATGGCTTTTATTATGTTGAGGTATATTTCTTCTATACTCAGTCTTTTAAGAGTTTTTAACATGATCCCGTTTAGTAGGCTCAACAGCCAGGCAATAGCTACTGTTATTCTCATCTAACATATACGAAAATTCCATCTTGGAAAGGATAGGTAACTTGCCCAGATTACGTGGTGCAGCCAAGATTTAAACCCAGGGCTGTCTGACCTGGAAGCCATGCATGCTTCCTGTATTGTTCAGCTTCCTTTCAAAGAACTTTCAATAGCTCACTCCATCTTTATGTAGGGCCTTCAACAATTTACCTTATCGTTATCACTGCCCTCCTTTCTTCTGAGTTATAAGAATATGGAAGGTTTTACTAAACACTTAAGGCTTTGCTATTGCCAAGTCCAAATGTTAGAACTGTAACTCCCACAGAGGTTTATTTCAGCATGCACACACATGTGTTCCTTTCTCTCTCGCATGCGCACGCGCGCACACACACACACACACACGTGGATATATACACTGCATAGGCACAGATGCAGCTTGACTTTTCCCTGTCCAACCATCATAGACATGCACCCACCATTTTCCCTAGTAAGAGGACTCTTGTAATTAACGGAGCATTTCAATACCCAGAACCAGTGATAGATCAGTGGCCGGTTAATCTGAGAGAGGCATAGATTTCCTAAATATTGTACTTTTTCCCGTCTCCTCCCTAGGTAATGGAAGTTTCCAAATGGAAAAGTGACTAATGCCAGGAAAAAACAATCCCAGACTTCTGCTGACCTATGGTTTGGTGGCCACTGTCCCTGCATATCAGTAATTGGAAAGACAATTACAGGACACTCCCAGAATACCAATGATTGACAGGTGGCAGCTCCTAGGTCTGCAGGGTCTTTACATGGACCCTGAAGAAAAACCTTTTAAAAGAAGTCACATGGAAGTCTAATGTCTGAGTGTACCCTGAGC
The DNA here is from genome assembly GCF_047675955.1 of Chlorocebus sabaeus. Taxonomy (NCBI): domain Eukaryota; kingdom Metazoa; phylum Chordata; class Mammalia; order Primates; family Cercopithecidae; genus Chlorocebus; species Chlorocebus sabaeus. The sequence goes on from NC_132922.1 coordinate 15,915,089, forward strand.
AATAGAGCCTGTCACTGCCCTGTTTCCTTAGATGGTGCAGTAGGTAAGGAATAACTGTGCGGTGATGGATGATAAAAATATACAGGCCTACCTCATTTTATTGTGCTTTGCTTTACTGCATGTTGCAGATATTGTCTTTTTTACGAATTTAAGGTTTGTGGCAACCCTGCATTGAGCAAGTCTATCTGTGCCATTTTTCCAACTGCACATGCTCACTGTATGTCTCTTTGTCACATTTTGATAATTCTTACAATATTTCAAATGTTCTCATTATTGTTATATCTGTTGTGGTAATCTGTGATCAGTGGTCTTTGATGTTACTATTATTATTATTTTAGAATACCTTGAACCATGCCCATATAATATGGCAGACCTTAACGGTAAATGTTGTGTGTGTTCTGACTGCTCTGCCAATTGGCCATTACCCATCTCTCTCCCTCTTTTTGGGCCTCGCTACTCCCTAGGACATAGCAATATTGAAATCAGGCCAATTAATAACCCTACATTGGCCTCAAGTAAAAGGAAGACTCACATGCCTCTCACTTTAAATCAAAAGCTAGAAATGATTATGTGCAGTGAGTAAGGCATGGAGAAAGCTGAGACTCGCTGAAAGCTAGGCCTCTTGCACCAAAGTTAGCAAAGTTGTGAGTGCAAAGGAAAAGTTCTTGAAAAAAATTAAAAGTGCTACTCTAGTAAGCGCATGAATGATAAGAAAGCAAAACAGCCTTATTGCTAATACAGAGAAAGTTTGAGTGGTTTGGACAGATCAGTCTTAGCCACAGCATTCCCTTAAGCCAAAGCCTAATCTGTAGCTAGACTCTAACTCTTCAATGCTATGAGGGTTCAGAGAAGTTAGGAAGCTGCAGAAAAGTTTGGAGCTAGCAGAGGTGGGTTCATGCAGTTTAAGGAAAGAAGCTGTATGCATAACATCAAATTGTAAGGCTAGTGCTGATGTAGAAGCTGTAGCAAGTTACCCAGAAGATCTAGCTAAGACAATTAAGGCAGCCAACTAAACAATAGATTTTCCATGTACAGTAGATGAAACAGCCTTCTATTGGAAGAAGATGCCATCTAGAGCTTTCATAGCTAGAGAGAAGAAGTCAATGCTTGGTTTCAAATCTTCAAAGGACAGGCTGATTCTCTAGTTAGGGGCTAATGCAGCTGGTGACTTTAAAGCCAACGCTCATTTGCCATTCTGAAAATCCTAGGACCCTTAAGAATTATGCTAAATCTACTATTTCTGTGCTCTAGAAATAGAACAACAAGGCCTGGATGATAGCACATCTGTTTACAGCATGGTTTATGAATATTTTAAGCCCACTCTTGAGACCTGATGCTCAGAAAAAAAAGATTCTTTTCAAAATATTACTGGTCATTAACAGTGCACCTCATCACCCAAGAGCTCTGATGGAGACTCGTAAGGGGATGAATGTTGTTTTCATGCCTGCTAACACAACATCCATTCTGCAGCCTATAGATCAGAAAGTAATTCTGACTTTAAAGTCTTATTATTTAAAAAATGCATTTTCTAAGGCTCTGGTTGCTATAGACAGCAATTCCTCTGATGGATCTTGGCAAAGTAAATTGAAAACTTTCTGGAAAGGATTCACCATTTTTAAAAAACATTCATGATTCATGGGAGGAGGTCAAAATATCGATGTTAACAGGAATGTGGAAGAACTTGATTCCAAGCCTCATGGATGACTTTGAGAGTTTCAAGACTTCGGTGGAAGAAGTAACTGTGGATGTGTTGGAAATAGTAGGAGAATAGAATTAGAAGTGGAGCCTGAAGATGTGACTGAAACATTTTAATCTCATGACAAATCCTTAAGGATGTGGAGTTGCTTCCTATGGACGAGCAAAGAAAGTGGTTTCTTGAGACGGAATGCACTCCTGGTGAAGACGCTGTGAACATCATTGAGTTGACAACAGTGACTTAGAATATTGTATAAACTTAGTCAAAGCAGTGGCAGGATTTGAGAGGATTGACTCTAGTTTTGAAAGTTCTCTTGTGAGTAAAATGCTATCAAACAGCATCTCATGCTACAGAGAGCTCTTTTGTTTAAAAAAAAAAAAAAGTCAATTGATATGACAAACTTTATTGTTGTCTTATTTTAAGAAATTGCCACAGCCACCCCAGCCTTCAGCAACCACCATCCTGATCAGTCAGCAGGCATCAATATCAAGGCAAGACCCTCCACCAGCAAAAAGATAATGACTCTCTGAAGCCTCATTAGCAGTTTTTACAATGAAGTATTTTTTTTTCTTTCTGAAACACAATTTATTGAACAACCTATGTCTTTCCCCACCAATCTGAAATACCACCACTGCCATATCTTCCCCATATTTATTCAGGTTTGTCTTCAGACGCTTCCACTCTACTTGTTTACTCTTCTCTAAGCAAAAACACAGCTCTGTGCCAATCATTGTTTCATATTAGGTTGTAATTTTCAGTTTCTGGCTGTTCTTTTTTTATTTTTTAAAATTTTACTTTGAGTTCTGGGATACATGTGTGGAATGTGCAGGTTTGTTACATAGGTATACGTGCGCCATGGTGGTTTGCTGCACCTATTAACCTGTCATCTAGGTTCCCTCCCCTTGCCCCCGACCCCCCACAGGCCCCGGTGTGTGTTTCTCCCTTCCCTGTGTCCATGTGTTCTCATTGTTCAGCTCCCCACTTATGAGTGAGAACATATGGTGTTTGGTTTTCTGTTCCTGGGTTAGTTTGCTGAGGGTGATGGCTTCCAGTTTCATCCATGTCACTGCAAAAAGTATAATCTCATTCCTTTTTATGGCTGTATAGTATTCCATGGTGTTTATGTGCCACATTTTCTTTTTTCAGTCTGTTCTTGATGGGCATTTGGGTTGATTCCATGTCTTTGCTATTGTAAATAGTGCTGCAATAAACATACGTGTTCATGTGTCTTTATAGTAGAATGATTTATATTGTTGGGGTATATACCCAGTAATGGGATTGCTGGGTCAAATGGTATTTCTCGTTTTAGATCCTTGTGGAATTGACACACTGTCTTCCACAATGATTGAACTAATTTAAATTCCCACCAACAGTGTAAAAGCATTTCTATTTCCCCATAGCTTCACCAGCATTTATTGTTTTTTGACTTTTTAATAATCATCATTCTGACTGGCATGAGATGGTATCTCATTGTGGTTTTGATTTGCTTTTCTCTAATTTTCAGTGATGTTGAGCTTTTTTCATGTTTCTTGGCTGCATAAATGTCTTTTGAGAAGTGTCTGTTCATATCCTTTGCCCACTTTTTGATGGGATTCTTTTTGGTTTTTTTTGTAAATTTTTTTAAGTCCTTTTCTGATTCTGGATATTAGATCTTTGTCATGCAATAAAGTATTTTTAAATTAAGGTATGTATGTTGTTTTTTCAGATGCTATTGCACATCTAATAGACTACAGTATAGTGTAAACATAAATTTTATATGCACTGGGAAACAAAAAAAAATGTGTAACTCACTTTATTATATTTGCCTTTTTGCAGTGGCCTGGAACTGAATCTGCAGTATCTCCAAGGTATGCTTTAACTGCAGATTCCAGAATGGACAGCAAGATTGCCATGATTCCAGCTTGCATGACTATGCTTCTGCTGTTCCAACAAGCGTAGTGCATTACCTTGTCTTCAAGAGAGGATTTTGAAGACCATGAGTCTTGCTTTCTGTAATTCCAAATGGACAAAAGTTAACCCAAACTGTTCTTGAGGAAAAAGGTCAAATTCCAGATATAGTTAAGGTACCATTAGTTGGTGTAATATGTACACTCCAAAAGCTCAATGATTTATGCAATAGAAGTTTATTTCATCCTCATATGAAATCTAATCAAAGGTAGGGCATGGATAGGAATGAGACCTGCTCCACTCAGTCATTCAGGGACCCAGGCTGATGGTGGTTTTTTCATGTTCAGTAGCTGGCTTCCAAGGTGTCTCCAGATACTGATGTCCACCCAGCAGACAGGGGGATGGAGAGAAGTTTTTATGGGCTAGGCCTGGATGGGACATACATCACTTCTGCCTGCATTCCATTGGCAGTACTCAGTCACATCACTCCAACTAACTCTATAGGAGGCTGAGAAATATAGTCTAGCTGTGGTCCTAGGATATAAGGAAAACAAATTTGGTGAAAAGCTAGTCTTTGAGATAGACCTTAATCCCTCAGCTGTCCAACAGGATTGAGAGAAGAGATCTGTGCTTTTGTTAAGAATCTATTTCATGGCCAACCGATTGTGGTAAATATTTTTTTCAGAGCATTGCTTTAGAGAATGCTTAGGATGTAAGTAAAGAAAGCAAAAGGAGGGGAGTCTAGCAACATGAATTGGGAAAGATCTCATTTTTTATTGGGCTCTGTGTATGCCGATCACATCTGCTTTGCAGATGAGCCAAAATGAGCTGAAAGATGGTGGCATCAATCAAGTAGTAAGTGATGTATCCTCCAAGGCACGGTGTGGTCCAGCCATTGATGTTTCCCCAGTTGCACCTCCTGGCACTAACCATCTCATTGTCAGTATTCCAGGCATACTGGCCTTTTGGTTTCCTGACTGTTCTGTGTCACTCAGACCTCAGCCTTTGCATAGCTGTTTCCATTTCCTGAAATGCTCTAGACATCCCAGTGCTTACACTCACTTTGAGCATGAGGCACGTGACATTCCAGTTTCTTCAGATATTCTCTTCCCAGGACTCTGTGACTGATGGAGTGGGCTTGGGTTCTAGTAGTAGGAAATGCTGCTTGTGGGTTAGGATTTTATCTTTTTATATGGTAGATAAAGCACTGTTTATACCTACAGCCCACCTAATGGGTACAATTTATCATAATTTTGATATAGACATTAAAGACCAAAAGTTAGCCAGCTTTGTGCTTTTATTAACCAAAATTTCTAGGAATTATTGCTTTTTCTTCATTTCATGCCATTTCCTTTCAGTGAGAAATCTGCTTAGTACATTTATTTGCTTTGGATAATAATAGGGTTTGTTTATGTGGGGTGTGTGTGTGCGTGTGTGTGTGTGTGTGTGTATGTCATTTGAAAAATTGTGCCTGGGCCAGCTTGGTGCTTATAGAAGTCTAAGATAAATAACACTATTTTTTTCCTTTGGCTAAACTCCCCCTATCTACTGGCAAGTTATCATTCTCAGACCACACTCACTGCTGCTGCTATTTTTCTCTGAAGTTGCCCGGTGGTGTTTTTGGCCAGAGCTCTTTTTAGTGGAGGGAGAACAAATTAAACGTTTAAGAGTATCAAACAAATATTTACTGAATACCCACATTTTCTTATTTAACTCTCCTTTAAACACTGTGAGAGAGTATTTCTTCCCCTCCCGGTTTTTCATCTCTGTGCTTTCTTTGCCATCCTCAATCCTTTCTCTTTCTTCTCTGAAACCTAGGGTAAAGAAGTGTGACAATAATTTGAACTCTGAGTTGTATTTTTTTCTCCATTTTTACCCAGGTCACCAACAATGAAGATGCCAGTTTCCCCAAGACAAACCTCAAGGGAGACCCTGTGGAGCATCAGATAAAAGTCACCAGGAAACCCAGAATGGCAGGTTCTGTCTCATTTCCTCAGAGCACAAGTGAAGCAATCTTGCAGGCAGAGAGGGGATGCTGTTTGAGGGAGGCCATGCTACCCCCTCCTGCTTTGACGGGAAAGGGGTTGGGGGCCTTGTGCTTCCCCATGAACAGTGGACATTCCAAAGCTGGCCGGAGTGTCTGCTTCCTGCCAGGATCCTAAATGCAAGCTGGTGGCTCACACAGACATCCTGAAGGAGTGGGATGCAATAGCCGTGGAGAGGGTGGTGGAGAGAGAGGTCAGTGCCCAGGGACGCCTGAGTTCCCACCAGTTGGACTGGCAGGGTTGCTGCAGTCGGCCGCACAATTGTGTCCAATATTTCATCTCTTCTATATCCACGCCCTTTGCGGGGGGGACTTTGGGGTTATTTCTGCTAGAGGTGGGGTCTCTTCCCATATCCCATTGATGTGGGCAAGGCCATGTGATTTGCTTTAGCCAATGGGATGTGGGTGAGGGTAACGGGCTGAGTCCTGAGCTTGGAGAAGCATCGTGTGCGTGCAGGTGTCCGTGTGCACAGGTGCATGTGCATGTGTGTGTTTTCACTCACTCCTTCTGCCTTTGCCTAGAGAAGGGCTGGGTTGGCTGGAGAGCCTGCCTTTCCAGGAAAGTGAAAGACACATGAGCCACAACCACAGCAGCCACCTAGCAGACCTGCAACCTGAGGCAAGGCCACCTAGTTGGCTTGCAGAATTGAATAGTAAATGCTTGTTATTGTAAGCCACTGAGTTCGGGGGTAGTTTGTTATGCAACACTGTTGTGGCAAGAGATAACTGATACGATAATCTGTAAGGGCCTGGATGAGCCATAGAATTTAGTAGGGACAGGGCTGGCTCACCATGCCACCATACTTCCTGGTGGAGTCAAGACTAGCATCTCCAGGAAAGGAAGGGCATTCCCGTGGTTTGATTACCCAGGCCAGCAAGCTGCATGGAAGTCCCTCCTGAGGGCCCAGAGGCCGTGGAATATGCCGCCACAGATGCAGCAGCTAATGTGCCCAGGTCAAGTCATACACTCCTTGCTGTGGTGCAGTGGGCAGCATGAAGGTCCCTATTGCTTGAGAACAGAGTGTGTATCCAACGACAGGCTTTGAACCAGACAGTCATCCATTTAAAAAATATTTATTGAGCACCTACTATGAGCCAGGAACCCTTCTAGGTGCTGTGAATACAGTGGTAAATCAAATCAGTTTATCCTTGCCCTCTTGCAGCTTATGTTCTAATAACTGATAATAATAATAATAATACTTGCATTAGATTGAATGTTTATCTGAGATGTGACTAAGTCTTAAAACAGAAGTGACTGGAGAAATTACTAGACAGGACTGTGTGAACTGCATTGGGCTAAATATAATTTTCTTACTGTCAGCTGGGATAAGAGGCTTGTTAAAATAAATTATAGGCAGTATAAAACTGAAGTGAGCTTATGTGCTCACAAATATAACTTGTGACTGTCCTGTACTGACTGTTACACCGGAAGTACATCCTGCTTCCCTGACTGTTCTCTCTGCTTTTCTGCTCTTTGCTGAGGGCTGCCTTCCTCTAAAGATACCACTTCACCTGCCCTCACTGTGGGGAGCTGCGCGTTTCACCATGTGCTAGACAACATTCTCCTGGCTGCATGTGCTCTATCTTTACTCCTACATCCTTGTGTAATAGCCTTTCTGAGGCTCATGCCTCTCGGTGGCTCCACCACCCTCTGTCTCTTCTCCTGGCTGAGTTTTCTCAACCTCCTGGGTCCTCCTCCACATTCCTGAAGCTCCTGACTCATGGGCTTCCTTGCCAGATTCAGTCCTACCATTATCTTGAAGGACTTTGATGCCTGTGAGGCAGGCCTGTCCAGTCTGTGAACCCCCCAAATCTGAGACAGATCTCAGTTAATTAAAAAGTTTATTTTGCCCAAGTTGAGGACGTGCGCCCATGACATAGCCTCAGGAGGTCCTGATGACATGTACTCAATGTGGTCAGAGCACATTTAGCTTTATACATTTTAGGGAAACAGGAGACATCAATCAACATATGTAAGATGATCATTGGTTTGGTCCAGAAAAGGCAGGACAACTGGAAGTGGGGAGGGGGCTTCCAGGTCATAGGTGGATAAGAGACAAGTGGTTGCATTTTCTTGAGTTTCTGGTTAACTTTTCCAAAAGAGGCAATCAGTTATGCATTAATCTCAGTGAGCAGAAGGGTGACTTTGAATAGAATGGAAGGAAGGTTTGCCCCAGCAGGTTCCAGCTTAACTTTTCCCTTTAGCTTAGTGATTTTGGGCCCCAAGATTTATTTTCCTTTCACAAGTACTTTCTTCTCTTACTTCACTGGCTTTCTCAAATCCAGTGATCTGCCTTCTTCAACTGCCCACTCCCATCACTAAATCATGAATGATGACTCCCTCCCTCCATCCTTCCCTCCTCCTCTCCCTCCCTCCCTCCTCCTCTCCCTCCCTCCCTCTCCCTCCCTTTCCTCCCTCCTTCCCTCTTTGTTACTTTCTCTTCTTCTTTCCCTTCCTTCCTTCCATATCTATTAACTATATGCCAGGCCCTACCCTGGGCTTTGTGGATTGAATAGAGGTAAAAATAGACTGTCTTAGTCTATTCAAGCTGTTACAATAGAATGCCCTAGACCAGTTGACTTATAAACAACAATATTTTTTTCTCACAGTTTCAGAGACTGGCAAGTCCAAGATCATGGCACCAACAGATTCAATGTCTGGTGAAGGCCTGCTTTCTGGTTTATAGATAGTGCCTTCTAGCTATGTCCTCACAGGGTAGAAGGGGCAAGGTCTCTTATGAGGACACTAATCCTGTTCATGAGGGCTCTACTCTCATGACCTAATCACCTCCCCCAAACCCCATCTCCTAATATCATCACCTTGGGGGTTAAGATTTCAACATATGAATTTGGGGAAGGGGACACAAACATTAGACCATAGCATAGACACAGTCCTGCCCTCAAGAAGTGTAGAGTCAGTTCCATCTCTGACCTCTACTGATCTGTCTCTGACTACAATTTTTTTTCTTTCAGTTGTCTTGCTCCTTTCCTCCTAGGACATCCATACACTGAACTGAGGTTCTGAGATCTCTCTTGAAGTAAGTACTGCCCTTGGAGTACAAAGAGCATTGTCCCATCTGTTCCCATGTTTGGTTAGCACATTCATCCTTCAGTGCATGTAATAATAATACCATTATTATGAATAGCAAACCCGTGTATAGTGCTTAAAGCATAAGCACTTGCCCAAGAGCTTTATATATTTATGTATCATTAAGTCCTCATAAAACTCTCTGAAGTAGATATTATTTCTATCCTCATTTTACTTATGAGGAAATTAAGGTAGGAAGAGTTTTAGTAATCTTCCTGAGATCTCACAGCTAGGGAGTGGCAGAGCTGGGATTCAAACTTGGGAAGCTAGACTTTTAGCCACTGGACTATATTACCTCATGGTATGGTTGTTAATATCTCTGTTTTACTGATGAGTAACCTGCAGCTACTAAGGCCAGGAGACTTGCTTAAGTTCACACATAATAAGTGGCAAAGCTGAGACCTCAGCTCGGGCAACACTCCTTTTCAAAAAGAAAACAGCCTTGGGGTATGTCAATAGCTCAAATTAGTTTCCTGGGATTGATTGCTTTCCTGGCCTCTACCAGGAGTAGGTCTCATTGAGAAAATTGGAATTCATGAGTAGGGGAATGGAGAAGAGATGCTTCTGCTGGAGGGTTGAGGAAAGGGAGTTGTCTGCAGTGTGGAGTTTGAGGCATGAGGAGCCGGTCTTGGGAAGATAAGATGTGGAGAGGCCAAGAAAGAAAGTGGGGTGTGCTCAGGGTAGTATTAGCCACAAACAAGTCTTCAGGGTGGGTAGGAGGAGCTACAGGAGTCCTGCAAGCCCTCCCCATTCCCTTGCTAAGCAGTTACACCACAGTTGAATAATTCTGATGAAGAAGGCGGGCTTTATCTTTCTCAGGAAGCTTGGAAACACTCAAAACCCATCTTGCATTAAGGGCCTCTGAGGCTTATCCTATTCAAATTAGAAAAATGCATGGGGTCTCCAGCCTGTGAAATCCCAAAGGTGCCTGACTTCTGCTTCTGGGCTCCTTTCCTTGCCTCTGTAATGTGAACTACAATAATCAAACAATGCTTGGCATTTATCTATCCAGAGAGTTTTCTTCTGTTCCCCCCTCCCTCTTTTCAAGGAGCTCAAAGCTATTATTAGAGCTGATGGCAGTAATCAGAAGGTTGTAGTTTGCTTTTTATTTTTATTTGAATCATAAAATTATGCCTGTACCAAAGTTAAGGACGATTGGAAATAATGCTGAAGAATTTGTGAATTAGGGAGAATTTCAGTTTAAATCTCCTTGTGATGTCAGTTGAGGATAATGGAGGGCTAGTCAGCAGTGGATCCTTCTGTGTTTTACGATCCAGGGTTATGCAGTTTTTGCTAGCATCCGCCACAAATGTAATCGCTGTGTATTTCCTTGTGTGACTCCGTTTAAAGTCTGTTCTACCTACTAGATTCCAAGCAGGATGAAGACAGAACCTCTCCCTCTTGTTTACTGCTGTTTTCTAGTGTCTGGCATGGGGAGATTGGCCAATAAATATTTTTAAAATATGAATAAATGAATGAAGCCAAATAACATCCACAGCTGGCGATGCTGGTGGAGTTCCTGCTCCCATTAATTCTCTCTCTCCTGGATTTCTGTGGTTGGTGTTGGACATGATTAATAAAGTATTCCAGGAAGAAAGGTTCTTAGATAGGCTTGGAAATTGGCATGCTGGGGTCTTGGCAGCACAGGCTTTACAAGCAGGGGGAGCAAGCTGGGGCCAGGTATGGTAGTAGCTGGGGAAATTGGCCCAGCCGCAGAGGTTGGCTCCAGAAAAGACAGCTGGGAAGTCCAGGCATAGGGTCTGCATCCATCTCAGACCCAATTTTGGCAGTAGGGCTTGTTGAAGTAGCCAAACAGTGGGCGACAATGAGCAGTGGGGATAACAGGTGGAGGCTGACCTTATGAGAACCACGCCGGTTTTGGTGGAAATTAGTGGTGAGTATTCTATTACAGTGGGACAGGCAGGTCTGGTACCAGAAAGGAGGAGACCCACAAACACTGGAAATGACATGAGGCCCCTATAAAAGGTCTGAGGTGAGCCCCAGATTTTAAGAAGCATTGGCATATGATGCAGGACACCCAGACAAACTCGAGTGTGTACACAGGTAGAGCACACTGACTACTAGAAGAGCTGTGGATTGGGAACCACAAGGCTCTCTCACCTGCCTCATGATTCCAGGGTCCAGTTTGTCACAGCAACCTGGTGGTCTTGACTGGGCCTCAGGATCCCAAGTTTGCATATAACCTAAATCTAAATTATAGAATTATAGAGACGGAGGAGATTAGAACTATGTGACTGTCTTCTTTTGGGAACAGCTAAGGCCTGACCCTGAATATGAGGGCCCTACTTTTATTGAACTACAGAGAGCTAGTTCCCATTCATGAGACTAGGGTGAGCTTCAGAGGAGCTGTGATGTGGAGAAGGGGTATTAGGACCTCGTCCAAGAATGATGGGTATGAATTAAAGATAGCACAGCTTGGGTGGGCCCAGAAGACCCTAACACGTGCTGGAGGGAACTTCGGAATCTTATTAGGATGATAATGTTGACTATCACATCTTAGGGGCTGATCCAAGTTTGGAAATAGGAGAATGAATAATGAGAACCAACCCTTCAAAGATAAAAAGTTGCCTGACATGAAAAATCAAAGAACAAGTGGTCCATGGCTGAGTCCTTGTACAATCACATAATAAGGTTGCTGCTACCTGCTACCAAGTGGGTGGAGGTGGAGGAGGGGTGGGAGGGCAAGAGAGCCTTGCCCAGCTGGATAATGGAGAAAGAGTACTCCAGTAGGAAACGATACTCTTACTTTAGAGATATTCCAGTCCCAGCTGTAAATGAGAGCCATCCCCCTTGTCTATTGCACACAGGCAACGCTTTTACTTGTTAACTTCTATGGACACAGAGGTGTCTGCTACCAGCCAGGGGCACCAGATTTTACCTGGTACTTGGGAAGAACTAATGGGAATGACCCCTGCTTTCTTTCTCCCACTTCTGTCTCCAAGTAGCATCTAATGGCCTCCCTGAGGCCTTTCCTAGCTAATCTAGTTCTCGTTTGGTAATCTCTACTCTTACTACCTGGACTGCTAACCTTTTACATAACACATGCAACCTAGCGGCCGCTCTCACAGGTGCTAACTTCTGTAGGTGATCTGTGTACATGAAGGAAACCAATTTCTCCAAGTCCCAGCACATTCTAGCCCCACCCTATCCCCTAAGTTTGTCTCCTCCCACCCTTTCATCAAGCCTTGCCTTGAGTCCATCTCAGAAGCCACTTCAAGTGCTCTCAGCCTCACCTGTCCACCTGTCTTCAGGGCTTTTTGTTCTGGCCCCAGTTGCCCCTGTGGTGATCAACTGTATGTGGCAGAGCCTGCTTCATGGCTATGTGGCCAGTGCAGTTGGACAGGGCCCTGGCTTTGAAGGGCTCCACACTTGGTTGAATGCTCTGCCAGAGCCATTTTGAAATTTGTTATCATTTTTGAACAAGGAGCCCTGCATGTTCACTTTGCAGTGGGCTGTGGCTATTTACGCTATATGGATTTTGACCAGCTGCATGCTGGCTCAACCTGACCGTGTCTCTCCTATAGCCAGTGCTGTGAGCCTCTTACATCAAGCCCTAGAGTTTCCCTGTTGAAGCTGAAGCGTCAGGCACCTTGAGACTTGGAGGTGGTTTTCTCTACCCACTTCACCCCAGGATGAACTCTTAACCCATTGGGATGTAGGAGTCAGGGCGTAAATTCTTCTTCCTGACTCCTCTCCCACCTCCTGGTAAAGCATCCTGAGATGCATTTGTAAAGGATGGGCCTGCAAGATGGAGGAATTGGTTGTTCCCAATGGTGGCTAGTTCAGTAGCTAGCATATCTCGTGTGGCTCTTCCTTCCCCAACTCATTCCCTTTCATGGTCTCTCCTGCTTTGGGGATGCACTCTCTGGTAGAGAAGGCGTGCTCATCAGTGATAACTACACTATTTTTACTGATGTTTGTTAGAGTGAGTCACTGTTGACAAGTCTCAGGGAGACAGGTCCTGTCCATCTTCTCCATAAACAGCCTTTCCCAGCACCATGTAGGTACATTATGACCATAGGCAGCAGCGTGTGCTGGTTAGGAGCCTGGGTCCCCATCCATGATACTCTGCTGTGGCTCAAGTCCTGTCTCTGCTTAGTAGTCACAACTGTATGACTTGGCAGTTTAATTTCAGATTCCTCTATAGACTAGAGATGATAACAGTTCCCATGTCAAAGAGTTGTCAACATTAAATAATGCTCATTAAAAATTAGCATAGCATTTGGCATTTGGGAGGTTTTCACTTGCAGCTTAGCCATTATTATTATTCCTGTGTGCTAGGTAAGACCTGTTTTTCAAGGCTGAGACACAAGTCCTAGGCCCTGAGGCTGCTAAATGCGCAAGTTGTCTGTCTAAAGAAAGGAAATGAGTGAGGTGTAATAAAACATGGGCTTTGGGGATGGACAGATGTGACCTCAAAAGCCAGCTCTACCACAAACTAGCACATCGTCTGCATCCTCTGTGCCCCATCTCCTTTTGTGGAGAATGAGGAGAATTATGTGTCAGGAGTGTTTTTGGCCAAAAATTATCCCTGCCACTCACAAAATGTATATTATTTTCAAAGGATACTCAGTAAAAGGTTTGGAATGTCAAGAGACAGACATTTATTATAAAGTGTTTAAAATAAACTCTTTGTTTTTCATTCAAGATTCTATTAAGTAAAAATCTAATATTATCAGCCCTCTGCTGGTGAAGTCTTCTTCATCTCAACAGATCTGGGGGCCTCTCCCCACCTTAGGTGGGTGGTGAGAGCAGGGACTAGGATAGGCGGGACTGAGAAAGTCAGGGGAGGACCAAAACTTCTCTGATTTTTAGCAGCTCCACCTCCTCCTTTATACCCAAAATGATTGACAGTCCAGATGACCAGTTCCACCTTGGCTTTATCATTTGGGTGCCCTGAGAGGCAGGGCTTCCTTTATTCTGATTTTTTTTCCCCTCCAAATTGCTTGCTATAACTTATATAAATTATCTTCTTGGAACAGAATGGCTTAAGTGCTCTTAGAATTCACTCGCCTATTCTATATGTTCAGAAGTAAAGTACGGATCATCCTATGCAAATAGCCAAGATGCTTTCTAGCAGAATGTCAGGAGTATTCAGAATTTTGGCACAAAAATCCACTTAGTAGTTAGATGGTAGCAGTCGTAATAGGAAAAAGAACAAATAATAGTAAAAGCAGGAACTACTCTTTATTAAGCATGTACCTTCATTTTTAAAATGTATGATGTGTGTTGGTCATTACCATTCTTAACAAATAAGAAAACCAATTCGGAAAGATTAAGCAATTTTCCAGGGAGAGCACAGTATTTACTGGTAAATAGCCAAGCTGGAACTCATATTTGGGTTTTATCTGACAGTTCTCATAACTTTCCCTCTTATCTATTATACCATTTTGCCTCTCTCGGTTGTCATGAGGATTCAGGAGATGTGGTATATAGTGTCTGACACGTAGTAGAATGATGCTAAGTATTAGCTCCCTTCCTCCTTTCTTTCCAAGGTCATTATCATTCAGTCCCACCTTTCCTCCTTTGATACAGACCCTAAGTGTCCCAGTTGAAACATCATATTCTGGACCCAGTGTTTTGAAATGAATCATTTATTTTCCATTACTATCTTTCCAGAGAGTCTCAAGTTCTGTCTTCTCTCTCTGGCTCACTTTCCCCATGACCGCCAAACTTGCAGTGATAGCCCCATCGTCTTTTGATTGCTGGAGGCTACTGGTCTCGGCCCCTCCATCATTCTGCTCTGCTGGGCATCAAGGGGAAAGTGATTTCCTTCTCCAGGCTTCTGGGCCAGCAAACACACATCTCACGGTGGAGCATTAGGCAGCTTCCAGGGTATCTTGCACGCTGTGGTTTTGTGTCCACCAGCGTTAGTGTTCACGGCTGACCTACATCCATTGTCTGCATATATGCAGTGACCAGAGTGTAAAGTACAATCTCAGAAGTCCCAGAAAGAGGAGAGAGGAAGACTGGCTAATGACAATTACTGTAATGATAATGATAACATTTCTTGAATGCCTGCTATGTGCTATATACCACTAGTATAAGTAGTATTAGTTCTACTAATACTGTAGAACTAAATATTTTATTTACATGAATTATCTCATCCAATTAATATAACACTATTCAATAGGTGCTTTTATTTCTATTGTGGTTACTGTCAGCACTGAGAACAGTGCCAGACAAGAAACTCAATCCTTATTTGTTAAATTGTGAATGAGTCTCCCCTTTCATTGAAGCCAGAGGGGTTAGGTAGCTTATTTAAGGTCGTACAGTGAGTGTAGATTTTAACCCAGGGAATCTGAATCCAGAGTGTGTTCTCTGCACCATTATGAACTACTGTCTCCTGTTAATGAGAGGCTAAATGAGAGGTAGGAGGTCTTAGTAGAAAGAGCCCTAAACTTCTAGTCAAGAACTGAATTCGAGTCTCAGTTTTGTCACGTGTTAGTTTTGAGCAAATTTCTTAACCCTTGAAGACAGACACTGTTTGTTGGCCAATATAGCCTACTGCCTACCTGCCTCCACTACAGAGTATTGAATTGTGCTCCCCTCCCCTTCAAATTCATACACTGATGTTCCTCAGCATGTGAGTTTATATGGAGAGAGTCTTTACGGAGGTAATCAAGTTAAGATTAGGTTATTAGCATGACGCCTATTCCAGTATGACTCCTGTCCTTGGAAAAGGGGAAGGTTGGACACAGAGACAAGCAGAGAGAGAAGATGAAGTGAAAAGAAACAGAGAGATGGTGATCATCTACAAGCCAAGGAGCAAGGCCTATAACAGAGGTTTCCTTCACAGCTCTCAGATCGAAGCAGCTCTACTGATATCTTGATCTTGGACTTCCCAGGCTCTAGAGCTGTGAGATAACACATGTCTGTTGTGTAAGCAACCGTGTCTGTGATATTTTGTTGTCTATGGCAGCCCTAGCAAACTAACACAGGCAGGTAAAAGAACCATGGTGGATTGCCTTGCAACTAGGGCCAAAGCTGTGATAGTATGAGCTGATAAAATATAAGCAAAGAGGATGCTAGGAGGTGTTTGAAGAAGTCTTGCTTCCTGGTAAGGGAGGCTGTTGTCACTAGTTCATTCATTCACTGCCTTCTGCCTTGACCATGGTTGTAATGTCTGGGTCGTTTTATGATTAAAAAGAAAGTGCAAGAGAACCAGAGACACCAGCCCTGCCACCATTGCCTGGCCCATCCCTGCCTAATTCTAGATAAAAATAAACTCTTCTTTTCTTAAACCACATGGATCAGGCCAGCTGTTACTTGCAGCTGAACAAATTCCTGATCTACTCTCAGAATGAGCTTCCTCTTCTACAGAGTGAGGATGATCAGATTCATGGGGCTGTGGAGCAGATGAAATGAGAATCTACAGAAAATGGTGCCGTGAATGGTAAAACACCATGTAACTGTGAGTTACTGTCACAATAAACAAAAACCTCCCCAAAGCTGTCATCTCCATTTAGAGCTTGCTCCCAAGCCCTGACTCATAAAGTCCTGTGTTGGTTCTTCCACCAAGGAGACAGATGGGCTGAAAGACATTTTGTTTCCAGTCGTTTAGCATGATTATTAAGTAAAGTTGGAAAGAGGCCTAGAGATCATTTAGTTCAAATGCCTTATTTTATGGGTGAGGAAATTGGGGCCCAGAGAGGCTGAGTGACTTGTCCAAGGTCACCGAGCAAGTCTTTGATAGAGTCAGGCCTTGGGTCTAGATGTCTTTGGATTTCAGAGCATGGCTACTCCCTATATAAATTATGTGGACTCTGAGACTCATGTGAGAGTTTGTATCTAAGGCTTGATTGGTTAAAATGGTTTTTTTTTTTTTTTTTTTTTTTTTTGAGACGGAGTCTTGCTCTGTATCCCGGGCTGGACTGCAGTGGCCGGATCTCAGCTCACTGCAAGCTCCGCCTCCCGGGTTTACGCCATTCTCCTGCCTCAGCCTCCCGAGTAGCGGGGACTACAGGCGCCCGCCACCTCGCCCGGCTAGTTTTTTTTGTGTGTGTTTTTAGTAGAGACGGGGTTTCACTGTGTTAGCCAGGATGGTCTCGATCTCCTGACCTCGTGATCCGCCCGTCTCGGCCTCCCAAAGTGCTGTGATTACAGGCTTGAGCCACCGCGCCCGGCCTAAAATGGTTTTTTTGGATTTAGGGCCCAGGCAAAACCATCCCATTTCCCCTCTTTCAGAGCAGATGTGATCTCTTCATTTCCAGATCTCTGATCTGACCTCTTCTGAGCACATACATAGTCCCAGCACCAGTGGGGTTTATTTTCTTGTCTTGCTTTCCCTGCCAACATTAATAATACCAGTTACCACTGTTGACCACTTACCGTGTTCCGGGCACTTTATAAACATTGTCTTAAGTACAACTGGAGTTAATGCAATGATGTAGGTACTACCGTCCCCATTTATATATACTGAGGAGTTGAGATCAAGCTACTTTCTTTGGGTCACCCTATTAATAAGTGGACAATGGCACCTTTCTCCTGGCCATGTGATAAAAGACTTTTCAGTTCAGTTTGATTTAGGTCAATAAGTTTTCAATTCTGGCTGCCTTGCTGTGTGCTGGGGATAAAGTAGTGAACAAAACAGTGCCCGTGCTCTCAAGGAGCTAACAGTGAGAGGAGAAGCATTAATCAAGAGGCTATGGTGCAAGGATTGTGGGCACATGCTCTGCACCCAGATGGGCTGGGCTTGAGTCCTGGCTTTGCCACTTTTTGGCTGTGTGACTTTGGGTACTGTATCTCTGTGTGCTTTGGTTTTTTCACCTGTAAAATAGGGATAATAATAATACCTCTGTATTAGTTCATTCTCATGCTGCTAATAAAGCCATACCCAAGGCTGGGTAATTTATAAAGGAAAGAGGTTTAATGGACTCACAATTCCACGTGGCTGGGGAGGCCTCACAATCATAACAGAAGTCAAAGAAGAAGCAAAAGCATGTCTTACATGATGGCAGGCAAAGAGAATGAGAGCCAAATGAAAGGGGGAAACCCCTTATAAAACCATCAGATCTCGTGAGATTTATCCACTACCATGAGAACAGTATGGGGGAAATAGCCCTTGTGATTCAATTATTTCCCACCAGGTCCCTCCCACAACATGTGGGAATTATGGGAGCTACAGTTCAAGATGAGATTTGGGTGGGGACACAGCCAAATTATATCAACCTCCTTCATAGATTATTGTGAGGATTAAAGCAGTTGATACATGCCAACTGCTGAGGACTCAATACATTTTAGCTATTATTATTTTTAGTGTATTCACTCTGCACCTATATATTCTCCTATACAGTCTCTCTTGCCTCTAAGCATTCATTGCTGGGCCTGTTGGTTTCAGAGCTGGTTTGGTCACCTTGAATGTGTATGATCTCTCCACTCTATTCAGCTGCTCTTTATTGGACAACTCTAGGAAGTAAAGCCAATGGAAGTTGCCACCTACTTTTAGTAGAGTACAAGGGGGCTGGTCTTAAAATTCAGGGGTCTGTGCTCCTCCAGTGCTGGAGGTGGTGGGATTTGGATGGGTCCTGGTCCTTCTTTCTACTCAGCTCTTCAGCAGAAAAATGAAGGTGCTCTGCCCAGTGAAGTTTTAAGGGCTCCTCTGGCTTGAAGGTCTGATTGTTGGATGTTGTCATTGTGAGAAAGATACACAAAAGATCATCAGAGAAAATATAAGACAAATATATAGTGCTCATATTCGTGGTATCAACAACAACAACAATAAAAACCACACAGAGAGAGTGTGGAGGGTTAGAGGTCAGTGTGGGCTGATGTTTTCAGGAAGCCTCATAATTTCTCTGATAAACTAAGAGGGTAGACTAGATCATCTCTAAGTTTCGTTGTGCTACCAAAGTTTCTACAAGCCCTTGATTTTATGAGATGGACCTTATTGCAGTATTAAAAGGCAAGCTGGATGTGAGTTGTTGAAGAGAAGTTGAGGATGGCAAGAGAACAAGAGGGCAGAGAGCAGTCCTGGTCATAGCCTTCTCCCAGCACGAGACGGATCAGGCACCACACTTGGTGAGATAAAAAGGCCATGACCTTTTATCATGGTTATGGCAGGACCATGACTTTCAGGATCTCTGGCTTAGGCCAGAGGAAGGCAGGACCTGACTTTCAGGATTTCTGGCTTAGGCTCAGAGGAGGCTGTGATGAGTCTGGAACTTTGATGGCAGTGAAGGCCTAGGAGGGAAGGTAAGAAAGAATTTGTGAACCTCTGTGAGTGAAAAAACCCATAAACTCAAAGTGTGTTTGTCTATTCTCTTACTCAACACAATAATCAATACAGACAAAAGACTTCTGTGACCAAATGTGAAGGGTTTCTCCCCACCAACAAATAAGCAATCAATTCTGCAGCAGACACCCGGTAGATGTCCTCTAAGGACACCCTGTATCTAAGGGTTGATTGGTTAAAATACTTTTAGGATTTAGAGCCCAGGCAAAACCATCCCATATCCCCTCTTGTCAGAGCAGATGCGATCTCTTCATTTTCAGATCTCTTATCTGACCTCTTCTGTCTACTTGGAGACAGCGTCAGATCTCATAGGGTGAAGACTCAGTCCCACCAGACTGCTCCCCTACCCTCTGCCTGCTTCAGACACCAGTCACAAGTCCAGGTCTCCAAACGTCTGACCAGCAAGCTTCAAGTTGGAGTTCCCACGACTCCCTCTTTGGGTTCAATTAATTTGCTGTAGTTGCTCGCAAAACTCAGGGAAACACTTATTTACTTGTTTATTATAAAGGACATTACAAAGGATACAGATAAGAGATGCATAGGGTGACGTATGGGGGAAAGGTGCAGAGTTTCTATGCCCTCTCTGGCGGGCCACCCTCCAGGAACCTCCATGTGTTCAGCTATCTAAAACCTTCCCGAACTTGTCCTCTTGGGCCCTTTATGGAGACTACTTTGCACAGGCATGGTTGAAGCATGGACAACCGTGTCAAAATATGTTGGGCCTCTCTGCAGCATTCTCCCCTCTAGGGTGTGAGGCAGGATCCTCTGTGGAGTGAGGGTCTCAATCAAAAAGGCACGGGAAGATTGGAGTCTTGCTTTGGTCTGGTGAAAGGCGGGTAGGGGAAGATCAGAGAGAGAGAGATTCTGTTTTCTGAGGCCTGCTTCTGAGGCCTAAAGCATCCCAACATCATAACAAAAGGCTGTGAGTTATAAGCCAGGAACTGTGGGCAGAAATCAACATATACAGATATCATAATATCGCAGCCTCATTTCTAAATTGGAGGCACTGTTATCCAGTGGAGCCAGACCAATGTGGGTTTCAAAGGCTCTTCTTCCAAATTATATCTAGATAGTGGGGGAAATGATTGCAAATCTCTGAGCCTTAATTTCCTATGGAGAAAATGGGGATTAGGTACACCCCATGGTGCTATTGTGAGAATTCAATAAAATATGTTGACCATAGAGTAAAGATTTAATAAATAACTGTCTTTGTGACTCATAAAGGCAATTTTGGATGTTATCAGATTTTTTTCTGAAGGCTGGGTCACTTGCTTGGTAAGAGTTTTTTATTGGGAAAAATGAATGTCTTTACTTACTGAATAATATTGGTCAGATTATTTCCCCGCTCTGTGTCTCAGTTTCTTATTCTGTAAAATGGAGAACAATATTTATATTATAGGATAATTAAAATCCAGAATCCAGTATCTTAGTACATATAAGGAGCTTATAACAGTGCCTGGCATAGAGCAAGGGTTCATTATATGGAGACTCATTATTATTCTATTATTATTATTATTATCATAATCATCATCTTATTGTTATTATTTTCTTATTTGTCAGCAGAAGAATACAATGAAGTTCCCCAAAACAGTCTCAGATATTAAAAATTCCAGATGTTGGAAAAGCTTTGTTGACTTAACTTAAACAAGAACTATTTAATAATCTGGGAAGATAGACAGGATGAAAATGTGCAGATTGCTCTTTGTGCAAATTGCTGTAGCTTGGAGCCCTGATGAAAGAAAGGCACTTGCCACTAAGAATTAAATTTGTAAGACTTCTTCCCCTACTTCCCTAAAACCAGTCAGCTTTCACATAATCTTAGGACACCTGCTACGTACTGTCAACTCAGGACGTGGTAAGGCTGCCATTTCACCTGTTGTCATGATCTGACTCTTGTGAATATTTCCGGGGACTCACACTGAGATCCTCAGTCACAGAAAGACCAACGGGAACCTTAGGGACAGGTAGTATGGTGAAGAGCAGGGTTTGAGGAAATGTGGCCTGTCAGCTTGTTCTGTTGTCCTGCTCACCGATTTAAGATGGAGGAAGCTTGCTTTATAGAGATCTGCATGTCAACATCTCTTGAAAGATATGATCTAGCAACAATCAGCTGGAGTTGAAGGCATGGTCTCACAGTTCCACATGCCCTACCTCTCCTTATTGCCTTTTGTCTTGGCCCACTTCACCATTGCATGTTACCTGCCTGTACTGCAGGCATTTATGTTCTCTCTCTATCTCCCACCACTCCCACGAGAACACCCTGGGTTGAGTCATCCTCCCTGAATGTGGCATACTCCCCGACCCCATTACTGAGGGGCTTGCCCTTGTGATGTGCTTTGGGCAATGGGAAGTTAGTAGATGATGTAAGAAAAGGCTTGAAATGTGCTTTGGCAGTAGAGCTGTCTTGGGGCTGCTCTTGCCCTGAGAAGAGAATCTTGGCCATCATGGCCCAGCTAATTCACAGGTAGGTGCCTGGGAATCCATAATGGAGGTTTTACATTGCTGAGATTGATGGATGTTTGTTATGCAGCAGTAGCTGATTAATACACTGGGTTCTAATACAAGATCCACCTGTAACTCTCTGTGTGACTTTGTTCAAGCAATTTTATTTTTCTGGGCATCAGTTC
Organism: Chlorocebus sabaeus; assembly: GCF_047675955.1. Lineage (NCBI taxonomy): Eukaryota > Metazoa > Chordata > Mammalia > Primates > Cercopithecidae > Chlorocebus > Chlorocebus sabaeus. The sequence goes on from NC_132922.1 coordinate 15,936,686, forward strand.
TACATCCTCCAATCTTCAAAATGGGTAGAAGTAGACACTATTTTCTCAAAGTACCCATTGGTTTGTAATAATCTATTTTTAAAATAAGGACTGAAGTTCTAAGGAATGGATACTGTGAATTTTTCCTCTACCCTACATTCCTTTTGAATTGTATTGTTTGGATGTTGCCATTAATGTAAATATATTTAATTTGATAGTTTATTCTACATGCAAGAACTAAGAAGAAAGAGGGGAAGAAAGAGCTAACATATATTAAACACCAGCTTTGGATTAGATGTTTTACAAGTGGCATGTACTTTAATCCTCGGCACAATCCTATGGTACGTTTGATTATTCTTGTTTTATAGATAAGAGGATCAGAGAGGTCACGGGTCCCACCTAAGTCCATCCAGCTAGTAAATTGCATGCTGAGATTTAGACCTAGGTCTATTTGTTTGCGATAATCTTCTGTAATAACCTAAAATTGAACTTCTTGCTTATCCTCCTGTTTGTTTTCTTTTGTCACAGAAAGTGCTCCAGGTGCCTGTGGTCCATAGAGTGGAGTGAGTCTCTAAGCAAATCTGGAGGGACTCTGGGAGCTCAAGATTCAGAATATCTCCACTTACTCTTGCCGCAGCCTTTGCTGTTCAACTGTTGGGTGCCATGATCGTATGAGCTGCTCCCTTCCTCAGCCTTTCCTGGCTCCTTCCATGAGCCCACCGATCTGTGGCAGTGTTTTAACAGCCTTGGTCCATCTATTTGTAGAGGTGTTAGCATGAGACACACAAGGATCTGGAAACTTTGAAGGAGACTGATACCACAATGCAGGAACCCTATAAGGATTCCAGGGAGGTAACACACACCAAGGGATCGGCATTTACTTTATCACTCTTCCTCTTCTTTTTCTCAATCAATGAGATTTGTAGACATTATCTCATTTTAAATATTTATATATATTGATATGGCACCATGGCCCCATGAGGTTGATATTATCATCCCCTGCCCTCTTTTTTTCTAGCAATACATCGGAGCATCAGACTTTAAGTCAATGATTTGAACCCAGTTCTTCTTGGCTTCAAAGCCTTGGGGCACAATCACTCCATTGGACCACTAGGTACCTGCAACTCTCTGCTTTGGACTTCTCCTGAGCTACAAACCCCAGGTGTTATTAGAGCACCATCAGTGATAGATTTTCATGTATATGCATGTGTTTCTACCCAGCAGTGCAATTAATGAGCCCTTAAGGGTATGTGTGTAGATGACATGTTCTTTACTCCCTAGGAACAATGTAGAAAGCCACCAGGACACCAAATTTCAATGTCTTTGCAAAGGACTAGGCCACAACCTCATTGGAGATTTTTTTTTTTTCCATTTTTTCCCTTTTTTTCTTATGGTCACATTCATGCTATGGTTTATTTATTTATTTGTTTATTTGAAACAGAGTCTTGCTCTGTCACCCAAACTGGAGTGCAGTGACGTGATCTCAGCTTACTGCAACCTCTGCCTCCCAGGTTCAAGTGATTCTTCTGCCTCAGCCTCCCGAGTAGCTGGGACTACAGGAGTGTGCCACCTCACCTGGCTAATTTTTGTATTTTAGTAGAGATGGGGTTTCACCATATTGGCCAGGCTGGTCTCAAACTCCTGACCTCATGATCTGCCCGCCTCGGCCTCTCAAAGTGCTGGGATTACAGGCATGAGCCACCGTGCCCGGCCCATGCTATGTTTTAAGTTTGAACAGCTCCTTTGCATCCATCATTTAATCTGATTTTCCTTATCACTGATAAGACAGACAGAGAGACATCATTTTCAATTTTCAAGGGAGGAAATTGACACCCAAAGAGGCAGAATGACTTGCCTGGGTTTGCACAGCTACTTTTGAGAAATACTGCAGAGGAGATCCAAATCTCCCAGACCATCTAGAGCTCTCCTCCAGAGCAAAGAGCAACTCCAAGTCAGGGTTGAGAAGGAAAACTCTGGTAAAAGGATGTTATTTTCTTTTTCTTTACTCATTTCTCTCAAATTTCCCAAGGATTTCTCTTCATCTTCTCTTCCAAACCCCTCATTTTATTTAAAGGAGCAGCATGGCTCACTGGCTGGGTTAAGAGTCTGGAGACCGAGAACCTGAAGACCGGAGTTATGATGGTGATAATGATGATGATGATGATGGTTATGATGATGCTTACTTTGTTACCTTGTATAAAGCCCAGATATCCTCCAGAGTTCCGCTTTCCGTGAGGAAAATGAAGTCAGTAACCAAGAATACTCATCGGTGTGCTTTGAGATTATACACCCATGTTGAGTGCTAGAGGCTGAAACTGGCCTAAAGAGGTTTAGATTGAGACAAATGAAAGGAAGAACAGAAGAGGAAGCACCCTGCTCTCTGAGCCTATAACCTCTTTATGTAATAATAGCTCACATTTACTAAGTGCTATGTGTGTTTCAGTTTTAGATTCCAATTGTTCATTGCTACTTTACAGGAAAGCAATTGACTTTAGTATATTAACTTTGTATTCTGCAATTATTCTATAATTACCTACTAGTTCCAGGAATGTTCCTGTTGATTCTTTGGAATTTTCTATGTAAGAAATCATGTTACCTGTACATATAACCCTATAAACAAAGTGCTTTATATTTCATCTTCATAAACAATGCTAAGAGGTTGATTTAATTATTCTCATTTTATAGATGAGGTCACCGAAATATAGAGAAGTTCATAATTCAACTAAGTCTATGCAGCTAAAAGGTGGCAGAACTACAAGTTGAACTTGGAACCTGACACAAGACATTGCTTTGCAGGATTCACATTTGCCACCATCTCACAGGTATAAGGGGACATGATATCTAAGTTTAATTACTAGGCCCAATTCTTCACCCTTCCCTGGATCCATGCCTCTGCAATGTAACTTATCAGGGCTCTCCCGCTATAGGTAGGTGTGGTTCTCAATCCTTTGATTTGGGACTCTGTCATGTGACTCACTTTGGCTAATAGAAAAAGACAAAGTGATGGTGTGCCAGCCCTGAGTTCAAGCCTCAAGAGCCTTTGTGTGTCTTTCTGCTTCTTTGTGCTGCTGCCATTGGTAGGAGAAAAGCACGCCTGGGCTAGCCTGCTGGCCCCCAAAGGTAGAAGGATGAGCGAGATCCTCCTGTGTGGATGTACAGCTGAGCTATATCCCAGCTAGGTTGCTTCTACCAGGACATTCTAGAGTCAGGTCTAGAGGGGATCCACTGCTCCTCCTACCTCCACTGGCCACAGGTGGATGAGGGACCCCAGCTGAGATCAGCCAAACTCCAGTTGATCCCCCAGACCAGTGACAAATAGAAGTTGAGGTTTTGTGATGGACTTTTTCTCAGCAATAGCTAACTGATACTCGTGGCAACTGTGAACAGAGCAGAGTTTTTGAATCAAACATGCTTTTAACTCACACTTGTGCCAGTTATTAACTGTGCAATCCTGAACAAGTTACTCAAACTCTTTGAACTTCAATATTCTCATCACAACGGGGATAATAACATCTACTACTAGAGACATTGTATTAATGGGATAAGCAGAAGCATTGACTATAGTGTCTGGCACAGAATGTGTGCTTAATAACCATGGGTGTCCTCATTGTCCCAATTGCTCTTATCACTCTGCATGTAGTGCTTATCACTAAGCATTTCGTATATATCCATGTTCATAGACTGTGGGATGGGCTCTATGCACAGTGAATGAGGTTAATGGTCACTATCAAGGTCACATGGAGCTTGGTGGCAGTGGCCCAAAGAGGAACTGTGTCTGGAAAGTCTTGATAAGAGGGGCTAGGAAAGGATCTGGCCAGGCAGACCCTGGGGCCAAAGCAGAAAACACTCTAGGGCCATGGCAAGACTGAAGTTTCTCTGGATACTGGGGCATGGACCTGCATTTTGGGCAGAGATTTAGATGACTTGGGAGAAAAGACAGTCATTGGAACTGGAGTATCAACTCTGTATCACAATCTATTGACACAATAATGCCATGTGACAAATCACCTTACAACTGTGGTTGAAAACAAGAAACATTGATTATGGACCATGAATCTGCTGGTCACCTGGGAGGTTCTTCTGCTTTCAGATGGGCTCATGTAGTTTCTGCAGTTATCTATGTGCTTGGTAGGAAATCTGTGGATTGTGGAAGGGCTCTCTCTCTCAGCTTAGTGGGCTGTAGGCTGTCTTCTCATCTACAGCAGGCTAGTTTGGGTGTGGTCCCACGCTACTTGGGCATGTTCTCATGGTGTGACAGAGGTGTGAGAGGGAGGGAAGTGGGGGACAGAGAGAGAGAGAGGAGAGAGAGAGGGAGAGAGCGAGAGTGTGCAGAAGTGGACAAATCCTCTTTAGGCCTAGGCTTCTATCACATTCTGTTTGCCAAAGCAATTCACACAGCCAGCCCAGATTCAAGGAGGTAGGAAAAATGGACACCATCTTTAGATCTCTCTCTCTCTGTGTGTGTGTGTGTGTGTGTGTGTGTGTGTGTGTGTGTGTGGTCAGGTGGTGGGGGCTTCAGTATCCCATTGTAAAAGGCATAGATACAGGAAGGCCTTTAATTGGGGGCATCACTACAATCAATCTACCATAGCTCATACCTGGAATGGCCCAGTTACTAGGTGTAGGGATTGAGGTCATAATAGGAACAGCAGCCAGAATCATTGATTTTGGGTCACCAACCGCTGGCCTAGGCTCATAAATTTCCCCTGATCAGGTCTAGGGTTGGTAAAGAGCTGGTAGAAGATAGACATTCTGAGTTGAAGGCATTGGGCAATGTAGGGGGTAGAGTCAGGTGTATTCATATGCAAGTAGAGCAGGAACCACAAGGAAATAAAATGTTAGCAATGGCGTGTAGGCAGCTAGGGGATAGTTCTTGTGTGATGAGAATTGTCTGCCAGCAAAACTGTGTGATGGGATGTGGAATAGCATTATAAACCCCCTTGCCCCACTCTACTAATTAACTTGCAACAGAATCTATGTGAGAAGTAGGTTTCCTTTTGAGAATATGAAAGGAATACATGAGAATCAAGAAAAATTGGTCTAAATCAGAAACATTGAAAAACAAAATAAAACAAATCATTCAGTTTAATCAGCCAAAGACAATCACTGTTAACACCCAAATACATTTCTCTAACCACCTTTTTTCTCCTGCATGCATGTATGTTTATACATATTATACCCATTATAAATAAGCATTTAAAAAACTACAGTCTTCAAGGGGATTTGCTTTTATGTTCTGTTTGTTTTTGCAGCTTTAGAGAACATAATCTTGACTAAAATAATTTCAAGTATCCACATATATCTATCTAGAATAAGAAAGGTTTTGCTTGCTTTTTTTTTTTTTTTTTTTTGACACAGGGTCTCACCCTGTCACCAGCTGGAGTGCAGTGGTGCAATCTAGGTTCACTGCAAACTCCGCCTCCCGGATTCAAGTGATTCTCCTGCCTCAGCCTTCCGAGTAGCTGGGATTACAGGTGCACACCACCATACCCAGCTAATTTTTGTATTTTTAGTAGAGACGGAGTTTCACCGTGTTGGCCTCGATCTCCTGACCTTGTGATCCACCCGCCTTGGCCTCCCAAAGTGCAGGGATTACAGGCATGAACCACTGCACCTGGCCTTGCTTTCTATTTTTAAAGGTAAAAATAACAGAATGACTTAAACCAAAAATCTTCCAGAATAGGAGATATACAAAATTCAGTCATAACATCCACAGCATAAACAAACACCAAACAGTGGATTCCATTATTGGTCTCCAGCTTCCCACACTAAGGAACTGGTGTGAGCTCTTGACCAGTGAGGTTGGCAGACCTATCCAAGTTCAGGTCTGGTTGGCATCTGTGTCTTTGAGGATATGCTATGCGGACTCTCCTGAGAGTTCCACATTGCTCAGTGTGGAAGACTGGAGTGTTGGAAGATCTGGCTCTTGTTTTCAGACCTTTTAACTGGCACGAGTTCCCTGACAGTCATCATGTAGGCACTTGCTCCAAGTTTGTTTTGGGAGTTAAATCTTTATCAGCCGGTTTCTATGGACAATATTGCTTCTTCAGTGTGTCTCTAATGTGCGGTCCCTCTGAGTTCCCTGTTGTTGAGAGTGTTTGTGTGTCTGCCTTGCTAGGTTTATGATTCTCTCTCCTTCTCAGTCTCTGTCTCTTTTCATGCCCTGGGCAAGCTTATATTCTCTGTGTGGGGTCCCGGTGGCAGAAGGGGAAGACAAGCTGTATCAGTAGCATGGGCACTTAAAATCCAAGTGCAAGAGTCACTTTTAGTTTGGATTTCAACAGCACATTAACCCAATCCTTTTAAACAGTCCCAGTGCTTCCTGCACATCACCAATAAATAAACACCTCCCAAGATGCAGTAATGGTGCTTCCTGCATATCACCAATAAACACCTCCCAAGATGCAGTAATGGAGCATGTAACATTCCTCCTACTCATTTCCCAGCCTTTGTCATAGGCATACTTTTCTTGTATAGTTGTGCCCATATTGCCCATAAGTCTTGAAATCCTACTTCACGTAACATTATTTTAGCAGTATTTCTCTGAGCTCTTACATATTCTAAGAAAGTGCCCTTTGTGATGGTTAAATAATATTCCACTACATGAACCGTTTAAACATGTTAATTCCCTTATAATTAAACATTTAGCTTGCTCTTAATATAACTAGTACATGTAGTGAACACTTACACATACAGCTTTTATCTTTCTTTCCGAATTTAGGATCATTTCCTTGGGACAGATTTCCAGAAACAGGATTATTCAGAACAATAAATGTATGGTCATTTAAAAAAGACTTCGGAAACAGTCTTCTAAATTACTCTTCCAAAGGGTGTACCAATTGAACCTCCCACTGGCGATGGATCAGAGTGACCGTTCACTGCCAAGAGGCAGCGTTTCCAGTAGTTACTTTGAACAATGGAAGAGAGCAAGCCCAGGGAGCTTCAAAGCTGTTTCAGATAAAAGGCATGATTTGAAAAGGCAGATAGTTGGCAGACCTTATAGCCGGGGGTGTTTAGCTGGGGAATCGTAATGCCAACAAGCCAGGGATTGAATTTTGTGGATTTCACAGGATTTCAGGTGTTCTACTCTCCCAGGTTCAACGTGGTTTCCGGGAACTCCTTGGCCATCAATGCCCAGCTCAATTGCCCCCTCCTCTGCAAAGCCGTCCTTGGCCCCAGAGTGGACTTGAGGAAGGAATTCTTCTTTTGTGCTCCCTTAGACTCTGAATGTTGTAGTACTTACCACACAGTACTACATTTGTACTTGAGTTCTCAGTAGCCCAGGGGCCTACTTTAGGCAGGGACCGAAGTGCACTAATTTCTTTGTCTTTTACAAATTTCACTTTACTGCCTTGCTCATGGTAGAAGTTCCTAGAGATTTGTTGGTAGGATGGATGGACCACATGGGCTCTCTGTCAGCTTGACATGCTCCATCCAAGTAGCTTCCCTGACCTTCCCTCACACACGGATTTTCCATCTCCAAGGCAGTGGCTTGAATGACAAAAAGGAACCATCTGGGGGGAAAAGACTGGAAATCAGAAAGTCTAAGCAGATGGATCAGCCAGTACAAAGGACCACAGAATGCTACCAGCCTAGAATGTTTGGGAAATGCAAAAAAGAATGATGCAGTTAAATTATGGTACAAGAGAGGAAACGTGTTGAAGGATGAGGTCAGCAGAGCCCAGATGATTGAGGCCCTCATGAGTTAAAGGAAGAAGCATCAATTTTATCCCGAGGGTAGCAGAAAGCCGGTGTAGAGTTTTAAGTAGAAGAGGGTGTGATTAGATTTACACTAAAAAAAATACATCCGTCTGCTTGCTGTTCAGAAAGTGGGTTGTGGAGAGAAGGGGGAAGCTCTGGGGAGACCAGTAAGCAGGGTCTGACCAGTCACCCAGGCAAGAGGTGTTGGTGGCCTGGCCCAGGTGGCAGTAGCAGAGATGGAAAGAAGTAGCTGGGTGTGGGTCAGGCTTTTGCCATGGAAATTCTGGGGATGAGGGCAAGAGATGACTCTAGGGAGGTTCTAAGGTATTTGCCTACATGACTAGTTGAATGGTGGTTCCTTGGAAAACACCAGGGAAGGACCAAGGATGTTTTTTCCCCAGCAGAATGTTCAGAAGGAGCCAAGAACCAATAATTCTTACTTGTGTGCCAGACCCACCAGGTCTGGTCCTCTGACTTGGTCTTTCCAGTCTGGTCTGGAGACTTGGGTCTCACATTTGAACCCCAGCCAGTGAAGACTCGCGGGGCGGGGGTACATTCCCAGATGCATGTTCTGCTGGTGCACTCTGTCCTTTCTGACCGCATCCTCATTGATACCTTCTTCTGTTGACCTCTTCCCTTTCCCTATAGCTTTGTTCCCATGCCCTGTACCACCCTGGCTCCCAGTGTCTGCTCCACTATAAAGAATAAATTCTATAGCATCACCATGCAGGTATGAGCCATAGCTGACCAGGTCTTTAGCTAGAAATAGTGGCTAACACCTATATGGTATTTATTATACACCAGGCACATATCTTGGTTCAATCAGTCAGTGCAACAGTACTATTCAGTTGCTACTGTTATTATCCCCATTGTACAGATGGGGAAACTGAGGCACAGAGGGTTCATATAGCTTGCCTGTGGTCCTACAGATGCCAGGTATCAGAGTTGGGAGGTGAACCCAAGATATCTGGATCTAGAGCCTATGTGCTAAACTGTTAAGCTCTGCAGAATCATAAGTAATGTGGCATCAGTCTTTCCCCGGTACATCGGCTAGCCCAACATGCTGAGGGCTCACTAATATTGCAACTGGTGATTCTAGGTCACTGTATTTATTTTGCCTTCTCTAACATTGTTGCATCAGAGAATGAAAAGAAGGCTGAATTCAAGGTATAGAGGTGTCAAGAGAGAATTAGATCATGAATGAACCATCCCTACTGAGGCATTTGTTCATTGAAAATATATTAGTTGAATGCAATCCCATGCCTGGCATGTGTGACAGTAATGGGCAAGATAATGTGTCTCCTGCTTTCATGGAATATATGTTCTCCTTCCCAGTGTTGCATCTTCCACAGCATATGTAAGTACCCCCATCATTTTCTGTCCCTCTACCTCAACCCAGGTTCTGGGAAGTCCTTGTGCATGACTTCTACTCAATTCTGTAATGTGTATTACCCTTCCTGGCTGCACACACTCTGTTCTACTCTCAGCCTTTGTTCTAGGGATTTTTTCCTACTCTCTTCTCTTCTACCCAAAGTCAAGAACATTCCTTATCTCAGCTATCCCTTACCTGTTTCCAGGCATGACCTGCTTCCAGGTTTCTATAATGACAAACATCTTCTGAAATTGAGCAGAGAAGCAGAGAAAGGGAGCTGGGGCCACTTTCTAAAATTATGAACCTGTGAAAGCCAGGGACTCTGTAACCCAGTGAGCAGGCCACCATAAATGGATGAACAAATTGGGATGAAGGTACCATTAGGATTGGAGAACCGAGGAAAACTAAGATTAGTATGTAAAATGCCTGCTACAAGTTTCCATACAATTGTTAGAAGTGGGTCAAATATTGGTTTTGAGCTCCCTGACAGCCAAAATAAAAAAGAAAAACATAATTAACTTGTATGATATTCATGGCTCATGGTTTGCAAACAAAATAATTTGTCAGTAAAAGACTAGATTAACTAGATTTTTCTTGTACAGAGAACGGAAATAAATGCCTCCCTTGTGTACTCATCAAGAGACCCCTGTCTGATATAGTTGGAAATATCCCAAACAAAACTTGCTGTTTTAAAATGTGCTTGCTTTGCTAAGTCATTTTGTATTCATAGAAGTAGCACTGGGAATGGCTTTTGCTTCAAGGTCAGACACTACTTTTCTGTTCCCCACTGGCCTCCCATGGCAGGTAGAGCAATCTTCTGTGCACAGTAGGTTCCCCGTCTGTGCTTTTACCTGATTTACTCTTAATTAGGTGTCTGTTGGATCCCAGAGCCCTGTATCTCATACTCCATTGTATCTAAGAAACATCATATGACTTTAAAAATTGCTGATATATAACTGAGAGGCAAAATAATTAGTGAGGAAAATCGAAACAATTCCTCCTAAATTTATGGGCGTTCTTACAGAGATATCTTTTAGGGAGTAAGAATTACCATAAATCCCCAGGGTGAACAATAGCACTAAAAGCAAAGAAGCCAAGAGTCAGCAAAAATCTTTGGCAGTGCACACACTTTGTTTTTTTGGAAGACAAAAGGAACTGCCATCAAGTTGATTTTAATGGGTCAGCTACTTGCCCCCTCTTCTTCAGCCTCTTCCCATGCCCCATCCTGCTACTTGTGGAATTGGAGGTGGGATCTTCCTGGGGTGTCCAAAGAGTGATAACATCCCTATCGATTACTTCCAACTGCTTGCAAAGAGAACATGATTGGAAAGGAGGTACTTTCTTTGTCAGGATTACAGCACCAGTGATGCACAAACAAGCCAAACCCAGGTTGATTGTTGGGGGGACTCTTATCTCCCACTGCATACAGAAGAGCACGCATTCATGTAATAAACAGGCATCTCTCCCTCACACCTCCATCACTTCTTCTCTAGGGGAGCAGAGACTTACTTGATTGGTTAGTTTGGGAGAAGGATCCAGGCATCCCTGGCATGGCTGCTTTCTGTTTTTCTCTTTCTTCCTTCCTGCCTGCAAAAAGCACAGCTCTACTACTCAGTGCTGTAGGAGTAGAGTTGTTTTCATGTTTTCAATTTTTTTTTTCTGGGGTGGGCTCCATGGGGAAGCCAGCAGGCTTTCAGCACTCTGTGTGACCAGGTAGAGAAGTCTGCCCAGTTCAAATGTGCAATACTAGGAAACTCATTGCTGCTCTTCATTTAAGTCTTGTTCTCCAACACCTGTTATCTGTAGGGAAGGGAACCTTTAAAATCTCACCTCCTGAATCCTTTGCTTATTTTTAAGTTGGTCTTGCACCAGGGCAGGAAAGAGGTATCCAGTATTGAGACCTCTAAAACTCCAACACTGAGTATGATCAGGAAGCTGCACAGATATGACTTAAGAAAGCAGGCCGTGGGCCGTGGCTCACAACAGAATAGCCCACAGGAGGACTGAAGGTGGCTAGTGGGTCTTCTCAAAGTGTCACAGGTTATACGAGAGAGGCCACCACAAACCGAGAAGAAGAAAGCAGGTGGTTAGTGTTGGTGGAAGCCCAAGTCTCTCAGTGAAAATTTAGGAGCAAGCAGGACTAGAAACAGGGAGGGAACCTGTAATAGACAAGTATATTTTTGCCTGTTGAGCCTATGGTTTTTCTTCTTCTGGTAACCACACCCAATTTCCTTTGGGAAGCAACTAGTCTTTTAGAGAATATGGAGTTCCTCCTACCTTTCTCCAGGGGAGGGTATCTAGTCAGTGAATTTCAATTCTGGAACATTTATGGAACTATTGGGAAAGGTAAGTTATTTGCCTTGGCACAAGTAGTCTGGGAAGATGCAAGTCTGAGGTCACCAATGACCATCTGACCACCAAGAGGGAGCACGACTGAGGATGCATCAATATGAAACCAACATGGAGGAAAACAGAGTTAGAAGTGAGTACAATACCTGTATCCAGATATGCCAGGAGCTGTCTACTGGACTTCTTAATTGACAGATACATTCCCTTTTGCTTAAACCATTTGCTATGGTCTGAATGTTTGCCTTCCCCCAAAATTCATTTGTTGAAATTCAAATCCCCAAGGGAATTGTATTAGTCCCTTTCCATACTGCTATAAAGAACTGCCTGAGACTGGATAATTTAAGGGAAAGAGGTTTAATTGATTCACAGTTCAGCATGGCTGGGGAGACCTCAGGAAACTTACAATCGTGGCAGAAGGTGAAGGGGAAACAAGGCACCTTTTTTACAAGGTGGCAGGAAGGAGAAGTGCTGAGTGAAGGGGGAAGAGCTGCTTATAAAACCATCAGACCTTGTGAGAGAATTCACTCACTATCATGAGAACAGCATGTGGAAAACCACCCCATGATTCAATTATCTCTATCTGGTTTCTCCCTTGACACGTGGGGATTATGGGGATTATGATGATTACAATTGAAGATGAAATTTGGGTGGGGACACGAAGCCTAACCATATAATTCCACCCCGGCCCCTCTAAAATCTCATGGCCCTTTCACATTTCAAAACCAATCATGCCTTCCCAACAGTTCCTCAAATCTTAATTCATTTCAGCATTAAGCCAAAATTCCAAATCCAAAATCTCGTCTGAGAAAAGGCAAGTACCTTCTGCCCATGAGCCTGTCAAATCAAAAGCAAGTTAATCACTTCCTAGATACAATGCAGGTACAGGCTTTGGGTAAATACATCCATTCCAAATAGGAGAAATTGACCAAAACAATGGGACTATAAGCCCCATGCAAATCTGAAATCCAGTGGGGCAGTCAAATCTTAAAGCTCTGAAATGATCTCCTTTGACATCGTGTCTCACATCCAGGTCACACTGATGCAAGAGGTGGGTTCCCATGGTATGGGGAAACTCTGCTCCTGTGACTTTGAAGGGTACAGCCCCACTCCTGGCTGCTTTCATGGGCTGGCATTGAGTGCCTGTGGCTTTTCCAGGTGCATGCTGCAAGCTGTCGGTGGATCTACTATTCTGGGGTCTGGAGGACAGTGGCCCTCATCTCACAGCTCTACAAGGCAGGGCCCCAGTGGGGATGCTGTGTGGGGGTTCTGAGCCCACATTTCTCTTCCACACTACCTTAGCAGAGGTTCTCCATGAGGGCTCCACCCCTGCAGCAAACATCTGCCTGGACAACTAGGTGTTTTCATACATCCTCTGAAATCTAGGTGGAAGTTCCCAAACCTCAATTATTGACTTCTTTGCACCCACAGGACCGACACTATGTGGAAGCTGTCAAGGCTTGGGGCTTGCACCCTCTGAAGCAATGATTTGAGCTGTATGTTTGCCCCTTTCAGCCATGGCTGGGACACAGGGCACCAAGTCCTGAGACTGCACAAAGCAGCAAGGTCTTGAGCCATGCCAGAAAACAACATTTTTCCCCTAGGCCTTCAGGCCTGTGATGAGAGGGGCTGCCATAAAGACCTCTGACATGCCCTGGAAACATACCTCCCATTGTTTTGGTGATTAACATTTTGTTCCTCGTTACTTATGCAAATTTCTGAAGCTGGCTTGAATTTCTCCTCAGAAAATGTTTTTTTTTCTTTTCTATTGTATTGTCAGTCTGCAAATTTTCCAAACTTTTGTGCTCTGCTTCCCTTTTAAACATAAATTCTAATTCCAAACCATCTCTTTTGGAATGCATAAAACTGAATGCTTTTAAGAGCACCCAATTCACCTCTGAACACTTTGCTGCTTATAAATTTCTTCTGCCAGATACCCTAAATTATCTGTCTCAAGTTTAAATTTCCAGAGATCTCTAAGGCAGGGTCAAAATGCTGCCAGTCTCTTTGCTAAAGCATAGCAATAATCACATTTATTCCAGTTCCCAAGAAGTTCCTAATCTTTATCTGACACCACTTCAGCCTGGACTTCATTGTCCATTTCACTATCAGCATTTGGTCCAAGGAATTCTATAGGTTGCTAGGAAGTTACACACTTTCTCACTGTTCCAACCTCTGCCTGTTACCCAGTTTCAAAGTTGCTTCAACATTTTTGGGTATCTTTATATCAGCACCTGACTCTCTATGGTACTAATTTACTGTATTAGTCTGTTTCCATACTGCTATAAAGAACTGCCTGAGACTGGGTAATTTATAAAGGAAAGAGGTTTAATTGACTCACAGTTCAGCATGGCTGGGGAGGTCTCAGGAAACTTACAATCATGGTGGAAGGTGAAAGGGAAGCAAGGCACCTTCTTTACAAGGTGGCAGGAAAAAGAAGTGCCAAGTGAAGGGAAGAGAGTCTCATAAAACTATCAGATATTGTGAGAACTCACTCACTTTCATGAGAGCAGCATGGGGGAAATTTTCTTCATGATTCAATTACCTCCATCTGGTCTCTCCCTTGACATGTGGAGATTGTGGGGCTTACAATTCAAGATGAGATTTGGGTGGGGACAAAAACCCTAACCATATCAATGATGGTATCAAAATGTGAAGCCTTTGGTAAGTGATTAGGTCATGAGATTAGAGCCCTCATAAATGGAATTAGTGCTCCTAAAAGAGACACCAGAGAGCTGGCTAGTCTCTTCCACCATGTGGGGACACAGTGAGGAGGCACCATCTATGAGCCAGGAAGAAAGTCCTCACCAGACACCAACTATTCTTCTGCTTTTATCTTGGACTTCCCAGAACTGTAAAAAATAAATTTTTGTGGTCTATAAACCACTCAGTCTATGGTATTTTGGTATAACAGCCTGAATGGATGGATTAAGACACCAGTTTAAATCATTTTTTCCACTAAAAACTAAAACAGTTAAAATAAATGAAGAAATTAAATGAGAACTATGCTTGTTTGGAAGGAGATAGAATCCATACATTTATTCTTCATTGCACCATTATTCACTGAACAGTTGCCATAAGCCAGGTTCTGTGCTGGGCCCTGGCAGTACAGAGATGAATAAAGCACAATTCTTGCCCTTAGAAGCTCACAGACTAGCTAGAGAGACAGACAGATGAGGAGGGGACCATAGAGTGATATGGTATGTGAGATAGGAGAGGCACGTGGGTCGGGGGCATGGTGACTCAGGAGAGGCAACCCATTCCTGGGAGGGATCAATGAATTGAGACTTACAAATGAGCAGGATTTAGGAAAGCTGAGAAAAATAAAGTGTCATCTGTGATGATACAGAGAAAGGAGAGGTCAGGGTGAGGTATGTAATAATGATGAAGATGAGGATAATTAGTGTTATATCTAGTTAACCATTTATCGAGTGCTTATCATACATTCTGCCCTGGTCCAAGTTCTTTGTATATACAATGTCATTTGATCCTCATGGTGATTCCATGAGGTAGGTACCTATTTTACTGGTAAGAAGGCGTTAGGGAAGTTGACAGAAACCACATAGCAGGCCAGGGCTGCTGGGATATAAGACAAAAACATGGAGTGTTGATAGACGAAACTCTTGAGAATTTGTTTTGGGTTTGGATTGTGAGAGGTTTTAAATATAACACAAAGAGCTCAATTAGAGGACAGAAAGTACACTGTTATTGCTGAGTGCCTACTATATTCCAGTTACATATCTGATCTGATCAAATTTTTACAACTCCCCTATTTGATAAGCATTATTAGCCACATTCTTACTAAAAAAACTCAGACATATTTTTATTTTCCTAAATCACTCTACTAGTAAGTGGCAAAAAGTAAAAAAGGCTGGCCCCTGAACACATTTTTTAACTGCTATATTATTGTCCATTTCCTCTTTCTGGTAAATATTTTTAATCCTTTTTCCCCCTTCTAATCAACTGATGAAAGCTATCATTTCTCTCTGCAGAAACATACATGGAACTATATACAAACAAACTTTTGCTTGTAATTAATTTTGTTGCATGGGAATTTCATTTTTTTTTCATATGGACAGACCATACAAACAAGTCTTACATAAAATTATTTGTCTCATTTCCTGCCCCCCTCCACAAAATATTACTGCTTTTTTCCTTGAAAAAGCAATAAATCCAAATTTTGCAAATGAATGAAAAATGTAAATTGAAATTCTGCTGAAATGTAACATTTCAGTGAGGAGCCTGCTGTTGTTTGACTTAAAAAAAGAAATAGAAATGTTGGAGCTGTCTTTGCATGACAGCATCATTTTAGCAATCTAATCATTTCAGCATTGTTTTTTTGGCAACAAGTCCCTAAACTGTGACTCAGAAAGGTAAGTAACAAACACTGTTATTGTTCCCAGAACTCACTTTGCCACACAAGGTCAGATGTGTGTCAAGGAGGCCCAGAATCCTCTAAGACTCTTTGAGTTTAATTTATTTTGTATAATCCCCTTTGTCCTAGAGTTAATGAGGTTGGCTCTGCATTCTTGATGCCATCTGTGTCAGCAAGTCGAGGATTATGAATCCAGTTCAATCGTAAGGCTGTCTACACACTAGTAAACCTCAGAAGAACTCTGCTACATTTCCTGGTATCTACAGATTTCTGCTTATGGAGAAACAGACAAGGTTTTGTCACTATGTACAACAGTCTACAAAAACAGTTTTTCTTGACTGGGAAATAGGATAATTTTCCACCTCCTAGTTCTTCCAGAAGAGTGAAAATGGCTGAAATGCTAGGAACTTTTTGGCAGTGTCCGTAATGGTGAATGCTGGGCATAAATTCAAACCGCTACTTTATCCAACTTGCCAAAAATGTCCACCAAGAATTTCTCCCTGTCAGATTATTCTGAGAAAGAGCATTTTTAATCTGCAAAGTAATAATAACAATAATGATAATAATGACTGTCTGTCAGAAGTTCCATTGAGTGCTTTAAGACTTATCCTCTAGAATCTGGTAAGACTCCCCAGATAAGGTCTTCTGAGTTCTCTTCCTGTTTCTTGGTAAGTACTAAAAACGTGGTTCAAGGAGAGGATAACAGGAAGTTCTCTGAGTTTGATCGGCTGGATCTGACACTCGAGCACACCAATATAGAAAGCAACCAAGGGGCAATGTCATCTGATGCTTTTTTCTTCACTGCATCCTTTATCTTACAATTTAGTGCTTCAGCAACAGCCATTAATTTGGCTCATGATTTTATGCATTGGCGGTTTGGGCTGGGCTCAGCTGGTGGTTCTTCTGGTCTGAGCTGGGCTCAGTTGATCTCCACTGGGCTCATTTATGCATCTGCAGTCCTGCTGGTGGATTGGCAAGGGCATGCAGGTTTGTGGTCTTGATTGTTGACATGTCTGAGCTCACTCTCCATGTTGGTTTCTTATCCTCCAGGTGGTTAGCCTGGGCTTGTTCACATGGTGACTGGCTTCCGTGAAGAGCCAGAGAGCAAGCCTGTGAGAAGAAGACCAAGCACTTTCAAGTATTTGTTTTTGTTCCTTTGCTCCTGTCCTACTAGTCAAAGCAAGGTACTAGTCAGCCCATATTCAAGGCATGGACCCAAGCTCTAGTCAGCCCACATTCAAGGCATGGACCCAAGCTCCAATCATTGGTGAGAAACGCTATCTTGTGAGGCTGTGGGTATGGGAAGGAGATGAATCTGTGGCTATTTTTCTAATCTACCATATTTGCAAAACACAAAAGCCTTTTAAGAGTTAAGGGGCCAATATATTATACCTTTCTCCCACTTTTGAGTTTAGAGCCAGTTGAGAGAAGTACATAGGGGTCAAATGGGGCAGATCAAATACCAGCTTAATTATTGGTGAAGTTAGAATGGGAACCCATTTTGTATCTGTAGTCTGAACAGACTTTCTATAATCCTCTCTCTCCTAGAATGAAAGTAGCCATCTGGAATTTAAGCTGTCCCCCTGCAGGAGCTTAAAAATGTGTGTGTGTTTTGAGTAGGTGGATGCCACAGAGAAAAAAAACACAAGGAAGAGGGCCAGGTAGAGATTCTTCTCCTCTGCTCTGTAGGGAAAAATTGTATCACTGAATGCTAGATACTTCCTTTCCCATCATGAGAATAAAGAAAAAAGTGGAAAGAGAGGGAAAATGTTACTATTTATAAGCCTAGGTGGGAATGCTATGAGAGGGGGAAAAATGGTCCCCCTTATCCCAGATGTGTTTCCAAGCAATGAAGGTATTTATGTTTGTGTGTGCCCTGAGTGTCATTTTTTCCCTCTAGGTAATGGCAGTGAGACCATTTATCACTGTGAACATGTGGATGGTAACAGAAGATTCCAAATGGGATTTGCAAAATAGGACTTCTTCATTGACAGTGTAAGTGAAAATAGATTAAAAAAAAACACAGGAATTAGCTTCATTGAAATACATCAGTAGTTACATACTGTTGCAAGATGAAGGGAAATGGCTGCCAATTCCATGACCTATTTCAAAATACTGGAGAAAATGTGATGTTTTGGGAGTGAATGCTGTGTAACAGAGGTGATGCTTCTATTTTTTTTTTCTAGTGTTCCGAGACCCAAAGTAGCTTGACCATGCCCTAAAATGAAGTTGTTTATGTGGTTTTTATCTTTCCTTGGCAATTCCATGAGCACTTGTTGGGGGTTGAATTTTCATGGTCACAACAGTCCTCAAAACTAAGGTTTGGGTGGGGTACAGTGGCTCACATCTGTAATCCCAGCACTTTGGGAGGCCGAAGCAGGCAGATCACCTGAGGTCAAGAGCTTGAGAGCAGCCTGGCCAACATGGTGAAACCCTAAAAATACAAAAATTGGCTGGGCGTGGTGGCAGGTGCCTGTAATTCCAGCTACTTGGGGAACTGAGGCGAGAGAATCACTTGAGCTCGGGAGGTGGAGGTTGCAGTCAGCCGAGATCATGCCATTGCACTCCAGCCTGGGCAACAGAGTGGGACTCTGCCTCCACAAACAAACAAACAAACAACAAAACAAAACAAAACAAAAACAACTCAGGTTTGTAAAGATGTTAATTTGCTTTATTCCTATATAAAAGAGTGTCTTAGCTCTCATGCCTCCAATTCCATAAGGGCAAAAAACTTAATCTTGTAAAACCAAGTAGGCTCAGCCAAGTCTAGTTTAATACTTAGTCTCTTTGGGACAAAAACACAATTCACTCAAGATGCTTAGCTTCTCCTTTTTCCTTTTTTCTCTTCCAGGGATGGGAATCAGATGGGCATAGGGCATCTGGTCCATGATCATCCTTTCTTCGTGCTGGTCTCCGATGAAATATCTGAAGAAGGTAGGTCCCTGTCACCATGTGTTGACATTTGCCTCTGGGGTGTCTGTGGTCCTATGTGGTCTCCCACTGACAGGCCATGCTCTCTGTTTCTTCCTCATCCTGCCTCAGGCCCCTTTGGGCCAGTTACAGTGTCTCATCCCTTCTGCTCTCCCCTCAATGGCTTTGCAACTCTTAGTGTCTTTTCTCCCCATTTCCCCACTGGGGTGCATGGGACATCACTCTATGAGGCCTCTCTCAGGCCCATCCACCAAGATTCCTTCCTCTGCCATTGTTAACTCTACCACTCTTGTGCCTTGCTGGGAACAACCTCTCTGCAAGGCTTGCAGACTCCCCAAGGGATCCTGGAGGGGAAGATACAGATATTTTATGCTCTGAGATCTACCCAAGTCATTTAGGGTTTCTGTGAATCCTCTCTCCTTTCCAGATTTAACTGGAAAGGGCAAGAGTGTGAATGTAGTGCTTTCCTCTGGAACTTACTTCAATAACCAACTCTCTTACTTCCCTCTTCCAAATGTATGGTAACCTATCTCCTTTTCTTAGCCCATGTAATACATGTTACCTCTCCTCTTAGGCTTCTTTATCATTTATTTAATGCCTATGCCTTCTTTTGTTCAAAGATCAGCTCTCTTGATTATTCTCTCAAGGCTTTTAAGACTGCTGTCACTGTTATGCCTGTAAACCTGGCATTCTAAAACCCAGCTGAGTTTTGTTTTAGGCTATATCATCATTTTCCACTGAGGGTAGGACAAAGAGAAAGTTTTTACTGCTGGTTGACATGGTGCAGGGGGTGAAGGGCAGGACACGGAAGTACAGGGGAAGAGCATTTTAGTTAATGTCACAGAGTTTAATTCTCCCATAGAAACTTCTACATCTTCCAGATAAGCCTTCTGTGGTGGGTCAAATACAAGTTTTAGTATTATTGCAGTTTTTTCAAGTTAAGAATCATTCCCACCAAACATCCAGCTAGAGGCAGTAGTAGGTTGATGTAGTTACTTCTGGGGCAGGAGAGGGGGCTGGTTGTGCTGTGGTCTGGGAAGTGGATCACCATAGGAGATAGAGGAGCTGACGCCAGCACCGGGAAATGGGATTGGTGCCTCCAGCATTGAGCTGAAGAGAACAGACAACTGTTCGTAGCTCCGCAGCAGCCTAGGGCAACCACATTAGCTTCATCAGCCGTTCCATGTCACCTATAGCACCAAGATATCATCCATTTGTTCACCAGTAAATTTCTCTCCCAATAATGGAACACAGGAACCCACTCCTCCAAGATTCAGGAGAGTAGTGGGCAAGATGCTACAGCTTTGAGGTGCAGTGCTGTGCTCTCAGGTAGGTGAAAAAAGATTTGCATGTTGGTTTCCCCTTTCCCAGCTGTGTGGCCTTGGGAAAGCTACTTAATCTTTCTAGGCCTCAGTCTTTTAAAAATCTGAAACATGTGAAGAATGACAGAATATCTAGTGTGTGTGTTTGTGTGTGTGTGTGAAAAGAATTAAGTGAACTGTGATATGTATAGTCCTTGGCAGAAGGCCTGGTACTTAATAAGCACTCAATGAAGGAAAGCCATTATTCTTGCTGTGTTGTTTTTTAATTGTTATTGTTGTTGCCATTGTTATTTAGGAGAGCACTGTAGACTTGTAGACTTTGCTTTGAGCATTCTTTTTCCAATGACTCATACTGTCCAATGTTAGATTAAGAATGGACAAAGGTCAGGAGACAATTCAGTTAGGTTGGCTCTAAGCTTTCTGTGGCAAGATCACAGTCTTTCAAGAGGACAGCCACGTTGGAGCTCTGCCATGTTTGGTGATGAAAGTATGGGAAAGGTGAGCTTTGCTGACAATTTCAAGGTCAAACTAGGACTGACATAGACTGGCCATGTTGGAGTCATAATTGCAGGTAGGTTTTTTCTTGCCTATCACTTTGAGATTATATTCTAAATACCATAAAATGATGACCATGATTATAGCACTTAAGAGGAAAACA
Organism: Chlorocebus sabaeus; assembly: GCF_047675955.1. Taxonomy (NCBI): domain Eukaryota; kingdom Metazoa; phylum Chordata; class Mammalia; order Primates; family Cercopithecidae; genus Chlorocebus; species Chlorocebus sabaeus. The sequence goes on from NC_132922.1 coordinate 15,957,370, forward strand.
GTACCTTAACAATATAATTTGACATAAAAATGTTTTCCCAGATAGGCAATTTACAATGTAGCATGAGGGAAATTTATGAAATAAAAATTTATGTCTTGTTTTTAGAGAACTTGGAACCATCCATGTAATAACCCCAGGGCTCCATAGGTTACGTATTAAGAATTTCTTTTGCTGGTTTCTCTGAGCACCAACATTCTGTGCCATCATCTGTCCCATAGGGTATCCAGCCCAGTGCTATAGACATACATAGTAGATGTATAATAAATGTATAATAAGTGTGTAGTATATGCCCACTAAACTGAATTGAAAAGTCTTCAGGACTCAAAATTATCCAATTGTAATGGGTAATGAGAAGCAATGAAACAGATGCATCCAGGGTTTCCCTCTCCAATTAGATTACATGGTAACTGTCTTGGACATGCCAGACTGAAGGTTTATTACTGAATTATCAGTCTGTGCTGAGCTCTGCCAGAGGTAAGATGAGAGAGCTCAGGAAATAAAGCCAAAGATGGGAAACTGGGAAGATGGCCAGTTGGTGCATCAAGGTAGAGGGGTAAGGCTGGAGCCAGGGCCTTAGAGAAAGCGCGAGAAAGGCAGGGGCAAGTGGGGCAGCACTGAGGGACACAGAGCTGATCGGGCTGGATCTGAGAAATGTATTACTTGCCCTCTGAATGAGGGCAACTGGGAGAAACAGTTGTGATGGGAGGAAAGTAGAGTCCCCTCTTCTTATTTCTCGATGAGCAGAGCATTTTGACAATCTAGTGATAATAAAATACCTCCATGGGGGAGATGCTGGCTTCCCCAACTAGAAAGACATTCTCTACTGACCAAGAGCAGCTACTCAGGATATCCCTGGGCTGAGTTTTGTGCAAAGGCTCATGAGAAGGGCTGGGGCTGGCCCACAGTTGGCTGCTGATGTTGGTTGAATGGAGGCAGAGGGTGCATCTGTATGATCTGCTGTCCTGTGCACTTAGGGCCCAGGAACTGGCAGGCAAGGTCAGAAGAACATGTGTTGCTAAGAAAATCCACCCAGCATGCACTTTTTATTACACCCAAATATAGGTCATGTTGGGAGGGTGCTTGGGGAAGCAAAAGGTCATTGTGTGGCTGAAATCCATAGGCAGGAGCTGTCAGCCTTGGGTGCCTCCTCACCCTGTCTGGCAGCAGCCGCTACAAAGCAAGACATGAGTCCTTCCCATTAGCCTCCCCTTCTCCCACCAGTCTCATTACCCTCTGCTCATCCCCTGGATTCTGAATCAAGTTCAGACTGCCTGCACAGCAGGGTTGCCAGCTGGTTTGACTTTATTCTGTGATTCACTGTCTAGCAGAGGGAGTTTCTCTGGTAAGCCTATTGAGGCTGGAAACTTAACCCTCCAAAATCTCCTTTATAAAAAGCAAACGCATGAGGGAGTACCCCCTGGTCTTGCCTGGCAGATGCAAAATGTTCCCAGCAGCCAGATCAGATGTCCTTATGTGCAACAGTGCCATAAGTGACCCCAGCTCCTCAAACACAGCTCCAGGGCTGTGGGTATTAGGAGACAGTCTACAGATTCAACCTCAAAGAGTTTCCACTGGTGTTGGCTAACATGGGCCCATCTCTGTGACTGCTTAGGAGCCAGATGGGGCCATTTGGAAAGGTCTGGCCAGCTGTGTGATATCAGTCAACTTACCTGCCCTCTCTGACCCTGGATTTGTAATCTGTGAAATGGAGACTGTACTGCACACGTTCAGCAGTGCTGGGATTCCAAATGGGATGCAGGTTAAGCATTCGAAGGCATCCTTGCTCATGGCAGTCCCTAGTGCATGCTTTGCTATTGTTTTCCTTTATTTTTAAATTGTCACCCACCTGCCTGTCTCCTGTCGTGAACTCCTTAGCTATGTTTAACGGAGAGAGAGTTGGCCAAGATCCCCAGCCCCTGAAAAGTTCTTTAAGATCCACGATCACCCCAATAGGAAAGAGAATAGTTGAGGCCGTGGCTGCCCTTGATTTCTCACTGGGTCTTTGTTGGCCTCAGGTTTCTGTGAGATTTCACTGGGGTGAGCTGGACTGGGCCAGTAGTGAATGTTGAGACTGCAAGAGCTACTTTTGTCTGGGCCAGAGGGGAAGGCAACTATTCTGGGGGCTTGACTTTGTCCCTTTCCTCTGGATTCCTAAGTCTTTCTAGTTTTTCCTTCAAGGATGGGAGTTTCTGGGATGGTGATGGTGGTGATTCTACTTTTTGGCACCTTCAGCTGCTTTGGGAGAGCACTTCCAAGATGCAAAGCAATCCCCAAAGCAGGAATTCCAAGGAGCACCTTCTAGCAAGAAAAAGCTCTAACCTCTTTTGAGTTTCCTCTTAGGAACTCCACTCCCCAGTCCCTGAGGCCAATCCTGTCACCTCCATGTCTCCTATGAGTAATGCCCTGCACAGGTCTCCAGGCAGATGTCCCCCACCCTGGCTGCACTTTGGAATCACTTAGGGAGCCTTAAGAAGACACTACATGAGACCCACCCTAGACCATCCAGTTGGAGTCTCTGGGAGTGGGCTAGGAGAACTGTATTTTAAAAATCTTTGCCTGGGTGTGGTGGTTTACACCTGTAATCCCAGCACTTTGTGAGGCCAAGGTGGGTGGATCATGAGGTCAAGAGTTTGAGACCAGCTTGACCAGCATGGTGAAACCCCATCTCTATTAAAAATGTAAAATTTAGCTGGGTGTGATGGTGCATGCTTGTAGTCCCAGCTTCTCAGGAGGCTGAGGTAGGAGAATTGCTAGAATCCGGGAGGCGGAGGTTGCAGTGAGCCGAGATCGTGCCACTACACTCCAGCCTGGGTGACAGAGCAAGACTCCATCTCGGGACAGGGTGGTGTGTGGGGGGTGTGGTGGGGAAATCTTTCCAGATGATTCCAATCTGCAGCCATGGTCAAGCACTTCAGGGCTGGAGAATGTAAAGACTTTCTCTGAGTCAGTTCTCCCTGACTACAACTCATTCCTACTTGGGTCTGAAGGAGGTCTGGCTTTGCCTCCCTGTCTGGCACATGCTTTGCACCTGGCCTGTCTGAATTGCATGTGTTTTCAGGAGACCTCTCAGGGGCCTGGAGATGGTTGAGTCCAGGGGTATAGACAAAGAGGAACTAAAGCTAGCCTTCACTGATTACAGTTTCAAACATCTTCACATAAGAGTGTGTGTGTGTGTGTGTGTAGATGATAGAGATGGATAGAAAGATAAATAGATTATATAGAGATGAGAGAGAGAGAGAGAGAGATGGTAAAGGTAGATAGATTCTTCTACTCTTCTTTTTAACATGTGAGCTACCTAAAGGAAATTCATGCTTCCCCTGCTCCCTGATGCTTCAGTTTTTATAGGGGGCCTAATCCCGCAAGTCACACTGCACGCTTGCCTACTGTTGAAGGGTTCTATATAAAATGGCCACATCCCTCAATATTTCCACTTCCACTGCTTGATTCTTGTTTCATTTGTTTTCCTCCTGGGCACTTATTGCCACCTGAACATTCTATCTTCTCCCCCTGTCTCTGAAATAAACATTAAAAAATGTTTTTATTGTCTTCCTTCATTAGACTGTAAGCTCCATGAGGTCAAAAATTTTATTTTTTGTTCATGCTGTATCTTGAGGATCTAGATATATCACACAGTAGATCCTTCATAAATATCAGAAAATCTCACAATTTTTTGAGCGAACAAATGAAGATTTGCTCTTCATAGTCTGGCCTGGTTGCTGTAAAGGAAAGATATAGGAAGTTGATAGCCAAATATGGATCAAAACATTAACTTAATTAAAAGGCTAGATGAGCGTCTTATAATCTCTGAACACCCCAATCATGAACGTGGTGGGGGTCTTCATGCCCCAGCCCTTTTCTCAGTGCATCCAGAGACAAGCACAAGGGTCCTTTTAAATTTTAAAGTTGACGATTATAGGCAAATAGATCCTGTAAATGAAGAACCCTCGTTGTTCCTTTCCTCTGTGTAAAGCTAGCAGAGTCATTTGCCCAAGGTCACGTGGTTAGTTAGCTATAAAACTAGGAATCAGGCCGGGCGCGGTGGCTCACGCCTGTAATCCCAGCACTTTGGGAGGCCGAGGCGGGTGGATCACAAGGTCAGGAGATCGAGACCATGGTGAAACCCCGTCTCTACTAAAAAATAGAAAAAAAATTAGCCGGGCGCAGTGGCGGGCGCCTGTAGTCCCAGCTACTCGGGAGGCTGAGGTAGGAGAATGGCGTGAACCCAGGAGGCGGAGCTTGCAGTGAGCCGAGATTGCGCCACTGCACTCCAGCCTGGGCGACAGAGCGAGACTCCGTCTCAAAAAAAAAAAAAAAAAAAAAAGGATTCAAAGTGTGTGCCCAGGATGAGGCTCAGCTCACAACCTGCATTGCACCAAGTACCATAAAGTTTGGTCACCCACCTGGGTATTACCAAAAGGCTCTCTCTCTACATGTTTCTTTTTGCTCCCCTAAATTTCTCTTTTTGTCTCTCTCCTGAAATCCGTACCTCAATGCACAAGATGTTGGGAATCTCAACCAATGGCAGACCTCTTGTAGGGGCAGTGTGATTTGCGGGATTAGGCCCCCTATAAAAACTGAAGCACCAGGGAGCAGGGGAAGCATGAATTTCCTTTAGGTAGCTCACATGTTAGAAAGAAGAGTAGAAGAGTCTATCTACCTTTACCATCTCTCTCTCTCTCTCATCTCTATATAATCTATTTATTTATTTATTTATTTTTATTTATTTATTTTTTTGAGACAGAGTCTCGCTCTGTCGCCCAGGCTGGAGTGCAGTGGCCGGATCTCAGCTCACTGCAAGCTCCGCCTCCCGGGTTTACGCCATTCTCCTGCCTCAGCCTCCCGAGTAGCTGGGACTATAGGCGCCCGCCACCTCGTCCGGCTAGTTTTTTTTGTATTTTTTAGTAGAGAGGGAGTTTCACCATGTTAGCCAGGATGGTGTCGATCTCCTGACCTCGTGATCCACCCGTCTTGGCCTCCCAAAGTGCTGGGATTACAGGCTTGAGCCACCGCGCCCGGCATCTATTTATCTTTCTATCCATCTCTATCATCTACACACACACACACACACACACACACACACACACACACACACAGACTCATATTTTAATGCACCATCAGATAAAACACTTTCTTCTTCCCTAGGAAAGACAAACAAGGGGAGGAGAAAGGTCAGGAAGTTTTTTTCTACTTGAAGGAAACATCTGGCATAGGAAAGAAGCACCTTATGTACCCCCAACCACATGCACTATTTCTAAAACCCAAAATGCCTCTGAAAGTCAAATACAAGCCTGAGAGGTGAAACATTTGATTAAGGACCCACAGCTAGCAAGGGATTTTCACCAGGGATGTCTTGCCGAAAGTCTGCATTTTCTCTGACTGCCAAGCTGCCTCTCGGATAATCTATTTGATGCATACATACTAAGATGTCAGTCAAGGTCTGGGTTAAGAAAGAAGGTGATCTTCATGGATGGGCTTCCGCTGGATGGATCTCAGCCTTCTTAAGCTTCTTGGTCAAGATCTGCATAGAAATGCAGAAACCGCTTTGATGGGGGTTGGTGGGCGTGGCTAGTAAAACTGTGGAATCCCTATTAACCTCAATAGGGAAGCCAGAAGGTTCAAGAAGAGACCCAGAGTCACCATATGAGACATGGGGTTTCTTTTCTTTTCTCTTTCTTTTCTTTTCTTTTTTTTTTTTTTTTGAGATGGAGTCTCACTCTGTCGCCCAGGCTGGAGTGCAGTGGCGCATCTTGGCTCACTGCAAGCTCACCTCCTGGGTTCACACCATTCTCCTGCTTCAGCCTCCCGAGTAGCTGAGATTACAGGCATGTGCCACCATGCCTGGCTAATTTTTTTTTCTTTTTTGTATTTTTAGCAGAGACGGGGTTTCACCATATTGGTCAGGCTGGCCTCAAACTCCTGACCTCGTGATCCGCTTGCCTTGGCCTCCCAAAGTGTTGGGATTACAGACATGGGCCACCCTGCCTGGCCGAGACTTGGGATTTCATCAGGGGATTACACACAGGGGATAGTCCAACGGCAGCGGGCTGGACAGGACAGGCTGGACAGGAGAATCACCTTACATATAGAAACGGTCCAGTGGAGGTGGGCTGGACAAGATAACTGCATTGCCCGATGGTGGTGGGCTAGGCAGGAAAACTGCAGCCACTTGCAAACAGCATGCAGTTGATATAGCATTTTCACTTAATACCCTCCCCTTAACGACCTCCACCTGGCAACCTTCATTTAACCCAAAACTCAGGCTGTCAATTCCCTGTACGACCTGTGATCCAAAGGACAGGCTGGGAGCCAGATGTTCCTCACAGAGCAGGAATGAATCTCTGGGTTGGCTATGCCTGGATTCCCTAGCTTGGAACATACATTCAGGTGTGTCCTGCCGTACAGGGTCATCCTAAGGGTGTGCTTGTTATTACCCTCAGGCATGTTTAGCATACAGGGTGTTACTAGCAAAAATTATCTCCAGTGCAGGACACTGTTTTTTGTACCTATTTGTGGAAATCAATCAAGCCCCTCCTATTTCTTCTTCAGTAGGGGAGATGGATTTGGTTCAGTAAATAAAAGCTCGGGGTTGGATAGGAGATGAAAATTGGCTTGTCCAACCCTTTGGTGATAATGATCAATGATACCTACCATTTATTCAACACTATACAACGGGCACTGTGTCAAGAACTTTGATGTCATTGACTAATTTATTTCTCCTAATAACCCTATGTGGTAGGGTCAATTGTTATTTTTATTTTAGAGCTAAAGAAACAGAGGTTAGGCTGGGCACGGTGGCTCAAGCCTGTAATCCCAGCACTTTGGGAGGCCGAGATGGGCGGATCACGAGGTCAGGAGATCGAGACCATCCTGGCTAACACAGTGAAACCCCGTCTCTACTAAAAAATACAAAAAAGTAGCCGGGCAAGGTGGCGGGCGCCTGTAGTCCCAGCTACTCGGGAGGCTGAGGCAGGAGAATGGTGTAAACCCGGGAGGCGGAGCTTGCAGTGAGCTGAGATCCGGCCACTGCACTCCAGCCTGGGCGACAGAGCAAGACTCTGTCTCAAAAAAAAAGAAACAGCAGTTACCAGCTGGTACATGGCAGAGCCAGGAGCCCCATCTAGTTCTGTGGACTCTGAACCAGTGTTCTCATGACTTTTGTGAGATTTCTGAGTGGAAGGCAGACACTTCCGGTTCCTGAAAATGTAGTTTCCCTGACCTGGCTGTCCATGAGGGTTTTTCTTGTGGCCCAAGGCTGTGCACATTGAATGAAGCAGTCCTCAAGTCTCCTTGCCCATCTGCTGAAGTGGGATAACATCCCAAGATGAATGGAGAAAAAGAGACTAAGCCCCTCTGCCCTCCATCCTCCTCAGACGAGGGAGTACCCTCACTCTGGCTGGGACCCTGCCCCAGCAAACTGCCAGGATAGAGTCCTTTTATTTCCATACAGAAATCTGTCTCTTCCGCTGTCAGAATTTTCCCAAGGAGGGGTCATCATTTGAGCAATTTCGATATTTCCCCGAGAAGCAGGAGAATCCACTTCGGGTGGCTCCCTCCATTTTTCCAGGCATTACTGGGACCCAGCGCCTCTGCCTGTAAGGAGCTGTTTTATCTGAGATCAGCTCGCACCCAGAACCTGCTGACAGTATTGAAGTTCAAACTTATTCAGCACCAGGGGATGTTATTTTTTTTCCCAGTCTTCACCAGGCCTCTAATATGAATTACTTCTTGGGGAAGGAAGACCATTCACAAACCTGCCTTTTAAATGCCAATATGTTTGCTTATCAGATTGTCTGCCTGGAAGGAGGTGTGTCAGCACCCTGGCATAAGCCTTCGTGGAGAAAAATGGACTGTATGACTACTGGACATCTAAACATTTTTAAGTAAATAGGCAAAAAGTCATGGCATTAATTAATAAGCCCAGAAACTTCCACAGAGCTTCATGGGCTCTTTTACCTAGACCAGAGACCTAGTCTGTTGAAATACATGTGCTGATAGTTGTGGAGGACAACTGTGGCTTTGGCCAGCCTGATAAACACCATTCTTTGTTTTGGCCATCCAGAAGAAGCATCCAGATTTTGCTGTGGGAGACAGCCCATTCGATACAGTCTTGGTATATAAGCAGGGTGCCCCGCCGACACCCAGGGGGCAGGTATGAGACTCAACCTTGGCCATTCAAATACTTTCTCCCTGTAATTTAAATTTTACTACAAGGAAAACATGGTGGCATCCATTCATTCTAACAACAATTGCCCAAATAGACTGTTCACTTGTTCCTGCCTCCCAGATCCCCAGTTGTACTGGTTCCCATTCTTTTTAAGAGCTGTCTCCCTAGCTTTCCATTTGATTCCTTGAACTATCCCATACCATGCCAATCAATTCATTTTTGCTGAACTCAGAATTGCTGTCTGTTGCTCACAAGCACAGCCTCCAATGACTGTAATGATTCTCACAGGGGACACATTTCTTTTTGTGCTGTCTGTGTGTTGTACCATGGGCCAAGTTCCTGTATGTGCCCTTGTCTGTCTTGCCTCACTCCCTGGCCTGAAGGCACTGGACTAGTACAGAGAAGGCCATTGGGTGGACCAGGTGTAGCCCTTCCTAGAACCCCCCTGGACCCCCAGAGGTGGCCTGGCAGGTTCAGCCAAGTAGATACAGTTCTAATCAGCTAAGCCAATCTGACCAGCTCCCTGTAAATTTGGAAGAGAGACTATGGAAAAGAGTGACCATTTGGTAACAAGAGGAAACTGCAATGGATGAGCTGGGGGGAGCAACGTTCTGACACTGGTCTTCTCTCTGCCCCTGTAGTATCCCACAGCCACTCCCGAAAGTAGAGACTCACGCTCTGCCTGACTCCTGCTGCTCATTCAGAGCTCACCTTAAATGTCACTCCCCAGAGTAGTCTTCCCTGACTGCCCAATCTAAAGTAGCCACTCCTTATCACGTCACTCAATGTTCGTCCTTTGCACTATCTCACGTTTTCTTGTTAATTATCAGTCCCCCTGCAGCTAGAACTTAAGCTCCATGAAGGCAGTTCCTCGTCTGTTTTCTTCATGCTCCCTGAATCTAGAACAGTGCTCATCTCATAACAGGCACTAAGTATACATCAAGTGACTCTATCTTCTCTTTTATTCAATATATTATTGTGGTTGAACTGTGTCAGTCCTGATGCCTGGTAGCCGTGAATGTGCCTTGTTTGAAAATAGGGCCTTTACGGATGTAATCAGATTAAGATGGGGCCATACTGGAGTATAAGGCCTAATTTAGTGACTGGTGTCCTTATAAGAAGAAGGAAATTTGTACACACACAGAAGGAGAACACCACGTGAAGCTGCAGGCAGATTGGAGTGACACGCCTACAAGCTGAGGGACCCCAAAGACCACTAGCAACCACCAGAAGCTGGGAGAGGCACGGAACAGATGACCACAAGAGCCTCCAGAAGGAACCAACCATGCCGACGCCTTGATTTTGGACTTCCAGCCTCTCAAATTGTGAGCAAGTAATTTTTTGTTGTTTTAAGCTACCCAGTTGTGGTACACGGTTATGGTAGCCTGATATGGTTTGGCTGTGTCCCCATGCAAATCTCATCTTGAATTGTAGCTCCCATAATTTCCACATGTTATGGGAGGGACCCGGTGGGAGGTAATTGAATCAAGGAGAAGGGTCTTTCCCATGCTGTTCTCATGAAAGCAAATACATCTCAAGAGACTGGATAGTTTTATAAAGAGGAGTTTCCCTGTACATGCTGTCTTTGCCTGCCACCATGTAAGATGTGACTTTGCTCCTTCTTCACCTTCTGCCATGATTGTGAGCCCTCCTCAGCCACGTAGAACCGTGATTCCATTAAATCTCTTTCCTTTATAAATTACCCAGTCTCAGGTTTGTTTTTATTAGCAGCATGAGAACAGACTAATACACAGCTCTAGCACTTAATATATGTCCTAAATGAATTCCTTTCCTAGCATCACAAAGAATGTGCAAGCTATTCCTCTCTTCTCTAAGTTGAGAACAATTCCTTATACTCCAAAGCTTGGTAAAGTATCACTTCATTTATTCATTCAAACATTTGTTGAGGTGTCTACTACAGGACAAACATTGGAGATATAAGAATAACTAAGACATTTTTGATGAAATTACTCTCAACCAATTAGCACCATTCTCCTCTGTGCTCATATAGCACTTTGTAGGGATCCTTAGTGTAGCCCTTATTACATTGCATTTTAATTAGAGTTTTCCAGCTTCTTGATCTCAAGGGCCTTATGTTCTTTAATGCTTGGTGCTCCATGCCTGGTACAAAAAAAAATTCAATAAATCCAATGAATAAATGAATGAATGGTGGATTAAATATTATATTCATAATAAAAATAGGGAAATACTAATGTGCTGCTGAAGATATTGTTGGAAATCCTTTACCTTTCCTTGTCATGTGTGTGTTGTAGGGTGAGGGAGGTTATACAGTGTGGTGGGATGAATAGGAAATGCAAGTCAGGAGATCTGGTTTTAATTCTAGCGCTACTATTGGAGATGACCAATCCTGTATGACCTCAACGTGGAGGACCAGAGTAAATAAGTAAAACTGGGGGAGAGGGAGGGATGGGATGAAAGGAGAGACAAAAGGAGGGAAAGAGAGAGAGAGGGAAGAAGAGAAAAAGATGGAGAGAGAGAGAGAGAGACAGAGAGAGATTGCAGCTCTCACAGCTTAATATAATAACTTCCCAGGAGTCAGAGATAAACAAACATAAAATGGGTTGCTTTGGGAGGCGCTAAGTTCTTCATTTCTTCGCTGCTGGAGGTGTTCAAGGGGAAGGTGGATGGATGAGTGATGTTTGACAGGAATCCTGTAGACTCAGGACACTCATGGAGAGGGTGCTGATGGGATTAGATGATCTTTCACCTCACACAGGTGGTGTGATTCTATGTGTGTGACTTTGGCCAAGCCACCCTGTCTCTGAACGCCAGCTTCCCAGTCACCTGAAGGAGCTGCCTCTTCAAGTTCCTGAGAGTCAGAGTTCTCTGAGTCTAGCTGAACTGAGTATGTCTGCAGTCTAGAGAGCTGGGCAATGGGGATGGCCAGCACTGGGCTTTCTGGAGAAGAAAGGTCACTGGTGCTTCTACAGGGCAATGTGAGGCATTGGAGGAAAATCTTGATGTCTTCAGAAAATATAAATTAAATTTCTCTGCTAGCTCTAAACAAATGGCTGTGCAAGGTCTTTTGCCCCTGAAGTAAGCATTTCTGGGAGGCAGGAGGATTCAGTGGCATAGGCTAGAAGTGGGTGTCTTATCATAAACCCAAGAACAGGGCTAGTCTTCGAACAGAGTCCAGTGACCAGGCCATGGTGTGGTCTGAGCTATGCAGCTATCAGGTCTTTTGTAATTATCTGTTTGTATACACACGAATTGCTTTCTCATTCATGTAGCTTATTTTGTAATATTTGCTTTTTCTAATTAATTTTCAGTAAAAATTAAGTTTGAAGTAATACTAAAAAAGTTGCAAGGAACACATTCGGTTGCAAGTAAAGCAAAATAGTGGATAAAAGGGTGTCAGAAAAAATCACCCCAAACCAGATACACAAATACATTCAAAAGTCCCCTGTCTTATGGAAGGGGGTGGGGTTGAGAAGTAGGAATATAAAAAGAGGAAAAGAGATTGTCTTTTGCTTCTATAGAGATCTATTAAGATTTATTTGTAATGAGATTAAAGGTAAGTAACTAAGCTAAGTTATGGGCTTCCCAGGGTTTGATTGCCTCCTAACTCTGTATTTATTAGCATCTGCATGCTCTTTATAGGTTTGCAAAGTCCTATTATAGCTGATATTTATTTAGATCTTCATAACAACCTTGCACATTAATGTCTTATTATCTCCAGTTTGCGAATTAGGAAAACAGAGCTAAGTGAAGGCATAAGTTCAAGATTGCATGGTCGGCCCAGGTCTTTCAGCTCCAAGCTCAGCATTGCCCGCCTCTCCTCGCCCAATGTCCTATTCCATTCCAATCCTGCTGTACTCAGCCAACTCTCACTTGGCTTCAGATACTTTTGTCCAAAGGAAATATGGTAGTTGATAGGGCTTGGTGCTTCCATAGTTTTGCAACCAGATGTTCAAACTGCAGATTTACCACTTACTTGTTTGTGACTCTGGGAAATTCATTTTCCTTTTTGACTTTTTGTTTCAATGGAGACAAGAATTCTCATTTTACAAATGTCATAGTGTCAGTTCATTCATTCATTTCAATTATTCACTCAAGAGATGTTTCCTGAACACTGAGTCTTTGTCATTTGCTGGTTCTGGGTATGCTGAGCTCAAGACTACATTCAACTTCAAAGACGTAATGAAAGTGAAAACACTTTGTAAACTGCAAGTTTCTAACTAAATGTAAACTGCAGTATTATTTCCACTTCTAGAAAATTTGCATCTTATATGGTGATAACTGGAAGAAAAACAAGCCTGGCATAAAAAGCTGAATTCCTAATGATGAAATTTTAGGCATTCTGGAGTGTATGTGCGTGTACTTATGGTAGGGAGTGGTTGATTGTGAATGGGGGGAGGACACCGGAAGGAGGAAGAGTATTTCTTTATTATTATTATTTTATTGTGGGCCTATAACAAGAAGTAGAGCTTTTACTTAGGAAACATTTTACTTAGGAAAAATCCCCCCATGGAAGGACAATAATGCCAGGCTTTCTCTAGAAATGGGAATAGAGAAGTGGAGTTCAACTTTCTTTGTGGAGCCCTACAGATAAGCTTATACCATTGTTTGCTACTCAATCATTAGGAAAAGCAGGGTTCCTAGTCTCTGATAAACTTCCCTTGCTTATAAATACTATCTTGGCTGACTCTGTCTGAACTTCAAAGCTGATAATGAATATATTTTAACTTCCCACAAAAGGAAAGAGCTTGCCCCTTTATTAAAAACATCCATTCTCTCTGGAAACCACCACATCACTGATTCTACTTCCTAGGGCCAGAGGGCTTGATGAAAACCTGGGCTGGATTTTCAGTGACTTCACTCTGAGAACGACCTTTTTGGAAGTCCTGGTGAAAAGGTCCTTTTTGTTTTTGGCCATTCACTTTCCACAGAAGAATGAAAGATGACATATCTATCTAAACTTATACCTATGTCTATATCTATGTGTCTATAAATGTATATTGATAGGAATCTGGTGTCTGAGTTTGTCTTCCAAACGCCAATAGATTCATTCCCATGTGTTAGATATTATCTGTTTCTGGCTGTATAGTAGGTCCTTGGATCTTCAATGTATTATATTTAGCCTCATTCTGGGCCCTCTTACTTCTGCACGCACGGGCTGAGTGCTTGGAACTGATACCAAATCTTTTAAGCCCTGTCTCCATCTTGGGTCCTGTCTGGGTCTCACTGCTGTGTCTGCAACTTGCCATTCCTTTTACTAGGTTTGTGCTGTGGAGGATGCTCCATCCTGGTGATTCCATCAACCTGACATGCAGTCTCCACCATCACCTCCTCGTTGAGCTCCTCTTAATCATGGGGGCACTGTGCTTCGTGCTCAGAAAGCATCATCTCCAGGTTGGGCGTGGTAGCTCGCACCTGTAATCCGAGCACTTTGGGAGGCCAAAGTGGGCAGATCACTTGAGGTCAGGAGTTCCAGACCAGTCTGACCAACATGGCAAAACCCTTATCTACTAAAAATACAAAAATTAGCTGGGTGTGGTGGCGGGCGCCTGTAATGCCAGCTACTCCGGAGGCTGAGGCATGAGAATCGCTTGAACACAGGACGCAGAGGTTGTAGTGAGCCGAGCTTTCACCACTGCACTCCAGTCTGAGTGACAAAGCGAGGTTTTGTCTCAAAAAACAAAACAAAACAAAAAACAAAAAAAGAAAGCGTCATCTCCAATCTTCATAACAACTCCAAAATGTGCACATATTATACCTGCTTTATGGATGAGGAAACTGCAACTCAGTGGCTCACTTGAGGCAACAGAACTGGCAAGTACAAGAGTTGGAATTTAAGGCCGGGCGTGGTGGCTCAAGCCTGTAATCCCAGCACTTTGGGAGGCCGAGACAGGCGGATCACAAGGTCAGGAGATCGAGACCATCCTGGTTAACATGGTGAAACCCCGTCTCTACTAAAAAAAAAAATACAAAAAACTAGCCGGGCGAGGTGGCGGGCGCCTGTAGTCCCAGCTACTTGGGAGGCTGAGGCAGGAGAATGGCGTAAACCCGGGAGGCGGAGCTTGCAGTGAGCTGAGATCCGGCCACTGCACTCCAGCCTGGGCGACAGAGCGAGACTCCGTCTCAAAAAAAAAAAAAAAAAAAAAGAGTTGGAATTTAAACTGCCACCCAGTTCCAGCCTCTGAGACCCTTTGACTCTGCCTTTGATTTTCTGAGCTTCTTTGGTATTTTTATGCAAGCCATGATGAATGAAGGCCAGTGAAGGAACACCTCAATAAATGGCAGGTGTTATTATGAGGCTGGTACATGCTGGGTTACTTGAATACCTATAACCCAACTCTGGTGTCTGTGAGTCCCTAGAGGCAGAAAGAAATATCCTGTCATCACAAAACAATTCATTTATTTATTTAACATGTATTTGTAAAATGCTCTCATATGCTAGCACTATTTTAGGCACCAGGAATATCGCTGTGAAAAACAGATACCTGCTCTCCAAGAGCATCAATTTACCAATCAATACTTTGCAGGTAGAGATAAATACTGTGGAGAAAAACACAATCGGTCAGAGGATAGAGTGAACCCCCAAGAGACTGGGCAGATGAATTCCCAGCTTATATAGAATGGCCAGGGGAGGTCACAGTGATAAGGTAACGTTTGGACAAAGACCTGAAAGAAATGAAGTTGCAAATCATGTGGATATCCAGGAGAAAAGAATTCCAGGCACAGGGGCATCAAGTGCAAATGTCCTGAGGCAGAATCCTTGCCTAATCTACTTGATACTCAGCAAGAAGTCCAGCACAGCTGAAGCAGAGGGAGTGAGGGGGAGAGAGGTTGTGGAAGGGAGCTAGGGATCAGATTTGGCCTCGACAGGCATTATGATAAGGTTCTTTCTCTTTGAGTGAGAAAGGGAGCCATTTGGGGGTTGTGGGAAGTGATGCAACATGATCTGACTTATGCTTTAAGGAAAATTCTGGGTGATATTTGTAGAAAACTCTGAAAGCTGGGAAGATAGAAGCAGGCTGAGCATTTAGAAAGCTCCTGTGATAATCCAGGAGAGAAAGATGGTGGCTTAGACCAGGGCCATTGCAGTGAAGCTGGTGAGCAGTGACTAAATTCCAGATATATTTTGAAGGTTAAATTGACAAGGCATACTGATGGGGTCTGAGAGAAAGAGACCCGTCAGGTATGAGTCCAGTGTTTGCCATTTCCTGAGAATGTATGTTTCCTCTATTAGAATGTAAACTCACAGGGGCTGAGTTCTTCATCTGTTTTATTCAATCCCAAGTGCCTAGAACAATGCATAATACATAGAAGAACATATATATTTAATGAATATGAGAGAAACTGACTGGAGAGTGGGACTCAATAGTTTATCTGTCCTTTTTTTTGGAAAAAAAAATAGAGCCTTGGAAGGTAAGGAGATTAGATTTTGTTTGAGTGCTACAGGTAACCACTGATAAGTTTAAACAGTAGAAGATCATGATGTAAGTCTTCTTAAAAATTGAGATATAATTCATATGACATAAACTTTACTTTTTAAAAATGTACTGTTCATCAGTTTTAGCATTTCACAATATGTGCAATCATCACCACAAATTCCAGAACATTTTCATCATCCCCCACCAAAAAACTCCATGTTTGCTAAAAGTTACTCCCCATTCTCCCTTCCCCTCAACCTCTGGCAGCCACTAATTCACTTTTGTTCTCCGTGGATTTGCCCATCATGGTGATATGTCATTTAAAAATATATTCTCCCAGTCTGTAGTTTGTCTTTTCATTCTCCTAAGAGTATCTTTTGAAAATAAATATTATTAATTTTGATAAACTTTAATTGATCAATTTTTAAGATGGATCATGCTTTCGGTGTCATAGCTAAGAAACCTTTCCTTAACCCAAGGTCACAAAGATGTTTTGTCTATATTTCCTTCTAGAATTTATGTATTTCACATTTAGGTTTGTGATTCATTCTGATTTCATGTTTTCATATGGTATGAGGTATGAATCAAAGTTCTCCTTTTGCATATGGATGATCAGTTGTTCCAGAACCATTTGTTGATCTGAGTTGTTTTTGAAGAATAACTAGAATGTCATCAGCTGGACAAATGAGGGCAGTAGCAGCAGCAGGGACACAATCATGGTGGTGGGAAGGAGCAGAGATTGTGATCAAGGCACCGTGTAAGTTTTGTGGGCAGCTGGCGAGTTACATGTGAAATGGGAATGGTGGGATTTAAGACTTCTGAGGGATACAAAGTCCAGACCATGGAGAACCTAGTACACCCTGGAATTTTTCTGAAGTGTTAGACTGGGAAGTGTTCTTGGAGATTACCAATTTACTTTCCTTCCCATTTAAGCCACGGTCTTAAAGGGAAGGTGACACATGTTCTATTTTTGTACAGGACTAAGCCCTACTGAGAGGGTGCTGATTAATAGATCAATGCCATCTTGGAGAGAGGACTCTAATGGCATGGTGCCCTGTCTGACCCAATATTTTAATCAGTGCCTGGGATGAGGTTAAGGGAGGCACTTTCATCAAATGTGTGAAAGACCTGGATTTGGGCGTGAAGAAAATGTGTTGAATGAGAGAGTCAGGATCCAAGAAGATGTCAGCAGCTTAGAAATTTCATCAAATTTAACAAGAAGGCATTTTAACACGCTAATTGTTAAGTTTTATACTTGGATTTACAAAGCAGCTGAACAAACAAAGGATTTGAGAGTCAAAGCTGAGCAACCCGTCACAGTGAAAACATCACAGAGGGAGGAGCATCTAAATGGGTGAAAGCCCACACGAGGAAAACTAGGATAATATTGCTCACCATTGGGAGAAGGCCAGGATCCTGACTGCTATTCAGTTTATGTATAAGTCCGTTCTGCCCCTGCTAATAAAAGCATACCTGAGACTGGGTAATTTATAAAGGAAAAAGGTTTAATTGACTCAGAGTTCCACAGGGCTGGGAAGGCCTCAGGAAACTTACAATCATGGTGGAAGAGGGAGCAAACACATCCTTCTTCACATAGTGGTAGCAAGGAGAAATCCTGAGCAAAAGCAGGGGCAGGGGTGGGAAAGCCCCTTATAAAGCTATCAGATCTTGTGAGAACTCACTATCACGAGAACAGCAGCATGTAAGTAACCGCCCCCATGATTCAATTACCTCCACTGGGTCCCTCTTACAGCACATGAGGATTATGGAAACTACAATTCAAGATGAGATTTGTGTGGGGACACAGCCAAACCATATCAGCTTAGATCAGACAACACCTGAAAAGCATTCTATTTTAGGGACCACAGTTTAAGATACATGGCTGCCAAATATAGACTCTGGAGCTAGACTGTCTAGGTTCAAGTCCTAGTTCTGTTTCCTAGTGACTGTGTAACCTTGAGCAAGTTCCTTAATTTCTCTGTACATCAGTTGCCTCGTCTATAAAATAGGAATCACAACAATGTCATGGTTTCTTGTGAAGTGGCAATGAATTGATGTAGAAAGTGCTTAATATGAGCTATGTAGAAATTAGCTAAAATTATTATTTGGTTACCGTTTACCGAAAACTCAATTGTGCTGGACTCTATAATAAATGTTCTTTATCTATTAGGTCCATCAATCATCACAATAATCTTACAAAGTGGAGATTTTATCCATATTCTATAGATGAGGATGTTGAGGTTCAAAGGCATAGGCATGTAGCCCGTTCACAGACAGCCTTGAAATTATACTCCCAGAACTCAACTCCAGGTTTGCCTGTCTATCAAACGGATACTTCCTGCTACTACACTGCATTGTCCCTTGAAGTTGATTCCAAGGAGAATGATCAGAATATTGAAGGGTTCAGAGCCATATCGTAAGGAGAAGTTGATGTGAAGAAGGTGGCTAAACATGGAAAGTAGATGCCATGTGTAGGATGAATCAGACTTGTTTGGGGTTTAAAAAGTCATTATCTACTGACGATAAATTCCAGATCAATTTAACAATCACATTCTCTAGAGATGGAATGGGTAGCTTCATGCGTTAATGAGTTCCCCATTGCTGGAAGTATTCAAGAAAAGGCAAGTAGAATTCAAGCACAGGATAGACGGTTGGAGTTAATGTCGTTTGAAGCTCTTAGAATGCTGTGATTGTTCATTTCTGTCTTAGAACCCTAGTATCTTTGTTTTGAAAGTAATTTTAACGATATTTATATCTTCCCAATTCTAAAGGGCATTGTGAGGGTTAAGAAAAAAGTACTCATTAAGCATGCCAAGATCTGAAGAAGAAGTGCACTATTTTAAGATAAACTGTTATTATAACACTATATGTAATTGCCAAGTAGATAATGGAACCAAGAATCTGCTACACTCATGTACATAGCAAACTGTGATAATTTCTTAGACCAAAGTGTTTATTGCAAGTGCCCAAGTATTGCAGTTGATAATTGCTATTAGATTCTATGCCTTAATGGATAGCAAATTCTCATAAATTGTTTGGAAGTTTCAGAAACAAATTAGAACAAAAACAAAAGCGGGGGGCGGAGCAAGATGGCCGAATAGGAACATCTCCAGTCTCCAACTCCCAGCGCGAGCGACACAGAAGACCGGTGATTTCTGCATTTTCAACTGAGGTACTGGGTTCATCTCACTGGGGAGTGCCAGATGATCGGTGCTGGTCAGCTGCTGCAGCCCGACCAGCGAGAGCTGAAGCAGGGCGAGGTATTGCCTCACCTGGAAAGCGCAAGGGGGAAGGGAATCCCTTTTCCTAGCCAGGGGAACTGAGACACACAACACCTGGAAAATCGGGTAACTCCCACCCCAAAACTGCGCTTTAAGCAAACAGGCACACCAGGAGATCATATCCCACACCTGGCCGGGAGGGTCCCACACCCACGGAGCCTCCCTCATTGCTAGCACAGCAGTCTGTGATCTACCGGCAAGGCAGCAGCGAGGCTGGGGGAGGGGCGCCCGCCATTGCTGAGGCTTAAGTAGGTAAACAAAGCTGCTGGGAAGCTCGAACTGGGTGGAGCTCACAGCAGCTCAAGGAAACCTGCCTGTCTCTGTAGACTCCACCTCTGGGGACAGGGCACAGTAAACAATAACAAACGCAGCAGCTCTGCAGACGCAAACGACTCTGTCTGACAGCTTTGAAGAGAGCAGTGGATCTCCCAACACGGAGGTTGAGATCTGAGAAGGGACAGACTCCCTGCTCAAGTGGGTCCCTGACCCCTGAGTAGCCTAACTGGGAGACATCCCCCACTAGGGGCAGTCTGACACCCCACACATCACAGGGTGGAGTACACCCCTGAGAGGAAGCTTTCAAAGCAAGAATCAGACAGGTACACTCGCTGTTCAGAAATATTCTATCTTCTGCGGCCTCTGCTGCTGATACCCAGGCAAACAGGGTCTGGAGTGGACCTCAAGCAATCTCCTACAGCTACAACCTACAGCTGAGGATCCTGACTGTTAGAAGGAAAGCTATCAAACAGGAAGGACACCTACACCAAAACCCCATCAGTACATCACCATCATCAAAGACCAGAGGCAGATAAAACCACAAAGATGGGGAAAAAGCAGGGCAGAAAAGCTGGAAATTCAAAAAATAAGAGCGCATCTCCCCCGGCAAAGGAGCGCAGCTCATCGCCAGCAACGGATCAAAGCTGGACGGAGAATGACTTTGACGACATGAGAGAAGAAGGCTTCAGTCCATCAAATTTCTCAGAGCTAAAGGAGGAATTACGTACCCAGCGCAAAGAAACTAAAAATCTTGAAAAAAAAGTGGAAGAATTGATGGCTAGAGTAATTAATGCAGAGAAGCTCACAAACGAAATGAAAGAGACGAAAACCATGGCACGAGAAATACGTGACAAATGCACAAGCTTCAGTAACTGACTCGATCAACTGGAAGAAAGAATGTCAGCGATGGAGGATCAAATGAATGAAATGAAGCGAGAAGAGAAACCAAAAGAAAAAAGAAGAAAAAGAAATGAACAAAGCCTGCAAGAAGTATGGGATTATGTAAAAAGACCAAATCTACGTCTGATTGGGGTGCCTGAAAGTGAGGGGGAAAATGGAACCAAGTTGGAAAACACTCTTCAGGATATCATCCAGGAGAACTTCCCCAACCTAGTAGGGCAGGCCAACATTCAAATCCAGGAAATACAGAGAACGCCACAAAGATACTCCTCGAGAAGAGCAACTCCAAGACACATAATTGCCAGATTCACCAAAGTTGAAATGAAGGAAAAAATCTTAAGGGCAGCCAGAGAGAAAGGTCGGGTTACCCACAAAGGGAAGCCCATCAGACTAACAGCAGATCTCTCGGCAGAAACTCTTCAAGCCAGAAGAGAGTGGGGGCCAATATTCAACATTCTTAAAGAAAAGAATTTTAAACCCAGAATTTTATATCCAGCCAAACTAAGTTTCATAAGTGAAGGAGAAATAAAATCCTTTACAGATAAGCAAATGCTTAGAGATTTTGTCACCACTAGGCCTGCCTTACAAGAGACCCTGAAGGAAGCACTAAACATGGAAAGGAACAACCGGTACCAGCCATTGCAAAAACATGCCAAAATGTAAAGACCATCAAGGCTAGGAAGAAACTGCATCAACTAACGAGCAAAATAACCAGTTAATATCATAATGGCAGGATCAAGTTCACACATAACAATCTTAACCTTAAATGTAAATGGACTAAATGCTCCAATTAAAAGACACAGACTGGCAAACTGGATAAAGAGTCAAGATCCATCAGTCTGCTGTATTCAGGAGACCCATCTCACACGCAGAGACATACATAGGCTCAAAATAAAGGGATGGAGGAAGATTTACCAAGCAAATGGAGAACAAAAAAAAGCGGGGGTTGCAATACTAGTCTCTGATAAAGCAGACTTTAAACCATCAAAGATCAAAAGAGACAAAGAAGGCCATTACATAATGGTAAAGGGATCAATTCAACAGGAAGAGCTAACTATCCTAAATATATATGCACCCAATACAGGAGCACCCAGATTCATAAAACAAGTCCTTAGAGACTTACAAAGAGACTTAGACTCCCATACAATAATAATGGGAGACTTCAACACTCCACTGTCAACATTAGACAGATCAACGAGACAGAAAGTTAACAAGGATATCCAGGAATTGAATTCATCTCTGCAGCAAGCAGACCTAATAGACATCTATAGAACTCTCCACCCCAAATCAACAGAATATACATTCTTCTCAGCACCACATCGTACTTACTCCAAAATTGACCACGTAATTGGAAGTAAAGCACTCCTCAGCAAATGTACAAGAACAGAAATTATAACAAACTGTCTCTCAGACCACAGTGCAATCAAATTAGAACTCAGGACTAAGAAACTCAATCAAAACTGCTCAACTACATGGAAACTGAACAACCTGCTCCTGAATGACTACTGGGTACATAACGAAATGAAGGCAGAAATAAAGATGTTCTTTGAAACCAAAGAGAACAAAGATACAACATACCAGAATCTCTGGGACACATTTAAAGCAGTGTGTAGAGGGAAATTTATAGCACTAAATGCCCACGAGAGAAAGCAGGAAAGATCTAAAATTGACACTCTAACATCGCAATTAAAAGAACTAGAGAAGCAAGAGCAAACACATTCGAAAGCTAGCAGAAGGCAAGAAATAACTAAGATCAGAGCAGAACTGAAGGAGATAGAGACACAAAAAACCCTCCAAAAAATCAATGAATCCAGGAGTTGGTTTTTAGAAAAGATCAACAAAATTGACAGACCACTAGCAAGACTAATAAAGAAGAAAAGAGAGAAGAATCAAATCGACGCAATTAAAAATGATAAAGGGGATATCACCACCGACCCCACAGAAATACAAACTACCATCAGAGAATACTATAAACATCTCTACGCAAATAAGCTGGAAAATCTAGAAGAAATGGATAATTTCCTGGACACTTACACTCTTCCAAGACTAAACCAGGAAGAAGTTGAATCCCTGAATAGACCAATAGTAGGCTCTGAAATTGAGGCAATAATTAATAGCCTACCAACCAAAAAAAGTCCAGGACCAGATGGATTCACAGCTGAATTCTACCAGAGGTACAAGGAGGAGCTGGTACCATTCCTTCTGAAACTATTCCAATCAATAGAAAAAGAGGGAATCCTCCCTAACTCATTTTATGAGGCCAACATCATCCTGATACCAAAGCCTGGCAGAGACACAACAAAAAAAGAGAATTTTAGACCAATATCCCTGATGAACATCGATGCAAAAATCCTCAATAAAATACTGGCAAACCGGATTCAGCAGCACATCAAAAAGCTTATCCACCATGATCAAGTGGGCTTCATCCCTGGGATGCAAGGCTGGTTCAACATTCGCAAATCAATAAACATAATCCAGCATATAAACAGAACCAAAGACAAGAACCACATCATTATCTCAATAGATGCAGAAAAGGCTTTTGACAAAATTCAACAGCCCTTCATGCTAAAAACGCTCAATAAATTCGGTATTGATGGAACGTACCTCAAAATAAGAGCTATTTATGACAAACCCACAGCCAATATCATACTGAATGGGCAAAAACTGGAAAAATTCCCTTTGAAAACTGGCACAAGACAGGGATGCCCTCTCTCACCACTCCTATTCAACATAGTGTTGGAAGTTCTGGCTAGGGCAATCAGGCAAGAGAAAGAAATCAAGGGGATTCAGTTAGGAAAAGAAGAAGTCAAATTGTCCCTGTTTGCAGACGACATGATTGTATATTTAGAAAACCCCATTGTCTCAGCCCAAAATCTCCTTAAGCTGATAAGCAACTTCAGCAAAGTCTCAGGATACAAAATTAATGTGCAAAAATCACAAGCATTCTTATACACCAGTGACAGTCAAACAGAGAGCCAAATCAGGAATGAACTTCCATTCACAATTGCTTCCAAGAGAATAAAATACCTAGGAATCCAACTTACAAGGGATGTAAAGGACCTCTTCAAGGAGAACTACAAACCACTGCTCAGTGAAATCAAAGAGGACACAAACAAATGGAAGAACATACCATGCTCATGGATAGGAAGAATCAATATCGTGAAAATGGCCATACTGCCCAAGGTAATTTATAGATTCAATGCCATCCCCATCAAGCTACCAATGAGCTTCTTCACAGAATTGGAAAAAACTGCTTTAAAGTTCATATGGAACCAAAAAAGAGCCCGCATCTCCAAGACAATCCTAAGTCAAAAGAACAAAGCTGGAGGCATCACGCTACCTGACTTCAAACTATACTACAAGGCTACAGTAACCAAAACAGCATGGTACTGGTACCAAAACAGAGATATCGACCAATGGAACAGAACAGAGTCCTCAGAAATAATACCACACATCTACAGCCATCTGATCTTTGACAAACCTGAGAGAAACAAGAAATGGGGAAAGGATTCCCTATTTAATAAATGGTGCTGGGAAAAGTGGCTAGCCATAAGTAGAAAGCTGAAACTGGATCCTTTCCTTACTCCTTATACGAAAATTAATTCAAGATGGATTAGAGACTTAAATGTTAGACCTAATACCATAAAAATCCTAGAGGAAAACCTAGGTAGTACCATTCAGGACATAGGCATGGGCAAAGACTTCATGTCTAAAACACCAAAAGCAACGGCAGCAAAAGCCAAAATTGACAAATGGGATCTCATTAAACTAAAGAGCTTCTGCACAGCAAAAGAAACTACCATCAGAGTGAGCAGGCAACCTACAGAATGGGAGAAAATTTTTGCAATCTACTCATCTGACAAAGGGCTAATATCCAGAACCTACAAAGAACTCAAACAAATTTACAAGAAAAAAACAAACAACCCCATCAAAAAGTGGGCAAAGGATATGAACAGACATTTCTCAAAAGAAGACATTCATACAGCCAACAGACACATGAAAAAATGCTCATCATCACTGGCCATCAGAGAAATGCAAATCAAAACCACAATGAGATACCATCTCACACCAGTTAGAATGGCGATCATTAAAAAGTCAGGAAACAACAGGTGCTGGAGAGGATGTGGAGAAATAGGAACACTTTTACACTGTTGGTGGGATTGTAAACTAGTTCAACCATTATGGAAAACAGTATGGCGATTCCTCAAGGATCTAGAACTAGATGTACCATATGACCCAGCCATCCCATTACTGGGTATATACCCAAAGGATTATAAATTATGCTGCTATAAAGACACATGCACACGTATGTTTATTGCAGCACTATTCACAATAGCAAAGACTTGGAATCAACCCAAATGTCCATCAGTGACAGATTGGATTAAGAAAATGTGGCACATATACACCATGGAATACTATGCAGCCATAAAAAAGGATGAGTTTGTGTCCTTTGTAGGGACATGGATGCAGCTGGAAACCATCATTCTCAGCAAACTATCACAAGAACAGAAAACCAAACACCGCATGTTCTCACTCATAGGCGGGAACTGAACAATGAGATCACTTGGACTCGGGAAGGGGAACATCACACACCGGGGCCTATCATGGGGAGGGGGGAGGGGGGAGGGATTGCATTGGGAGTTATACCTGATGTAAATGACGAGTTGATGGGTGCAGCACACCAACATGGTACAAGTATACATATGTAGCAAACCTGCACGTTGTGCACATGTACCCTACAACTTGAAGTTTAATAATAATAAATAAATTAAAAAAAAAAAAAAAGAACAAAAACAAAAGCAATCTTGCTATGCATTTGGAACCTCCCTCAAGAATTTCCCCACATATAAATGCTGAAATTCCTAGTGATGAAGCAGAAATTTAATTATGAGATCTGGAAAAGGGACCAAGTTGTGGTCTCATGGGGATTGGTGATGCTCCTATTGGAAGTTCTGGTTTGGGAGAATGGACTGTGGTTCTTGTCCATTTCTAGTTTGCTTCTCTAGCCAGTGACGTATTGGCATATTTTTGTCCAGTTGGGCCAATGAGGCTTAATTGCTTGCTAATTTTGTACTGAATTGAATTAATTTCAAGACCAAATTAATTAAAACAGATGAAGCTCCCTTCATCTATTATTCATGAGCTTGTTAGAATAGGAGGAAGCACATTAGTTGCATTAAGGATATTACATTGTTTTAATGAACTTCTTTTTGGTGCATATTAATGGGAATTTTGAGGAGCCCACTATAATTTCTTTAATTTGTGGCTGTGAAGTGCTCTGATTTGCTTTGGTAAATACCAGATGCATGTGGAAATGGGTATTTTGAAAGCCTCGTGAACTTTAGAAGGTAAGAGGTAGGTGTGTATGGAGGGCAGGCGGCAGAACTAAATACCAAAGGAAAGCATCTCTGCTGCAAATGAAACTTTTTAGCTGGTCAGTTTCTATGTGCAGTCGGCAAATTACTAAACAGTGTACTGAGGCTGGCAGGATAGTGGCAGAGGCAGGGAGCAAGAAATGGATTATGTTAGTGAGAAGGAGAAGGTCTGGTTTATTAAATTCACCATTTTAATGTTTGCTGGAAGCGTGATTCTTGGTGAAGTCTAACATGCAGTAAATGCTGAACTTGATTAAGGTAGTAGTCTGATGACTGATGTGGCCCATTGTTGCTACCAAAATCTTGCCTCTAGGTGGTTTGTTCCACACTGTTAAGACACCTATTTAGAAATTCACCCAGAGGTAGCCTTTTAAAAGTCAGATTTTAATAAAACAAAATAAAAGGGCATATTGGGAATTACTGAATGCCTATCCTGTAATGAGGAGGCTACAGTGTGGATTATGTGTAGTTAATATTAGTAGGCTTCTATACCACAGACTGTAAATCTGAGTGTTCTGTCAGACGCTCCTTGTTATTCCTCACCAAGGATGTAGCAAAGACCCAAGGAATTCGTCTCTATCCTGGGAGACAACCACACAGCCTAGTTGCAAAGTCTGAAATGAGGGTCATGATCCATTCTAGCAAACTGTGGAGGTACCAGTCAACCTTGGGCTGGTCTTGTAAAAATATTCTTTGAAGTGCTGGGTACCTGTCAGGCACTGGGCCAGGTACAAAGTTGAGCATGACAAGGTTCCTGTCCTTGGGAGGATTGTAATCTCATCATAGGATTTTCCTAAAGCTGGGTGAAAGGGGAGGAGGTAGGGAGCGTGGCTCAGCACTGTGTCATGGGATGGATGCCACTCCACATCCTCTTTCCTGCTAGAACCATAGGTGGTTGACATCTGGACAGATTCTGCAGATGAGCCCTGATTTCAAATATTCTGTTCCTTTGTCAGGCTTAATTAGTAAATTACGATTTAGAAAATATGCACAAAGTAAAAGCAATGGGAGTCAACGTTTTCTGAACATCTACTACGTGCCAAACATTATCTTATTTCTTTCTCATGAATACGGTATGAATAGCCAGATCAGTTTTTCTAGCAGCCTGTGTTGCAGATAAGCAAACTGAGGTCCCTTGAGAAGTCCCTTGTTACCCACATGCGTTTTCCACATTGATGTAGCATTCTGAAGTTCAAAGCGGCAGAAAGGAATGAATGATGTCAAGGTGAAACGGTGCAGGCTGGTGGAAAGGAAGGAGGGAAAATGAAGAGGAGTGTAGCTGTGTGTCTTTGGTGGAGGTGGAAATGCTGCTCCAGATTTTGAAGCAAGGGGGCTATTTCTGTCCTACTCCTGGGGAGTTGAGAGCCTTCAGGAAAGGATGTGCCTAATTGGTAGTGGCGTGGGCAGTGAGGAAGAAGGAGAATGGGGAAGATGAGACTCTGTGGAATGATTCTGAAGGCTCGTCTCCAACCCCCATTAGCTAGACAGATTCAGTTGCTAAGCAAGTACCTGAGAGGTGGGGAACCTGGCTAGAAGAGGGGGAATGTGGCCAGGAGAGGGGCAGAGACAAGGGCGAGGAGAGTCAGATCACAAGGAAGGTGGAATCCTGAATAAGCATGGAGTCAGGATTCCAAGGTGACATAAGTGCATGACTGTCATTTACTCTGAACTTTAGGAGGATTTTACCAGTATTTAGAGAAAAAGTTTCCATAAGGCTCTCTGCTTATTAAGAAAAATGATCCTTTGCTACAGCTATCTTGATACATTCTCATAATAACCACAATGACTAGCACTTTGGAGCACTTGCTATCTGCCAGGCACACAATCATGTAGTTCTCCTAAGGTCTTACCGGATGAATATTATTATGCCTATTATTAATGTGGTTGCTATTATTATTCCTCTTTCACAGATATTGAAACTGAAGCTCAGTAATAACACAGAGAGTAAGCAACCCTGGACCCTTGATGTAACCACTGAGAATTACTGTTTTTCTCCTGGGACCTGACCTATCCATTCTTCTCACTCTGATTGGCCTATGAATCTGTCATTCATGCCGAACAACAGATTACAGTGATTGCAAAACCCCAAGCAAGAGTGCCGTTTATTTATTCATTCAGTAAATACTGATTAAACTTCTCATGTGCACCAGGTAGAGTGTCAGGCTCTAGAAGAAGAGTGAGAAGCAAACAGTCCATGGCCACTTCCTTCACACTGCTTATAACCTGAAGGAGGAGACAGACGAAATGCCAGTAATCATCATCACATAAATACATCACCACAGGAGAGGCTCTGTGTATCACATAATGTACAGGTGTACTAGGGAGACTGACCCAGTCAGAGATTCAGGGGAGATGTCCTTGAGTCGGTGATACATGCTGGGAGCAGCAGGTGGATAGGAGATTTTTAGGTGATGGGAGCCAGGGGAAGGTTCGGTGTCAAGGTGGTGATTCCACATAGAAGCTACAGCAAGGGTAGAGGCCTGTGTTGGGGGGAGGCAGCAGATGTGAAGATTTAAGACAGGTTCCAGTGGCCTGAGAGCAGAGAGTGAAGGGGAAGGTGGTGAGAAGTGTGGCTGCAATGTAGAGAGAGGAACCAGCCCACCTGGGGTTTCAGGGCTACACCGAGACATTTTACTTTTATTCTCAGAGTAGAAAGCCACTGGAAGGCTGTGAACAGAGGCAAGATAGAAATGCTCTGCCTGCTTGTGGGGAGTGGGAGCCAAAAGGGGAGCCAAGTGGGTGAGGAGTGACCATTGAGTCCAGATTTAAGATGGTGGCATCACGATAAGGATGGTGATAGTGGGGTAGAGAGAAAGGGATGGATCCAAGAGATGTGGGCACCATGGATACCTGGCAAGAAATCACAAGGCCACACTGTGATTTAGGGTCCATAAGAGATGGTTGTGTTGAATGCATTTAACATGCAATGGTGGTATTCTCTTTTGGATGGAAAGTTAACTTGGACCCATTAGCTTTAAAATACTTTGGTGACATAGAGGTGTCTGCTATTAGTCATCAGAAGGAATTTCAAGGAAACGGATAATTTCTGCTGGGTGGAGGGAGAGGATAAAGCAGACTGCTTAGGGTACCTCAGTATTGGCCATTGGTCCTCTGGTTGCCTCTGCTTGCTTGGAAAGTAAAATGAAAGAATGGCAAGACTCACCATCCATAAAAGATCTGGCTTTTGGTGTAATCTGCTGGTAAGTGGCAGAAGTCACTGGCTAGCTTTGGGTACATTATTGCCCATTTCTTGCCTTCTTCTTCTCCATTTATAGTGTGAAGGAGACTGATGATATGATCTCCAGTGAGTCTTACCTCTCTAAGAGTCAGAGGTTTCCTAAGATCTACCTCATCCCACCAGTACATGTCATATGACAAAGTGTCACAGACAGCCTCAACCTAGAGACTGGAGGTGGTGGAAGATATTGAGTCAATAGTATATAGACAATATTGCTACTTATATGAGACTAACTTCTTATAGTAATAGGCATGTGAACACCCCAAAGAAATAGTATAGTGCACCAAATGTTAGGTTTAACTCAATTTTGTGCACTAAGGTACAAAATGGAACAGAACAAATAAATGACACAGAAAAAGACACCACAAGAAGTGTAAAGCAACAGAGAAGAATGAATAGTCACTGCTAATAATGACTTATGGTTTAAAAAGAACATCAACTTCTCTGAGTTTTGATTTCTCCAACTGTAAATTGGGATGAAAATGTTTACCTTTCATGGTTCCTGCATAGATTACATGAGATAATAAGAATAAAGTGCTTAACTCAGAGCCTGACATATGGTATGACTCAGTAAATTCACCCTTTATACAAATCTTTATTGAGCACTTACTATGAATTGGGAAGCATTTTAGACCCTGAGACAATGAACAAGACAGAGGAGGTCCTTATTCTCATGGCACTTCCATTTTAAGTGGGGAAAGAGAAAGAATGAACAGATATACAAGAACATATAAGATAATATAATAATGCTATAAAGAAAATGATGTAAGGTGATGGGGCTCCTTTTAGTTGGGTGGTCATCTCTGACTTGAGTTTAAGTCAAAACCCAAAGGACAAGAAGGAGGCAGTCAGGCAGGTGTGAAGGAAGTCACCACCATCTTCCCTACCAAGGCCTTAGACCGAAAGCCTGGGCAAAGTGGACCTATTGGAGGAGCAGAGGAAGCTGGGGGGAGGATGAACAGAGTGAACAAGCAGAATGAATGGAGAGAAGACAGAGCGTGCACTTTGTAATGTCACAATAGGGAATCTGTGTCTTATTCTGAAAGCAATGGGAAGCCATGGAGGGTTTTAGGCAGAGGGGTAATCTAATCTATTTACATTTTTAAAAGGTCACTCTGGTTTTTGTGCAGACCCTGGAGTGAAGCAACAGTAAAGGTACAACAGGGAGACTAGTGAGGAGGCTGTGGTCAATAATTTGCACAAAAGGGCATGATTATTCTTCTTCCAGTCTCTGTGTGGCTTACAGAGTGACTTTTCAGTCATTCTTGTCAAAAGATAGAGTCTGTTTCTCCATGGCTTGAATTTTTACTTGCCTTGTTACTTTCTTTCTTCAGTGGAATGGGGCAGAAGTCACAGTATACTCAAGTGTAGAACTCAAGAGACCTTGCATGCCTTCTTGCAACTGACTCAATCACCATGTGTACAAGCCTGGGCTGACCTGCTACAGCAAGGGAAACCAGGTGGAGCAGAGAGGAGATATCTCAGCAGAGGTCATCTGAGACCACCCAGCCCCAGCCTTGCCCAGAAGCCACATGAATGAGCCCAGCAGAGACCAGAAGAACCATCCAGCTGAGCTCAGCCCTAATTACTGACCCACAAATTGTGAGCTACGTAATTGGTTTTGTTCTAAAACAATAAGTTTTGTTACACAGCAAAAGCTTGCTGACATAGGCTGCTAAGATTGTCCAGGCCTAAGATGATGATAACTTGGATTACAGAAATAGTGACTATGGAGGGATGTAACATGATTTGGCATATGTTTTGGAGGTAGTGTTGAAAGGATTTGATAATTGATTGCCTTTGAAAGTGAGAGAAAAAGATAACAGTTTAGATGAAGAGAGCGGCAATCGATGATAACATGGTCTTCAGGTTGAGAGTTGGAGTGTGACCCTAGATGGTTTTCTAATTTGCTGATTTTCCAGAGGCATAAATCAAGATAGAATTGTTCAATATCAAACATATCCATTAAGTACCTACTATCTGCTAGAGCCTAGTGATATTAATATTAATAGTTAATAGTTATATAGTACCTTCTGAGTATTAGGCACTGTAATAAGAAATTTACATCTAACTAATTTAACACTCATAATCAGCATATAAAGTGGGTATCACTGCTATCTGCATTTAATTGATTAAGAAACAGGAAAGGAAAGGTTGAGTAACTTGCTCAGCATCACATAACGAGTAATTAACAAAGCCAGAATACCAACTCTAACAGTCTGACCTCAGACTCAGACTATTAACCACTATGTTTTGCTAAGAAATGAATAGGCTGAGCTTTTCAACTCAAGAAGGTATAATCTAGTGTAGGGGTGGATATGTAAAGAAAGTGATTCCATATAATGTAGTGTGTGCTATGATATGGTGCTTTAGAATGGGAGTGGGCACGTTTTGTCTGCAAAGCGTCAGAGAGGAAATACTTTAGGGATTGCCAGACATATGGTCTCAGTTACAACTAAACTTTGCTGTTATAGCATGAAGCAGCTAGACAGAAGGCAAACAAATGAGTGTGTCTGTGTTTCAATAAAACATTCTTTATAGTGGCAGATGGTAGCCCAATTTGGTCTACAGGCCACAGTTCATTGACCTCTGCTTTAGTGAAAGGAGAAAAAAAAAAAAAAAAGAAGTCCCAATCCAGATTAAGGGGAAAGAATGAGTTCAGAGAAGTCTCACTTGAGTTTCAACTTAAAAGGCAAGTAATAGTAATCCAGGCAAAAGAGTACCTTGAGTAACTTGCTCAGTATTTCGCAGTAAGTAAGTAACAAAGCCTTTTGAGGCAGATGGCAGTACCAGGCTGAGGGCACAGCACATGGCAGTGCACAGAGGGGTACTGGGAAGTCCATGGCAGGAAAGGTAGTATTACTGAAGTATGGAGTGTCAAGTGGAGCACTGGGGAGTTGAGTCTGTAGGAGGAAGTGGGATCCAATTGTTGGATCCTATGGTGAGGCTTAGGAGGAAGCTGTTGAGGTCCACCATGTACCAGGAGAGTAATACACTCAGGTTTTCATTTCTTAGAAAGTATTTTATGTATGAAGCTGGAAACCATCATTCTCAGCAAACTATCAAAAGATGAGAAAACCAAACACCGCATGTTCTCACTCATAAGTGGAAGTTGAACAACGAGAACACATGGACACAGGGAGCGGAACATCACACACTGGGGCCTGCCACAGGTTGGGGGCTAGGGGAGGGATAACATTATGAGAAATACTTAATGTAGGTAACAGGTTGATGGATGCAGCAAACCACTATGGCACGTGTATACCTATGTAACAAAACTGCACGTTCTGCACATGTAACTCAGAACTTAAAGTATAATTAAAAAAAAAAAGAAGAAGAAGAAAAAGAAAAGATTCCATGTAACACTATGGGCTGTGGATGGGGACAAAGCTGCAGAGGAAGCAGAAAGACCAGGACCCACATACATGAGTGGAGGAGGGAGAATTAGGAGGGTGACATCACATAAGAAAAGGGAGAAAGGAGAGAGAGAACATTAAAGGAGAGAGAGAATATGAAGGGGAGAAAGCAAGAGAATATTAAAAAATGCAAAAAGGGTAGGGGGAGGGGAGAACAAAAAATCATTCAAATCAAACCCACTTTCCCTCACCCTCCTACTTCTCTCTGTGTAAACAGCAGGCACTGCTGGGAGAAAGTATCTGGCGGAAGAGAAATGCCCAGTTGTAAAGGGGTCCTGATTTACCCGTAACTTCAACGTTTGGTTTTATTTCTCCTTCTGTGGGTGGAAAAGCAAACACCCAGGCCCTACTGTGGCCTGAGGAAGCAGACAGGCTTTAGGGAAGAAAATGCCCTCCAGAGGGGCTGTGAGCTGGAAGAATATGCAAGAGCCCATCTGTAGGCCCAGCCTTACTCAAGCTGGGAAGCTGGAGGGACCTCTAGGATCTGCCGCCAAAGGGCAACATTATCACCAATATTTTAATTTGTCTGCATGGGAAATAACATTGTCAGCAGCCATGTCTTCAGCTGTGAAGGACAACGGTAACTATACATATCTACATATCTAAGTACAGCCAATGGGGTCATAAAAAGTAACCAAGCATCCTGGTTTTAACAGTTCCTGAAGAGCTCCCTGTGCACATGCGGACATATGCACACCCACCATCATTTTTCAACCACTTGCATTATTTGACCTCTGATGGCCTCCTGCTTGCCAGAAAACCCACACAGCGTGGGTCAGGAAAAGAAAACATTTTAATAATTTTTTTTTTTCTTAAAGGTCCTAGATTGGGTGAAAGTTGTATGTGTTGGGTAGAAAAATCAGCTACTTCTCTTCCCTGTAGACTGAGTATTTTGTTTGTTTTCGGGCACATGATTTCTGTTTGTGAGTTCTGGGACTGACAAACCCCATAGCAGAAATGAAGGCTTGGCATTTAAGGGAATTGGCATCTGATCCACCACACGTTGCAGGAAAAGATGATAACGACACGCCCTTCGATTTACAAATGTCCCTCTCCTGCACCAGATACCGAGGCTGCACAGGTTTGCGGTTATAGGCCACCCAACTTCTCTTTGACTCGTAAGAAAGAAATCTGTAGGTGCTCAGCAGAAAAGAAAAGGTTAAGCAGTGCAGCATGTTTAAATTCCCCAAAGCGCTAGAGTTATACTTGCAGAAGGCCCCAGAGCCCCGGCGATAAAATTCAGAAAGGGAAATCTCTGATTCTGATGAGCTGTACAACTTTCCTGTAACAAGGGAGGGGTGGGGAAGAGAATGGGTGGGCAGAAAGCATGCATCTCTCTGGGCACAGGAGCATCCTTCGGGAGCTGAGTGCTCAGCACAGGTCTGAGCCAGGAACTTGTGGGGCAAGTTCCAGACCAGTCCTCTGAGCTGGACCAGGGTAGGCCATGGCTTCTGCCTTGGCAGGCAGGTCTCAAGGCTTCCCTGATGATCTCAGGAGCTCTAAGGAGGGGGCTGAAGTGAGCAAGTACAGGGTCCACCAAGATTTATTGGAGGCTTCCCGGATGTCCGGTACTTTGTCTCTTTAATTTTGTTGAGTCTTAGTTTACCCCATTGTACAGGTGAAGAAACTAAGACTTGGAGAAAGCAAACAGCTTGCTCAATAGTACTGAAGAAAAGGAACTCTTTTACAATTTGTTTATGGGGAGGGAGGAAATATGCTTTCTATTTTAGACCCATCTTTGACTAAACCCTGCCCTCAGGCTGAGAGATAGGGACTGGGAAGACCAGTTAGCCAACAATGGCTCTTTGAACTAGTTCCAGCACCTGGCGTCCAGGGGAGGTCAAAAACAGTCATTACCAACTTGTTGGGTACCAGCTCTGTGACTATCCCTCTATAAACACTGTGGGAATTAGCTCATTTAATGAATCCCCATTGTATAGATGAGGAAACCTGGTTCACAAGTGTTAGATGTGTCTTTCAACAGTGCTCAGTAAAAATACAATAGAACTTCTAAAAACAAAAAACGTCATTCTTTCATGATCATTGGCTAGATCCATTAATGACATGCATATTTTAATTTTATTTTTAAAATTATCATACAGTAAAATTGACCTTTTTTCTCATAGAATTCTATGTATGACATACATACATGTAAAGTCATATACTTCTATGACTTCTAACAAATATACAGATTTGTGTAACCACCACCACAATCAGGTTATAGAACAATTCCACCAACCTCAAAACCTGTCTTCTGCTATTCCTTGCTAGTCACACCCTTTCCTACCTATAACATTTGTCAAACACAAATCTGTTCTCCATCAGTATAGTTTTGTCTTTTCAAGTGTCGTATAAAAGAAACCATAGTTGACTTCTATCATTCAGCATAATACTTCTGAGATTCATCTAAATTATTGTATGCAGTAGCAGTTCATTTATTTTTATCTGAGTAATGCTTTATTGTGTGGATAAACCACAGTATGTTTGTTCATTCATCCACTGAATGGCATTGGGATTGCCTCTAGTTTGGAGGTGATTATGAATAGAGAAGCTATACACACTTTCTCTGTGAACTTTTGAATCAGCTTATTTATGCTCAGAATTGTCTGAGGAAATAAATTTTCATTTCTCTAGGGTGTGTATAGAGGAGTTAGATTACTGGGCCATATGGTAATATATGTTTAAGTTTATAAGAAAATGCCAAACCATTTTGCAGAATGGATGTGCCATTTTGCATTCTAACCAGTAATGTTTCACATGTCTAGCTTCTCTGCATCATCACCAGTACTTGGTGTTGTCAGTATTTTTAAAATATTAGCTGTTATGATAGATATATAGTGATCTTGTGGTATTGTATTCCCTTATGGCTAATGATCTTGAACATCTTTGATGAAGTGTCATTCTAGTCTTTTGCCCATTTTAAAATTGGGTTTGTTGTTGAGTTTCACAAGTTCTTCATGTATGCTTCATGCTACTTCTTTGCCAGACATGTCACTTGCAAAGATTTTCTTCCAGTCTATAGAGTGCCTTTTCAATCTTTTAGCAATGCCTTTTGCAGAGTAAATGTTTTAAATTTTGATAAAGTTCAATTTATCTTCTTTTTTTTTATGGATCATGCTTTTGGTGTCATATCTAGGAACTCTTTGCTCAACCCAGCACACAAATATTTTCTGCTATGTTTTATTCTAAAGGTTTTATGGTCTTATGTTTTGTATTTAGATCTGTGATCCATTCTGAGCTAAGTTTTGCATATAATGGGAGGTATGAATTAAAGTTCTTTTGCATATGGATATTTAGAGTACCATTGAATTGTCTTTATACATTTGTTGAAAATCCATTTGCTATATTTGTGTGGGTCTACTTCACAATTCTGTATTCTAGTCCATTGATCTATATGTCTATTCCTCCACAAATACCATACTGTCTTGATTACTGTAGCTTTATTAGAAGTCTTAAAATCAGTTAAGGTTACTACTCAACTTCTTCCTTCCTTTTAAAAATTGTTTTAACTATTCTAGTTTTATTGCCTTTCTCTATGAATTTTTGAATCAGCTTATCTGTCTACAAAAAGTCCTGCTGGGATTTTGGTTGAATTTGTGTTAGGTTTATAGATCAATTTGAAGATAAATGACATCTTTACTATGCTGAATCTTCCAGTCCATGAACACAATATGTCTCTCCATTTATTCAGGACTTTGATTTATTTCGCCAGCACTTTGTAGTTTTCAGCATACAGATCATATATGCACTTTGGTAGATTTATAATTATATACATTTTTAGTTTTCTTCAATAGTGCCCCCAAAGACTGTACTAACTTAACTATCTACTAGTGGTTGAGAGTATCTATTTCTCTCTTTGTACATTTCTTATGTCACTAATGGTAGGGACAAAGATGACTTGCTCATCTCTGACTCCCCAGCACACAGGACAGCACCTTCCACTGAATCAGGCCTCAATTAATAATTGTGGATTGCAAGTGTCTTTACCTTTCTGAACCTCCAGTCCTTCTATTGAAAAATTACTATCTTTTCCCTCTATTTTCTATTTACCACCTATTGCCTGCAGGAAACTATAGGGCATTTGTTAACAGTTTTAAAAATTGTTTTGTTTATTATATGTTTATTTTAAAGTGATTTATTTTGTTGGGTGGACAGAGTTGTCTTCCTCTAACTTTCTTTAGATCTATCCTGCTGAACTTAGAGTGAGTGTCCTGAACACAGAGCATGTGGGAGTACCATATTACACAGATAACTCCTACCTCTTCCCACCACAAAAGAAAGGCTGCTCTGAACCTAGCTTAACATCTTTTTAACTTTATAAGGAATGAAACTGACTAGTTTTGAGATAAGCACTTTGGCTCTGAGATTCCCTGAGATAGTTCAGAATACATGAGCTATGGATTGATTGCTGAAATCAATCAAGTTGAATTTCTAGCTCTGCCATTGACTTAAGACATGAACTTGAGGAAAAAGCCGTACTATCCAGGCCTCAGATTCTTGTAAATTTAATAAGACTGAAGATTCAAAGATTGTTCTAGTCTGTGGTTCTAATTTATATAAATGACCAATTACACTTCTCATGTGAAAAATAAAGAAATAGAGGAATGAAGAAAAATAAAAATAAAGTGAGTAAAGGAAATTCCTTAAAGGAGAAGAAGCATACAAGGTCTAATTTCTGTGTTCCTAGGAAGTGACTGGTTGTCCAAATCAGCAGTCACCCCTAGGGAGCCTTCCTGGGAAGGAGTGGATGACGTC
Organism: Chlorocebus sabaeus; assembly: GCF_047675955.1. Classification (NCBI taxonomy): domain Eukaryota; kingdom Metazoa; phylum Chordata; class Mammalia; order Primates; family Cercopithecidae; genus Chlorocebus; species Chlorocebus sabaeus. The sequence goes on from NC_132922.1 coordinate 15,994,172, forward strand.
AGTCAGCTCAGAACAAGTCCAAGTGTCTGATGACCTCCTCATTGTGGATCAGAAACCCTATTTGCACACTCAAAGATAGCTGTGGTTAAAAAACTTTCTTAGCCATCTTTTCAGTATTGTAATGATACTTCCTTTGCACAAGAGACCAATAAATGTGTTAATCTTGTTGATTTCATGTGTAAACGTGGCTTATGAAAATGCCAGTTTCCTGCAGGCAATAGCTGGTAAATAGAAAATAGAGGAAAAAGGTAGTAATTTTTCAATAGAAGGACTGGAGGTTCAGAAAGGTAAAAACACTTGCAATCCCACAATTATTAATTGAGGCCTGATTCAGTGGAAGGTGCTGTCCTGGGTGCTGAGGAGTCAGAGATGAGCAAGTCATCTCTGTCCCTACCATTAGGGACGTAAGAAATGTACAAAGAGATAAAGTGGGGGAACTTTTATGCACACTCTGGTCTGTCAGCCTCTAGCATCACTTTAGAGCCTACTTAGCCATGTTGCTTTCAGTATCTGTGATGTGTGTGGCAGAGAACAGGAATTTACCATTCTGCTTCTAGTGAACCCCAATATTTCCTAACCTAATAGAAAAGTAGCTTTGTCCTTTTCACTGATGACTAGGCATTTTATTATAAAACTGTTGCTGTTATAATAACACTACACTTATCGAAGGCATTTCACATAGTAAAAAATCATGATTGTTTGACAATCTCTTGTTTAACTTTTCATTTAGAAATAATTATAAATCCACAGGAAGTTGCGAAGAGAGTAGATCAGTTCCTGTGCTCTTCACCCAGTTTCATAAGCATATACATATATATACACACACACACACACACACATACACATACACACATATAGCTATGCATTACTACACTACATCAAAGTCAGGAAACTGACAGTGGTATAGCAGCTGTGTATAGTTCTGTGACAGTTAATCACCTGTGTAGATTTGTGTAACTACCACTGAAATCAAGAGATGGCATAATTCCATTACTGTAACTGAGTAGTTTAACTTCAAAACACATTTTTTTTTTTTTGAAATGGAACCTCGCTCTGTCACCAGACTGGAGTGCAGTGGCGCGATCTCAGCTCTCTGTAACCTCTGCCTCCCAGGTTCAAGCGATTCTCCTGCCTCAGCCTCCCGAGTAGCTGGGATTACAGGCGCATGCCACCACGCCCAGCTAATTTTTGTATTTTTAGTAGAGATGGGGTTTCACCATGTTGGCCAGGATGGTCTTGATCTCTTGACCTCATGATCTGCCCACCTTGGCCTCCCAAAATCCTGGGATTACAGGTGCGAGCCACCACACCCAGCCCCAAACACATTTTAAAACTTTTTTTTTTCTTTTATCCTTCCTTTTCACTCTCAAGATGTAACCTTAAAACAAATTCCTTTTCTCTTAGTCTTAAAATATAGCCTTGAAACTTCACTCCCTTCCCTTTCCCACTATGTGTTCCTTCCCAGGCATATATATCTAATTGTATCTTTGTATCTAATTCTGTGCTTACTTAGAAGTTCCAGGGGCTAATCTTGAGACAGACCAAGCACGGAGACCCAGCTGAAAAACTCCCAAGGTGGTTATCCCAAGGTGGTTAGTCAACAACCCGGCCATTGTTGCTGATGCCAGCCTGTGCTCCAGGTGGACTAGGGCTCAAGGTGGCCACTGGAAATAGACACACAGTTTACAGGAAAGGGGTCCATATCCAGACCCCAAGAGAGTGTTCTTGGATCTCTCACAAGAAAGAATTCAGGGAAAGTCCATAAAGTGAAAGCAAATTTATTAGGAAAGTAAAGGAATAAAAGAATGGCTACTCCATAGACAGAGCAGCCCCAAGGGCTGCTGGTTGCCCATTTTTTAATGGTTATTTCTTGATTATGTGCTAAAGAAGGGGTGGATTATTTATGCCTCCCCTTTATAGACCATAAAGGGTAACATTTAGACCATAAAGGGCAGTTGATGTTGTCATGGCATTTGTAAACTGTCATGGCACTGGTGGGAATGTAGCAGTGAGGACAACCAGAGGTCACCCTCGTGACCTTCTTGGTTTTGGTGGGTTTTAGCTGTTTTTTTTTTTTTTTTTTTTTTTTTTTTTTTTTCTTTTTTTGTCTGCAAGCTGTTTCATTAGCGAGGTCTTTATGACCTGTATCTTGTGCTGACTTTGTATCTCATCCTGTGACTTAGAATGCCTGACTGTCTGGGAATGCATCCCAATAGGTCTCAGCCTCATTTTACCCAGCCCCTATTCAAGATGGAGTTGCTGTGGTTCAAATGCTTCTGACACACAGACCTTGTACTCAGTACCGCTACCGCATACCCCCCATTCCTATTTTTAAGCCCCTCTCCCCAGCCTAAAGTTCAAAGTGGTTTCTGGAGGCATAAGCCAGCCATTCCCTACTACCAGCTTTGGAAGTAAAGTCACTTTCCTTTTACTGGACTTCATGCTTGTTACTGGCTTTACAAGCGGCAAGCAGCCAAACCTACTCTTGGTTACATTACCACGAAGATCTCCCTCATGCTGCCCTTTGATAGCCAACCCCACCTTCTTCCCTATGCCATGCCTACCCCCTGGAAACCCTTAATTTGTGTTCTATCTCTGTAATTTTGTCATTTTGAGATAGCCATGTAAATACAATCACATAGCATATGCTCTTTTAATACCCTGAGATCCAGCCAAGTTGTATGAATAGTTGTCTTATTTTTATTTCTGAGTAATATTCTATGACTTTGATGTACTGCGTTGGCTTAACTGTTTTCTTATGGAGGGACATTTTGGTTGTTTCCGGTTTTTGGCTATTATAAACAAAGTACCTATGAAATATACCTTTTTGTATAAAGGTATATTTTCATTTATTCTGAGATAAACATCCAATGAGTGTAACTGTTGGGTCACATGGGAAATGTATGTTTAGATTTTAAAAGAAACTGCCAAAGTATTTTCTAAAGTGGCTGCACCATTTTGCACTCCCACCAGCAATGCGTGAGGGATCCAGTTTGTTCATATCCTTGTCAACATTTGAGACTATCACTATTTTTAATTTTAGCTGTGGCTAGTGATAGCAAACATCTGTGTTTGTTCATGTCTTTTGCTCGCTTTCTTTCTCTCTTTCTTCCCTCCTTTTTTTTTTTTTTTTGACAGAGTCTCACTCTGTCACCCAGACTGGAGTGCAGTGGCAGGGGGATCTTGACTCACCTCAACCTCCTCCTCCCAGGCTCAAGCGATTCTCGCGCCTCAGCCTCCCGAGTAGCTGGGATTACAGGCACACACCACTACCACCTGGCTAATGTTTGTATTTTTAGTAGAAACGGCATTTCACCATGTTGGCCAGGCTGGTCTTGAACTCCTGACCTCAGGTGATCCACCTGCCTCAGCCTCCCAAAGTACTGTGGTTACTGGCGTGAGCCACCGCGTGCAACCTCTCCCTTCCTCCCTCTCTCTCTGCCTCCCTCCCTCCCTTCCTTCCTTCCTCTTTTTTTCTTTTTTTTTGAGACAAGTTCTTGCTCTGTCGCCCAGGCTGGAGGGCAGTGACATGATCATGGCTCACTGCAGCCTTGACTTGGGATTTTTAAATTATTGTGGAAAGGTTTTAAAAATATGTTCTTGATAATAGTCTTTTGTCAGGTGTGTAGTTTGCAAATATTTTCTTCCACTCCATAGCTTATTTTTTATCCTCTTAATAGGTCTATCTCAGATAAAATGTTTTTTATTTTGATGAGATCAAATTTATCACTATTTCCTTTTATGGGTGTGCCTTTGATGCTATGTTTGAGAACTCTTAACCAAGCCCTAGATCCTGAAGATTTTCTTCCATGTCTTCCTCTCAGAATTTTATAGTTTTATGTCTTACATGTCAATCTAGGATCCATTTTGAGTTAATTTTTTTAATAAGATGTGAACTTTAGGTTCAGGCTCATTTTGTTTTGCTGTCATTGAATTACTTTTGAACCTTTGTCAAAAAGTAGTTGGCCTTCCTTATGTGAGGTTATATCTGGGTCTTCTAATATATTCCATTGATCTGTGTGTCTTTCCCTCTGTCAGGACCACGCAGCTTTGATTACTGTAGCTATATAATGCATCTTAAAATTGGGTAAAATGAATCCTCCCACTTTATTCATTTTTTTCAAAATTGTCTTAGCTTTCTTGGTTCCTTTGTATTTCAATTTCAATGGAGGAATAAGTTTTTTTTTTTTTTTTTTTTTTTTTCCAACAAATGGTGCTAGAGAAACTGGATGTTGATAAGCAAAAAACAAAAAGCAAAACAAAACAAAACAAAAAACAAAACCTTGACTTAAACCTCATAGTTTACACAAAAGTTCACTCAAAATGTCAAAATGTATCACAGACTTAAATGGAAAATATAAAACTTTAAGAGGAAAACATAGGAAAAAAAATCTTCAGAACCAAGAGTTGGTGGAGAATTTCTAAAATTTGACACCATAAACATGATCCATAAAAATAAAATTTGAAAAATTGAACCTTATCAAAATTAAAAACTTCTGCTCTGCAACAGATTTGCTAAAGGGATGAAAAGGCAAGTTACAGAATAGGATAAAATATTTGCAAACCACATATTCAAAAAAGGCTAGTGTCTGTGATATATAAGGAGCTCTCAAAAATCAACTGTAAAACAAACAATTCAACTAGAAAATGGGCAAGACAGATCAAAATGGGCAAGACATTTCATCAAAGAGGATGGACAGCAAAGAAGCACATGAAAATATGTTCAGCATCATTGGCTTTTGGGGAAATGGAAATTAAAACCTTAGTAAGATATAACTACACACCTATCAGAATGAGCAGAACAAAAAATAGTGACAACATCAGATGCTGGCCAGGATGCATAGAAACTGGATCAGGCAAGCATTACTGATATATAAAATGTGTATCACTCTGGAAAGTATCTTGGCAGTTTATTATAAAATTAAACATGGAAATTCCATTTTTTGCATGTTGATCTTATAGCCAGCATTGTTACTGAATTCTAATGAGCTCTAATAATATGGCTGTAGGTTATTTTGGCTATTCTATGTAGAAAATTATTTCTTTGAATTATTATTCTTGGTGTATTCCTTTCCCATTCTTTCATCTGGTACTTATTTTTTTCTTTATATTGTACTAGGTAAGACCTCCAGGACATGGTTGGACTGGGCAGAATTACATTTTAAGACCTGAAGAGGAGCTTTCAGGGTGGAATGTGTTAGTCAGCTTCTCACTTTCAGATGAATCAGGAAGGGGAGAGTTTATTGAATTTCTTTATTGCAGACCTTAGACAGAATCTTCTATGTTTCATCATTAATTTTGAGGTTTGCTGTAGAGCTTTGCATATACCCTTTATGAGTGTAAGAAAGTTCTCTTCTACTCCTAGTTTTCCAAGACTTATTTGTTCTTTTGTAAATTGGTGTTGAATGTAGCAATTTTTAAAAACCATCTATCATTATGATAAAATGTTTTTGCCTTTAACTTGTTCATGTGGTAAAATAGATTATTAGATTTTGTTATGTTTTTGTGTTTTGTTTCATATTTTGGTGGGACTACCTTGTGTCTAGGATATGAAAGGATTCTTATAGAATAGTCTTATGTTTGTTTCTTCTAAGACTCAGAGGCTTCACTGTTTCTAAACTAGTTTTTCCATGAAATTCTGGCTTTGGGATTCCCCTACCTTGTGACAAGTGTAAAATCTGACCCTGTCTTCACTTATGGAGTAAACTTAGACTTTTGACTTCAAGGGGGATTCTTTAGTTCTCTATTCAGATAGGTAGGAGACAGTCTTCCTTCCTGCTTTCTTGAGCTTATTCTAAGCCCTATTCTTCCAATCCTTGGGTATTTATTCTCAAGTCCCTAGACCTTACTCCTATTTCTGGAGTGAATGATGTTGTACTACTACGGCATCAGTCCAAACTCTAATTGATAGCTAATTCAAACTCTAAATACTTGAACTTTGAACTATCTCTTTGTTTCTAGAACAAGGAATTTCCTATAGGAGGAACTAAGTCAGCTCACTCTAACACATTCATAGACACACTCTTCTTATAATATTGTTTTTCCTGGAGGAAATATTTTTTGATTTCCAAATTGCTGTCATATCATAAGAAAAATATAATGTAAATATAAAGTGAATCCCTCTTTAGAGGTCCTACTAGCTACATTACTGGGATATTAGTGCCTACCTGGTGGCGCGATTGGGATGATTAACTAAAATAATGCCAGGTAAGAAGTTTATTTCAGTTTCTGGGCATGGTAGTAGTCAGTAATTGTTAAATAGTATTACAATGATTCAAATTGTTTACTCTATCTAGAGGCACCTACTACTCCATTAGAGTAATGTTTTATTTCAATCAACTTTTAGTTTTTGGATAGTTTTAAATTTTAAGACAGTTGCAGTAATAGTACAGAGAGTTCCCAAATACCCCTCACCCAGTTTTTCCCATTGTCCCATCCCATTTCCATTTTCCCATCTTACATTACCATTGCACATTTGTTACAACTAAGGAACACAGTGGCGCAGTACTAAACTCAACATTTTATTTAGACTTTACTAGTTTTAACTTCATGCCCTTGTTCTGTTCCAGGATCACATCCATGATACCATCTTACATTTAGTTGACAAGTTTCTCTGGTCTGTGAAACTTTCTCAGTCTTTCCTTGTTTTCAATGACCTTGGTGACTTGAAGAGTACTGGTTAGATATTTTATAAAATGCCCCTCATATTCAGTCTGGGTTTGTCTGATGTTTTCCTCATGGTTGGACGAGGCAGGGTTACATTTTAAGACCAGAAGAGGAGCTATCAGGATGAAATGTGTTAGTCAGCTCTTCACTTTCAGATGAGTCAGGAAGAAAGGAGAGAGTTTGTTGAATTTAACCCCCAGGGTAATAACATAAGGAACTCATCCAGTTAATTTTCCAAGGATAAAAATAGAAATAGCTACTACATATTGAATTCCTATTGTGTTATGTGTATGATTGATATATCTATATATAAAGTAGATATATCTATGTTTATATTTATATCTATATCATTTTTATATCTGTATCTATATATACACATATATGAATATATAAACATTTGTATCTACATTTATATATACATAAATGCATATATATATAAAATATACATACATATAATAATTCTAAGTCCTAAAAAACAACTCATCCTGGTAAATTATATTTTCTTCATCTTACAGAAAAAAATAAGTATATTTGTACATTCTCACATGACTATAAAGAAATACCCAAGACTGGGTAATTTATAAAGGAAAGAGGTTTAATTGACTCATAGTTCTACATAGCTGGGGAGGACTCAGGAAACTTACATTCAGTGAGGAAGGTGAAGGGGAAGCAAGAACCTTCTTCACACAACAGCAGGAGAGAGATATTTTGTGAGAACTCACTCAACATCAGTTCTCATGAGAATTCACTCATTATCATGAGAACAGCATGAGGGAGACTGCCCTGTCATCATGTTCTTCCCTCAACACCTGAGGATTGCAATTCAATATGAGATTTGGGTGGGACACAAAGCCTAACCATATCAATCTGCCCCTGCCCCTCTGAAATCTCATGCTCCTTTCACATTTCAAAACCAATCATGCCTTCCCAACAGCCTCCTAAAGTTGTAATTCATTCCAGCATTAACCCAAAACTTCAAGTCAAAAGTCTCATCTGAGACAAGGGAAGTCCCTTCTGCCTAGGAGCCTGCAAAATCAAAAGCAAGTTAGTTACTTCCAAGATACAATGTGGGTACAAGCATTGGATAAATGCTTGCATTCCAATGGAAGAAATTGGCCCAAACAAAGAAGAAATAGGCCCCATGCGTGTCTGAAATCCAGCAGGGCAGTCATTAAATCTTGAAGCTCTGAAATAGTCTCCTTTTACTCCATATCTCACATCCAGGTCATGCTGATGCAAGAGGTGGGCTGCCACAGCCTTGAGCAGCTCCACCCCTGTGGCTTTGCAGGGTTCCTCCCCATCCCTGATGCCCACCCTGACTGCTTTCATGGCTGGCATTGAGTGTCTGCCACTTTTCCAGGTACATGGTGCAAGCTGTCAGTGGATCTACCATCCTGGGGTCCTGAAGGAGGGTAGCCCTCTTCTCAAAGCTCCCCTATGTAGTGCCTCAGTGGGAACTCTGTGTGGGGGGCTCCAACCCTACATTTCCTTTCCACACTGCCCTAGCAGAGGTTCGAAGGTTCTGCCCCTGAAGCACACCTCTGCCTTGACATCCAGGCATTTCCATATATCCTCTGAAATCTAGGCAGAAGTTCCCAAACCTCAATTCTTGTCTTCTGTACACCTGCAGGACCAACACCACATGGAAGCTGCCAAGGCTTGAGGCTTTCACTCTCTGAAGCAACAATCTGAGTTGTATCTTCCTTTTTAGCCAAGGCTGGAGCAACTCGGATATAGGGCACCAAGTCCTGAGGTTGCACACAGCAAGTTGCCCTGGACCCAGCGCATGAAACCATTTTTCCCTCCTAGACCTCTGGGCCTGCCATGGTAGGGGCTGCCGTGAAGGTCTCTGACATACCCTGAAGACCATCATCTTGGTGATTAACATTCGGCACCTCATTACTTATGCAAATTTCTGCAGCTGGTTTGAATTTCTCCCCAGAACATGGGTTTTTCTTTTCTATCAAATTGTCTGGCTGTAAGTTTCCCAAACTTTTGTGCTCTGCTTTCCTTTTAAACATGAGTTCCAATTTCAGATCATCTCTCTCAAGTTCAAAGTTTCACAAATCTCTGGGGCAGTGGCAAAATGCTGCCAGTTCTCTTTGCAAAAGCACAGCAAGGACCTTTGCTCCAGGTCTTAAGAAGTTCCTCATCTCCATCTGAGACTACCTCCACCTGGACTTCATTGTCCATATCACTGGGCATTTTGGTCACAATCATTCAACAAGGCTCTAGGAAGTTCCAGACTTTCCCACATCTTCCTGTCTTCTGAGCCTTCCAAACAGTTCCAACCTCTGCCCATTGCCCAGTTCCAAAATTGCTTCCACATTTTCGGGTGCCCTACTTTTCAGCAGTGCCCTACTCTCTGTGGTACCAATTTACCGTATTAGTCTGTTCTCACACTGCTATAAAGAAATTCCCAAGCCTGGGCAATTTATAAAGGAAAGAGGTTTAATTGACTCACAGTTCAACATGGCTGGACAGTTACAGGGAAACTCACAATCATGGCAGAAGGGGAAGCAAGGACGTCTCCACATGGCGTCAGGAGAGAGAAGAGTGAGCAAGAGAACAACTTGCCAAACACTTATAAAACTATCAGATCTCATGAGAACTCACTCACTATCCAGAGAACAGCATGGGTGAAACTGCGCCTATGATCTAATCACCTACCACCAGGTTCCTCAACACCTGGGGATTATAATTCAAGATGAGATTTGGGTGGCGACACAAAGCCTAACCATATCAATGAGGCTCAGGATTTTTAAATGATATCCCTGAGGCAGCACCACTAACAGGTGCTTGAGTTGGGATTCAAACCCTCTCCAGCTGGCCTCAGAGCCAGAGCTTCTTAACTGCGCTGCACTGCTGCATACTGGCTCCATTCTCTCATCATTGCTGATTCAGGATCACGGAGGTAAGAACTCTGTAAGATGTATTTGTACTTTTTTTAAGTTTTTAATTTTTTCTCCTGCTTTTCCTTTGGTGGTGAGTGGTAAGACTCCTAAAACAAACAAAAAAAGAGCCTATGAGGTGCTTTTAGAGGCAGTCTGGAGGGAGAGTGCAACTAGACTGCATAGCATAGCAGTTCCCCTGGAGAAAGACTGGGAAATTGCAGCTTTAAGAGTGGACAGAAAGTATTTGAGTCCCTGGAGACAAACGGGCACCAAGCCTGGGACTGAAAAGAGACCCGGGAGCATCTGTATTTCTCATTTACCTACCAAGGTGCTTTTTGGAATACAACTGCTCATAAGTGTTTGATTATAAAATAATAATGATAATATTAATAATAACGGTGAACTTAATCTTTTCCCCAGTGAATCTGTACTCATTCTGTTTCTTTTCCTTGCTTTGTTTATCTCCTCTGGGCTTGCTCCCAGTTCACTCTCTTTACTGACAGTCCCTACCCATCTCAGGGTGTATGGAGTGCTAGGCACGACCGAAACGTTCACGATTATCCACTTATTGATTAGCTTCCATAGAAATTTGCTCAGAGTCTTCCAAAGTTTGCTGCAATCTGATGTCCTGATGACTCCCTTATTAGGTTCTGCTTTGGACAGAATTACTCAACCAAATTGGAATTCATGGTTGTTACGAACCATTTCCAAGACATCACTCAAAAGCAAGTCAAGAGCTGATTCTTGCCTGCTTCTGCCTGTTAGATTTGGGATCAAGATTCGCATCAGGTGTCATGCCCGTTACTGCGAGGTTGTTGCTTTATTTATGACCTTGGCTTGGTATGTTGCAGTCTATTTCTGTTGTTGTATTTTCACCAACTCCTACAAAATTCTTACTCTCACTTTGCACGGGGGTGGAAACTGCATGTCTGTGTTACTTTATTTAGCAGATGCCTGCACTGATTACAATTCCACTGGCTTTTCCTTCCCCCTCGGACAAGGTGGAGGAGAGTGAGTAAAACCAGGACTTTGTCTGTGTTTATTTTTAACCAAATCCTCCTTAACGCTTAAAAGATATCATCTTCTTTCTCAGGAAGCTGGCAGCTGTCTGGCCCAGGGACACAATTACAGCTTTGTCATTAAGACTAGAAGCCCTGGATTGATACCTCTTTTTCCTCTATTCAACTTATGCTGATGCAAACTCATTTACTAGATCAGCATGGAGGAGAGCCTAACCTCTTTTTAGTGCTGAGAAGTGGGAGATCAGGAATGCACTTGTGCCAATAGGGAATCACTGCATTGCTTTCCCTAGAAGTTCCTGGATTTTTATCTTGCTTGTCATCTGCAAAAGAATCCTGACCCCTACGGACACTTAGTTGTGTGGGTGTCAGTTAATGTGGTTTGCTTCAGGGCAATGAGAAGGCAGTTCTCTAGAGTGGAAACAACATAGGGGTTGATAGTCCTAAATCCCAGGTCAGCACCATCGCTGTATGGCTGTGTCGGCAAGTTACATTGTATCTTGGAACTTCCATTTTCTCATCTATAAACTGGAAGGTAGAATATTCAATTCCCAGTGAAAAATACTCGGTATACTGCTTGCAGCATGTCCATTGCTATCTTAAGATGATTTAAAACAAAAAACTATAAACCTTTGGACTATGCTGAGGCACAGACATTTGGGAAACAGGCTTGGACCTTGGAGTTAGACAGAACCTGGTTCAAGATCTGATTCTACCACTTATTAGCTTTATGACCTAAACAAATTGCAAAAATGTTGAGACTCAGTATCCTTACTTGTAAAAAAGGAAGAATTAGACGGAATACGTAGCATGTATACAAAAACTATTAATGGTTTCCCCTTTGTTTGACCAGGACCCTGACCTTGACTACCACTTGCACAGGTCATTTAACATGGCTGAGGTTTGGTCATTTGAGAAGGTGGTCCTGTGGCTTGGTATTCTTAAGTTCACCAGGCACCTGGAGCTATTTTTTGCATTTCTAAGTTGCTTATGTATGTGTGTGTGTGTGTCAGACACACATATACGAATGAATATACACATTTACGCATATGTATGTGCGTGTGCATATATTTGTATGTGCTTTTCCTTTTTCTTCCAAAATTTTTTTCTCTTCTTTCCATCTGTGATCCACTGTTGGCCATATCACGGGTCTTCTAGGGACCCCAAGGTCAGCTCTACCATGTGTAAGTATGAAGATTGCCATCCAATGCGTTGAATAGGTGGGCTAAGTTTGGGATGTGCGTCTCTCCACTACCCCTCCAAAGACTCCAAACACACTGGAGATTTTGAAATCCCTACTTCTTGTGTCCTTACCAAAGGGATGAAAATGTAACCTTTGCAATTCTGGAGCAAGGATGTGAGAGAAAAACAACTTCCTCTAATTTCTTGTTCTCCAAAAACCTCCTTACATGCATTTACCTGCTCCTGCCTCCCAGCTCTGTATGAACCTAGCTCAGTCTTGTCACCATGATACCCTCAGTGAAAACCAGGGGATAATATGGCCTCTTACTCCATATGAGGAAGTTGGGCGGTACCAAATGCGATGTTATATACGAGGGGCTTTCAGGGTCTGTCATGGGTGGAGCAAGTGATGACTCCTTACCCCTTCCTTTATTGTTTCTGGCTTTCCAAGGACCTATGGAGTGAAAACAAAGACAGTTTTGTTGCGTGGCTCTTCTGCACCAAGCACTTTCTCACAACAGGGCCTCTCATAGCAGCTATGTGAAGCAGGCATTGCTCTCCCAAGGTTATAGATGAAGAAACTGAAGCTCTGCTGGGCGACTTGCCCAAGATCACACAGTTACGATGTGGCAGAGTTGATGTCTCCATTAGGTACTCTGAGCATGGGGCCTGTAGCACACAAGCTGTTTAAGAGCACTTACAAATGTGAGACCTGAGAAACAATGACTAGCTTGAAAACAGCAAAAGAGCACTGTACAATCAAAAGCAATAATTATTCAGTTAAATATTTATGTCAGATGACATAGGTCAGCTTGCCCATTGCAACTTTACTGTTCTATAGTTTAGGTCTATGTGAATTATATTCATGTGGAATATGGGTGCAGATTACTGGTTTGTTAAGCTGTGAGATATGGGGATAGGGCCTTCAAAAGCAAAGGAGCTGAAACCCTGGGAAAAAAACGAAACAGCCTGAAGTGAAACTCAGTTCTCAAGCCTCATCCTTCCCCTCTGTTTCTTCTTCTTCTGGAGTTGAGCTAAGTCACTGCTCTGGGTTTTGTCTGGTCTGTGGAATGAGTAAAGGTGTTTTCAGGTTTCTTTCTAGGGCTCATGGGTGAGTCAGTGTGGACAGTTCTTCATCTGTCCACAAAGCAGTGAGCATTTTCATTTTTTCTTTATCCATGTGCGTTGAATGCCTGTTCATCAGGACATATGCTATGCTAATTAAGTGCCCCTGTGTGCTTCTGCCATGAGAGACTGTGATTGCCAGTGGGACTCGTTGGATTTCTGCCTCCTGCTCACAAGAGGTTGTGGACCTCCGGCTCCCACTCTTGGGAGACCTAGTTGCTCTCTGCGTTCCACGCCACTCCACATTGCAAACAAACCCAAGGACTCCTGCCTAATTTGCCCACCAGTGACAACCTCCCTGCTTTTCTGGCTAGTTTTATTGGCAGAAACATGCAACTTATTCTCCAGCCTGGGCACCGCCATCTGTCACAGTGTCTTGTACCCCAGCAGGGGACTGAATAGCTCATTGGCTCACAACAAAAATTAGGTAAATAGAGAGCCCTGAGTGGGTGAAGTGGAACATTTCTGCACACACGGAGCTGTACTGAGGATAGGAGCTCTTCAAACACTTGTGGGGCGCATGGACACGTGGTGGTTGCACCGTCTGTCTTTCCTCATTGAGTGTGTTCTTCCCCCATATTCTAACCATGTCTACATCCCTTTCTAGAGCTTGTGTCACCACATTAAAATACACCACAGCCTCACCGCAGCAGAACCTGTGGAATTCCTTGGCGTGGTCTTCAGTCTGCCATTATCCATGGATCCCACACCAGACGTATTTATCATAAGCTTTGACATTAGGAAGATCTATGTCCAATTTCACCTTCCTACCTAATACCTATATGACTTCAGGCAATTTTATGTCTCCGGGTCCCAGTTTGTCCCCAGAATGAGGATAATGGAACCAATTGATGGGGATAGTGAGATAATTTATTCATTCGTAAGACATATTTTGAATGGCTACCATGTTGGAGTTAGTGTTTCTATTTTGCCCGTGAGGAAATTAAGCCTTACTTAGGTGTTCTGCCTGGGACACGTGGCTAGTAAGTGATAGAATCTATCTGGGCTAATTTATCCATTAGCATTTTACTCAGTACCGGGGACTCAATGGGATGCTGGGACGAGGTTTTTGTCCTGATAAAATCTATGAAGAGGGGTAGCTGCTGTACAAATTAGCTGATTAAAACTTCTAATATATGTGAGGAACCTGGTTCCATCCTGATTCAAAGTAGGTGTTTTACTTTCTATCCCCTTCCTCTGCTCTACCTGGATGTCACACTGTACTTTTTCTTTTTTTTCTTTTTCTTTCTTTTCTTTCTTTTTTTTTGAGATGCAGTCTTGCTCTGTCCCAGGCTGGAGTGCAGTGGTACGATCTCTGCTCACTGCAAGCTCTGCCTCCCGGGTTCACACCATTCTCCTGCCTCAGCCTCCCGAGTTGCTGGGACTACGGGTGGCTGCCGCCACACCCAGCTAATTTTTTGTATATTTAGTAGAGGTGGAGTTTTACAGTGTTAGCCAGGATGGTCTCGATCTCCTGACCTCATGATCCACCCGCCTCGGCCTCCCAAAGTGCTGGGATTACAGGCGTGAGCCACCGTGCCCAGCCCACTGTGCTTTTTCTTAATCTTTTGTGCTTTCAAATTTTGCTTATGCTATTATTTCTTCATCTTCAGAGGCTCTCTGCCTATTGCGGTTCGATTCATCCTTCAAGGCCTATTCAAATGTACGTCTGTGAAGTTGTTCCTAAATTGCCTGCTCAGGATGAAGCCATCTGGAAGGTTCTGTCTCAAGAGCATGAGTTCTGGACTCAGTTGGGCCATATCAGATCTCAGTTCTACCAATCTGTGTGATCTCAGGCTTCTTGCTGGACCACTCTGGGCCTCAATTCCTTTTCATAAAATAGGAATAACAATGGTGGCTTCATAGGATTTTGTGAATAATAATGAAATAAGGCTTATTATGTGCCTGGCATATGGACGGGGTACCTAAATGATTTACTCATCCTTTTTCCCTCCCTCCCTCCCTCCCTCCCTCCTTTTCTCCCTCCTTTCCTCCCTCCTTTCCTTCCAATGGGATTATAGCTCACTGCAGCCTCAAACTCCTGGGCTCAAGCGAGCCTCCCACCTCCAGCCAGGAGTAAGTGGTACTACAGGCAAGCACTACCATGCTCAGCTAATTTATTTTTACTTTTTAAAATTTTTTTGTAGAGATGGCGTCTTGCCATGTTGACGATGCTGGTCTCAAAGTCCTGACCTCAAGCAGTACTCCTACCTCAGCCTCTCAAAGTGTTAGGATTAGAGGCATAAGCCACAACACCTGACCCTTTTCTTTAACATACATTTATTTTATTCTTCTTTGGTTTAGAATGACATTACAACATCCCATTTCTACTTGTAACTAGGGTCAGGGTGATCAAACATCAATCTACCATGAAGTGTGAAAGTCAGAGGGCTTCCTTGGTAGCATGTAAAGCTCCTGTTGTCTTCTTCTTTTTTTCCTGTAGTAGGGGGGCAGAAAAAGGTGAGAATTGAGCCTAGAACTTAATTCTTAGAAAAACAGAGCCTCAGGGAAGAATGTCTTCTCAGTCCAGGCAAGGCTGTTTTACCAAGGTCAGGCCCTGACTGAGAAAGACTGAGACACCAAAACTGGAATGGGAAAGTCTTCAGGATATCACACATGTCCTCCATATGAAAAAATCTGATTCTAAGCAGAACAGATGAGCAAAAAGTGGCATGTATGTTGGAGGTTATGTCAAGACAAATGCACCCTAAAGGTTGGGATTACCCCAACTAAGTTTCAGGGGATTCTTACATCAGGGAACTCTTTAGGAACTTAATGATCTGGTGCGTGAAGGACATCCCCTTCAAAATAAAGGTTAAACTGTTGCATGTTTTCTTTCCCACTACTAGGGAGCAAGCATAATGCCTGATAGGCCATTTTTTTATTTTTTATTTTTTTAATTTTTTTTGGCTTCTGGAGGTAGTATGCTTTACTCCTGGGAACACTATTTTAGTGAAACCCTGCCAGTCTTGTGTGAGTCCACAAGACTGAAGAGCCATGGCAAAATGAGGTGGACAGAATGACATGGCCAGGAGATGCTGGCCAGGTGGTCATTGTCCTTTCAATACTGGCACAGTAACCACAGTGATGGAGCAGCCATGATGGCTGGGATGGAGACTACAAATGGGCTCCCACTTCAACATCAAGGTTGATCCAGCCCTTGTCATGGCTGAACGTTCACTCTATCAGCAATAGAGATCAATGCTGACCACCTGATATGGCACCAGTTTTGGAGGAGATCGACCAGCAACTTTCTGACCAGTTGATTACACTGGACTCCTTTCACCTTGGGAAGGGCTGTGATTCACTTTGACCAGAATTTACACTTGTCTATGTTTGCCTGTCCTGCCTGCATGACCTCAGCTAGCACTGCCACCTGAGAGCTTGCAGAGTGTTCTACCTATTGTTAGGAGATTCCTGTAAGCAACCCACTTTATGGCAGTGGAAGTGTATCAGTGGTAGCATGACCATGGGATACACTGACCATGTGTCATGATACAATGCCCCAAATTTGCCCATCAGTTAGATTGCTGACATGGCCTTTTCAAATAACCACTGATGAAATGGCTTAGAGATGATATACAAAGATGGGACATAATCTTTCAGCATGCACTGCATACCCTAAACCATAGACCATTGTACTGTGTTGCATCCCCAGTGAGTTGAAGGCATGGGTCTGAGAACTAAAGGGTGAAAGTAGAAGTGACCCCATTTAATATCACACCCAGTTACCCACTTGGTGGTTTTGTGTCTCCCATTCCCATAACTCTGGGGTATGTGGGTTTAGAGGTTCTGTCAAAGAGCAGGAGCATTTTCACCAAGGCACAGAGAAAGAGTCCCATTAAATTTTAAGCTTTGGCTGTCACTTGGCCATTTCAGGCTTCTCATGCCAGGAAGCTGACTGACAGGTAAAGACGTCATCTTCCTGGTGAGAATTGACTTTGGTGATCAGCAGGAGGTAGGTCTACTATTTCACCACGGAGGCAGAGAAGGACATGCTTAGTAGCAGGTAATCCACTGGGGCATCTCTTTGTACTCCCTTGTTCAGTTTTGATGGCAAATGGACAAATGTACTGGCCATGACCTGAGGACACGTTGAGGCCACTAGACCAGAAGAGGGGCTGACCAGAGGTGAGGACAATCTTCAATGAGTAGTAGATAAAGGAAATGACAAGTGTCAATTGCAGCAAAACCTCCAGATTCAACAGTAGGTTCTGTAGTTTTTCCCACTAACCTTCTTGTGACGGTTAATTGTATGTGTCAACTTTACCAGGACATGGAGTGCTGAGACATTTGGTTAAACATTATTCTATAGGTGTCTGTGATGACATTTCTGGACAAGACTAGCATCTGAATTAGTAGGCTGTGTAAAACAGATTGCCCTCCATGATGTAGATGGGCATCACCCAAACAATTGAAGACCTGAGTAGAAGAAAAGACTAAGAAGGAGCTCTGCCTGCCTGATGGCTAAGCTCAGCCAGGAAAATTGGCCTTTTCCTGCCTTTGGACTTGGACTGAAACATCAGCTCTTCTTAGGACTAGAGCTGGATGGCTTTTAGACTGGGACTACACATTGGCTTTCTTTGGGTCTCCAGCCAATTGCAGATCTTGGGAGCAAATTCCTTTTAATAAATCTCTCATTCTCTGTCTCTCTCTGTATACCCACACACATATAGACACACGCACACACACACACACACACACCATTCTATATGTATATACATGTATACCTATATTATATATATATATATATTTTAAACAGATCTAAAACTATATCTCTATCTACAACTTATTGGTTTTGTTTCCCAGGAGAACCATGATAAATAGCAATTTAATGTTGTAGATTGAATGTTATTATCACCTCAAAATTCAAATGTTGAACCCAATGTGATATTTGGAGATGAGGCCTTCGAGAGGTAATTAGAGTTAGATGAGGTCATGAAAAGCCCTAGTCTGATGAGATCAGTATCCTCAGAAGAGACACTGGAGAACTTTCTTGAGTTCGTTCTCTCTCTCTCTCTTTCTCTTTCTCTCTCTCTCTCTCTCTGTCTATGTGTACACAAAGAAAAGGTAAATTGAGCCCACAGTGAGATGATAGCCACATATAACCCAAGAGAAGAGGCCTCAGAATAAAACCTGCCTTGCCAGCACCTTGATGTTGGAAGTCTCACCCTCTGGAAAAGCAAGACACAAATTTCTGTCATTTAAGCCACCCAATCTGTAATATATTATAGCAGCCTGAGCATATTAACACATTTCATCTTTTAAGTTTCTCCAGAAAAGAGAACCACCAGAACCATGCAGAAGCTGTTTCCAGAACTTACTATACTAAGCACCTGTATATGATCAGAGCAAGGGTGGACTGTGGTGGATACTGTGGTGTGCTGCCTAGGGCCTTGTTCAAGACTGAGACCACCAATCCCCCAGCTGCCAAGAATGTTGACAGAGCTCAGCTGAGTTTCTCTCCAAAAATTGCCCTCAGCAGAAGTTCATGTCCTCACTTAAGTTTAAGTCCCTTCCTCAGGAGTGTCCTGCATCTAGTGAGTGGTAAGTGTAGGGGTATAAGGGCCCCCTTCTCCTTGCCCCGAGACAGGACCACTCTGAAGGGCCATCCCAGGACCAGAGCTTCCTGTGGGAAGGGCTATGCCTCTGTTGTAACTATTACAGCTCAGCTTCTCCCTCAGACCCATCCTACTTCCTTGGTCCCCCACAGTTGATCCCAGGGGCACCCTCCAGTATGCTTTCTGCATACAGTCTTCCATCTCAGAGTTTGTTTACTGAGAAACTGGGCTTAAGATAACAAATATTACAAATATTTTATTATGTTTTCTTTATATGAAATTTACAGATAATATACCTACCTCAATACACACAAAAAAACTTTTAAAAATGTTCCCTAACTATAACAAAGAAATAAAGGTAGAGCCATATTTAATAAAATCATAATGCATTTAGTATTTAATAATGTCTCAGGTGAAGCTATATCAGAAAATGAGAAGCCCGAGCCATAAAATCACCATGAATTTGCGGGAACTGCGATTCAGAGATACTGTTTTGCTAACACCCTGTGAACACTGCCAGCAGTCCTGCTACTGGGGATATTTTGTGAATTAGCTATCAACTCTTTGAAAGTTCTGAACAAACTAATGTTATACAATATTCTGTTGATTTACATGGTAATTGTACTCCTGGATAGTTCAGTGTAAAAATAGGGCAAAAATAACTATGTTTTTATGTAAAAATCAGAAAGGTTTTCAGCTAATTATAAACTTTTTTCCTTGTGCAGGATTGTCTGCCAGGAAATTTGGAGGTTGTGCGAGGTGTGGGGCAATTCTTGGTGGATGGAGCCAATGTGAGCTCCTTTTTTTTTTTTTTTTTGAGACGGAGTCTTGCTCTGTGGCCCGGGCTGGAGTGCAGTGGCCGGATCTCAGCTCGCTGCAAGCTCCGCCTCCCGGGTTTACTGCCGTTCTCCTGCCTCAGCCTCCTAGTCCCAGTGTGAGCTCTGTAGAGCACCTAGCACACCGAGTCCTTGCCTACAAGTGCCCCCATCATTGAGACAACAAGAACCACTCCCATACATTTCCCCTATGCCCTCCATATGCTCTGCGGCAAAGGAAGGCCAGTAGGGAAAAGGAAAGGAAGTAAATTTTGAATAGTAGCCCCCAAACTGTGGACTTGTACTGTGGCTTTATGATGGTCAGTGGCAGGACCCAAACTTGAATCCAGGTCTGTGGGATCCAGCCCTGGTGCTGCTTCTACCATGCCACTCTCCTATTTGAACTTCCTTAGGGAAGATTACGATGAAGGAATGGCATGCAAATGTGCTTTTTTTTTAAAAAAAAAATACAATATTTTATTCATAGGTTTCCACTATTATACTTTTCTGTACACATAGATCCCTAATACATTTATAATGGGTAAAGGTTATTTAAAGAATAGGGTAATTTTTTCCTTTCATCCACATTCATTCTGATTAACCTATTTGACTGGTACTGTGAGGACTTATATGATGTTTACTTAATCTCAAATGTGATCTGAGTTGGTGTTCTCTGAACAAAATCTAGCTCTGGCGTGTGTGGCCTGGATGCTTCCAGCTCTGGGTAGCAAGGCTTCTTTCCTGCAGCTTCTACAGTATTTTGAGGGCTGTGTTGTAAGCTTAGCTACAGAAAAATTCTCCAAACATGTGAGAAAAGAAAATTTGAATATTAAATACGACTTGAACGTTTTTAGAAGAATTTATGCAGAGGCTAATACATTTAAAAGTAGGGTTAAAATCAGGTTATATTAGGCCAAACACACGTTAAATTGTTAAAGAGTTTCACAGTGACATTTTGGCCATCAGCTGCAGCCATTATCTGGGGATAAATCAATTTGCAGCAGCTGTGGACAGCTGTTTGAGTGTGGAGCAGAGCAGCTTAACTGTAGAAGCATGCTAAAAGTTAAAAGGCCAGAGTCCTTCTGACGACATATAAGGATTTTTTTTTTTTTTTAAATACGTTAAGTTCTAGGGTACATGAGCACAACGTGCACGTTTGTTACATATGTATACATGTGCCATGTTGGTGTGCTGCACCCATTAACTTGTCATTTACATTAGATATACCTCCTAATGCTATCCCTCTCCCCTCCTCACTCCCCATAATAGGCCCCGGTGTGTGATGCTCCCCTTCCTGTGTCCAAGTGATCTCATTGTTCAATTCCAACCTATGAGTGAGAACATGCGGTGTTTGGTTTTCTGTTCTTGCGATAGTTTATTGAGAATGATGGTTTCCAGCTGCATCCATGTCCCTACAAAGGACATGAACTCATCCTTTTTATGGCTGCATACACACATGGTGTATATGTGCCATATTTTCTTAATCCAGTCTGTAACTGATGGACATTTGGGTTGATTCCAAGTCTTTGCTATTGTGAATAGTGCTACAATAAACATACGTGTGCATGTGTCTTTATAGCAGTATGATTTATGATCCTTTAGATATATCCCCAGTAATGGGATGGCTGGGTCAAATGCTATTTCTAGTTCTAGATCCTTGAGGAATTGCCACACTGTTCTCCACAATGGTTGAACTAGTTTACAGTCCCACCAACAGTGTAAAAGTGTTCCTATTTCTCCACATCCTCTCCAGCACCTGTTGTTTCCTGATTTTTTAATGATTGCCATTCTAACTGGTGTGAGATGGAATCTCATTGTGGTTTTGATTTGCATTTCTCTGATGGCCAGTGATGAGCATTTTTTCATGTGTCTGTTGGCTGTATGAATGTCTTCTTTTGAGAAGTGTCTGTTCATATCCTTTGCCTACTTTTTGATGGGGTTGTTTGTTTTTTTCTTGTAAATTTGTTTGAGTTCTTTGTAGGTTCTGGATATTAGCCCTTTGTCAGATGAGTAGGTTGCAAAAATGTTCTCCCATTCTGTAGGTTGCCTGTTCACTCTGATGGTAGTTTCTTTTGCAGTGCAGAAATTCTTTAATTAGATCCCATTTGTCAATTTTGGCTTTTGTTGCCGTTGCTTTTGATGTTTTAGACATGAAGTCCTTGTCCATGCCTATGTCCTGAATGGTATTACCTAGGTTTTCTTCTAAGGTTTTTATGGTTTTAGGTCTAACATTTAAGTCTCTAATCCATCTTGAGTTAATTTTCGTATAAGGAGTAAGGAAAGGATCCATTTTCAGCTTTCTACTTACGGCTAGCCAGTTTTACCAGCACCATTTATTAAATAGGGAATCCTTTTCCCATTTCTTTGTTTTTGTCATGTTTGTCAAAGATCAGATGGCTGTAGATGTATGGTATTATTTCTGAGGGCTCTGTTCTGTTCCATTGGTCTATATGTCTGTTTTGGTACCAGTACCATGCTGTTTTGGTTACTGTAGCCTTGTAGTATAGTTTGAAGTCAGGTAGCATGATGCCTCCAGCTTTGTTCTTTTGGCTTATGATTGTCTTGGCAATGTGGGCTCTTTTTTGGTTCCATATGAACTTTAAAGCAGTTTTTTCCAATTCTGTGAAGAAAGTCATTGGTAGCTTAATGGGGATGGCATTGAATCTATAAATTACCTTGGGCAGTATGGTCATTTTCACAATATTGATTCTTCCTATCCATGAGCGTGGTATGTTTTTCCATTTGTTTGTGTCCTCTTCTATTTCACTGAGCAGTGGTTTGTAGTTCTCCTTGAAGAGGTCCTTTACATCCCTTGTAAGTTGGATTCCTGGGTATTCTCTTTGAAGCTATCATGCGTGGGAGTTCATTCATGATTTGGCTTTCTGTTTGTCTGTTACTGGTGTAAGAATGCTTGTGATTTTTGCACATTAATTTTGTATCCTGAGACTTTGCTGAAGTTGCTTATCAGCTTAAGGAGATTTTGGGCTGAGACCATGGGGTTTTCTAAATATACAATCATGTCATCTGCAAACAGGGACAATTTGACTTCTTCTTTTCCTGATTGAATACCCTTTATTTCTTTCTTTTGCCTGATTGCCCTAGCCAGAACTTCCAACACTATGTTGAACAGGAGTGGTGAGAGAGGGCATCCCAGTCTTGTGCCAGTTTTCAAAGGGAATGCTTCCCGTTTTTGCCCATTCAGTATGATACTGGCTGTGGGTTTGTCATAAATAGCTCTTATTTTGAGATATGTTCCATCAATACCAAATTTATTGAGAGTTTTTAGCATGAAGGGCTGTTGAATTTTGTCAAAGGCCTTTTCTGCATCTATTGAGATAATCATGTGGTTTTTGTCTTTGGTTCTGTTTATATGCTGGATTACGTTTATTGATTTGTATATGTTGAACCAGGCTAGCATCCCAGGGATGAAGCCCACTTGATCATGGTGGATAAGCTTTTTGATGTGCTGCTGGATTCGGTTTGCCAGTATTTTATTGAGGATTTTTGCATCAATGTTCATCAGGGATATTGGTCTAAAATTCTCTTTTTGTTGTGTCTCTGCCAGGCTTTGGTATCAGGATGATGTTGGCCTCATCAAATGAGTTAGGGAGGATTCCCTCTTTTTCTATTGATTGGAATAGTTTCAGAAGGAATGGTACCAGCTCCTACTTATACCTCTGGTAGAATTCGGCTGTGAGTCCACCTGGTCCTGGACTTTTTTTGGTTGGTAGGCTATTAATTATTGCCTCAATTTCAGAGCCTGCTATTGGTCTATTCAGGGACTCAACTTCTTCCTGGTTTAGTCTTGGGAGAGTGTAAGTGTCCAGGAAATTATCCATTTCTTCTAGGTTTTCTAGTTTATTTGCATAGAGGTGTTTATAGTATTCTCTGATGGAAGTTTTTGTATTTCTGTGGGGTCAGTGGTGACATCCCCTTTATCATTTTTTATTGCGTCTATTTGATTCTTCTCTCCTTTCTTCTTTATTAGTCTTGCTAGCAGTCTATCAATTTTGTTGATCTTTTCGAAAAACTAGCTCCTGGATTCATTGATTTTTTGGAGGGTTTTTTTGTGTCTCTGTCTCCTTCAGTTCTGCTCTGATCTTAGTTATTTCTTGCCTTCTGCTAGCTTTTGAATGTGTTTGCTCTTGCTTCTCTAGTTCTTTTAATTGTGATGTTAGGCTGTCAATTTTAGATCTTTCCTGCTTTCTCTTGTGGGCATTTAGTGCTATAAGTTTCCTGCTACACACTGCTGTAAATGTGTCCCAGAGATTCTGGTATGTTGTATCTTTGTTCTCATTGGTTTCAAAGAATATCTTTATTTCTGCCTTCATTTTGTTATGTACCCAGTAGTCATTCAGGAGCAGGTTGTTCAGTTTCCATGTAGTTGAGTGGTTTTGATTGAGTTTCTTAGTCCTGAGTTCTAGTTTGATTGCACTGTGGTCTGAGAGACAGTTTGTTATAATTTCTGTTCTTTTAAATTTGCCGAGGAGTGCTTTACTTCTAACTACGTGGTCAATTTTGGAATAAGTGCTATGTGATGCTGAGAAGAATGTATATTGTGTTGATTTGGGGTGGAGAGTTACGTAGATGTCTATTAGGTCCGCTTGGTGCAGAGTTGAGTTCAATTCCTGGATATCCTTGTTAACTTTCTGTCTCGTTGATCTGTCTAATGTTGACAGTGGGGTGTTAAAGGTCTTCCATTATTATTGTATGGGAATCTAAGACTCTTTGTAAGCCTCTCAGGACTTGCTTTATGAATCTGGGTGCTCCTGTATTGGATGCATATATATATTTAGGATAGTTAGCTCTTCCTGATGAATTGATCCCTTTACCATTATGTAATGTCCTTCTTTGTCTCTTTTGATCTTTGATGGTTTAAAGTCTGTTTTATCAGAGACTAGGATTGCAACCCCTGCTCTTTTTTTGTTTTCCATTTCCTTGGTAGATCTTCCTCCATCCCTTTATTTTGAGGCTGTGTGTCTCTGCATGTGAGATGGGTCTCCTGAATACAGCAAACTGATGGGTCTTGACTCTTTCTTCAATTTGCCAGTCTGTGTCTTTTAATTGGAGCATTTAGTCCATTTACATTTAAGGTTAATATTGTTATGTGTGAACTTGATTTTGTCATTATGATATTAGCTGGTTATTTTGCACGTTAGTTGATGCAGTTTCTTCCTAGCATCGATGGACTTTACATTTTGGCATGTCTTTGCAATGACTGGTACTGGTTGTTCTTTTCCATGTTTTAGTGCTTCCTTCAGGATCTCTTGTAGGGCAGGCCTGGTGGTGACAACATCTCTAAGCATTTGCTTGTCTGTAAAGGATTTTATTTCTCCTTCACTTATGAAACTTAGTTTGGCTGGATATGAAATTCTGGGTTGCAAATTCTTTTCTTTAAGAATGTTGAATATTGGCCCCCACTCTCTTCTGGCTTGTGGAGTTTCTGCCGAGAGATCTTCTGTTAGTCTGATGGGTTTCCCTTTGTGGGTAACTCAACCTTTCTCTCTGGTTGCCCTTAACATTTTTTCCTTCATTTCAACTTTGGTGAATCTGACAGTTCTGTGTCTTGGAGCTGCTCTTCTCGAGGAGTATCTTTGTGGCGTTCTCTGTATTTCCTGAATTTGAATGTTGGCCTGTCTTACTAGGTTGGGGACATTCTCCTGGATGATATCCTGCAGAGTGTTTTCCAACTTGGTTCCATTTTCCCCGTCACTTTCAGGCACACCAATCAGACATAGATTTGGTCTTTTCACATAATCCCATATTTCTTAGAGGCTTTGTTCATTTCTTTTTACTCTTTTTTCTCTATACCTCTCTTCTTACTTGATTTCATTCATTTGATCTTCAATCACTGATACTCTTTCTTCCAGTTGATAGAGTTGGTTACTGAAGCTTGGGCATTTGTCACATAGTTCTCGTGTCATGGTTTTCATCTCTATCAGTTCTTTTAAGGTCTTCTCTGCATTGATTATTCTAGTTATCCTTTCATCCATTCTTTTTTCAAGTTTTTAGTTTCTTTGTGCTGGTTGCATAGTTCCTCCTTTAGCTCTGAGAAGTTTGATCAACTGAAGCCTTCTTCACTCAACTCATCAAAGTCATTCTCCATCCAGCTTTTTTCCATTGCTGGTGATGAGCTGCATTCCTTTGGAGGGGGAGATGTGCTCTGATTTTTTGAATTGCCAGCTTTTCTGTACTGCTTTTTCCCCATCTTTGTAGTTTTATCTGCCTTTGGTCTTTGATGATGATGATATACTAATGGGGTTTTGGTGTGGGTGCCCTTTCTCTTTGTTATTTTTCCTTCTAACAGTCAGGACCCTCAGCTGCAAGTCTGTTGGAGTTTGCTTGAGGTCCACTCCAGACCCTCTTTGCCTGGGTATCAGCAGCGGAGGCTGCAGAAGATAGAATATTGCTGAACATCTGCGAGTGTTGCTGAATGATTCTTGCTCTGGAAGCTTCGTCTCAGGGGTGTACCCAGCCATGTGAGGTGTGAGGTGTCGGTCTGCACCTAGTGGGGGATGTCTCCCAGTTAGGCTACTCAGGGGTCAGGGACTCACTTGAGCAGACAGTCTGTCAGTTCTCAGATCTCAACCGCTGTGCTGGGAGAACCACTGCTCTCTTCAAAGCTGTCAGACAGGGACGTTTACATCTGCAGAGGTTTCTGCTGCTTTTTGTTTAGCTATGCCCTGTCCCCAGAGGTGGAGTCTACAGAGGCAGGCAGGCCTCCTTGAGCTGCGGTGGGCTCCACCCAATTCGAGCTTCCAGGTGACTTTGTTTACCTACTTAAGTCTCAGCAATGGCAGGCGCCTCTCCCCCAGCCCCGCTGCCCCCTTGCAGTTAGAGCTCAGACTGCTGTGCTAGCGATGAGGGAGGCTCCATGGGTGTGGGACCCTCCGGGCCAGTTGTGGGATATAATCTCCTGGTGTGCCATTTGCTAAGACTCTTGGTAAAGCGCAGTATTAGGGTGGGAGTTACCCGATTTTCCAGGTGTTGTGTGTCTCAACTTCCCTTGGCTAGGAAAAGGAATTCCCTTCCCCCTTGTGCTTCCCAGGTGAGGTGATGCCTCATCCTGCTTCAGCTCTCGCTGGTCGGGCTGCACCCCTGGACCAGCATCAACTGTCTAACATGCCCCAGTGAGATGAACCTGGTACCTCAGTTGAAAATGCAGAAATCACCCGTCTTCTGTGTTGCTTACACTGGGAGTTGGAGGCTGGAGCTGTTTCTATTTGGCCATCTTAGGCGCCTTCCTCGCAAATGTGCTTTTTAGAGAGAACCCTTCCCAGTGAGCCTCAGGGGTCACGCCAAGGCCATTTGAAAGGCTGCCACATGATCTCTGCTAAATTAATAGCTTCTATTTTGAGCATTATGATTGAGGGGCTTTGGCACCAGCCTCCTTTTTATTCCTGCTTTTAAAGACAGGCAGCCAGGGTGGGCAAGTTTAACTTTTATGGTTTGATAGCCTGGTAATTGGTAATTAGTTGACTAAGGCTGCTTTTTAACAGTTGCAGAGGCCATTTGTGGGACCATTACTCTTTGAAGACATATATCTCCTCCCCTCTATTTTCTTTCTTCTTTCCTGTTCTTCTGAGACTCCCTCGTTTCCTTCTGCACCTTTCTTAATTAGACTGGCCCTACATGTGAAGATGTAGACCACAAGGAAAAGAAAGAGAAAGAGAGAATGCATTTCCTGGAACTGTGCCTCTTTTCTAGTTCTTGCTTCTTGCCATGTTGACACTACAGTACATGGCTGGAGGATGCAGATGATCCCCTTTACCCTGTGGTATCTCTTTGGTAGGGGAACGGGGGCCATATCAGGCTATGGATTGCAAAATTGGACATAGAACTAATAAACAAATCCGCTCTACAAGAGTTTCTCCTTTGTAAGAAAGTGTTCGCTTGCCTACTAGTTTAAGTAATGGAGGGGCTTATTCAAAGGCTATTGAGTAACTCAGAATATTGAAGTATTTGCTGAACAAACAGCTGGCAGAAAGGACAGGAACCAGCAGACGCCAGGACACCTCAGCATTAGAAACACATGAATTGGTTCCAAGGGTGGCTGCCATCAGATTACCAATGGCAAGCACCTTCTGACTTTGTGCACCTTTGCTTAAGACTCAAATTCCACCTCATCAAGAAATGCTGATTTTCCTAGCTTCTGTCAAGCCCACTGCTTCAGGGGTAGGGATGAAGGTGTGAGGTATGGAGTGCAGCCTTGTGATTGGAAACCTCACCAAAACCACCTGGAGGAAGGGAAGGGCTGTTCATGAAAAGGAGGCATGTGCCAGACTAAAACCACAAGTATCCACCAGAGAAACCTAGAACTTAGATTATCTTTTCTACTTGTCCATTTGATGCTCAAGAGCCCACTATGTGATCTTATACTAGAACATACCAGTGATAGACAATGCAATCATATTTGAGGCCACCCTCAAATGAAGCAGCATGGGAGAAACTGCTCTAAAAGAGAACTGAATTGAAATTCACCTCCATGTAACTTGTTCCTGTTGCTGTTAGCACCTTTTCCTGGAGCCCCACAGAGCAAGTCAATTCAGTCATTCTCGAGATGATGCTTTAGATATTTGATGGCAGAAATCACATCTCTGTGGGTTTTTTCCCAAGCTTAAACATCCTTAGTTCCTTCAACCATCTTGGTGGGTTTTGGCCACTGGATATGTGCATTATTCGATTCCAGAACTATACTTCTTTCTTTATATAATTGCTTAATGCAGATTCCAATTTGCAGATAATACATTAATTCAACAAAGATTTACAGAGCGCCTGCTTTGGGTCAGGAATTGTACTAGATACTAGGGATATATGGTGAGCAAACATAGACCTCTCCTCTCTCCCATTGTCTGGATCCTGGTCTAGTGTTGACCACCTTTCCCCCTCACATGTTCTTTCCTTCTGTGAGTTGAGCTGGGTCGGAAAAATGCAAGAGGTAACAGGATTGTTAATTATCTTCACCTCTCTTTTTCCCCAATGCTAGAACATGCCAATTTATCTCCTTGGTTTTCAATAAAAATGGAATTCTTTATTTTACAAATAAAATGTGTAACTAAAATTGTTGAGCATCTACCATGTGTTGGACATGAGAGTGGACAATTTCATGTATTTTATTACTCATCAGAAGCCCCTTGGGAGTAAGTATACTGGCCCACTTTTTATAGATGCAGTAACTGAGGCCCTCAAAAGGTAATTGCCTAATGACAAGCTGATATTTGAGCAGAACCATATCTCTCTGATTTATCAAATAGGAAAATACCCTTTGTTTCATGCTGCTGGAATACCAGCTCAGATGACAAGACCAGGAACCTCTAGAAGGAAGGCACTAGCTTATTCATCTCTGAACTCCTACCACCTGGCACACATTATCCTGTGTGATTGGATAATCATCAGATTCTTGGAATCAGAACAGACTTCTGATGACTTGGAGTCTATTCTATATTTTACATGCATTCCAAAAATATGGCCTCACTACACCTGTCTTAAATATTTGTAGTTCTTTCCATAGGACAGGCTCCCTTATTCCATTCTTGTTCCTTCTTATATAATCTATTCCTTCTCCTGGAAGGCCAGTTCCCTGCCTCTAGTTTTACCTAGCAAATACCCATTCATCTCATAGGCTTCACATCAAGTGCTACCTCCCCGTGAAAGCTTCCTCAGTTCTCTGGTTTACAGTTCCTGATCTCTCCCTCCCACAGTGTTTTTCACAGTCCTCCAAGGTACAAAGCATCTTGCTTTGCTGTATTGTCTTTTGGCTTGACTCTCACTCCACTAGGCTGGAAGCATTTCGAGGACAGGAACCATTTCTTCTTTGTATATTCAGTACCCAACATAATGGGTATCACGTGGCAGATGGTCAATGAATATTTCTTGAATGAATAAATGACTAATACATCTTGGAATTGATACAAAATCCAAGAACCATAATATTATAACTGCAAACTTCATGAAATTCTCAGTGTCAAAAATAATAATCAAGAAAACCAAGAACTTATTATTTTGATTAATTTCAGGAAAACAGTCAGAAATCACTTTATTAAACAATTCTGTACAGTAAGAATGGAGATCAGTAAAACCATCACCCTCCTTCAGAAGCAGATACTGTACAACAAGCTTTTTGCAGCTCCAAAGAAAATGCTCCTGTAGAAAAAAAGCATGGCTAGTAATGCTGATATGATTTATAATCATACTGTCACTGTTTATGACTTAAATAATTAACAGTGTTTCAAAAACCTGAAACTACCAAGCAAAGGGGTCCTAATGTGAATTTTCTCTTAGAGAAAGACAAAGTCCAAGGCCAAAAGGACTGTTTGGTTGTCTGGTTGTTACTGTTTTCCTCCTGGGATGTCAAGAAGTTTAAGGAGTTAGAAAGAATAGCATGAAGGAGAAAGTCAGTCTGATTTGAAACTTGTTATTCTTAGCAAGACAATTCCAGATAGCAAAGCAATTAATCAATCAAAGCCAGCTACCTCCCTAAAAGGGGAAGCTCATATTGTGTTATTTTACATTTTTCTCTAGAAAGAGAGTCTTGTGTATTTTTGTTTTTCTTACTCATGTAAGCTGTGCATGTGAAGCTGTGCAAAGAAAATCTGAATAACATATGTCCAGTTTTCTAGAAGTTTCAGTCTTTCACATAATAAAGTCTGCCTACAGATCATTGGGATTGGAACAAGTATGAAAATGATATATTTTTCCCTGCAAAAGGATCTATATAATAGTAGTTGTCATTTACCGCACCCTACTGTGTGCCAGGTGCTTTCCAGACATTGCATATTTAATTCTCGCCAGCCAGCACCTGTCAGTAGTGTTAACCCTATGCTGCTACCACCAACATGGAACACTATTATCTTATGCCTGGTGGAAGGCAAACACTCATCTCTCAAAGGTCTACTCACTGCAAAACAACCAAGACAAGTCTTAAAACCTAAGACTGCTCATACTGCTTCTCTGCTAAAAACCCTCCCGGGGCTCCCCATCTCACACATTAAGAATGGATTCCTTTACTAGGGAAGCTCTGCAGGACCTGCCCCCTGCACCACATCACCTTTCTAGTCTCATCTCCTGCCACCTCCTCCCTCTCACTCTCTCTGCTCCAGCCTTTCTGGCCTCCTTGATGCTCCCCAAACATACCAGGTAACCTCCCATCACCTCGCATGTCTTCATCTCAGGGTCTTTGTGCCTGCTCTTGCCTGTGCCTGGAATCCTCCCGCAGATCTCCACATGGTTGGCTCCTGACTCCTTCGATCTGTGTTCAAATATTCACATCTTCATGATAACTTTTTGATGACTACATTTAAAACTGGACCCCTCTGGTACATACTCCCTTGGCTCTTTCTCCTTTCTTTATAGTCTGTATAGTTTTCTTATTTATTTTGCTTATAGCAATCTTACTCCCCATCTCCACTGTCTATTCTTTATATGCACTAGAATGTAAGCTCCTTGAGGGCAGGCACACTTGTGTTTGTTTTCTTTACCTCAGTTGCTCAGCAGATGACAGGTGCTCAGTAAGTATTTGTGCAATGAATCAATAGGGAAAACAGGCTGAATGTGGTTAAATAACTTGGCCTATGTCACACAGCTATTAATATGGTTCGGATATTTGTCACATGTTGAATTTAATCCTGAATGTTGGAGAAGGTACCTGGTGGGAGGTGATTGGATCATGGTGGCGGATTTCTCCCTTCCCGTTTTTGTGATAGCGAGTTCTCATGAGATCTGGTTGTTTGAAACTGTGTACAGCTCCTGCCTCTCTCATCCTGCTGCTCCAGCCATGTAGGACGTGACTCCTTCCTTTTCGCCTTCCAACACGACTGTTTTTTGAAGCATCCCCAGCATGCTTTCTGTAGAGCCTGCAGAGCTGTGAGCCAATGAAACCTCTTTTCTTTATAAATTACCCAGTCTCAGGTAGTTCTTTATAGCAATGTGGGAATGAATTAATACAGCTATTAAACAAGGGTGCAAGGAGTCTAGCCCAGGTCTGTCACAACCTGGAGCTAATGCCGTTCCCCTTCTGCAACACTAAGTCTGAATCTCTTTGTGGTCAAAAAGAAAGAAGGATTAAAGGTTTGTACATATTTGAAGCGCTGGAAACTCTTGTGGGACTGGTGGTGTATTTTCATCAGGCTTGTGAAAAAAACACAATGGTAAAGACAGACCTGAGTCTCCACTAGGTCTCCACTTTCTAGC
Organism: Chlorocebus sabaeus; assembly: GCF_047675955.1. NCBI lineage: Eukaryota > Metazoa > Chordata > Mammalia > Primates > Cercopithecidae > Chlorocebus > Chlorocebus sabaeus. The sequence continues at coordinate 16,025,623 of NC_132922.1, forward strand.
TGTGTGACTACAGCCAAATGATTGCACTTCTCTGAAGTGCAGTTTCCTCATCTACAACATGAGGATGGTTGATGGTACCTGGAAAATGAGGTCATTATAAGAATGAAATTATACATTCAGTGTATACAGGGCAGGTAGAATCAAGGTAAGAGTACCGTAGTTTTAGGTTATTACATTGTGAAATGATAAATGTTATTAGTGCTCGAGTGTTCTCAGATTTTCTACCCCTTTCTGGTTATTAAAAGGAATGCTAATTTGGCCCAGTTCATTCTTTCTCTTCTCCCCATATCACTCAATGGAAGAGACATCCAATGTGTGTATTTAAGTTATATGTTTCTTGCATGGGGTTCAAGACATACAAGCGAGTCCTACTTCAAATTACAGTTGACCCCTGAACAATGTTAGGATTAGGGGTGTCAACTCCCTGGGCAGTCAGAAATCTACATATATATATTTTGATTCCACCAAAACTTAACTGCTAACAACCTACTGTTGACTGGAAGGCTTGCTGATGACATAGTCAAGTGACACATGTTTTGTATGTTACATGTATTTTATGTTGTATTCTTACAATAAAGTAAGAGAAAAAATGTTGTTAGAGAAGATAATAGGGAGGAGAAAACTGTTCATTCAGAGGAAGTGCATCATCATACAGGTTTTCCTCCTTGTCGTCCCCACACTGAGTAAGCAGAGGGGATGAGGAGGAGTTTGTCTTGCTGTCTCAGAGGGGGCAGATGTGGAAGAAAATCTGCCTATCAATGGACCTGCACAGTTCAAACCTGTGTTGTTCAAGAGTCAATGTATTTTTAGCTGTTTGAACTCTACTCTTTCACTGTTACACTGCCCCAGAGGCTGAGCCCAGTGGGATTTAGCTCTGTAAGAAGGATACTAATATTATTAAATTTTTTCACTGCCATCTTCTCCTCTCACAGAGCCTGGTCTCCTTTATCCCTAACGCATTTCCCATTCTCCATCCAGATTTTGTTAGGTTTCACATTCCATCAGTATTGTAAATAATTAACCGCTTCCCTTCACAGCAAGCTCACTGCCTATTACTGTGAATTATTTACAGAAGAAACTCTGACTTGAGAAACTAAGATAATGGCACAAGTTATTTATGTAAAAGGAATGTGAGCTTTCTCAGATTTCACTTCTGCTTTCCGACTTCCCTTATTGCAATTCTTGGTACTTGCCCAGCACTTTGGAAGCATGAACCAAGTCAGTTTCACAGTTAATCTCTCATAAAAATGGGAGAAGTTACTGTCCCCACTGAACAGAGGGATAAAGGGATTAACCAGACATAGAATCTTGAGAGGATGCCCTTTCAAGACCCGTGGCCAGAGGAATCCTGGAGGGGAAGACCAATTTCCTCTATAACTTATTTAAGGTGTAGTGCAAATGTACCTTATATTTCAATTTAGTTATCATTCAGGACAACAGAAAAGTATAAAGAAATTTTCTGCTTGCCTTATACATGCTACTCATAATGACAAGAGGAATTTATTCTTGTCAAGCTAGTTCTTGACCCCTCTTATAGTTTTTAAAAGACTACCCTTTCCATGAAATGACTTCCATTGTTGAAATCCTTCCACTTCTCTAAGTATTATTCTCCATACTCTATCCCTTATCCTCATTCTGTTGCCGAGATTTGAGAGGTGGAAATTAATTACAGTCTTCTTTCAAACTGAATTCAGAACAGGATGAGAAATAGATGTCAGACAACTAAAGGGCAAAATACCACTTTCATTATGGATAATGGTAAATTGGAGAGCGTGTCTTGGATCTGCAGCGACCTTCAGGCATTCTAGTTTTTACCCCTGAGTTGAGACTTCAGGATGATGCATTCAAGGGAAAGTTGGGGTCTATGAAGCTGTCAGTCTTACCCAGAATAGCTGCCTTAAGCCTAGCAAGGCTGAAGAGTGAGACCAAAGGAAAATGAGCTTTGAGAACTGCCACTAGAATGCAGGTGTGGGTCCATACCCCATGTTGGCTGCAGTGCAGTAGAACATATCCAGTTTACAGGCAGGTAGGTTAAAGAGGGGGACCCCAATGGGACAGATGCATATATGCTTATTTATTTTTACTGATGTCACCTATCAGATAGTCATCACTGCACCCAGAAAGGAGGAGTAGGAGTTACTTAAATCCTGGTTCACTACAGGAGCAGAAGTTTCTGCATGGAAACATGGAGGCTAAGAAGAAAGGTGACCTCTAATGTCCCTCTTAAAGATTCTGGCCCCAGACCATGATGCTCAGATCAACTGTTTTGGTCAAGACTTTTGTGGTTGCAATTGACAGAAACCCCAACTCAAACTTGTTTAAGCAAAAGGGACTATAGTAGTTCATCAAACTGCCAAATCCACTCACTGTGAACATTAGGAGATGAAAGGCTGTCATTGGAACCCTAGTTTTTTCCTTCTCTTGACTGTTTTCCTCTATTGTGGCACCATTCTCAGGCAAGATGTTGGCTTTTGGTAACTGGATGGCTGCCAGCTTCCATCCTCTGAGTGATCCTGGTGGGGTATGGAGTAGGGGAAAGAGTCTGTGTTCTTCAACTGCTCCAACAAACATACTGGAGATGGGTTTCATGGGCCTGGGTTGGGGCATGTGCCCACTCCTGAGCCAATCACAGTGGCCATGGAGATGAAATGCTTTGTGTATTAGTCAGTTCTTGCATGGCTATAAAGAAATACCTGCAACTGGGTAATTTATAAAGAAAGGAGTTTTAACTGGCTCACAGTTCTACGGGCTGTATAGGAAACATGACGGCATCTGCTTCTGGGGAGGCCTCAGGGAGCCTTGACTCATGGCAGAAGGCAAAACAGGAGCAGGCTGTCTTCACGTAACCAGAGCAGAAAGAAGAGAGAAGCAGGGGAGGTGACACACACTTTTAAACTACGAGATCTCATGAGAACTCGCTATCACCAGAACAGTCCCAACTGGGGGAATCTACCCCCACGAGTCAGTCACCTCCCACCAGGCCCCACCTCCAATATTGGGGATTACAATTTGACAAGAGATGTGGGCAGGAACACAGGTCCAAACCATATCACTGGTTGGCTGATCCTGGATTATATTCTACCCCTCCACTGAAATGAGGATGTAGGGAAAAGCTTTATCCAAACCACGTGGACTAAGATTAGGGGAAGTGAGGACTCCTCAAGAAATACGGGGTGCTATGACCAGGGGACCCAGAAAAAAATCACAGCCTTTTGTCTTTTCCTTGATCCCTTTGGATTTTTTAAAATAAACTTAATTTTAGTGTAGTTTAGATTTACAGAGTAATTGTAAAGATATATTCTGTGCTCAGTTTCTTCTATCATTAGCATCTTACATTAGTATGGTACATTTGTCACACTTAATGGACCAATACTGATACATTATTATTCACTGATGTCCATATGTAGTCAGATTTCCTTAGTTTTTAGTTAATGTCCTTTCTCTGTTGTAGGGTTCCATCTATGATTTCATATTGCGCTGAGGCATCCTATCTCCTTAGATTCCTCTTGGCTGTCCAAATTCTTAAGATTGTTCTTTGTTTTTGGTGACCTTGAGAGTTTTGAAGAATGCTAGTCAGGTATTTTGTAGACTCTCCCTCAGCTGGGATTTGTCTGATGTTTTTTTCTTAATTAGGTTAGGGTTGTGGGTTCTTTGGAGGAAGACCACAGAGGTAAAGAACATTATCACCTCCTATCAGGAGTACATGGTATCAGCACGTCTTATCACTGTTGATGTTTACTTTGATGTGACATAAGGCAGCTTTTATCAGGTTTTCCAGCTGTAAAGGCACTCATTTTTCTATCTTTTCATACTGTACTCTTTGGCAAAATGTCACTACACATAGTCTGCACATAAAGAATGGGAATTATGCTCTAACTCCTTGAGGACACAGCATCTGTATTAATTATGTGGAATCCTTCTGTGCAGGAGACTTGTCTATTCTCTTTATTTATTAGGTTGGTGCAAAAGTAATTGCCATTTTTGCCATTTATAACTGCAATTACTTTTGCAACAAACTCATATTTTTTCAGTCACTTATTTATATCACTATGGACTCATGGTTTTTGTTTATACTTTGGGTTATAATCCAATTCATATTATTGTTTTTATTTTTTGCTCAAATCATCTCAGCTTTGGTCACTTGGGCTCTTCTTTCAGTTGGCTCCTGTGTTCCCTTGGTCTACTCCATCATTGTGTGTGTTTCTTTACTTCTTTGCATCCTAGTATGACGAGATGCTCCAGTCTCATCTTACATACTTACGTATTTCCTACCCCAATCCTAGAGTCAATCACTTCTCTAGAAGGGCCTGGTTCCTTTTACTGTAGAATGGTTTTAGAGACTAAGATAGAGGTGTGATATGTGCTTGTTACTTCTAGGCCCTTGCAGCTGACAGAGCAAGGAAATACATACGTACTAACCAGTGTATATATGCATATCGTTAACTATGTCTATATGTAACCTTATATTAAGCTGAAATACTTATGTGTAGGACACTGATCTGGGACCAGATGAATCATTCTAGCCTTCTCCCCTTGCTTGTCTGTAACCTTTCGCTTCAACAATAAAAAACCTGGCTTCCACCATTTACCACCCATTTACTAAATTGTTCAATTCCAGTATGAATGTACAGTGGTTTCATAATTGTTAACCATCCTCCCTTTGGATTTGATGCTTTGCTTGTATTCCAATTTGCCTTGCCTTTCCACTAGCTGCACTATCCAATCAGGTAGCCACTAACCACTTGAGCTATTTGAACACAAATGTAAATGAATTAAAATGAAATACAATGAAAAGTTCAGTTCCTCAGTTACACTAGCCATACTCAAGTGCTTTATTGCTACCTGTGGCTAATGGACAGCGTAAATATAGTACATTTCCATCATCGTCTAGGATGCCATTGCACAGTCTAGGACTTGCCTAATCCTGTGTTCTTCTGCTACCTGCCTGGTAGCCAACAGCCAGTCTGTTTTCTTTTTCTTTTTCTTTTTTCCTTTTTTGTGAGACAGAGTCCTACCCTGTTGCCCAGGCTGGAGTGCAGTGGCATGATCTTGGCTCACTGCAACCTCTGCCTCCCAGGTTCAAGCGATTCTCCTGCCTCAGCCTCCTGAGTAGCTGGGATTACAGGCATGTGCCACCACACTCGGCTAATTTTTTATATTTTTAGTAGAGATTGGGTTTCACCATGTTAGCCAGGATGGTCTCAATCTCCTGACCTTGTGATCTGCCCGCCTCGACCTCTCACAGTGCTGGGTTACCGGTGTGAGCCACCGCACCTGGCCTCCAGTTCTGTTTTCTTAGCTTTGGCTCTTAGGTCAGATCTGAGACCTCCTACATATCCAAGGAAGGGAGCTGAGACACCGTATGCTGAGAGCTGCATGATGAAGATACAGGCTCTGCCTTAAAGAGCACAGCACTGTATGATGGAGGCATACACAAGCTGTCAAAGCTCACAGAGAAGCCCAGGACTGAGGCTGGAAGTTTATGAGAGAAAGCATCCCAAGGGAGGCTTCAGCTAGGTCTTGAAGATTGCAGCTAAGATTGAAAACCTGCCAAGGGCAGGCCCAGGGAATGGAATAGTGTGTGCAGTATATGGGGGGTGCAAGTGCTGTGAGTGCCATATTTGCAGAATGCGGCGTTGGAGAGTCAGTAGGTCTGGAAAGGTGAGCGTTTTGGGAACATGGAGATAGTGGCAGGGCATAGACTTGGAAGGTTATCTGTGGGTAGATTATGTCTTGCAAGCAATTTGGGACTTTATAATGAAGGTTGTGGGAGTTAGTAGAGAATTTTAAGCTGGAGAATGATGTGTTTTTATCTCTATTTTAGAAATATCACCCTAGTGGCTGTAGGATATTGTTTTGGGAGGTGGAGCTAGAAATAGAAGATATGGTTAGCATGCAGGGAGAAGAGGATCCAGAATTTTTTTCTTTCCAGTTTTCATCTCCTTCAACCTCCGTGTCATTCTTGCCGCCTCCTACTTCTTGAAACTCTAACCTTCTTGGATTTTCTTGACAATCATCTCTCCTAGTCTTCTCACTTTCCTGTCTTGTTTTTCTTGAATATATTAGTTTTACGCTGCTGCCATAACAAATCACCACAAATTTAGTGGGTTTAAACAATACAAACTTATCATATTAAAGTTCTGTAGTGTAGAAGGTCTGACCCATGCCTCATGGAACTAAAATCAAAGTGTCAGTAACGTTATTTCCTTCGGGAAGCTGGGGGCAGAATCTGTTTCCGTTCCTTTGCCATCTTTAGAGGCTGCCCACGTTCCTTGGCTGCCGGTGCCCTCTTTCTTCTTCGAAGTCACTAATGAAGGGTCAAGTTCCTCCCAGATTGCATGACTCTGACTTCTCTTCTGCCTTCTTTTTCCACTTTTAAGGGAGCTGTGACTGCCTTGGCTCACCCATATAATCCAAAACAATCTCTTCATCAACAATTCTTAATGTAATCCCATCTGCAAAGTCCATTTTGCCATGTAACGTGACAGACTCACAGGTTCCAGGGATTAGGGCATGGGCATCTTTGGTAAGGGCATTATTCTGCCAATCACATTGAGCATTTCACAGACTGTATTAGTACATTCTCACATTGCTATAAAGACATACCAGAGACTAGATAATTTAATTAACTCACAGTTTCACAGGCTATAAGGAATCATGGTTGGGGAGGCCTCAGGAAACTTACAATCAAGGCAGAAGCCAAAAGGGAACCAAGGCACATCTTCACATGACTAGAGCAAGGGGAAGAGAGAGCAAAGGGGAAGGCACTACACACTTTCAAACAACCAGATTTCATGAGAACTCTATCACGTGACAGCAGTTGGGGGATGGTGCTAAATCACCAGAAACCACCCCCTGTGATCCAATTACCTCTCACCAAGCCCCACCTCCAAAACTGGAGGATTATAATTCAACATGAGATTTGGGTGGGGACACAGAGCCAAACCGTATAGCAGACATTTCTGGAGTTCATCTCTAAGTTCACATCCATCCTTGGCTTTTTACACTGGTCCAACTACTGGACTCCCATTTAGAATCTGTTTGTATCTCTGTGTTCAATATTTGGAAAAATTCCTTGTGAAGAAAGGGAAAGTTTTTTTGCAGCATTACCAAGGATAGAGGGAGCATACAAATGGTGGTAAGATTGGTACCAGCATTGGAGAGCCCCCACATTGCCTGGGCTAGGGAACATTGTCAAGTTAATGGTCCAGCTATGTGAGGGAGAAGAATAATATCTAGACATCCACACGAGGCAGAGCCTATTGTGCTTCTCAGAGGAGTCAGAGAGGTGGCAGGAGGTCAAGGGGAAAATGCCAGGATCAGAGGAATGGGTGTGAGCAGACAGAGCTACTCATAGGAGCCAGAGCGCAATGAGCACAGAGAGAGCCATGCAACTTAGAAGGGCAGCTTGTAATTGGATATAGACTTCAGTTGGGGCAAATTAGGACCCCACTTTTCCCAGAAATAGAGATTGTCGATTTTTTTATGGGAACAGACACAGGGGGAGTTTTGGCAGAGTGAAGCTTGCTTTGCAGACTGATTTCCTGTGATATCAGACTTCATTAACAGAGATGGCTACCTAGAACGGTAAAGATAACTATTACTTCTTGAGCATTTACCATTTCCTGGGCTCTTTACGACCATTATCTCCAGTCTTCACAGCAATCCTGCAGGCTATATTTAAACAATGAGGGAATTGAGACTCAGAGAGACAGAAAAAGGGGAGCCAAAATTTACATAAAGATCTATATAATGCCCACACCACAGCTCTTTCAAACACAGTGCACTGGAAGGAAGTAGCTGGAAAGAGACACAGGGAGGTAGTGATCCACTGAAGACTAAAATCCCTGGAGCCCCAAGGGCTCTCTTCTGGTGTTGTCCTGGAGATGAAAATTCACAAACAGGAGTGTGCCTGAAGGAGGCTGGTAATTATGGGAGAGGGCCTGAGAACTGTATATGGGAACTGTTTTGTGGGAATTCAGTTTAGTATAGAGAGGACTTGGGAAACAACTGTTTTCTTTTTCGAAAAACCTGGAAGAACTGCCAAGCAGAAATTGTAGGGAAGTAGATTTCTGTCTCTTAGGGGGAGGGCTCTCTTGCTATCGTGTCTCTTCAACTCTGGGTGAAACGCTGTGGTGCTGATGGCATATTGCACAGGGTGTCTACCCTCTTTTCGAGAGTTCTGCAGGGCTTGTCTGAAGAGTTATTTGTTCAGGTGTGATCCAGTGAGGATTCAATCCTGAAGGCAAAATGCACTAGTACACAGGTGCTTGGAAGATTCCTGTAAGTCTAGGATTCTATGAGTATGGGATTTTCCTTTCTTTGTTTGCCTCTCCATTACCTGTCCACTTCTTAGAGCTCTTCAAGTCCTAATTTCCAGGGAGCTTTCCCAAATCACTGCAGTAACCAAGATGTAGCCTCCTTTGAAGGTATATATTTTTTCAAATAGATCAGGGGCCAGTACATAGATTTTTTCAAATAGATCAGGATCAGTACACCTTGTAAATAGTAAGTGTTTTAGATTTTGTGAAATAAGTGGTTTCTTTTGCAACTACCTAGCTCTGCCACAGTAGTATGAGAATAGCCATAGACAATATTCAATAATGAGATGGCTGTGTTCCAATAAAACTGTATTTTATTCTTAAAAAAATTTAGCTTCTGCAGAGTCATTTGCTGACCCCTGATTGAGACCGTTTATTCTGTGAAAAATGATGTCTTGTTTGGAATTGTCTCTAGCCATAAAGCAATGCATTATTATTTGAGTCTTTAATTACTCTTTATTACTTTTTTCATGTTGGGTAAGCCCTATTTCCTTCATCAGATTGGAAAACAATTTAGGGCAGAGGCTCATGATCTTTCAGTAGCCTCACAAATCTACCACGATGACTCCAACTCCAATGCAACTTAACATGATTTATGACTTTGAACAAAGAGTCACAGAATCATTGACATTTATGTAGACTGGCATGAACTACAGAAATGAATGGGTTCCAAACCCCACTTTCTAAGATGGAAACCCTAAAGCCTGGCCAAGAGCTCCATCTTTCCCAACATCCCATGACAAGTTAAAACCTGATCCCCTGATGTGTCGGGCAGGGGTTTCATTCTGCACTGTTGGGGAACCCTGGCAGTTAATGCCGCACCAGGCAATCACTCACTGTGGGCCTGCTATTTTCCAGGCAGAGAGTCAGGATCTGGAGATCTAGGGCTGAGGGAAGCTCTGCATCCCCTCTCAAGATGTACGTGAAGTTGAGATGGGGGAGTCAGACACGCCATATGCGTCCTGCCCCTCTCTGTATGTGCAGCCTTCGGTGAATTCTACCATGCAGTTTGTTTCATTGAACAGTACTGCACACACAATCCTCTTAACAATAATGGTTACACTGTTAGTAGGAGTATAAATTAGTTCAACCATTTTGGAAGACAGTGTGGTGATTCCTCAAGGATCTAGAACCAGAAATACCATTTGACCCAGCAATCCCATTACTGGGTATATGCCCAAAGGATTATAAATCATTCTATTATAAAGACACATGCACACGTATGTTTATTGCAGCACTATTTATAATAGCAAAGACTTGGAACCAACCCAAATGCACATCAATGATAGACTAAATAAGCAAAATCTGGCACATATACACCATGGAATACTATGCAGCCATAAAAAATGGGTTCATGTCATTTGCAGGGACATGGATAAAGCTGGGAGCCATCATTCTCATCAAACTCACACAGCAACAGAAAACCAAACACTGCATATTCTCACTCATAAGTGGGAGTTGAACAATGAGAACACATGGAAACAGGAAGGGGAACATCACACACTGGGACCTGTCGGGGAGTTGGGGGGCAAGGGGAGGGAGAGCATTAGGACAAATACCTAATGCATACGGGGCTTAAAACTTAAATGATGGGTTGATAGATGCAGCAAACCACCATGGCACATGTATACCTATGTAACAAACCTACATGTTCTGCACACGTATCCCAGAACTGAAAGTAAAATAAAAAATAAAAAATAATGGCTGCTATTGATTAGGAGTTTCCACATACCTGGCACTGTATTAATCCGTTAGAATGCATTTAATTTTCTTTCTTTGGATGACCTCAAACCCTCTTACCACAAACATATTAAAATGTTAATTAAGAGAACACACCGTGACACACACATATTCTCCATTAAGTGTGTTGCTTCATTAACTATCTTTTGGCTTACAGGCAATGGGAATTTCTGGGTGACCTCAGTCAGCTAAAAATTATTTACCTCAATGACAGGGGAAAAATGAGGCTCTTTCAAGAGTGATGCCTCTAGGATTCATTGTGTTCTGGCAGCCGAGGCCCCTGAGGGTACAGTCTCTGTAGTGCCCTCAGACAATGGGTTTTGGAGAGGCACACTCCTGCTTCTATGGAAACAAAATCCACTCCTTAGTTCTCAGAGCTGTGTGCACATACTAATTCCTGCTATTTGCACAGCCCCATCTTCTGAAGAAATCATGTATTAGTGATGTGATTTTAGCCATTGCCAGGCCAAATTCCCTTTGTAGCTCGGTAGATGAACAAAGAAATATTAAGTAAACTCTTTTAAACTATCATCAGCTCCACTTATATGGTCTGGCATGATAGGCACTTAATATTTAGTGACTGATCATTTATTTTTCCATAAGTAAGTCTTCCCGTGGTGTTTGTAACACAATATGCATACAACTGATTTTCTGTAAACTCCTCAGTCACCGTGCCTAGATTCAAGCCAACCTTTTTCCTGTGTCCATTGGGATGCCCATAAGTTAGCATCTGAGCAGAGAGAACAGAGGAGGAAGAATCAGTGACATCAACCAATATTCTGTTTCCTAAAAGCTGCATTCAAAACTGAGTTGAAGTCCGTTATGACGCAAGTTCCAGGGAAAAGATGACATTCATCCAGCATGACAGCATGGTGCATTTTATAAAAGTGCAATCACATTGAGCTTGCTGGGGTTGACCTAATCAGACGCAGAGACATGAGAGGCAGAGAACTGGAGGTGTGTTTATTTCATGAGGCAGAGTAGTGGAAAAATACAAGGAGGAAGAACTACATGGGGAGGGCCAGATTCTCGGCCCACATGTGCTGCTCCAGATAGAGTAATTTGGGGCAGATTATTTAATTTCTCATAGGAAAAATGAAGGGGCAGTAGAGAAAGAGGCAGGCATTAGATACGTTCTCTGACATTCAAGGATTATCTGGAATCAAGAAACATCACCTTGATTCCGAATCAGACATGAGACATCCTGCAGTGGATTGAATAATGCCCCTGCCTGCTAAAAGATATGTTTCTGTCCCAGTCCCTGGAAACTGTGAATGGGATTTTATTTGGAAAAAGGTGTAATTAAGGGATTTTTTTTCAAAGATATAATTAAAAATCTTGTGATGGGAATATCATCCTCAATTTTTTGGATGGACCCTAAATCCAGTAACAAGCATCCTTACAAGAGAGAGACACATGGGGGAGACGCAATGTGAAGATAGAAGCAGAGATTGGTGTGATGTGGCCACAAGCCCAGGGATGCTAGGGCAGCCACCAAAACTTGCTGAGGGCAAGGAACAGATTCTCCCTAGAGGAAGAGAAAGGCCCCACTGACACCTGGATTTCCAGCTTCTGGTCTTTTGTTTTAACAGCCACCCCAACATACACCCCAAACACTTGAAGAAGGAGGCACCTGTGCCAGGAATCAACTGAAGCAGCGATTTTTCAAAGTCCATTTATTTTTTTGTCTGCTGGAATGTTCTATCCAGTCTGCTTTGGGCATGAGCACTGGATAACTGAGTCCCTGAAACATGTGACCATCAGAGTGGCGTTGCTGTTGCCCCTTCCAGGCAAAAAAGAATGCCATTGCCCTTTTCCTCCATGGTCCAGAGCAATGGGAAGATAATCGGCTGTCTCCTTCTGCCCCCACAGGCTTCTGCTACAGCGCAAAGCTATCAGGGGAGGTAGCTTTTCACACCAAGGCAATATTTTTAATCAAGAGTGTGGCCTCCAGAAAACTGTCGTGACAGGCCTGGTTCCTGACCCAGGTTAGAGCTCTGGATAGTGATCCTCTGTGACTCTGCAGGTGACACCGTGACAGATCTGTTTGCATGCTTTGGAGCTGAATGTTATGTCTTTCTGCTCTTGCTTTCTGTTGTCCACGTGTCTGGTCTTTGGGTATTTTCTTTTTTCTTTTTTTTTCTTTTTTTTGAGATGGAGTCTTACTCTGTTGCCCGGGCTGGAGTGCAGTGGCGCAGTCTCAGCTCACTGCAACCTCCGCCTCACAGGTTCACACCATTCTCCTGCCTCAGCCTCCCAAGTAGCTGGGACTACAGGTGCCTGCTACCACGCCTGGCTAATTTTTTGTATTTTTAGCAGAGATGGGGTTTCACCATGTTAGCCAGGATGGTCTCAATCTCCTGACCTCGTGATCCGTCCACCTCGGCCTCCAGAAGTGCTGGGATTACGGACGTGAGCCACCGCGCACGGCGGTCTTTGGGTATTTTCTTTCTTCCACAGCGAGATGGAAGAATGAGTGTTAGACTCTTGGAGAAGTCAGCTCCCAGTCTAGCTCTGACCCTTCCCAGCTGTGTGCCATGGGCACCACCCTTAATCCTATGGAGACTTTGTGTCCTCATCTATGACATGCAGGAGAGGAGACCCACTTTGCAGGTCTGTTGATGATTAGGAATATGCTGAAATAATTTAAGTGAATATTTACTGAATGTTTCTTATATGTCAAGTCTGTGCTAAGTACAAGAATTATTTTGTTTAATTCTTACAAAGATGTTGGGTTAGATTTGACTATTATCTCCAGTTAATGTGAGAGGGGACAGGGACTAAAACAGGTTGAGTAATTTGACCCAGCTTAACTGACCAGTGTGAGGGCAAAGTCAGACTCATACTCAGGACCATCTCACATAAAACTTGTACTCTAACCCTTAGGCCATGTCGCCAGCTGTTGTGTGAGTAAATTTGCTTTAGCTGCATGTGTTATAGTCTTAAGATGGCTGCCCCCCATGAGTCTCTGCAATGTCCTGTTTTTTTCCTTTTTGTATTAGTGTAGGGCAGGGATTGGCAAATTATGACCCATGAGGCAAATTTGGCTTACCACCTGTGCTTGTAAATAAAGTTTTATTGGAACACAGCCACGTTTACCTGTTTACAAATGGCTGCTTTTAGACTACAACAGCAGAGTTGAGTATTTACAACAGAGACTCTCTGGTTTGCAGACCTGAAAATCTAGCACTTTACAGAAAAAGTTTGCCAACCCCTAGTGAAACGGGAAAAGTTCCTTTGTCTCCCTCGCAGAGCATGTGATGGGGGTTATGACTTGCTTCTTTGGTATCCTGCTGCTCAAACTTCTAGAGGGAGCATGCAGACGGACAGGCTGTGGGGCTCTGATCCCATGGCAGCATCTAGGGGTGACTGCTTACAGCTCCTGAAGCTCTAGTGGGCATGTGTTACAGGGTGCTCTTTTAGCCGTCAGTAAGCAGCTTGTGTTAACTCGATTAGACGGCCTTATCGGAAGGATAGAGGGCTTTCTGTATCTTGGGGTTTTTGATTAGGTGTACCGGAAGCATTGGATCACACGTGGGCTTGGAAAATGAGTGCAAGATTTTATTAACTGGAAGTAGCTCTCAGCAGATGGGGGAGCCAGAAAGGAAGTGGTTTTCCCCTAGAGTCAGGCTGCTCAGCTGCCCAGTCTCTCCTCTGACACCCCCCGTCTGGCCCCGCGGCCAAACTCCGAGTTGTTCAGCTGGTCAATGCTCTGCAAGCCTGCAGGTGTTTGTCGTTGTGCTCTCCGGCCGGTGTGCTCCCATTGATGTTCCGCCGCTTATGTCTTCTGCTGATGTGTTCTTCTCAACGTCCAGCCACTTGTGTCTGCCCACTAGGGTCTTGGGATTTTTATAGGCACAGGATGGGGGTGTGGTGGCCAGGGTGGTCTTGGAAAATGCAACATTTGGGCACAAAGGCAGGAGTGCCTGTCCTCACCTAGGTCTATGGACACAGGCCCCTTGGGGTGGAGTCCTTGCCAGGGATCATGCCCTTCCCTTCTCAGCACTTCCCTGCCCCCCTTCCGTTATCACTGGGGTAGGTGAGAGAGCATGAGCTTGGAAGTTAGGATGAACTGGGTTCAAATGCTGACTCTTAAGCATTTCCAGCTCTATGACAGTGGGCAGGCTTCTTGAGCTCTCTGCTCCTCAGTTTCCTCCTCTGGGAAGCAGGCAGGCTGGTGGCCATCTCAGGGAGTTCAATGAGAATGCCCAGCAGAATGCTGGAACAGAAGATGGCAGTTCCTTTCTGTGTCTCCTTCCTTCTCCTCTCCCTCACTGTTGTGACAAACGTAACCAAGATCACTTCCGGGTAGCCTCCTCTGCAGCCTTCTCAGGCTGTTCTCCAGCTCCCTGAAGGGGCCTGCTTCATAGCTTCCTGGTCCTGGGTGGTCTGCAGACTTCCCCACCCATACCCTGCCCTGCCTGTGCATGGCTCCTGTTCACATGGACAGACCTGCCCCTGCCCTTAGGCTTCCAAGTCTCTGAAAGGTCCAGGGCCCTTCTCCAATGGAGAATTGGACCAGTCCAGCCTGGTTCAGACGTCCCCCCTTCTGAGCTGTGCAGAAATCTGGCTTCCCCACAGTGAACAGGCTTTAGATTCTTTAAAACACACCGCGGCTTGGCCCCTGTTTTCCTTGACTCTCTGCCAAACCTATTACACGTGTCTGAGCAGCAAGGGACTGGAAGAATTACGATTTCCATTTGGCTTCTGCGGCCGCTTAGTCTAATTTGTGCTGGCTTTGAAATATAGTGATTGCTGTTTTTGTTGTTTGGAGTTGGGGGCTGTTTTAAGTCCTGTTTCTTTTCTCCCCCTTTCTCTTAGCTCTTTTTCTGGGATGGGGCTGTGGGAGAAGAAATAAAAAGTGAAAAATATTGAAGCTCAGCTGCCACTATCAGACACCCTTCTCCTGCACAGACTCATTTGCTCCAGTGCTGGATTTCATTAACTGAAGGGCTACATTGCAAGCCAAGGCACAGTAATGAGTTTGTAGCCACTCAGAACATATGGAATGTTTTTGCCATTAGCTCCAATTCTTGACTTGAAAGGGGGTCTGGGCAGGGCAGTTTAAGCAGCATTCTATCATCCACGTGGGGATACATGAAGGAGCCTGGATCCCTTCTCTTCCCCATTACCTCCCTCCACCCCGCAGCCTCTGCCACCCCTCCCATGGGAGAACACAGCCACGAGAATGGATGCAAGTTGATGGAATCAAGAACTATTCTTGCTAAAGGAAGTTGCCAATTACCTCCTGGCTGCCAGTTCCACTCGGATCTCTTCCATCCTTTTCTACTTGACTTCTTGGTAGCATGTGACACTAGCGACCACTATTCCGTAACCTAAAATGGGTTCTGAGATGTTGGTTTCTCTTGCTTTTCTTCTCACCTTTCTTGCAGATTCTTCCTCTGTCTATATTTGCAGGTTTGTTTGCACATGTTTAGAAGCATCCTCATTGCTGTCTAAGTTGAGGGGATTGGGGAAATCAAAATAAAATAGCTACCACAGGACCTTCCAGCTACTTTCCTAGCTACCCTGTCTCTCTTCTTTTTCTCTACCTCCCTCTCTTTCTTCATATAGACTTTAGATGCCAGTTGCTGGTTGGGCATTGGAGGATGAGGGGCTATAGCTGCTGGCCTGGAGGACCTCGTGGTCTATGGCCTCATGGTCTATGGGATCACTTTACTTCCCTCTCACACTCCACTCCTAAATTTTCCAGCAAAAATGTGCTTCTGGGCTCCCAAATGGCAGAGACTAATGCATTTTCCAAGTTATCATCTTTGGTTATAGAAAGTCTCCAATAGACTCTAATCTAAAGGGAGTTTAGGATTCATGTCAGAAATGTAGAGACAAGAAGTATTTTATAACTGGTAACTCACTTAGTAGGAGGTCACAGGGATTCACAGAAGAGATGTTACTTATTCAAGAACACACAGTATGGGAGTGGCTGGTTCATAGCATTTCCCTCGGAACATCCCCCTGAACCACCATCCTCATCACAAATGCATACTTTAAGAAGTGGAATGCATTCTCTAGCAGATGCTCTTCGTGTCCTATGCAGGTCCCATTTGCTTGGCCAGTGCACTCACCCTCCTCCCCCAGCTACTGCAGCTGTTGGTAGCTAAGGGCTTCCAGCTGCTGTCTTCTGTGGAGGCTTGCTCCTGGCTGATGGAGCCCTTTCCCTAGGGTTGCCTGGGAAATCAAGCTCCCCACTCATCCTGAAATGCAGCCCATGACCAGTGACTTTTGTATGGGAATAAAGGCCCAGCTCTCTTGCATTTGGGCAGGACGACCTCCTTGCTGCAGTTGATGCTCAGGCTCCCAGAGGAATCAGGCTGTCCAGGCTCCTACTGAAGGCACGTTGTTGTCTAGCCTCTTCCCTACTTTGTCCTGCTTCCCTTGCTCCCCTCCAGGTTCCTCCCCCATCTCAGGCCCAGCCTCTAGGTAACCTGCTCTATGACAAGCACCACAACCTCATCTTCTCGGGTGGGCCTCATCTCTGAAATGAGAGGGTTGGCCTACAGCATGGCTGCTGAGGCGGTTCAGGCAAAACACATGTTATCACGGTCATCTGCATGGCCCACATGCAGAGGTGAAGTCCACGTGAAGAGGTGGACTCCAACCCTATCTTCTGAACTAAGAAAGCACCATAGGTCCTTAAAAGATACAAGAGGAAGAAGTGGGGGTTATTTCTCTGGCAGCCAGAGGAGGAAGAGCAAGTGGAAGCAGTTATGAAAAGACGGGATACCACCGCAGGAACGTGAAGCACTGTCGCTTTTCTGCCAAGTGTTATACTGCATGGACACGGCAATTTAATTTCCTCCAGGCAGACATAGTTTGGGTGGCATAAGGCAGGTTAAGTTGCCTTTATCTGAGAATCATTCAGAATTAAATGACAAGAAGGGTCTATATTGCGGAAGAGAAAAAATAGTCTGGATTGGATTCAAGCGTTTTTCTTTCTCATACATCTCAACTCACATCTACCCAAGAACGCAGGGTTGCTCACTGCTGGTACATTCCATCTAGAGTCAGTGTGAAGAAACAACATTTATGGGGGACTTCTTTATGTGCAAGGGGCTTGGCTAGGGAGCGGAAACATGCAGTTTAATGAGAAAGACGCATTCACACACATGCAGTACTAGATGACTACATGGCTTCCAACATTGTTTAAATGGGAAAGCTTTCTTATTAGAAGGATCTTGTATTTCACTAGCATCTGTCCTTTGAGGAGTTCCATCGCCATTGCCAACTCCCAGATCCAAGCTTCATCCTTTCTTCCCTGGACCAGAGCAGTGTTCTCCTCACTGGTCTTGGCACATCCAGTTTGCCTCTTTTCCATTCGATTCCAACACAGTGAGATTTTTACAAATGTCAACCCCATGATGGTGCTTCTTTGCTCTGAGCTCTTTACTTGTCCTCATTGTCTGCATTTCTCCCCATCACATATAGGGCCCTACTTGTATCTCTCTCCACTCTTTGCCCTTGCTGTCTTGACTCCAGCCACATTGGCCTTTAGGAGCATGCTCCTTCCTGCCACTGGGCCTTCGTCACGTGCTCTTCCCTCTGCCTGGAACTCCTACTCAATTTCAGCTCTCAACTCGCCACACTTCCTCAGGAAAGCCTTCTCTGCCCTTCCAGAGCAGGTCAGCCTCCCCTTTATAAGCCCTCATTTCCCCAAACTTCTCCTTTGCAGCATGGGTGAACATTATTTATTGACTAAGAAATGTGTATTCAGGGCCGGGTGTGGTGGCTCACACCTGTAATCCCAGCACTTTGGGTGGCCAAGGCGGGCAGATCACCTGAGGTCAGGAGTTCCAGACCAGTCTGACCAACATGGAGAAACCCCGTCTCTACTAAAAATACAAAAAATAAATCAGGTGTGGTGACGCATGCCTGTAATCTCAGCTACTCAGGAGGGTGAGGCAGAAGAATCGCTTGAATCTGGGAGGTGGAGGTTGCAGTGAGCCGAGATCATGCCATTGCATGCCAGACTGGGGAACAAGAGTAAAACTCTGTCTCAAACAAAACAAAACAAAACAAAACAAAACAATACTTTGCATGCATTTCAAAAAGCCTGTGAGGTAGTTCGTATGTCCACGTTACAGATGGGAAAATCAACACTCAATGGAATGTAGGTAGTTGGCAGATGCTGAAGGTAGCTGTGCCATGTATTAGCTGTGGGACCTTAGACAAGTCAGGGAAATTTTCTAAGCCTCAGTTCCTTCAGGGGCAAATCAATCTTTTCCCTGAGCATCTCCATAGCACCTCTGCCTATCCCCATCATGGTGAGTTTCATACGTATTTTCATTTTTAAAAACTGATCTCTCTCCTACACCAGACTCAAAGCACTCTGAGGCCAAGGATTACGTATTATTCAGTGTTGCATCCTGGATTCCATACAGTGTCTGGCACACTGTAGGTCCTCAAAGTGTTTAGTGAATAGGAATCTAACAAGATGATATGTGGGGAAAGCAATCCAAATCATGATACTAGCATGGTGACCACTGAATCACCAGCATGGTGCAGGAAAAGATCTTGGGCTTTGGAGTCAGGCAGACCTGAGATCGAGACAGACTGCTCCTCCGCTCTGCTGCCAGGGCTAGTCTGGCGGTGGTAACACCACTCATTGCTTGGCACATGGGAGGGACTCAATATGGTGTGGCCCTATTACCTAAAATTGCTGCTTAAACTTATCTTGCAAGGTCCAGTGGCACAGTATGTCTCTGTGATTTGTTTGGGAACTTCTAGGTCCTTGATTCATTAAGAATCACTCAGAATTGCTATTGATGGCTGCTATTACTGTTATTACCAGGCTTTGACATACCAGCCCAAGGATTTTGTAGGGAAACAAGGAGACAGGGATGCCTTTGAAGGCTGTAATTGCACACTTGAGTCACGAAATCATCCCCTGATTGGTTTGTCTCTTAATTTTGACTGTGTATGTCGAGTCATACTCACTTTCCATTGAGCTACTCAATTAAACCCTCATATTTTCTCACCTAAGAGATGGGCAGTGATTGAAAGCTGGCAACAAGCCCATATTTCTCTGCCTCTTATTTTCTCACGTATCTCCTAGGAAATACTATTTGATCTGAAGAAGTACTTAAGGAAATATTAATTTTTTTCTAACAGTTATTTATCTTTCAGTATCTTTCTCCATTTCTGCATACCCATAGGATAGCCTTATGGGGCCATTTGTCTCTCAAGCAACCATGGTGTGTGTGTGTGTGTCTGTGTGTGCATGCCTATGTGTATGTGTTTCTGTGTTCGCATGTCTGTATGTGTAGGTTTGGGGGCAGTCAAGAGTGAGTGACCTTGAGTCATGACATAAACAAGAATCAAGTAACGGCATAGTGTTATTAGTATTTTTTAAGTCTAATTTCAATTGGTCTGGGCAACATTTGTTTACACAACCTTGTTATTTATGGCACATAGTGAAACTGGGCTAAGAAATGAATTTACAGCCTGGAATGAGACAAATAAATCTTGGTAATAATGTCTCCCCTAACAGTCCCATTAAGGGCCCTCACATTATGGCTTAGCTACGTTTGCTCAAAACACATTTTGGGGTCTTAAAAAGCCCGAGCTTCATGGGAAGCACTTTTCTTTCCACATAAACTCTCCCTTAAATGGAGTTCGTCTCCCAGGCCACCGTCAGTAACCGTCTCGGTATATACCATCTAAAACTCCTAAATCAAAGGGGTAAATGGTATGAACAGAACATTCGTATATGAAGAAATGCAAGTAGAAATTGCATATCCTGGAAAATCTTCAACCTCACTGGTTATCAAAAGAAAATATGGACATTCCATTTTATCTCTATTATGTAATAAAAAATAGTAGCCATTCAGATGACCAGTGCTGGCTGGATAGCTACTTTAATGGCATACTTATAGACTATGCAGCAATGCAAATTAGTAAAACATTTTTGAAGGGCAATTTGGCAGGACATATCCAGAACTAGAAGCTGCTTCATACCTGTTGGCCCAGCGTTTCTCCTCATCGGCATGGAAAATGAAGAAATAATTCAATGAAAGAGGACAAATTCCTGACGTGCCTGAAACTCTTTCAGGCAACATTATCTACATTATGTAAAATTGAAAATGCCTTCCGATAGTGAGAAAATCATTAAGTAAGTTTACATAATCATTGTGTAGTCACTCACTGAAATATTATATGGTTATTAAAAAGAGATTATAACGACTAGAGAAACAATAAAAATGTACACAACATAGTGTTCAGAGGAAAAAGAGGAGACAAATCTATGATCACAAAGTAAATATGTAAATGCATACAACAAAACTAGAGGGGATAATGCAAAGTGAGTATCTTTACAAAAAGATCATCGTATAAATATGTGTTTTCTGTGTTAGTGTGCTGTTTAGAGGTATATATGTCTGTGTCAAAATAACACATTTTCTTTTCAAACATATTTTTGATATTAAAAGTACTGAGAAATGCTGAAAAAGGCAGAATAGCATAGTTGTTAATAGTTGTGGAATTAAACAAGTAATGAAATCTTAGGCACGTACTGGTGGTGCAACCTTGAGAAAATTATTTGACTTCTCTGAGCCTCCGTTTCTGCATTAGTAAAATGGAAATAAAAATACAACTTGTGTTTGTGGACTCTGGTGGGGATTAAATGAGGCAATGTGCATAAAACATTTACTGCAATACTTGACATAGCTAACTTGCCATAACTTTTTATTGTTACGTGTATGTGACTAATCTCTCTTTCTGTCTCTCGAGTTTTGAAAAACATAGAGATTGACTACATGACTTGCATTCCATCACAGATCATTAATTAAAACCAATCACGGTCATCCCATCTCCTTGCCAGTAATTGATCTAGGCATTGATATGTGAGCTAATCCCAGTCACTGAGACTGGAAGGGAAAATCATAAAAATAGTTGGTCTGTTTTCTTCTTTTGGTCATTATCATGTCTAGAGGTAACACTTGGACCTGTGGCCTCATTCATCTTCTGAGGATGGAGCCAACACTAAAAATGGCAAAGCAGAGGGATAAGAAGAATCTGGGCTCTAGATGACATCAACGACCCTTTGGATCAGCAACACTAAAGTCCAGCCTACCATGAGTCTTCCAAAGATACAAGGTGTGTTTTCTTTATTAATCAGTTTGAATTAAGGCATTCATATACTTGCAATCAAAAGCATCCTGATATAATCAGGATACAATGTTTATCTTTTTTGGGGAGTCCTAGTCCTCCTAGTCCTGAACTTTAATGATCAGGATATTAATTAACCTATAAATGTCATCCTGCTACTCTGATGCCTGCCTTTAATTTCTGTTCTCACTGAACTCCAGACCTCTGCATGAACTTCAGACCTTTCTATGTACTGTCAATTTGACAGCAACTCTTGGATGTCTGAAAAGACACAGCCCAAACTTAACATGTTCAAAACTGGACTCATGATCTCTGTATGTGCTCTCTCTCTCACACACACTCACACACACTCACACTCACACACACACACACCCTTCTCCCATTATGCCTTGTTTCAGGGAACATAACTACCATCTATCCAAATACACAAGCCAGACCTCATGGTCTTGACAGATTCCTTTCTCTTATTTGTTGTATTCAATCTGTCACCAAATTCCAATCCATTACACTTCCTAAATGTCCTTGAATCTATCCACTTCTCTTTGTTTCTCCCATTGCTACCCTGGTCCAGCCTGCAATCATCTTTTACTTGGCCATGAAAAGAGCTTTATGATAAGTTTCTCCCCACTGACTATTTCTCCCTTCCAATCTATTCTCTAATCAGGCCAGATATGTATTTTTTGAAATGTAAATCCAATCATGTCACCTTTCTGCTTAAAATTATTTACTGTCTTCCATTTGCTGTTAGAATAAAGGCAGAAAGGTTGAGCATAGTCTAAGGGACCCTACACAGCCATAGAGAGGGGTCCAGCCTCATTTTGATCCAAATATCCACCCATCATTTTTTCCCAGCCTTGGATTTTTCTAATTTCTTTTCTATATGCCATGTTTCTATCTTCAGAGGACTCATACCTGTTCTGTTTTCTCAGCGGAGAAAGATTTGTTTTCCTTTTTATGCCAACCTAACTTGTATTAATATTTTAGATCTTGGCTCAACTGTCATTCTTTGTATGAAGAATTTCAAGATCAAGTCCTCCCTGTTATACACACCCATGTGGCTCCCAATTGGCAAGTAAAGGCCACTGCAATTTTGCATTTATTTGCACAATTGTGTCATCAAGGTCTGTTTCTTCTTTGGTAGATTGTAAATTTTTATTGCTTACCATACTCTCCACAAGAAGTATTTGCTGAGTGATTGATGGATGAATGAACATTGTCCCAGTCCAGACCCGTCATATTCATATTCATATGCATATTATGAGGTTACAGCCATAGCCTCATGTATTAGTTCATTTTCATGCTGCTGATAAAGAAATGCTCGCTGTGGTGGTGCATGCCTGTAATTGCAGTTACTCGGGAAGCTGAGGCAGGAGAATCACTTGAACCTAGGAGGTAGAGGTTGTGGTGAGCTGAGATCCCACCATTACACTCCAGCTTGGGCAACAAGAGTGAAACTCTGTCTCAAAAAAAAATAAAAGAAAGAAAGAAACAAACAAACAAAAAGAAATGCCCCCAACTGGGAAGAAAAAAAGAAAAAGGTTTAATGGACTTATACTTCCACGTGGCCGGGGAGGCCTCACAAGCATGGTGGAAGGAAGGGAGGAGCAAATCATATCTTTGATGGATGGCCACAGGCAAAGAGAAGAGAGCTTGTGCAGGGAAACTCTTCTTTATAAAACCATCAGATCTCATGAGACTTATTCACTGTCATGAGAACAGCATGAGAAAGACCCGTCCCTATGATTCAATTACCTCCCACCAGGTCCCTCCCATGACACATGGGAATTGTGGGAGTTACAATTCAAAATGAGATTTGGGTGGGGACACACCCAAAACATATCATCTTATAAAATGGTCTTTGTCTCTCCTATACTTTGACCCTTCTATGCTGTACCAGTTAACTCTGAACCATAAATCCGATTGCAGGTTTTTTCTGCCTAAAATTATCCATTGATTCTCCATTGCCTAGAGAACAAAGTGTGTTTTATTCCCAACCTATGTTTTCAGTTCTGTCTCTTAATTCTACTCTTCCCACTGCCCCAGTGCTTTTGTTCTTTAACATGTGATCACACCCAACTACTTGCTGTTCTTGACACTGTTGTCCTTCCTAGCCTTGTTCATGATGTTCCCTCCAACCAGAACCCCATTCTACCATCACTCCCTATCAAAATGTTATCCACTTCTAAAGTCAGAGTATGGGCCTTCGGCTTAAATTTTCCTGTAATTCCTTTGATTAGTATTAACTTCCCCTTTCTCAGTACTCTCATAGTCTATGAGATATGGGCACAAAATTGGCTGATACTGATAATCTGCCTTAACCACTACACCCAGAAGTATCTTGCATGACACTAAAAGAAAAGAGATGTATGATCCATGATTCTGTGCAATAAATAATCTATTTTTAACTTCAATCCGGTGATAGGCTGTATTGGTGTTCAGATATTTGCTACTCCCCCCTGGGAACCTGAGTCAGTGTAGGGCTCTGGAATTTGGGGTAGTAGAGAGACAGGAGGGTAGGAAAGAGGAACAGCCATGCATGGAGATGTGAAGTTATCTGCAGGTACATACTCCTGTACCTGTTGTGTTGCTCAGCTGCATTTCCCCAGCCACTTTCCTCCACTCCAGCACTGTTTGGGTCCCTCCCAAAATTCAATTTTCTGTAATCCCCTTTAGGCACAGAGGAAGGTGTTCTTGTCCTTGACACACAGTTATTCTTTAAAACACATTTACCTAAGTGAAAATAAATGCATCAATGTAAAGAAAGAAATACCAAGTAAATGGTTGTTCATGCTGGCAGTGGACAGGTGACCGAGGTCTGAGAAGCAGGGCCACGCTCTGTAGAGCGGCCCACAGATAATTCTGCCTGTCAGCCCTCAAGCAGACTTCCTCCAGGCCGCCTGGCCAGGAAGCTTTTGAAAGAAAATTAAAGCAGCCACTTGCCATTTTGTTCACTTCTTTTTAATGGTTCTTGAGTTGTTGACTTTTCTCCCTTATAAATAAGTGGAAAACGTCCTGAACTGACGGATAAGACTTGATTTCCTCCTGGGAATTTACTAGACAATCAGGCACTGGTTGGAGACTTGGCAAGATAGAACAAAGGCAACTTTGGAAAACAGGGAAGGCAGAGATACTGCTGAGAATGAAATGCGAAGAAAGCTAGTCAACTAAGCAACGCCCTCACTTCCTCAGGCCTTCTTTGCATGGCAGAAAACCTTGTCGTAAATCATGCTACCGTCTTTTCAAATCAGTCTTTTAGATCTTTGCTTTTAAAAAAAGACAAATCCTGTAGTTCTCCACTAGGGAATGTAATGCTTTGGACAAAACCTTTTAGCCTTGAGCAGAGAGAAGAGTGCCTCTATCTCTTTCTGGGGGAGAGCAGCACTGTTTTCAGAGCCAGCATTGAGCCCAGTGAGGGCAGCCGGCGAGGGTCTGGAGCAAATTACAGTGTGTGGACAAGCCTGCGGCCACCTGGATCTCTGGATAATAAGCACTGTGCCAGGGTCTTTAATTGCTTTCTGGACCTGAAACAAAAGCTTCAACCATCAATCTGGCTATTACCCCAACACCTCATGGTGCTAACCCTTCAATTACCCTGTCGCTGTGTGCTACCCACCAGATCATTAACTCCCATGCGGCTTCCTGCTGCATATTAGGTAAATTCCCTGTGATCCCATTCCAGTGTTTCTCGGATGAAACTGGAGTGTGGCTCTCATTTTGGGAGGGATGCATTCATTGCATCCCGGGAATGATGATGAAGGCTGCCTGTCTTCAGCCAGGCTCTGCTACTGAAAGTCCGGGGCTCCTGATTCACGGCGTTATCTGTCTATAATTGAAGGGCTTACTACCCACTCTGCCTATCCACAGAATATAATGAGATGCTGTGGAAAGCTACTGAACATTTGCAAGATGTGCACCAATGTAAGGTTGTGGGCCTGTTGCAAGATCGGAATTCTTTTTTTTTTCTTTTTTTTTAAAATTATACTTTAAGTTCTAGGGTACATCGAATTCTTTCTTGTGTTTCCTACCCCTCTCCTCATACTGCCTCCAAAGGACAGTGAAGTTCAAGGTCACTTTTTGGGAGCGAGTGTAGAAAGGACACATGACAAACAAAGCCATAACACTTTAAGCTCAGCATGGGGCTGTTCTTTTCTTCTTTCTCTTTCAATTCTTCTCTTCTTTTTGCTCACAAAGCAAGTACTGTACAATGAACCTGGGTTTGCTCTTTTGGGGCAATTCTTCACCCTGAGAACCCCAGGACGACCAAGAACGGTGGCTTTAGTGATTCAGGTAACCCAGTGTTGCACTGGTAAATGTTTCACAATGGCTCCCAGCATGACTGGTGTTGTCATAAGAAGATTAGGGGCCAGGCATGGTGGCACATGTTGGGAGGCCAAGGTGGGTGGATCACCTGAGGTCAGGAGTTGAGACCAGCCTGATCAACATGGTGAAACCCCATCTCTACTAAATACATAAAATTAGCCTGGTGTGGTGGTGCATGCCTGTAATCCTGTAATTCCAGCTACTTGGGAGGCTGAGGCAGGTGAATCCCTTGAACACCAGAGGCGGAAGGTTGCAGTGAGCTGAGATCGCGCCATTGCACTCCAGCCTGGGCAACAAGAGCGAAACTTGGTTTAAAAAAAAAAAAAAAGAAGAAGATCAGGATATAGAAACACACAGGGAAGACCACTTGGAGGCACATGGATAAGATGGCCACCTGCAAGCCAAGGAAAGAGGCCTCGGAAGAAACCAACCCTGCCCGACACACTGATCAAGGACTTCTATCCTCTTCCATGGTGAGAAAGTAAATCCCTATTGTTTCAGTCACCCAGTCTGTAGCATTTTGTTATGGCAGCCCTGGTAGACTAAAACATCACCAAATGCAGAACTGGGAAAAGATAAGCTCCCTGGTTCTCTTGGACCATAGGAGCTGGCTTAGGCACTCCAGCCAGGCCAGGTCTCTTACCCTTGCGTTTCCTGACATTCTTTTCCTCAAGCTCATCTTTCCTGTCCACTGGAGTGGAAAGACAGAGCAGAAAAATGTGAGTGCATCCAGAGAGAAATGGGCAAAAAGACAGCTTGATCTGCTCTGTTCCTGGCCTTGAGCCCATCGCCTTAGGGCTTTCTGCTGGCTGGCCCAGCTCGCCAGGATTGGGGTTTGACTTAAGGTTTTGGCTTAAAGTCCCAGTGGTCCTTTGCTTGAAACAGCATAGGTGGGTAGTTGTGGAAGAACAGGATTTGAGCTCAGGATACAGGGTCCCATCCCCACAGGGTCACTTACAGAAGTGGGGTTTTTAATAGGTGCAGTGATGCACTTCAATCACCAGGACAATAATTGCAGGGGAGTTTATGTCCCCTTCCTCTCATTCATTTCTACTTACGAGTCTCAGCTGCCTGATATTGCCACACAAAGGGACACGTTGAGTACTCCAGACAAGAGCCCTGGATCATACTGTGATGCTAATATTCCCATTAGGATAAAAGTAATAAGCTGGCCAATACATGTAGATGAGGGACTCCTCCAAAGAGCACTGACACAGGGGGACTTTGTCCCCATCCGGATAGCCTGAGCCTCACATGCCTGGGGAGCGCTGGGTAACTCCCCAAGTCAGTCTCTTTATTTAGACACCCAGTCTAAGATTTACAACTGTGACCGGCTGCTTCAAGGAATGTCTGCACTCACACTCACATTAGGGTATGTTTCTTCCTACATGAGAGACCTGGGAATTTGAGAATTAATTTAGGTATACTTAGATTAAGAATTATATTAAAAATGTATACATATTATATATACACACACATATATATTCATATATATCCTTATATATTTATATATGTATAAGAATATATGTATGTAAGAATGTATATATACACATAGGTGCATACACATTCACACACTTATGTATTAAGGATCATATATATAATCCTATGTATTTATGAATTATATTTACAATATGATTAAAGTGAAATATTCTTAATCTTGTTATGCCAAAATGAGTATATCTATTTGTCAAGGAAGGAATTCCTTTGAATTTTGGCACCTGACTCAGTTTTCCTCTATTCTCCATGACTGGATTTTATCCTGGTGACTTCAACCTCCAACTTTTCCACTGGATAGACCCTGGATCTATTCCATTTCAATGACCTTGACCTTCAAAAGGCTTTAACCACCCACTCTTATGGCCACATTGTGAATTTTTTTTCACATTTCCTTATTGAGATATAATTCACATGTAAACATTTTACCTTTATTGGAGTACAGCTCTGAGTTTTGACAAGCGAACGTGGTTAAATCACCACCACCACCGTCAAGATATTGGAAAAAATTCCATTGTCTCAAAACATTTCCCCTATACCTCTTTGTAGGTAACATTTACTTCTCCTGGACTCTGGCAACCACTGTTCTGCACCTGTGGTTTTGCCTTTTTGAGGATGTCATACAGATGGAATCAGACAGTATGTCACTTTTTAATGCTGGCTTCTTTCTCTTAGTGTGATGCATTTGAGATTCATTCATGTTACTGCATGTATTTTATGGCCGAGTCGTATTCCCTTATATGGATATACTATAGTTTGCTTATCTACTCACCAGTTGAAGAACATTTGTGTTGTCTCTAGTCTTTGGGAAATTATGATCTCAGAGCTGTGACTGTTAACACACTTTTATTTTAAGTTGCCTTTTTATTATTTTTTAACTTTTAAGTTCAGGGGTATATGTACAGTTTGTTACATAGGTAAACTTGTGTCATGGGGGTTTGTTGTACAGATTATTTCATCACTGAGGTATTAAGCCTAGTATTCATTCGTTATTTTCCCTGATTCTCTCCCTTCTCCCACCCTCCATCCTCCGATAAGCCCCAGTGTGTGTTCTTCTCCTGTATATGTCCATGTGGTCTCATCGTCTAGCTCCTACTTGTAAGTGATAACATAAAGTATTTGGTTGTCTGTTCCTGTGTTAGTTTGCTAAGGATAATGGCTTCCAGCTCCATTCATGTTCCTGCAAAGGACATGATCTCATTCTTTTTTAAGGCTGCATAGTATTCCATGGTGTATATGTGCCACATTTTCTTTATCTGGTCTATCATTGATGGGCATTTAGGTTGATTCTATGTCTTGGCTATTATGAATAGTGTTGCAATGAACATATGTGTGCATGTGTCTTCATGATAGAATGATTTATATTTCTGTGGATATATACCCAGTAATGTGATTGCTGGGTGGAATAGTATTTCTTTTTTTAGGTCTTTGAGAAATTGCCACACTGTCTTTCACAATAGTTGAACTAGTTTACACTCCCACCACCAGTATATAAGCATTCTTTTTTCTCCACAACCTCAACAGCATCTGTTATTTTTTGACATTTTAGTAATAGCCATTCTGACTGGTGTGAGATGTCATCTTGTGGTTTTGTTGGTGGATCTACCATTCTGGGATATGGAGGATGGCAGACCTCTTCTCAAAGCTCCATTAGGCAGTGCCCCAGTGGGGACTCTGGGTGGGAGCTCCAACCCCACCTTTCCCTTTCACATGGCCCTAGCGGAGGTTCTCCATGAGGACCCCACCCCTGCAGTAGACCTCTGCCTGTACATCCAGGTATTTCCATACATCCTCTGAAATCTAGGTGGAGGTTCCCAAACCTCAATTCTTGACTTCTACGCACCCACAGGCCCAACATCATATGGAAGCCACCAAGGTTTGTGGCTTGCACCCTCAGAAGCAATGGCCTGAGCTGTATGTTGGCCCTTTTTAGCCACACTGGGATGCAGGGCACCAAGTCTGGAGACTGCACAAAGTAGCAAGGCCTTGGCCCATGAAATCATTTTTTTCTCCTAGGCCTCTGGGCCTGTGGTGGGAGGGGCTACCATGAAGACCTCTGACATCCCCTGGGACATTTTCCCTATTGTCTTGTTGATTAACATCTGGCTCCTCCTTATGCAAATTTCTGCAGCTGGCTTGAATTTCTCCCCATAAATGGGGTTTTCTATTGCATCGTCAGGATGCAAATTTTCCAAACTTTTATGCTCTGCTCCCCTTTTAAACATAATTTTCAATTTCAGACCATCTCTCTCAAGTTCAAAATTCTACAGATCTCTAGGGCAGGGACAAAATGCTGCCAGCCTCTTTGCTAAAGCTTAGCAAGAGTGACTTTTGTTCCAGTTCCCAATGAGTTCCTTATCTCCATCTGAGACCACCTCAGCCTGAACTTCATTGTCCATATCACTGTCAGTATTTTGGTCAAAACCATTCAAGTCTCTAGGAAGTTCCAAACTTTCCCACATCTTTCTGTCTTTTTCTGACCCCTCCAAACTGTTTCAACCTCTGCCTGTTACCCAGTTCCAAAGTCACTTCCACAGTTTTTGATATCTTTATAGCAGTACCTCACTCTCAGGAAACTTATGATCATAGTGGACAGGGAAGAGGCATGTCTTACATGGTGGCAGGTGACAGAAAGTGAGCAAGAGCAGGGAAACTGCCTTATAAAATCATCAGCTCTCATGAGAACTCACTATCATGAGAACAGCATGGGGGAAACTGCTCCCACAATCCCATCACCTCCCACCTGGTCTCTCCCTCAACACCTGGGGTTTATAGGGATTAAAATTCAAGGTGAGATTTGTGTGAGGTCATAGCCAAGCCATATCACCTTATAAGCCCTTCACTTTTCTTACTTTAGCACACTCTAGGCTATTTCATCCCTGCCCCCATGTCTAACCACCGTCTCCAGGCTGATGACTCACAGATCTCTGTTCTTTTCACACAGAACTCTCCCATGAGCTTCAGACTCATAAAATCAACTGCTTATTAATAATCAGCACCTGTGAGTTTTATGGGCATCTAAAATGCAACATGTCAAAAAATTAACTTCTGTCTTTCTATCCAAACTGTCTCTGCCTTTTCATGTTCCTCATTTCAGTGATAACACCCATTTAACTGTCAACCAAGCACAAAACATAGCAATCATTCTTAACTTCATCTTCTCCTTTCTTTTCCACATGCAATTAGTCACCATCTCCCATAAATTCTTCTTCTGAATGTCTTTAAATCCTGTACTTTCTGTCTCTACTTAGTTAAGGCTTTCATCACTTCTTGGCTAGATTATTACAATTACCTCTAACCAATTTCCCTCCAGATCATCTTCCACACAGTGGCAAAAGGAATTTTTCAAAAACACAAATCAGATCTATTCAATTATTTTCCTAAAAATCTTTAGTGGTTCCCCCTTACCCTAACTGTTATGCAAGACCAACAACCCAATTCTCTGACCATCACTCTTTGCCTATCCAGCCCCATCTCTTTCTAACCACACCCTAGAACTATACTTTAGATATGATGAGCCATTCCATGTGTCTTAGCCCTATACAGTCAAGTTCCCATTGTTGGAGTTTTTCCACATGCTACATCCAGAACCTGGATCACTCCCCTAGTCTCTTCTTTCTTTCCTTCTATTCCACTCTTTCCCAACACTCAGCCAACTTGTCCCTCCTCCAGAAAGTCCTCTTGGAATCCCACTCAGCCTGGTTAGTGGGCCCCTCCTGTTGCTCCCATGACATTCCATGCTTTCTTCTACTGCAGCACGCATCACATTATGTTATAATAGTCTTGTTCCATGATAGACACCCCCGTCCAAGTGTAAGTCTTTGAAACCTGGGTCATTTGTCTTATTTTGCTTTATTTGTCTTAATCTTAATCCTAATTCAGTGAGAATGACTGAAATCCATCCATAATTCCCTTGGCATCATGGGTTGAAAACCTATTAAAATTAAAACATAAAGGTTGCCACATCTATACTCTTAGTGGGCGGGATGACTTCATTCAATAAGCAATGATTATTGCATATTCACTGTGTGCAGGGTTTTTATGGAACAGGCATGGGTTTTGTCTTATTTCTGTGCCAACTGTACTAATCTCTCCTCCACTTTCACCATTTTTATGTCCTTGAAACTTTTCTTCAAAAATTCAACCCCAGAAGTTTCTGAGCACTTCATTCATTCATGCATTCATTCCTAACTCTCCTTTCCTGCAAAGAAGTCATTTAGTTATGCAGGTGCTGACACTCTTCTTGGTCATGAGAATTTGAGGATATAAGATCTAACAGAAACCTGGTCTTGTAAAACTCAGCAAGGAAGATAAGTCTTTTTTTTCCAGCCACAGGATAACCTTCCTCAGACCTGGGAGGCCATGCCAAAGAGAAGCATAATTCTTGCTC
Source organism: Chlorocebus sabaeus (assembly GCF_047675955.1). NCBI lineage: Eukaryota > Metazoa > Chordata > Mammalia > Primates > Cercopithecidae > Chlorocebus > Chlorocebus sabaeus. The sequence goes on from NC_132922.1 coordinate 16,057,009, forward strand.
AGTGTATCAATAATGGCTTAATAATTAATACTTCCACATACATCTTTTCTTTTCTTAGAATTTCAGCCAGTAAAGATACTTTAAGGAGAAACAGAGTGTTTGTAGTTTAGAGGTCAAGAGACGTATTTCATTTGGTTAAATACATAAATAAAATAAGTAAGTTTAAAACAGGAATGCTTAGTCAATGGTCTGAAGAAGTATTAACATTACGGAGTGAAAGCATTGTGACTTGAGCAAGTCTGGACTACGACTATCACAGAAATTTCAATCACAGAGGTCCTATAGCTCAGCATCTTTTTGTCAAAGGTTAAGTGACTTGCCCGAGGTTGTACAGACAGTATAACTGGTTAGTGATAATGCTACCAAGTGGGAATAAAAGACTGAGAAGAAACAGCTTCCTGTAATAATAAGCTAGCTCCTCCACTCCACCTTGGAGCCCTTTCTACAAACTGCTCAACACTGGCATTTAGGGCATGAGACTTCACAACAGTCTCCAGATTCCTTCCGCAAACTTTTGCCTGTTGATGGATAGGAAGGCCTGGTTTGCCCCAGAGAGAGCCTTAGTTGTTGGCCGGGTCTGACTTGTCCGCACCACATGTACACAGCACTTCTCAAAGCATGTTTCTAAGACCACTAGCATCAGAATTCCATGAGATGCTCACAGCAACTTCAGATCCTGGGTTCTAACCCAGGTCTGATAAATCAGAACTCTGGGATGAAGTCCTGGAGTCTGTAATGTTTTAAAACACAAAAATTTGAGAACTTTTGCATGATAAGCCTGCCTTTCCAATGCAGTCATTCATAGTGGATTCAGGCATAACTGATTCTTTTTTTTTTTGTTTTTTGTTTTTTTTGTACTTTAAGTTTTATTATACTTCAAGTTCATGTGCACAACGTGCAGGTTTGTTACATATATATACATGTGCCATGTTGGTGTGCTGCACCCATTAACTCATCATTTACATTAGGTATATCTCCTAATGCTATCCCTCTCCCCTCCCCACAATAGGCCCCAATGTGTGATGCTCCCCTTCCTGTGTCCAAGTGATCTCATTGTTCAATTCCCACCTATGAGTGAGAACATGCGATGTTTGGTTTTCTGTTCTTGTGATAGTTTGCTGAGAATGATGGTTTCCAGCTGCATCCATGTCCCTACAAAGGACATGAACTCATCCTTTTTTATGGCTACATAGTATTCCATGGTGTATATGTGCCACATTTTCTTAATCCAGTCTGTCACTGATGGACATTTGGGTTGATTCCAAGTCTTTGCTATTGTGAATAGTGCCACAATAAACATATGTGTGCATGTGTCTTTATGGCAGCATGATTTATAATCCATTGGGTATATACACAGTAATGGGATGGCTGGGTCAAATGGTATTTCTAGTTCTAGATCCTTGAGGTATCGCCACACTGTCTTCCACAATGGTTGAACTAGTTTACAGTCCCACCAACAGTGTAAAAGTGTTCCTATTTCTCCACATCCTCTCCAGCACCTGTTGTTTCCTGACTTTTTAATGATTGCCATTCTAACTGGTGTGAGATGGGATCTCATTGTGGTTTTGATTTGCATTTCTCTGATGGCCAGTGATAATGAGCATTTTTTCATGTGTCTGTTGGCTGTATAAATGTCTTCTTTTGAGAAGTGTCTGTTCATATCCTTTGCCCACTTTTTGATGGGGTTGTTTGTTTTTTTTCTTGTAAATTTGTTTGAGTTCTTTATAGGTTCTGGATATTAGCCCTTTGTCAGATGTTTAGCCCTTTGTCAGATGTTGTTTGTCAGATGAGTAGATTGCAAAAATGTTCTCCCATTCTGTAGGTTGCCTGTTCACTCTGATGGTAGTTTCTTTTGCTGTGCTCTTTAGTTTAATTAGGTCCCATTTGTCAATTTTGTCTTTTGTTGCTGTTGCTTTTGGTGTTTTAGACATGAAGTTCTTGCACATGCCTACATCCTGAATGGTATTACCTAGGTTTTCTTCTAGGGTTTTTATGGTTTTAGGTCTAACATTTAAGTCTCTAATCCATCTTGAATTAATTTTCATATAAAGAGTAAGGAAAGGATCCAGTTTCAGCTTTCTATTTATGGCTAGTCAATTTTCGCAGCACCATTTATTAAATAGAGAATCCTTTCCCCATTTCTTGTTTTTGTCATGTTTGTCAAAGATCAGATGGCTGTAGATGTGTGATATTATTTCTGAGGGCTCTGTTCTGTTCCATTGGTCTATATGTCTGTTTTGGTACCAGTACCATGCTGTTTTGGTTACTGTAGCCTTGTAGTATAGTTTGAAGTCAGGTAACATGATGCCTCCAACTTTGTTCTTTTGGCTTAGGATTGTCCTGGCAATGCAGGCTCTTTTTTGGTTCCATATGAACTTTAAAGCAGTTTTTTTCCAGTTCTGTGAAGAAAGTCATTGGTAGCTTAATGGGGATGGCATTGAATCTATAAATTACCTTGGGCAGTATGGCCATTTTCACAATATTGATTCTTCCTATCCATGAGCGTGGAATGTTCTCATTTGTTTGTGTCCTCTTTTATTTCACTGAGCAGTGGTTTGTCGTTCTCCTTGAAGAGGTCTTTCATATCCCTTGTAAGTTGGATTTCTAGGTATTTTATTCTCTTTGAAGCAACTGTGAATGGGAGTTCCTTCATGATTTGGCTCTCTGTTATTGCTGTATAAGAATGCTTGTGATTTTTGCACATTGATTTTGTATCCTGAGACTTTACTAGTTGCTTATCAGCTTAAGGAGATTTTGGGCTGAGACAATGGGGTTTTCTAAATATACAATCATGTCATCTGCAAACAGGGACAATTTGACTTCTTCTTTTCCTAACTGAATACCCTTTATTTCTTTCTCTTGCCTGATTGCCCTAGTCGGAACTTCCAACACTATGTTGAGTAGGAGTGATGAGAGAGGGCATCCCTGTCTTATGCCAGTTTTCAAAGGGAATGCTTCCAGTTTTTGCCCATTCAGTATGATATTGGCTGTGGGTTTGTCATAAATAGCTCTTATGATTTTGAGATACGTTCCATCAATACAGAATTTATTGAGAGTTTTTAGCATGAAGGGCTGTTGAATTTTGTCAAAGGCCTATTCTGCATCTATTGAGATAATCATGTGGTTTTTGTCTTTGGTTCTGTTTATATGCTGGATTACGTTTATTGATTTGCATATGTTGAACTAGCCTTGCATCCCAGGGATGAAGCCCACTTGATCATGGTGGATAAGCTTTTTGATGTGCTGCTGGATTCAGTTTGCTAGTATTTTATTGAGGATTTTTGCATCAATATTCATCAGGGATATTGGTCTAAAATTCTTTTTTTGTTGTGTCTCTGCCAGGCTTTGGTATCTGGATGATGTTGGCCTCATAAAATGAGGTAGAGAGGATTCCGTCTTTTTCTATCGATTGGAATAGTTTCAGAAGGAATGGTACCAGCTCCTCCTTGTACTTCTGGTAGAACACTCAGAGGTGTACCCAGCCGTGTGAGGTGTTGGTCTGCTGTCTCCCAGTTAGGCTACTCAGGGGTCAGGGACCCACTTGAGCAGGCAGTCTGTCTATTCTCAGATCTCAACCTCCGTGCTGGGAGAACCACTGCTCTCTTCAAAGCTGTCAGACAGGGACGTTTACATCTGCAGAGGTTTCTGCTGCTTTTTGTTTAGCTATGCCCTGTCCCCAGAGATGGAGTCTACAGAGGCAGGCAGGCCTCCTTGAGCTGCTGTGCGCTCCACCAGTTCAAGTTTCCTGGAGGCGTTGTTTACCTACTTAAGCCTCAGCAATGGCGGGCGCCCCTCCCCCAGCCTCACTGCCACCTTGCAGTTAGATCTCAGACTGCTGTGCTAGCAATGAGGGAGTCTCCGTGGTTGTGGGACCCTCCGGGCCAGGCATGGGATATAATCTCCTGGTGTGCCATTTGCTAAGACTCTTGGTAAAGCGCCATATTAGGGTGGGAGTTACCCAATTTTCCAGGTGTTATGTGTCTCAGTTTCCCTTGGCTAGGAAAAGGAATTCCCTTCTCCCTTGCGCGTCCCAGGTGAGGCGATGCCTCACCCTGCTTCAGCTCTCGATGTTTGGGCTGCACCCACTGACCAGCACCAACTGTCCGACACGCCCCAGTGAGATGAACCTGGTACCTCAGTTGAAAATGCAGAAATGACCTGTCTTCTATGTCGCTCACGCTGGGAGCTGGAGGCTGGAGCTGTTCCTTTTTGGCCATCTTGGGTGCCCCCTCCAAACTGATTCTTAACTATACTGTCTGGGAAACCTCGGACAAAAATTTAACCTCTTTGAGTCTCAGTGTCCTCATCTGTGAAAACAGGGGAATGGCCATACCCATTTATTGGTCATCCAGTGAGACAATGCACATTAAGTGCTTAGCACAGAGTTGGCCACACTCTGAGTGTGGAATAAACTTTTGTATTCTGTAGAATGCAGAATCCATTCATTTATGAATGAACCCCAGAGTGGTGGTTTGATCCTTACCTAAAATAGAAAAAAATCCTTAGGTTACTGGAGTCTGATTCTCCTGCTTAGTCAGGAAGGGTAACCTCTAGAGTCAATATGATATTGCAAGAAGAGCATAAGGTTTGAAATAGAGAGACTTGATTCCAAATCTTGACTTTGTCAATTACTAGGAATGATTATGAAGGTCAAATGATACAGTAACTACAAAATGTCTCATAGAGGGTCTTGCATTTAGGAGGCACTCTGTAAACGGTCATTATTATCTTGTTATTACATTATCTTGCCTGCAATCCTTGGCAAATTGCTTAGCTTCTGGGATTGTTTTCTTCATCTGTAAGGTGGGAATTATAATATATCTAATCAAACAGATATATGGGATTCTCATTCCTCTTTGGGGGAATAGAAACCAGGGAAATGAGAATTAAAACCACAGTGAGATATCACCTCACATCTCTTAGACTGGCTATTACCCAAAAGCTAAAAGAGAACAAGTGTTGATGAGGATGTGGAGAGAATGGAATTCTTGCACACTGGTGGTGGGAATGCAAATTAATATAATCATTATGAGAAACAATATGGAGGTTCCTGAATAAACTGAAAATAGAACTACCATATGATCCAGCAATCCCATTCCTGGGTGTATATCCAAAGGAAATGAAATCAGTATGTTGAAGAGATATTTGCACTCTCTTGTTTGTATTCCTGAATGACCCCCTATGTGTGTCTATATTTTCCCTCAAACATCTCCTCTTCATTAATATTCCTTCTTTCTGGCTTATGGGAAGACATGCCTGCATTGAACTGTTTATGCAGATCTGGTTTGATACCCTAGCTCTGACCTGATGGTATTAGGGAATGGGAATACTTTGATATGCTACACACATTTATTTTTCGTTTTCCTCCTTAAAAAATTGACAAATTTAAAAAAGTATGTATTTATGGAGTACAACATGATGTTTTGAAACATGTATACATTGTGGAATAGCTAAATTGAGCTCTTTAACATATGCATTACCTCGTACACACAATTTTTTTTGAGGGAGAACATTTAAAATTTGATCTCCTAGCAATGTTTTATTTCAGTTACAATACATTGTTGTTAACTATAGTTGCCATGTTATTGAAGAGATCTCTTGAACTTATTCCTCCTATGTAATTGAAATTTTGTGTTTTTTGACCAATGTCTCCCCAGTCTCCCCACCCTCAGCCCCAGTAACTGTCATTCTACTCTCTGCTGCTGTGAGTTCAGTTTTTTTTAGATTCCACACGTATGTAAGATCATTCAACATTTGTCTTTCTGTGTCTGGCTTATTTCCCTTAATGTAATCTCCTCCAGATTTACCCGTGTTCACAAATAACAGGATTTCCTTCTTTTTAAGGCTGAATTATATTCCATTGTGTATATAGATCACATTTTCTATATCCATTTATCTGTTGATGGACACTTAGGTTGAGTCTACATCGTGACTATTGTGAGTAATGCTGCAATGAACACGGGAGTGCAAACATCTCTTTGACATACTGATTTCATTTCCTTTGGATATACACTCAGGAATGGGATTGCTGGATCATATGGCAGTTCTATTTTTAGTTTTTTTGGGAAACTTCATATTGTTTCTCATAATGATTATATTAATTTGCATTCCCACCACCAGTGTGGAAGAATTCTATTTTCTCCACATCCTCATCAACACTTGTTCTCTTTTAGTTTTTGGATAATAGCCAATCTAAGAGATGCGAGGTGATATCTCACTCTGGTTTTAATTTACATTTCCTTGGTGATTAGTGATATTGAGCAAGAATGCTCTTATTTAATACAAAGTCACCAAAGATGAAGAAATAAAAAGAGATTAAAATATATCTGGAAACCAGGAAGTAAGCAGAGAGGTACGCAATATCTTCAAAGGCTCAAATCCAGCAAATTTCCACCGAAAAAATCTCTCTCTCTGGATCTCAGGATTTTCATCTGTAAAATGAGACTATTCTACTTGGAGGTCCTAAGGGACCTATTTTTCTGAGTTCTGCCCTTTGATGTACCAAGCTGCTCCATATGGTTCTGGAGGGTTTGCTGCCAGGAGGGCAGAAAGGAGAATCACCTGCCGCCTGGCAGGGTCTACATTCACATTCAGCTACTCTAGGGGCTTCACCAGAGACTCAGCAGCAAACCGCGAGGAGAAAAGGAAGGCCAAGGGAGCTAATTAAGAGTTCTTTGATTGATGAGGAGCAGGGGTGGGCCCAGAGGGTGTCATGCGTTTTGCTTTTCAGACTCAGAATTGGCTCTAATGAAAGACCTATTGGATCTGAAGTGTAGCTCCTCACTATCCCCTAGATTGTCATGGGAAGATCTCCGAGGAGCTCACAGAGAAGGCCAGGGAAGAGACTGTGTATGCAAAGCTTCAGGCTGATAGAAGAACAGCGAGTTAGCATTATCTGAATGGTTCTGTGTAGTAAATGCACCTCAGTCTCTGGCCGCTGGGTGGGCACTCCTCCCAGACACTGATTCAGTTATGAAAGACTGGCGTCTCCATCCTAGCAGCAGCTACAGGTCTAGGACAGGATGTGCGTGGGGGTGAGAGGGCTAGCCAGGGCACCTGTCTGAGCATCGAGTCAGAGCCTTCCCTTCAACTGGCTGTGCTTGCCCAGTCTCATAGACAGGCTACCTGCTTCCATTTCCTATTCAACACATCACTTCTCAGTTACACTAGCTACTGGAGCTACTGGAGCTCTGTCCTGACTCTCAGCCTCCCAACTATTTTACTACCTGTTAACAGTCCCTTGGTGACCTGGCCCTGCTGCTGGTATCTTTGCTGATGACTGCCATATAGGCATGGCATACCCACTGGCTCTGAGTATCACACATGCAAGGGATCAGACCCACTGGTCTAAGTTGTTGAGCTCCTGCAGATAAGATGTATTAGACCACAGGATGCCAAGGGGGCTGACTCCATGCTCTGCTTCCTAGATGTCTTCCTCCCCATCCCCACTGGGGTGTGCCGTGCTCTTTCCTGCATTGACTGTTGCCAGTCTGAGCTACGAGGGCATTCAGTGCTGGATGCAAGGGCTACAATGCTGATGAGAACAAGGCCCTCAGCTTCAGTGGGCTACAGTCCATTGGAGGACTGATATGTTCACAATTGACCAGAGTACGACTTGAGGCAGAATGGGAGATGTAAAAACAAATGTCCTGGGGGTCATGGCGAGAATGTGGAGGGCAGAGAGTGGTATATTCTGGTCAGGGATAGTGAGGCTCCTGCTCCCTCTCCTACCGTCTCTGCCCACCCTTCCCCCTGCTCACCTTGCCCCAGGTGTGCCCCTTCCCTGCTGTTTCTTGAGCACACCCAGCAGGATTTGCATCCCTAGTGTCTGTGTGCGTCCCTCCTTTGTTTCATTCATGTCTCTATGCAAATGTCAACCCTCTCATCAGAGAAGTCTCCTTTCACCTGTCTGTCTACAGGAGTTCTGTTCTATCTCTTATGCTCTGTCGCCATACACGGCTTATTCTTGCTAGCACATTTCACTATTTGACATATGATGGATGTTTATTTGTATATGTGTTTATTTTTTGTTTCTTCCAACTAGAATGTGAGCTCCATCAGGGCAGGAATTTAATATCATCTTCTGCTGAATTCTCAGCAGCTGGAAGGGGACCTGGCACATTCTAGGGGCTAAACTGATACTTGTTCAATGAATGGGTGAACAATACAAAGGTTCCAAGCAGATAGTAGACGCTAGGCTGACCTTGACAACTGGGTGGGATTGAGTTGGGTAGGCATTCCAGGAGGAAGCATTAGCCTAGGTAAAAGCATGGGAGCCAAGTGCAGGAGAAATACAGCTGGTGAAAGGTAATTGGAGGAGGAGGAAATGAGGGTTGGTGGCCAAATAAGGAAAAGAAACTCTCACTCACTCTGTGATTGTTTTGGTCGCCCACCCATCCACCTCTCTCACTTCCTCTTTTCCTCCATTCACATCCCTCAAGGCTCAGCCAGAGCCTTACCTCTGTAATAAACCATCAGGCACATGCTTCGACATCTCATACATTTTGGTGACAGTCCTGCCTTTGTCACTGACGAGCTGTGTGACCTTGCAGGCAGTATTTCTTCTTATAGCCTGTGTGACTCTTACAAGCTGTACCACTCATGTAACTGCTACCTGCTCTCAGCATTTCAGGTTTACTTCATTGATCATGAACTTTTTCAGGACTTGGCGCCAGTTTTACATCAGTATTACGAAAAAGCAATTAAAAACAACCCCCAGGATTAGGAGAAATCCAGGGATGAATCTGATTTTTGGTTCTACCCCTGACTAGCTACGTGCTTGGGCAAAAATCACTTAGACTTGCTGGACCTAAGTGTCCTTATCCATAAAATAGGAGTAAAAATACTGTCTTTGTGGGGTGGTTGTGAGGATTAAATGCAGTTCCATTTAAAGTGCTTAGCACAGGGAGGTGCTCAGAATAATTAGATGTTGCCTCCCTCACTGTTCCCATTCTTAACCCTCTCCCCTGCCAAAGGTATCCAAGCTTCCAGTGGCATGAATCTTCCCACATGACCAGCTCTACAACTCCCCATAGGACCTATACCAACCCAGGCATCCAGGGCTCTTGCTAATTAATGGGTTGAATTTTCAAGCAAACGTAACCTCTCAGAGGGGATCATAAGCCCCATTAATCAGAGGAGGCCTTCTCAGGTCTCCTGTGAAGCAGCCTCGGGTGTCATGCAGAATTCATCATGACAATCCAAATGAGATGGCAAAAGTATGTTTCCATTTGAAAACCCCGATTACCCATTTGCTAATGCAAGCTGGCGCCGAGGCAGGAATGATATTTTTATTTATTTGTGGTTCAGTGTTTGTTCTTGTGATGATGTTTTTATCCTTCTTCCAAGGGCTTGTTGGAGCCCATCCAGCAAATGGGGTACGTTTATTTGCTTCGATTCTAATTACATTATAGAACAGTCAGGGATGGCACCTTGCAGTTTTTCTAGTCTGCCTTTCTTCCAAAGCACTTGGGAAGGTGGATGGAAGAGAGATGTGATAAAGCAAGTATCTCTGTTTAGCTGGTAAATGAGGACCAGAGGATATGAGTGGGGCCACTTTGAGAGGGAGAAAGGCCTAAATCATCCCTTTCAGTTACTATGAAAATACCTCACCTTCTGATCACGTAGGTCAACGGGAATTCTGTATCTGCAGGTATACCCTGAAGAAAGAACTTCTTTCTTTCTATATTCACATAGTAATAAATCATAATACTTACTGAGCTCCTCCTGCATTCCAGGCACTGTTCTAAGCTCATTGGTTGCATTACTTCATTTGAACGTCATAAAAATATTATTAGATAATTATTAGAAATATTATTAAGTAATATTATAAAGCTACTTATCCCATAATATTTTATTATTCAGGACAAATCTCTTACCACCATGTAACAGATACAGAAATGGAAGCATACGGAGGTTAACTTGCTCATAGTCAGTTACTAAATAAATGGTGGAGGTAGGTGTCATAACCAGGTAGAATGGTTTTAAAGCAGTGCTTTTAACTGTAGTAATTTATTAATATAATACATTGATACTATTAATATAGTAATGTATAAACAATTGACAGATAATTTAACTGATAGATGATCATGGCCAAGTGTGCTGTTTAAAAAATGTTTTTATTGATATATAATAGTTGTACCTATTTTTTGGGCATATGTGGTATTTGGATACCTATATGCAATGTGTAATGATCAGTGATCCCTGGTCATTGGGATGTACACAAGTCTGCCATGGGTTTCTTAATTTTCTTTCTGGCTGCTTGGCTCAATCTATGCTGCCTAGCATCCCTTGCGGTGAAATGTCATCAGGTGACCAGATCAGATACCTCAGTGGAACAGGAATAGAAGTAATGTGTGCAACTTCTGTATGCCATGGTTAATAAGCAGTATCCAGTCCTGTACTTCGCCTGTTTCCTCCCACTGATTGGATATGGTTGACAACTGGGTTTGCCTCAGAAGCATCATGTCGAGGTAGAGCCACCCACCTCTCCCACCCCAGCCTGGTTCCCATGATGCTTTTATGAAGCAGAGGCCACCTACCTGCCTTGCACTGTTCTGGGAAAGAGTCGTCAATTTCCTGGCCCTTTACGTGGTTGAATTGTTGAGTCTCTGTTATGGAGCCCTTACTCCAACTAATATAGTGACTTTTCCCCCCCTTTCATAGAATCAAAGAATTTTTGCCTTTAAAGGTAATCCAGACTAACTTTTGAATTTATCACCTGATAGAGCACATGCTGAAGACCTTTAGTTGTAGATCGCTGACTTCCTACTGAGTCTGCCTATTCTATGTTTAAAAGCTCTATTATTAGAATGGTTTCTGAAGTTTAAATTCTAAGCTAAAATGCAATTCACATGCATGGCTCCAGTGCTCCTTGAGGCCATATAAAACAATTGTGATTCCCTGCCCCACATCAAGAGCCTTCCATTCTCTGAAAACAATAGTCATGTCCCATGGATGCTCTCCTGGGCTAAATGTTCTCCATTCCTTCAAGCTTTCTTATAACATTGTTTTGAGATCTGTGTACCTACTTCTGACAGTACTCCTGGGTGTCTGTGGTCCTTGAAACATAGTGATTCAGGACAAATGCCAAGCTTGCTACACATGTGGTTTGCCCAACTTGGAAAACAACAGAATAATCACTTCTTATTTTTTTTTCCATGCTTATTTTCATTCATCTTGATGTAAATTCAACAAACTTTCTGTGTGTTCCATGATCTTCAGAACTTGCAAACATGCTTTCAGTACATTCTAGGCATGGCTGATTTACTTTGATCCTTCTGAGGCCTGCACTGCCTGATTGTCCGGTCTGGGGGAAACTGATTTTGGGACACAAGTTCAGGACTTACCAAATATCCCTCTTTAATCCCAAGCTGTGCCATTTAGTTCCCACACTGTCCAGGCAACACCACTCCCTCTCGATCCCGCCATCTGATATTTTTTCCCAGGAAGAGGATTGAGCAATAGAAAGAGTTTTGACAGCCTCTAGAAAATAATAAATAAGTTTGTCATTCACAAACCCCAACACTGGCAAGCCACATATCACATCATTTATCACCAACCTAGTATTTAGTTTATGTGCATAAAAAGAACATGTTAAATACCAGAGATGACTTAGTTGACCTTGGAAACTGTGTTACTGAGACTATTATTGTATTTAGTGATTATTTTTTAAAAAGTCATGCCTTATACAGTAGAACACCTTTAAGTCTGTAACTTAGGTTTGAATAATTTCCTGATAGGTCGTAAAGGAAACAAACAGTTCAGTTAATCAAAATTAAAGATACTTTAGAGAGTCTGAATGGAATAAATGGATGTGGCATATGAGGGTATTAAAAGTGTTCACAGAAGAAAGAACCCTTTGAGGTTTCTCCTGGAAACACTAATTTCCTGTATACTCTCCCTCTTCAAGTTTATCTCCATAATCTATTTCATCCCATTGTAGGTTACTCTTTCTCTCCATCTCCTGTTTCTCATCTCACACACACACACACACACACAGAAACAAGGATGGCCAGAAGGTTTTGCGTGGCTACTTTCTCCATACATTTTCAGCTTTGCTTTTACTTGTCCTGGGTGTTTCTGGTTAGTATCCCCCTTGTAACTCCTGTGACCACTGCCTGTTCAGATCTGGCCCTGATGATCTTCATCCCTGGCTAGGTCATTTCTTGGCTTCCTAGTAGAGTAGAGGTTGATGTCTTCATTTCTGACATGCACAGACATTTTATAGACTAGTCACCTTCCCTGGAACTACCTGGGAGTCAAGAAGATTCAGTAGTTCAGTTACCAAGACTGAGAAAGCACAAGAAATAGACAAAAGACCCAATATTCTATTATTTCCAGGAAAACTGGGGAGCGATTGGTATAGGAACAAGGTGAGATAGGTGCTTTTGGTCAGGGGCTGCAGGCATATATGTTCTGCGAGGACAAGTGTCAGTTGGCTGAAGCTGCTGTAACAAAATACCATAAACTGTGTGACTTCAACAACAACTATTTATTTCTCCCAGTTTCAGAGACTGGGAAGTCCAAGATCAAGGTGCCAGCCCATTTGGTTCCTGGTGAGGGCTCTCTTCCTAGCTTGCAGACGGGCAACTTCTTGCTGTACCCTCGTGTGGTGGAGAAACATACAGCTCTAGCCTTTTCCTCCTCTTAAGCACTAATCCTTATCATACGGCTTCCACCCTCATGGCCTCATTTGACCCTATTCCCAAAGGCCACACCTCTTAGCAGCCTCACATTGAAGTCACATCTTCAACATAAATTTTTGGGACCACAAACATTCAGTCCATAAACACAAGAAAAGTAGACCTGCTCTTTTTACATCCCAACTTGGAGTCCCAGCTCTGCCACTTACTAGCAAGAAGCGCTAATCGTCCAAACCTCAACTTCTCCCGCTATAAAATGGGGCTATGAGAATCTATGTTGGAGGTCTTTGGGATGTTTAAATGCTTAGGACATGTCACTTCCCATCTCCTTCCCTTAGAAGCTAGATCACACGTCTCTTCATTATTTGCCTTTGAGTAATAAGATCTACTTTGCCAGGTTAGGCTTATCAGTAAAGTTAGCATTAAACTGGAAGAGTTTTGAGGCCAAGTGGGTGGATTAAAAAAAAAAAATCTTCCCAATGAAGCTAATTAGAGAAGAGGGCAGACAGTTCATTTCCTCTGTACATGCAGTCCTCAGTATCTACTCACTATCCTCTTAAGTCTTATCAGTGATTTCATAAATACAACAAATCAGTGATAGGAAATTTAAGTGCAAATCCGCCCCCGACACCCCCCAACTACTAACAAGTTGGGTGTGAATGAAAACTGGGCTTTGTAAATGCCAGGAACAATCCATGATGACTATGTGATTAAAGATGTGTCTATTGAACATACATTTACTTAGAACTTCCATGTGCTGCATTTTAATGTGGAGGCTGGAGTCACAATTTCAATGGTGAGTAACGTAGGGCGCCGTGGCTTCATTCATGCTGTTCTCTCTGCCTTGAATAACCTTCCTCCTGACCCCCTTGTCTGCCTGGGAAACTGCTATCCAATATTGTTTACATATCATATTCTGTCTGATGCCTTCCTCATTCCTCCTAATTACTCCCTCCTCTGAGTTCTCATGGTGTTTGCTCACAGTTTCATTTTAATATTGATCACACTAGGTAATAATGATTTATTACACAGGCCTCTAGACTCCTGTACAGCAGGGACTGTACCTTAATAATTATCCTTTTGAGACCTTGTACGGGTCTCAATAAACATAGCGCTCAGTGAATGAATGAGTGAAAGAATGGCAAACAAATCTCTGTCCTAGAGAACTCCGGTTCTGGTAGGGAAAGAGCATTTATTTCATATAGATTCTACAACAAAATAAATGGCAAGTTTTATTATGGCACATTATACAGATGGGAAAACTGAGTCTTGCAGAGGTTAAAAAACTTGCCAATTACTCACACAGTGAGTAATTAGAGGATTGGGGATTAAAACTGAAGCCATTATTCTTCCCACTTCTCCGTGTACACAATTAACTGTGATAAACTGATCTGAGGATTCTGGTAGCCATGTGACCTAAGATAAAATCCACATTCTGCAGAATTGAGTGTCATAAGAAGGTTGTAGGTTCTTCCAGGTGTGGAATAGATGGAGGAGGCTCAGAATGGAAATTAAGGAGGCGATGGCCTCTCACTGATCAGAAATTAATTGAGACTCAGATGGGACTTGGGATTACTTGAAGCAAGGCCATCCAATTCCTGAGGCCAGCTCTGCCAAATTCATCTCTCCCCTTCCCCCAGGGGTGAGGGCAGCCTAAGAGACCTGAGAAGGAAGGAGAGATCATATTAAATCCGGAGTATCTATTTGGTAGAGTGGAAATGCCCTGATGTTTGATCCCATTTACTTGAGTAAGACTTTATATCCAGGCATCTCAGGTTTTAAATTACATGTCAGAGGCAATTCTGCTCTCTGGATGTGACATGCAGGGTTGTCCTTCAAGCAAGCCACTATGAGCTTAGTGCTCAGCCTCTCCCTGTCTCCACGAAGGGAGGCTTCTTGGTTTCATTCATTCTGTAAACCTTTGCTGAGCATCTCAGCAGGGCCAGGCCCTATAGTAAGGCTTGGGCATATAGACAGGAAAAAGACATGATTCTTGGTCTTAAGAGGCTCTTACATGATCTAATGGCTACTATTAATCTGTTCATTCCTTCAACATACATTTGTGGTGTACTTACTCTGTGCGAGGCACTGGATCAGGCACTTGGGATCCATCAGGGAACAGGATAAAAAGCCTTGTCCTGCAGCAGCTTATATCTTAACAGGGGGAGACAGGGACAGTAAATAATATTAAGTTAGATAATATGCTTGAATGTGATAAATGAAAATAAAAGGACGGGGTTGGAGAAATCGGAGTGCTGAGAGTGAGAGAGGGTTGCAATTGTGAATAGGGTGGTAGGACGACATCTTGTAGCTGATGGCATAAGAAGGAAAATGTGAAAGGGGCAGAATGAACCACCATGATATCTGGGGAAAGTGAAGCAGAAGGAATAGCTCTCAACAAAGGAGCCTGGATGGAGTGTGCCTGGTGTGTTTTGAGACACAGCAAGGAGGCCCCTGTGGCTGGAGCGGAGTGAGTGAAGGGAGAGAGTAAGAGAGGAGATTAAGACAAAATGGGGATGGGCACAGCCTGTGAGCCCCTGAAGGCCACTTCCAGGCTGTGGCTTTGATTCTGGGTGAAACAGGGAACACAGACATGCTCTTCCTTACAAGGGGGGAGCATCACTCTCAAATTCCACCACAGGTGGGGGCAGAGAACAGGGAAGAGGCTGTTGTATGCTCCAGGTGAGAGACAACGTTGACTTGGTTAACTTGGAGCTGTGGAGGTGGTGAGAGGTGGTCAGACTATGGGGCTGCAGTCATCATGCTGTGCAATTGATCTCAAAAATGCATTTCTTTTGTCTAACCGAAATTTTGTAGTCTTTGATGTTGGTCATTGAATTCTTAATATAACCCCAGGACATAATATGTTTCTTTGTTACTGATGAGGAAACTAGGGTTAGTTTCAGGCAACTTGCCCAAGGTCATGCTACTAATCAATCGTAGAGCTGGGTCTCAAGCTCACTGTCCTTCTGGGACGAATGGTACCATTGGTTGACCAGCCTGCATTGTACTGCATCAACTGCTAAGCTGTGTTGGGACAGAATTTTGGGGGCAGAGGCAGGATTTTTCTGGTGGTGACACTGCATTTGAAATCTGGAGGGTTAAAGAAGCACATCCCATTAGAGTGGGTAGGTGAGCATGAGTACTTGATTCCAAAGGAATCCCAGGCTCTACATCAGAGTTAAGGAGAGTTGGAATTAGAACCAGAGAGTGATAGAGGCTGGAAAAGAAACCAGGGTGTGTGGATGCCTCCAGGATATTCTGGTCTTCGTAACCCAGACTCTTGCCCCTCTGTCCTCATAAACCTTCCAGGGCTACATTGGTGAGTCTGACACACACAGTTAGACATTTTATTTTAAATTATTTTCTATATAATCCCATTGGGAGGTTAGCAAAATAGTTTTTGCAGGTTTGGGAAGATTTCCCAGAAGGAAGGGTGTTTTCCGGAGTCCATTGTATGCAATAGACAGTTAATAGGAGCCCAGTGAGACTCTGAGGGCCCCTAGCCCAGAGCAGGTAAGTAATAAATGGTAAAATAAATGTCCTGTGCACATCTCCGTGCCTTTCTCAGCTTAGGATACTTGTTTCCATGGAAGGGAACTTCTTGTTTTGATCTTATTTCTGAACACGAGGAATGGAGTGGAGCAAGGATGGAGCACCCCAGAAAGCTTTCGTGGCCAGTCCTATTGATAGAATTTTCGAGGTAAAAGGACACTAAATTATAGTTCTCAGCTGGTGCATTAATCTCTCCTAGCAATCCTGACATATAGCCTCTTCTTGCGTGCTTTCAGTGATTAGACCACTGATGGAGAAGAGACAGTTTACAGTTAAAAGCAAATAGGCTTTGGAATTAGACAGATATGGGAAAAAATCCTACCACCATTCAATACCTGAATCTCTTAATTTTTTAACAAGTTCCTTGATTTTTGGAGCCTTAAATCTCCCATCTGTGAAATAGAAATGACTTCCCTTTCTAGTAGGTTGTTGTAAGGATCAAGCCAGGCAGAATAGTTTTATGGTCAAAAAGCCTGAGCTGAAGGCAGACTGCCTGAGTTCAAATCGCTCTTATGCTCAAAACCTGAATATTTCCAAGCGATTTACCTAAACTCTCTTAGGTCTCATGTTGTTTACTCTAAAATGAAAGTCAGAATACGGTGTTACCAACCTCATAAGCAGGCTGGGCTGCTGCCAGTTAATACATCACCTGGATATGCATTAACAAAAGGTTTTCCTTCCTCCAAGTGGACACAGCTCCACACCTGGACTCATGATTTGGCAAGAAGCATGCCTCTCAGCCAAGTGGACCCTTTCTGCAGAACATGCCTGCCTAACAGTTCACAGTGACCCTGCTCATGGTGTTATCGCCATGATTAATTCCTGTGAGCCATCCAGAACATTGTCTGATGCCTATAATAAACACTCAACAGTAGTTATAATCACGTAAAAGTATCTCCTAAGACAGTCCATTTTATTGTTGGAGAGCTTGGACTATTTTGTCCCTATATTGTGAGATGAAATCCATCATCTTCTAACCAGCCGATATTCACGCCATGCTCTGTGGCTTCGTAGATGAAGTCTAAGCTCTCTTCTGCAACATCACCAGTGGCACCGTTCTTGTAGAAAATTGGTTACTGAAAGGTCCTCAATTCTCCACCTCTCTCTGTATCTATGGCCTTTGCCACTGGACTTTGCATCTCCTTTGGTCAAGCGTTAGAGTCTACTTTCTCATCTCTTGAATCTGGGTTGACATTGTGACTTAGCCTTTTGTGCTTCCATTTTTTCTTGGAACTTTGCCACCACCATGTATGTGAACAACCCCAGGCTAGCCTCCTGGGTGATCACAGTGGCCACATACCTCCACTGCTTCATTGATAGCCAGGCAGATGCCAGACATGTGAGTGAAAGCATTCTAGACCAGCTGTTCCCCAACTGACTCACTAGATGACCACAGACTCTAGACCAGCTGTTCCCCAACTGACTCACTAGATGACCACAGACACAACAGCAAGACCAGCCGAGATTAGCCAAGCCTGGCTCACAGACTTGTGAATGAAAATCAACACTTACTGTTGCATGCCTCTGAAGTTTGGGGGTTGTTATGCTGAAATATTGGGGCACTAGATAACTGATACAGGTCTGGACTTATTGGTGGCTGTGTCCGGACTGTGTCCTTACTGCAGATGGAATTCAATCTAGTCCCTGTGATTAATATTTTCCTTTCTCTATGTCCTGCTGCCCACTTAGCTCTACCCTATCCGTGTGGCTAAAGTGATCATTTCCTCCCTACAATTCTTTCCCTGCCACCTCCTGGATGAGACGGGGGACATGACATGCTCTAGAGAAACACAGCACTCGCTCTGGGGCTTTCTCTTGGCTAGTCTCAATTTCAAAGGACATTGGATTCTGGCACTGCCACACACAGTGCTCAGCTTAATGACATCTCAGTGCTCCCACTGGAAAAAACCTTGGTTTTTCCAAGGGTATATAATTTAGCTATTATGACTCACTCTAGGGTAAAACTGGGCAAATAAGCCTTCCTGCCTGAAGGCGATTTTGATTTTTAAATTATGAAATAAATCATCCTGAGCTTTTATGTTTTTGGGGGGTTGGTTTGTGTTTTTCTCTTTTGCTCCAAACTTCCGCTGTAGCTTTCTGGCCTTGGGATTATTTTTCACTTGGCTCTCTTCTCACCTGAACTGTATTTGCTTTGTAAAATGACAGATCACTTCTGTATGCTCCAGGCCAGAACCTGTGCTGGAAGAGCATATGGGCACAGAAGAAGTCAGAAGTAAAGCAACAGAGGTTAGCTCACTTCATCAGTGGAGCTCAGGGTTCAGTGAGTAGAAGAAAAGGAAGAATTCTCAAGCCATGTAGGTACAAGGACCGGGTTTGAATACACACTTGCCTGATGCCTAAGTCCCTGCTGTGGTTGATCTGTTTTTCTTATGATGCCTGGGTATCAGTTTCCTCATTTAAAACATCTCTCTAGAGTTGTGAAGAGCAAATGTCTTAAACCTGTGTGTCAGACACTTCTCTGTAGCTATGGGTTTATTATTTAGAGGTCTACAGTTGTCTGTAGAATAGATAGATCTGATATCTCACAAATTCACATGTTCTTTTAAAAATGTATCGAGAATCACCAATGCACATGTAAGATACATATCTAATTAATAGGCATAAATTCCTTTAAAGCATCTCCACATTCATCATAGATTGTAGCCATTAAATACCTTAACAGTGAGTATTAAGTACATCACGTCTATCATTGGGGAAGAAATTGGTTACGTTTTATTCTAGATTATGTGTGAAGGTTCCATGAAACCTTCAGGAAGCAATGTTCAGATATGAAAGGAGTAAGGATGCCTGCACATTTGGGCATGGGGAATGCATGTAGGACAAAGTATTTTCCTCTTGGGGATATTGACCAGGTTTGTGGATAGCAATTAAGGTGGGTGCAAAGGCTGCAGGCCTAGGAAAGCACTAGCAAAATAGTCAATGGCAGGATCCTGATTGACTGGGAACCACAGCCTCCAACCATAATTATGGTGACAGCTATCCATGTTGAGGAAGACAAGTATCAGTCCAAAACAGGACACAGAACTGGGAGAAGGTGACACTTTTAGCTACTCATTGGAAATTGCCTGTACTGAAGGAGGGACACAGTTCCCAGGGGGCTATGGTTTAAGCAGACATCTCTGCAGAATGTGCATCCTCAGTCAGCCTGCTGTCACCTCACTCATAAACACTTGAACCTCCTTCTCCGCGTCCTTCCATGATCCCAACCAGGCATCAGCATACTGATCTCTCACACCCTCTGCTTCCTAGTCTCCAGGGATCATTTCCTCACCCAATGTCAGCCATCCACCATTATGGCCCTGCCGTTTCCTGAAGCAGAAATTTAAAATTTTAACACCTCACTTCCCAACCACAACCTCCAGTCATTTCCATTCTCATTCATGCTCTCTTCTCATTCACACCCTCTAATCTTTGACCTTCCACTTTCTTCCTATCCATCAACCTCATCTTGCCTTTCTCTCCTTTTCAAGCCTAGCCCACATGACCCCTTGCTTTGATCTCTCTCTTGCCAATATTTTTAATTTCCTATCCTCATTCTCTTCCTATCTCATCAAGACCTCCACCTGTGATCACCCATCATTCCACCCTTTCCAATTCTGAGCTGACATCACCTCTGGGTATATCAGTGAACCACAGACTCAGTCAACAGAAAACCATGGAGAAGAGATCTTGTTATCATTACTGAAATTGTGATTTTAAATGGAAAGTTTATTTTCAGCCAAGAAAAAGCTGGTGAGAGAGAAGCAAATGAACCGAGTATTTGTTTATGTACTTCACATTACAAGGCTGGTTAAATGATTTTATTCATTAGTAATTAGTCTATTCAACAGCACTGTGAAGTAAGTATTATTGCTCTCATTGTTTATATTAATCAGAGTAATACTAGGAATAGTGCTAATAATGGTAACTTGCATTTCTTGCATATTTCCCAGGTGCTAGAATCTGTGAACACCAATGTAAATTTCCCTCAGATTTGATTTCCAACTACAGATGAGGAAATTAATGCTCAGTAAGTCCATGTGACTTGCTATTGTCAGACAGCCTGGGCTTGGCCATCTGATTAAAAAAACAGTGGGCTTTGCATAATGCTAAGCTGCTATAGGTCACGGGGCTCAGATTAGAGAAGAAATATGAAATATTTACAAATGTGAACCTGAAAGAGCCAATTCTTCAAGATGAATCCCAAGAGCCTAACTGAGTCTAAATTTAAAATAGTCAAGCAGTTATTTGCTAGTTAGACTAGGTCACACATCTCTTTTAGTTCCTGGAAAACTCATTCCTTTGGTTTAACCTTGGAACCTTCAGAACTCCCAAAGGTCTACTTTGGGAACTAACCATTCAGAGCTCACCTGCCTTGGCCAATCAGGGATCAGCTATATCAACCAATCAGAACTAAGCAAGTTTGAATGCTTCATTTGCATAAATGAACCTGATGGGGAAACTGGGTGTTTTTTCCTCTATAAAAGCAAACCCCTTGGGGGGGAGGTGCAGTGCCCAAGATGGCCAAATAGGAGCAGCTCCAGCCTCCAGCTCCCAGTGTGAGTGACACAGAAGATGGGTGATTTCTGCATTTTCAACTGAGGTACCGGGTTCATCTCACTGGGGAGTGCTGGTCAGCAGGTGCAGCACAACCAGCGAGAACTGAAGCAGGGCAAGGCATCGCCTCACCTGGGAAGTGCAAGGGGGAAGGGAATTTCTTTTCCTAGCCAAGGGAAACTGAGACAACACCTGGAAAATTGGGTAGCTCCCACCCTAATATGGCACTTTACCAAGGGTCTTAGCAAACAGTACATCAGATTATATCTCACACCTGGCCCAGAGGTTCCCGTGCCCACGGAGCCTCCCTCATTGCTAGCACAGCAGTCTGAGATCTAACTGCAAGGCAGCAGCAAGGGGAGGGGCACACACCATTGCTGAGGCTTAAGTAGGTAAACAAAGCCCCCAGGAAGCTTGAACTGGGTGGAGCCCACAGCAGCTCAAGAAGGCCTGCCTGCCTCTGTAGACTCCACCTCTAGGGACATGGCATAGCTAAACAAAAAGCAACAGAAACCTCTGTAGATGTAAATGTCCCTGTCTGACAGCTTTGAAGAGAGCAGTGGTTCTCCCAGCACGGAGGCTGAGATCTGAGAATGGACAGACTGCCTGCCCAAGTGGGTCCCTGACCCCTGAGTAGCCTAACTGTGAGACAACCCCCACTAGGTGCAGACCAACACCACACACCTTGCACAGCTGGGTACACCCCTGAGACAAAGCTTCCAGAGCAATAATCAGACAGCAACACTTGCTGTTCAGCAATATTCTATCTTCTGCAGCCTCCGCTGCTGATACCCAGGCAAACAAGGTCTGGAGTGGACCTCAAGCAAACTCCAACAGATCTGCAGCTGAGGGTCCTGACTGTTTGTTAGAAGGAAAACTAACAAACAGAAAGGTCACCCACACTAAAACCCCATCAGTATGTCACCATTATCAAAGACCAAAGGCAGATAAAACCACAAACATGGGGGAAAAGCAGTGCAGAAAAGCTGAAAATTAAAAAAATCAGAGCGCTTCTCACCCTCCAAAGGAACGCAGCTCATCACCAGAATGGAACAAAACTGAATGGAGAATGACTTTGATGGGTTGAGAGAAGAAGGCTTCAGTTGATCAAACTTCTCAGAGCTAAAGGAGGAATTATGTACCCAGCACAAAGAAACTAAAAACTTGAAAAAAGAATGGATGAATGGATAATTAGAATAACCAAGGCAGAGAAGTCCATAAACGAACTGATGGAGATGAAAACCATGACATGAGAACTACATGACAAATGCACAAGCTTCAGTAACTGACTTGATCAACTGGAAGAAAGATTATCAGTGATTGAAGATCAAATGAATGAAATGAAGCAAGAAGAGAAGCTTAGAGAAAAAAGAGTAAAACAAAATGAACAAAGCCTCCAAGAAATATGGGATTATGTGAAAAGACCAAATCTACATCTGATTGGTGTGCCTGAAAGTGACAAGGAGAATAGAACCAAGTTGGAAAACACTCTGCAGGATATCATCCAGGAGAACTTCCCCAACCTAGTAAGGCACAAGACAGGGATGCCCTCTCTCACCACTCCTATTCAACATAGTGTTGGAAGTTATAGCTAGGGCAATCAGGCAAGAGAAATAAATAAATAAAGGGTATTCAGTTAGGAAAAGAAGTCAAATTGTCCCTGTTTGCAGATGACATGATTGTATATTTAGAAAACCCCATTGTCTCAGCCCAATATCTCCTTAAGCTGATAAGCAACTAGCAAAGTCTCAGGATACAAAATCAATGTGCAGAAATCACAAGCATTCTTATACACCAGTAACAAACAGAAAGCCAAATCATGAATGAACTCCCATTCACAATAGCTTCAAAGAGAAGAAAATATCTAGGAATCCAACTTACAAGGGATGTAAAGGACCTCTTCAAGGAGAACTACAAACCACTGCTCAGTGAAATAAAAGAGGACACAAACAAATGGAAGAACATTCCATGCTCATGGATAGGAAGAATCAATATTGTGAAAATGACCATACTGCCCAAGGTAATTTATAGATTCAGTGCCATCCCCATTAAGCTACCAATGACTTTCTTCACAGAATTGGAAAAAACCGCTTCAAAGTTCATATGGGACCAAAAAGACCCCGCATTACCAAGACAATCCTAAGCCAAAAGAACAAAGCTGGAGGCATCACGCTACCTGACTTCAATTATACTGCAAGGCTACAGTAACCAAAACAGCATGGTACTGGTACCAAAACAGACATATAGACCAATGGAACAGAACAGAGCCCTCAGAAATAATATCACATATATACAGCCATCTGATCTTTGACAAACATGACAAAAACAAGAAATGGGGAAAGAATTCCCTATTTAATAAATGGTGCTGGGAAAATTGACTAGCCATAAGTAGAAAGCTGAAACTGGATCCTTTCCTTACTCCTTATACGAAAATTAATTCAAGATGGATTAGAGACTTAAATGTTAGACCTAAAACCATAAAAACCCTAGAAGAAAACCTGGGTAATACCATTCAGGACATAGGCATGGGCAAGGACTTCATGTCTAAACACCAGAAGCAATGACAACAAAAGCCAGAATTGACAAATGGGATCTAATTAAATTAAAGAGCTTCTGCACAGCAAAAGAAACTACATCAGAGTGAACAGGCAACCTACAGAATGGGAGAACATTTTTGCAATCTACTCATCTGACAAAGGGCTAATATCCAGAACCTACAAAGAACTCAAACAAATTTACAAGAACAAAACAAATCCATCAAAAAGTGGGCAAAGCATATGAACAGACATTTCTCAAAAGAAGACATTTATACAGCCAACAGACACATGAAAAAATGCTCATCATCACTGGCCATCAGAGAAATGCAAATCAAAACCACAATGAGATCCCATCTTACACCAGTTAGAATGGCAATCATTAAAAAGTCAGGAAACAACAGGTGCTGGAGAGGATTTGCAGAAACAGGAACAATTTTACACTGTTGGTGGGAGTGTAAACTAGTTCAACCATTATGGAAAACAGTATGGCGATTCCTCAAGGATTTAGAACTAGAGGTACCATATGACCCAGCCAACCCATTACTGGGTATATACCCAGTGGATTATAAATCATGCTGCTATAAAGACACATGCACACATATGTTTACTGCAGCACTATTCACAATAGCAAAGACTTGGAATCAACCCAAATGTCCATCAGTGACAGACTGGATTAAGAAAATGTGGCACATATACACCATGGAATACTATGTAGCCATAAAAAAGGATGAGTTCATGTCCTTTGTAGGGACACAGATGCAGCTGGAAACCATCATTCTCAGCAAACTATCACAAGAACAGAAAACCAAACACCGCATGTTCTCACTCATAGGTGGGAATTGAACAATGAGATCACTTGGACACAGGAAGGGGAACATCACACACTGGGGCCTGTTGTGTGGAGGGAGTCGGGGGGAGGGATAGCATTAGGAGATATACCTAATGTAAATGATGAGTTAATGGGTGCAGCACACCAACATGGCACATGTATACATATGTAACAAACCTGCACATTGTGCACATGTACCCTAGAACTTAAAGTATTTTAAAAAAAAAAAAAAAAAGCAAAACCCTCCCTTTGTTCTCTGGAAGGCACCTTTCTTTTACATTGAAGGTTGCCTCTTCCCAGTTTGCAACCGATTCTCTGGAATAAAGTCTCTTTCCTCAAAATTCCTTTTTAGAGAACTTTTGTTCACATGTGACCAGGGTAACAAAGCTAGGAAATGGTAAGCTTGGGAGTTAACCCGGATTGGTTTACTCTCATATTGCTTATGTGGTCACATTCACCAAACTGGATTTTGTTTCTTCAGATTTTTATTTTGCTTTTACCAAAGTTACAGTGCAGTAAAGTAACTGGTTCCCTTTCTCTCAGACTAAACTTTTTACAGCCCCAATATTTATTTATTGGTGCTTCTAACACATCCTATTATATTCTGCAAATCACTAGTTGGTGGATATTTACAAATTCTCTACAAATGGCTTGTATGTGAACACCTCAGTCATGACCTCAGCCTGGTGGGCACCAGTTCCACTTTCTCAGAGCAGTGGATTTGGGGGCCAGCGTGGCCTCTGTTGGCATCTGAGGGTGGGTGGCCTTGAGACAGATACCTGGGATGAGAGTAACTGCTGTGGTTTCAGTCCATTTCTTGGAAGATGTCCTGCCTTCTCTAACCGGTGGACTCCTTGTCCTTCCCCACCAATCCTGTCTCTAATATTTGTGTGACTCTGGGCCATAATTCCTTCTGTTTCATGTATTATGAATGCTGTTTCTGGACTCTTTGCATGTAAAAACTCACTCAAAGCCTAGCTCAAATGGTATTTATTTTCTGGGTTTTCATAGTCCTTTGACTAACTCATCACCTTTCTTCATGTGGGCACAGTTTTTTTGAAGTATACAGTTAGTTGAGGAGTGTTTGTGTCAGTCTCTCAACTTCAAATCTCTGCTACTAGCTATGCAATACTGAGAAGGCCACTTAATCCTTCCATGCCTCTGTTTCTGTGTTGATAATTTTGGAGATGATATTTACTTCATGGCTAAGAATGTTATGCAGCAATGTTGGTTGTGAAAGTGCTTGGCAGATTAGAAGGTGTGGTAGTTACTGTTGGGTGGCTGGATCCAACCTTTATTCCCAATTCTTTCCTCCCTGGCTTCCTTTTACTCTATAGGCTAGAAATGCTAAATACCCACTCTCCAGCTTCCCTTGCAGCTAAAGGTGGCTATGAAACCTAGGAAGAACCAAAGGAGCACACACAGAAGTCCTCTGGGAGGCTGTGCACAGTGCTTCAAGTGAAAGCAGTTATGATAGCAATGCAACAAGTTAACACAAAAACAATGATCTCTAGCCTTTTTGTCATGTGAGATAACTTATGTCTATATCATGTAAGTCATTATTTGTGTATTCCATTACTTGTGGTTAAAAGCATTACTGATAATGTACATTCTCAATAAGTGTTTACTGAATATGAATCTGTACGTGAGTCTTGGGGGCAAAATTCAATAAAATTATAATCTCTGCTCTCCACAGTTTTTAGTGTTTATGTCAGTTTCTTAACGTCAAATCTCTGGTACTGAGGAGGGTGTTTGATCCTTCCATGCCTCTGGATTGTTACACAGTTGGGCTCAAAACATGTTGAGTGGAATTACATTCCCTTTCTTCCTCCCAATTATGAAACCTG
The DNA here is from genome assembly GCF_047675955.1 of Chlorocebus sabaeus. Taxonomy (NCBI): domain Eukaryota; kingdom Metazoa; phylum Chordata; class Mammalia; order Primates; family Cercopithecidae; genus Chlorocebus; species Chlorocebus sabaeus. The sequence continues at coordinate 16,082,978 of NC_132922.1, forward strand.
AGTACATCTAACCAATCTCCCTCCTTCTAGTCTTTGCTCCAATCTATCTTTTGTACAGAAACCAGACTGATGACATTTTTTCTTCTGTAAATTCTTCAATAATTCCCCATGGGTTTCACATTAAAGTCAAAAATACATTTATAAGGTAGTCAAGTTTCTCAACAACTTAATTCTGATCTACATTTTCAACCTCACCTCGCGTTGCATCTTTACCTCCTCAGTGCCACACACTCTTGTTTTTTTATTGTCCTTTCTTTAAGCAGGCATGTTCCCATATTTTTCCTCCCAACTTAGAATACCTTTACCTCCTCTCTATTCATCCCAACTACTTCCTTTAAGGTAGAATGAAGCTCTACTATCATATCTATTCATCCCAACCAGCGGGAACACAGGCTTGCTTTAAAAGGGTAAGATGGATAGGTGAGACATTAAAAGAGAAAATCAATGGGATGTGGAGGCTGATAACTGAGCCAAAACGAGAATTCAGCTTGATGAAATAGAAAAGGCCAGTGACTCAGAAAGGGGCCAGTGAATAAATTCATACATTTGCAAGAATTTTTAAAAGACTACCACTAAATCTACTCATTCATTCCAGCAGGATTAAGTCACCAATCACCACCATGGACTTATATCTTGCAAAGCTATGGAATCAGAAGCTTTTTGTTTTTGGGAAAACACATCTCAGATGACTAAACTGTAACTATTGTGCTGAGTTTCCACCTGGCCAGAGCCCTTCCTCCCACACAGCTCCAGAAAAACATGATGAAGAACCATATTATCCCTAATTGAAAAATTGTTCTTGCACCTGCGAGTTGTAAACTCTCTGCTCCAATGGGGGCCACGTGCCCATTTACATGAGGGCTGCTAGAAATACACAGGCACACAGGGCCAGCCCTTGGCTCCTGTAGTATGTCGGTTGTTTACTGTCATTGCTCAGAGGGGTATGAGTGAACATATGCACATTTTTGCTTCTTTCTTTGGGGAAAAGAAGTGAAGGCACCTGAGCACATAAAACTGCAGTCCAAGTTCACATACAGAGAGTGAGGGAAAGTTCATCTAAAGCAATTCATGTCTTTTGTGATCAGAAATTCATTTGGAAGGGAAAAGTTCAGGAACATCCAACTGTCAAGCAATTTCTCTTCTGTCCAAAAAATGTGTGAAAATGGTATTAAGTGTGTTAACAATGGGAAATGGAAAGAACCAATACTTGATAAACAACGATGTGCAAGGCGCTTTGCATACTTTCTGCTATGGTCTGAATACTTGTCTCCTCCAAAATTCATGTTAAAATTTAATCCCCAGTGTGGCAGTATTGAGTAGGACCTTTAAGAGGTGATTGGATCACGAGGGCTCTGCCCACATAAGCGGGTTAATCCATTAATGGATTAACAGGTTATCATGGAAGGGGAAGACAGACTTGAGCTCATATGCTCAGCCCCCTCACCATGTGATGCCTGGGGCCACCTTGGGGACTTTTCAGAAGAGTCCCCACCAGCAAGGAGGCCTTCGCTGGATGTGGCCCCTCAACTTTACACCTTTCAACCTTTAGGACTGTAAGGAAGAAATTTGTTTTCTTATGAATTACCCCGTTTTAGGTATTCCATTATAAGCAACAGAAAATGGACTAAGGCACTTTAACTGAAAAAGTTTGATAAGCTTATCCTTGTGGTAAACTGAGAGGAGAGCATTATACTTCCCATTTCATCGATTTAAAAAGTGAGACACTGTGAGCTGAAGTCTTACCTGGAGCAAGCTGGTCAAGAATGGTGAAGCTGGCCTTTCATACCCATGACAGGCTGATGCCCCCCGCAGTCACTTTCATTCATCCAACCGGTACACATTGAGGGCCCGCTACGTGCCAGGCGGTAATCTACAACACAATCAGAAACATGTGAGACTGATCACAATGTGTGTAACCTTAGGAAATCAAAGACAAGCTCTACAAGTATTTGGCATTTGATTGTGCGGTTCTTTAGGCAGAGATCATGGTCCAGAGGGATTAACTTTCCCAAGGTCACAGCGCTAGTAAGCAACAGCATTTGAACTCTAGTTTATTCTGGCTTCAACTCTGTGCTCCTTTATTGGATGCAGAACTCAACCTGCCTGCTCCTCAGCTAGTAGACTTGTGTCTCATTTCTGTACCACACAGCCCTTTCCCTCAAGGCTCTCCCAAGTCTAAGCTATATTTTCCCATGTTTCAGCCCTTCACTGCCTACTGGGTGGTTATTAACTGATTCAATAAATTACTCTGTGCCAAGGTTTTAATGGGTATCTTCATGTCATGTGGAGCCCGGAGAGCATATTTGCATTTTAACAGCGGCTTTTAATTCAGACCCATTCACCTTAGCTTAATTCAACAAATGTGATCAGGGTAATGGTCTACAAGGCACTTTGCTTTGTGCTATGGGGATGTAAAGTAGAAAAGGCCCGGAGTTTCTCTTCAAAGAAACCCCAGTCTTTAGGGCAGGGGTGGGAGGGAATGTAATAACAAACCTGAATACACAGAAAAATAATGCCAAGTAAAATTTTAGAAGCATGTTTTAGGAGCACAAGGAGGATACATTTTGGCTTAACCCAAATAAATGACTAAACGATTCAGATTTAAAAGAATAGGGGCCCTTGTCTCCTAACCCATGAAAACAGAAACCAAAATCCAAGTTCAAAAGCGTAAGACAGAGGTAATCTAGCCTCACAGAACATGTGCCAGTGGGACTTAGGGACCAGAGGTTCCCAGTGAACTACCATCAGGAACACTACAACAGCCTCCTAATTGGTTTCTGGCCGTCAGCCTTGACTCTTCTGATCTATTCGCTCCTCTGGAGTGACCTTCGAGAAACTCAGTTCTGATCATTATCCTCCTGTTTAAAATCCTGCAGTTACTTTCTGTTTCTGTTAGAATAACACTGAACCCTCTGGACAAATGTGAAGTGGTTGCACAAATAAGTAACTAAAGCTTCAGAGTGGGGTTCTGTTCTGGCTCATCCATGCAAGATTACATGACATCTAGAATATTGTGTCCATCATGGGTCCTGTGCTTTAAGAAGGATAGAGACAAATCTGAGTCCATGAAGAAGATTCTACTAGGATGCTGAAAGAGCTTAATTTAACTGGTGTCATAGGAGGAGAGATAAACAACCAGTATGTGTTTGAATGAGAAGACTAAGAGATGGGACAGTGAGAGGGAGTGCAAAGATTGAAGGGTTAAATTAGGCCTTCAATTAGGCCTGAAAGAGTTCCATGTGGAAGAAGGAGAGTCTTGTCCTTGCTCATCTTAGAAAGAAGTACCAAGGTCAAATGATAAAGGTTAGAGAGAGTAAGACTGTGGCTTCATCCAAGAATGTCCCAAAGATCAGAGCTGCTCCAATAGGTGCAGAGAAGAGTATTTTGAGACAGCAGTTGGGGGTTCTTTTTCTGATACCCCAGACTCACCTTGCACTAACAGACTTGCTTGCCTACTGCTACTGCGCCTAGAACCAAGGACACAACTGAGATCCTGAATGCATCTGAACTTCCAGAAGAGCCAGCAGTCTTGAAAAACAAGACTTTTGTTATTATTGTTGTTTTGAGAAATAAAGTTTTTAAAAAAATTCTGAACGCTTACCTTTGATTATCAAGAAAGTCTTCCTCATGGAATTTATGCCATAATCAATAGTTTGGGAAGAAAACATGATGGCATAAGAGTGAATCTTACTATAGTTCATTAATACATTTATTCAGGAAATATTTATAGAGCACTTATTATTTGCTAGGCTTTAGTCTAGACACTTGGGAAATAGAAATAAATAAAACAAATATTCTTGCCCTCATGGAACTTGCATCCGGTAGGGTGGCCAGACAGCAAAAAATAAACCTAAATCCTAAGTTAATAATGTGTTGTTTAGAAGCTGAGAATACCTATGGGGAAAATGCAGTAGAGTGAAAGGATCAGGGATGCTGCCTGGGAGTTGCAAGGTAAGAACTGGTGGTCAGCATGGGACTCATTGAGAAACTGAGATCTGAGCCACAGCTTGAAGATGTGGGAGTTCGTTATTTGGATAATTGAAGGAGGAGTGTTTCAGGTGGAGGAAATAGCTGGTAGAAAGACTGAAATCCAAGAGTGTGTTCAGCACATTTGTATTGAGGAGGGAGGAGGCCCCTGTGGCTGGAAGGAGCAAGTTAGGGGGAGAGCAGAGGAGATGAGGTCAGAGAGGTAAGCACGGTCCAGGAGAGGTTTATTAAGGACCTTATAGGTTAGCATCAGGACTTGGCTCTTTCTCTGAGGGAAATGGGGAGCTAATGGAGGGTTTAGATCTGAGAAGTTATGTAATCTAACTTAGGTTTTAATAGTGTCACTCTGGCTGCAGTTGAGCATAAACTGTAAGAGACCTAGAAGGACACTGGGGAAGCCAGTTAGGTATAATTGCAATAAACCAGGCAAGAGATGGGCTGGGTATGGTGGCTTACACTGGTAATCCCAATAATTTGGGAGGCTGAAGTGGATGGATCACCTGAGGTCAGAAGTTCAAGATCAGCTTGGCCAACATGGCAAAACCCCTTCTGTACTAAAAACACAAAAGTTAGCTGGGTGTGGTGGTGTGGGCCTGTAATCCCAGCTACTCGGGAGGCTGAGGTAGGAGAATCGCTTAAACCTGGGAGGCGGAAGTTGCAGTGAGCCGAGATCCCACCATTGCACTCCCACCTGGGTGACAGAATGAGATTCCATCTCAAAAAAAAAAAAAAAGTTGTGGCTCAGAAGAGATGATGATGTGGAGATGTGGAGATGAGGTCAGAGTCTGGAGGTATTTTGGCGGTACAGCCATGAAGATTCCCTGATGAACTGGGCAGATGTGAGAAAAAAGTTAGAGGGTTGAGGATAATTGAAAGGTTTTGACCTTAAAGTCACTCTCCATGGAGATGGGGAAGACTGAGTGGAGTAGGTACAGTTAGAAGAGAGAGATTAGCAGTCCGGTTTTGGACAACTTAGGTCTGAGTTGCTCCTTAGACCTCCACATGGAGATGTTGAACACACAGAAGTCAGGATTTCAGGACAGAAGTCTCGTCTGAAGGCATGAATATGGGTTGAATATGGGTTGGGTTTACAGAGAAGTCTTCCTTCACCTTACCCTGTAGTTACATTCCTAGAAAACCCAACATATAATAAAGCAATGTTAAAAAAGGTATTTATTTGGAGTTAGACTCTATCTAAGCTCAGATCTTTATAAACAGCGAGAGAGTAACACAGGATGGAAAAGGATTCTTTGTGTGGGACTATCTCCAACATTGCAGGGCAGCCTGTGTCCCTGGCTCCCACACAGTAGAACCCAGCTATTGCCTCCAGTCATAGTGACAACTACAAAATGCTTGTGTACATCTCCAAAATATACACTGAAGGGGTTGTGGCATTTCCCTGGTTGAAAATCTCTGCATGCTCTTCTCCAGGCTTTAAAAACAATGTGTACACTGGCGGCTCCCAAATCTATATTTCCAGGCTGGATCTTTCTTGCATTTTAGATCCAATAGAATTCTAGACACTTCTGCTTCAATGTCTTGCAGGCAACTCAAGCTCAACATGTCCAAAGCTGCATTTATCTTATCATTCTGTGTCCCTACCAAATTTGATTCTTTTTCATTTTTCCTTAAAGTTGCGCACCCAGTCACTTAGTTGCCCAAATCAGAAATTAAGGCATTTTATTCTTGGCTATTCCTTCTCCCTCAGCTCTAACCCCTAAATCAGTCAATCACCAAGTCTCATCATTTCTACCTTCTATAACTCACCAAAGCACCCACTTTCCTCCAAGCCTGCTGTCATTATCCAAGCCTAGGTTACCATCTGGAACACCACAACAGCCTTCTAACTAGTTTCTTGTCTATTCTTGATTCCTTCTAATCATTCTCTCCTCTGGAGAACTGGGGTGAGCTTTGGGAGGTTCAGGTCGAATTATTATTGCTCTGCTTAAGAGCCAGAAGTTGCTCTTTATTAGCTGTTCGATGAACCTCAAACCTTTGAACAGTTGTACATTCTTTCATCTACTCTTCTGCCTGCATTATATTTGGGTAACTCCCAGTTATCCATTATTCTCAGCTACACATATTTTTCTTCAGAAAGCATTCCTGATTGCCTGATTTCAAGTATGGGTTAAAATTCTCTTTTGAACACGTATACACTGTTAATGGGAGTGTAAATTAGTTCAACCATTGTGGAAAACACTGTGACAATTCATCAAAGACCTAAAAAATACCATTTGACCCAGCAATCCCAATTCTTGGTATATACCCAAAGAAATTGAAATTATTGTATTGTAAAGACATATGCACATATATGTTTATTGCAGCACTATTCACAATAGCAAAGACATGGAATCAACCTAAATGTTCACCAATGGTAGACTGGATAAAGAAAATGTGGAGCGTATATATCATGGAACACTATGCAGCCATTAAAACAACAATATCATGTCCTTTGCAGGAACATGGATAGAGCTGGAGGCCATTATCCTTAGGAAACTAATGCAGGAACAGAAAACCAAGTACCACATGGTCTCACTCTTAAGTGGGAGCTAAATGATGAGAACACATGAATATAAAGAGGGGAACAACAGACACTGGGGCTTACTGGAGGGTGAAGGGTGGGAAGAGGAAGAGGCTCAGGAAAAAAAGAACTAATGATAATTGGGTGATGGAATAATCTGTACAACAAACCCTTATGACCCAAGTTTACCTATATAACAAACCCACACATGTACCCATGAACTTAAAATAAGTTAAAAAAAGTTTTAAAAGTTTATGTATTTTCAAAATGTCCTGATCTTCTCTAGAACATTTATGCCTTTACATTATAATTGCTTTTATTTGTCCATCTTTTCACTCAATTGTCAATAACATGAAGGCAGAGAATTTTGGTCTTGTTTCCTGCTGTCTCTCCAGTCCCTGGAGCATGGAAGGTTTTTATTTATTTATTTATTTATTTATTTATTTATTTATTTATTTATTTTGACTGAGTGGGAATAAATGGTTGGATAGCAGGATCTGTAGATGCATGGAGGAATGATGAATTCAGAGACAATATTATTCAAAATAACCCTATGGGACATGGGCACCTCCCAATCAGAATGGATGCTGGCTTCTAAAAGAAAAAAGTACAACCCAAACCGTAATCTACTTATGGAACATCAGACCTAGAGGGATGGATAAATGGAACACCCAGACCTGGAAAATAGAGAAAATTGAAAATATTGACAAATGAGATCAGAAAGACTCATTGGGGTCCTTCAGAGAAGACTTGGAAAAGATATACTGATGCATTCATCTGACTATGATAGTATAGCAGGAATTCTTATCCTACGGTGTACCCTGGTGTTCAGTGTCCACAAGCCCTCTTCATTTGCAGGCAGCTTTTTCATTAAGCTTGTGTATTTTCATGGCATGTGGCTCCAGAGCTTTTGTTAGATTTCCAGAGGGGTCTAGGACCTAGAAGAAGGTTAAGACCACTGCTTTGAAAACACCAGATCTTCAAAGCTAACCTTGCCCTGTCTTTGAAGCTTTGCCCACCATGGTGGCTTTGAAGCTGAAAGGCCATTCTCAAAGGTTTTCTTGTTAAAGCAGGGGGCCTGAGCTTTTTCTGATGAGGAGTTATTTTTGACTTTTCTGAAATCTCCTGAGAATGAGCCTAGCAGGTGTAGCAGTGAGGTGGGGGCTGGTTCTGAGCATGCAAGTCAGTGAGGGGTGGTGGGGGGCAGGTGCAATGGTACCACTGATCATGGTCTGCTCTCTATCAGGAATCCTTATGAATCCTGGAGAAGGGGAAAGGATGTGCGAGCAGCATCCAGCTGGCAGATTAAGTCTGTTAAACTTTGAATGTATTGGCCAGGAGTGCTGGTTCATGCCTGTAATCCCTGCAGTTTGGGAGGCCGAGGTGGGTGGATCACTTGAAGTTAGGAGGTTCAAGTCCAGCCTGGCTAACATGATGAAACTCCATCTCTACTAAAAATACAAAAAATTAGCCAGGCATGTTGGCAGGTGCCTTTAATCCCAGCTGCTTAAGAGCCTGAGGCAGGAGAATCACTTGAACACAGGAGGCGGAGGTTGCAATGAGCCGAGATCGTGTCACTGCACTCCAGCCTGGGCAACAAGAGTGAAACTCCATCTAAAAGAAAAAAGAAAAACAAAAAACAAAAAACCTTTGAACCTTTGAATATATTGAAGATTCTGTAGGCAGTTTTAGAAAAGATCATCTGGAGGCTCAAGTTCCAGTCTAGAGCAGGCACAAAAGGGTGCCAGACCCAAAAAACTGAATTATGTTAAGCCAGTTGACAAGGGCCCTCACAGAATAGTATTGATGGCTGGACTGACTTGGTAGTGATGAACTGGTGGTTTTGGGGCAGGAGGAGGTGCCTTTTCTGTTGCTGACACTGTGAATTAAAAATTCTGCTATGATGTCTAGCTTCAGCCTTCCTCCAGAACAATTTGATACAATATAAACATATGTACACATTCATATATGCATTTTCAAGGAATTGCAGAACTAATTATTGTTCTATAAATGCACTCATTTCTATACAATTTTAAATGAAATCAGACTTGCACAGTACAATCATGGACTCAGGGTGTCGTAGAGTAACCAATCTGAAAAAGCTAGATCAGCCCCAGAAGGTGCTGCCTTCCTTGGTTCCAAGGCAAATGCTTGGCATTCTCTAGCCATTGTTCTATGCCCATTCACATCCCTCCTTAGGTTAGGTTATTTAGTCATTTATGCACATGCTAACACCACACGCATGTGCACACATGAGAAATGAGTCTCTCCGTTAATTTTTCATCAAGACGATAACCCTTTGCTTTGAGAAGACTGAAAACAGAAGTTTCCAAGTAGATCAAGTGCTGTCCTTTTAAGAAATGATATTAGGTTCCTGTAGCTGGTTGGAGGGAGGGGAGGGCAAAGGCTGGGCTCACTGGATGTGTCTTGTTGCAAATATGACCTGCAGCTGCTGAGGTTTCTTTTTGAAAGCACAGGGCCACGGACTCTAGTTAACTTCCTTGATTTAACCTGGTCATAGATAATGAAGCAACTAACTCTTTTTGTTGTGCTCTGGCCATCCAACATCCCATGGTATGTGGGATCCCCCTCTGCCCCTCAGCCTCTCACCTATTTTAATTCTGTGTGTCTCCCTTTTGCACAGTGGCTTTCTTAACATTGGATAATTTATTTTTCTTTCATGTTATCTTGGCAGGGATCTCAGCCCTCTAACCAGGGCAAACCTCAGAGGCCGTCATTTGTGTGCTTGTGTATGTGGGGATCCCATTTAATAGTCATTCTGAAACCATCCCCCTGGAGTTTATAGCACACATAGGGTGAGAGGGGTAGATGAGATTGCTTACCTAGTATTCTTTTTTTTTTTTTTTTGAGATGGAGTCTCACTCTGTTGCCCAGGCTGGAATGCATTGGTGTGATCTCGTCTCACTGCAACCTCTGCCTCCCAGATTCAAGTGATTCTTCTGCCCCAGCCTCCCGAGTAGCTGGGAGTACAGGTGTGCACCATCACGCCTGGCTAGTTTTTTATATTTTTAGTAGAGACAGGGTTTCACCATATTGGCCAGGCTGGTCTCGAACTTCTGACCTCCTGATCCACCCACCTCAGCCTCCGAAAGTGCTGGGATTATAGTATGAACCACCACGCCTGACCTAGTATTCTTTAAGGGGCAAAGAAAGGCTCTCTAAGCCCCTAACCACAACTATTGTAGAAATTCCTGAGATGTGTTTTAGGGTTCAGAGTCCCTCATTCCACAGAGAGGAATAAGGGTAAAGATGGAAATGTACCTTATGTAAATTTATTTTTGAAAGATACACAAGGAAGGGAATGGAGTTATTTATCTGACAAAGGAAAGATGCAGTGATGTCTGGGAGTGCTCAAATTGCTGTCAGGAGCCGGGAGGAGCGGCGCTGGTCTGTACGACCTGGGGGAGCTGGGTTGCACAAAGCAGAAGAGGTGCAAAAAGCCATTTCCAGAAAGAACAGCATTGGCACTTCTCCAGGATAGGAGTGTCACAGAAGGGCAATGTAGAAAGTGAGATGTTCTCCAGGCAAAGCAGGGAACCAGCTGCTGAAGTGCCAGGGGCAGCATTCCTGCTTCAGGTGGGAGCTTTGAAAAGATAATCTTTGAAAGCTCCACTGCATGTGAGATTTTATAAGAATCCCTGATACCTACCTGAGAGCTATAAAGGGTAAGGGAGAAAAACATGAAGAATCTTGAGGTTCTGAAAAGAAGCTGGGGTTCACCCACACAAGGAAGGTGGCAGGAGGGGTTCTGGGCACTGGAGCTGAGCTTTGCTTGCTATACTTCCCAAGGGGCTAAGAGTGCACTCTCTGCAGACAGACAGGCCTGGGATCAGATCCCCACGTCTCCTTCATTGTGATATAGAGAAGACTCAGGGTAGCAGAAATGGTATGCTCGGTTTAATAACAAAAATGAGGAGAGGACTCCGAAGAAGAACAGCATGGGTAAATTTTATTTACAAGCAAGCATTAGTGTTGTTATCAAATCCAATAATCTAACCTTTAACACTCTGCACCAACATTTCCCAACAGCGGTGCTAGGTTTTATGATCTGTCTTTTAGATAGAAATTGATCACTTTAACTTCCCAATAGACCAACATTGATGCATGTGTGATCTCACTCATGTATGAATGGAGCACATGATAAATGGGCACACCTCTGCACCACTCAACTGACTTGTGGATGTCACCCAAATCTCCCAGTTTGCTACCTTATCTCTAACATGGAAATCATATATACGGTGGTTATAAGTGTCAGGGGTTCAGGTGTGTTTCAACTATTCTAAAATGATCTCTTCTTTCTTCTGGGAAGGAGGGTACAGACACGAAGCAAGAACCAAAGAAGACAGCCAAGCAGCTGTTTTATTGAGCAACATTTTAAAAGAGAACGAGAACCCATGTTCAGGAGATACAAAAGTAAGAGTCCTTCTGACTTAGGAAAACAATCCCAAACGTACAGCACTGAGTCGTTCTCACACCTGTCTATGAGGACAGAGGTAAAAGGATGTTCATTAGTGGATTGTGCTATCTGGGAGATGGAAGCCACCATGAAGGGAATGGGCTAAGTAAAAGGAATGTAGATTAACTATGGAATAGTAGTTAGCAGTAGTTAAAAGCAGCCAACTACTTATAAACACAGCAACATGAATAAGAAGCACTTATAAATACAGTGCCGAGTTACAAAGACAAGAATCAGATAAAGCTCTATAGCGCAGTACCATTCTGGCAAATTAATGATACCAGTATTAGTCAGGGTTCTACAGAGACATAGAACCAAAGGGAGATATACGTGTGCACGCGCACACACACACACATACACACACACACGCACACACAATTTATTATAAGGAATTGGTTCACATGATCATGGAAGCTGACAAGTCCTAAGATTTGTTGGTAGTGAGACCCAGGAGAGTTGATGGTGTAAGTTCCAGTCTGAATGCCAGCAGGCTCAAGATTCAGTAAAAGCAAATGCTTCAGCTCAAATTCATACACATGAAAAAACCTTGATGTCTCAGTTCGAAGGCCACAGGCGGCGGGGTGGGGAGGGGGGTACCTTTTACTCAAGGAAGGTCCAGTCTTTTTGTCCTTTCAGATGGGATGAGGCTTACGCACATCACGGAGGGCAATCTGTTTTACTCAGCCTGCAGATTCCAATGCTAATCATCCAGAAACACTCTCATGGATACACCCAGAATACTGTTGGACTGTATACCTGGGTACCTTGTGACCCAGTCAAGTTGACACATAAAGTTAACCATCATGATACATATGCTTACAAGACAAAATTACATGTTTACAAGGGTATATGTTAATTCAAGGATAGATGATAAACACGTCAGAGTGGCTGATCAGGAGGGTAGACATAGTAAGCTGGGAAAAGAAATTTTAAAAGGATAAAAAAATCAAGAAAAAGAAATTAATAAGAACAATACTAGCAAAGCTAAGAGTCTTACCAAATGTCCTAATCAAATCCTCAACCTGAATAAAGTGACGATCAGTTCAGGATGTGTGGAGAACCTCCAGGTAGAAAATAAGATTTGAATGCGAGTCATGGTGCTAGAAATTTTCTGTGGGGTCCTCAAGATATGCTTCCCTCTTCTACACCTGCTCTGAGCCCCAGGAGGCTGGCTTTTAGGAACATCATTTGGCTTCCTTGTCCCTGGCTTCCCGATAGTTCTGGCCAGTGGGAGACAATGGCAGGAGATGGGTGGATTGCAGGAGAGAGAGGCTGGAGTGTTAACTTCCTTGGATTCCTCCATACCAGGCCTCCACTTAGTAATGCCTGCACTTCTTTCATGTAAGTTACAGCTCCAATGGATCAGATCTCTCCTGGAGCTTCAACTCTTGCCAGGTCTGGTCTGCTAACTCTTCCCATCCCTGGTCCTTCCTCAACCTAGGAGTGGTTGTCACTTCCTGCTGGGGATGGTCCTGGGTGCTTCATCCTACTTTGTTGCTGCTCCTCACCTCTGCCCATGCATTTGTAAATTGTTCCTTCTTTAAACTCTTCGGGCCCCAGCTGATACAGTGACTGCACCAGCATCAGTCAAAAAAGATTCAGGGGCCGGATTGCTTACATATCTGATGGGTTCTCTGATAGCCTCCTCACTGGGGGAAATGAGACACTGGTAATCCGTAGCATGTGTTGGCATCAATTACTTAAATTATTGCCAGTGGTAGCATGGGAAAGAGTGCTGGTGGAAGCCAAGACTTGGGGAGATCAAAGGACGGAGATACTTAGTCACTATAGCAACAACAAAGATTTTAGAGATGTGATGTGGGCAGATCATGTCTGGTGGCACTAGAGATTATACACAGAGAAAGGACAAAGGGCAAGATTTGAATGTCCTTGAAGGGGTACAGGGGTAAAACCAGAAAGCCCCTATAGTCATTTTGAATGAATCTGTCTAGTAATAGCTGCTGAGGATCAAGCTCTGTCCAGATTGTAAGAAATATGACATTGCAGAGCCAACAGCAGCTATATTTCTTATGTTAAGCAGGAGCACCATAGAACAGAATGAGACCCTGAGACATATGGGATGGGGGTTTTGGACTGACATTGCTGTAGCTGAGAACTCTCTCTGAATATTCTGGCTGAGAGGTTGACTTCCCATGCATAAAAACCTTCCAATAACTTCACTCTAAGCAACTGCTAAATTTTTCTCAAGACCTATCTCCACTATCTCATTGCCTCCAGGCCCACGACAAAAGTCAGAGTCCTGTGTAGCCAGACAGAGAAGTACAAAGCTTACTCCAGAAGTAGTTAGAGCCTGTTGTTTTGGTTCAGTGTAGGGTAGTTACAAACCACCCTAAAACCTAATGGCTTGAGCTAATCACCATATACTATCGAGATTCTACAGGTTGGCTAGAGCTCAACTGTGCAGCTCTTCAGCTTGGAGAATAGATGGAGCTGGAACATCAAACACAGCTTTGGGCTTCCCTACACTTGACTTCTCTCTTTAGCAGTAGTGGGCACATCACCTCTGGTGGCACTAGAGATTATACATAGAGAAAAGGACAAATGGCAAGATTTGTCCTTCCCTAGTAAGTGGTTCTGAAGGGGAGAGTGGTCCTAGGTGAAGAAGGAAGCGGTATATTTTTAAAAGCCCAGCCTTGAAAGTTATACAGTATTATTTCTACCACATGTTATTGTTCAAAACAGATTGCAGGGTCAGCTGATATTCAAGGAGGGGGGATGATCAATTTCACTTATATTATGGGAAGAATAGTGTTACAGGCTGAAGTGTGTTCTTCCCAGATTCATAGGTTGAAGTCCTAACCTCCTGTACCCCAGAATGTGATTGTACTTGGAGACATCGTCTTTAAGAGGGTAATTAAAATTAAATGAGGTTATGAGGGTGGGCCCTCATCCAATATGATGGGTGTCTTTATTGTGAGAAGAGATTAGGACGCAGATAGGCACAGAGAGAAGATCAAGTAGAGACACAAAAAGATGCCCAACCCAAGAAGAGAGCTTTTTATAAGAAACTAACCCTGCCAACCCTTTAGTCTCAGACTTGTAGCCTTCAGAACTATAAGAAAATACACTTCTGTTCTTTAAGCCACCCAATTTGTGGTGCTTTGTTATGGCAGACCTTGCAAACTAATACAAATAGCAAAGCATATGTAGTCATCTTTACCATACCTATAAACTGCTATATTTGCAATGTCTTGCTAATTTTTATTAGCAGAATCTCGGAAAAAGATATGGGAGTTGATTCTAAGAGTAATAGGCCAAGAAGATCAAAATATAAGAATAAATCAGAACAAATTTGTCAATGAGGGTATTCATCTAGGATTTGAGATTTAATGTATTGCCGTAGCAGCTAAGAATGGCGTTAACAATGTACTAGATTGGATAATTAAAGCCTGGCTTCAACAGCACCCTATAGTCAAGGATATTTGAATCCTAGAACTTTCTTGGCAAAGAGGAAGGATTCCTCGAAAAAGTCTGTGATGACTGTGCTATGTACGCCCATGATAATGGTGGGAGATGCTGCAGTGAAATCAGGTTCACAGATTTCACTGGGAATAATGGGATCCAGGCACTGTGGAGGTCCAGTGGCGTAGATTAATTGTCAGAGATAAGTGGGTACAATTACTGAATTAAGCCCCAGGGATAGAGTGGTAATCAGAGTGTTTTGACCCACAACAAACTATGTTGATGGCTAATTGATTAATGAGTCCCTGGTAATAAAATAGAGGTGCAGCCTACTAAGGTGATGCTTGACATATAAGTGGAAAAGTTTTAGCTCTCTTGGGTACAAGCCTGACTCAAGTTGCCATAGTAGAGATTTATAACCTCATTCCCAGTTCCCAGACTCATGATAGTTCATTCATCCAGAGTCCATCAATTAATGGGGAGGCTACGTCCATTTGAGAAAAGACTCTTGAAAATCTTACACATCATGCTGAATTCTCTGCAAAACTGTCCTCTGAGTCTGAGTGACATGTTTCCATTTGCAAGGGTGTCTGCAAGTTAGGGGACAAGAAGTATCTGGGCTTCCCCGTAAGTTGCTAGATACTGGCTCTGACCTAATGCTTAATTCTCAGAAACATAAACCAATGACTAATCCTCATAATACCACATGGTCTGGTCATTCAGAGTGGCGGCCTATGAAAGTCAGGTGATCAATTAAGTCTTGGTATGAGTCTACCTTACAGGGACTAGAGTGTGGTTATTTTCCCACCATAAATGTAATTGGTGTGGTAGATAGAAGTCTAATAATTGCACCCAATGACTCTTGTCCTTGCCTTTGTACAATGTTTTCCCTTGAGTGTGGAACCTGTGAATATGATGAGCTGTCCCTCCCATGATTATTTTATGTTATGTGGGAAGAAAGATATCATCTGAATGGGCCTAATCTAATCACATGAACTCTTTTAAAGCAGAAAGCTTTTATTCCAGCTACTGGCAAAAGAGTGAGTCAGAGATTTGAAGCACAGTAGGGATTCCAGGTGCCATTGCTGGCTTTGAAGATGGAGGCAACCACATGCCAAGGAATGCAGGGGGTCTTTAAAAATAGAGAGAAGTCCCTAGCTGGCAAGCAAAGTAATGAAGACCTCAGTCCTCCAACCACAAGGCACTGAATTCTGCCAACAATCTGAATTAGCTTGGAAGTGGATTATTCCCCAGAGCCTCCAGATAAGAGCCCATCCTAGCAAACACCTTGACTTTGAACTTGTGAGACCCCAGGCAGATAGCCCAGTTCAGCCTGCCTGCAAGTCTTATCTGCAGAACTGTAAGATAACAAATAGAAGTTGTTTAAAGCTGCTAAACTTATGGTAATTTGTTATTCAGCAACAGAAAATTGAGACTACAATTCGGAATAGATATACTTAGCAATTGGAAGAATCCCTCTATGACTCACTGACCCATTAAGTAAGGAGTATTTTGATAGAAAGGAATTATCTACCATTTGTTTCAAATAAAGAAGCAATGCTGTATCCCAAACAGATATTATGGATATAAATGCCATCATAAAAGACTTGAAAGATTCAAGGATGGTGACTCTCTGTTTCACTTGATTCTTTGTCCAGTAAAAAATCCAGAGAGCCTTGGAAAGTGACTGTGGATTATCACAAATATAATTTAGGTAGTAATGCCAATTGCAGCATGATTCAAAATGAGGGATGTTTTCTGGAAGAAATCAGTGCAGTCTCTGGCATCCAGTATACAGTGATCGATTTGGCAAAGCTGTATTATTTTACCAACATTCACTGATAAAGGTAACCGTAAGCATTTTGCCTTCATTTGTCCAGGACAAGAGCCCATTGTCTTATCACAGGATGATGTCAGCTCTCCTGGTCTTAATATTGCCTTGAAGGAAACTGATTATCTTGATGTCCTACAGAACATCATTCTAATCCATTATATTAAAGATATAATGCTAATTGGACTCAGTGAGCCAAGTATCAAGCAACTTATATAGTTTATGAGACACATGCATGCCAGAGGATGAGAGAAAATCTAAAAAGTCAGGAGCCTGACATATTGGTAAAGTTTTCATGAGTCTGGAAAGAAAATTCCCCTATGAGTGAGATACAAGTAGCTGCATCTTGCACTTTCCTATAACAAAGAGAAAGGCACATTATTAGGGGTTCATCTTTACATTTTGAAGGCTTGGGCTCAATAACAAGAACTCACTCTCAAGAAGGCTTATTTTGTGACTGCCACTGCTGAGGGCTCAATTTGCCAGCAATAGAGGCTACTGCTGAACTTTTTATATGGCACACAGTTATTCTTGGGGAACAAGCCAACTACCTTAATATAAGTTGATTACATTACACTTCTCTCCTTGTGAAGGAGATAGCAATTTGTCTTCAAGGAAATGTATATGTGTGTGTGTGTGTGTGTAGATAGATATAGATATATAGGTATTCTAAAAATAAACTTGACTTCCCTGCTTGCAGTACTTCTGGTGGCACCACTAGTCAAGGATTTATAAATATTTTATCTATTGCCATGGTATCTCATACTTCATGCATCTGAACAAGGAACTTATGGTAAAAGAAATATACCAATGGGTTCACATCTATTGTGACCCATCAATGAGGAGAAGCTTGCTTGATAAACTTAAAGAACGCCCTGTTGAAGATTCACTTATGGTGCCAGCTGGGAGACACCACCATATGAGATCAGAACTTATAGGATAAAGTACATGCCTTAAATCAGTGGCCCTAAGTGGTGCTGTCTCCCTTCAAACCAGAATGCCCAAGGTTAATGGAATGGAAATTAAAGTATACTTAAGGAACTTTTGCTGCTTTCTTCTACAACCTTATCTTAATGGGGTTGGAGGTCCTTGTGCCCAAGAGAATACTTTTAACAGGAATTACAGACATGGTTCTGTTAAATTTGAAGCTGGGAATTGCCCCTGCCATTTTAGGGTCCTTTTGCTGTTGATCCAACAGGCAGAGATGGCTGTCACTGTAAAGATCAGGTCCTGATTACCAATAAAAAGTTTGTTGCCTTATCCATTACTATGATAGACCACATTACAACGTCTCTTAAATTATTTACTTAGTACTGTATGAAAAATTATCGTTAGCCTTAGCCATTTAAAACAACAGGCATTTATCAACTAAATCTCTGTTTTAGATCTCTCACAACCCCAGCAATCAAGGTATCTGTTGGGGTTGCAGTCTCATCTGAAGATTTGATGCAGTCTCATCTGAAGATTTGACTGGGGAAGAATCCACATCTAATTTTACTCATGTGGTTGTTAGCAGAATTCAGTTCCATGATAGCTCTTGGACTGGGGACCTCAGTTCCTCACTGGGCTTCCTTGCCAAATGGCCTTCTTCATAGGGCCCCTAACAACACGTTAGATGCTTCATCAGGGCAAGAATTCCAGAATAGCCAGAGGGACAGAGATAGAGATAAAGATAGAGAGAAGACAGATGTCAAATCCTTAATGACCTCATCTCAAAAGTAAAGTGCCATCATTTTTGCCATATTCTGTACATTAGATGCAAGTCACTAAGACCAGCTCACACACATAAGCATGGAAGGGGAGTCACAGAAGGGTATCAATACCAAGAGATATAAATTATTGGGGGTCATTTTAGAAGGTAAAATTGAGTACCACAAAACACTTATGAAGAAATAATTGAAGCAGTAGGTTTATGCTTATTGTACCCTACCACATAGAAGGACTAAATTAAGACCAATCTGGGACCCACGGGAATTCTCTGGGTCTCTCTTAGTACTTCTTTGTCCAATAGTTCTAGTCAATGAAAAGCTGTAGCAGTTCAGTAAAAAAGGATAGTTGTTGACTAAGACCCTAAAAAAATGAGGGTTTGAGTCATTCCATCTCAAGGAGATGCAGGAGCTACTCTGCAGCTAGTAAATATAATACATGAGTGGAAGAAAGAAGCAATGATTACCAATTAATTTCTTCTGACCATTTACAGAAATGAAAACTGTAGCAGCTAAATTTTAGGTGAATTAATAATTTTTTTTTGTCTTCTTCCTCCCACCCCAACTGTCTTATATGAAGAGTACTCCTGTTGTTAAGATTTTAGGTTTAAGGTGAAACTGAATTGACATTATCGAGTGATGATATAATAGCTACTAACATTTTATGTGTTCCACCTGTTAAGATCATGAGTTTTCCATCCAAAGCATAAGAGTGAATGCAAAGGGAGAAAGTGGGGTGGTGGTGAATGGGCTGCACTGGGTGTCCTTCATTTGCTTTCCCAGATCCACTCCCCAAACCTTTCTGTCATTCTTCTGTGCCACCAAAAGCTAACCTCTAAGGATAGCTGGGCTCCTGTTGGGTTCAGTCAATGAGAATCACTGGCAGAAGAGTGGAAAGGGAGTGAGCTTGAGTATTTATCCCTCTGTGTCCCTTCTGGCCACAGTTTGGCAATGGCTACTTTCCTCTCTTGAAAATTCCAGCTTCAATTGGGAAGCCCCATCCTCCTAGAGCTAAGGGTCTCACTGGTTCCAGCAATAGCTTCTTCTCTTTTATCTTTTGGCTGAGGAGAGGTAAAAGCTTTCCATTGTTGCTGGCTCTAGGGTGCTTCACTGTCCCTAGTGGGTTTCTCTTCACGCTGCCAACATATTTATAAATAGTCCTTTTCTTAAACTCTATCCCTTTTGTGTGAATCATCTGTTCATGTTAGGGGTATAATTGATTCAGTTAAGTGATTCATTAGGAGTTTTTGTGAACAAGTTTGGTTTCCATTTCCATTCAGGAAATATACACAATGCATGTTATTCTCATGAATGATTTAATATAGTTTATTACAAAATTTGTCTTGTGTTTCATAAAAGGTGTCCAATAAACATATGTTGAGTTGAATGCATGAGTTGTGACATAAAATCTATCCTGAGCATTTCTTATTTTTGTAAAGACAAAATCTAAGAAACTTTCAAATATAACAAGTCACTGTCAGAATCCCAAAGGATTTACGTGATTGGCCAGAGTTTATTTAATGACTTAGAGAACTCATGTCCTGGGATGCAGAGCTCTGAGTTTTTGTCACATGGAGAACTGACAAATCTAGCCCTCTATAGAATTTATTTTGATGGGCAGGGGTTGGGGAGAGACATATGGATGAGAACTTTTTCTGGTGAGGTGCTTTCAGGAAGGGGATGCAAAGAGACTAGGAATGCCAAATATAACTTTCTGCAAGCAGTAGCTTTTTTGTTTTTAAGATAGAGTCTCTCACTCTGTCACCCAAGCTGGAGTGCAGTGATATTGACTCACTGCAACCTGTACTTCCTGGGTTCAAGCAATCCTCCCAACTCAGCCTCTGGAATAGCTGGGACTACAGGAATGTGCCACCACACCGGCTTTTTTTATTTTTTTATTTTATTTTATTTTTAATAGAGTTGGGGTTTCACCATGTTGCCCAGGCTGCTCTGGAACTCCTGACCTCAAGTGATCCACCCATCTCAGCCTCCTAAAGTGCTGGGATTACAGGCATGAGCCACCACTCCCAGTCCCAAGCAATAGCTCTTTCCAAGGCTGTCTCTGAACATCACCTCTGGTCTCCATAAAGCAGGTCAGTGAATGGGGTGGCTGTCACGCTGAGCTTCATAAAAGCCTGGCCCTCCACTGGCAGCAGCTCACTGGTGGGTTATTCTACTCCACTTCACCCTACTTCTAGTCTACCAAATGCGATAGATGGTACTCAATGCACCCCAGAGCATCTCAGAGGAGACTAATTAGATTTGCAAAATGCCTTCTGCTATTTTTAGAGTTTGACTTTCAGTTGACATTAAGGCAAAATATTTGGATAAAATGCTGTCCTTGGCTTTGAGAAGCTGGCATGAGTTGGCCCAGTGAGGTGCTTTTTGATCCAGCCTTCCTCAAATGGAGAGAGTGCTGGACCATGGTGAGTTTCCAGATTTCTTGAATCTCAATCCTAAGTCCCTTCAAGACTTGCACTCTGACTCAGAAAATATCTGCCAAAATATGGGTTTCAAACCTTCCATTTGTATATGTGTTTTCCCTGTTTTAATCTTTGCCAGAAAGATAGGCCCTAGAATTTTTCATTCATTTTCAGCTGTCTTTGGTGTTTCCCTGAGTTCCCTAAGATTTGCTCATGTCTTTCTTGTTGATATCTATGGAAAAACTACTTAGCATGGCATTGACAAAGAATTTGTAGAACAAAAACGAAGCTTATATAATATTGTTATATTAAGAAGTATACAAAGCCATATATACAGTGTGATCACAACCACTTAAAATATGCTCAAGAAATACAACATTTATGCCTTTGGGTGGCAGCAAAAAGAGTTGTTTTTTACATATTTTAGAAATAATTTGTATAAACATGATCACATCTATGGTGAAAATATTAACTTTATTTAAAATAAACAAAATATATTTGGGGCCACTGTTTACGATGGCACAGTTTGTAACTAGCCAGGGCATGTGGCTGAATGTGGTTAAAATCGAGACCAAGCTCAGTTGTGGCCTGGAGGTACACCTGTCCAGGAGGCTATCTCTTTCTAATTTATCTGCCTAGAGTGGGGTCTTTTCTAATTCCCATAGAGGCTTCGTAAAAACTAGCCGAACTTCAGAATATGGAGCTGATGAGTAAGCTGATTAGTTTCATGATGATGACATTGGGGTCCTTGCTAATTTCTCTAAGTGGGACAATTGTGTTTTCCATGTTCCTCATCCTCTGACATCATTAGAAGCCCAGAACAACAGTTGTATAATTGTGCTTTGTTGGTTCCAAATAGAGCTGAGCGATTCAAATCCAATACCCTCTGCTGGAAAGACATGCCAACTTTGCATCCCAAAGCTTGATTTCAGCAAAACACTGTAGGTGTTTTGGATCATTCAGCCTAAGACTTTCTGAGCAAGTGTTGTTCTCAGAAGGAAGTTGGGCTAACTTCTGTCTAATGCAAGTTAATCAGAAATGCCTTAGCCCAGATTTTCCAAATTGAGTTCTGCAAGATATTAATGTGGTTTTATATCCAAACATCCACACATGGGCACATAAATGATGTAACAATAATTTGTTCTACAGTTATATAAAAGAGTATTAAGTGAGATGCTTTCTGTTTTTTCAGAGACCTCAAAGGTCAAGAACAACACAGCAGTCCCTAGTACTCCCACATGCTACAGAGGCACACTTCCAGGGCTTGTTCTAGTCCTATGCCCTTCTAGGTTCAGTATTAGGAAAGGTCGATGGAATAAAACACTTTGGAGAGATGAAAAAGTAGACTCGTTAGATAAGGAGCTGTCAGAAAGCTGTGAGTCCTCACTCCCTTCTCCACCATAGCACATGGGGTGCTTGCCCTACAACTCCAGTCATGCAAGGAGAGCCTCAGGAAGACATCTGAAGAACTTGACATAGTTTCCCTGGAGTTGAGAAGTGCAGAACTTGGTATCTGATGAACATTTGAAAAGTTTGAACACGAGAGCTGGAACTGAAGCTTCCCAGTTGGCACAGGAGCAAGGAGAGCTGCTCTGGGAAGGGCCTCTCTCTCTATTATTGTTGACATATGAAAAACTATCCACAATTAATGTATACAACTTGATGAGTTTGGAGACAAGTATGTATCTATGAAACTATAATCACAATCGATGCTGTAAGCCCATTCAACACCTCCGAAAGTTTCCTCTCATCCTCTTATTTCTTCTTTTTGTGATAAGAAGACTTAACAAGACATCTATAATTTCAGCCAATTTTTGAGTATACAGAATACTATTAACTATTATAAGCACTATGCTGTACAATAAACCTCTAGGACTTATTTTTTTTATGTAACTGAAACTTCGTACCCTTTGATTAATACCTCCCCATTTTCATCTCCTGCCAACCACTGTAACCGCCATCTCGCTCTCTACTTTGATAAATTTGACTCTTTTAGATCCATCTTATAAATGGTATTATGTGATATTTTTCCTTCTGTGTCTGACTTGCTTCAGTTAGCATAGTATTTTTCAAGTTCACCATGTTGTCAAAAATGGCCGGGTTTCTTTCTCTTTTGAGGCTAAACGCTATTCTACTATATGTATAAACCACAGTTCATTTATTCATTCATCAATGGACATTTAAATTGCTTATATGTCTTAGCTATCATGAATAATGTTGCAATGAACATAGGAATGCATAATTTTTTTTAAATTTTAAGTTCTGGGATACAGGTACAAAACGTGCAGGTTGCATAGGTATACAAGTGCCATAGTGGTTTGCTGCACCTATCAACCTGTCATCTAGGTTTTGAGCCCCGCATACATTAGGTATTTGTCCTAATGCTCTCCCTCCCCCTTGCCTCCCACCCCCGGACAGGCCCTGGTGTGTGATGTTCCCCTCCCTGTGTCCATGTGTTCCCGTTGTTCAACTCCCACTTGTGAGTGAGAACATGCAGTGTTTGGTTTTCTCTTCCTGTGTTAGTTTGCTGAGGATGATGGTTTTCGGGTTTATCCATGTTCCTGCAAAGGACATGAACTCGGGAATGCATAAATCTTTTTGAGATTCTGGTTTCAATTCCTTTGGACAAATGCCCAGAAGTTGGATGGCTGGATAAAATGATAGTTCTATTTTTAGTTTTTGAGTAATTGCCATATTGTTTTCCGTAGTAGATACACCAATTTACTTTCCCACCAATAGTGTACAAGGATTCTATTTTCCCCACATCTTCTCCAATATTTGTTATCTTGCTTGACATTCAATATTGCTATATATGTATATAAAATAGCCATCATATGTGAAATAATATTACATTGTGGTTTTGATTTGCATTTCCCTGATGGTTAGTGATGTTGAATGCCTATTTGTATACCTGCTGGCCATTTGTATATCTTCTTTGGAAAAATGCCTATTCAGTACCTTTTCCCATTTCTTAACATTTTTTTCTATTAATCTGTAGAAGTTCCTTATATAGTTTAAATATTAGCCCTTTATCAGATAGTGTATGGTTTGCCAATATTTTCTTTGATTTCATAGGTTGCCTTTCATTTTGTTGATTGTTTCCTTTTCTGTGCAGAAGCTTTTTAGTTTAATGTAATACCACTTGTCTATTTTTGCTTTTACTGCCCAAGCTTTTTGTGTCATCCAAAAAATTATTGCCAAGACCAATATCCAGAAGCGTTTTTCCTATTTTTTTCTAGAAGATTTACGGTTTCAGGTCCTATTTTTAAATACTTAATCAATCTTGAGGGTCTTTTTGTATGGTATGAGGTAAGAGTTCAATTTTGTCCTTTTGTTTGTGGATATCCAGTTTTTCTAACACCACGTATTATTGAAGAAAACATCCTTTCTCTCTTCTCTTCTCCTTCCTCCCTTTCTCCCTTCTTTCTTTCCTTTTCACTTTTTTCTTTTCTTTTCTTCTTTTCTTCTTTCTCCCTCCTCTTCATCTTCTTCCCCTCGCTTCTCTCTCTTTTCTTTTTTTTCCCAGAGTCTCACTCTGTTGCCCAGGGTGGAGGGCAGTGGTGCAAATTTCACCCCAACCTCCACTTTCTGTGTTCAAATGATTCTCGTGCCTCAGCCTCTCAAGTAGCTGGGATTTTACAACTGTCAAATATCAGTTGACTGTAAATACATGAGTTTATTTGAGGTTCACTATTCTGTTCCATTGGTCTATCTGTTTGTTTCTAAGTCAGGATCATACTATTTTTATTACTAAAGCTTTGAAATATACTTTGAAATCAGAAAGTGTGTTATTTCTCAAGATTATTTTTAGCTGCTCAGGATCTTTTATGGTTCCAAGTGAATTTTAGGATGTTTTTCTATTTCTATAAAATTGCATTATAATTTTGATAGGAATTGCATTGAATCTGTAGATTGCTTTGGGTAGTATGGACATCTTAACAGTATTAATTCTTCCAATCCATGAACACAGGGTGTCTTTTTATTCTCTTGTGTGTAACAAGTCTTTTATGTTTTTAAATTAAGTTTATTCCTAATTATTTTAGGTTTTTGATGCTATTGCAAATGAGATTTTTCTTTCCAGATTATTCTGTTTATAAAAATTCATTTTTTAATATTGATTTTACACCTTGCAGTTTTGTTAAATTCATTTATTGGTTCTAAGTATTTTTGTGGTGTCTTTAGTGCCTGCTGTTTCCTGTTGGCTTTCTATCTGGATGATCTTTTCATTATTGCAAGTGAGGTATTGAAGTTTTCTAGTATTATTGTATTTCTGGCTATCCTTCAGCTCTGTTAATATTTTCCTTATAAATTTAAGTGTTCCAATGTGGAAACATTTAATTTCCTTATAATACTTATTTTCCTTATAATTTTAAGTGTTCCAGAATTTAAGTGTTCCAATGTTGGGTGCATATAATTTTAATTGTTACATGTTAAATTGACAGTTTTATCTTATGTAATGACTTTCCTTTTCTGTTGTAGCAGTTTATTACTTAACGTATATTTTGTCTAATGTAAGTATAGCCACCCATTCCCTGTTTTAGTTACCATTTGTATGGAATATCTTTTCTCATCCTTTCACTGTTAACCTATATGTGTTCTTAAATCTAAAGTGGGTCTCTTATAGACAGAATATAGTTGGATTTCGTTTTTTGTTTCCATTTAGCCACTATGTGTCTTTTGATTGATTAATTTAACCTATTTACATTTAGAGTAACTATTGGTAAGTAAGGATCTATTATTGCCATTTTGTTAGTTTTTTTTTTTTTTTCTATTTTGTAGTTCTTTTCTTTTGTTCCCCTCTTGCTGTTTCCTTTGTGATCTGATCATTTTTTTGTAGGGATATACTTTGATTCTTTTCTTTTTATAATTTTTTGTTTCTGCTATATTCTTTCTTAGTGGTTACTATGAGAATTGCATAAAATTTTTTATTATTGTTAAGAGTCTCTTTTGAGCTGATATCAACTTTAGCTGCATACAAAACATGATGCTACACCCTCCCAATAGTTAATGTTATTGATATCAGAATTTACTTTCTAAATATTTTATACTTGGTACAAACAAATTTTGGGGGTGTATTTATTCTCGATACTTTTGTCTTTTAACTTTTGTACTAGGAATAAATGTGATTATTTGTCACCCTTATACTACTACATTACTCTGTATTGGCCTATATGCTTATCTTTACCATTAAGATTTATACTTTTATATGTTTTGTTTTGCTTGCCAGTGTCCTTTTGTTTACACTCAAAGAACTCCCTTTAGAACTTTTTGTAAGGCAGGTCTAGTTGTGACAAATTCCTTCAGTTTTTGTTTGTTTGGGAAAGTTTTTGTTTTTCTACAGTCAGTTTTGCTGGATATAATATTACTGGTTTTTTTTTCTTTCAGCACTTTAAATATCTCATCACACTGTTTCCTAGCCTGCAAGATTTCTGCTGAAAAATCCTTTGAAAGTATTATAGCAGTTTATTTGTATATGATGAGTCAGTTTTCTCTTGTTGCTTTCACAATTTTCTCTTTGTCTTTGAGTTTTGACAATTTAATTATAATGTGTCTCAATGTAGACTTTTTGAGGTTAAACTTATTGGGGTTAAGATTCATGAATTTGTATGACCATTTCCTCCCCAGATTTGGGAAGTTTTCAGTCATTATTTCTTTAAATAAGCTTTTTCTTTCGCTTCTGGGACTCCAAAAATGCATATATTGATGGTGGCCTATAACTCCTGTAGGTTCTCTTTACTTTTTTAAAAAATGTTTTTTTCTTTTATTTTCTATGACTGCATAATTTCAAATGGCCTGTCCCTGGGCTTACTGATGTTTTCTTCTGCTTGATTGAGTTTGCTTTTGGTACTCTCTGTTGAAATTTTCCATTCCAGTCATTGTATTATTCAACTCAAGAATTTATACTTGCTTCTTTATGGTTTCTTTTTATTGAACTTATTTTGTCATTATTATTTTTCTGATATCATTTAGTTATCTTTTTGTGTTATCTTGTAGCTGAGTTTTATTTTATTATTAAGTTCTGGGGTACAGGTGCAGAGCGTGCAGTTTTGTTACATAAGCATACACGTGCCATGGTGGTTTTCTGCACCTGCCAACCCATCACCTACATTAGGTATTTCTCTTAATGTTATTCTCCCCTAGTCCCCCACTCCCTGGCAGGCCCCAGTGCGTGATGTTCCCCTCCCTAAGTTCATATGTTCTCATTGTTCAGCTCCCATTTATGAGTGAGAACATGCTATGTTTGGTTTTCTGTTCTTGATCACTGAGTTTTAAAAGGAGATTAAATTATTTGTCAGACAGTTCATAGATCTTCATTTTTATAGATCTGGTTACTGGAGATTTATTTTGTTCTTTTGGAAATGCTAAACCTCCCTGAAACTTAGTGATCCTGTGGCCTTGTGTTGGTACGTGCATATTTGAAGTAGTCACTTTTACTAGTCTTTGCAGACTGGACTCAGCAAGGAAAGCAATAGTTAGCTTGACAAAAGATTCCAGGTAGGCATGCTGTTGGGGTATGTGGATGGGTGATGGTCCCAGAGCCTGGGTCTTCATGGGAAAACCTGGAGCCTGGATCTATGAGGGCAGACCCACAACAAGTCTTGAGGGGCAGGTCTTTATGCCAGGATCTGTGAAGAAGCTGGACACTCCCTTTCCTCTCTTTTCCCCATAGGAGACTTCAGGCCTGAAGGTATATCTCTCTGTAATGCACTGCATGGGCTTGTGAGAGGAGTGCTGTGGGTAATGCGAAACTATCCTTCCAACTCTGTTTAATATATCTTTTCTCATTTTTGGGCTCCACCCAGGTGCTGTAATCTCTCACCTGGATTCCAGAGCTCTTTTGAAGATATTTTCCTTTATGAATGGTTATAAAATTGGTATTTCTGTAGGAGGATGAGGGCTGTCACCTTATATATTGTTATCTTTCTGACATCATTCTGAAGTATTATTATAGAATTAGCCCCTGCCATCCTACTTGTTAAATATTATTTCACATCAAACTGTTCTCTGCAGTCATTTCTGAGTTTTCCTGTGGTGTTGCAATACTTACATAGAAGAGCAAGTTTCTCTGACCCCTTAGTTCCAATTATCTTGTTATAATTTTGCTCCCTTATCTGTTTATTCTATTGCTTCCACTGGAACTGATGCTGATTTCTCCCCAGCCCCAGTGAGAATATGCTGCTTCTCTCATGTCCAAGATGTCCATCTTGCCTACTCTCCTGCATTCTCTGGAAGAAGAAATCAGATCTGCCCCCTTGAAACAGGGGTTGTACAACATTGACTGTTTCAGAAGCCAGCTACCTCTTTGTGTTTCTGCTGCCAGTGCTGCTTCCAGTTGAGAGTTCCTTCAAGAACAGAATGCTCAGTGGTGCCACTTATACTTTGCTGTCTCTACATGTCCAGAAGTCATTTGCCTCAAACATCTGGGCTACTCCTGCCCTCTCCACATGTCTAGAGTCTTTTCCATCCCATAGAGGAAGAAGTTTCTCTCTCCTCTATTCCAAATTCCCACTGCACTTTCTAACCTGGATTAACTACTTCTCCAGTATGACTGGCAAAGCAAATGTTAATTTCCTTTAGGGGGATGCTCTGTCACCAAAAAATATTGTATAATTTTAGCCTGATGAACCTAGCAAGACAATAAAAAAATTACTTTGTCTTGTGCTGAAATGATCTTTGATCCCTTTTTCACATTAGAAACTGAATACATTTGTGCAATTGTCTTAACAATTATGTGATAAACTATTTTAAAAATATGTTCTGCTACACCAATTGACCACATTAGTGACATCTTTGTTATGCAGATTGTCTTATAATTTCAACACACTTTTGTCATTGTATTCAAATTTTATTCCGTGGTAAATATTTATGATTCCAACTTATTCTCAAAGGACATGACAGAAAAAAAAAAAGAACATGTGGACTCTCATGTTCCTCACACTGTATCTGAATAAAACAAACAAAAAGTCAGAAAGCAATTCAAAGTAAAGGCAATAATTGCACTTTATAGCACATGAACCCCTGACTCTCTTGTCATTCCATTGATGCATAAGAGTGGTGATGGTATTCAAACTGTTAAATGGTTTAATTAGCTTGGTAAATACTGCATTAACAGATGAATTGGGGCTGGCAAGTAGGGAGTAGATGAAGACTGGTAAGTCTGTTTCAAAACTGTGTGCCTATTATTTGAGTCTCTTTTCTCCTAGAATCCTATTGGCAGAGAGGATGAGCAATCATAATTTGACACAGCAGTTAAGAGTCCAGGAGTTTCAGGAGGTACCACAAAAGTCTGTCGTTTATCTCTCTGCCCAGGAGATAAGGAAAGAGCTCCAATGACCTTCAGGGAATGTGTTATGTTTGTCTTTCTGCCTGGAGGCTTTTGTCAATTACAGGTTTTATAAATATAAACTGGGTACCCTACTGGGGAGGCAGCGAAAGGGCTTTAGGGATTTTTTTCTGTATTACTTCTTATTAGTGAGGATGAAGCAGTTCCTGTTTGGATGGGAGACTTAATTCATTGAGGTCGCCAGAAAAAAAGAAAAAAATTCAGAGGAGACAGGAGAGGAATTAAAACCAGTGTCATGAGGCTGGCCAGAAGAAGAATGAAGTTCGGAAGAGTAAAGGGAAAGGCAAAGCTTTGAAGCTGGAGCACAGGCATGTCTTGAGGCTCTGCCTACAGAAGGTAAAGCTGTACCCTCTTAGACAAGTACTGCAGTTCATGCTTAGAGAGCAGTATAGGAGCAGGTGTAAGGAGTCTTGCGACTACAGGTCCAGGATAAAAATATGCCAGGGGTGGTCGGGGAGTCTGCTGAGCTGTATGGGGGTGGATGCACACAGATTGAATATGCCTGATCTGGTGGAGAGCTGACTTCCTGCAGTGACTGAGCGCCTGCCAAGATGCATCAAATCTAGCAATCACTACCCACTTCTTTTAGGATGTGTGGGTAAAATTGATGCAACCTTAAGCAGCTTGAAATTTGTCTCTAGTATTAATAGTTTGATGTCTGGGAAAGAAGACTGAGGGCCTCAAGACACAAGATATTGACATTTCTTTTTATTCTCCCGCTAAAGGATGATAACGTAGAGGTGAAAGGAAGGTGTGTGAAGTGAACCTTGTAGAAAATTTAAAAGAAACAAGTCATGGTCCTGTGGACTGTGTTTTAAGATACCTGAATAATAAGCTTGCTGCTGCTAGAGGCTACTGGATGGAAAGGGTTTTCTAAAGAGTTAACTTACTCCCTTGATCAAGAGGGATTTAAACTGAAATTCGAGAGAGATAGAAGCAGCATTCAGATAAAACAATACATTAGGAAACTGGAGGATGAAGGGCATGGTCTAGAACAGCTATACACAAACGTGAGGCACTTCAGTTCCCTATGAGGTTAATTGGTGTTCAGCTAAAAATGGTTCTGTGATCAAGTAAGAGTGAGAAACCCCAGGTTACACAGAGCTAATCAGGTTTCTTTAGAGAAACCTAACCTCTCACACCAATATGCATGGTGACTTTGAGAGGGGGTTAAAGAACGAAGTGTTCCATAACTTGTTTAACCATAGAACTTTATTTTTTCCCACTGACACTTACTTAAGTATCATAAATAAGCTAGTGACTCATGGCAATTCAACTGGGAAACACTGATTTAGAAGAATGTATCTCTATAGAATCCCTTTTACCTCCTTCCACAATTCTACAAACATCTGAGAAGATTGATTCGGATTTGAAAGGGCTCAATAAATAAAGGCCTATTCCCTACTATGGGTGCCAGTTTAGAGATGAACAATGAAGTCGGAAAGAATATCTAGGTGATCTTTCTTATTAATCAAAACCAGATGGAGAACTAATAAAATAAATTTTATTTATTTTTAAAAATTTGTTTTTTTTTTTTTTTTTTTTTTTTTTTTTTTTTAAGACAGAGTCTTACTGTGTCACCAGGCTGGAGTACAGTGACCTGATCTTGACTCACTGCAACCTCTGCCTCCTGGCTTCAAGCAGTTCTCCTGTTTCAGCCTCCCGAGTAGCTGGGACTACAGGCATCTGCCACCATGCCTGGCTAATTTTTGTATTTTTAGTAGAGGCGGGGTTTCATCATGTTGGCCAGGATGCTCTCGATCTCTTGACTCATGATCTGCCCACCTCGGCCTCCCAAGGTGCTGGGATTACAGGCATGAGCCACTACACCCGGCCTACTTTTAATTTTTTTAAGAGATGGTGCTCACCATGTTGCCTAGGCTGGTCTTGAACTCCTGGGCTCAAGTGGTCCTCCCACCTTGGCCTCCCAAAGTGCTGGGATTACAGGCATGAGCTACTATGCCTGGCTCCAGATCTTTTAGTCATGAGGTGCCATGGACTGAATTGGGTTCCTGTGTGGAAGCCTTTACTCCCATAGTAATTGTATTTGGAGATGCAGCTTTTGGGAAATAATTAGGTTCAGATGGAGTCATGAGGGTGGAGCTTTCCTAATGTGATTAGTTCCTTTATAAGAAGAGAGACCAGAAAGATTCCCCTAGCCTCCTTCCTTGTGAAGACTCGGCAAGAAGACGACCATCTGCAAGCCAGGAAGAGGACCCCACCAGAACTTGACTATGCTAGCACTCTGATCTTGGATTCCACCCTCCAGGACAGTGAAAACATAAATTTCTGTTGTTGAAGCCACCCTGTCTATTGTGTTTTGTTATAGCGACCTGAGCTAGCTAAGACATATGGGGGCTTCCTAAAGAAAACTCAATCCATTTCGTCAGAAGAAGCTCTGGAAAAAATGTAGCCCTTTGCAATGGAGCAGTTTAGTGATTGGCTAAGAACTTATCAAATCCATACAAGTGAGCATATCTGCCCTGTAGGGCAACTGTGTTCTCCCAGACTCATCAATTACCTATGTCATGCCTTCTCCTTCAGGGAGGGCATTGGAGGCAAAAGCAGGTAGAAGAAAATGTGTTATTCTCTCACAAGGTTCTCAGTTTACCCGAAAAGGAAGCTAAATTACTGAGCAAGAATTTGGAATAGTATTTATATAAATATAAATATAGTATCTTACATACTATCTTGTATGTATTTTGAAATATTATTTATATACGATACTATATAAAATATTTATACATATTTTATACTTATATACATATATACTTATAAGATACTATATGTAAAAGATACATCCAAATATACATATAAATATAGTATCTATATAAGATACTATATATACTATAACTTACATATAGTATATGTATATATTACATATAAATACATATACATATACATATCTTACATACGTAGATGCTATATTTATATGTATATAATAGATATATGTATATATGTATATAATATAGGTATATAATACATATATCTATTATATTTATATAATAGATATACATATATGTATATAAGATACTATATATAATACTCTGATATACTCTTTATATGTATATACTTGATATATGTATATTATATATAAACACTATAATTTATATACTATCTTATGTATTTAAGATGTTATATTTACATAATTACATAAATACTATAATTAGTGTAAATATGATTCCAAATTCTTCCTCAGTAATTTACCATCTTTTTTGGGTAAACTAGGAACCTTGTGAGGGAATAACACATTTTCTTCTACCTGCTTTTGCCTCCTATGACTGTTGGATAAACAAAGAGCAGTGCTCAGTGAATATTTTCCAAATAGGTAAATCCATGAGATTCATCTTTGTCTTCCCTAGTCCAGTCACAGAAATTCCAATTATCTCATTAAGACCAATAAACACATCAGTGTACACTAGGTCACACCTGTGGATGCACCTTGCTGGCATATACAGGACTACAGGCAGAGAAAAGGAAAGAAAAGATTTGGGGAGGGAATATGTTCTTAGGAACTAAAGAGGATATCAAAAATTTATCGTGGATTCTAAGGACTACCTTGGCAAAGAAGTTGTGAACTGAAGACCATGATTTTGAGACCTGAAAAACTTGGGGATTTTTGTAATATTCTTCTATAATGTCTGATTCCTTGAATATTTCCATTTGT
This sequence comes from Chlorocebus sabaeus, assembly GCF_047675955.1. Classification (NCBI taxonomy): domain Eukaryota; kingdom Metazoa; phylum Chordata; class Mammalia; order Primates; family Cercopithecidae; genus Chlorocebus; species Chlorocebus sabaeus. The sequence goes on from NC_132922.1 coordinate 16,115,357, forward strand.
TTTCATTTCCATCATGACTAAGAATCATAAAGGCAAAGGCCTGTGAGTTTTTCTTTGGAAGCACCCAGAAGAAGATGAACTCGAGAGATTCAACCAGGCTTAAGGGGAGGGACCCCCATAGATAGAGGGGGCTATGGGATTAGTGGTAAGGGAAAGAGTAGACTGCAAGAGCTAGTTGGGGACAGATGAGGGGCCCTCCCCTTCAATGGTCATTGGATTTCACAAGGGTGGAGCTCATGATGAATTGTAAAATGTGAGGATGTACCTTGTTTAAATAAAATAGACCTACAAAATGGACTTGTGGAATAACAGTTTCCATCTAGATAAGGTACACCGGTGTGGAAAAGTTGAAATCTGCACATTGAAGCAAGGGTACTATCATACTGAATTCTAGTCTTCCCATACAACAGGCATTGTCAAGATGCAAACTGGCTGTAAAACCATTAATTAATTAGTTAATGAGATACACAGTTTGCATTACATAGACCCCTATTGGTTATCATACACGTGGGAGTTAGTAATACGTAGTAAAAGTAATAATTACTGAGGTTCCCTTTTTAAACTCTTGATTTTGGTATTTTAGTTTACTCAGGTATATGCTACATGCAAAACTGCAAGATCATGGTCAAGGGTGATAATAGAGACTACGTGTGAATTGAAGGGCAAGTAGAGCTGTGTTGAGTTTTGGTTTTGAAACATTTTTTAACCAATTTGTTTTTTTAGCTTGTTATTACAAGAACAACTTTAGGTTATCTAAAACATTTTTATTTCTAACATTTTTGGAGAAAATGCAGCTTCGTTATTTTGAGTTCGAAATTCTCTACCAAAGTTCTTTCATTTCCAAGGGAGCAATTGTTTTTCTAGCCTGAAACATTGCTGAAATTGTTTATCAGATCTAGGAGCTTTGGGGGCCAAGACTACGGAATTTTCTAGGTATTGAATCATATCATCTGAAAACAGAAATAGTTTGTGTCTTTTCTTCCTATTTGGATGACATTTATTTCTTTCTCTTGCCTGATTGCTCTGCCTAGGACTTCCAGGACTATGAATAGGAGTGGTGAGAGTGGGCATCCTTCTCTTGTTTTGGTTCTCAAGGAGAATGGTACCAACTTTTGCTCATTCAGTATGATGTGGGCTGTGGGTTTGTTATAGATGACTCTCATTATTTTGAGGTATGTTCCTTCAATATCTAGTTTTTAAGGGTTTTTAACATGTGGGGATGTTGAATTTTATCAAAAGCCTTTTCTGCATCTATTGAGATGATCATATGGTTTTTGTTTTCCTTTCTGTTTAAGTGATTAATCACATTTATTAATTTCTGTATGTTGAACCAACATTGCACCTCCTACTTGATCATGGTGGATAAGCTTTTTCATGTGCTGCTGGATTTGATTTGCCAGTATTTTGCTGAAGTTTTTGTATCCACATTCATCAAAGACATTGGCCTAAAGTTTTCTCTTTTTGTTGTGTCTCTGCCAGGTTTTGGTTTCAGGATGACATTTGCCTCATAGAATGAGTTAGGGAGGAGTCAGGAGTCCCTCCTCAATATTTTGGAACAGTTTCAGTAGGAATGGCACCAGCTCTTCTTTGTATGTCTGGTAGAATTCAGCAGTTAATCTGTCTGGTCCTGGGCTTTTTCTGGTTGTCAGGCTTTTTATTACTGATTCAATTTTGGAATTTGTTGTTGATCTGTTCAGGGATTTAATTTATTCCTCGTTCAGTCTTGAGAGGTTGTATGTTTCCAGCCATTCATCCATTTCTTCTAGGTTTTCTAGATTGTTTGCATAAAGGTGTTTGAAATAGTCTCTGAGAATTTTCCGTATTTTTGTGGATTTGGTGGTAAAGTCCTCTTTGTCCTTTCTGATTGTGTTTCTTTGGCTCTTCTCTTTTTTTCCCTCTATTATTCTAGTTAGCGGTCTATCTTATTTATTCTTTCAAAGAACAAACACCTGGATTCGTTGGTCTTTTGTATGATTTTTTGCATCTCAATTTCCTTCAGTTCAGCTCTGATTTTGGTTATTTCTTGCCTTCTGCCAGTTTTGGCATTGATGTGCACTTGTTTCTCTAGATGTGACGTTAGGTAGTTAATTTGAGATCTTTCTATTTTTTTGATGTGGGCATTTAGGTGTATTAACTTCTCTCTAACACTGCTTTAGCTGTATCCCAGAGATTCTGGTATGTTGTATCTCTGTTCTCAACAGTTTCAAAGAATTTCTTGATTTCTGCTTTAATTTCATTGTTTATCCAAAAGTAATTCAGGAGTAGGTTGTTGAATTTTCAGTCCAAGCTGAGGGCCAAATCAATAGTGCAATCTTATTCACAATAGCCACAAAACAATAAAATACCTAGGAATTCAGCTAAGCAGAAAGGTAAAAGATCTCTACAATTGGAGTTACAGAACACTACTCAAAAAAATCAGAGATAATACGAGTAAATAAAAAAATTTATTCCATGCTTATGGATAGGCATAATAAATATTGTTAAAATGGCCATACTGGCCAAAGCAATTTACAGATTCAATGTTATTCCTATCAAATTACCAATGGCATTCTTCACAGAATTAGAAAAAAAATTTTAAACTTCACATGGAACCAAAAGAGAGCCTGAATAGCCAAGGCAATCTTAAGCAAAAAACAGCAAAGCTAGAGGCATCAATTAACTGACTTCATACTATAAGGTTATAGTAACAAAAACAGCATGATACTGGTACAAAAACAGACACATAGACTAATGGAACAGGGTAGTGATAAGAAAGTGGAGGGACCTTCCTCTCTCCGTTACCTCCCTTTCTTCTATTTTCTCTCCATGCTTATTGTGTGTTCAGGGCGAGAGATACAAAATAAAGATTAGTAGCATTTCATTCATTTATGTTCTCAAGGAGTTCACGGAAGGGAGAAAGTAGCTAACAAAACATAACTAAAAAGTAACATAAGAAATTATATTTATGTGTTCAAATTGTGAAATTAAATATAGAGAGTTATGTGTGCATGGTGGCATTAGCTAGAGGGCTGGTTCCACTTGAATATGGTCTGTAAGAATGTATAGGAGTTTGTACTTCAGCTGAGTGAAATACACAAGAAACTTTCCAAGAATTCCAAGCAGAGAGGCCAGCTTTAGGAGAGGCATGGGGACATGTAAAAGTGTCATGGTATATTCAGGGGAATGATTAACTGCTTGGTGAAGTTGAGTTAAGAGAGATAAAGGAAGAACTCCAAGATAAGGATGAAAATGTAAACCTGTAGAGTGTCTGCCTTCATATACGTGGCATGTGTTAGGAGGATGGTCTCGATCTCCTGACCTCGTGATCCGTCTGCCTCGGCCTCCCGAAGTGCTGGGATTATAGGCGTGAGCCACTGCGCCTGACCAAGAGAAGAATTTTAAATGGAGGAATCAAATTATTAGATTTGCCTTTTAGCATATAGAAATTACTGAGTGTTTAATGGTATGGCCAGGAACACTGAACATCATGAAATACAATCTACCTTACATAGCCTTGAAAACAGTACATTTTGAAAGGTTCAGAGAAAAGAATGATCTTATAGCTTCAGATGTGAAAAGAGAGAACTTGTTAAGAGACACCACAAGATGAAACCCTTAACATATTTATTTTTCTTGTATTCAACAAGGTTTTATCAACTAACAACTATGTGTCAAGGACTGCACTAGGTTCTAGGAATAGAGGTGTGAACAACACTATTGTGACTTCCGCTCCTGTGGAGCTTTTAGTCCAGAACTTGCAGGCACAGCCCATTGGTTGGCTGTGAAGTGAATTTAATGTTTTCGTGCAACAGCAGCAGCAAAAGGAGGAGGAGGAGGAGGAGAGGAAGAAAGACATAGCAAGGCATAGAACAGAGTAGAACAGAAAGCAGTGGGGCACATTCACATAGTGGGAGTAAGAACTGCTTCATTAAACTACTCTTTCCTGACATCCGTCTATTAATACATGCACTGGGTCATGACATAGATGTCTTACTGGGGTCATGGTTAAAAGAGTTTGAAAAGCCACTGTTTTTAGGCACATGTCTTTGAGTCTTTGCTGAAATCCACTTAAGATGCAGTAATGCAAGTTTTTTAAATTTCTCAGACCCTTCTCTGCTAATTTCATACTATCAGGTTCTCTCTCTTCTGCTCCTGTTCCCGCCTTTCTCTTCCATTCTTTTGGCACTTACTTAGTGTATTTCTTGCAGTCATTCACATTTGTAGGGACAGACTGATAATTATTTAATGAATAGACTTACATTTATTGAGGACCTACATCATGTTAAGCTCTGATGATATTTGAAGGTGGTTTAAAACAAGTAAGATTCCCTACCAAAAATAGTTTATAATTTAGTAGAAGAGAGAACGAAAAAATTACACAAATAACTATGTAATGACAAACTTTGATAAGGGATATCTGAGAGAAGTTCAGATTGCCAGAAGAGTATAAAAGTGGTGTGTGTGTATATGGACAGAGGTGGGATGTTTCTGAACAAGTTGGGGTAGGATGGTGTGGGTCAGGGAAAGAGTTATTCATTTTCTAAGTCTGTTATAACAAAATACCACAAACCTGATGGCTTACAACATCCAAAATGTATAGTCTCACAGTTCCAAAGGCTAGAAGTGAAAAATCAAGGCGTTGGCAGTGCCATGCTCCCTTCGGGGCTCCAGAGGAGATGCCTCTTCCTAACTCCTGGTAATTCCCAGCCAGCTTTGCTGTTTCTTGCCTTGTAGCTCTGTCACTTAGATCTCTGCCTCTGCTGTTACTGGGCATTTGTCCCTGTGTGTATCTTGTGTGTTCTGTACTTTTTTTTTTTTTTTTTTTATAAGGGCATCACTCACTCAATTTAGGGCATATTCTAATTTAGTATGATCTTAATTACATTGGCAAAGACCCTATTTCCAAATAAGGTCTCATTCTGAGGTTTCAGATGGACATGAGTTTTGGGGGACATGATTCAACCCACTACAAAGGACCCTCTTGAGCTAAGAGCTGGAGAGTGAAAAGGGAGATTAGGCAAAGAGAGTGGTCCAGAGACGGGGAAGAGTGTGACTGGGAAGGTGCATGGGAGAGGAAAGCAAGTGGGGTCAAAGCCTCAGGGATGGGGAGGTCAAATATGGTATAACTGTGGGCCCCCTTATGGGGACCAGATCATGCAGGGTCTGATCTGCTGTGTTAAGGGGTTGGGTCTTAGGATGATAAGCAGTGGGAGGCCAATGACAGCTTTATATCTTATTTGTACAGCTGGCCTTGACCATGAAGAATGCTTTGCCTCATGGATGCTGAGGATTATTTCTGTATTCTGGAGAAATATCCACTGTTCTTTTACGTCCTAACTGAACAGGCCTCCTAAGAAAATTCCTCCCTGAAATCCCTGTTCTCCGGAGCACTCCATCCTTGGGAGGTGGATAAAATTCATCATGTCCCAAATTAAGAGATGAATTGTGTTATCACTGTCTGGCTTCTTACTCTTCAGTCACACTGGATTGGGCGTCCCATCATAGTACCCCTGTAGAACTCTGTTCTCTCCATCACAAAACCTGTTACACGGTAATGAAATGGACTGCTGACTTGTCTCTTTCTCTACATGTAAGTGTGAATGTCCCCAGGACAGATCGTTGCTAAGCCCTGATGTCTAGAACATTGTTTAGCAATAAATATTTAGTGAGACAATGAAGGAAGGAAGGAATTGGAGAGGGCAACATTTTCTCCGTCAAGGAGGCAAAGACATTACTCCCCAAAGCAAGAAGAAAAAAAAAAGCCAAAGAAATCTTGCGTGTGTTTCAATGTTGTCTCTGTAGACCATTTTCTCCTGTCTTCCAGAAAAACTGTGGCCAAATGGTCTCTTGCCTCCATCCCGGGGCAATCTCTTAGGTTCCACTGAATATACTCCATGAGTGTGGCATGAGCACTAAAGGAGGAAGGGTACTTCTGATAGAGCCTCTTATTCCACTTTGTGGGCCAATACATGTCCCATGCAGCTTGGGAGGTGAATAAAGTTCACCACTTCCCCTACTAAGAGTTGAAAATGAATTGTGTTATCACTGCCTGGCTTCTTCCTTTTCACCCACACACCTGCTTGGGAATTTTTAGCTTTAATTTTGTAAGATCCACACTTAGGATATGTAAGCTGGACTCACTGTCCTGTTTGGATTTTATTAATGTGCAGAATTACTGAATTTTCCTCCAGAAATCCTCTGACATTGCCTCCTCAGTACCCACCTTCCTTCCAGGCTAGATGAAAGCGATGTTTCGTTTCATCCACAGATGGAAAGAAATCAATTAGACGCCAATGTGAGTGTGATTCAGTAGGCACTAGGCAGAGGCTGGGGGATTGTTACTGGCTCTGTGGGTGGATACGAAAGCAAAAGGCTGAGAAATAAGAATTACCAGGATGGAAGCTGTGAAAGTGTTTTTTAAGATGATGGTACATAGCACACCAGAGCTATTAGCAGAGGGAGAGTCTGGCATCTTGTGAAGACACAAGTAAAAATATCCTTTTGGCATCCAGGAGTCCCAGAGATCTGATTCTACCTTAGCAATTCTGGCTTGGTCCCCAGGTCCCCTCTGAGGCTCCTAGCAATGGATGTGGGGAATGTGACTGAAGCTCTGAGAGCCAACTCTTTGCGAAGCGCTTCAGGCTTTTCTTCATCTACAGGCTCAGCTAAGGCTCTAACGGCTCTTTGAGAAAGACCAGGTTATGTCACAGACAGCTCAGGGCTCTGAGAGTCCAAGAGGTAAGTAGCTTGAACAAGGTCTTTTATTCATTCTACAAGTATGTGTTGTCACCTTTTCAGTGCCAGGCTCTGTAATGGGCATGGGGACACAGAGGTTAAGAAGATAAGTAAAATCCTGCCCTCAAAAAGCTCCCGAAGATAGATAACTAGTAATTATACAAACAAAAATGTAATTTTAGAGAGTGATCAGTGCCATGGAAACAATAAATGGTGCAATGTGATTAAGAATGACTACAGGTCTATTTTAGATGCTGTGGTCAGAGAAAGACATATGGTAGAGGTGACATTTGAGCTGAGAATGCTTGATGAGAAGGGGCCAGGCATGAGGCTATCTGGGAAAGAGGCTTCAGGCATGGGAACTGTAAATGTTAATTGTCCTTGGCTGGAATAAGCTTGGCATGCTCTGGGGGTAGAAAGAAGGCCAGTGTTGGGGGAGCATCATGAGAAAGGGGTCACATAGGCCCCCAAGTTAGGGTTGGATCAGAGAAGCAGAAACACTGCAAATTGTATAAGCAAGGCATTTATTCTGAGGGTTTGACCTTGCCCAAGTGTGAGAAATAGTTAAGCTGTCTATGTAAGGCTGTTGCTTCTATATTTGAATTCAACAGAACAGGCAATTGGGAAGAGAAGAAAGATGGACGTGGAGCCAGGGAGAGCAATGACGTTCATGACCAGCAGGAGAAGCTAGCACCTTTTGCCATGAAGTTGCACACACTGGCCCCAGATCTGGAGTAACTAAAGAAGGAGATCCAATAGGAGTGAGAGTTGCTGTTGCCATGTCATCAGAGCGAGGTAGCAGGACAGTGGCAGCATGTGTGTGAGTGGTAATAGCACCTGGGCTCTATATCAACCATCAGCAAGTGGGAAAAAAAAAGGTGCTTTTTTTTTTCCCTACTACCTTCCTAATCTCATGCAAAATGCCTCTTGTGGTCAATGTATCCTGAAGCTATACAGGGAATTCTGGAAATTCTGAGAAGCCTAGTTCCAGCTTAGCTAGGTTAACACAGTCCAAAGCCCACATACTCCACTCTTTGACAACTTGGCATCCATTTATATGTCCTTTACCCATTTTTAACTTCTCAAAAAAACAATGGCAGCCTATTTTTTTCACCTAATATAAAAGCAATTATCCTTTATATTTAACAACAACAACAGAAATCTCATAACTATTATAGTTTTTGTGTCTGTAACTTGTATGCTTGTAGCTCTTATTTTTAACTTCCTTTTACTACACAAATTTTATATTCCCTTTCCCCTCTGCAAGCAGATTGGCTTCTTTTGGTTCTGTGCCTGGTGAGTGACCCTGAAGTTTATTCCTGAAAGGTCTGGGCCATTGGCAGTTCTATAGGTATTGGGTTGTAGTTTTCCATTTGACTTTAATCACAGGACATGAGAGTGCTCAGAGGCACTTCAGGGTATTGTCTCCTTCTGGACATACTCCCTCCTTATCCTGATTGTGTAACAACAACCTAACTTCTTCTGAATAGTCAGGATTAGTCACCCGGGCTAGTACAGTAAACCCTTTCTTCGCCTGTTGAGCACAGACATGAGAGACTCAAAGTGGCCAAATGGAAGTCTTGACTTCCAGTTTAATCAAATCATCACTGTCCCAGTGGCAGCGCCTATCCCTCCCCAAGACCTCTAGACCAAAGTTGCAAGGATGAAAAGCAAAAATATCACTGGTAGGTTGCTAGGTATGATGAGGCAAGAAGCCACTCTCCTTTCTATCTCTTGATTCTCAGATCTGTGATCCAGGCTATGGGAAACACACCATACATTGGACAGTGATTGAGGGCATGTACTATAACCTTTTGGGGGACATTACCCCAGCCTGCAAGATTTAACCAGGCTAGTGTCATAGCTGAGTCTTCTCACAAAATCTGTTCCAGTTGTTTAATGCTGAGTAATGAATCGTCCCAAAACATGGTGGTTTAGAGCAATAACAACCATTTAATTCTTATTAATCTTTTGCAGGTCTGGGGGATGCTTTGGCTAGGTGGTTCTAGCTCAGGGTTTCTCACGTGGTTATAGTCAGCACAGAGACTGAAGGTATCTCACAGGATCCCACACTCCCATGTCTAGTGTTAATTTTGGCTGTTGACTGAGACTTCAGCTGAGACTGCCAGTCTAAAACATGTATTTATGGGCTCTCCATGTGGCTTGGCCTTCCTCAGAGCATGGTGGTTGGGTCCAGGAATAAGTGTACCAAGATACAGGAAGTGAACCAATATAGGAAGTGTACCAGTTTTTAAGGTCTGGACCTGGAAACTGAACAGCAACACTTCTACCACATTCAATTGAGAAAGTCACAGAGCACAGAAAAGAGAGAAAACCTGGACTCACCTCTTATTGAGAGGAGCATCACAAATTTTTGTGGCCATGTTTTACAACCGTTACCAGAAAGGTCGCAATCCAGACCTCAAGAGGAGGTTCTTGGATCTGGTACAGGCAAGAATTTGAGGCGAGTCCATACAGTAAAGTGAAAGCAAGTTTATTAAGTAAAAGAAAAAAAGTATGGCTACTCCATAGACAGAGTAGCAGCGTGTATACTTTTAGTCACTTTTTGTTTATACTAAACAATGGGGTAGATATCCATGACTTTTTAAAGAAAGGGGTGGGCAATTCCTGGAACTGAGGGTTTCTCCCACTTTTAGACCATATAGTGTAACTTTGGGACATTGCCATGGCATTTGTAAACTGTCATGGTGCTGGTGAAAGTGTCTTGTAGCATGCCAATGCCTTGTAATTAGCATATAATGAGCAGTGAGGACAACCAGAGGTCACTTTCATCACCATCTTGGTTTTTATGGGTTTTGGCTGGCTTCTTTTCTGCCTCCTGTCTTATCGGCAGGATCTTCATGACTTGTATCTTGTGACACCAATCCTGCCAACCTCCTATCTCATCCTGTGACTAAGAATGCCTCACCTCTTGGCAATACAGCCCAGCAGGTCTCAACCTCCTTTTACCCAGCCCCTATTCAAGATGGACTTACTCTGGTTCGAACGCCTTGAACACAGCTGACACAGATAGTAATGGACAGAGTCAGATTTTAAATGCAGATCTGGAATTAGAATTCCAAAGGTTGAGCATTCATTCTCTACTCCTTTATGCTGCCTGTGATTAAGAATCCTGGGTTTTAGTTCTAAATCAGCTACTGGCTAATTCTATGAGGTTGAAGAAGGAATTGTTTTCTTTACCAATGATACGTGAAAGTGGTGGCACACATAAGGAATTAGGTCCCCCCAAATTTTAGGGCACTATGCTTTCTCAGTGACCTGGGTAATTTCATACCATGCCTGATTTTTCTCATATTGAGGCCTCCTTGGAAGCCTTCTCACCCCTTTCCGTAAATGAAATACCCAGATGAAGCCCTACCTCCTATAGTACAGTAGGTGGAGGTAGTATCTTATGCAGTTTAATGTCGTCCCATAATGTGGTATTTTATCTATTGATTAACTAATTTACTATTTCACCCTATTGCAAAGAAGATTGGAAGTTTTTTTCTCTAATTTTCCTGATTGTTTTGGAAGGGAGCAGGGAAGAGCGGAAAGAATATTGGATCTGGCTCCCATTTTGCCTTTGCCAGAACTCATTTTGAGACTGGGCAAGTCATGCCATCTTTTCTAGACCTCGACTGTTCCATTAATAAAATGGGGTAGGGAGGAAAGGGTTGGGTAAGGTTACCTCTAAGGCTGCTTTGACTGCTTTCTCAAAGGTATATATGGGATAGTTTAGGTGAATGAGGACATGACTCATCCTTTTATATCTTAGAGCTTTGCATGTAGTAGGAGTTTAATGTATTTGTTCTCCCAACATGGTGATTTCTTTTGTCTTATAGATATTTCCCATGTCTGTGTGGTATCCTCAGTGAGGTTATGGGCTCCTGTAGAAGGACACAAAAAACTGGTACTCGTTGCATACTGGCTGAATTGACACTGAGAATTTAGAAATAGGTGAACATTCAATTTGGACTAAGATGAGGGGATCATAAGAAATATCACCCAAAACACACTGTGATTACTTTAGCTCGATGTGTTAGCCTCCTCTGATCAAGCATCATTCCAGCCACTCTGTGCACCCTGTGATATAGAAGAAGTGGTCCTTGGCCTACAGAACCTTCTGTGAAGTGTAGAAAATTTAAGTGGAACTGTGACAGATGTTAAACTATAAGTCAAGAATGACTTAAGTCAAAAATAGACAATAAGGAAGATTAATTCTACATGTGGAGGTAATCAAGAAGGTAGGATCAGATTAGTTATTTGAAGGGTAGCATTGATTTTAAGAGAAGAGGTGGGTAAAGGACATCCTAGGCTGGATAAAACAAGACTAAAAGAACACAGGCGGGAATTACTGAGAACGCTTAAAGAAAGGAGAGAAGCACAGCCTACCTGATGTTTATGTACATGCAGTGGGAGAGGAACACAGAGGTTAAGAACGGTGACAATGGTATTTGAGGCCACTCCATGGATGCACAGGACATTCTTGGGAATATGAACCCTCGTCGTGCATGTGATGAGGGGCCATGGGTGATCTCATGGAAGTGACTATGATCAGATCTATATTTGGGATATTTCTCCTTCCCTCTACATAGGAAATTTTCATGTGCCAGTCAACATGCTAAGCCTGGGGATATAGAGGTAAATAACATGTGGTCCCTGTCCACAAGGAGCTCATAGTGTGTATAGAAAAAGAGAACAAAAAAATGTGGTTGAAGTCTTAAGGACCAGAGGAAGGGGTGACTAATTATACGTAGGGAGAAGGTAGGGGTCCATTCTTGAATAGAATGCAGAGGAGGAAAATGGAGGCAGAGGGAAGACTTAGAAGGACTATTCCTTCATTTATTTGATAAACATCAGTGGAGTGCCAACAACATGTCAGGTCCTTTTGTGGATGCTGGAGACAGAAGTGCACAAGGCAGGCAGGATGCTCTGTCTTCAGGGAAATTACATGAGAGTGGAGAGAGACAAACTAGAATATGAAAACCAAACGACAATATCTAACATTTACTGAGCTCTTAACAATGCGCCAGGCACTGTTCTAAAGGCTTTTGATGAGTCAATCTTCATGCCCAGCTTGGGAGGTAGGTGTTGTTATTTTTACCCATTTTGTAGATGGGAAACTGAGATAGAGATTGAGGTCAGATAACTTTCTCGAGGTTACCTAGTTAATAAGTAGTGGAAGCAGGATTTAAACCTAGATAGCCTGTGCAGGACAGTTTTCTGGTGGTCTTGGACTGATCCAATTTCTTCCTCCTTTCTCTTGTAGTTCTCAAGAATAACTATAGAATATGCTGGGAATGCAATATCCAGAAATAGGGAGGGACTAGCTGGAACAACTCAGGCTGTGTTCTAGTCCTCTCCTGGAAACAGGATGTACTTCAAGGCATTCATCTCAGTCAGTTGTGTGACCCTGGAATATATAATCAAGGGTGGGCTGCCTTTTGGGGTCCCTCAGCTGCACAGTGTAATTGGGCCACACGCAGTTCAAACTCCACCCACCCTGGGCATATTTTTTGGGTCTCGGGGATTGGCTCACCTTAAATTCCACCTTTCTGTTGTCCCTTGCTGCTTATCTATAAGAAATAAATCTGAGTTATATAACTTGTGTGGGTGTTTTATCTCACTGGATTCAGACAAGTTGGTAACCAGTCAAGAGCGAGCCTTATTCACTGACCCCAGATACTAAGATCTTAACAGAACTGCACCACCTCTTCACACATAGGGTCAAGAAATTTCAGAGAGTGAGAAGTGACATGAGGAAATGAAACTAAGGCAATGGGGTAGAGAGTGACCAAGTGGGGCAGGGCTGGTGCCACTCTTTCAGAAGAAGCCTGTTACAGTGATACTTGAAGGATATCTGAATAACATTTGAAGGATATCTGAATGATGGGGAGAATTTGGCCATGAAGTGACCCCAGCAGAGGGTCCAATGGCTGTCACTGAACCATTGAGAGTGGAGAGAAAAGCAACAAAGAGGCAATTTGTCTCTTGGCTGAATGTATGAGTCAAGAGAGGTTAGGTTGGAGATGCTTTCAAAGGACAATGGCACCCAGGTGGCATCGGGAAGGGTGCCGGCATTCACCTGCTTCCCAGCATCTCCCAGAAGCCTCCCCCCTCACTGTGTAGCTGCCCTGGATCCCAGCCCGCTACTAGTCTCCCCAGGACCCGAGCATTTCTGGGCAATGGTCATTGGCCCAAGGCTCCTACCGAAAGTTTAATGATACACACAGGCAATTTGGGCTTCGAGCAGGTAACCGTGTATGTCTCAGTTCTGCCAGAGCCGGAAGCCAAGTCTCAGGGAGCAAATATGTAAACCAGGTGTCTTTGGAGTGGGCAAGACATTAAGGCTCACAGCAGAAGGCTGAAGGGCTCTCTGCTGGTCAGAAGACCAGAAGTCTCTTCTAGAAGCTTGTGTGGGAGGCCAGGTCTATTGAAAGAACTCTGGCTAACTTTCTGGCAAGCCAGATGGAAAAACAAAATTGCAGTTAGAACCCTGGATCAGGAACTTGGAGATCTGACTATTTGTATTGTTCCAGCTGCCAGATTATGGTGTGATCTTGGCCAAGTCATTATCTCTCTCTGGGCCTTATTCTCCGTTGTGAAATAAAGGCAGGGATTTGAGTGAGCTCCAAGATTCCCGGCAGGTGCTTTGCTGCTGGAGATACAGCATCCAACATGTGGGGTAAACTCCACATAGGGAAGCTGCAAAGCAGGGAGAGCAATAAAAAAATTGTTTTTCCCAATATTTCGATACTTCAATATTTCAACAAATGCATCTAAGTCACTATCATGGAGAAAAGTCAAAACTTTGTGGGACTGCTGTAGTTTTATTTTGAGATTGTGGATTTTTTAAGGTGCGAAATACAGAACGATCAGGAAGCATCATTACTGTCGCCTTTTAGCGTTGATCATCTCTGAAGGGGCTAAGTCAGGCTCGCTCAGTCCTGCTCCTGCCCTGACTCATGTCTGAGGTTGAAGAGGAGGGTTCTACCTGCCTTGCCAGACTGCTGTGTTTAATAGAGAACCCATGTGTTTTTGCCAACAGGTTTAAAACCATGGCACTTAGGGATGGTACCTGCCTGTGTCATTCGGCTTGAGGAATCCCCACCAAATGTCTGCTTCCATTTCTCTCTGAAGCCACGTTCTGTGCTCAGGACTCAGAATTCACCTTGAAGAATGAACTTGTAAAGTGCAGACGCCCTAGTTCTCTCAGGTGATGTGAGAGCAGATGTTTCTACACATCCTGCGAAGGTTGCTGTATGTGTTCTTCCAACTTATAAGCTTCTACACCATCCCTATTGCAACTACTACTGTTTTTTTTTTTTTTTTTTTTTTTTTTGAGACGGATTCTCACTCTGTCACCCAGGTTGGAGTGCAGTGGCGAAATCTTGGCTCACTGCAACCTCTGCCTCCCAGGTTCAAGTGATTCTCCTGCCTCAGCCTCCTGAGTAGTTGGGATTACAGGTGCCTGCCATCACACCCAGCTAATTTTTGTATTTTTAGTAGAGACAGGGTTTCACTATGTTGGCTAGGCTGGGGCTGGTCTTGAACTCCTGACCTCAAGTGATCTGCCCACCTCAGCCTCCCAAAGTGCTGGGATTACAGGTGTGAACCACCACTGTGATTCTTTAATTATGGAGGCTGATGGCAAATTGGCCACTGGGCTCATTAGCCTTAGACATAGCAGGCTAGGGAGAGGTCAGTGCCCACATTAGTGTATTATTTCTCAGAGAAATGGACATAGTTTTCAAATTTGGATGCTACTTTCTGGAACAGGGTGATTTGTCTTCTTAGTAATTTCCTTGTCTTTTTAATTTTTATTTTATTTAAAAAGAGTTTTAGAGTTACCTGCTTCTCCCAGAGAGACGGGGACAGATTGCCTCCAGCAGGGGCACAGCAGAGAAAAAGCACACAGTGTCCTGGGCAGCCCTTGCTAGGCACCCAAGCTATGAAATCACAGCTCACTGGCACCAGCCCAAGCCTCTCTCTTCCCTTGGGCTCATAACCAGAGGTGGGTTATGACACTGAAGGCAACAGATGAAGCTGAACATACAGGAGTCCCATTTGCACAATGTCCTTTTGAGGGATAGGGTAAGCCCTAGCAATATGTCTACATGAGGATATCATGTTGTTAAACTGGCAAAGCTAAGATATCTTCACCACAATAAGTTCAGATCAATGTCTCTTCATGCTGGATGGCTGTTGGTTTGCAGTGACTCTGACCATCTTTGGTATCTAGCAAAGGGGATATTGAGATAGAGAACACTCTATTTGGGATTAGTGAGATGTATTAAGATGGCTGCAACCACTTCTGTTTGTGTTAGTAATTATGCTATTGCTGGTCATCTCAATATAGGTTGGCTTCCAGTGGACAATTGACTACCTGCTGTGTCAATTCTCTTTGCATTGTGATCTGAAGATGGGCCTGGGGCCTACTGTGATATGAAAACGTCCTACAGTACCTGGCATTGGAGGTGTATGGGTAGTGGGAGAAAAACAAGATTTGAAATCTACAGAGTCTGAAAATAGGACATGGAGAATTCCTCCCATCATTGGAGGGTATAAATTTGTTGGGGAAGGATTGATGCATCTCCCATCAACACTTTGTCAGCCTGAAAGTTCCTTTGTCAGAAATATACTTGATAATGCGGTATGTACAATTATAAGCAATTGCATTCTATTTTGAGGGGGGAGGCAGGTGGTGTCTTTTGGGAAGGGAATTGTGGGAAAGAAAGTTTATCATAATTCCCGCTTTTAAGGCACAAACTTGTAGCCATTACCACAAACAGTAAGGGCATCTATCACAGCTCATTCGTGAAGTGCATGTGAGAGAAGATTTAACAAATTTTGACTATAATCCTAAACGTTTATATGGCATTACCAATATTGATTGCGAAGCTAAAAGAAACGTCTTCTCTATAAACCATTAATAAAATTGTTTTGATCAATTAGAGAGAAACAAGATAATTAATTACTTAATTATCTTGCATAATTAAACCTGGTCATCTCCTCTTTTGACAGCAGGGAGGCTGTTATTATCTAATTATTCTTTCTATCCTTTTAATTATCTTTCTATTCTTTCTATAGGATAATAGTGCAAAATTCTTGTCATGTGGAGAACTTATCAGAGACTATGCTGCCAAAAGTTTAAGACAAAACATGTATTGTAGAAGTGTTTCATTAATAAAAATACAATGTTAGTTTTCTGATATTGTGGTGTGTTTAACTTTTTTTGCATTTTAAATTATCATTTTAAACCTAATTTTGTATTTTCTTTCTTGAAGAGGGTCCAAATTGTATGTGTGTCATATCCTGTAAAGCATGGATCCATCCCATCCTCTGTTGTGGCCACAAATGCCTTCCACAGTACCCTACAGCCGACCTGCTACTACTGAACAAATCCCGGCAAATGTTTGGTAGTCACTTCCCTTCCTCGGGTCTGCAGGGACTTGGGGTGCAGCACTGTTCTCAGATTTGGGCTGGAGCTCGGTATGACCTTTGGGGTCTCCTGCTGCCCCCTGGAGCCTCCATGTGCTCCACTCGGGTCTGGATCCAGCAGTGCAGAGGTGAACTCTGGGCACTTGGAAGGCAGCAGCCTCTCCCCCAGCCACTCCTGCAGCCCACCTACTTTACTCTCTGGTCTCCCAGCAGAGTCACTCTGTTCAAGGGTCTGGGTTCTGTCCAAGCTTGATCTAATTCAGGCCAAAGGCCAAAGCACACACTTGGGTCAAGCTCAGTGGGATGGTAGAGTGAGTAAGAATGAATAGCAAGGAATAAAAGAGTCCTTCCCTACTGCCAGATGAAGACAGCAACGTGCAATGGAAAGTAGACCCTCTTGGAGGTTGAGTGGTGGGAACAGAGGGCATGGGGACCTTCTTATTTATAATAAAGATGACAGTCACACTACACCCAACACTAATAATACTCCTCCATGAGAAGAATAACTGTTATTTCCATTTGTGCAGAAACCACACTGGTGTGTAAACTTGTGCATTTTGCAGCATTTAGTCCAGTACTTGGTGTACAGCAGGTACTCAACGGATTGTAGTTGAATGAAACGTGCTCACTTTGTGTCCGACACTGTAGAAAATGCTCTTCATACCCCGTTTCATTTAAAACAAACAATAATCTTATGGCAGAGGCAATAAAAGTATCCAGTTTCCCAGATGAGAAGACTGAAGTGGGTGTAAGTTACGTTGCCAAAGTCCCACAGGAAGTAGAAGCAGGTTCTGAATGGTATTATTTTCTTGCTTCATGCTAAGCCTGGCAAATTGCCTTCCCTTACTTCCTCCTCATTTCTGGCAAAATCCCAGCCCATTTGGTTGGAACCTGGGAGCGCCAACTGCCAGTCTTTGGGCTGCTCCTGGAGCTTGCTGCCTGCAGAGACAGGTGTTCTGAAATGAGACTAGAACTGACAGCTCTCAGGTGTTCAGTCATTGGCTGGCTTTGCTACCTGGCCTGCTTCATGGATTGACTGGATATGGTCTGCTTCTGAAATTAGGGCTCATGTGGTTGCTAGCATTGAATCCACAGAGTGTGGCCAAGTTGTCCTGCATAACAGGCCTAGGCTCACACCTCCCTGCCACCCGCACTAGCAATTCTGCTCATTTAGCTTTCCCTTCCATCCTGCCTACCACTGCATCTTTCTTTTTTTTTTTCTTTTTTTTTTCTTTTTTTTGAGAAGGAGTTTTTGCTCTTGTTGAACAGGCTGGAGTGCAATGGCATGATCTCAACTCACTGCAACCTCCACCTCCCAGGCTCAAACGATTCTCCTGCCTCAGCCTCCTAAGTAGCTGGGATTACAGGTGCCTGCCACCATGCCTGGCTTTTTTTTTTTTTTTAGTAGAGACAGGGTTTCACTACGTTTGTCAGGCTTGTCTCCAACTCCTAACCTCGGCTGATCCACCCGCCTCAGCCTCCCACAGTGCTGGAATTACAAGCATGAGCCACCGTGCCCGGCCTGCATCTTTTTACTTATACTGTTAATATTATTCTCAGTGTTTTTGTACCTGCCTCCTCCAGTAGACTGTGGACTCCCAGAGGTAGGGACCTCGTGATATGTCTCCCTGGATCCCTGTGCCCCGAATGGAACGCCATATGTCTAGATAGTGTAGGAGCTTCACAGGGTAGTTCCAATATAGATTCTCTGCACTTTACTGGCCATTCATCTTAGGCCAATAACCTCTGTTTCTTCAGTTTTCTCATCTGTAAAGCAGGGGGAGGTAAAAATAGGTTGTATCTGATTAACTTAGTTAATATATATAAGGGCTTAAAGTGGAGCCAGCACAAAGAAGCTGTGTCAGTGTGAGTCATTATTTGTAGTGACCATAGGGCACTTTTCTTTTGTTCCATTTTTAGGGTGTTGATTATCTACATGATACATTTTCACACCTAGCCATTGGCTTCTTGATATTTTCCTCTGATTGTTTCTTATGGGGAAGTAATTTGTTTTTTTTTGGTTTTTGTTTTGCTTCGGTTACATTTTGTAAACTGTCACATTAAGGATAGGTAAGATTCTTGTAGTTTTTAACCTGGTTTGAGTTACAGACATCTTCAAAATTACCTGATAAAAATGATGTCAGCCTCTGCCCTGCAAATGCACGTGGGTCCATACATGCAAAGTATTACTTACTGATGTTAGGGGTTTCACAGACTCACTGCCAGCAGTGGCTCTGTGGTCAAGAATACCAGGCTTGACTCCAGATACAGCTCTGCCACCAATGTGCTGTGTGTTACTAGGCAACAACTGTCCCTCTCTGGGCTTCTGCACAATAAGCAACAATAGACTCTCTATGAACTCTTCTAGCAGGGGACATTCCATGCTTTCCATTCTCTTCTTTGCCAAGCAATAACTCCCTTCTACATCCCATTAGATCAGATGGGAGGGGAAAAAACAAAAACAACCTGATTACATTGGAACTAAAAGCTTTCTCTTCTCTTCATAGAGCCTTTTAGATGTAATAGACAGAGAGAAAGCTTCATAAATCCCCAGTAAGCCAGGAGCTTGACTAAAATGACTGTGAGGTGGGATGGGAAGCGCAGTTTGCCTCCTTACCTGCCATGGCTGGAATCAGGCTCATCAAAAGTCAATAGGATGGCACTTTGCAAAACACCCTATCCCGAAACAGAGGAGGAGGGGTCAATGGCTCCAAGTGTCATGGCAACCAAGCCTCAGGGGCCTGCTCTCCCCACCCCCTGGTTCCTTGAGCCCCTTGAGAATGACGGACATCTGCGGGCTTGGGTGCATGTTCCAAAGTAAAAGAAAGTAAGACCAAATGCTTACAAAAGGTCAAATATTTTATGTCTTTTCTCCCCAGTACCAATGTATACCTGGAAGGTGGAGAAGACAGAATGACAAGTTTAGAAAATGGAGAAAGAGGAATGGATTTATATAGAAAGCTGACCCCTGAAAATAAATTTTTAGGCTCATGCAGCTGAGATAGTTTCTGCTAAGCAAGCAGTGTGTCGGTAGACACGTAGCCAACGTTTACCATCTGCTTTGTATATGCAAGCTCAGGCCCGATGACCTTCTTGACAATAATAAAGGCAAAACCAATAATGACCAATATTTATTAAGTATTTATGTGCCAAGCCCTAAACGAAACGTGTTATCTCATTTATTCTCTCAACAATCCTGGGAGGCTGGTTCTGTTATGGGCCTGATTTTACAGACAAGGAAACTGAGAAATAGAGTGAGTAGTTTGCGTAAGGTCACATAGCTAGCAGGTAGTGGAGCCAGAATTTGACCCACATCTCTCTGATTTCAGAACCATTTACTAAAGTAGTTAGTATTAGCCTCCAGATGAGGAGATTAAGGGTCAGAGAAGTAACACAAGGAAGGAGAGAATCAACCTTTACTTAGAACCTATTTGAATGCAGCCCTCTACTTGGTATATGACATCTGCTATGACATGTATTCCCAGAAAACCGCATGAAGGAGGTATTGATATTTTGACTTCACAGATGAGACTCCTAAGGCTCAGACAGGTTAAGTAAGTTTACCAGAGTCACACAGTAATTGTCCTAGATGGGATTCTTACTAAGGGCAAAGTTGCTTCTCTGCAACTTCTTTACTTTGGAGCCAGATTGATAGGCACAGAAAAGGTAGGGGAGTCAGGGAAATTCAAGTTGCAAAAGTGACATGAGAGGGCTCAGTGTGGAGCTGAGAGCTCACTGGGTAGGGAGATGAGACAGGAAGGAGGGGCAAGGACCCAACCAACTAGGCCAACAGAGCCTGAAGTGAAGGGACTGAAGGGCACACCTGTTCAGTGCCAACAGCCTCCCTGCTGTCACAAGAAAAGGAGCTGACCACAGTTAAGCATGGCAAAGGGCATTCTGGGGTGGGGACACGTCATACTCAGGGTGGACGGGCTCCAGCTACAGGAGAGTTCTGTCATGCAGTTTGCTCTGTCACTTGTTCATTTATCCATTCATTCCTCAGCTATTTTCTGAGTGTCTGATGTGGGTTAGGCACTGTGCTGCCCTGAGGATGTAATGGTGAGTGAAACTGACATTGTTTCTGCTCTCTGGAACTTGAAGTCGATTGGGAGGGGCAAGAATCAAATAATGACTCAATTATTATTAATTGAATGATTACACAAATGAATTTAGCATTGTAAATTGAGATAAGTGACATAAAAAGGGTTACAATTCCATTAGCGTACCATGTTTCCATCCAGCTGTACCCTAGTGTATTCATCCATTCTCACACTGCTATAAAGAGCTACTGGAGACTGGGTAATCTATAAAGAAAAGAAGTTTAATTGACTCATAGTTCTACATGGCTGGGGACACCTCAAGAAACTTACCATCATGGTGGAAGGCAAAGGATAAAAAAGCACCTTCTTTATAAGGTGGCAGAAGAGACAGAGAGCGAAGGGGGAAGAGCCACACATTCATCAGAAAACCAGATCTCGTGAAGACTCACTCACTATCTCCAGAACAGCATGGGAGAAACTGCCCCCCGTGATCCAATCACCTGCCACCAGGCCCCTCTCCCGACATGTGGGGATTACAATTTGAGATGAAATTTGGGTGGGGCCACAGGGCCAAACCATATCACCTAGGAACTGGTGCTTCAGAGTTGGAAAAGATTTGTAGGTGTTTTCCTGGTAAGGCTCTATCAAAGGGACCATAATGTGCAAAGGTCCTGTAGTGGGGGGCGCTCTCTAGGAGCTAAAAGAAGATCAGAGCAGCTGGCCATGGAAGGATAGGGTGTGAGATGTGGTGGTAAGCAGGGGTCAATTCTGGCAGGACTTTGAGCTTCCCATGTAGTAATTTAGTAATTTACTAAATTTAATAATTTACTAAATTTAGTAATTTAGTGATTTGGAAGCCTACTGACAAGTTTCAAACCAGGGTAGGGATGGGGATGGTGGCTTAAGTTCAATGGCAGGCTACAAAGCAAGATGCCTTAGAGATGCTGGCACAAGGCAGATTACCCAGGAAAGGCTCAGGTCTTAGGTAAGAGGCACAAGGGGGATGTCTGGGCTGGGACTCAGGAAACAGCCAGAGGCCTTGTTTCTACAACTGGGATGGGACTCAAAGTTAGCAGAAAAGGGAGCAGGGACATCTTTAGGTTGTAATTAAACTAGAGATCCTTGAAATCGCATCTCTCCTGCTTCCTAGAAACTGGATTAACTATGGCCTGCACCTGGGCAGGGACAACTGTGTCTGCCGATGCGGGTCAAGTGACACCCACTGGAAACTGAAGGGCTGCAGGATGGGCCATGGAAAGTTCAGGAAGAGCTTGAAATCAGGAAGTGTTCCTGAAGGACCTAGACTTGATCTTGTCTTTGAGGAGCTGTGGTGGGAAAGATGGATAAGGGGGAGGAAGGAATGTAGAGAGCAGCGGGCTGATGGATAGGGAGAGAAGCTGTTCTAGGATTAGATAAAGAACACCTAGGAGGATGCCCACTTCCCTATCTTTAGTGCATTTCCATTCAGGATCTTCCTAGCTGAGAGCTCACCAAGGTCATTATGATGGGCATATTTTCTTGCAGGGACCTGCCAATTTATCCCATTATAGCTGTGCCTCCCCATTCTCTGAAGTCCTTAACAGACATCTCAATTCATCTTCCTTTAAAGCTGAGCCATGGGAAAGGCCCAGTGAATTATAGGGCCAGTACCCTTCTTTCCTTTCCATCCCCCAAATTTTCTGCATTCTCAGTTGCCACAGAACTGCTCACTATCATCACCTCTTCAGAGAAACTCATTAGCTAAAGAGTACATTAGCGCAGATATCTTTCTTAGATGGAAGCAATTCCACCTAGCCTGGGGTCCCAAAGGTAGGAGGTTGGGAAGATTTGTTTTGGTGGAAGAAGGTGTGGTGTCCTAGAAAAAGATAGAATCCCAGACTCTGGTCCTCACTTTGTTATTTCTCATCTCTTTATTCATGTAAAATAAAAGGTTTGTTGTAGTGTTTCCTAAGTATCAGACATGGACCCTACTTTCAGGACAATAGTAATGATAACAGTAATGTGTCCAATAGTAATAGTAGTGAGTCTAATAGTAATGATATAATGGTCATAGGGACTTACTTTAGTGCTTCCGTTTATGTAATGAAAGGAGTTCAGGGAGTTTGGGGGAAAATAAATTTATTTCATTTTGGGGGTAAATCTAGGAAGGCTTCATGGAAGAGTTAGTGTTTGAAGTAAGCCTTGAAGAATGGAAAGGGACTGAACAGCGTTTAATGCGTCATCTGGAATGTGCTGCTTATCCTTCCTATGTCAAAGTTTCTGTCCAGATCTATTAAATGAAGAAGCTTGAATCTAGAAGCGTAAATTAATCAACTTTTCGTGAGCATGTATTACAAGGCGGAGACTGAGGTAGACACAAGTAATAAAATGATGGAGTAAGCGGGATCTCTTAGCGAGCAGCCCCCAAAGACATCACAAGATGCAGCATGAAGGCCACTTAGGAAGCTCTCTACTTACCAACTTCTGCCTTTCCCAGATATGACCAAATCTTATTTCAGGAACAAGGTCAGCACCTCAGCCTGCCTCTTGGGAGTCGTCCTAGGTTCGACTACCACCGAGTTATTTGTCTCCAGACATGTTTGAGGTGTTTCACAGACATGATAAATGCCATTGTGTCTGGTAAGGGCAAAATTAGAATGCGGAAGGTTCTTGTAAGAAAATGAGCATGATTTTGGAGGGAATAAAAATAGGAATTATTTTAAAAAATGGTGCTGAACAATGATAGATGTTATGGTCTCTATGGGATGATTTGATTGAAGAGATAACTCTGAAAAGTAGAATGCTTACCATGCAGACATGCAAGAGACCACGTCCCCACAGTTGTAACTCAGAAAAAATAACAATATCAATACTACTTGAAATTTGCAAGGCAATTTCTTCGTGTTCTATTTATACACCAGCATGTTTATTCCTCACAAAAATCTTTGGGATGTATGTGCTACTATTACCATTATCTCTTTTTTTTATAGGCACAGAAACTGAGTTGCAGAGTGGTTATGCAACTTGCTAAAGTGTGTGGTTATAAAAAAGCGCCCTTCTCCCTCTCCAGTAAATACACAATATTTAACATATAATGAATCTGTCCTGTGTGCCGGGAATTGTTCTAAGCTCCCTCTAGTCACTCGTTTCTACATAACTTCATTTTGTTCTTATCACAACCCTATGGGATAGGCTCTGATTTTGGCTCTCACTCTGAGACTGAGAGAAGTAAAGTAACATTTCCAGGGAACTGGGGCTGGGAAATGAATCTAGTTTGCCTAATTCCATATGCTTCTTTTACATAGGAGAACATTAAGGCAGTGGTGATGTTTACGGAGAGGACGCAACCAATCTGATAAATTCTCAAGAGGTTAAACCCAAATGGTTTTTTGGCTGAAGGCACAGAACAGGGAGAAGCTGAGGTTTGTATACATTGAGCTGTCGGGGGCTTTCAAAGCAAAGACTGAACCAGCCCAGGATCCCAAAGGCTGGCTCTGGTGTGTGCCCAACTGCTGACTTCAGGCAAATTATTTTTACTTCAATAATTCTTTTTCCTCATCTGGAAAATAGAGGAAATAAGATCTTCTTTCCACTTACTTCACGTCAGTGTTTTTCAGATAAAAGACTGAGTTATGCAGAACACCACGTCTCAATTGCTGTGGGGGAGAGCCCACGCATGAAAGACTGACGTCGGCAAATTCATTCAGTCGTTCACTCACACATTCAGTTATGGGATCATAAACTCCCGCAGCTAGAAGGCATCTTTGAGGCTCATTTCACTAACTTCCCCAGAGCAAGAATCCCACCTAAGTTATTCTGGGGTTAGCCTTTGTGTGAACACCTCCAGTGATCCCTCAATGCTGGCCTCTCAAAGATATTCTTCCCAGTATTAAAAAAAAAAAAAAGCTACCAATGGGGCAAAGTTATCCTCCCATTTAGCTGTAAGTTTCCCTTTCTTCCGTTCTTATTGCTTACTCATTTTAAACATAATTGTTGACTACCTAGCTATGTGCCAGACGCTGCAGAGGAAGCAACTGTCGACACTGCCCTTGAGGATATTCTAACATGGTTGAGAATATGGGATGAATATTCCTAAAGATCTATGCAATCAATGCAATTAAAAAAAAAAAAAAGAGTTATCAGAAGGCTGATCCCTGTAGGGGCAACCTGGAAGGTATGGAGGATAAATGCAAGAGGTAATTAGAGGAGAAAAAGAAGCTGGTGAATGGCTGGGAAGACCTGCTTGAGGTGAAATTTCAGGGGTGTCTTAAAAGAAGAGTAAAGGCCGGGCATGGTTGTTCACACCTGTAATCCCAGCACTTTGGGAGGCTGAGGCGGGTGGATCACCTGAGGTCGGGAGTTTGAAACCAGCCTGGCCAATGTGGTGAAACCCTGTCTCTACTAAAAATACAAAAATTAGCTGGGATTGTGGTGGGTGCCTGTAATTCCAGCTACTTGGGAGGCTGAGGCAGGAGAATTACTTGAACCTGGGAGGCAGAGGTTGCAGTTAGCTGAGATTGCCCCATTGCACTCCAGTCTGTGCAACAGAGCGAGACTCCGTCTCAAAAAAAAAAAAAAAAGGTTTAAACAGGGAGAGAAAAGGACAGAGCAGCCTAGGCAGGTGGAAGAGTGGAAGCAAAATGCAGGGACAAGAATGCAGACAGGCTGCATATTCTGTCCTTCAGAGTTATCCCTATAATGTGAGGAGAGAGGTCAGACCAGAGATTTTCTCCAGATTTAAAATAAGAGAGAAAGCGAAATGGATTAGGTTGTGAGGAGCCTAAAACGGCAGGTGCAGAGACTGTGGGACTTAGTGAAATGTAATGTGTCCAGCGGTTAAAATCTGGAAACTAAGAGTCACATTGGCTGTTTTCACTGCCAGACCTGTGGCCTGGAGCAAATTCCTTAATATTGCTAAGCCTCATTATTCCATCTATAAACTAGCCAGTGATGGCACCCACCTCACAGGGCCGTCGTGAAGACATAATGAGATACATGTGCAGATAAAATGATCAGCTCAGATGGAGGCACATGTTGAACAGTTAGTGAATATGAATTGCTACCGTTGTTATTGGTGCTTTTGTTATGTGACCAATCCTCTGGGTAACGTGGAACCACTAATCCTCTGTAAACTTCAGGTGAGCATGTTTTTCTTCCTAGTGATAGCCGTTTATCTTACTAAGACTCAAACTGGTAATTGGACTATTCTCCTTTGATTGTGTCAGATCCCTTTCTGGCAGGAGATGGTAATGGCCCAGAAATGGCCAAGAGACCTCTTAGCTAAAGGAAAGAGGCAGAAACCGACAGACCAGAGTAAGAAATGTAGCTGTTTATCTCAGCTCTGCCACCGATCTTGGGTGAGTCTCCTATCCTCTCTTGCCCCATTTTCCCTATTTGTTAACTGAGGGTCTTTGTCCTGGTAATCACTGAGGCCATCTTCTTCTGCACTGTGAGTCTGGCTGCAATCCGGCCCAGAAACACAGTCTGTGAATCATCGTGGTTTGTCTCCATGAGGCATAATCATTATTTAAATGAACCCTTGTACTTATCTAGCACTTTTTATACTTCATAAAGCTTTCCTGATATTATCTTACTTGTATCTCATCACAGTTCATGAGATAATTAGGGCAGATGCTCCTAATCTCCTTCGAGAGATGGAAAAACTGAGATCTAGAGAGGAGAAGTGAAAGCCTATGGTGCCACAGCCACTGTGTCTCTTGATTTGGGCTTCCCATCCTAGACTGATTTCATCTAGGAAACCTTTGTTTTCTTTTTTTTTTTTAAGAAAAAAAACTGTTATTTTGCAAATTGAAGGTTGTTTTTCTGTTTCCAAGTGAAACAATCTATTTAATTTTCTCTCCGACAGTAATTTTTATTGCTAATTTTTCTAAACTCCTTTGCATTGCAGTTGCCAACATTTCAGGTTGCTTGCAGTACAAATAGTAATTTGACTAATGAGACTTGAAAACTCTCTGATCACATTTTCCACTTATTACATTAATATAGAAATTAAAGAAACATACAAAGAATTCAGTAACAAAGCAGTATCAGATATTTCCTCTTAAAGAAAATTTTGATAATGGCTGAGACCTCTCGGTGGATGGGCAGGTTAGACAGGTAGGCACACCCATCTAAGATGGTTCAGTTGCAATACTTGAAAACATAATGAATACTTGAACACTTGAAATATTGACACTTGAAAACATAGGGTTTAAAAGTGTGAAGCCTGGAAAACTTGGACTAGATTGAGAGTTGGGTCTTTGTCATTTACCAGGTGAATGGGATGGGAGAAGTCATTTAACTTCAGTTCTATTATCTTTAAAGTGGTGGTACTAATAGCAGTTACCTCACAGATGTCAGTTGAAGATTAAATAAGGAAATTAGGATAAATTATCCTTCATAGTGTTTGGAACATACTTAGAGCTTAGAAAGATCAGCTGCCATTACTAGTTTAGGACCTAGGAGCCCATGTACCTAAGAACTAAGCTTGTATGTTAGAGTCCCAATGACCTATGTATCTCAGCTCAGGCCCCTGGCTGGGCTTCCGACCTGCATAGTTAACTATCTTTTCAACATCTCTTTCCAAAAGTCTTAGAGGCACATTGATCTAAACAGATCCAAGAGACAACTCATGATCTTCCTCCAAAACAAGCATATGTCCCAGTCTTCATCTCGGTCAATGGCGCTACTCCCTACTCATCAATTTGTTCAGCCAAAAATCTGAGAAAATCCTAGACCTTTACCTCTTCACCCTGTTGCTCAACCAGAAATCACCAGTCCTGTTAATTCCACCTCCTAGACATGTCTAAACTCTTTCTTTTTCCTCCTACACCCACTGCTATCCACTAGCTTAATAATCACAGTGTCTCATTTTTCCAAAGAAGACATAGAAATAGCCAACACGTATGTGAAAAGGCGCTCAACATCACTACTCATGAGAAAAGTGTAAATCCACAATGAGCTAGCACCTCACTCTGTTAAAATGGCTATTCTAAAAAAGACAAGAGGTAGAAAGTGTTGTGAGGGTGTGAAGAACAGGGAACTCTTGTACACTGTCAGTGGGAATGTAAATTGGTACATCCATTATGGAAAATAGTATAGAGGTTCCTCAAAAAATTAACAACAGAGCTACCATATGAGCCAAAAATCCTTCTGCTGGGTATATACCCAAAGAAAATGAAATCAACACCTTGTAGAGATCTCTGCCCTCCCATGTTCACTGCAACATTTTTCATAATACCCAAGATATGGAAACAACCTAAGCGTCCATCAACAGATGAATAAATTTTAAAATGTGATGTATACATATATGTAATGGAATATTATTCAACCTTAGAAAAGGAGATGCTGCCATTTGTGACAAGCATGGATGAAGCTAGAGGATACTGGCTAAGAGGAATAAGATACAGAAGGGAGAATACTGCATGATCTCACATATATGTGGAATCTCATGAAAAAATAGACACAAAGAATGGGATGGTAATTATCAAGAGCGGGGAGAAAGGGAAATGGAGAGAAGTAGGTTAAAGGGCATAAAACTTGCAGTTATGTATGATGAGAAAGTCCAGAAGCCTAATGCACAGCATGAGAACCGTAGTTAATAATATTGCATCATGTACTGAAAGTGTGCTAAAAAAGTAGATTTTAGGTGCTTTTATCACATACACATACACACACACACACACAATCACATACAAGGTAATGGCGGAAAGTGATAGGTAGGCTGATTAATTTGCTTAACTGTACTCATCATTTCACAATATATGCATACTTCAACACATCATGTTGTACATCTTAAACATATGCAATACAAAATTTTAAAAAACAAAACAAGGAAACAAAAGAAAAAAAATTACTATGTCTCATTTGAAGCTATTATGATCTCTCCTCTTCCTTTCTTACCCCTCTCTAATCCATTTTTCTCAATCAACCAGATGGGATTTTGAAATTTCAAGGTACTTATTTGTACCCCTGAAGTCCCTCCTTACATATTAGTGAATTTCTGACCACAGTTTTGTATATTTTTACATCTTCCACGACCTCTTCTTGTCCTTCCACTGTGGTTTCATTGCATGGCTCTGGGTGGAATTCTTGTTTGTCCTTTTTTTTTTGCTTCGTTATACATACTTTTAAGTTAGTAAACTTATTTTTAAGAAAATGTTTATGTTCATAGGAAAACTGAGCATATATTACAGAGAGTTCTCATATACACCCCATTCATTAACACAGTTTCCCCTGTCATTGATGTCTTGCATTAGTGAGGTAGATTTGTTAAACTTAATTAACCAATATTAATATGTTATTACTAGCTAAAATCCATACTCTTCATTAAGGATCACTCTTGCATAGGTTTGACAAATGCATTGTGTCATGTAACCACCATTGCAGTATCATAAAGAATAGTTTCAGGCTGGGTACAGTGGCTCACACCTGTAATCCCAGCACTTTGGGAGGCTGAGAAGGGCTGATCACAAGGTCACGAGTTTGAAACCAGCCTGCCCAACATGGCGAAACCCTGTGTCTATTAAAAATACAAAAAATTAGCCAGGCACGGTGGCAGATGCCTGTAATCCCAGCTACTCGGGAGTCTGAGGCAGGAGAATCGCTTGAAACCGGAAGGTGGAGGTCACAGTGAGCCAAGATCACGTCATTGCACACCAGCCCAGGCAACAAGAGAGAAACTCCATTTCAAAAAAAAAAAAAAAGAAAAGAAAAAAAAAAGAATAGTTTCACTACACTAAACTGCTCTGGTGCTGCACCCTCTTTTCCTCCTTCTGTACCCTAGGAACCACACTGATCTTTTTACTATCTCTATAGTTTTGCTTTTTTTCAGGATGTTATATAGTTGGAATAATACAGTATGCAGCCTTTTCTGATTGGCTTCTTTAATTTACCATATGTATTTAAAGTTACTTCCTGGCTTTTCATGACATTATGATTCATTTATTTTAATTGCTAATAATATTCCATTATATGAATGTACCATTTGTTTATTCATTCACCTTTTGAAGAATTCTTGCTTGCTTCTAATTTTTGGCAATTATGAATAAAGCCACTATAGATATTCATTTGCAGGTTTCCATATGGACATAAGATTTCAATACATTTGGTAAATATCTAGAAGCATTATTGCTGGATTGTATGGTAAGATTGTTTAACTTTGTAAGAAACTGCCGAGGGTGTGCCCAAGATGGTCGAAAAGGAACAGCTCCAGCCTCCAACTCACAGTGTGAGCGACACAGAAGACAGGTGATTTCTGCATTTTTAACTGAGATACCGGGTTTATCTCACTGGGGCGTGTTGGTCAGTTGGTGCTGGTCAGTGGGTGCAGCCCAACTAGCGAGAGCTGAAGCAGGGCAAGGCATCACCTCACCTGGGAAGTGCAAGGGGGAAGGAAATTCCTTTTCCTGGCCAAGGGAAACGGACACACACAACACCTGGAAAATCAGGTAACTCCCACCCTAATACTGTGCTTTACCAAGGGTCTTAGCAAACGGCACCATCAGTAGATTATATCCCATGCCTAGACCGGAGGGTCCCACACCCATGGAGCCTCCCTCATCGCTAGCACAGCAGTCTGAGATCTAACTGCAAGGCGGCAGCGAGGCTGGGGGAGGGGTGCCCACCATTGCTGAGGCTTAAGTAGGTAAACAAAGCCCCCAGGAAGCTTGAACTGGGTGGAGCCTACTGCAGCTCAAGGAGGCCTGCCTGCCTCTGTAGACTCCACCTCTGGGGACAGGGCATAGCTAAACAAAAAGCAGCAGAAACCTCTGCAGATGTAAATGTCCCTGTCTGACAGCTTTGAAAAGAGCAGTGGTTCTCCCAGCATGGAGGTTGAGATCTCAGAACGGACAGACTGCCTGCTCAAGTGGGTCCCTGACCCCACAGTAGCCTATCTGGGAGACATCTCCCACTAGGTGCAGACTGACACCTCACACCTCACACCCAGCTGGGTACACCTCTGAGACGAAGCTTCCAGAGCAAGAATCAGACAGCAACACTTGCTGTTCAGCAATATTCTATCTTCTGCAGCCTCTGCTGCTGATACCCAAGCAAACAGGGTCTGGAGTGGACCTCAAGCAAACTCCAACAGACCTGCAGCTGAGGGTCCTGACTGTTAGAAGGAAAACTAACAAACAGAAAGGACACCCACACCAAAACCCCATCAGTATGTCACCATCATCAAAGACCAAAGGCAGATAAAACCACAAAGATGGGGAAAAAGCAGTGCAGAAAAGCTGGAAATTCAAAAAATCAGAGCGCATCTTCCCCTTCAAAGGAATGCAGCTCATCGCCAGCAATGGAAAAAAGCTGGATGGAGAATGACTTTGATGACTTGAGAGAAGAAGGCTTCAGTCGATCAAACTTCTCAGAGCTAAAGCAGGAACTATGTAACCAGCACAAAGAAACTAAAAACCTTGGGAAAAAAAAAGGAAGAATGGATAACTAGAATAACCCAAGGCAGAGAAGTCTATAAACAAACTAATAGAGATTAAAACCATGAAACGAGAACTACGTGACAAACGCACAAGCTTCAGTAACTGATTCGATCAACTGGAAGAAAGAGTATCAGTGATTGAAGATCAAATGAATGAAATGAAGAAAGAAGAGAAATGTAGAGAAAAAAGAGGAAAAAGAAACGAACAAAGCCTTCAAGAAATATGGGATTATGTGAAAAGACCAAATCTGCGTCTGATTGGTGTGCCTGAAAGTGACAAGGAGAATGGAACCAAGTTGGAAAACACTCTGCAGGATATTATCCAGGAGAACTTCCCCAACCTAGCAAGGCAGGCCAACATTCAAATTCAGGAAATACAGAGAACACCACAAAGATACTCCTCGAGAAGAGCAACTCCAAGACACATAATTGTCAGCTTCACCAAAGTTGAAATGAAGGAAAAAATGTTAAGGGCAGCTAGAGAGAAAGGTCGGGTTACCCACAAAGGGAAGCCCATCAGACAAACAGCGGATCTCTTGGCAGAAACTCTACAGGCCAGAAGAGAGTGGGGGCCAATATTCAACATTCTTAAAGAAGAGAATTTGCAACCCAGAATTTCATATCCAGCCAAACTAAGTTTCATAAGTGAAGGAGAAATAAAATCCTTTACAGATAAGCAAATGTTTAGAGATTTTGTCACCACCAGGCTTGCCCTACAAGAGATCGTGAAGGAAGCACTAAACATGGAAAGGAACAACCGGTACCAGCCATTGCAAAAACATGCCAAAATGTAAAGACCATCCATGCTAGGAAGAAATTGCATCAACTAACAAGCACAATAACCAGCTAATATCATGACAGGATCAAGTTCACACCTAACAATATTAACCTTAAATGTAAATGGACTAAATGGTCCAATTAAAAGACAGATTGGCAAATTGGAGAAAGAGTCAAGACCCATCAGTTTGCTGTATTCAGGAGACCCATCTCACATGCAGAGACACACACAGGCTCAAAATAAAGAGATGGAGGAAGATCTACCAAGCAAATGGAAAACAAAAAAAGGCAGGGGTTGCAATCCTAGTCTCTGATAAAACAGACTTTAAATTGTCAAAGATCAAAAGAGACAAAGAAGGCCATTACATAATGGTAAAGGGATCAATTTAACAAGAAGAGCTAACTATCCTAAATATATATGCACCCAATACAGGAGCATCCAGATTCATAGAGCAAGTCCTCAGAGACTTATGAAGACACTCAGACTCCCATACAATAATAATGGAAGACTTTAACACCCCACTGTCAACATTAGACAGATCAACGAGACAGAAAGTTAACAAGGATATCCAGGAATTGAATTCAACTCTGCACCAAGTGGACCTAATAGACATCTACAGAACTCTCCACCTCTAATCAACACAATATACAGTCTTCTCAGCAACACATAGCACTTATTCCAAAATTGACCATATAGTTGGAAGTAAAGCACTCCTCAGCAAATTTAAAAGAACAGAAATTATAACAAACTGTCTCTCAGACCACAGTGCAATCAAACTAGAACTCAGGACGAAGAAACTCAATCAAAACTGCTCAACTACATGGAAACTGAACAACCTGCTCCTGAATGACTACTGGGTACATAATGTAATGAAGGCAGAAATAAAGATGTTCTTTGAAACCAATGAGAACAAAGATACAACATACCAGAATCTCTGGGACACATTTAAAGGAGTGTGTAGAGGGAAATTTATAGCACTAAATGCCCACAAGAGAAAGCAGGAAAGATCTAAAATTGACACCCTAACATCACAATTAAAAGAACTAGAGAAGCAAGAGCAAACACATTCAAAAGCTAGCAGAAGGCAAGAAATAACTAAGATCAGAGCAGAACTGAAGGAGATAGAGACACACAAAACCCTTCAAAATATCAATGAATCCAGGAGCTGGGTTTTTGAAAAGATCAACAAGATTGATAGATGGTTAGCAAGACTAATAAAGCAGAAAAGAGAGAAGAATCAAATAGATGCAATAAAAAATGATAAAGGGGATATCACCACTAACCCCACAGAAATACAAACTACCATCAGAGAATACTATAAACACCTCTCGGCAAATAAACTAGAAAACCTAGAAGAAATGGATAAATTCCTAGACACATACACTCTCCCAAGACTAACCCAGGAAGAAGTTGAATCCCTGAATAGACCAATAGCAGGCTCTGAAATTGAGGCAATAATTAATAGCCTACCAACCAAAAAAGTCCAGGACCAGACAGATTCACAGTTGAATTCTACCGGAGGTATAAGGAGGAGCTAGTACCATTCCTTCTGAAACTATTCCAATCAATAGAAAAAGAGGGAATCCACCCTAACTCATTTTATGAGGCCAACATCATCCTGATACCAAAGCCTGGCAGAGACACAACAACAAAAAAGAGAATATTAGACCAATATCCCTGATGAACATCAATGCAAAAATCCTCAATAAAATACTGGCAAACCGAATCTAGCAGCACATCAAAAAGCTTATCCACCATGATCAACTGGGCTTCATTCCTGGGATGCAAGGCTGGTTCAACATATGCAAATCAATAAATGTAATCCAGCGTATAAACAGAACCAAACAAAAATCAGATGATTATCTCAATAGATGCAGAAATGTCCTTTGATAAAATTCAACAGCGCTTCATGCTAAAAACTCTCAATAAATTCGGTATTGATGGAACATATCTCAGAATAATAAGAGCTATTTATGACAAGCGCACAGCCAACATCATACTGAATGGGCAAAAACTGGAAACATTCCCTTTGAAAACTGGTACAAGACAGGGATGCCCTATCTCACCTCTCCTGTTCAACATAGTGTTGGAAGTTCTGGCTAGGGCAATCAGGCAAGAGAAAGAAATAAAGGGTATGTGATTAGAAAAAGAAGAAGTCAGATTGTCCCTGCTTGCAGATGACATGATTGTGTATTTGGAAAACCCCATCATCTCAGTCCCAAATCTCCTTAAGCTGATAAGCAACTTCAGCAAAGTCTCAGGATACAAAATCAATGTGCAAAAATCACAAGCATTCTTATACACCAATAACAGACAAACAGAGAGCCAAATCATGAATGAACTCCCATTCACAATTGCTACAAAGAGAATAAAATACCTAGGAATCCAACTTACAAGGGATGTAAAGGACCTCTTCAAGGAGAACTACAAACCACTGCTCAGTGAAACAAAAGAGGACACAAACAAATGGAAAAGCATACCGTACATGGATAGGAAGAATCAATATTGTGAAAATGGCCATACTGCCCAAGGTAATTTATAGATTCAATGCCATTCCCATTAAGCTACCAATGACTTTTTCCACAGAATTGGAAAAAAACTGCTTTAATGTTCATATGGAACCAAAAAAGACCCCGCATTGCCAAGACAACCCTAAGCCAAAAGAACAAAGCTAGAGGCATCATGCTACCTGACTTCAAACTATGCTACAAGGCTACAGTAACCAAAACAGCATGGTACTGGTACCAAAACAGAGATCTAGACCAATGGAACAGAACAGAAGCCTCAGAAATGATACCACACATCTACAGCCATCTGATCTTTGACAAACCTCAGAAAAACAAGAAACGGGGAAAGGATTCCCTATTTAATAAATGGTGTTGGGAAAATTGGCTAGCCATAAGTAGAAAGCTGAAACTGGATCGTTTCCTTACTCCTTATGCAAAAATTAATTCAAGATGGATTAGAGACTTAAATGTTAGACCTAAAGCCATAAAAACCCTAGAAGAAAACCTAGATAATACCATTCAGGACATAGGCATGGGCAACACCAAAAGCAATGGCAACAAAAGCCCAAATTGACAAATGGGATCTCATTAAACTAAAGAGCTTCTGCACAGCAAAAGAAACTACCATCAGAGTGAACAGGCAACC
This sequence comes from Chlorocebus sabaeus, assembly GCF_047675955.1. NCBI lineage: Eukaryota > Metazoa > Chordata > Mammalia > Primates > Cercopithecidae > Chlorocebus > Chlorocebus sabaeus. The sequence goes on from NC_132922.1 coordinate 16,149,900, forward strand.
TACAGAATGGGAGAACATTTTTGCAATCTACTCATCTGACAAAGGGCTAATATCCAGAACCTACAAAGAACTCAAACAAATTTACAAGAAAAAAACAACCCCATCAAAAATTGGGCAAAAGATATGAACAGTCACTTCTCAAAAGAAGACATTTATACAGCCAACAGACACATGAAAAAATGCTCATCATCGCTTGCCATCAGAGAAATGCAAATCAAAACCACAATGAGATGCCATCTCACTGGTATCTCAGTGCTGGAGAGGACGTGGAGAAACAGGAACACTTTTACACTGTTGGTGGGACTGTAAACTAATTCAACCATTGTGGAAAACAGTGTGGCAATTCCTCAAGGATCTAGAACTAGAAATACCATTTGACCCAGCCATCCCATTACTGGGTATATACCCAGAGTAATATAAATCATGCTGCTATAAAGACACATGCACCCGTATATTTATTGCGGCACTATTCACAATAACAAAGACTTGGAATCAACCCAAATGTCCATGGTGACAGACTGGATTAAGAAAATGTGGCACATATACACCATGGAATACTATGCAGCCATAAAAGAGGATGAGTTCATGTCCTTTGTAGGGACAGGGATGCAGCTGGACACCATCATTCTCAGCAAACTATCTCAAGAACAGAAAACCAAACACTGCATGTTCCCACTCATAGGTGGGAATTGAACAATGAGATCACTTGGACACAGTAAGGGGAACATCACACACCGGGGCCTATTGTGAGGAGTGGGGAGAGAGGAGGGATAGCATTAGGAGATAAACCTAATGTAAATGATGAGTTAATGGGTGCAGCACACCAACATGGCACATGTATACATATATAACAAACCTGCACATTGTGCACATGTACCCTATAACTTAAATAATTTTTAAAAAAAAAGAAAAAAAAGAAACTGCCTTCTGGCTTTCAATGTGGTTGTACCATTTTTCAATCCTACCAACAATGAGTGACAGTTCCTTGTGCTCCACATCCTTGCAGCATTTGGTGTTGTCTGTGCTTTGGAATTCAGCCATTCTAAGTGATGTGTAGTAGTAGCTCAATGTTATTTCAATTTGCAGTTCTTTAATGGCGTGTGATGTGAAGCATCTTTTCATGTGTCTGTTCATCATTTGTATCTCTCTGATGAGGAGTATGTTCAAATGTTTTTCCCATGTTTAATTTAGCTGTTTCTTTTCTTATTGATGAGTTTTAAGAATTCTTTCTATATCTTCATTACAAGTCCTTTATCAGATGTGCATTTTGTAAATATTTTCTCTTTGTGGGCTGCCTTTGCAATCTCTTAACAATGTCCTTCATAAGCAGAAGTTTTTAACTTTTATGAAGTGCAACTTGATTTTTTTCTGTCACAGATCTTACTTTTGATGTTATATCTAGAAAGTCATTGTCAAATCCAAAGCCATCTAGATTTTCTCCTACATAATCTTTCACATTTTTATGACTTTTGTATTTTACATTTAGGTCATTTTACATTTTTATCCATTTTTGGTGAATGAGTAAAGTCTATGTCTAGATTCATTTTTTGACATGCGAATCTCCACTTGTTTCAGCACCATTTCTTGAGAAGATTATTCTTTCTCCATTGAATGTATTTTCCTCTTCTGTCTAAGATCAGTTCAGTATATTTTTATGGGTCTATTTCTGGGCTCTCTGTTGTTTTAGTGATCGATTTGTCTATTATTTCTCTAACACTACACTGTTTTAATTACTGTAGGTTTACAATACGTCTTGAAATTGAATAGTGTCAGTCACATGATTTTGTTATTTTTTGTTGTAGTTCTGGGATACCTGACAACTCTGGTGTACAACTGTCATCTTGAAGGTTGAGTCATACAATATTTTTATAAGCCTCATAAATGTGAGAGTGGTGAGTGACCCTGGTTACCTATTGCATAAGAAAATTTTAAACAAGTCCTATTTACTTCCACCCAAGGGAGGGAGCAATATTCTCCCCAATGGTCCCACTCTTACATGAGGTGTCTCAGCCTTCTGCCATCCTGTCACTAGATGGGGGAAGTTTACAAGTGTGTGTGACAATTGGCCAGCAGTGGGATGGGTTAGTGAGAGAGTCCCCACATTGTAGATGGCTCATCTTTTGGGTCCATTTACATTCTTAGTTCCTTCTTTCCATTTTTTTTTCAGTATGGATCAAGTCACCAATTCACTTTCAGGAATCTCAGGTGAGAACTGGTTACTCTCTGTGTATATACACCCCAGGATCCTCCAGGGCCCTCCTGCCATTTCTATCCTCATGGCAGCTTTGGGATGAGAGTTCTAATGTCTGCAGCTCAGCTAAGTGTCCCAACTGGAGAGAAAGGTGTCAGTTCCCTTCCTGGACTCACATCCAACATCTCAGTAGAATTCTCTCAGAAATTCTCTCACTTTCCTCTAAGTAGGAGTAATCTCTTTTAATGATGAGGGTAGAAAAAAATGCAGACATGGTCTGCATGAGGCCAATAGTTTTCTGAAATTTTTAGTTTTCTCTTCCATGGGCTGGTTGGGATGACAAAGGTGAAGATTGAAGGATCAGGTTTTCTATCTTTTAGCAAGATCTGTGAGAGGAAATCTGTCAGTTTCTAGAAGGTGAGCATACTTTGATCCTGTTGTTTTTGACACTGGGCCTTTAGTCAAATACTGAGATCACAGAGAAACTATTGGCTAAAATCCAGTTACATGTGAACATGCTCACCTGAGTTCCTTTTTCCAAACTCCCAAATTTCTTGCCATGAGTTAGTAAGGGCTCTTTAAATCAGGCCCTGGCTTCCTGTCCAGTCTCAGCACCCAGCATTCCCCTCTAGCACACTCTGCGGTAGCCATGCTTGCTCCATGCTCCCTCCATGCTCCCAAGCTTGTGCTGTCTTATTCTCTGTCCCCTCTCCCAGGGACACTTCTTCAGACTGTTACATGGCTCTGTCACTTCATGCAGGTTCCCGCTCAAGCGAGGCCTCTGCAAAGTGGTTGCAGAGGCCACCTTTAGCTGTATACCTGCATTGGCACTCTGTCTTCTCTATCTCAGCCTCTTTAAATATAAACTCCATAAGGATGGGTATGTGGATGTCTTGTTCATTTCTGGGTCTTCAGTGCCTAGAACAATGCCTGGCACATCATAGATGCTCAAGAAATATTTGTTAAATATTGTTTTTATTAATTACTCTGGCAATATTCATCACATGCTTGCTGTGGACCTAGTTCTTTGCTATCACTGCTGCAATTCTTTTCTTTTTTTTTTTCCGGAGACGGAGTCTCACTCTGTCGCCCAGGCTGGTGTGCAGTGGCCGGATCTCAGCTCACTGCAAGCTCCCGGGTTTACGCCATTCTCCTGCCTCAGCCTCCTGAGTAGCTGGGACTACAGGCACCCGCCACCTCGCCCAGCTAGTTTTTTGTATTTTTTAGTAGAGACGGGGTTTCACCGGGTTAGCCAGGATGGTCTCGATCTCCTGACCTCGTGATTCACCCGTCTCAGCCTCCCAAAGTGCTGGGATTACAGGCTTGAGCCACCGCGCCCGGCCTGCATTTTATTTCTAATATTTCACAAATAATTTCAATTCTCAGACAGAAATGATTACCATGTAATTGTCAAAGGACCTAACACGGAACTGGTCACACACTGAAGACACAGAGATGTTTATGGATAGATTGATCTCTATTGGGCCTTTGCTTTTAAGTTGTGACTTTGAGCCAAGTAAAGCATGTGCAACATCTACAAGGAGCCTATAGAATTAGGGGCCCTAGCAGCACTCAATAAGATGCTCAATACTATACTAATTTTTCTCAGCTGCTTTTTATTTAAAATTCATTCCAACACTTTCTTCTCTTTTGCACTCCCACTGTGGTGACTTTATTGAACAGATGTCTTCATCTTAGCAGATGTCTTCGCTGAACTTTCTGGGATGACTCTGAACTCCCCCTTGGGAGCCTGTCACTAATTCAACCCATTACAACATGCACAAAGAGTTACCGTTTTCCCTCCAGCACACTCTACCAAGCACTTGCCTATGTCTTATTTTGTTGTCCGCTGTATTTGGTAATTGCCCAATGAAATAAAACTCATAGGGGTCCTCACTGCTTTCCCTTTGCCCCAAATCCTTTTTGATACAAATAGAGAATTTTCATCTCCACGTAAGTCTGGATTTTAGGAATGTAGCTTAATGGAAATCATTCTTTTGATTGACCCTATCCATGGGTGTATGGGAAGAGTGGGGTGTGTAGAGATTCAGGGGGTCAAGAATGGTTGCTAGGCACCACAGGGCAGGAACCAGACTGAAGAATTCCTAAATGACAGTCAAGGGTACTGAGAACCAGAGAGTCGTATAAAACCAGAGTCAGGCTGGGCACGGTGGCTCACGTCTGTAATCCCAGCATTTCGGGAGGCTGAGGTGGGCAGATCACCTGAGGTCAGGAGGTCAAGACCAGCCTGACCAACATGGCAAAACCCCATACAAAAAATAACTGGGCATGATGGTAGGCGCCTGTAATCCCAGCTACTCAGGAGGCTGAGGCAGGAGAGTCGCTTGAACTCGGGAGGCGGAGGTTACAGTGAGCCGAGATTGTGCCACTACATTCCAGCCTGGGCAACAGAGCTAGACTCCACCTCAAAAAAAAAAAAAAGAAAAAAAAGAAAAAAAAGAAAAAAAAAAAACCAGTCATATAAAATTTAAACATCAGGCACAGCATGTCAGACCCCAAGCCCAGGTTTCCAGGGGCAAGGACAAGGTGAAGCCGAAGATGACAGGTTGGCTTAGATGAGATGGTAGGGCAGAGGACGTCAGAATGGGACTTGGAGTGTTCCCAAACAGTGCTTCTGGTCCCAAAGGCTCATGAGGAGAGAAACGTAGGCCAAAAGCAGGGAGAAGAACCACTTTTTTAGAAGGATGTTTTAGTTTTTTTATGTGGCCACAACAGCAGTCACATTGACATTTGAATCTTTAGTTTGTGAAGAATTTTAACATGTGTTATGATATGTGACTAATTCCGTGAGCTAGAAAGTGTTGTAATTTCTCACTTTATAGCTAAGAAATCTAACACACCAGAGAAGTTATGCGAATTGCCTGAAGTTACACAGCTAGAAAATGGCTGAGCCAGGATTCAAGCCGAGTTGTATCTAATTGAGAAGTTCATTGTCTTTTTATTTACTCCAGAGACATTTGCTTTGTATTTGCCGTATGTCAGATACTGTTCTGGATGCTCAGGAGACATCAGTGAATCAGGCAGACAAGGCATCTGCCCTTCTGGGTCTTACATTCTCTCCATTATATCTGCATCTTGCAGACCCTCTTGATAGGATCTTGATCCAATGCATAGAAGGTGCTGGTATCTTGTACAATAACATAACACATCTGTTCACAAAGGAGATGCTTTCCAACTACAGTTTACAATAACAAGAGTCAGCACTTATTAAAGATTTATTATATGCCAAGCACTGTGAGAGGTGCTTTCTATAAAGTATCTATTTTGTCTTCACAATAACCCTCTGAGGCAGGCACTATTGTCATCATTTTACAGATAAAGAAATTGAGGTTTGAGGAAATTTTTTTCAATTGGTTCACACAGCTAGTTATATCAGAGCTGGGTTTGCATCTAGAAGGATCTGACTCCAAAGCTTGTGACCTTCATCAAAAAACCTTAGGAACTCAGTGTTACTAGAAATTTGATTGCCTGATGTAGAAAAACAATGAATGATAGGAGATATATTCAAGAGTGGAGTCATAGTTACTGGGCTTCTGTGGGGGCAGTAGCCTTCTTTCTTTTCATCCTGAAAAGAAAGGACTGGGGCTCTGAAGAATTTGCAGCAACTGTGGGGTACAACCCCATTCCAGAAAAGGTACCGTGAGATTAAAACCAATCAAAAATCAAGTTGACTCAGTGACTTTTTAAAATGTAATTATAAAAAAAGAATTCAAATGTAAAAGTATTCACAAAGGGTAAGCAGAAACAAATAATAACAGTGTAAGACTTAAACTCCAAATTCTGTAAACAATACTAGAAAGTTGACAAAGTATTTTGGAGGAGGGAAGTATGTTTATGTTTTCATTACAGAGGGGAGTAATCCTGGTTTTATTCTTGAAGTTAATAATAAGAAACATAGTTTCAAATAATTTCACAAGAGATTTAACATTACAGATATACTTATCTATTCTTCTCAACATCCCACTCAAAGAAAAATTAAGTATCATTTGCTTTTGCAATATAAGTAATAATGAAGTAAAAATGAAGATAATAATCATTGACAGTTAAGGGGAGGAGAAAGGGTAGGCAATATCTGATGTAATAAAAAAAGAGATGTTAGCATTTCACTCTGAGTTAAAAGTAACCAATGAGAAATTTGCTTGGCATGGTATCTATTCTTGTGTATTATCTTGACATATATATCAATGGCACTCTCTCTTTTTCATCTCACAACTATGAGAAAAATAGAAGTAGGTTCATTAGCAGATGAAGGACTTAAGGAAGGAAGAAGTGACAACTAATAAAGCAGGGTGGAAGACTTTAAAGAACACTTAATTGGAAGGAGAAGTTAAACAAATTCAAGAATTGAAAACTTGTTCCAAATTGCAATAATTTATAAAGACAGGCAATTAGAAATTCCAGAATAAAAAAGCAAAACCCCATTAAAAATGTAATCACAACAATTACTATCTTGGTAGTGAAAACTATTTACAAAGTTCTAGAAATAATAAAACCAGTTATTGATTTTCATATTTGAAAATTAACCTTCAGGCAAAACATCAAAGATATAAATATGACTTTAAAAATTAAGTATCATTTGCGTTGGCAATTTAAAACTAAAACTAAAAATAATCATTGACAGTTAAGGGAGGTGAACAGATAATTAAAGAAAGTGCAGGGAATACTTGATGCAATACAACAATAAAGATACTAATACTTCATTCAGAGTTTAAAAGTTACCAATGAGAAATCTGCCTGGTATGGTATCTGTTCTTGTCTGTTATCTTGGCATATATATTAATAGCACTCTCTCTCCTCTCAAAAATGTCCTGGTTGGATGACAAATTAGAGAGTAAATCTACCAATAGAACAATTAAAAATAATGATATATAGATAAATACATATAGAGATAGATCCATAAATTAGGTATAAAATTTGATACATTAAGAAAGAGCGCATGGTTATGTGGTTTAATAACCAGACAAAAATATTAAAGATATTTGAGGCAGTTTCTACTATAAAGCAAAGTCCACAAGGGTAGGGACTCTATTCAGCACTCTATCCCCATCACCCAGCTGAATGCCTGGCATATAGTAGACATTAAACAAGTATTTGTTGAATAAATAATATGCATATGTGTATGCTAGCAAAAGGTATGGCAGAGGACAGCTACTTTCAATCATTTCTCTATATTATTTAGATATTATTTTAGTTAAGGCATAATATATTTACTCCAAACTTACAAATTTGTTCAATGTGTAGAACTTGGAGAACACAGAATTATAAGAATGTAACAAAACTCATTTGTAACTTCACTATTCCAAAATTAGTAAATTTTAAGTACATATTTAGTTTTCTATCATTCATAATTTTTTGAAAACAATACCATACTATTTTGCAGCATGCATTTAAAAGAGAAAGAACAGAGTTCGCTTGAGGAGGTTTATTTTGGAGTAAGAGCTTTGAAAAAAGAAGAAGCAGGATTGGACAGAGGAGGAGGGCACTCTGGAGCAAAGATTGCCTGTTAGAGAAATTTCACATTTTGTAAGAATCTCTAGGACATTAACTAACACTTTGCTTAGTCAATGAATTGAGGCTATCTGAAATAGGTGTGACCTCAGCTTAAAATTTGAGGTGATCCCTAAAAAGCAAAAAGATTGAGGCTTCCAGGAATCATTCTCCTAATGTAACTATGCAGTGTATCTTTTTTTTTTTTTTTTTTTTTTTTTTAAGGTGGGGAAAGTAGCACATCTTGGTGTCTGCCACAGTCCACTCCTTGTCAGGCATAGATCCTCCATATATGTTCCAGGAGCTGCTCCTCCAGTGATTTGGTGGAATGACAGCTTTGTGGAACGAATTACAACTGCATCACTGTGACAGTTCTCAGGGCTGCTACTGGTGTCCATTGTCTCCTCTACTCTACTCTCTAAATTCACCTCACCTTCAGCTGCTGCTTCTACTAGTAGTATGACCCAAGCCTTCATCACTGAAGTGTCTGAGACCACATCCTTTCAGGCTGGGGTGACACACTTCTCTCTTGGAGTCACAATTGGGTATAACACAATTGAGCCACAAAAGGCAACAAAGTGGGTCACCTGAGTTCCATACATGGTTTTTCCTGGCCCCATTTGTTAACAGTAACCCTATGTCCTCTTGCTGATCAATGTTAATTGACCATGATATGATGATGATTTCTCTCACTTGCTAGTTCCTGGACATAAGGATTTCAGAGTACTCAGGAGACAACCATAGGTTATAGTTCAATAGTTCAACTATCTCCCTTTGACAGTGCACACTTTGGGAACCAGGACCACTAATCCTGAAGACTCCACAGTTTCATGGATGAACAGAAAAAATAAATCCCCTATTGGATTATTGCAAGTGATGATAAATGGGACTGCTCCTGCTTACATCCCTTGGTTCTTAGGTCCTATGTATTTTTCCTACTGGGGACACAGCACTATATAGAGATCTCTGATTCAATTTGTTTGTCCTGTATGATGACACCTCATCCTTATAGGATATTGCCTCCAAAATGATGCTACAGATGATCCAAAATTGCACTTCAGTTGAGACTTCATCATACCATTAGAGAGACAGAGCATCAGCTCTACTTAGCTGGCAGCTTCTTGGTGATACAGTATGTGATAAGACCAGTGAATCCCATAACAAGGAGCAATTTCCACACCCTTGCACAATAGATACGATATTGTGTAGGATTCAATGATGTAGGTCAGGCATTTCATAATCTCCCAGATAATGATGTTGGTTGGGGCCCTGTATGCTGGAACAGCAAGTCTTTACCTGGAATATGTGTCTATTTCTGTGGGAATAAACCATTGGCACCTCCAGGATGAATGGGGAACAATTTAGTGAACTCGCCACCAAATGACCTGCTGCTGTTCTTCTCAAGAAAAAAATGGTGCCATACCAGGAGTTCAGCCTTGGTCTTTTTCTGGCAGGTTTGATGTTCAGAGGCAAGAGTAGCTAGGTCAGCTTTGGCAAATGAGAGCCCACATGGTTGAACCCATTTATTGGCTCTGACTTTGCCACTATGATCACTCATTCAGATGTCCTTTATGCCAGCCTGGGGGATAGGCATTGATGAAGATTGGTTCGTGCCTCTAATCCTAGCACTTTGGGAGGCTGAGGCAGGTGAATCACGAGATCAAGAGATAGAGACCATCCTACTAAAACTACATCTCTACTAAAACTACAAAAATTAGCTGACCATGGTTGCACACATCTGTAGTCCCAGCTACTTGGGAGGCTGAAGCAGGAGAATAGCTTGAACCCAGGAGGCAGAGGTTGCAGTGAGCCCAGATTGTGCCATTGAACTCCAGTCTGTGGACAGAGTGAGACTCTGTCAAAAAAAAAAAAAAAAAAAAAAAAAAAAGGCTGACATCACCTGGCTGAGTCATTTTGCCTTTCTGGCTGGCTAGTACCTCCTTCCATGGTGGATGCTTTCTAGTAGGCATACTGTGTAAACCTACTCTCGGGTGTCTAACCACATTCTTCTAACTCAGACCCTTTTGTTTTTTATTTTCGACTATTTCCCTTCCAGGCCCCTGACCAACCTCTGCCCACTGTACTCAGACCAGTTCTCCTTCCACACAAGTCAATGACAGGCATATAACCTAAAGCCCCACCCATTTCATAGGTATTCCTTTGCCATTGCCTGAGTAAGTCTGCAATGAAGCTTTTGTCTGTTTATGGCTTGTACACACGAAGTTGGCCCATTTAGAAAGCAGACTCATGCTTTTTCTTATTTCTTCAGCTGGCCATACAAGAGTCCTTCCTGTGACCACATGTGTGACTAAGGGAGGAAGGATCCTAGTTCAGCCAGAATAGGTGACATGAGGGTCTGGGCTACCTGTTTCTGCAGCCTGCTTCTGATCCTTCTCTAGATTGGTCCAATATATACCATGTTCCTCTTATGATGGATTGTGAAAAGATCCACATAATTTTATGACTTGGTATGGCAGTCCTGATTTTGGATGGATGGTCACTTCATGTCCCACGGCCAAGTGTCTGTCTCAACAAGGGCGCAATAATACAAGAGGAGCTGTTTTTCAGTAATGGTCCATTGAAGATAGTGTAACCTTGTTCCAGAACTCTAGAGGCTTGTGATTTTTTTCCTGGAGCTTGCTAACCACAAACTCCATACTTTATTTCTTTCTACTCCTGATAGGTCCAATACCCTGAGGTCTGTTGGATCTCATAGGTTCCACTCAAAGTGGCTATCCTTCCATGTCAGCTAGTATCAGGGCCGGAGCAATGTTTCTAGGGGCAAAATGTGTTACCGGCAGAACTTGAAGAAGCCTAGCAGAAATTGTGCTTCCTTCTTTGTAATAGGACAGGCAAGACGTAGAAATTTGTCCTTTATTTTGGACGGGACATCACAGCATGCCCCTGACGACTGGACCACAATTAATGTACCGAAGTGGCAGATTCCTGTGTCTTTGTAGGCTTTTCCTTCCACCCTCTGCTGACCACCTCCCTCTTACCCTGCCTGAGCAGCATTATATCCTTGATGCAATGGTTTAGTGTGGTATTCTGTGGGATTTCTATATAGTGCAGATCTTTTCAGACTATATGATGACAGAGGGTGGAAGAGTTAATATAGCCCTAAAGCAAAACTGTAAGTAAATATTATTGCTGCTCCATGTGAATCTGAACTGTTTCTGATCAAAGAACACATTTGCAGAGTCAATGACCACATAACATGTGTCTGAAGCTGCATAAATCTACTCTAGCAAAGGTACCATGTTCTGCAACTGTAATTCAGGGTTAATAACATTTGGCTGAAGTTGTGAGAGTCTATATAGCCATTCCCCAGGATGCATCTGGTTTTTACCAGAGTGGCAAATCAAATACAGTTATGCTAGGGGCATCCTCTGGCTCTCTAAGAGCATCACTAATCTCTGCCACCCCGCCTAGGATATAGTACTGGCTTTCATTGATGTTTTTAGCTGGCGGAGGCAGTTTCTGAGGTTTGCACTTCTCCCTCTCCACTGTACTATACCTTACCATAGAGGTCAGGGACTCAATATGGGGTTACTCCAACTGTCAATCCAAATTATACATTCAGAGGAAATGACTACTGGGTGGGTCTGTTGACCCAGTGGAATAAAAAGTTGCATTTTTCTAGGACTCTTCTTATTATCTGACACCCACTAACCTTCATTCGAGGAGGGGAGCCATGACGGCAGTTCAGCTCTGCAGGTATCAATGGCAGTTCAGACTGTGTGTATAACAATCCTTGAATGCCTACCCAGACACTTCCTTTCCTCCATTGCACTGTAGCTACAGCAAATGAGATAGGTCCCTTTGGGGCAGGACTAGAGGAGTTTCTACAATGTGTGCTTGACGTGGATCATTTCACATCAAGGGTCATTTCCTTGGGGCCCTGGCCAACTCCATTTATTAATGGGTTCTAGATCTGAAAACTGCCTCAAATCTGAAACCTTGGTAAGGGATTATGATTTTATTATTGGAGTGACCATCCTCAGCACCCTGCTCATCCATTCTTACTCTCTTTTGATTATTATATTTTAAGACATGTCCTGTTGATCGTTCATCTAAGTCTCTTACGTCTCTTTTTTCATTCCTGATGTTGGTCACTTGAGCTTTCTCTTCTTTTCTCTTGATTGACATCTACAGGAATTTGTTTTTTCAATTTGATCATGCTTTTCAATAGATCAGCCTTTGGCTTTTATTCCCCTAAATCTGTATCATGTGCTTATGTGTTATTTCATAAATTTCTGAGTAATTTTTTCAAAAATTGTAATTTCATAGATCTAACTATGTTCTATAGTTAGTCTTTTTAGAAAGATATGCAGGTCATTGGCTTTTGGGATTTTTTTCTCCCCTAACAGATGCATTTAAGGCTATAAATTTTCCTGTAAGTGTGGAAATTATTTCCATTATCATTCAGTTCAAAGTAGTTTCTAATTTCCACTGTGATTTCTTCTTTGACTCAAGGGTTATGTAGAAGCAGACTGCTTCATTTCCAATCATATAGGGATTTTCCAGTTGTGTTATTACTAATATCTAGCTCATTTCCACTGTGGCCAGAGAACATATTCTGTATGGGCTCAGTTCATTAAAATTTGTTGACACTTGCTTTATCATTCAGCAAATTGTGAATTTTGGTAAATATATATTTTTCTGTATGCTCTTGAAAAAATGTGTGATTTGAACTTTTTAAACACAATTTTTTTTTTTTTTTTTTTTTTTTTTGAGACTGAGTCTCGCGCTGTCGCCCAGGCTGGAGTGCAGTGGCCGGATCTCAGCTCACTGCAAGCTCCGCCTCGCGGGTTTATGCCATTCTCCTGCCTCAGCCTCCCGAGTAGCTGGGACTACAGGCGCCCGCCACCTCGCCTGGCTATTTTTTTGTATTTTTTAGTAGAGACGGGGTTTCACTGTGTTAGCCAGGATGGTCTTGATCTCCTGACCTTGTGATCCGCCCGTCTCGGCCTCCCAAAGTGCTAGGATGACAGGCTTGAGCCACCACGCCCGGCTAAAACACATGTTTTACATTTTTTATTATTTATAAAAATAAGTATCTATTGTTTCCAAACTATAACACTGGAATCTAGGGACAAAGTTAAAAATCATAGTGCCTATTCCCAAAGAGTTTACAATCTAGTTCACATCACAATTTGAAAACTAGGCTTATCAAAGTAATAAAACATCTGGAATCAAACAAAAACATGGACGTTTCATTTAGTTTATTCTCCCCTGCCCCCCACCAAATATCTATTACTAATGTTAATCATCTCACTAGGGCAAACATGACTTTTCTGCACTCTCTCAGATACCTTCACTTTGTCTGTCCACATCCACTCTCTTTAACCCTGCTCCCATGTCTGGGAGTCTGGAATGGACACACAAACAGTTTCTTTTCCCTCTGTCTCCCAGTTGGCATTTGGCTAACGGGGAGTTCCAGCAGGAAATCAGGAGGGAGGAGAATTATGTTGGGTTATTTTTTTTTTCCTCACTGCTCTCTTGTGGGACTGATTTTTATCCCTCAGCTGAAGATCAAGGAATCCTGTCGAGGAAACCTTCGCATGACTTTCTCCTTTCAGGTTCCAGTAACCACTTTCTTCCCTCTCCCTCGAGACTTAGGCCTATGTCAGCTCTCTTGGTCTTTGCCATTGTGGTCTGGAGGGGCCATCATTATAACCTATCAAATGTCATCATGGTCTGTTACCCTGATGATAATATACTAATTGTCATGGTCAGCAAGAAATACGAAACATACCAGATACCTTAATAAGGCACACCTATGTCAGAAGATAGGAGACAAATGGTGTGAAATTTCAGATACCAGTTATCCTGATGAAGTTTCTCAGGTCCAATGACCCTATGCTTATAAGCATTATGCCATTGAAGTCATAAGCATGTTGCTGTGCCTTACCTCATCCACCACAGAGAAATATGCACCACACTTGGTGAGCCTTTTTGTGTTTTGCAGACAGACATACGTCAGATTTCAGCATGCTCCTCTGACCCATTTATTGAGAAACTCATAATGATGGCAGTTTTTAATGAGGCTCAGAGCAAAGCAAGGCTCTAACAAGTCCAGTCTGTGGTGCAAAATGTTACAGAGCTTTTAAATGCTGTAGACTCATTGGTATTGGAAACATCTACAGCAAAGAGTGATGCCGTACGAAGGCTCTAGCAACACCCAAAAGGTGCTTGACACCTAGGGTTTGTAATGAGTCCTTGTTCTGGGACTACTATTTTCGATTTGAAAAGCATCTGCTGACCCCTGGTAGAGATTGAATATCTAGGCAGGAGATAACAAGTGACTATGAGACCTAAGCTGTTCATGGTGACCTTGATGTTATTTGATACACTGAAGCATAAAATTGGCTCATACTGCAGCATTTTATTATAAAGTATAAATGGAATATATGAGACTGGGCCTGAGTTATTCTGGAAGATAGAAGTAAATTGCACTTATGGATGGGACAGACTTCCCTAGAATTTCATCTGCTGCTTTACTTCCTCTTCCGCAATTCACACCTTCGGCTTTATGGGGAATTCTCTATGGCTGGTTAATGAAGGAAGAAAAAGCATGGGTCTGGTTTAATGACAGATCTGCAAAGTATGACAGCATAAGCTGGAAATGGATGACTGCTGCATTTCAGCCCCACTCCGGATATTTTTTGAAAGGGATCAATGAAGAAAAATATTTAAATGAGCAGAACCTCAGGTTCTGCATCTGGTTATCCAATCCATGGGGAAAGAAGATAGTCTGCGCAGCAGATGATGTGAACATCAGATTTCAGCAAGCTCCTCATGCTGAAATCCTTACACTGACCCATGAGCAGTGACTAATGGGTTGGCTAGCTGCTTGGGGAAAAATAAATCCAAGATCTAAAGATTGGGGACAAACAGGTCTATAAGGGAGGTATGGACCTGGACCTCCCAGGGTAGAAAAAGAGAGTGAGGACCTTTATAGTCTACACAAATTCCTATCTGACACATTCATTGTAGAGGAAGCTCTACAATTCTCAGGTGGACCAGAAAGAATGTTTTGTGTATATTAGTCAACATCTTTCCCTAGATACCTTAGGGTTTGCTCAATAGCTTCATATAGAAAGGGGCATCGCAGCAGGGATGGAGTCCACTCATGGTTTCAGCATCATGGTCTTCCCCTCATCAGTACTGGTCTGGCTGTGCCAGTGCTGAGGGCCTAACTTGTCAGGATCAGAAGCCAACTCTGAGCTCTGGATACGGCACCATTCAGAGGAAACCAGGAAATCTGTTAAAATGTTGATATCACTGCACTCCTCCCTTCCTAAATAGGGTAACTCTTTGTCCTAATAGTAATTTAGGCACAAATTCCAAGTATGAATTTCTTTCCATCCCCAAAACTTCTATTAGTACCAACATTCTTGGTACAAAATTACAGAATGCTTTATCTATATTGTGGTATCTGGACACACCATCTCCTCTGACCATGGACATCATTTTATAACCAAGAAAGTGTAGCCATGGACACATATCCATGATCTTCATTGACCTAACTAGGTTCTTCACTTGTCAGTCGCAACTGGCTTGATGAAATGATGACATGTTTATTAATATAGTTTGGATATCTGTCCCCGCTCAAATCTCATGTTGAGTAACCCCCAGTGCTGGAGGTGTGGTTAAGTGGGAGGTGTTTGGACCATGGGGGCAGATCCCTTATGGCTTGAGGATGTCTTCACAATAGTGAGTGAGTCCTCATGAGATCTGGTCATTTAAAAGTGTGTAACACAATGAGATACTGTCTCATGCTAGTTAGAATGGCAATCATTAAAAAGTCAGGAAACGACAGATGCTGGAGAGGATGTGGAGAAATAGGAATGATTTTACACTGTTGCAGGGAGTGTAAATTAGTTCAGCCATTGTGGAAGACAGTGTGGCAATTCCTCAAGGATCTAGAACTAGAAATACCATTTGACCCAGAAATCCCATTACTGGGTATATACCCAAAGGATTATAAATCATTCTACTATAAAGACACATGCACACGTATGTTTATTGTTGCACTATTCACAATAGCCAAGATTTGGAACCAACACAAATGCCCATCAGTGATAGACTGGATAAAGAATATGTGGCATGTGTACACCATGGAATACTATTCAGCCATAGAAAGGATGAGTTCATGTCCTTTGCAGGGACATGGATGAAGCTGGAAACCATCATTTTCAGCAAACTAACACAAGAACAGAAAAGAACAGAAAACCAAACACTGCATGTTCTCACTCATCAGTGCATCAGTGAGAGTTGAACAGCGAGAACACATGGACACAGGGAGGGGAACATCACACACTGGGGCCTGCCAGAGGGTGGGGGGCTAAGGAAGGGATAGCATTAGGAGAAATACCTAATGTAGGTGACAGATTTATGGGTGCAGCAAACCACCATGGCACATGTATACTTATGTAACAAACCTGCATGTTCTGCACATGTTTCCCAGAACTTAACATATTAAAAAAAAAAAAAAGAAGTGAGTAGCACCTCAACCCCTACTGTCTCTCTCTTGCTTCTACTTTTGCCATGTGACGTACCTGCTCCCACTCTGCCTTCTACCATGAGCAAAAGCCCCCCGAGGCCTCCCCAGAAGCAGATGCTGGATCTATGTTTCCTGTACAGCCTGCAGAACCATGAGCCAATTAAACTTCTTTTCTTATAAATCATCCAGTCTCAGGTATTTCTTTATAACAATGCAAGAATGGCGTAATATAGTTATTAAAGGCTTATCTATGGCACCATCTTGGAGCATCCTGGGTGGTTGGGATACTGTCCTATAGGATGTGATAAATACTTAAACCAGTAGCTGAAACACATAGCCAGAATGTATCAGTTCAGGTGGAGGTGACAGTGGATGCTCACGTTATTATGACCAATAACCCATTCAAGGAACATTTGTTTCTTGTCTGATAGCCTTAGGACTGGTTGTTTTGGAGGTCTCCTACCACAGAAGCACAGCCACCACCAAAGACAGTCATGGTTCTGATGATTTGTGCACTGAGGTTGCCCTCTGGACTTTTTGGACTCATTATGTTGATAAGGCAAGAGAAAGAGGACTGGTCCCTAGACTGGCCAAGAAGATCGATCTCAATTATCATTGGAAATTGGATTTCTGCTACACAATAAGGTCATGTGTAGAATCCAGTGTATTTATTTGCTAAGGTGCCTATTACTTTTTTGTGCAACAATCTTGGTTAATTGAAAACTGTGGCAATCTAATAAAGCAAGATCTCTGGAGACTCAGATAATACTAAACAAAAGTTTGGTCAGCATCCCCCTCTTCCTGAGGTACTAGAAAAATGTAAGAGAAACAACAACAACAAAAAAAAGGTGGTAGAAGAAGGTAGCTGTAATCGTCAGCTTAAATACTGTGGCCAGCGCAGAGGCAGGGAGTGAGATGTCTGAAGTGAATGGTTTCTTTCATTTACTTCAGCCCTGACCCCAGATACCTTAATGCAAAAGGTGCTAGTGATGGTTAACAATTAAATATTAAGTGAAAGTGAGTTAACACTACTATGCTATGATCTGGTAGGGGACAGGGTTTGTGGGTCTCGGACTGGGGACAACAGTTTTCCAACCATATGACAGAGAACAGTAGTTGCGGAGGTTCAGAGGACTGATTCTTTAAGTTTTATTAAATGCTTGTGATATGCTAAACACCTGTGCTGAAAATGCAAAGTTTAAAGAAAACAGCTCTTGCTTTTTTTTTTTTTTTTTTTTTTTGAGATGGGAGTTTCGCTCTTGTTGCCCAGGCTGGAGTGCAAGGGCGTGATCTTGGCTCACTGCAACCTCCGCCTCCTGGGTTCAAGCGACTCTACTGCCTCATCCTCCCGAGTAGCTGGGATTACAGGCGTGTGCCACCACACCCAGCTAATTTTTGTGTTTTTATTAGAGACGTGGTTTCCCCATTGTTGGAAAGAGCCCACCCAAAATCTGGCCATCAACTGGCCCCAAAACTGGCCATAAAAAAAATCTCTGCAGCACTGTGACATGTTTGTGATGGCCAGGATGCCCACGCTGGAAGGCTGTGGGTTTATCAGAATGAGGGCAAGGAACACCTGGCCCACCCAGGGTGGAAAACCGCTTAAAGGCGTTCTTAAACCACAAACAATAGCATGAGCGATCTGTGCCTTAAGGACATGCTCCTGCTGCAGATAACTAGTCAAACCCATCCCTTTATTTTTGCCCATCCCCTTGTTTCCTGTAAGGAATACTTTTAGTTACTCTGTAATCTATAGAAACAATGCTTATCACTGGCTTGCTGTCAATAAATATGTGGGTAAATCTCTGTTCGAGGCTCTCAGCTCTGAAGGCTGTGAGATCCCTGATTTCCCACTCCACACCTCTATATTTCTGTGTGTGTGCCTTTAATTCCTCTAGCACTGCCAGGCCAGGGTCTCCCTGACCGAGCTGGTCTTGGCACCCCATATTGGTCAGGCTAGTCACAAATTCCTGACCTCAGGTGATCCGCCCACCTCAGCCTCCCAAAGTGCTGGGATTATAGGCATGAGCCACTGGGCCCGGCTTCTCTTGCCTTTTTAATAACCCCAAAATTTGGAAAATAAGAAGAAAAGGAAAAATTTACTGACAATTGTATGACCTTAATGCAAATCTTAGCATGCTATTGTATTTTTTTGATTTCTTCTTTTCCTCAAACAAATATTTTAGATTACACCATAAGAGCAAATTCATACACTGCTTTTCTCCACTGTACTGGATGTCTTCCTTCCCTCCCTCCCGATCTGTGTGTGCTGTTTTTCCTGTTCTGTGCCTTGGGAGGCTGATGTGTACAGATGACCTCAAATGTGCACCTGCCCTCCAGCCTTGGCATGGGGGGATGTGAGCTGGTTATTGGAGAGAAGAGGAGAAATGGTATTAGAATATTTATTCTGCTGGATCCCTCCATGTGGGGTGGCTTTGAGATGGTGTGTCTCTTGGTTTAAAGAAGTCACAGCCCCTGTCAAGGTCGACTAGGTCTCTCCATACCACTCTTTTTCCAAGTTCTGGCAATTGCTTTTTTCCCCTCACCTCATTAGGCTTAGAGCTAGTGATAGCTCTCCTGTTACTAGCTCCGGGGTACAGCACTATCTCAGAAGGTTTCCTATTCTCTGTAGACTCTTCGTAGATGGATTATTTCCTGAACTTGTATCAGATTATTCCAGTTTGACTTTATCATCTGTTTCCTTCTAGAACCCTGAATGATACATGTAGTAATACAATACAAAGCCTGGGTGAATGCATCATAATTGACTCAATTTCTTTATTCCTATTTGTGTTATTTATAATTATTTATTAGTTTAAATAATGCTACAGCGAATCTTTTGCCAATGGCTCATTCTCTCCTCTTCTGTTTCTTCCTTTTCCTAACATTTAAAAATATTTTTGCGGCTGGGCATGGTGGCTGACACCTGTAGTCCCAGCACTTTGCGACACTGAGGTGGGAGGATCACCTGAGGTCAGGAGTTCGAGACTGGTCTGCCCAACATGGTGAAACTTTGTCTCTACTAAAAATACAAAAAAATTAGCCTGGTATGGTGGCAGGAGCCTATAACCCCAGCTACTTGGGAGGCTGAGGCAGGAGAATCATTTGAACCTGGGAGGTGGAGGTTGCAGTGATCGAAGATCATGCCATTGCACTTCAGTCTGGGCAACTAGAGCGAGATTCCGTCTCAAAAAAAAAAAAAAAATTGCTTATATTCGGAAAATTAGAAATATAGCCCCAAACTAGCTGAAATATTTCCAAGTGTCTTAGTACAAATTAAAATGTTTTGTAAAGTATTACACAAATTCATACTACTGCATGCAATAGATATGTGTGATATTTTCTCTGCATCTTTTCTAATGTTAAACGTTCTTACTTAAAACAAATTTTGCCAAATCTATGGTTTTAAAAAAGTAATTCTTTATTCTTAAAATGTATTACTCCTTTAATTACTGATGAGCTTAGATCTTCTACCGCATGCTTGTTTATCAGGTATCTTTTCCTTATATGTGAATTTCTGCGAATGTTTTCCCCCGTTTATTGATCCAGAACTTAGTGTTCTTTTATACTGACTGATGTAAGCCATTTACAAGAAAGAGTTATCACATTGTTTAGATTTGCCAGAACTATTTTATGTCTGACTTCAGCTTTTCTAAGTCTCTGTGTTAGGATGTAAAAAATTAAATTCTAAGCACTTGAATCTGTTGATCTCCTTTGTGTTTTATTCTATAGCTCTAAGCTTGGGAAGTTCTTACTTCTATGGAGACTGAATTCTTATTCACCTTTTTCCCATCTAGTTTTTCTAAGATTTGATATTTTTATATTTAATTCTTTAACCCATCTAAAATTGATTTCTCTGCATTATATGAAATAAGGGCTTAAAATAGATTTTTCCCTCTAAATTGCTATCAGGAGGTCCCAGCACCATTTGTTAAATAATCCTTCCTTTTCACATTGGTATGTAATGTCTCCTTTATCATACATTAAATTCTTATACATACTGGAATCTATTTCTGGGCTGTTTTGTTCCATTGATCTATCTATCTATTCCTGTGCCAGGATCACACTTTCAAAAAAGACTTCATCAGATAGGTTTGTAAGAAGACACACGGGAAAGAAATAGACTGACCATTTGAGGCCAATTGTAAAATTCTGGTGTAACAAAGAGAAAACCATATTATTTGATTTTTAATTTTTTCCCTCTTTTCTTTCAAGAAAATATCTCATTTTTTAAAAGAAATCAATTATTCATCAATAGGATATTAGAAGCTAAAAGTATGTGGAAAGTTGTAAAAATTTAAAAAAAACTGTTTAAAAGAAGCATAATTCTTCTGTCCTATATAAGTTACTGACATCTTCTGTAGTCCAGGAATTGTGTCTGAACCTTAATAGTTTTATTTAACCCTCAGATAACTCTTTTGTGGGATACATGTTATTATTCCTATTTGTCAAGTCCTCAGAATTTCTCAGGGCTTTACAGCTCAACTAGGATTCAAAACAGACCTCCAGTAACAAAGACAAAAACAAACAAACAACAATAACACCTTCTCGTGTTGTGTAACGCATGCCATTTTGGTGATGGACCACATATAGGATGGTGATCCCACAAGATTATAATGGAGCTGAAAAATTCCTCTTGCCCACTGTAGCCATCATGATATCACAGTACAATACACTACTCACGTTTTTGGTGATGCTGGTGTGAACAAACCTACTGTATCACTAATCATATAACAAATCACACATTTCATTATGTACAATACATAACAGTTGATCATAATAAATGACTATATTACTGGTTTACGTCTTTACCATCCTATACATTTTATTGTGATTTGAGTACACTCCTATTTCTAAAAAGTTTGCTTTTTAACTGTAAAACAGTATGCCGTGTTACATGGGCAGCACCCTTATACCTCTCTTTACAATCTCTTGATTCCATTATTTCCTGTTGTGCTTGATTTAATCTGGTGTTGTTTTGTTCACCATGGGGCCCTAGGCATGCAAAATTTATGGCTAATGCTGTCAGTAAGAGGACACATCAAGTGACTGGCCTGGAAACAAAATTAAAAGTGATGACGGACTACAAAGGTGGAAAATCAGTGGTGGTTATCGTTTGCCAGGTAGGAAAGTCCCATTCCACCATAGCTACAATCTTGAAGAACAAGAACAAAGGGACAGAAACTGTTAAAGGATCTGCTTCACTGATGACAACAAGGCTGACAAAAATTCGGGAGAGGCCCATATCAGATAGGGAGAAACTTCTAATGACCTGGCTTGTGGACCAGACACCGAAGTGTATCCCTCTGAGCACGATGACGATCATGGCCATAGTGAAAATTTTTTTGAGGAGTTGAAGGAAAAGGCTGTATGCAACTAGTATGCTGCATTTACTGCCAGCCCTGGGTGGTTTAAATAATCATTATTCATGACATATGTGAAAGTAAGTGGTGAGTCTGTGCATGCTGACGTGAAGGCAGATGAAATTTTGAAAATTCTAGCAAGCTGATTGTGGAAGAAAATTACTTGCCAGAGCAAATCTTCAATATGAATGAAACCTCCCTGTTCTGGGGAGGGATGCCTGAAATGACTTTTATACATGAGGAGGCCAAGTCAATATTTGCTTTCAAGGCTTGTAAGGACACGATAATAGTCTTGCTTGGGAAGAATGGTACAGGCTACAAATTGTAACCCTTTGTGGTCTGGCACTGTGAGAACACCCAAGGGCCTTCAAGCGTATCAATAAGCACACATGGCCAGTGTACTAGGAGCACTAAGAAGTCATGGATGACTCAGCTCCTTTTCCAAGATGCACTTCTAAA
The DNA here is from genome assembly GCF_047675955.1 of Chlorocebus sabaeus. Lineage (NCBI taxonomy): Eukaryota > Metazoa > Chordata > Mammalia > Primates > Cercopithecidae > Chlorocebus > Chlorocebus sabaeus. The sequence continues at coordinate 16,171,930 of NC_132922.1, forward strand.
TTGCTGTGTCAGTGAATTGGGGAATTACTATTTGGAGAATAACAGTCTTCAAGATTTTGCTTATTGTTGATAATGCTGCCACACATCCTCTTTCTTTCCAATATCAAGGTGTTGTTTGTCCTTCCAAACACCATCCCTTTGATCCAACCAATGGATCAAGGAGTAGCAGCTTTTAAGGTCTCCTACATGGAGAGGACCTTTTCCCAGGCTACTGCTGCAACTAAAGACACTGGAAGACACTGATGCAATTCTGGAAGGATTACATCATCTATGACTGCATCGAAAATTTTGTTTGGCACCTGTTCTCACTTATAAGTGGGAACCGAACAATGAGATCACATGGACACAGGGAGGGGAAAACACACACTGGGGCCTGTCAGCAGGTACAGGGTGGAGAAGCAGAGCATTAGAAAAAATGGCTGATGCATGTTTGCTTAATACCTAGGTGGTGGGTTGATAGGTGCAGCAAACTACCATGGCACATATTTAGCTATATAACCAAACCTGCATATCCTGCACATGTACCCCGGAACTTAAAATAAAAATTAAAGAAAGGAAAGCAAATAAAGTCTAGATCAAAGAAAAAAAATTTTTTTTGTTGGGCTTGGGTGATCCTGTCAAGGAGCGTATGAATGGCACCTGAAAGATAACACTCAAGAAGTTCATCCCCAGCTTCAAAGGATTTGCCAAGGATGAGGAGGTTGCAAAAACCAACAAGGCTGGGGTTGAGATGGCAAACAAGTTTAACCTGGGTATGGAGGAAGTTGATACTGAGGAGGTCCTAAAGGTCCTGAGGAATTGAATAATAAGGAGCTACTGGAAGTGTCACAAGAACATAGTTGGAGAAGAGGCAAGAGAAAAGGAAACTCCAAATGAGAGAGGAAAAAAAAGAACCCCCAAGAAAATTCACAGTGAAGGATTTAGCAGAAACTTTTGCAGACCCTAACGAGTGCTTTAAAAGATTTGAAAACAGAGACCCCAACAATGCAAGGTTTTCACGAATACAGAGGAATGTTTTTGGTTCTTTATCTGCTGAATGCAAATTTATAACGGGAAAGAGAAACAAGCCAAGCAAAACACCAGGGATACATTTCTTCAAACAGTGACACCTCCTTAATAAGAGCCTCAGGCAGGTTCTTCCAAAGGAGTTTCTACCTTGAAAGACACAATCTCCAATACTGTAATCCCAAATATTGAAATCCTAAAAGATTAACATCTCTAGTGTCTAAAATCTCAAAAATTCACAATCACAGGATAGTTGCATCATGTTAGGTAGGAATGCTACCATGTTACTGGCTTTACGCAGAAAAAACTGGATTTTAATTGAATCCTCAGACATAATTACAGATTTATAATTAGGTGTAATCAAGGCTTCTAAAAGTTCAAAGTGTTACCAATAAAGTTTGTGTTTTCCATTTAGCCCAATGCATTTGGCGGAAAATGCAGATGAGTATGGATTGGCCATACAATGCAGCAACAATGAAAACTTCATCTTAAAAACACATCATTTGCCTGCATTGACATCCCCTCTATCTGATGACATTCCAGGAGCTTTCAATGAATGAAAGCCACATTTGCTTGAAGAAGTCAATAAAGTTACTGATTGGTTCAAAAGAATCATGTGTATGGTAGCATAAGAAGACACTTAAGCAACAGTGATTCCGTTCACTTACCAATACTGTTTCCACCAAATTTGTGGTCTGCGTATGAGTGCCTGTGGAATGGATTTCCACTTTCCCAAAACAATTTAGAAGCATGGCACAGAATATGAGAAAATTTAACAGGGAATACTCACGTTAGTGTATATTGAATCAGAAGACTCCAACAGAGAAGCACCACATAGAAAATGAATGTGAACATGTTATCTCAGGAGAGTCATGCCCTAAAAGAAAAAAAAAAAAACCACATACCTCTTGTGATGCAAGATATCAAAATGTAGTTAATTATGAAAGTCGGCTAGCTCTTATGAAATATCTCCGCGCAATTGCCCGTAATCTTTTTCATACCCTTTTTCATATGTTAAATTTTCTTCTTAGTTTTTTCTTTTCTGTTGTTAATTTTTTACTATTTTAAATTAGCATTATTTTTTATAATCCACTATGCTATGTATTTCATCTTCACATCATTTCCAATACAGGAGGTATAAACTGTATAAAGAATTTTGGAGAGTTCTAACTTGTTTTATGCATCTTTTGCAAATATTATTCCACGAAAGTGCATTACTACAACATTGACTTTGCGTGTAAGCATTGCAAGGGTGCAAACAAATGTTAAAACTTCTTCACTGTATGAAGAGATATTCTTTTCATACATGTGCATTTGTGAAAGATACAATTTCTCAAGATCTTGACCCTTTGGGTCACTGATGCTGTGATGATACAGTGGTGACCCATCAAATTTTTGATTGATCTCAAAAGATTTAGTTTGTTTGTCATGGTATTTCAGATGACTGCGGTTATAAAGCTGGGTGCACACAATTACCAACTACAGTAATATGCATTCAAATATTTTGCTTCTTGACCTATTTCTTTATATGGTACCTTGGCTCATAGCTGTTATACTCACGTTACTGTTTTTAGTATACCTGAACATACTTTATGCTTGCCAAGATATGTAGACTATTATAGCCTGTTTTATTGGGTAAATTGGCCTATGATGTTGTTTTTCAAATAAATCCTTTTAAAAAATGTAAACAAATATATTGAGATACAATTTTAAATTATATTTTCCAGAATTGTATTTTTGAGATTTTGATCTTTCAGGATTTCCACATTTGGGATTATGGGGTTCAGGATTGTGTCTTTTGAGATTATGATCAGCTTCCCCTTTGGAAGGTATTCTGGAAGAAGGCATTATCATTTTAGGAGATGGCAGGTTGATACGTGTTATTGCTGCTGAAGACCATCCAGTGGGACAAGTTGTGGAGGTAGAAAATAGTGACACGGATGATGCTGACCTTGTGGAGGCCTAGGCTAATGTGTGTGTTTATGTCTTAGTTTTTACCAAAAAAGTTTAGAAAGTAAAATTTTTTTTTTTGAGATGGAATTTCACTCTTGTTGCCCAGGCTGGATTGCAATGGTGTGATCTCAGCACCTGCCTAAAATAATTTTTTAAACAGAAAAAACCTTATGGAATAAGGATATAAAGAAATAAAATATTTTTGTAGAGCTGTACAGTGGGTTTGTGTTTTAAGTTGTGCTATCATAAAAAGTCAGAAAGTTGAAAAAATTGAAAAGTTTATAAGGTAAGAAAGATACAGTAAGCTAAGATTAATTTATTATTGCAAAAAGAAAAATGCAGACCAGGTGTGGTGGCTCACTCCTGTAATCCCAGCACTTTGAGGCCAAGGGGGGCCAGATCACCTGAGGTCGGGAGTTGGAGACCAGCCTGACCAACATGGAGAAACCCCGTCTCTACTAAAAACACAAAATTAGCCAGGCATGGTGGCACACGCCTGTAATCCCAGCTACTCAGGAGGGTGAGGCAGGAGAATCGCTTGAATACGGAAGGCGGAGGTTGCAGTGAGCTGAGATTGTGCCATTGCACTCTAGCCTGGGCAACAAGAGCAAAACTCCGAATCAAAAAAAAAAAAAAAATTAAAAAAAGAAAAATACTTTAAAAATAAACTTAGTGTAAACTAAATACACAGTATTTATAAGGTCTATAGTAGTATACAACAATGTCCTGGACCTTCACATCCACTCACCACTCACTCATTGACTCACCCAGAGCAACTTCCAGTCCTGTAAACTTCATTCATGGTAAGTGCTCTGTACAGGTGTACCAATTTTTATCTTTCATACCTTATTTATTTCTTTTTAAGATGGAGTCTTGCTCTGTCGCCCAGGCTGGAGTGCAGTGGTGTGATCTCGGCTCACTGCAACCTCTGCCTCCCGGGTTCAAGTGATTCTCCTGCCTCAGCCTGCCAAGTAGCTGGGACTACAGGCACCCGCCACCAAGCCCGGATAACTTTTTTTTTTTTTTTTTTTTTTTTTGTATTTTTAGTAGAGACGGGGTTTCACTGTTTTAGTGAGGATGGCCTCAATCTCCTGACTCGTGATCTGCCCGCCTCGGCTTCCCAAAGTGCAGGATTACAGGCGTAAGCCACTGTGCCCAGCCCTATACCTTATTTTTACTGTACCTTTTCCATGTAGAGATATGTTTACATACACAAAGACTTACCATTGTGTTACAACTGCCTACAACATTCAATGCAGTAATGTGCTGTACAGGTTTGGAGCCCAGGAGCAATAGGTTATACTGCATGCCTAGGTATGTAGTAGGCTATACTACCTAGGTTTGTGTAAGTGCACTCTATCGTGTTCACACAATGACAAAATCACCTAAGGATGCATTTTTCAGATGGTATCCCTGTCTTTAAGCAATGCATGACTGTATTTATCTGGCTTCATCCCCTACTGTAATGTAGGAACTACCCTCCCATTCTTCACAAGCAAGTCAGTGGAATTTACATGAATCTAACATCCCCATAATGAGCTCTTGCATCACCATGTGGCATCTTACCATTGACCTTCTCTCCTGCACCAGAAATCTGTGACATACTCTAGCAAAATGCCATTAATACTGGAGAAACTTACCAATATTCAGCCGAAGGCTGCTGACGCCCAACTAAAGGAAATGGAAGGAAAAAGCAGGCAGTCTTAAATGGCCACAGGTGAGAGAGGGATGGAGCGGTGAAACCGCCACCTATAAAACCATCAAATCTCGTGAGAACTCTTTGACTATCACGAGCACAACATGGGAGAAACCGCCCCCATGCTCCAATCACCTCCCCGCAAGTCCTTTCCTGACAGGTGGAGATTATAATTTGGATAACAATTTGAGATGAGATTTAGGTGGGGACACAGCCAAACCATCTCAAAGGACTTGAGGCAATGTTGCTGGTTTGAAGAAGGGGCTATGTGAGAAAGAATGTGAGCAGCCTCTAGGAACAGAGTGGTCCCTGGCAGCAAAGAAATGGGGACCTCAGTTCCACTATCATAAGGAAGTGAATTCTTTCAACAACTTGAATGAGCTTGGGAGAGGATTCTTCTCCAGAGCCTCCAGATAAAAGCTCGGCCCATGCTGGGCAAGGTGGCTCACACCTGTGATCCCAGTACTTTGGGAGGCTGAGGTGGGCGGATCACGAGGTCAGGAGTTCAAGACCAGCTGGCCAAGATGGTGAAACCCCATCTCTACTAAAAATATAAAAATTAGCCAGGCATGATGACGCACACCTGTAATCCCAGCTACTTGGGAGGCTGAGTCAGAGAACTGCCTGAACCCAGGAGATGGAGGTTGCAGTGAGCCGAGATCATGTCACTGCACTCCAGCTTGGTCAACAGAGTGAGACTCTGTCTCAAAAACAACAACAACAACAACAACAAGCTCAGTCCAGCTGATACCATGATTTTAGTCTTGTGATATCCTTAGTAATGACCTAAAGAACTGAGTTAATAAATACATGTTGCTTTAAGCTGCTAAAGTTTTGGTAATTTGTTACAGAAGCAATAGAAAATGAATACACTTGGTAGTGTGTCTTAATAGCACAGTATTAATAATAATGTAATAAAAATGAAGCATTTATTGCAAGATTACTATATACCGAGTCATTATAGGCATTCTCTCAATGAATCCTCACCTCACCTCTATGACCTAGGTTACAAATTGCTCAAAGTAACCTATTAAGTAGTGAAACCAGGATAGGATATGAACTTTGCTGAAATCTTTTATTAAAATAAAAAATGATCCCATTCCCCATACGTTTATGCATTGGTTCATCAACACTCTCCTGGCCTGCAATCCCTTTGCAGATTTTCCAAATACAGATGCTACACTACACACATCATTACCACAGTCTCCCGTTTACTAAGCAGCACCACTAAGGCTTGACGCCTGTGCTCTAGTACTTCCAACATCCTGATGTTCCCACCCAAAACTTCTCTAGCTACCTAAACCCTTGGGTCCATCTATCTCCTCTCCATTTCCTTAGCACCAGTAATTAGTATCATTGATTTGGCATTTAGTGCCACGTAACATTATAATAATCCCTCTATATTATATTCAGTGTATTTCTGTTCTTTGTAGAATATAAACGCTTTCTGTTTTGATCACTGTTGGGTCCTAAGCACCTGAAATAGTTTCTAACTCATTGGAGATGAAATACTCTTGTTGAATGAATGAACACATGAACTTAGAAATTTTTCACCACTCTCGTTCAAATTATATTTCTCTGATTCGTTTCAAATCAAGTTCTTCTAGACTTCTGCATGATCATCTGATTTTTACTATGTCTGCACTTGGTGGGGATCATGCAGAAGATGAAATGGGGGAATATTTCCTTTAATCCGTATCTGTTAGTGCCATAGTCATGGATGAAAATACTATTTATTCCTTAACCGCTTTGTTCCTGGTCTTTTTGAAGTACTTTACATATATATATTTTCTCATTTAACCTTCACATTACTATATGAGGTAGGTGCAGTAGCTCCCCTATAAACAATGAAGAAATTGAAGATCACAGAGGCTAACCCAAAGCTACATGGCTTACAGAGGTAATCACTGGCATTCAGACATTTCTGAATCCAAAGTCTGTATCTTTTAGCATGCCACTATAACATGCCACTAGAATGAAAGCTCCATGAAATCAGGATCTTGATTTTGTTTTTCCCTGTATCTTTAGTACCTAGCATATATTTGGAGATTAACGCACAGCTGTTGAATAAATGAATGAATCAAAGAACAAATGAACAAAACACGCCTTCTCTCTAGTTCTGCTTCAGAGGGAAAATTCTCATTTTTCATCCAAGTAACTTTTATTTAGATTCTTCTATACATGTTTTGGCTCAATTTCCACTTTCATCTTGGCCTTATAGAGGTATTAGTGTATCAGAATTGTAGGAGTTCTTAGAAGGTAGTTTATTCAGCTTCCCACCAATGCAGAAATCCTTTCTATGGCATCCTGGACAGATGGCCAGCCAGCCTCTATCTAAACACCTCCAGTCATGGAAGACAAAGGGGAACAGGAGGCCTGCTTTATTTTAGGGGAAGTTCTGATTATTAGAAACATATTCATCTGATTGAACTGTATTCTTCTGTATCAGTATTCTTCATGCTGCAAAAAACAGAAAGCACATCTGAAGATGGCTTTAAACACAATGAGAATTGCTCAAGTCAGTACTTGAGTGGTTCAATGTTAAGGCGAATTTCAGATACAATTTGAGCCAGAGGTTCATAGTGTCCTCAAGGCTCCAACTCCATTTCTTGGCAATCCTTTATGCCCTGACATCTTCCATGTGCCAGCACTCTCGTTAGACTACTTTCTTTTTGTAATTGGAAAACATGTCAAGAGGAGTTCTAGGGTCTTCTAGCCACACACCACCACTATCTTGAGTAAGAGATTAAGAGCTTTTGCTCCAGATAATCAAACCGAAATAAGTGGTGAGGCTTACTCTAATTAGACAGGATTAAGACCTCATAATTCATGGCACCAGAATGATGAAACACAGCGACTGACTTAGCCTAAGTCAAGGATTCCAAGGCCATTATGTTACGATGCAGAAGGAGAATGTAGTGATGTGGAAGTGTTTGGGTGGAAGGGGGTGTAACAAACACTCTTGGCCAGGGGTCCCCAACCCCCAGGCCACAGACTGGTATGGGTCTATGCCCTGTTAGGAACCAGGCTGCACAGCAAGAGGTGAGCGGCGGGTGGGTGGGCATTACTGCCTGAGCTCCGCCTCCTGTCGGATCAGCAGTGCCACTAGATTCTCATAGGAGCGCAAAGTCTCTTGTGAACTGCACATGAGAGGTTGCACAGTCCGTATGAGAATCTAACTAATGCCTGATGATCTGAGGTAGAACAGTTTCATCCCGAAATCATCCCCGCTCCCAACCCCCACCCTATCCATGGAAATATTGTCTTCCACAAAACTGGTCCCTGGTCCCAAAAAGGTTGGGGACCACTGTTCTTGGCTACCCTGTGATCCTTCTGAATTCTGGCTTTCCAACAGCAATAAAATTTTATTCATGTGTCTACTCACTTGCCATGCAGTCCATGTGACTCAGAGGCAGCCACTTTATCACTGGGTAGATTCCATGCTTAATTCCTGATTAGCCTCATCTAATCAGTGCATGGAACTCCTCTGGTGACCGTGATTGGTCTGGGGTTAGGCTACAGCCTAAGTTGAACCAATAAAACAAAGGGGAAAGATTATATTCAGTGTCTGGGGAAGAGGTTTTCCTCTCTCCTTCACAGAGATAAATGGGAAAGTGTACAGTCCGGATTGCCACCAGAAGAGTTTTTTTGTGATTATAATGGTGTCAGCCTTAGAATGAAGCTGTTGTTACTGACCACAGAATGGAAATGGAAAGGACTCAGTTAACAAAGGTATCACTGAGCTTCTAAGAGGTCCATGTTTGGATCCCTCCCAACTAGACCTCACTAATTCCAGCTATGTGAGATAATAATATTCTATTGCTTAACCCTGTTTGTTGAATTATCCTTACCCTTGCAGGCAGAATGGTTGTTGGAGAAGCAACCAGGGGGCAAGCACAACCTCATAGGATTCATCTTCCATCCATCCAGTGGCTCAATTTCTTTCACACAAAATGTTAAGGATAGGTGCCTGCCTACATGCTACAATACTTTAGGACAGCTGATGATCTGAGGTGGATCGGCTATTATTCCTAGCTCTTTGGTAATTCTCCATATGACATGGCATCTGGACTCTTCATCATGGCCATTCTCTTCTGCAAATACGACAAGACTTGCACAATTGCACATCATATTCCAAACATGGCCTGGCCTCCTCTGAGTACAATGAGAATATTATGTTCCATAATATATGATCTAACTTGGTAGAATGTAAAGAAAACTGGAGTAAATGTAATTGTAATGGATTCAAGTCCACGACCCACCTACTTCAAGCAAATCTTTTAACCACACTGAAACTCAACTTTCATCTTGATAAAATGGGAATAATAATCTCTGTTTACTTCAAAACATTGACATGCAAATCAGATGAAATAATGGAAGCAACATTCCTTGTAAATTGTAAAACTATATGAATGTAAGAAATGATGATTAATGCATCTGAAGATGGGTCGGTTTCCTTCAGCAGTTGTATCACAGAGTTTAATTATAACCTGCCTCGTTTCAGAAAGAATTTCAGGCTTTTAAAAGAGAACATAAAAAAGACAAGATGGCATAAATTAAAAAACAATTTTTTTTTTTAAAAAAGGAAAAAAATCAGTAAAGCCAGGAAACAGACATTGAAAGACTGGCCCAGGGTAGGCACTCAGTCAACATTGCTCAGTGAATATTTGAGTTGATCACAAAGTCTCCTCTGAGGATTCTTGAAGCCAAAGTGATTACAGAAATTGTGTCTGTTACACAGTTCTCAATTCCCATGAAAAATAAAATAAAATAAATGTAACCTCTCTGGGGTAGCTTTTTTGGATTTCTTAGCTGAGGAAACATATCATCACATTTACATTAATATTTCAAAATTCACATCTACATAAATCACATTAGCAGGACCTTAAACCTCTGAGATGTGACTCTACAGGCCCAGGTTCACTTATGAAGTCTGTCCCATGGGGCCTCTGCCTACCTCCCAGGTGACCTCCAGAGGTCAAAGGACTGTGCACACCCTTTCTACATCGAGAGTATCCTTGAACACGTAGCCACCCCCAGCCCTGAGACCCTACGTGTCCGGTGGTTCAAAGGGGAGAATTTCTCTTCCTACCCGGATGAAGGCCCATCTTCTAAGTCCCCTTTTTCCACTTCAGGATCTGCCTCTTCTTGTCAGATTGGCAGTTTGATTGTCCCCTACTTTCAAGGAGACCCAATCCCAGCCAGAGAGATGTGACTTTACCCTCTGGTGTCAACGAACAACTATATCCATATGCAAAATTATTTTAACCTTAGTGCAGCTCCCCAGAGCAGAGTTATTCAGGCTTAAATAATGCCTTCCTGTGTTCAGGTTGAACTTTGCTTTTCTAAGCTGCCTCGTGTGCCCCTTTCAGTCTGAGGGGAAGATCAGATCAACTCCTCCAACAAAACAGGCTTGTTGAAGGAGAAGCATGAATGGTGCAACTCAGAGAAACTGAGTGGCCTTCGTATCATCAAATGCTTAGATCAGTCACAATAAATGTGGTAATCATTGAATTATTTTATTCGGGTTCACTTAATTTTCAAGAAAATTCTATAAATAAATGTATATGTAAGAAACAGGGTTAGAGTAGATAGCAACCCTTCTTGATGACAGAACTAGTGAGCAGCAGTCTGAAGGTGTGGATTCAGACTAGTTTCACTGTAAATTCTATCACTTCACCTGGCATGGCAGCTATGTAGGACCTAAGTGACTAAAGGAATAGATGAATTAATTCAACAAACATTCATCAAACTCATTCCTTGGGCTAAGCCTTGTATTTGCCCCTTCTGCACTATTACTTATCTTTCATTAATGTACTCATTAATTTTTCCAGTAAGATCTTTGTTCTCTATTTCAAGCAGAGTGGAACTTCTTACCTGGATTTCTCCTTTGAGGCTGTTTTCTGAGACTTGGTACCAAAATGACAGATGTCGCATGAATGCAGGCACATTAAAGAGAGGGAACACAGGACTTTCTTGCTCCCTTTATGTATTATTTCACATTTAATTAGCCTGGGTAATTTCTTCCAAAACCTCTCACATCTGCTGCCAGCTCTGGGAATTCTTGTGGCTCATTTTGTCTCGGCAGCGTCTGTCATCTGCACCTGGGGACCTCCGTCTTTGATTTCACTACCAGGTAAAGCAGTAGGATCTGCCCCTGTTTCTCAGTGCTGACGGTAGCCTTTGTTGGAGTCTGGTACTGACATGCTCACAGACAGGCCTATGGCTTTAGTTTACCAGGGCCAGGGAGTGAGTCAGAAAGAAAAGACAGATCCCCAAAGACTGAAAAGAGTATGCATGAGGATGTGTTTGTTGAAGGTGTGCTGCGGAGAAAGTGTAAATCTGCTGGTTAGTGTAAATCTGCCAGTTAGCTGGAAATGAATACAAATCAGCATTCATTTGTATCCATTTATTCCACAAGCAAGAGGGCTTGAGACTCTGCACAGTGGAGCACACTCCAGATGAGGGAAGAAAAAGTCTGGATTCTGGTTTTGACCTTGTTGCTCACTTGTAAGTGAATTTGGACCTATTATTTCCTGACCGAGCCTCAGAGTCTCTCCCTGTCAGGTGGGTTGATCAATAACTACCTGTCTATGGAGCAGTCATCTTCTTATGGCCTATTCTTCAGCCCCAGCTCCACCAAAGTAACACAAAATATGTTACTTACACCTCCAAGCCTCGACGTTCTCATCTGAACAATGGGAATAAGGATAACACCTAATTCAGAGCACCATTGTGGAGACTGAATGAAGCAGAGCATGGGAGGAATTTATACGAAATACAGTAAGCCCGAAACATGTTAGCTACTGATACAGTTTGGATGTGTGTCCCTACCCAAATTTCACATCACATTGTAATCCCCAATGTGATTGTAGTAGTGGGGCCTGGTGAGAAATAATTGGATCATGGGGTCAGTTTCTCATGAATAATTTAGCAATATTCCCCTTGGCAATTTCCTTGCAATAGTGAGGTCTCCTGAGATCTGGCCATTCTAAAGTATGTAGCACCTTCCTGTTCTCTCCCTTGCTCCTGCTCTGGCCAAGCAAAGTGCCTGCTCCCTGTTTGTCTTCATCACAATTGTAAGTTTCCTGAGGCCTCCCTGGCAGCCAAGCAGATGCCAGCATCATGCTTTCTGTACAGCCTGCAGAACCATGAGCCAATTAATCATCTTTTCTTTATGAATTACCCTGGCTCACATATTTCTTTATAGCAATTTGAGAACAGACTAATACAGCTGCCCTCATCAATATTACTCTGTCATAGGATTGTTGTAAATAACAAATGAAACTTTATGTATTCCCATTCGATACAACCCCATGAAGTAATCATAATTATATATGAACAATAAAAACATGTTATGGATTTACAGGATCATTGGTATTAAACACTTACCCTGCACCCAGCAACACACTAAGATAATAGAAACATATATCTTTAGGCTAACAGGATATTACAGATGATCTGATTCTGTTCTCTTGTTTTATAGGCAAACACTGAGGCACAATGAGGCAGAATTACTTGCCAATATCCAGAGCTGACTAGAGACAGACTGGAACTGGAACCAGATCTCCTGGAGCCTTAATATGGTTTTTATTTCCATCTGTTGAATTTTACATATGAAAAAACCAAAGCTGGAGAAGCTCAATGAAATGCCTTCCATCGTGTAGGTAAGCAGTGGTACATCTAAGATTCATATTTATAATAGGTCACATTTATGGTGTGCTTTATGTATGCCAAACATTGTTCTCAGTGCTTTGTGTGTATCATACCATTTAACCCTCCCAAAAACCTTTTGAGTTACTATTGGGATCTCCAGTTTTCAGACGTAGGGATGGAGGCACAGGAAGTCCAGTAAATTGCCAGAAGATGCACAAGAGGTGCCAGGATTAGAACACAGACCATCTGGCATCAGAATCTACACACTTCACCCTGTAAAGTGTTTGCAGTCTTTAACCTCATGCTAGTATCCTCTCCCGGCCCTGGCCTTGGGCACTAATGAGTTTGAGCATTAGTCAGGGATAAGGCTTAAGGACAAGGAGCAAGGAGTGGCAGTAAACAGTCTGGCCACTGGATGACGAAAGAACACACCTGTGTGGGGGCTGAGATGCCTAAGAGTTGCAGAGGGGCCAGGACTTATTTAGAGCCTGCTGCTTTTTAAGTTTCAGAGTTGCCAGGTGTAGTGGCTCACGCCTGTAATCCCAGCAGTTTGGGAGGCCAAGGCAGGCAGATCACCTGAGGTCAGGGGTTCGAGACCAGCCTGGCCAGCATGGTGAACTCCCGTCTCTACTACAAACACAAAAAATTAGCTGGGCCTGGTGGCAGGCGCCGGTAATCCCAGCTACTCAGGAGGCTGAGGCAGAAGAATCGCTTGAACTCAGGAGGCAGAGGTTGCAGTGAGCCGAGATCATGCCATTGCACTCCAGCCTGAGCGACAAGATTGAAACTCCGTCTCAACAACAACAAAAAGTTTCAGAGTTATTAGAACCTCTCTGATAAAACAAAACTCTCTTGGCTGAGGTGTGTTGGCAGGAGGGAAGACAAAACTGCCTCTAGGGGTTCACTGGGAAGAGGGAAGACCAACATGGTCATCTGACACCCTGGTGTGAATTATCATGGAGAGGTACATTCTGGTAGGGATACTACCCACCCCTCACTCAACCATGCAGGCAGATGCACGCTGAGCATGAGAGTAGCAAGCAAAAAGTTGTAATCTAAAAAACCCAAGTTCAAGTAAAAACTAAGAAAATAAATAAGAACTAGAAATACAGATTCTGACTGTTTCTATTCATAACACAAATAGCCCAAATCTGCTTCTTACTGGTTCAAGTGACTATAAGTTACTTTACCTCTTTATGCCTGTTTCCTCATATATAAAATAAGAAAAATACTAGTAGCTAACTCATAGGGTGGCTATTATGAACTGGACGTTTATGTCTCCACCAAATTTCTACCTAACCCACAATGTGATGGTATTTGGAGATGAGGCCTTTGGAAGGTAATTAGGATTAGATGAGGTCATGGGGGTTGGGCTTCATGATGAGACTGGTGTCCATATAAAAGAGCACTGGAGAAAGATCTCTCTGTCTCTCGCTCGCTCTTTCATGATATTATGGCAGCCCTAGCAGACTAAGACAGCAGTTGTGAAAATTAAATGAGATAATCCATGCACCCATGCCTAGTGATTGCTGTAGGTGTGTATGTATGTGTGTGTATTTCAATGTGTGATATGTTTATATATCCACAGTGGAATGCACATCTGTAGTTCAGAATGCTATTGTGGGCCTATCCTCTAGGTACAAGGGTGTGCGTGTGTGTGTGTGTGTACGTGTATGTGTGTTTTCCCTGGCTCAATTAACACTAACCAACTCCAACCCACACAAAAACCTGTATTAACACCTGCAGTTAAAGTGTTGCTGTACCTGGAAAATGGGCCCACAGTAGCATCCTGAACTATAGACGTACGTTGCCATGGGGATGAAGAATGCCTTGCCATTCACCTTACATCCTGGGAAAACTGCTGGACCAGCACTGGCATCTCTGTAGCAGTAGATGGGCCCCATGGCCAATGCAGGCCTAGGTTTCAAGGTCAACTATGTATGAAGCAACAGCAAAAAGTGGGGCCCACCTGCTGACTGATGTGAAGCTAAATAGAGCAGACTGCCTCCTTCATGGTGATTAAGCATGCTCGGACCATTCAGGAGCAATGGAGAGGTCCCCAGTAAGAACTTTTGGGCTTCCTGGTAATTTAGTCATGTGAAAAGCTTGAGAAATTCATTGCATTATTTAGAGAGATGTGAATTTATTTGTTCTGCAACTAGTTGCATGAAATAATAGCAGGGACATTTAATGAGCATTTACCATGCTCCAGGCACCCAATATCAAGTAATTTACATAACTCATCTTCCTTATTCTTTGCAAGATGGAGAGGGTAGGTTGTCTTATCCACATACTACACACAAGGTGACTGAGCCTCAAGGACGGAACTCTTGTCCAAAGTCACAAAGGTCTGGTGTGGCAGACCTAGAATTCAGAACCAAGAATTTTGATAGCAAAGGCCAGATCCTTTCCATGGTGAAATACAGTGGTGCTTGAAATATGGAGGGAGAACTGTTATAATAAATGTGCTATATTATAGGATATATATGTGTTTTGTGAGTTTTCTGGCAGGAAACAAACTAAATAATCACTGTGTCTTGCCTTTAAGAGAGAAAGTTTAATTTAAAAAGGTGGCATTCAAATGGGAGGACTAGCCCTACTGTGCTTATGGGTTCCCAGGTGAACTTGGCCAAATCAATTTTTTTTTTTTAGTTTAAAGAGCAGCCCATCTGGAAAACTGGGCACGGTACAAGGGCCTTTTTCTGTAAACCAAATCTTGTAACAGAGCCAGGCTTTGTCCCCGAGAAGGAAATTGCCACAAAACGCGAGGCAGGAAGAATCCTTTTCCAAAGCAAGAGTCATTCTAGGGCTGTGTGTGAATGCTGTGCCAGGAGGTAACACAGTTAGCAAATCCTGATACCAGGGACTGCCACTCTCCTGGGCAATGTCTGTGTTGGAATCAGCATCTGCTGGCTCACCTTCCCCAGCCAGGATGGAGGCTGTGCTCACCCTGCTGACCATATGCTCCACACCAAGTACAATTGGCAGAGCCCTGCTGTTCCCCTGAGGGCTGACAGGCATGACCATCTTGAGGAAGGGACAGTTTGAAGGCCCCTAGGTCATCCCACAATCAATGCTGATACTACCAACAAAGCACCTTGCCTGTAAATATGGACCATGGCCCAGAGGACAAGGGAAACACAATAAATATGATTGAAATGGATGCTGAGCATATTAGAACGTCTGCTGCAAGGTGCCTGCAGAATTTGTTTGTTCAACAGAACTAATAATATTAGCTACCACCAATTTAGCAGTGACTTGCTGCCAGTCCCTTTGGTAAGGGCTTTCTCTTTATTGTCTCAATTGATCCTGACAACAACACAGGGAGCAAGGTGCAATCACACATTTCATTTTACAGACAGGGAAACTGAGGCTCAAGGAGACTAAGGAACTGACCAACATCATACCCCACTTGTGAGTGGCAGAGCCCAGGGGGAATTCAAATTAGTACCACCCCTTAAAATGCTCACCCCGTACTGCCCTTCTCCCACTTCCATCCTTGCTAAAATGAATCCTGAACAACATATCCCAAGGAGTACATCCTTTTTAAAAGGAACACACAATACATACCAACCTCTTTCATACCTTTTATGACTCTCTATGTTCATACTCACGACAAGTAACATCATAGTTTCCTGGGGATGATGAATCTAATTTGTAATTTTGATTGAAGAAGTGAAGTAAATGTTGGAATTTTAAACAAGAATCTGTGTTCTTTTTCTCTCTGGTCCTAAATTTTATCTCTAAAGCCAAAGGACTGGAAGACAGAATATCTAAGGTCTCCTCTACTTCCAAAATGCTGTGGCACCTCAGAAAACCTGCATCCCTGGTGTGCAGAGGGCCAAGTGAGTACAACTGTTCCCAATGCATAGAGATCCTACACCAGCGTTGGCTCCATTGGCTCCTTTCTTTCTCCCTCAACATGGCGTTTTTCTTACTTTCCATCTGTCCAAGTTCCATCTGGGACTTCTCAGATGGCATAGTCCCAACTCAGGTATCATCTGGTGCCTGAGGCCTTCCAGGAGTCACTGAGCTAGAGACAGCCTCCTTTTCCTTAAAACCATGTCGGGTCTACGAGCAAATGAATGCCCTGGCTATGCTGTCTTGTAGCACAACATGGTTGAGAATTCCCTGTTGGCTGCCCTTGGACTGGCCAGCAGGTGGGAGCAAAGCAGGCATTTAGGGGGTGGCTGTGGCTGGGATGGACCAAAGAGGGGCATGGCAATGAAGAAACTGCACGTGGGACTTGTGGAGTGGAGAGAGGGGAGACACGTTCTACAGTTGTAATGAGTGTAAGATTTGGGGAGAGAGATGCAAACCTAGATATTAGGAGGTCTTGGTGTTGACTGTATTTCTACCCTCTGACATTTTTAAGTATGATGGCCAAGGAAGATTTGATTGCCATTAATTCCCACCTGACAATGAGCAGGGACTGGGCCATGGGGAGCACTGAGATTTATATAGTTTAGAGCAACATTTGCTGACATTGCTTATGACTACTTATGGCAATATCCCCCCAGACCCTAGATCCGTCTGCCTCCCACCCCTTGTTTGAGTTTTGTCCCATCACAGTATCTACGGTTCCCTTCGTGTCAGCTTGCTTTCATTCTTGCTTTTTTGTTTGTTTGTTTGTTTCTGCATGGAATTCCCTTTCTTTCTACCCTCTGGAACCATCTTTCTAGACTAATCTCAAACATCATCGTTTTGAAGTCTCCCCAGACATAATAGCCAAGCAGAACTACCACTCACTCTCATACTTGCACTCTATCCTGGACAGTGTGTACCACACATTGAGCTCCTAGAGGGCTGAAACCATATCAGAATCCTTTATAATCTCCAGCATTCAGTAAATGTTTGTTGAATTAGTGAAGGTAAGAATTTTTAGGGTGCCTAGAGCAGAGTTTTGTACATGATAAATAAAAATTAAATTCTGGCCGAGCATGGTGGCTCACGCCTGCAATCATAACACTTTGGGAGGCCAAGGCGGGCAGATCACTTGAGGTCGGGAGTTCGAGACCAGCCTGGTCAACATGGTGAAACCCTATCTCTACTAAAAATACAAAAATTAGCTGTGTGTGGTGGTGTGCACCTGTAATCCCAGCAACTTTGTAGGGTAAGGCAGGAGAATCACTTGAACCCAGGAGGCGGAGGTTGTAGTGAGCTGAGATCACACCACTGCACTTCAACCTATGTGACAGAGTGAGAATCTGTCTCAAAACAAAACAAAACAAAACTGATATCTCACATTTATTTAGTGTTTACTGTGTACCAAAGTGTATGTTAATGCCTTTTTCAAATGATCAGATTTAATCCATTCAACAACTCTATGAATAACCTTGTGAGGTAGGTACCATTATTATCATTATTTTACTTTGAGGAAAAATGAGACTTAAGAAGAAATTAAATAATTAGCTCAAGTTCCATTTTTAGTTAGTGACAGAGCCAGGGATCAAAACTAAACTGAGCTCACATATTCAACCTCAATATTACATTGTATCAGAAAGAAATTGAAGGAAGGAATTAATTATATATCACACGGGAATGGAAGCCAAATATTACCTAGATATAATAATGAAGTGGCATGTGTAAATCTAAGTAAACACACTTCACCTTATACATCTAGATGATTATTGATTATACATCCTATTCTTGTTATATTTAGTTGATGACTATCCTGTTCTCAGATAGCCACTTGGCGAAGCTTTGGGAATATTAAAATAATAAATCCATGATTCATAACACTCCTGCTCTCTCTCCATAGACTGGCTGCAGATCTAAGCATATATTCACTTGAATTTATTCAGGAACAGTAACCAACTCAGAGACATCTTTTTGCACTGAGAGGCTGCCCTTCATGGAAACAGTAGAACGTCACTGAGATCCAAACCCAGGAGATATGGTAGGCTCTCAGGTTGGAAGGAAAACTCCATTCTCTTAGTTAAGGAAAGGAATGTTAACGTTACGGGAAGAGAATGGCCTTTGAAGCCACAGAGCCTTCAGTTCCCTCCTCCTGCTGGACACTTAGAACACGTGAGACTTTGCAAAAGTCACTTAACTTTTCTGAGCTTTTATTTCTTTCATTAAAAGAGAAATGAGAATAGCACCGACTTCACAGTGAAATTTGTCATGCAATTGAAGTAATGTAATGCATGTAAACAACCTACCACAGGGCCTGGCACATTGTCATCATGAGATAGTATTCTGACAAGTATGGTTTTAAAACCACGAACCTGATTTCAAAGGTATATATGTGTGTATGCTCATTAAGCCCTTCAAACAGGGAGTCCAGAAAAGGTCTGAGGCCAGACGGTTCCATGTAAGGGTTCCCCTTTGAAGGGAGATATCCATTCCAGCCCAATAATTTGGTTTAGTTTGTGAAATCAATGAACATCATACTTTAGATACACCTCATACAACCCTGTACCCGCCAAGGTACTCTGTGTGCCGTAGCACTGCAACAAATACTTGGTTGATTAATTCATAATTTGAGAACTTGGATGGAACTCATGGTGGTGGAGGAGTGAATACAGTAGCCTGGCTCCCTCCACATCTGCTGGCAACCTCCTTTAAGTATTCTTTCTTTTGTGCTGAAGACATTGGAAAACTGAAAACAGTATTTTCTAGACTCCTCTGCAGCTAAAGTTTTGGATGGGATCTTGATTTTATAATCAGACACACTTAGCAATATTTGAAGCAGGCCTAAGTTTCACAGGGAAGGGTTTTTTTTTTTTTTTTTTTTTTTTGAGATGGAGTCTCGCTCTGTCACCCAGGCTGGAGTGCAATGGCGTGATCTTGGCTTACTGCAACCTCTGCCTTCTGGATTTAAGTGATTCTCCTGCCTCAGCCTCCCAAGTAGCTGGGACTACAGGTATGTGCCACCACGCCCGGCTAGTTTTTTGTATTTTTAGTAGAGATGAGGTTTCACTGTGTTAGCCAGGATGGTCTCAATCTCCTGACCTTGTGATCCACCCACCTCGGCCTCCCAAAGTGGCAGGGAAGGTTTTAACCTAAGAGATATTCTGTTGCTGGTAATGACTGTGCAGCCTCAACATGACCCTGGAAACGAGAGTCTCTGTAGTCCTTCCTGACCTCCAGCATCCTTCTTATGGTAGAAGGTCCTTCCTGTGGTAGCCAATCCCGCAGTGCTATTCTAGAAATCATTCTTGGAGGTTAATTCTGCAGCCTGCTCCTCAAGCTCCTCCAATAACTCCCCGTGTTAATTCTCAAAACTTGTTAAAGGAATAGTCCTATTACCTATAACTAAACCTTAATGGGTACAATATTTAGTACCAGAACTGGTTATAGGCATTAGACTCTCTAGGATAGAAATCGGGTATAGGTTATGTAATCGGACTGAGTCGAACTCAGTGAAGGTCTGGTTACTATTAGAGAATAGAAAACTAGTAGCCTAGAGCACCCATTGGTAAAGCAGTACTTAAATGAGTCCTATAGTCATCTGGAATGAAGAGTCTATTGAAGGCATAACTTGGCAAATGAAGTTGCCTTCATTACACCAACACTCAGTACTTGCCACCTGACAAAAGTATAGTGAACTAAGATAGTAAAAGGACCAGTAGCGACCCCCCCGCCCCTGCACTCTGCCCACCTTTTTCTCTCAACAGGGCTGAAGATCCACATAGTCTCCCATTACTAGTATTTGACGTTCACCTGAAATTGGCAAAGGCACCATGATGATGCCACGTTATTCTTCCAAATGGAATTATCATAGCTTTGGATACGTGACAAGGTATGTCTTTATACATGCAAGCCAGTAAAATTACTCCCTGAAATAACAGGAGTATTTTTTTTAGGAAAAGTAAGAGTGACTTTAGGGTCTTTATGGACAAGCCATACAAGTACATTTCAGGTGTTCCCAAAAATTGTCCCCCCTCACCACCAAATTTTGAGAATCACTAATCTATCAGAGAAAAAAAGAATAGACTACCAGTGATCTCCTCTTTTGCTTTTAATCATCTTCCGACATCAGAGGATGTCTGCTGTCTCTGTTTCAGCCCTTCCCAGGCTGCTCAACGAGCCTCGACACCTGGGAGATTTGAATGGGCCTTGCCTCTTCACTGGCTGCAAAGCGAAACAGGATGCCGGCTGTGTCAATGAGGAGCCCCCAGAAGCCCTTCTTCACGATCTGGGATTGTGTTTACTAAGATATGTGCGAAGGTTTCCTGTTCCCTGTGCCAGATAATGTTGTCTACACAAGAACAAATTGAATCTATGCCACGCAGTAATTGCCAGGTGCCCCCAAAGTCGATGTGTTTGACTATGCAGTAAAGATGAAGTTTCTCCAAGGATCAACTCTCAGCATATTTGGCAAACTTAATTTCAAATTCTTACTTACAAGTTTTTTCCCCTATATTACTCATTTAAAAAAAATAAAAGTGCTGTTACCATTTTTCCTTTGATAAGACTCAGGCAGCCACAGTTCAGTCTTCCCTTGGGTCCTTGACAAAGCAGTTGTATCTCTCCACTTCACGGCCACAGACCACTTGGAGATCAAGGCTTCTGCAGGCCCCTCTGTCTTGAATGGAGGAGAAGGAGAGACAGTGGAAGGCTGGGTATGTAAATCCTGCCTGGTAGACAGTCTGTGTTGTTTGTTCTTGGTAAGAGGAGGTTCAATTAAGAGTTAACCTCTAACCCCAGAGCCCCAAAGACTTAGAACGAGACTCTGCAAGGTGTTCATGAAGAGATTATGGAAGGTTATAGAAGGAAGTTAAAATGAATCCCAGTGAAAACGACATGACTATGGTGGGGTTTTTTTCATTTCAAAGGATGAAATGGTGGCCCTGTGTCGAAAGGGAGG
This sequence comes from Chlorocebus sabaeus, assembly GCF_047675955.1. Classification (NCBI taxonomy): domain Eukaryota; kingdom Metazoa; phylum Chordata; class Mammalia; order Primates; family Cercopithecidae; genus Chlorocebus; species Chlorocebus sabaeus. Next base: position 16,193,055 of record NC_132922.1, read on the forward strand.
GAAGGTATGTTACTGGTAAAATCAATCTTAATGATGGCCAGTTTCTAGAAAGTTTTGGGGGCTTGGGGTTCCTCAACCAGGCCAAGCAAGCTGTTATACTCCCAGGGATATTTGACTCTAGACCCAGATAACATCAGCCATGATGCTTTTCAATACTGTCTTCAGGAGCCGGTGGTATCTAAGTCAGGCAGAATGGAATAGTGATGAGCCCCAGTGGACCTGTGAGCAGTGCCTGGGAGTAGAGCTCTCTCCCTTGATTCCTAGAGTTGAGGTCTCCCTGTTCTCTACTTTTCTCCTTCTGTCTTAGTTTCTGAACTTATACCTTCAGTGCCTCTGCTGGTATAAAACTTTATCCTGGCCAGGCACAGTGGCTCACGCCTGTAATCCCAGCACTTTGGGAGGCGGAGGTGGGTGGATCACGAGGTCAGGAGACTGAGACCACCCCAGCTAACATGGTGAAACCCTGTCTCTACTAAAATACAAAAAATTAGCCAGGGGTGGTGGCGGGCACCTCTGGTCCCAGCTACTCCTGCCCCCCAGTCCTCAGGGCGCCTCTGGTCCCAGCTACTCCTGCCCCCCAGTCCTCAGGGCGCCGCTGGTCCCAGCTACTCCTGCCCCCCAGTCCTCAGGGCGCCGCTGGTCCCAGCTACTCCTGCCCCTGAGTCCTCAGACTCATTGATGGGCTTCTGGAAACCTGCTTGCTTATGTCTGTCTGTCCAATCACTGTATCTCCCCCTGCATCACAGTGGCTTACTCATATTTTTGGAATGCATAAACTGCCGGCTCTTGGTTTAGGAGCTGAGTTGTAGCTCAGCTCTGCCCTCCTCTAAGCTGGCTGGAAGTATACTGCTTCTACTTGAGTGACTCCAACTATTGCTTCTTCCTGAGACTTCTGCTGGGGATCCCACTCGCTAGGTTCCACCCCTGGGATAGTGATGTCTGCTCCCATGAAACTTGCTGCAAACTTTGAGCACAGTACAACTTTGCCTGAGGCTAAATTACTCTCTGTTCCCTGAGTTCATGCCTCTTTCTTACTCTCAGGACTTTACTTTTCCTGTCCCTCCTCCTGGCATGTTCTTTGCCCCACTTACCTGGCTAACTCCTACTTAGTATGACGACTCCATGCCTTGCCTCAGATATCACTTAATCAAAGGAAGAATTATGTGACTTCCCACCTCCTGCCATCCCAGGTTTGGGCTTGAATCACCTGCTGCCACTACCTCTGCTTTCTACGGTAACATTTACCAATCTGTGGTCTAACCACCTGTTCATTTCCTTTCTCTACCTGTAAACTTGGGGCTTCTTGAGAGGTTAGGGTGCAGCTACCTTGTTTACAGGTGTATCCTAAATATATGGAAGGTACTCAAAAACGTGTGTTGAATAAGTAACTTTAGGGAAAATCTTTAGTTACTAGATAAAAGCACTGGAATGGTCCTTCACTCTTCTGTACTCACTGTGTGAGGGGTTACAGTATAATAGAGAAAGAAAAAAAGGAAAGAAGAATTGGAAGGAGAAATGAAAGGAAGACAGATCTGGAAAGAGGGAGGCTCTCTAGAGGGAATTTTTCAGGCTCAGAAGTTTGGAAATAGACCTTGACACTTCTGATTGAACAAGACACAGGGATACAGTATGTTTTTCTCTAGTCTAGTGGCCTCCATTTATTGTAGTGCATTTCATCCATTAAATATTTCTTGGTGCTGGCAGCTTGGATCCAGGAAGGAATAAGTACACGGACCCTGCTTTTGAGAAACTCAGACTCTGCTGGGATAGATGGACATGAAAATAATCAGTTTTTCCAAGTAGTCAAATGCTGCAAAAACGATAACAAGATGGGGGACATATGTGCTAGAACATGAACAAATAGGAATTTTATTGACAAAGTAGAGACAATTCAGCGAGTGTGAACAGCATGCATGAAGACATCATGTTGTGAGGGACCATGGTGTTTTCAGGTTACAGAGAAAAGTTCTATGTGGCTGGATCAGAGGATGCAGAGAGAGGGGACGGGGAGGGACACAGTGGTCAACTGGGTGCTGGAGTTCCTATTGGGAAAAGTGCGGGGTCCCATGCTAAGGGAATGTGAACCTCTGAGTGACTCTAAGTCAGGGGTAAACTATGGCCCGTGGTCCAAATCTGACCAACTGCCTGTTTCCACAAACACAATTTTATTGGAACACAGCCACAGCCGTTCATTTACTTACTGTATCTGGCCTCATTAGCACTACAAGGGCAGAGTTGTATAGTTGTGACAGAGATGTCTGGTCTGTAAAATCTAACATATATATCAACTGGCCCTTTATAGAAAGTTTGCAGATCTTTGCTCTAAGCCCAGGAGTGATGTGGTCAGACTGACATTTTAGAAAGATCACTCCAGCAGTTGTGTGAGTCTTTGCATAAGATCTTATTTGGACAAACAAAAGATGGTGTTTCTAGAAGACTTGAAAAATTCCAGCCTGCTTAATAAAACCCCAAATCCTTCAGCTATGTGCTACGCTATTGTGATTTCTTCATCCTTCTTCTCCCAACCTGAGATCATGTTTTTGTGCCTATCTCTAAACCAGAGTTAATTCCTTTAGAGCAAGGAATTGTGGTATTCTTATTTTTTTCATCTGTATACTGAGCATCTGATTGCCTGCACACTGTAGCTTAATAAATGAATTTAAATGAATTGTTGAATGATTGCTCAAATGACAATCATTCATTTCATTGACATGAAAAAGCTGACAGCCACTATTACCTCATTCATCTGCTTTGAGTGTCCCCTGCCTGAGTGCTCACCTGTAGGTGGGGAGTGCAGAGGGGGAAGATCTGGTCCTTTGCTCTGCCCGGAGCCCTAGGGAGGACTTTGACTTGAAGACAGCTTTTATCCTAGTGTGTCTATGCCTCATTTGCCTCCGGGTGCCTTGAGAAGATCTATTTTGAGATCTTTTCCAGATTCTGTCCCCAGGTAGGCATCTCCTTGACTGAAATCCTAAAGAGAAGAAAGCAAAGTGAGGCTCAGGCTTGCTCCTGGCCACGGGAGTTCTTTATGAGGCTAATCGGTAGTTGCAAATAAAGATTAAGGACCAAGCAAACAACCAAGCAAGTGATAACTGCAAAGCTGGCTTAATCTTAATGAAATCTGCAACATATATTTATATAAATCATAATGACGCTTGCTTGCCTTCTGTGTAATTTGCTCAGATGGGTTTGGAATGACATGGCCAATTGTTTTGCCACTGCCTTTACTCTGTTTTGAAGTACTCCTCAGCAGCCCACGCCAGACCAACAATGACATCCTGCTGGCCCAGTGGGACCTGAAGCCTGTTGAAAATGCATTATGTTTAACTCCTCATCCTCCTAGGAGAGCAGGAGTTGTCTTCTAACCTGAATCTCAGAGAGGATGTGATGGAGGGAATTGTGGGTATGATGACTATTACTGGGCTCCCATTAGCAATAATTTCCCTCCATCGCTTAACAATTGTCCATCCTGATGTCCTCAGGTATTCCAGGTTTCCCAGAACCGAGTTCTTTAGCATTCACTAATGTCATTATGACTCAGCTTGCCAATCTGGGCACAAAGAAGCCAGATACAAGCCAGTCACGGCAAGGTAGAAGCAGATTGCTGATGGCGCGTCCCTCTGATTCACTCTCCTCCCTGGCACTGCGTCCCAGCCCACCCCTCCTGTGCCCACTGCTGTCCTTCCTGCTTTTTAGTTCAGTGGTTCTCCAAATGTGTCCTGAGGATGATGCCTCAAAACCAACTAAGGTATTTGTCTAAAAATGCTCTTAATTTCTTGGGATGAGGCCCAAGAATGTGCATTTTTAACAGACTTCCTGGATGATTCTTGTGCTCATTCAAGTTTGAGAACCACTGAGCTTAACCTAGATATTGAGAGACTTCTGTTTTTTGTTTTTTGAGACAGAGTCTCACTCTGTCGCCCAGGCTGGAGTGCAGTGGCGCAACCTCAGCTCACTGCAAGCTCTGCCTCCCGGGTTCAAGCAGTTCTCCTGCCTCAGCCTCCCAAGTAGCTGGGATTACAGGCACCTGCCACCACACCTGGCTAATTTTTGTAGTTTTAGTGGAGACGGGGTTTCACCATGTTAGCCAGAATGGTCTCGATCTCTTGACCTCATGATCTGCCCGCCTCTGCCTCCCAAAGTGCTGGGATTACAGGCGTGAGCCACTGCAACCGGTGACCTTTGTTCTTTAATCATAGTTCAGATCTGTCCTGTTTTTAATTTGTCCAATGACAAAGACTTCTTCCTGAGACCTTCTCATTTCTTTTTATCCATGACTGAGTTTAGCCTGGTCATTTTTGAATTTTGTATCTTATTCTTTTATCTACGGAGACTTATACTTGCAGTTTTGTTTGGCTGAGCCCAGCTCCTCCCATCCCTCTGTGCGGCCAGCTCCATCTCAGTTTTTTTTTTTTTTTTTGGTGCGTGGGCTGGGGGGGGGGTCTCAGCTCAAATGTCACCTCCTCAGAGAAGCCTTCTTTGGCCATCACATTTAACGTACTTCCTGCAAGTTGGTTACAGTCACAATGTTGTGCTTCATTTCTTCTGAGCGTGTGGCACAGTTGGTTTATGCTGCTGTTGATTTATTTGTGTTTATTGTGCTATATCCCATGGAAATGTAAGTTTTGTGAAGTCAAGAGCCTTGTTCGCCACATTTTTTACAGGCTTCTAGAACCTAGCCCAGCGCCTGACATGCTGTAGATGAGTAGGAAGCATTTGCTAACTTTGCTAACAGAATAGATTAATAAACATTGTAGTATAAAAAGAAGGTGGTAGATTTCAAGAGAAGCCAAGCCATACATGCCACCCTGAGTGGATGGCCTGGGGCCATCAGATGACAGGACAGAGGCAGCAGTGCAAGGCCTTACACTGGTACTCAGGGCTGTCTACCATGCGGTTCTAATCTATCTTTTTGGCCTCGTATCTCATTAATCCTCTTAGAGTACCCCATGCTTACTTAGCATTCCCTGTTCCTGAACCATATCCTCAATTTTTTTTTTTTTGCATCTAAGACCTTTTATAAACTGGACCCGCTACTAGAAATTCTTCCTTTCCCACTAATAATTCTATCCCTTTTTTTTTGTTTGTCTTTGTTTTGTTTTGTTTTTTGGAGACATTTCACTTTGTTGCCAGGCTTGAGTGCAGTGGTGCAATGATCTCGGCTCACTGCAACCTCCGACTCCCTGGTTCAAGTGATTCTCATGCCTCAGCCTCCCAAGTATCTGGGATTACAGGCAAGTGCCACCACGCCCAAATAACTTTTTGTATTTTCAGTAGAGACGGGGTTTCACTAAGTTGGCCAGGATGGTCTCGATCTCCTGACCTTGTGATCCGCCCACCTCGGCCTCCCAAAGTGCTCAGATTACAGGTGTGAGCCACCGCATCCAGCCCAATTCTATTCTTTTGAAAAGTGCTGTCTCTAAGGCTTAACTAATAAATACACAAATACTTAGTGAGTGGCTTGTAGGTGCCCGGCACTGGGCTGAAGGACTGAAGCAGTCACTCATACTTCTCTGCATGGTCTTAGAAAGACCTTTCCCTCCACTGGGTCTCAGTTAACTCATCTATTGCTGTCAGATGTGTTTGGATGGTCTCCACAGACTCTTCCAGTTCTGAAAGTACTCTGTCATTCACAGTGGAACCACAGGCATTGTATTGGGCCAGAAGAGGGAAGGAATATCTGGGAAGACTTTCTGCATCTCCTCAAATGCTGCCATGTAGAAAAGCACTCTATTTTATTGGCTTTTTTTTTTTTTTTTTTTTTTTTTTTTTTTTTTTTTTTTGCCTCAATTCCTCCAGGACAGCTGGGCAACACCGAACATTGGGCAGAAACTGGTGCAGCCAATTTCCATAAAACAAACAAAGAGACCCAACGTCATGTTGAGTGGTAATAGATTAGCCGCATCTTCAAATGAGAGGCATCATTAAATATTGGGTTCCCTGAAGCACTTACAGGAAAAAAGCTTCCAACACCAACGTCAGCCTGCCCCAAGCAGGCAACCTGAGACTCAGGTCTTCTCTCTATAGTAAGAAAAGTGTGTCTGAATGTGAAGCTGCAAAGAGGGTCATGGTTACAAATACAAATGTACTGCCCAACCAGCGTTCCACCTTCCCCACATCAAGCCCCTCTGCTGGAACAAAAAACATTAGAATGAACTTTGATTGTCCTCATATCCACATCCTTTCAGAACAATTTGAGTTGAGTGAGAAAAGGCTTCTAAAGATTCCCCGAAGAACAATGGCATAAATGGGCTTTGGGGACAGACAGACCTGAATTTGAATCCCAAGTCCACCTTCTACTGGCTACAGGATATTGATCACATAAAATTCTTAGTTTCCTATTCTGTCAAAGGAACCATTGGAAGGATCACTGGATAACCCATGTGAAGTGTCTGGCACCATGCTAGGGGATATTGTGTGTGATAAATACATTTTCTTTTCCATTTTTCTATCACACAGATCACTTTGAGCTTTTATGGCTCCATCTTTGAATATACAAACATCTTACCACCATCCCCCAACAACCTCGGTTTTTAACTGAGGCGTTTGGTGGAAGGTATGAAGCTCTGCCCTCTCCCCAGTTCATCCACCAAGCCTTCTGACTTGTGCTTCTCACACTGTATCTCTCTCTGGTGGAGTGCTTATCAAAGTCAATCATCTTCCTTCCCACAATGGAGAGCTATTTAAGGACTGGAGGGTGGTGTTTATTTCTGGTATCCCCATCATCAAGAAAAATGCATGGAACATAATAATTGTTCTGATTCCCTGTGGCCAAGAGATAGAAACCACACACAAGAAGAAGGAGAGACCTACTGACACCAGGAGATACAACAGCTGATGGCTTGATGTAGAGGTCAGTAGAGACAGATAGCTCTACTATTTACAGACATCTGATGTATAATAACAGAACTTCGTAGAGAAAAAATGACTTTTTGTTCTCTACATATTCATTCAAAAAATGTTGATTGAAGATCAATTTTTCATGAAACACTGTGAGGCAGAGCTGGACTGAACTCTTCAACTCAATCCAGTTCAATTTGGAAGGAATGGATGAGGTAGTGCTAAATAGGAGCCACTATAAAACTGAAGCCAGGCCGGGCGCGGTGGCTCAAGCCTGTAATCCCAGCACTTTGGGAGGCCGAGACAGGCGGATCACAAGGTCAGGAGATCGAGACCATCCTGGCTAACACGATGAAACCCCATCTCTACTAAAAAAAAATACAAAAAACTAGCCGGGCGAGGTGGCGGGCGCCTGTAGTCCCAGCTACTTGGGAGGCTGAGGCAGGAGAATGGCGTGAACCCGGGAGGCGGAGCTTGCAGTGAGCCGAGATTGCACCACTCACTCCAGCCTGGGTGACACAGCGAGACTCCGTCTCAAAAAAAAAAAAAAAAATGAAGCCAACTCTTTGCCTTCAAGGAGCTCAACATCTGGCTAGAGAGACAAGATTAGAAAGCAAGAAGTCACTTTGGGAGGCTAGGTGGGCAAATCACAAGATCAAGAGATGGAGACCATCCTGGCCAACATGGTGAAACCCCGTACCTACTAAAAATACAAAAATTAGCTGGGTGTGGTGGCACGGGCCTCTAGTCCCAGCTACTTGGGAGGCTGAGGCAGGAGAATCACTTGAACCCGGGAGGCAGAGGTTGCAGTGAGCCAAGATCGCATCACTGTACTCCAGCCTGGCAACAGAGTGAGACTCTATCTCAAAAGTAAATAAATAAATAAAAATAGAAAAGCAAGAATTAATCATGTATTTAAGATATTAACCATGTTTTATATTAACTATGTTTTCTCATGTTGGTGCAAGTATTTTGTCAGTTCACTATTTGCTTTTCATTTTGTTTATGTGAATTTTGACATGGAGAAACTATTCATTTGTATGTAGTCAAATCTATCAACATTTTCTTTCAGCCTCTCGGGGTATATGGGTGTGTGTATGAAGGTTCTAATTGTCTCTGTGTTGGTAGAATTTTGTGCTGTGGTTGTTAACAGGAAATTTTTATTTCTGTTTAATTATAATATATAGAATTTGTAAAGAAAAACTTTAAAAAAAATTTTGCACAGAAAATTATTATAAAATCAAACACAATGTGTAGGAAATGAACAGAACTTAAGTATACCTAGCAAGAGTAAATTGTGTTCCGAATCTTCTGCTTAAGAAAGCAAGAAGGCCGGGTGCAGTGGCTCAGTGGCACAGTGCCTGTAATCCTAGCACTTTGGGAGGCCAAGGCAAGTGGATCACCTGGGGTCAGGAGTTCGAGGCCAACCTGACCAACATGGCAAAACCCCATCTCTACTAAAAATACAAAAATTAGCCAGGCGTGGTGGTGTGCGCCTGTAATTCCAGTTGCTCTGGAGGCTGAGACATGAGAATCGCTTGAACCCAGGAGGCGGAGGTTGCAGTGAGCCGAGATCAAACACTGTACTCTAGCCTGGGCAACAGAGCGAGACTCCATCTTTAAAAAAAAAAAAAAAAAAAAAAGCAAGAAAATGTGTATTACTACTTTTAAGAATTATTTCCATAAAAAATTCAAACTAAAAAAATCTTAACCTCAGTTGTATTGAAAATTAATTTCTATAGACTAGCTTCTTTCCTAACCATTTTAATAAATAATATATGACTGAAAAATGAGAAATGTGTGAGGAGTATTTTCCTGAGAGCTGTGCTACCATAGGACTGGTTGGGAAGGGAAATAGTCATGGAAATTAACCTGTGAATCAGATTCAATAAACATGTACTGAGGTTGCTAGAATATATTTCATTAACCAGTGTAACAACTGTGCACATCTCTGGTTTTATTCCCATTTTATAGGTGAGGAAATCAAGACTCAGAGATGTCAAACTATTTCCTCTAAGATGTGCAACTGCTAAGTTGTACATTTGAAATTCAAGCTTATAACTTTAGACCATGTAACTGGAGGCCCTTCAGAAAGTTCCTTACATGGAGCCTGAGACCCCCTTAAGCTCCTGGGTAATGTTTTTCTTCCCTCTCAGTGAAGCAGATAAGACACACAGACTGTGGCTATTATTATTTTTAAGCGTGGCAGCTCAGGATCTGAACTCCCATCTCTGAGATGCATCATCCCTTTGCCATATGGAAGGAAAGCCTGTAGTGTTTGCTGCCTCTTGTTTCCTGCTCCTTTGTTTGCAAGTACACTCACTTGTCTTTTTTGTTTCAACAGTAGAAAGAAATGCATGTCCTTTTGGAACTTAAGACAAAAGACAAATTGTGATTGGAGTTTTCCCATAAGGTGTGACTTGTCTCCTGCAGGGCGGGTCATCTGTAGGCTGTCCTCCACTTCCTCTGGGTACTGAGTGAGCAACAGTGAGCAACAGCACCTCTGGCTCAGAATTGCTTTAGCTATTTGGGTTATTTTTTGGTTTCCTGTGAATTTTAGAAGTTTTTCCTAGTTCTGTGAAAAACGACGTTAGTAGCTTGATAAGAATAGTGCTGAATCTATAGATTACTTTGGGCAGTATGACCATTTTAATGGTGTTGATGCTTCTAATCTATGGGCATGGAATATTTTTCCACTTGTTTGTGTCATCAATAATTTATTTCAATAAGTTACTTCTTCAAAAACAGTGTTTTGAGGTTCTACTTGTAGAGGTCTTTCACTTCCATGGTTAAATTCCAAGGTATTTTTTCTTTTGCAGCGATTGTAAATGTGATTGTGTTGTTGATTTGGCTTTCAGCCTGAACGTTATCAGTGTATAGAAATGCTACTGATTTTTATACATTAATTTTTACCTTGAAACTTTACCGAAGTCATTTATCAGTTCCAGAAGCCTTTTGGTAGAGTCTTTAGGGTTTTCTAGGTATAAAATCATGTTATCTGCAAAAAGAAACAGTTCACCTTCTTTTCTATTTAGATGCCTTTTACTTCTTTCTCTTGCCTGATTGATCTGCAAAGGCTTCCAGTACTCTGTTGAATAGAAGTGGTGAGAGTGGACAACTTTGCCTTGTTCTTGTTCTTAAGGAAAATGCTTCCAGTTTGCTCATTAGTTGTGGATTTGTCATAGATGGCTCTTATTATTTTGAGGTATGTTTCTTTGATGCCTAGTTTCTTGAGGTGGTTTACTATGAAGGGACATTGGATTTTAACCAAAGCTTTTTCCATACCTATCGAGATGATAATACGGTTTTTAATTCTGTTAATGTGGTGAATTATTTGCATGTGTTGAATCAACCTTGCATCCTGGAATGAAGCCTACTTGATCATGATGAAGTAATTTCTTGATGTGCTTCTGGATTCATTTTGCTAGTATTTTGTTTGATTTTTGCTTGAAACTATCAAGAGAGTAAACAGACAACCTACAGAATGGGAGAAAATATTCGCAAACCATGCATCTGACAAAGGTCTAATGTCAAGAATATATTTATGTCTATATTCATCAGGGATATTGGTCTATAGTTTTCTTTTTTTACTGTGTCTTTGCCAGGTTATGGTATCAGGGTGATACTGACTTTAAAGAATAAATTAAAGAGGAATCCTTTCTCCTTGATGTTTTGGAATAGTTTCAGTAGGATTGGTATTAGCTCTTCTATGTCTTGTAGGATTTGGCTGTGAATTCATATGGTCTGGGGCTTCTTTTTTATTACTGATTCAATTCTAGAACTTTATATCGGCCTGTTCAGGGTTTCAGTTTCTTCCTGATTCAATCTTGGGACATTGTATTTCCAGGAATTTATCCATTTTCCTCTAGATTTTCTGGTTGTGTGCACAGATGTGTTCATAATAGTCCCTGATAATCTTTTGCATTTCCATGATAGGTTGTAATGTCACTTTTGTCATTTCTGGTTGTGCTTCTCTAGATCTTTTTTTCTTTGTTAATCTAGAATATTAACAAAGTGGAATATTGATCTTGTTTATCATTTCAAAACACCAACTTCTGTTTTCATTGATTCTTTGTACAAAATTTTGCTTCTCAATTTTATTTAGTTCTGCTCTTAGTTCTTTCTTTCTCCTGCTAGCTTTGGGGTTAGTTTGGTTTTGTATTTCTAATTTCTTTAGATGTGATATGGGATCATTAATTTGAGATCCTTCTAAATTTCTGAGGCAGCATTTAGTGCCATAAAGCTTCCTCTTAGTAGTTCCTTTGGTGCATCACAGAGATTTTGGTATGTTATGTCTCTGCTTTCATTTGTTTCAAATATGTTTTCGATTTCTGCCTGAATGTCATTGTTTACCCAGAAGTCACGTAGGAGCAAGTTGTTTACTTTTCATGTAATTGTGTGATTTTGAGAGATCTTCTTGGTATTGATATCTATTTTTATTCCTCTGTGGTCTAAGAGTATGGTTGGTATGATTTTGATTTTTTTAAACATATTGAGATGCTTTATGGCTGAGCATATGGAAATATATATATTTTGTGTTTGATTGGTGGAGTATTCTGTAGATGTCTGCTAGTTCCAACTGGTCAAGTATCAAATTTAAGTCCAGAATTTCTGTTAGTTTTCTGCCCAGTGATCTAACACTGTCAGTGAGGTGTCGAAGTCCCCCACTATTTTTGTGTAGCTCTTTAAGCCTTTTTGTAAATCTAGAAGTACTTGTTTTATGAATCTGAGTGCTCCAATGTTGGGTACGTAGATATTCAGGATAGTTAAATCTTCTTATTGAATTGAATCCTTTATCATTATGTAACCTGGTGGTTTTTTTTCCCCCTTTTTAACTGTGTTGGTTCAAAGTTTGTTTTATCTGACATAAGAATAGCAATCCCTGTTCTTTCTTTGTGTTCCATTTGAGTGACAGATCTTACTCCAACTTTTTACTTTGAGGCTGTGGGTGCCATTTCATGTGAGATGGTTCTCTTGAAGACAGCAAACAGATGGGTCTTGTTTTTTAATCCAACTTGCCATTTTTCTGCCTTTAAAGTGGGGTATTTAGGCCATTTACCTTCAAGGTTAATATTGATATGTGAGGTTTTGATCCTATCATGAAGTTGTTGGCTTGTTGAAGTTTCTATTGTGTGGCTGCTTTACAGGGTCTGTGGGCTATGTGTTAAGTGTGTTTTCATGGTAGCAGGTGTTGTACATTTCCATGTCTAGAACTCCATTAAGGATCTCTTGTAAGGTTGGTCTAGTGGTAATGAATTCCTTTAGTGGTTGCTTGTCTGGAGAAGATTGTATTTCTCCTTTGCTCATGAAGCTTAGTTTAGCGGGATATAAAAATTTTGATTGAAATTTCTTTTCTTTAATAATGCTGAAAACATGGCCCCAGTCTCTCCTGGCTTGTAAGATTTGTAAGATTTCTGCTGAGAAATCTGCTGTTAGCCTGATGGGATTTGCTTTATACACGATCTTCTTCTCTAGCTGCCTTTAAGACTTTTTCTTTAGTGTTGACTTTAGACAGTCTGGTGACTGTATTCCTTGATAATGATCATTTTGTATAGTGTCTCACAGGTGTTCTCTGGATTTCTTGTATCTGGATGTCTGTCTCTAGCAAAGTTAGGGACATCTTTTTAATTATTCCCTCAAATATGATTTTCAGCTTGTTTTCCTTTTCTCTCTCTCTCTCAAGAATGCCAATAGTTCATAGGTTTGGTTGCTTTACATAATCCTATATTTCTTGATTTTTTTTTTGAAATTGATCTAAGATCTATCACCCAGACTGGAGTGCAGTGGCACAATCTTGGCTCACTGCAACCTCCATTTCCCAAGCTCAAGCCATCCTCCCACCTCAGCCTCCTGAGTAGCTGGGACTACAGGTGCGCTCCACCATTCCTGGCTATTATTTATTTATTTTTTGTATTTTTTTTGTAGAGACAGGGTTTCACCATGTTGTCCAGGCTGGCCTCGAACATATGAGCTCAAGTAATCTTCCCCCATCAGCCTCCCAAAATGCTGGGATTACAGGCATGAAGTACTGTGTCCAGCCAGACTGACTAGTTTAGTTTGAAAGACCAGTCTTCTAGCTCTGAAATTCCTCCTTCTGCTTGGTCCAATCTATTGATAAAGCTTTCAAATTTTGAAATTTCTTAAGTTTTTCAATTTCAGAAGCTCTGGTTGATTTCTTTTCTTTTTTTCTTTTCTTCTTTTTTCTTTTTTTTGAGACAGAGTCTTGCTCTCGTCACCCAGGCTGGAGTGCAATGGTGTGATCTCAGCTCACTGCAACCTCCACCTCCCGGATTCAAGTAATTCTCCTGCCTCAGTCTCCCGAGTAGCTGGGATTACACACACACACCATCATGTTGGGCTAATTTTTATATTTTTAGTAGAGATGGGGTTTCACCACATTGGCCAGACTGGTCTTGAACTCTTGACCTTATGATCTGCTTGCCTCAGCCTCCCAAAGTGCTGGGATTACAGGCATGAGCCACCATGCCTGGCCTGATTGATTTCTTTTTAAGAGGTTTATCTCTTTCTTCATTTTCTGGATTGCTTTACAAGTTTATTTGTGCAAGTTTTTAAGTTTGTCTTGGATCTCATTGAGCTTCCTTGTAATCCATGTTTTAAATTCTTTATCTGTTATTTCTGAATTTCCATTTTGGTTAGGGATCATTGCTGGAGAGTTAGTGTGATCCTTTGGTGATGTCAATACATTCAGATTTTTTATGGTGCTGGAATTCTTACACTGGTTCCTTCTCATCTGAAGACTTCTAATTTTTATAATTATTTTTGTGTTGGTAGGATTTTTTCCATGTGTTTTTTTTTTCTCCTTTCCTTCACAGCATCTCCAAGCCTCTACCCAAGTTAGCTCCAGGGATGGGGAGCAAAAAAGGGCTCTCTCTCAGCCTTGGATCCCCAGTGGAAAGAAGAGTCATAGCGGGAGGCTCTCTGCCTCTTTCACATACTGGGGCTTCACTCACCTTATCAGCCTGATGCCAGCATGGGGGCTTTTTGCCTGCATTCTCCTTCCTGGAATCTGAGGTGTCCTTCACAATTATTGTGGATTTCCCATGTTTCTTCTTAAATTAAAGCTCATAGAGTTTATCTTTATGCACTATCTTGCAATTTCCAAGTGACTAAGGCATGCTAAAAGCCTCTAATTCACCATCTTGGAAAAAGAGATATAATAGTTTGAGATGTAAAGGTTAGTGCTGAAACACACACACACACACACACATATCTAGAAGAGTTGAAAATGCCCTAAGGGGAGGAAATGAATGAGGTTCAGGGCAGGGGCAAGGACAGGGGCAGGAACTGCTGTTTTTCATGATAAGTCTTATAGAGCTATTTGGCTTTTCATATAATATTCATGTATATCCTTAATAGAAATTAGAATTACATTTAAAAAACACCTGCAGGCAGAGGCCGGGAATGTTTAGGTCATACCTGGATAATGCTTCTCATTGCATTTGGTAGAAATGGAAAACCAAACATCGTTTGTTCTCATTGACATATGGGAGCTAAGCTATGAGGACACAAAGGCATAAGAATGATACAATGGACTTTGGGGACTTGGGGGGAAGAGTGAGAGGGGGCGAGGGACAAAAGACAACAAATACGGTGCAGTGTATAGTCCTCAGGTGATGGGTGCACCAAAATCTCACAAATCACCACCAGAGAACTTACTCGTGTAACCAAATACCACTTGTACCCCAATAACTTATGAAAAAATAAAATTTTATAAAAAGAAGTAAAGGTAGATGAAAGAAAGGGGCAGTAGCCATGCAATTGATCTCTTATGGAAATAAAGTAAGAACTAAAGTTTGGTTTGGATATGAGTGGAGGTGGACAAAGTTTGGCAGACCTTAAAGTAAAATCACTCATAGTGTTTAATTGGATTTTCATGTGAATCCATCATCATTATAGGGAGATGAGGGTAACAATTTATCTCCATTTTACAAATGAGGATCTGAAACTCACAGAGATTAAGTATCTTGGCAAGGGCACCCCACTTATGAGAAGCAGAGCTGGGACGTCTAACACCAAGTTCATCACTCTTCTTAATTTTGCAGTGCCTACTTATGACCCTAAAGAGTTGAGCCTGAGCTCAAGGATGGATTATTGATACAGATAACAAGCAGCCCAAGAGGTGCATTTATTTAAACAGTTATCGACTAACCATCCACATTCATTCAGATGATTATGTGGTACTCAACTAGGTCATCACTACGCATTGTTCACCTATCCTGAAGCCAATCCCAGAGAAATTGGTAAAATAAGGTGACTCAGGTAGAGACAGCTTTGACTCCGAGTAGAGCCTTCCTCTGACATCTTGCTTTCTCTGCTTGGTTCTACTACTAACATTGAGTTTGCAGGTGTTCCCTACCTACCTGTCTTTGAAAGCACTCCATCCTCACTATGTGGTTTAGAAATTAAATCTGCCTGTGGTCTTGGCAACAGTGACCAATTTATTCCAGTTTGCCTGAAACTGTCCTTGTTTTAAACCACTGACAGTTTCATAACCTAGGACACCTTTAGTCTCAGGCCCAGTGGAACGGCTGGTCCTGTGGAGGACGTGTTTCTTGGCCACCTTTATGAATATGACCTAGTTTGGCCCATATGCTCTAAGATGATTCAACAAATTGTGAATGGTTCTCTGAGAGCTTTTCACATTAAGTACCTTTGTCCTGGATTCAGGTGATTAGAAAAGCAGGGGACATGCACATATCCCTCTTGTTTTTCATCCCCTCAGTGTTCCCAATTGAACAAAGATCTGGTTAAATAATCTGGAGCACGTTATTTAAACAGTCTCAGGTGCCTCATTGGTACTAACAATGCTTCACAGGGATTAAAGATTAAACTATTTATCATATGGTTTCTATATGTCAAAAATTCTGTTAAGTTCTTTATAGACATTGTAACTACTTACTATCTCCTTTCACTAAAATGTGAGGTTCAAGGAGAGGGATGTTGTCTGTTTTTTTTTGGGTGGGCGGGCAGAGTCTCACTGTGTCACCTAGGCTGGAGTGCAATGGCACGATCTCAGCTCACTGAAACCTCCGCCTCCTGGGTTCAAGCGATTCTCCTGCTTCAGCCTCCTGAGTAGCTGGGATTACAGGTGTGCACCACCACATCCGGCTAATTTTTGTATTTAGTAGAGATGAGGTTCCACCATATTGGCCAGGCTGGTCTTGAACTCCTGACCTCATGATCCACCTGCCTCAGCCTCCCAAAGTACTGGGATTACAGGTGTGAGCCACTGCGCCTGGTCTGATTTTGTCCATTTTCTTTACTGTGTTGTCCCATTGAATATATTTAGCCCATTGAATGAAAATATATATTCAACTATATCCTACATATTTTTGGAGTAAATGAATGTTTTTAATGCTACACAAAACTAGCTATCCTCATCCCAGTTTTACAGATTAAGAAATTGGTGTTTATAAGTTTTAAGAAACTTGCTCATGGCCACAAATAAGGTTTGTATCCAATCCCAAAGGTGAGGATCTTGGTCACTCTCCTAAGCTGAGACATGGTATGTAAGCCACCCAGCACAGTAGCTGGTTCATAGTAGGACAATACCTCCCCTCACTATGGGTTTTCTTTTTTTAAATTAATTAATGTATTTATTTTATTTTGAGATGGAGTGTCGCTCTGTCACCAGGCTCTAGTACAGTGGTGCGATCTTGGCTCACTGCAACCTTTGCCTCTCAGGTTCAAGCGATTCTCCTGCCTCAGCCTCCTGAGTACCTGGGACTACAGGCACGGTGCCACCACACCCAGCTAATTTTTGTATTTTTAATAGAGATGGGGTTTCACCATGTTAGGATGGTCTTGATCTCCTGACCTCGTGATCCACTCGCCTTGGCCTCCCAAAGTGCTGGAATTACAGGCATGAGCCACCGCGCCCACCCTGGCTCTTCTATATCTCACTCTTAGTTATCATTGCTGCAGACAGCACAGAGACTGTGGCTGATAAACTTAAAGGCCTGGAAACTTCTTCCTCCCTGTCTGCCTAGCACATTCAGGTCTGTTCCAGTAGGGAGGCAGGACCAATGGAGTGGCATTAATTACTGGTGACGACTGTGCACATCTGAACCAGGGAAGTGGCACCTTCCATCAGCACTTGTCTCTTCATATCATACTGGGAGTAATCTGACCTGACATTCCATCACCATTTGACAGGAATGTCACTGCCTGGAGACACACACACACACACACACACACACACAAAATAAACAGGAAAGCCCCAGCAGAGTGACAGCCAGAACATCTGTGTGTGACAGTTGTGAATGGTCTACACAAGTCACGCTGGTTGCATGCGAGTGTTTACTCACCCCTTTGCACAGCCTAGAGTGCCCAATGGCTGCCTCGAGGCCTGTCAAAATGCAGGGAAGAAAGGTACATTTTCCTGGGTTTGAATCTCGGCTGTACTCCTCTGCAGCACTATACTCACACCAGTGACTTCCGTGTCACCTGCCTTTTCATAATTCTCCTGAGGGTCTCTCTTTGCTTGGATTTTGCATCTGTTCTTTTATTCTTTCTTACACTCCCAGCATTTATGTGCACGTGGACATAGCCCCTTGTCTTTACATTTATCTTCTGTCCCAAACAAGATAAATACAAAGAACACATGTTTGCCTAAGATAGATTTCACTGGAGATTCTAGAATAATAAGCGTGTTGCAGTGTCATCAACTCAAAATCTCCTACTATTTGGCGCTGGCCCAATACCACAAGGGGACTCCTCCCATCCTCACGCACTGCTTAGGTTTCCACTGTTTCGCAAAATTCTCTCTTTTCCCCCTTCTTTCTTTGCCTTTCAACTTCTCCCTCCAGAAACAACCCTGGACCTTCAGATTCTTCTCCTTGGGCTACTTAGAAGAGAGTAGATTTCCCTGCCTCAAGGTATTGAGAGACAAATGGCCTTAGAAGACAGTGATTAAACTAGAAAGCAAAAAAGAAGAAAAATATATCCTATTCCACTGATATCAATATTAAAGACTGTATTATCTTTTGAGACACACCTCCTTTTCCTCTTTGCACCTGCAGCAGTTTGTTTAGGGTTTTACTATTATTATTATTACACTTTAAGTTCTAGGGTATGTGAATTACTGGGTATATACCCAAAGGATTATAAATCATGCTGCTATAAAGACCTGCACACGTATGTTTATTGCGGCACTATTCACAATAGCAAAGGTTGTTCAGGTTTCTTTTCAGCGCCCCCACTGCTATGCAATGAGTTGCTTCTGCAGTACTCGCCACCTCCAGTTGATGACTGACATCTCTCTTCGTGGACTCTAGCCTAACATCCATTCTCCAGGCCATGCTCAAACCAGAGCAGGGTGCCAGGCTTGAATGCTGTGCCCATTTAAGACAATTAGGGTAGGTGTAAGACCCGAAGTCAAAAGGACCATGTCATATTACGTGATCACAGCATCACCCGAGTCTCCCTACCACGAGCTCTCACTGATCTTCTCTGTGCTTCCACTGATGCTAATGCTGTGGATGATGACTTCTGATGAAAAGTGGCTGCTTCTCTGTGGACTAATCCAGTGTGTTTTCCTTTTTTTTTTTTTTGAGACGGAGTCTCATTCTGTCACCAGGCTGGAGTGCAGTGGCATGATCTCGGCTCACTGCAACCTCCGCCTCCTGGGCTCAAGCAATTCTCCTGCCTCAGTCTCCCAAGTAGCTGGGACTACAGGTGCACACCACCACATCCAGCTAATTTTTGTATTTTTAGTACAGATGGGGTTTTACCATGTTGGCCAGGATGGTCTTGATTTCCTGACCTCAGGTGATCCACCTGCCTTGGCCTCCCAAAGTGCTGTGATTCCAAGTGTGAGCCCCACACCCGACCCCCTCTTGGTGTTTTTAAACCACCCCTCCATAGTGAAGGTAAAAGGTATACGGCACACTTGAACCACTAGAGACTGCACAATTTATTTGCATTATCATTATTATAGTGCAATAATAACACTATAGTCATGGTTCATTCATTTCTAAGAATTTCCAGCATTTCTTTCTTCCTTCTAACCCTTACCCCTCACTTAGGAGAATTTTGTCTTTTTTCAATCAATTTCAATTGATCTTTCTACTAGGATAACTTTTTTCCTTTTGTCACTCAACTTTTTCTCCTTTCCCCACCCTTAGGAGAGTTCTATGTTTGCCTCAGAGGCACCCTAACATATTGTGTGCAGAATCAAGAATCTGAGTAATGAGAAAGTGAGGACTGGAGGGCGGGGTAAAGGACGGGCCAGCTGTGAATTCAGCTCCTAGACCCTTCTTTGTTGTGAGCAAATGGATGGGGCAAGAAGAAAGCTCTGCAGAGGTAAAGCAGACTACACAATAAAGAGCTTGGTGGAGAGCCAGGCGCGGTGGCTCACACCTGTAATTCCAGCACTTCGGGAGGCCCCGGTGGGTGGCTCACTTGAGATCAGGAGTTCGAGACCAGCCTGACCAACATGGTAAAACCCCATCTCTACTAAAAATACAAAAATTAGCCAGGCATGGTGGCACATGCCTATAATCCCAGCTACTCAGGAGGCTGAGGCAAAATAATCACTTGATCCCAGGAGGTGGAGGTTGCAGTGAGCCAAGATCGTGCCACCACACTCCAGCCTGGGTGACAGAGGCAGACTCTGTTTCCCCCAACACCCCCCACCCCACCACCACCAAAGAAAAGAGCTTGCTGGAGGAAGGAAAACTGCAAAAATAAGACAGCTGATGCGAGAGTGAGAATGTGGAAGCTTAGGGGTAAGAGGCTCTACAGCTGTGCATCCAACACAGCAATCACTAGATATATCCAACTATAAGATTGAAACCTAAATTAGGTAAAATTAAATAAGATGAAAACTTCGTATCCCCAGTTATACGAACCAATTTCTAGTGCTCAGCAGTCCCATGTGGGCAGTAGCTACTATATGGGGCAATGCAGATATAAAACATTTCCATCATCACAGAAAGTCCTTTTGGATAGTATTGCTCTAGAGCTATTGCAGGGTGTGAAAAAAATTAGAGAAGAGAAGGAATTTTTAAGAAGTATTGCTTTGCATTATAAATCAGATTTTCTTTAGTCTTCTACGAGAGATGCAAATAAATATCAAATTATTTTTTTCAGTGATAAAGATACTTTTGACAGTTGATCTCTATTTTTTTTTTTTTTTTTTTTGGCATAGAACCAGGTATAGAGTCAGTCTCCATGAGTACACCAGATCAGATCTTGTTACAAGCAATTGCAAATGGGACTGTCAATTGCGAGATATCATTATGTAGGAGAAAGACTATTGAAGTTGGCTTCCAAAAATCTCGGTTCAAATCCCAGCTCCTCCACTTACCATGTAAAATCAAAGTATGCTGGCTGATAAGAATGACTCCCTTTCCCACTGGTTTTATCTTGTTTTACGGGAAGAGAAATGTCAGGCAGTGAACATTTACCAAGCTCCCACTAAAAGCAAAGTCGCCAATGACTCAGTTCTGACAGCAAATACAATATGAACAAACGGCTCTTCCAGAGGAATCCAGATCCTAAAAAAGAGAACAAGCCAGGCACGGTGGTTCACGCTTGTAATCCCAGCACTTTGGGAGGCCGAGGCGGGTGGATCATGAGGTCAGGAGATTGAGACCATCGGTGAAACCCCGTCTCTACTAAAAATACAAAAAATTAGCCGGGCGTGGCAGCAGGCGCCTGCAGTACTAGCTACTGGGGAGGCTGAGGCAGGAGAATGGCATGAACCCGGGAGGCGGAGCTTGCAGTGAGCCAAGATCACGCTACTGCACTCCAGTCTGGGCGACAGAGCGAGACTCCATCTCAATAAACAAACAAACAAACAAACAGACCAAAAAAAAAAAAAAAAACCACCTTAAGAAATTTCCCCATGGATGTACACACAGGCGCACATGACAGTCTCGAAGAATTTGGAATGTTGGTGGGAGTTGGCATGATTCATGCGGAGATGGATTAAGCAGGTCAGTCATTCTTTTGTCCTGGCCTGTCTTCTCAGGGCTATCTATCCTCCTCTTAATTAGTCTATTATGCTTGCAGGTGATTTTATCTATAACCATGAAGTCAAAACACTCACTGGCATTCAATCTCCCAGACTCTTTAGGCACTCCTTGGCATAAGTGAGATGAATTCGTTTTTGCAAAGAGGACCATCACCAGAAAAGAGTTTGCACTTGCCGGCTCCTCAGGTAGGAAAAGGTGTTTAGATTGGCTTTATCAGATCAGAAATTTAGTTGGCCATCCTGCTATCCGTTTTTTGAAAATGTTATGAGTACATTGGGAAAACAAGGGTGGTTGTTTGACAGTTTCCCTTTCAGTTAGTTCTAGGATCCGGAAGCCTGATGAAAAAAAAATCTCAAATAAAACTACTGTTTAGAAAACTTAAGCTCTTTCCCTTGCTTTGACTGTATCATTGAGCCATGTTTCAGTAAGGCAGTAGAAAGATGGTGCATTACCATCCTGCATGTCTAACCGCCTCCCCAGCCCAGAGCTTCGCCAATACACCGAGGTGTGATTTTTTTTTCCTCAATTTTATGACTTAAGTAACTGGGTAAATGAAACTGCATTCATTGAAGAGATCCTGACTAGGCAGGCCCTAACAGAATATAACTTAAACATCTTTTACAGAGTCTTTGATAGCAAAACTTAATCATTCCCTTTCAAATACCCATTGAGTTCTTCCTTGCAAACAGAGCCCTTTATATGCTAAGGAAGGCAATGTGCTCAGTGAATAATTCATACTCCCAGCCTCCCATGCAGCCAGGATTGAGATATGACATAGTTCTCAAAAACAACAGCAATTTTGATATGCTATGTAGGATTTTCCAATTTGTATTATGCAAATACTTCTACCATGGTGGATTTCAAGGCACCAATGGTTTAACGACTGGCACATAAAATCCCTAAAAGTGTAACAATTAACTCTCTCAAGCTGGTACAACCAGCTTTGGAAGACAATTGGTTCTAGCCAATGAGACAGTAGCTGAATTCTCCTGGAATTTCTAGGAATGTTCTGGCCTTTCTGGCAAAAAATAAAAAATAAAAAATAATTTTAAAAAAGATAAAAGCTCTAAGTACCCCAGTTCCTCTATCCTTTCTGTTTTGACCATGATGTGGTGTCTGAAATTTCAGCAGGAATCTTAAAATCATGAGACAACAAAGCAAAATGCTAATAGACAAAGTAGAAAGATGATGGAAATCGGAACACTTGTTGGCACCCAGGAACCAACACTCCAGCCATGGACTGCACACCCACAGTCTTCTTGTTGTGAGACTGAAATCAGACCCTATACTTGTTAGTTACAGGTGGAAATACCTCATATGTGAAGGGAGGCTCTATACTGAGTCTAGGGAGAGAAGCAGAAAAAAAGATGGGGAGAGGAGGCTATGTATCATAGTAGAAGGCAGAAGACCAGGTTATAGAAATGATTGCAGCACCATTTTCCCTCCATACTATTTTCCCTTTTAGTTTGGAGCTTATTTACATTATTCCTTTTATGTAAGAATTGTTCTTGACGTTTTAATATGCAAACTTAATAAGTCTAAAATTAATCAAAATCTTTACTCTTCTCCTGAAAAGCGTTAAGTATCTTAGAACACCTTAATTCGTCTGATGACCTCCTTCCCTGTTTGTATGCCTTTGTTATCACTTTAGTTCTATAATTTATTTATTTATTTATTTATTTGAGACAGGTTACTCTGCCAGGCAGACTGGAGCCCAGTGGCTCCATCTTGGGCTCACTGCAACCTAAACCTTCTGCTCTCAAGCCATCCTCATGCTTCAGCCTCCCAAGTAGCTGGGACTATAAGCATGTGCCACCACGCCCAGCTAATTTTTGCAGTTTTTGTAGAGACAGAGTTTTATCATGTTGCCCAGGCTGGTCTCAAATTTCTGAGCTCAAGCAATCCTCCTGCTTCGGCCTCCCAAAGGGCTGGGATTACAGGCATGAGCCACCGTGCACAGCCCTGTCTTGTTTGTCAATCCTTAAATTATCCTCTCCCCAGTCTCTCGATTAGGTCCTCTGATATCACTCCAATTAACATACAATTAAATGTTTCTCTGTCCTCTATGCTTCTTCCCATTTCCTCTATGATTGGTGTCGATTTATCTCTGTGCTACATTCTATTTTATTTCCTCAGATTTATCTTATGGTTTTTAAAGTCCCTGTCTTTTTCTAACTTTTTTAGCATATCGATGTATCTGTCTGATCTGCCTATTGAAGTTTTTTACTTTTAATGCAGTCAATGTGTCACTTAATGATGGGGATTTATTCTGAGAAATGCATTGCTGGGCAATTTTGTTACTGTGCGATCATCATGGAGTGTACTTACACATGTCCAGCTGGTAGGCTATGTGGTATGGCCTGTTGTTCCTAAGCTACAAAACCGTATGACATGTGACTGTACTGAATACTCTAGGCAGTTGTAACACATGTATCTAAATGTAGAAAAGGTACAATACAAATATGCTATAAACCTTTTTTTTTTTTTTGAGAGGAGTCTCGCTCTGTCACCCAGGCTGGAGTGCAGTGGCACGATCTCGGCTCACTGCCAGCTCTGCCTCCCAGGTTCACACCATTCTCCTGCCTCAGCCTCCCAAGTAGCTGGGACTACAGGCATCCGCCACCACGCTCGGCTATTTTTTTTTTGTATTTTTAGTAGAGACAAGGTTTCACGGTGTTAGCCAGGATGGTCTCGATCTCCTGACCTCGTGATCCACCCTCCTTGGCCTCCCGAAGTGCTGGGATTACAGGCATGAGCCACTGTGCCTGACATAAACCATTTTTAAAATGGTAATTTATGTAGGTCACTTACCATGAGTGGAGTTTGCAGGACTGGAAATTGCTCTGGGTGAGTCAGTGAGTGGTGAGCAGATATGAAGGTCTAGCACATTACTGTACAATATTTTAGACTTTATAAACATTGTATATTTAGGCTACACTAAATTTATTTAAAACTGCTTTTGTTCAGTAATAAATTAGTCCAGTGTGGTGGCTCATGCCTGTAGTCCCAGCACTTTGGGAGACTGAGACAGGCAGATCATCAGGTCAGGAGCTCCAGACCAGCCTGGCCAACACAGTGAAATGCCGTATCTACTAAAAATACAAAAATTAGCAAGGCATGGTGGCAGGCACCTGCAGTCCCAGCTACTCGGGAGGCTGATGCAGGAAAATTGCTTGAACCCAGGAAATGGAGGTTGCAGTGAGCCAAGATCACGCCATTGCACTCCAGCCTGGGTGACAGAGAGAGATTACATCTCAAAATAAATAAATAAATAATTATTATAATAAATTAACCTTAGTTTACTGGAACTCTTTACATATTTTCAAATTTTTTAATCTTTTGAGTCTTTTGTTATAACACAGCTAAAAACACATATTGTGCAGGTGTACAAAAATATCTTTTCTTCAAATCCTTATTTTATAAGCTTAATTTTTCCCCTATCTTTTTAACTTTCTAAACTTTTCTTGTTAAAGAGTAAAACACAAATACACACATTAGTGTAGGCCTCCACAGGGTCAAGCTCATCAATATCACTGTCTTCCACCTCTACAGCTTGTCCCACTGGAAGGTCTTCAGAGGCGGTAACACGCATGGAGCTGTCATCTCCCGTGATAACAGTGCCTTCTTCTGGAATACCCCTTGAAGGACCTACCTGAGGCTGTTTTACAGTTATCTCATTTATTTTGTAATTAGAATGAGTGCATTGTAAAATAGTGATAAAAATAGTAAATACATAAACCAGTAAGGTAGCTATTTGTTATCATCATCAAATATTATATGCTGTACATAATTTTATGTGCTATGCTCTTACACAACTGGCAGAGCTGTAGGCTTTTTTATACCACATCACCACAAAAATGTGAATAAAGCATTGTGCTATGACATCACTAGACAATAGGAAGTTTTTAGTGCCATTATAAGGTGATGGGCCCAGCGTTGTACATGCAGTCTGTCGTTAACTGAAATGTTGTTTCGTGGCACGTGAGTGTACTACATTTTTTGGGTTTCTTCAAAACCTGGTTGGTTCTCTTGCAAATATACCTAGTCATTTCTGTTTATCTCTTGTTCCTCACTTAATACTTTCTATTCCTTCCTATTTCCTTAATCATGTTAACCTGATAATATTTTATAGGAAATTCAGAGTGTGGGATGGGAACAAAAGTCAATCTTTCAGACTATAAAGCAGAGTGCCCCTTGCTGACATATTAGTCATGCTTAGAATCATGGAAGTAGAATAGGAGAATATATATATATATATATATATTATATATGATATATAATTGGGTTTATATATGCATATATATTATATATAATATAGGGTTTATATATTATATATCATATATAGTATATCATATATATTACATATAATATATATATTATATAATACATACATAAACCTTATATTGTATATATATATCTCCATGCAGTGTGTCATCTTCTTACTGTATAGCTTACTATATAGCTAGTAATAAGACACACTACATGCAGTATTTCCAAATCCCTGCTTCTCCAGGGATGATAAGCCCTTTATTTTTCTGAATTTGATGGATTAAAAGGAATTGGCTCCTTTATCCCACAAGATCTCTGTGAGAAGAGTGATATGATATGTGATAATATACTCATTATGCAGGTGGCACCTAAGGGGCTCTGGGAGTTTAAATAACTTACCCAGATCACAAGCTCTACAAGTTGGGGTGGAAGCTCAGTGCAGAACTTCTGAGGCCAAATGTACTTTTTTTTTTTTTTTTTTTTTTAACCACATCTCCTCATTTTCTCCTGAGATCTTGCTGTCCCTTCACCCATCTCTATTCCTGAGCAAGAATTCTAAGTGTATGATCAGTTGCCAGCTGCTGATTTATTTTGGAAGCAAGGATTGGCTGTAATTGGATGGTGCCTGCTGCACAGTCTAGGAACGGCACAAATTAGAAAACTAAGACGGGTCAGGGGGACAAGATCTTGATGAAGAAGGCACAAAGAAGGCTTCTCGTTTGGAAGAGAAAGTGCAAGTGTGTTTGGGTGGGCAGCCAGCTGGATTTAGTCTTGGGTTTGCTGTGGCGTTTGCTGAGTTGGGGAGAGAAGTTGGGGCACACAGCTCTGGGAAATGTGACAGAGGTGATTTTTCCAAGGCTCTCTGCCTCATCAGAGCCCAAGTGACAGGCATTGAATCGGCCCCCGGAGGCCTTGTACTTGCTGTGGCTCTAGATGCTGCTGGTTGGAACCTGGTTTTGAGGCATCACCCTTGGATCTGAACAGATTCAATGTGGATTCTGAGGCTCATCTTCAGAGAGAAGGAATCATCAAGAATATAAACAGAACTGTCATTCTAGCGGCATAGAAACAGCAATGGGGCATAAAGTGTAAGCCATTTGCGTTCTAGTTCTGACTCATTAACTTAATTTATTTTTCCAACAAATATTTACTCAGGGCTTACTCTGCATCAGAGACTGTGCCGGGTGTGAGGATACAGGGTTGGGCTGGACCAGACAGAGTCTTTTGCTCTCCAATAATGCCTTGAGCTTGTCCTGTAAAAATAGAAGTGATTACTCTGTACCAGGTACCTGTGTTAGGTATTTTCCAGGTAATTAGACCTCACAACAATTCTATGAGAAAAGAAGATGTCACTTATGACACTGCACAGTTTGCCCCAAATCCAGGAATCAGTAAATATCAGAGCCAGGATTCAAACTTAAATCTGTTGACATCAAAGCCAGTATTCTTAACCATTCCCAGGGCCTCAGTTTTATTTCCATCTTTAAAACAGGAACAATTAATTAACTCAACCTTTTTAATAAGCTCATTGTTAGTATCAAATAAAAAGGTTTTCTTTGAGACATTTGAGACAGGTGTCACTTTGTTGCCCAGAGCTGGAGTGCAGTGGCATGATCATAGCTCACTGCAGCTTCAAACTCCTGGGCTCAAGAGATCCTTTTGTCTTAGCCTCCCAAGTAGCTGGTACTACAGGTTCACACTACCATGCCCAGTTAATTTAAAAAAAAATTTAGAGATGGAATCTCACTATGTTGTCCAGGCTGGTCTTGAACTCCTGGTTACAAGGGATTCTCCCATCTTGGCCTCCCAAGGTGCTGGGATTACAGGTGCAAACCACGGTACCAGGCCAACAGTTTTTAATGTTTAACTACACAGGCAGTCCCCTAGAGTTGGCATTTTTCCAGTCTCCCTTGAACCTAAGTGTCACCACATAACTAGGTTCTGGTCAATAGCATGTAAGGAGAGGTGTTGTATGCAACTTCTGGTCATGCCCTTAAGGAAAAGAGCATATATCCCCCCTCTTCTTTTACCCATTCCCTGCTGACTGGAACACAGATAAGTAACCTTGTGAGTCGAGGTCAGGAGATCGAGACCATCCTGGCTAACACGGTGAAACCCCGTCTCTACTAAAAAAATACAAAAAAACTAGCCGGGCGAGATGGCGGGCGCCTGTAGTCCCAGCTACTCGGGAGGCTGAGGCAGGAGAATGGCGTAAACCCGGGAGGCGGAGCTTGCAGTGAGCTGAGATCCGGCCACTGCACTCCAGCCTGGGCGACAGAGCAAGACTCCGTCTCAAAAAAAAAAAAAAAAAAAAAAAAAAAAAGTAACCTTGTGAGTAAGATAAGCAGCATTCAAGGTGAGCAACCGTTGGACCATGAGGCTGAGAACAACACCTGAGGGAGGATGAACCCACAGACAAAAAGAGCCTGGATCTCTTTTACCTTGGAGAGTTATACTAACTTTGGAATTGCTACTGGCAGACTGTCATGGAGGGAAAATTAACTATCTCATTTAATCTTCTGTTATTTTGTGTTTCTGGTATACACAACTGCACCTATATCCTTACCAAAATATCATCCACATAAAATAGAAACATAGCAGAAAGGACTTGTGGTTAGGGATCAAGAAGCCTGGCTTTCTTCTCCTCTTTATTACTAACCTACTTTGTGACCTTAGGCAAGTCACCCTTCTTCTCTGAACCACAGGTCTTTCTCTGTGAAGTGAAAGGAGTAGAATGAGAAGTAACTAAAGTCCTTTCCAGCTTGGATGATCTGTGAAACAAACAGTGCTATCTATAATAGATAGTTATTTATTCCAGCAGTCCCCAACCTTTTCGGCACCAGAGACAGGTTTCATGGAAGACAATTTTTCCGTGGACCAGGGGGGATGGGATGGGGATGGTTTGGGGATGATTCAAGTGCATTACATTTATTGTCCAGTTTATTTCTATTATTATTACATCATAATATATAATAAAGTAATTATACAACTCACCATAATGTAAAATCAATGGGAGCCCTGAGCTTGTTTTCAGGCAACTAGATGGTCCCGTCTGGGGGTGATGGGGGACAGTGACACCCAAAGTATGTTGCTTATGTCCAGTCTCCTCCATAATCTCCTTTTGGATGCTGTCACTGCAGAAAACACTGCTTCACAAAGAGAGGATGTTGGAAATGGAAGCAGACTTTTGGTGCTTTTGTGGCAATCTCAGGATATTCACCTTGACTTCAATCTGGACTGTATGGAGATTCGAAGTTGTCTCAAACATACCTTTAAGGCTATCGTCATTTGTGATCTCAAGCAGTTGACCTTCTTCTAGCACAAACAATGTTGATTCACTTGGCTTATTCAAAAGTGGATTATACAACTCACCATAATGTAAAATCAGTGGGAGCCCTGAGTTTGTTTTCCTGCAAGATGGTCCCATCTGGGAGTGACAAGAGACAGTAATACCCAGAGTGTGTTGCCTATGTCCAGTCTGAGAAGAAAGAATCCTCCTGTCTGAGAAGGAAGGATTTCCTTCCTTCTCAGTTCGGGGTCTTTCGTGGTTGGGAAGGAATGCTAAAACTCTTTTGAAAAGTGAGATAGGTGATCGTGCACCAGCTGGGAGAAAGAAGGCTCTGGCTCAGTCTCTTTCAAAATCTCTGCTAATGTTTGAAACATGTCAGAAATCCCAGTGTTCACTCGTTGCCCCCATAATTTCAGTTTGGCTTCTAAGGCAGTCAGTTTATCTGCCAACTTGAACACAGTTGTCGTTCTCCCCTGAAAGTGACAGTTTGAGTTTGCTGAGCAGGTTGAATATGTCACACAAGTAAGCAAGCTTTGCAACCCATTCTGTATCACTGAAATGTGCTGCCAATGATGACTGTTCTTCTAAAACAAATCTCTGGAGTGGCTGTGGTAACTCAAAAACTCTGGCCAGTGATCTACCTTTAAAAAACCATCTCACGTCCGGGCACGGTGGCTCATGCCTGTATTCCCAGCACTTTGGGAGGCTGAGGCAGGCAGATCACCTGAGGTTGGGAGTTTGAGATCAGCCTGACCAACATGGAGAAACCCCATCTCTACTAAAAATCCAAAATTAGCCAGGCATGGTGGTGCATGCCTGTAATCCCAGCTACTCCGGAGGCTGAGGCAGAACTGCTTGAACCTGGGAGGCGGAGGTTGCAGTGACCTGAGATCACTTCATTGCACTCCAGCCTGGGCAACAAGAGCGAAACTCTGTCTCAAAAATAAAATAAAATAAAATAAAAATTTTAAAAAAAAGGAAAGAAAAGAAAAGAAAACCATCTCATTTCTCTGTATAAGAGATGTGTGTGCTCTGTGTTCATCTCATCACAGAGCTACACAAACAGGCATGAGTTAAGGGCACATATTTTAATGTGATTGATAATTTTAACCACATCCTCCAAAATGTTAAGTTCAGATGACATTTTTTTCAGATTGCTAGCATTTCTCTGTGGATGACACAGTGCATAGACTCACATTCACTACTCTTTGACCTGAGCAGTGAAACCAGAAAGGCGTCCAGTCATGGCATCCACTCTGTCCACGCATATACTGACACAAAATGTCCAATTCAGTTTTCCTGATATGTAATCATTCTAAGACTTGAATAGTTCTGCAGCTGTGGTGTTCATTGGCAACAAAGGTGCACATAACATATTCTCATGCACATCCTCCTGAAAAAATATATTGCACAAAAACAAGCATTGTTGCCTTATTGTCAACATCGGTAGACTCATCAACCTGGATTGCATACCATAGTGACTCATCAAACCTCTCTAACAATTGTGCCTCAATATCCTCTGTTATTTCACCACTTCTTCCAGTTATGGCGCCAGCTGAAGGAGGAATATGTGCCACCTCTTGAACTGCAGCTTCTCCAAACAAATTCATGACAAATATCCTTGGCAGCAGGCAGGATCAAGTCTTCACCAACAGTAAAGGACTTCTTAGCTTTAGTATTGCAGGTAGCTACTAAGAATGATGCTGTCAGTGCAGACACATTTAATGAAGTGGTGGCCTTCAATAATTGCTTCCGTTCTTTGTGTTCACGTGTTTTGCTTTTGGAAAAACTCCAAAGACTTGTCTTTTAATGCAGGGTGCTTGGTCTCCATGTGGCGAAGCAGTTTTGAAGGTTTCATGGCTCTGCCGGATAGTCGGTCACCACATATTATACAAAGCAGGCTTGAAGAATATGAACCCCCTGTTGCAATGATGCTGCAATTTAAGTAGGACCCTAAGCATTTTCTTTCAAATCCAGCCTTCTATTTGTTGGCAGTCTTAGAGAGAGTCTTCTGCTGTTTCATCATTGGGTCTTTCCCCCTTTTCAAAGAAGCTCTCCAGTGACATTTATTTTTTACTCATTTTGATGAGGGTTAGCTTGTGCGCTTACCAAAACCGACTAAGACAAGCGCACTGTGGGAAAGAGGTGCCAATGGAAGTAGTAAAATAATGGGCAGGCCATATGCAGACTAAAATAAGGGTCAGATTCTGACTTAAAGCCTGCCACCAGATGCAGCTGTACAATTGAAGTATATCAACTCACTTGCCACTTTAAAGCCTGCCACCAGATGCAACTTGTCACTTGCCACTCACAGATAAGGTTTTAATATGAGTCTGTAAGCAATTGATTTATTACAGTCTCTGTGCAGTCAAGCCTCTCTGCTGGTGTTAATCTGTATTTGCAGCTACTCCCCAGGGCTAGCAACACTACCTCAGCTCCTCCTCAGATCATCAGGCATTAGATTCTCATAAGGGGCTCACAACCTAGATCCCTTGCATGTGCAGTTCACAATAGGGTTCACACTCCTGTGAGAATCTGATGCCGCTGATCTGACAGGAGGCAGAGCTCAGGTGGTAACGCAAGCAGTGGGGAATGGCTGTAAATACAGGTGAAGCTTTGCTTGCTTGCCTATTGCTCACCTCCTGATGCGCAGCCTGGTTCCCTGGGGCTTGGGGACCCCTGACTTATTCCACAATTATTTACAAAATGTCCACTATTGCAGGCACTGGGCTGTGCACCCAGCCATAAAGATGGACAAAAATGGGCTTGTTTTGGTCTATGAGAAGTTTATAATCTAAAGAAAAGAGTCACGCCAAAAAGCAGTGACCATCCTGTAAGATTTAAATTTGACAGGTGCATCTGAACATGGAGTCAAGGAACCCCTCATCTGTCTGAGAAATCTTGGAGGAATACACAAGCATGGTGACAGGCAAACTAAAACTTGAAGAATGAGCAGAAAATCAATCCTCTAGATTGGGCAGGGGAAGCAGGTTAGAAAAAGGGCATAGCAGAAGGGAAGAAAAATAGAATAAAAGGCATGAAGGCATGAAATAACATGGTGGATCTGAGGAAGAGACAATTCAAGATGGCCACGGTACAGCCATGTTGGAGAGACCAGTGGAGTGTGAAGCTGCACAGATGAGCAGGGAACAGGCAGGGAAGAAATGCTCCTTGACTAGGGGTTGAAATCATGATCCTGGAGATTATGGGGAACCACTGAGGGATTTTAATACAGAAGAGGCATGATCCTATTTGCACTAGGGAAAGGTGACTGTGGCCTAAATGTGGTGGAAGTAATTCATGGGTATAAAAACAGAGCAGGGGTACAAGTTGGAGACTATCCCAATAATTTGCTCAAGATACTTTGTGTCTGACCAGCTCTATGATGTGAAGACGAACTCAAAAATATTCAAGAAATATGTTTGACCATTTGACACATCTTTTTCAACTTAAGAAGCAAGGGTTAAGGAGAAGGCAATGTCTAATTTAGGTTTCTGGCCAGGGAGACTAGCGAGATGATGTCATTAACTGGGAGAGAGAATACAGGAAGGTGAGCAGCCTCCTGAGTATAGAAGAAAGAGGTGAGCCTGAGAATGAATATACTGAGGGGAAGTGTATATGGGATAATTGGTCTAATGAGAACAATTATAACCAACAGTTACCATGAACCCGGATGGTTCTAAGTAGTTTACATGTGTGGTGAGGCCTTTAACCCTCACGAAAATTCTACCTAAGTGTTATTATTTTCCTCATTGATAGAGAAAAAAACAGACACAGAGAGTTTCAATAACCACCTCGAAGTCACATATTTAATAAGTGGAAAAGCTAAGACTTGAACTCTGGCAGATGGGCCCCCAAACAGTGCTAGTAACCAGTGGACCACCCCAATGTGAGCTATACGGTAATGGTGCTCCAGAGGGCACCTGGGCTGGAAATTCCCAAGTGGGAATCTGGGCTGGGCATCGGCATCTTCATGGCATGATGAATTATTAGACTGAATGAGGTCATTCTGGGAAGCAAACTAGAAAAGGTCTGAGTATGTAACTGAAAAACATCAACATTTAAAAGTTGGACCAACAGATTTCCAAAAGGATAACAAAAATGGACTGATTAATGTAGGTGAGGCCACATAGGTGAAGCAAGTAATTACATAAAATGTTACTGAATGCCTACTAAGTGACAGGTCTGGGACTATAAGTTGTAGTCCTTCCTTGCAGGTGTTTGTGGGGAGAGAACAGACAGACAAATGCTCAGCTACCTGATACAATGTGAGTAATAAAGGAGCTGTTTACAGGATACCACAGAAGCTCAGAGGAGGGAGCCCCTAAGTTACTCTGGGAAGTTCAAAGAAGATTTCACAGATCTGGGAGCCCTTGAGCAGATGTTTAAAAGAACAGGAGTTTACTTGATTGACAGAATGTGTTAATTTATTCTTGCATTGCTATAAGAAATATCTGAGACTGGGTAATTCACAAGAAAAGAGGTTAATTGGCTCACAGTTCTACAGGCTGTACGGAAGCATAAACCCAGCATCTGCTTCTGGGGAGGCCTCAGGAAGCTTCTAATCATGTCAGAGGGTGAAGGGGGAGCAGGCATTTCATAAGGTAGGAGCAGGAATAAGAAAGGATGCAAGGTGCTACACAGTTTTAAACAGTCAGATCTCATGAGAAGTCACTACAGCGAGGACAGCAACAAGGGGATGGCACTAAACCATTCATGAAGAAAATCCACCCCCATGATCCAGTCACCTCTCACCAGGCCCCACCTTCAATACAGCATGAGATTTGGGTGGGGACACAGGTCCAAACCATATTACAGGGAAATAAAGGACATTACAGTTAAAAGAGAAACACTGTGTTCAGTATCAATTAGGACTCATGCTTGTCAACAACTCACCCAAGAAACAACAGATTAATACGGTCAGAAGCAGGCAGGAATAGGCAATTTCATCTTGGTGTAGTGGCTCCACCACGCCATAGGAGAGTAGACTCTTTCCATCATTTCTGTCTTCCATCCTTAGCATTTGGCCCCAGTGTCACCTCGTGGTCCCAGGATAGCTGCTGCACTTCCTGACTCCTATGTTTACATTAGAGGCCCAAATGATAAAAAAAGAGAAGGGGGGGGGGTCTATAAAGCTGAAGGGCGAGTTAAGTCTGTATCCTTTAATATTGTTTCTCAAACACTTCATGTTACCAACGCACAACCACATGGCTACAGTTGGCTGCAGAAAAATGTGGAAAGGTGAGTATTTTTAGCTGGGCACATTGGTGTTCTTTTTTAGTGAGAAGAAAGGGAAAATGGGTGTCGGATAGGTGAACAGGCATCTACCATGCTGCTGTAGAAGAATTGTGTCTGGAAGACAGGAAAATCTGGCCCTAGTTGTAGCTATGACTTTAGCCCAGCCCTATAAAGGCTCTGTGTCTCGATTTTGTCTTACGTGAAAAATAGACATGAATTTCACCCATGTCACGTAACTATCACTAATATCTTTGTAGAGGGCGTATCACAAAACGCTTGGGATCAAAAGTAAAGAGCTTTGCCTATATATGAAGAAGGATTGTAATTTTCTGTTAATAATTTTGAGAAGGAGACTCAGCAAATGGACCACCACCTATTCAGAAAATGTTCTGAGGTACAAAAGAAGGCACACACAATGTGTGTTTATCTCACAAGCAGACATTTTTAGCATATGCATCTAATGTCTTAGACTCTATTCCAATTGTTGAGCAGATAGTTGTTTTGTTTTTTTTTTTTTTTAGCAGACCTAGATAAAAGTGTGTATTGTTGGAATGTATTGAAACCAGATTAAAGAATAATAATGCTATAAGCACGAGGCTGTTATGCTGGGAGCCTGTCACTATGGGTGGCCAAGTAAGTGGTAATAGAAAGGACCAAGAGGAAGCTGATAATACCCATATCTGATGTGGAGGATGTAGTTCGTGAGGCTGCCTCCTCTAAGAATCCTGTCTTCTTTCTTCATTTCCTGAACAATCCCACCAGTGGCAGGGAAGGGAGCAACTGGCATTCTTGCTGCCTGCCTGCTGAGCAAAGCCAAGATGATTAATTTTCATTTGCAGAAGGCTGAATTATCTCTGCCCCGCATACTAGCACACGCAGTCCGGTAATTTATTTTTTCTTCCAACTTTATTTTAACACAGGTCCAGATGGGACTCTGGCCTAGCCAGTCAGGATTGCTGAATGGCTATGTCTTTTGGGAATTTGTATGCTAGCTTGAAGATGATGTTCAACGAATATTTACTATTAACAGTAATAACAGCTAACAATTATTGAACACTTACTTTGTATTGGACTTCAATGTGCATGATTTTACCAGTGATGAAGTTGAGTCATGGAGAGGTTGCATATTTTTCCCAATGCTTCATAACATTGGAGTTGGGATTTAAATGTACTTTCTGATTCTTGTACTCTTAACCACTGTGATATATGAGTGACCGGACTAAGCACCTACTGTGTGGTATTTTTGACTATGAGAAGACAGACTTGTAAACAAGAATTACAGAGACTTTGTGTGGGAAGGTGACACAGAGAGAGGAATGAGCAATTGTAGCAGGGAGGAAAGGAAAGATGATGAAGGTGATGCTGGTGCTGTGTATTACTGGACACCGGGTTAGGAGTCCTAAATGTCATCCCTTCCCCATTTTGAGTGCCTGTGTCACATTGAGCAAGGTGCTCTGCCTCTCCAAGCCTCAGTTTTCCCATCTGTAAAATGGAAGACTTGCCTCAACCATCTAACTAAATGGTGGTGAGGCTTGGTACCTTTCTAAACGTCCCAGTTGGGTAAAGCTGGAAGAATTTACTGCTGTGAACTTCCTCTTATTCCATAGTGTAGTGGCTTGAAATAGTGAAAATGCCCCTTCTACCTTCTTAGCTTTCAAGTTGTCTCCTTGCACCTCCAAAAGGAGGAGATACAATGTGTGTGGAGGTATAAGGTGTGTAATAAAGGAGCTGTTTACAGGGTATCATGGAAGCTCAGAGGAGGGAGCCCCTGAATTACTCTGGGGAATTCAAAGAAGATTTTATTAGTGCATTTAATTCTGATGGTGAACCTACAACCAGCAGCCTTTTCCTGTTCCTCATATGGAAGCTTTTCCTGTTCCTCATATAGAAGCTTGGTGGTGCCACTGTCAGAATAGAAAACCTTATAACCATCCATGCACTGATGTGAGTGACCCAGGTTGACAGGCTGGGGTTAGAGGGCTGGATACTAGAGAGCCTGGCAACCTCCTACGACTTTTAACTCAGCTTTGTTGTTTTTTAAATCTTTATAGAAAACACGTATCAATGGCGACAAATGTGAGTATTGATTGATTCATTCAATCAGCAAAAATGTACTGAACTCCCGCTGCATCGCAAGAGCCGTTCTAGGTCCTGAGGATATAATGGTCAACACAATTGGCAGAACATCTTGCATTCACAAGGCTTATATTCTTGTAATAGAGGCAATTATGATAAACCAAACACCAAATAAGTGGGAATTTGAGAAAGCTTTGGGTATCAAGCCTTCAAGGCTCCTGTTTCTCTCATAGCTCACATCGTCTTCCACCAAATCCACCACACTGAACTGATGATGCCTTGACAGGGTCAGGCTCTCGCTTGCCGCGGGTTCTTTGTACATGCGGTTCCCTCTTTCTACCCTCTCTGCATTGCCTCCTTACCTTAAAAATTCTTTCTCATCTCTAAAATCGAAGCTTAAATGCCACTTCAAGAAATAATTCCCTATACTCTTCCACATTCGCTCTGCGTTTCTCCTGTTATGGCATATATCATGGTATACTGGGGCTGGAACCACCTTAAGAACAAGTCCAAGTAATAGAGATAGTAAGTGATAATACAAATGTGATAAACAACGGCTTCCAAGTTATAGCCTAGACGAGACTGAAATTCTTTTGGAAATGTGTAAATTCATAAAAACAACTAAAGAGAAAATAGAAAACCTCAAAGGCCTATATCTATTAAGAATATTGAATAAATAATTTAAAACCTTCCCCCAGAGAACACTCCAGGCCTAGAGGGCTTCGATGGTAAATTCTAACACATATGTAGGGTATAAATAATAACACTCCTACATCATTTCTAAAGAACCCATATAAACAAATAGCATCTCAAATCCTACCTCGCCAAAGAAAAAAAATTGGATTATAGACCTAAAGGTAAAAGCTGAAATTACAAAATTTCTTGGAAAAAAAGAAAACACAGTAGAAAAATATTCATGACCTTGATGCAGGCAAAGATTTCTTTGAAAGTGAATCAAAACTGCACTAGCCACAAAAGAAAAGTATTAAAAAATTAAAATTCTACTTTTAAAAAGGTACTGAATTTAAAAAGGGGAGTAACTATGTCAGATAATGGGTATGTTAATTTGCTTGACTAAAGTAGCCTTGTCACTACCTCTATGTATGTTGAAACATCATGTTGTATACCTTAGATATATATAGCAAAAAGATAAAAAGAAAATTAAAAATGCAAGCCACTTAAAGATTTAGTATGTATATATCAGACAGAAGACTTGTATCCAAATTATATGAATAATTTCTATATCTCAATAAGAAGAAGAGACAAAAAGAAATTTAAGTGGGTAAAAGATTTGAACAGACACGTCCCCAAAGGAGATATATGAGTGACCAATAAGCACATCTAAAGGGAAATGCATATTAAAACCATAGTGAGGGCTGGGTGCAGTGGCTCACGCCTGTAATCCCAGCACTTTGGGAGGCCGAGGCCAGTGCATCATGAGGTCAGGGGATTGAGACCATCCTGGCCAACACAGTGAAACCTCATCTCTACTAAAAATGCAAAAATTAGCCGGTCGTGGTGGCGCGTGCCTGTAGTCCCAGCTACTCAGGTGGCTGAGGCAGGAGAATCACTTGAACAAAGGAGGTAGAGGTTGCAGTGAGCCTAGATCATGCCACTGCACTCCAGCCTGGGCATATGACGTTCTAGAAGACACAAAACTTGCCTGTAGTGATAGGCCTCAGATCAGTGGGTATCTGGGCTGGGAAGCAAGGAGAGTTGATAGAGAAGGGGCAAGAGAGAACTTTCTGGGGTGACGGGAATATTCTACGCCCTCACTAGTTATATGGGTGGATACATATAACAAAATGCTTCATACTGTTCACTTAAAATGGATGCTCTCATTTATTGTATCTAAATTCTACCTCAATAAATTTGATTTTTAAATGCTCTCTTCTACTGTATAACCAAGTATTCTTTCCAACATTCATGTGCAGGTGGGGATGGAGCTGGGCATAACTAATGCCTCCTAGGGTGTCCTCAACCTACAGAGATTCAAAGATTCAAACTTTCCCTATGCTTCTACTGGTAACATCCTTCAGCTGGCTCATCCCTTGTGGCACCAAGGGGTCCCATATTAAATAAGCGAGCATCTAGAGCAAGTCCAGGTTGGCCCTTTCTGTTCTTGTCTGCCCCACAGGGAAGGGTACTGGCAGTGAATAAAATCCAGCCTGGGTGAGCTGTGTCTGAGGAGTGGAGAGGGTGCTGGCATGCATCACCTTCTGATATGCAGAAGTGGAAGCTGCCTGAAGACTCTTTGAAGGTAGGGCTGGGGCACAGATGCTGAAGACATGTCATCCATTCAGGGAACTGTCATGAGTTTGGAAAACATGTCCTTCAATCCACCTGTGCAATCACATGCTAAGAAAGAATGTGGTTTTGGGCTGGCTCCAGGTCAGGACAGCATGTTGACTCCTTCTGTGGCCCTAGAATGTTAATTCTCCTTTTCTCTTGGTTTTCTTCTCAGGCTCAGGTGGGTCTTATTTTAGGACCTCAAAACACAAAGGGTAAGACACCCTTCTGAGGACAGCTTCCACAGACTCTTTGTCCCGGATAAGAGAGACCACCTGCAGTAACCTCAGAATGCCCCATGTTCCCCCTGGCTTTATGTTTGAACTCTGAGTCTTTACTCTCTAACTCATAGACTTCAGCAAGTCTATGTTGTGCTCTGGTACCTTCTTTGGTGAAATGAGGGGTACAAATTTATTCTGTAATAGGACTCTGATTCATTTCTTTAAACATCTGTATTCCCAGGAGAGTGGCAGCTTTTTGAGGGTAGGGATAGTGTCCTGTTCATCTCTTACCTGTATATTTTAGCATAAGCTATGCGATGTTTACTGAATGAGCATAATGAGCATTTACTTTCTAAGCACTGCTCCATATATTAACTATCATTAGGGGACACAATAAAGAGAAGACATACTGTTTTTTCCTTGAGGAACACATTCTCCCATCATGATGATAAGACATTTCCAAGGAAAACAATTAGGGAAAAACACAAGTGAGTACAGACTTGGCTCCTGACTTTCTTACAGTCAATTTCCCATTCATGCCCTGGGAAGGCAGAAAGTGGAAGTGATCTTTTCAGGCTGCAGATATTATGAGTATTGTCATGGAGGAAGTATGGTTTGACCCAGTGCTTGGTGGATTGGTGAATTTTAGGTAGATATGAAGAAAATGGGGAGCAATTCTGGGCAGGAGACTAGGCATAAGTGAGGCTTAGAGATGTGCACTATCACAGCCTGTAAGCAAATACTCTCCCCATTATTTTCTCATTTGCAGCTGCAATGCTGGACTCTTGCTATTTCTAATTTTTATGATGCAGGAAGTTTTAAAGCGGCACTAATTTGTCTTGTAGATCATTCTTTCTTTAGGAATAACTTATGGGATAGTTTATAGACCAGGGAGCACTTTCTGTTGCAAAGAGATGATCAGGACTTTTGATCCTGGGTAACAAGTGCTAGACTGAGAGCCTAGAAACAAAGATTTGAATCCCAACCCTGCCAGTGACTTGCTGTGTCCCCACCAGCAGGTCCTCTCTACATGCATCAGGCTTCTGCCCCTTCCTCTTTGGATGTCTTCCACATGTACACAGTTGGAGCATTTACTTATTTTGTTTACGAAATCAACACTATTCCCTAAACAATCTGAGCAATTGTTTATCCAAATGAGACTCTGTCATCTCCAATAGAATTCGCATCTCAAATGCATTCCAGATTCCCTATTACTCAGGAATCTGAGTCCCCTTTTTCTCTACATTAGAAGATAGCAAAATGTTCTCTGAAATGTCAATGTGAAGAGCTGGGTTTGAATGTCTGCTCTATGAGAACCGTGACATCAGACTCTTCCATCTCAGTTCTGCCATCTATAAACCCGGAGGGAAGGACCCAGTGATCCACCACTCGCAAATCTCTGATAGGCTTCTGTAACTTGCAACATGCTCAATTTTAATTTTTCCCTGTCTTTACCTATACCCTGCACCCTTAGGAGCCAAGATTCCTCTCTGTTAGATGTTTTGCTTTGCCACTTTTGGAATTATTCTTAAAAATACTGTTTTGACTATTCTCTTTATCCATGTTTTTCCCTCTGTGTGAAATGCCCTTTCCTCTCCTCTCTTTCTCTGCCTGCACCAACCTTGGTTACTACACTTATTATACTGTCCTGTAATTATGTCTTTAGGCCCTTATAAAAGTATCCAAATGTTTGAATGAGAAAATTGAACCTTTCCCCTTCTTCAAACATAGTCCTTAGTATTTTTTTCTACCACTGCACTACACTGCATACCTTTTGGGCAACTCTGCCTTGTCTCATTCTTCGGCATTACAAGTGCACACAGCAATACCAGACAGCACACAGAAGACACTTAAAAAATGTTGGTTGGAAGAATGACTACTAGCATTCCACTGTTTGTCACAGAACTCAATGTAATTATTTTAATTCAAGATGGAGCAAAGCGCAATTAAGAGAGTCAAGTTGCTTTGCTGCCAAAAATATATTAAAATCCCAAACCGTAAAATAATTATCTTCTTGGCTTCCTTGCTGCTGTCGTCTATGATGAAAGCACGTGATGACAAGCACAGTAGCTCAGAAACAGTGGAGCTCAGTAGGGAAGGAAGGGTGTGGGTACTGAAACCAACAGTGAGGTGCAAATTCTAGCTCTTTCACTCACTTGAGAACTGATTTTGGACATGTGTTTGTCATCCATAAAACGGAGATGATACTCGTGCCTGCCTCATCCAATTTTGTGAAGAACAAATGACTGAATCCATGTAAAGTATTTAGAAAAATGCCTGGTACCACATGCACGTGTATGTTTATTGCGGCACTATTCACAATAGCAAAGACTTGCAACCAACCCAAAGGCCCATCAGTGACAGACTGGATAAAGAAAATGTGTCACATATACACCATGGAATACTATGCAGCCATTATAAAGGATGAGTTCATGTCCTTTGCAGGGACATGGATGAAGCTGGAAACCATCATTTTCAGCAAACTAACACAAAAACAGAAAACCAAACACTGCATGTTCTCACTCATAAGTGAGAGTTGAACAATGAGAACACACATGGAGATAGGGAGAGGAATACCACATACTGGGGCCTGCTGGGGGGTGGGGGGCTGGGGGAGGGATAGCATTAGGAAAAATACCTAATGAAAATGGTGAGTTGATGGGTGCAGCAAACCAACATGGCACATGTATACATATGTAACAAACCTGCACACTGTGCACGTGTACCCTAGAACTTAAAGTATAATCATAAAGAAAGAAAGATGTCTGGTACAGGGCAGTACTTACAATTAAATGTCAGCTTTATTCCTGAGCCCTCTGTTCCCGGAGAGTCCATGGGACAGAAGAAAAAGGTGGCAGAGTTCTGGGGTGTCTACGGCTCTGAGAAAGCAAGAAACCAGATATGTGAGCAGCACTAGGACAGAAGGGAGCCAGGAGGCGATCTCCAGTCTGAGTGTGTACGATGGGTTATTCCCAGCTTAGTTTCAGCCACACTCCCAGCTCCCCACAAAAGAACTCATGTGCCAGTGTGTGCAAATGCCATGTCCTAAGGCTACAGTGATGAATAGGCTCATATCTGGGGATAATGTGCATTTGCACTATCAGTGGTAGACTATGGCTACTGACCAGATTCTCACAAGGCTGGTCTTGTCTCCAAGTGCCTCACTCACTGACGAATCCTTCCTGGTATTCAAACTATTCTTACTTTACATATAAATAAACTCCATGATAGCAAAAATAAGGATAGCCAACATTTACTGAATGTTTATAATTTTCTAGATGCAGAATGTCTTCTATGAACCATCTTATTTAATCCTTAAAAGAAGCCCATGGGCTGGGTGTGTTGGCTGACGTCTGTGATCCCAACACCTTGGGAGGCCAAGGCAGGCAGATCACGAGGTCAAGACCATCCTGGCCAACATGGTGAAACCCCGTTCTACTAAAAATACACAAATTAGTTGGGCATGGTGGTGCACGCCTGTAGCCCCAGCTACTCGGGAGGTGGAGGCAGGAGAATTGCTTGAACCCAGGAGGCGGAGGTTGCAGTGAGCCGAGACCCACTACTGCACTCCAGCCTGGTGACAGAGCGAGACTCTATCTCAAAAAAAATAAAATAAAATAAAATAAAATAAAATAAAAAAGGAAGCCTACAGAGCTATTTATAAACAAATATAATTCATTTTATAAATGAGACATTGAGACACAGAATCTATGTTGTCCTGGTGATGGCTCACACAGAGTTGCAAGAGCCAAAACAAATGGACAGAGTTTTAGAAATTTTGTGGGTTAGTCATTAAGCGCAGCTGTTGTTACAAATTAAATTATATAAACTTTCAATTAACTGAATTATATTTAAAATGGAAGCAAGTATTCAAAACTCATAACTTTCTAGTTATTTTACTACATTTCACTGTTATGTATACTTTTGAGGATATTTCTGTTAATTGTGTCTGTGTGGTAAAAATACTAGAAAATGGTATGATACTGCATACCACTTCTCACTGATACCATGTTGGTACTTTAAAGTAGGCCATAGTGAAAGTATTTACACCATGGAAAATGGAAGATGCTACTAGGCAGAGCTAGCTTGGTTTCTCTCTCCTTCCTTCCTTCCTTCCTTCCTTCCTTCCTTCCTTCCTTCCTTCCTTCCTTCCCTCCTTCCCTCCTTCCCTCCTTCCCTCCTTCCCTCCTTCCCTCCTTCCCTCCCTCCTTCCTTCCCTCCTTCCTTCCTTCCTTCCTTCCCTCCTTCCCTCCCTCCTTCCTTCCTTCCCTCCTTCCTTCCTTCCCTCCTTCCCTCCTTCCTTCCCTCCTTCCCTCCTTCCTTCCTTCTTTCCTTCCCTCCTTCCTTCCCTCCCTCCCTCCCTCCTTCCTTCCTTCCTTCCTCTCTCCCTCCCTCCCTTTCTTCTTCCCTCTCTCCCTTTCTCTCTGTCTTTTTGGAAAACTGGTCTTACATATTTACTAGCACACCACTGAGCAGAGAGATTAAGTAACTTGTCCATGGCCTTCCCTCTGAGTATTAAGACAAAGATTCAAACCCAGCCATTAACTCCAGCAACCATTCTATTAACCACATTCCTAGAAGACTAATACTGCTTATAAACAACCGAGTGTGTGTTTCATGAACCCACTTAACTGTTACCTATCTTATACCCCATACCTTCTCTGATTTTTCACCTAGCTCTCCTCAACTCACAGAAATGTCATCTTTTCCTGGTATTCTCTGATCTACCTCAGGTCCTTAGTAAACTCTAAACTCTGGCAGAGTAGGGCCTGTGGCTCTGATTTATCATTGTAATCCACCTTTCTAGGATAACGCTTGGCACTATATTCAATTTTTTTTTTTTTTTTTTTGCACAGAGAATAAAAACAATTAATTATGTGCATGTATTATTTCTCCTTCTGGAGTGTATGCTCTTTAATAATTAGTTCTATGATTCATTTCTAAGACCAGCAGCCCAACACCAGGCACAGAGCCACATATAGATTAAATACTCAGTAGCTATTTGTTTTAGTAAAAGTTACCAGAATTCAGGGATCAGCTTTTTTTCTTATAGCAAAGCCTCCTGAGAGCAGGTTTTGATGAAATTGGAAGAAGACTAGGAAAATTCAGGACCCCAAGTTTGAAAGTGTAGGATGACCTTGGTCATGGTGTAGGGGCGATAGCCCAAGGCATAGAGAATGGACAATATGTATAAGGGTATGATTGAGATTTAATGGGGTAAAGCACACTGGAAGGGTTGGCTGTGATAGCCACCTTGCCTGTCTTCTGCTTTGTTGAGGCTCAGCACTTCAGATAGCTAAGAGCAATGATGTCTGTGTATGTGTTTCGCATTAAAACAAAACGTAATTTGTTGCGGTGAAAATAACCCTAGCTAGGGCCCAGGGAGACCTGCATTTGAATCCTGGATGTGTTCGATTGCCTTAATGATCCCAATTTTCTTCCACGTATTCACACTTTTGTCAATAAACTTGGCAGCATGTTCCTGTTCTGATTCTGGGCTCATCTATTTGACCTACATTAGCCAATAAAAAAGTAACCATGTTCCAGTTACAATATTTGCTTTGTCCAATCGAATGAGACAGAAGTAATCATATGCCAGCTCCAAGACCATGTGAACATTTCATTGTTTCCTTAACTATGCTATCACCATGAGAAGGACTTTCCCTGACGATCCCAGCAAAAGGATGAGAGACACATAGATTAAACCCAACCACAGTGGAAACCAGCCCAGATCAGCCAACCCCTGGCAAACATGCAGACTTTCTTTCTTTTTTTTTTTTTAGATGGAGTTTCGCTCTTGTTGCCCAGGCTGGGGTGCAATGGCGAGATCTTGGCTCACTGCAACCTCTGCCTCCCATGTTCAAGCGATTCTCCTGCCTCAGCCTCCCAAGTAGCTGGGACTACAGGTATGTACCACCACACCCAGCTACTTTTTGTATTTTTAGTAGAGACAGGGTTTCCCATGTTGGTCAGGCTGGTCTCGAACTCCAGACCTCAGGTGACCCACCTGCGTCAGCCTCCCAAAGTGCTGGGATTACAGGTGTGAGCCACCCCAAACCTGCAGAGTTTTTACAAATCATAAATGATTAATGTCTAAGTGGTTGAGTTGTGGAGTGGTTATATAACAATAGCTAACTGATACAG
This sequence comes from Chlorocebus sabaeus, assembly GCF_047675955.1. Lineage (NCBI taxonomy): Eukaryota > Metazoa > Chordata > Mammalia > Primates > Cercopithecidae > Chlorocebus > Chlorocebus sabaeus. The sequence goes on from NC_132922.1 coordinate 16,237,421, forward strand.
TGGCCCTTCAGTCTTAGTCAGCTCTGACTGCCATATCATAGGCCAGGTGGCTTAAACAACAGAAGTGTATTTTCTCACAGTTGCAGAGGCTGGAAAGTCCAGATCAAGGTGCCAGCCAATTCAGTTCTTGGCGAGAGCTGTTTTTGTGGCTGGGGGATGGTTGGTTTCTTGCTCCATGCTCATACGGCCTTTCCTCAGTGCATGCATTCAGAGAAAGGGCAAACAAGCAAGATTTCTGGTGTTTCTACTTGGAAATGGGATGGTAATCCAAATGGATCAGGGCCCCATCATTATGTCCTCTTTTAACCTTAATTACTTTCTTAGAAGACCTATCTTCAAATATAACCCCACTAGGGGTTAGGACATAGACACAGAAATTTTGGGAGGACATCAACATTTGGTCCATACTACCTCCCTTAGGATTCTTTTACTCATCTGAAAGATAAGGGTGTATGGTCATAATACACATCCAGTAAATACTTATTGAATCAAGAATATTGGACAATATATTTCTAAAAATCATTTCAGGATGGTTTTTTCTTTTTTTGTTGCCATAAAGTCATCTAGAATTGATACAAGAGGGAAAAATGTCATCGTCTATTCTAATTAAACTGTCTGCAAGTAAGGAGGGGCATAGAGATGCCTAATATTTAAATACATGCAAGTACATTTAAGATTATTGAGCAGGGAACTCAGCTATTCCATTCATTTGTTCCTTCAGGTCCTAGATCAGCACTTGGCATAAAGAAGATAATTCAATTACCTACTTTATTGAATTGAAAAAAAGTTATCAAATTGAAAAAAAAAAAGACTGAGGGAATGAGTCAGTCAGGTCTTGTGCCTGCCTATAGCTGTCCTCAAAAAGTTCAGGGAGATGAGGCAGGATACAATCTGAATCATGGGAAAGAATGGTCCTCTGATGACTAACAGGAAGTACAACGATGAAAACAGAGGAGGTGTTGAGCTGTCCTGATGGCTCAAGAGTTGCCTTGGGGCAGTCCAACTGGCACCTCCTTCCTGTTCCTCCTTCGTGATTACCATGCCATCCCACAGCATGTTAACTGCAACTGATTCCAAACCACACTGATGTTCACCCTTTGTTCTCCAAACCTAATTGTGCTTGTCCTCAGTATCTGCCTGATTGTTCAAATGAGAGATGAGTCATCTCTTGCTTCTTTACATCCCACTCAATGGAGCCCACAGCTCCATTTCCCCACTGAAATGACAAAATCCAATTTGACCTTAATTGTAGCCACTGAGCTATCATTCGCTGGGGAGTGACCATAGGCCAGGCAGTGCTCGAGATGACTAGTCTAAAAGATCTCATCTAATCCTCATCATGACCTTATGATGTGAGTATACTCTTTATATGATATTGATTAAATAGGGACTCAGAAGGGTTAAGTGACTTTCCTGGAGACACAGAGTTGGATAAAGGGATTTGCACCTAATCTGATGAATTTTAAAAACCCTGTCCTTTCCACATTGTCAAATTATCTCCAGTCCAGATGCTTTCTTCTCTTCTTTCTCCATTGTCTCTGTTCTGTGGAATCGGGCATTTACCTCTGCCCCCATGGTACCTGCACATCTGTCTGCTATAGCTCTTATCATATGAGATGATAATTATTCACCTGCTTGACTAGTCTATCACTCTGCTAGCAATGTCTTATTCTCCCCTCTGCTCTGTATTCTCAGGTCTTTGTCAGATATATAGTACCTGTTCCATAAATACTTTTAGAAATCAATTAAATTCCTTCATCTCTAATTACCAAACCTGTTATCTTTCACAGAGTAGAGGGTTACATCTGACATAAATTGTGAAGAAGAAGACAATCTCCCCTATCAGCCCATTATTTTCTGTAAGAACAAGCCTAGTTAACCACCCCACAGCCCCACAAAAGGGCCAGGGTTCTCTTCAGGTACTCCTGCTGTGAGACAAGAGTGGCAGAATGACTCCCACGCCCTGATAATTGGAAAAGGTCAAGCTCCCAAGGTGCCATCTGCTCCCATGGGTTTGGTCTGCCAGGGAAGAGCTCAGCAAATCCACCTGAAAGAGGGTGAAGGGTGATGAAGTCAGAGTGAGTGTTGGCTGATTGCCTGATTCCAGAGATTTACCCTCTTCCAGATGCTAGAAGCATCTTCACCCCATTTTCTTACTGCATTTTCCAGGCCTTGTAGTTACAATATATTCTCTTTTAAAACAAACACAGACACGACCCCATCTTTGTCAGTGCACAAAATGGCGCCCTACAGCCTACTGGTGATCTGGCCGCAGAAAGCTCTGGGTGTGCAGCAGTACCATGTGGCCACAGTCCTGTGCCAACAGGCCAAGGTGGTGACGAGCCACTTTGAGTCCAAGTACATCCATTATGACCTGCTAGGGAAGAACATTAACATTGTTCACAAACGATTGAACCGGCCTCTGACCCTCTCTGAGAAGATTGTGTATGGACACCTGGATGACCCCGCCAGCTAGGAAATCGAGTGGGGCAAGATGTACCTGCAGCAGCGGCCAGACAGTGTGGCCATGGAGGATGCGACGGCCCAGATGGCCATGCTGCAGTTCATCAGCAGCAGACTCCCAAGGTGACCATGCCATCCACCATCCACCATGACCATCTGATTGAGGCCCAGCTCGGGAGTGAAAAAGACCTGCGCCGGGCCAAGGACATCAACCATGAAGTTTATAATTTCCTGGCAAATGCAAGTGTCAGATATGGCGGGGGCTTCTGGAAGCCTGGATCTAGAATCATTCACCAGCTTATTTTGGAAAACTATGAATACCTTGGGGTTCTTCTGATTGACACTGACTCCCATACCCCCAGTGGTGGCAGCCTGGGGGGCATCTGCATTGGAGTTGGGGGTGCTGAACTGTGGGTGTCATGACTGGGATCCCCTGGGAGCTGAAGCGCCCCAAGGTGATTGGCGTGAAGCTGATGGGCTCCCTCTCCGGTTGGATTTCACCCAAAGATGTGATCCTGAAGGTGGCAGGCATCCTCACAGTGTAAGGTGGCACAGGTGCAATCGTGGAATACCACGGGCCTGGTGTAGACTCCATCTCCTGCACTGGCATGGCGATAGTCTGCAACATGGGTGCAGAAATTGGGGCCACGACTTCCGTGTTTCCTTACAACCACAGGATGAAGTAGTACCTGAGCAAGACCTGCCGGGCAGACATTGCCGATCTAGCTGATGAATTCGAGGATCACTTGGTGCCTGACCCTGGCTGCCATTATGACCAACTAATTGAAGTTAACCTCAGTGAACTGAAGCCGCACATCAATGGGCCCGTCACCCCTGACCTGGCTCCCCCCGTGGCAGAAGTGGGCAACGTGGCAGAGAAGGAAGGATGGCCTCTGGACATCTGACTGGGTCTGATTGGCAGCTGCACCAATTCAAGCTATGAAGATATGGGGCACTCAGCAGCTGTGGCCAAGCAGGCACTAGCCCATGGCCTCAAGTGCAAGTCCCAGTTCACAATCACTCCATGCTCTGAGCAGATCTGCACCACCATTGAGCGGGACGGCTAAGCACAGACCTTGAGGGATGTGGGTGGCATCATCCTGGCCAATGCTTGTGGCCCCTGCAATGACCAGTGGGACAGGAAGGACATCAAGAAGCAGGAGAAGAACATAACTGTTGCCTCCTACAACACGAACTTCACGGGCTGCAAAGACACAAACCCTGAGACCCATGCCTTCGTCACATCCCCAGAGACTGTCACAGCCCTGGCCATTGCGGGAACCCTCAAGTTCAACCCAGAGACCAACTACCTGACACGTGAGGATGGCAAGAAGTTCAAGTTGGAGGCTCCTGATGCAGATGGGCTTCCTCAAGCAGAGCTGGACCCAGGACAGGACACCTACTAGCACCCCTGCAAGGGCTACCACTGATCACATCTCGGCTGCTGGCCCCTGGCTCAAGTTCCACGGGCACTTGGAAAACATCTCCAACAACCTGCTTATTGGTGCCATCAATGTTGAAAATGGCAAGGCCAACCCTGTGCATGATGCCGTCACCCAGGAGTTTGACCCCGTCCCTGCCACTGCCCGCTACTACAAGCATCATGGCATCAGGTGCGTGGTAACTGGGGGATGAGAACTACGGCGAGGGCTTAAGCCTGGAGCACGCAGCACTGGAGCCTCGCCACCTCAGGGGCTGGGCCATCATCACCAAGAGCTTTGCCAGGATCCATGAGACCAACCTGAAGAAGCAGAGCCTGCTGCCCCTGACCTTCGCTGACCCAGCTGACTACAGCAAGATTCGCCTTGTGGACAAGCTGACCTTTCAGGGCCTGAAGGACTTGCCCCTGGCAAGCCCCTGAAGTACATCATCAAGCACCTCAATGGGACCCAGGAGACCATCTTCCTGAACCACACCTTCAACGAGACACAGATCGAGTGGTTCCGTGCCGGCAGTGCCCTCAACAGAATGAAGGAGCTTCAGCAATGATGGCGGCACCTCCTCACAACCCCCTCCCCACCTCACGCAGCGCTGGCATCATGTTCAAGTTCAGCTCCATGTGAGCCATCAGTGCCACCAGCCATGGCTTCTTACTCCAAGATGGCGCCACCAGACATGCTTCCTGCTCCCCGCTCAGCCCACGAGTGACTGTAGTTGGGGGGTTCTTAAAATAACTTTTTAGCCCCTGCCTTCCTATTTTTAGTTTGGTTCAGATCTTAAGGAGCTCCATGCAACTGTATTTATTTTTGATGACAAGACTTCCAGCTAAAGTTAGGAAAAAAAAAAAAAAAAAAAAACGGTGGCTCATGCCTATAATCCAAGATCACTTCAGGTCAGGAGTTCGAAACCAGCCTGGCCAACATGGTGAAACCCCCGTCTCTACTAAAAGTACAAAAATTAGCCGGGTGTGTGGTGTGTGCTTGTAATCCCAGCTACTGGGAGGCTGAGGCACAAGAATTGCTTGAACCTGGGAGGCGGAGGTTGCAGTGAGCCGAGAGTATGCCACTCCACTCTAGCCTGGGCAATAAGAGTGAGACTCTGTCTCAAAAAAACAAAAAACAAACAAACAAACAAAAACTAAATACAATAAAACAAAACAAAGTAAAACGAACAACAGTGATAATAATAGTAACCTTTAGTTTCCTATAAAACTTGGTTCTTGCTACATGCCTGCACTTTCCTGCCTTCAACCTCCTAGTTCAGCTTATCTTTAGTGATTCTATTCTCTCTGTCTTCCAGAATTCATACCTGGGCACAAAAATTGCTCGCTATTCCAAAGAGGTAATTAAAGCAGGACGAGTCTGATTTCCTGAAGAGGGGAGAGCCAGACAACCTGGCTGTGAACTCGACCTAGCATTTAAGTAATCCTCGAATTTGTTTGGCAAAAGCAAACCAGCAGTTACCCAAGATAAGAAATCAGGTGATTTTTTTTTTTTTTTTTTCTGCTTGCTTGCTGGCTGGCTTGCTTGCTTTTTTGCCTACGTGAGAGAAATTGCTAAAAGATTTTTATCTTGCTTTCTAAATAATCAATCTTGCCCCAGCAGAAAACAAAACAAAACAAAACAAAACACGGCTGTGTTATGTTCTGCACTGGGATGTTTCAAAGAACAGGTCATGGCTGGGAGCCTTGGGAAACTGTTATGAGTGCAGCTGGTGTGAGGCGGTAAAGGCTGGAGTTTAGAGAAAATGAGTTTCTGTGGAGAAAGTAAAGCAAAATGTCTCATGGTTTTAATCTTAGTATTTTCAGACTCATTTCTGTCCTTACTCCCCAAAGTTTTAGAATCTTAGGAGCATGTGTCCAATGACTTCTAAAGCCAAATATGCAAGGTCAAGCAAACTTTGCAGGTTACCTGCACTGCCCTCCATAAAACTGTCCTCACTTTGGACAGCAGTCACAGATTCCAGAGCTCCCAGGTCCCGCTCCGTTCTGACCAGCTGGCTGCAAGCTCAGAGGCTCCCACTACCTCCTCAGATGTAATGTCACTAGAATGACTCAAAGAACTCAGGAAAGTGCTATACTTATTATTACAATGTTACTTTAGCCAAAATATACAAATCAAAACCAGCCAAAGGGAGAAGCATAGGGTGAGGTCTGGGAGGGTTCCCCACCTGAAGCCCCTGTCATCCCCAAAGATGTAAACTTCTCGCTACAGTGTGGAAAACTGCCAACCAGGGGAGCTCACTGGAACTGAAAAAAAATTTTTTTAATGGACAATGTAATAACTGTACATATTTATGGGGTGCATAGTGATGTTGTCATACAAAAAAATTCATAGCGATCAGAACAAGATTGGCATATCCATCATCTCAAACATTTATCTATGGGGAATACTATGGAGGTTCCACAAAAAACTGCAAATAGAACTACCATATGACCCAGAAATCCCACTACTAGGCATTTATTCAAAGGACAGGAAATAAGTCTATCAAAGAGACATCTGCTCCCCCATGTTTATTGCAGCTTTATTCACAATAGCCAAAGCGTCCAACCTCGGTGTCCAACAACGGAGGAAGGGATAAAGACAATGGATAAAGACAATAGAATACTATCAGCCAGGCCAGGCGCAGAGGCTCATGCCTGTAATCCCAGCAGTGTGGGAGGCTGAGACGGGCAGATCACAAGGTCAGGAGTTCCAGACCAGCCTGGCCAACATGGTGAAACCCCGTCTCTACTAAGAACACAGAAAGTAGCTAGGCGTGGTGGTAGGCACCTAGAGTCCCAGCTACTCAGGACGCTAAGGCAGGAGAATTGCTTGAACCAGGGAGGCGGAGGTTGCAGTGAGCTGAGATCGCACCACTGCACCCCAGCCTGGTGACAGAGCAAGACTCCATCTCAAAAAAATAAACAAACAAAAAAACGATCAGCCATAAAAAAGACTGAAATCCTGTCACTTACTGCAACATGGATGGAACTGAAGGACATTACGTTAAGAGACATAAGACAGGAACAGGACCTCTTAGCAAAAAGTATCAGATCCACCATGAATAACAGACACTGCTATCACTGGGGAAATTCCAAAGGCTTAGAGGTTACCTCCCAGGTATGGTAAGATGAAGGCCAGCCAAATTTTCATTCATACAATGAGGAAATACAAACCGAGACTTGATGACCTGATGGATATCACCATTCTACCTCTTCTCAGCCCTCATTTCTTTTGACCAAACTATCTTACCTGATTAAGGGGCTGTCAATCCAGCATAGGGTTCTGAGAGTCCAAACACCAGGGTCTCCTCTTAAATCCCCCATCTCGCTGTGTAATCTTAGAAAAGTCCCTTAATTTGTTGAGCTCGAGTTTCCCCAGTTGTAAGTGAAAGTATTAGACTATAATCCATGAGCTACATCAAACTGATGGTTCTATGGCTAAGCCACTGAAACTCTCTGAGACTAAATTTCCTCATCTTTAAAATAAGGAGACTAGATTAGATGATTTCTCCCTGGGCTAAAAATCCATGATTTTAGTACCTTACAGCCTTTGCAAAGTGTAAGGAAAAGATGCATCAGCACTATTCCACATGGCAATTCTATTTTTCTAGTTTTTTGTCCTCTCCTGCCCCTGAAACAACAGAGTGGCTGCCTAATGTGTTATCGGGTGCCCCTTACACAGATGGATGCCAAAGATTTTCCCCTTTGTTTCTGGGGAAATAAAAGAAACAGAAAGTGGGAGGCAGGAATAAATTTTAAAGGCTGGGTAAGGGACCAGCCAAGAAGGCATAACTGAAAGAATTTTTGTCCCTTAGGTAAATACTATTTTTGCACTAACTACATGTTGCAAAAAGTAAAGAACATTATATACAGGAAAAATACCTCAATTCCAAAATGTGGGCATTTTCAAATTGTTAGGCAAATGTACTTTCCTGAAGGCCCATGAACATTTTGTATTTAAAATAAAAGTAAATAAAAGCTATATGTTAATACTGCTGATGTCTCACACAGAGCGACAACGAGAAATGACCCATTGCTGGGTCATTTAGTTCATGTCTTTGTCATTGATCTTGACAATAAGACTATTTAGTTACTAGTGTGTCTGGCCCTCTGAATCAATAGCTTACAAATTTTTGGATCACACACTCCCAAAAAGGGTTAAAAATGCATTCTCCAAGTACCCCAAAATGTATGTCATTCATTTTTAAATTATGCATGCATCCTATTTTATTTAAATGTGTCTATTCAAATAGGCTTTATTACTTTTTGAAATCATCGTTTATGAAAATATAACAATTTGAAGATCTGCCTCAAAATTCAGTTTATTTTGATATTTGGTTTTAATGGTCATTGTATGACCCACATATCCTGCATTAATAACCACCATTAATGGTCACCAAAATTATAAGAATAAATAATACAGAGGTCCAAACAGAAGAATCATGTCATTGGCCAAGCTTACTCAATCTTGATAATCATTTCTCAGTTATGCAAAAGTTTTAGTTCAATTCTTGTTAGTATATTTTTATATTCCCCAAGGCCTATTACTTTTTCTTGCAAATAAAATAAGACGTGCAGCATTGTTAAATATATATATATATATATATTTACATTTCATAGGCTTTAATTAGACTTTAATTTTAATAGACTTTTAGTTTTTAGAGCAGTTCTAGGTTCACAGTGAAACTGAGCAGAAACTAAAGGGAGTTCCCATGCACAGCCTCCCCCACTTATCAGCATAAATGTACCACAGTGGAAGATCTATTACGTCACTGAACCTACATTGACACATCGTGACCCAAAGTCCACAGTTTATGTGAGGTCCACTCTTGGTGTCGTACATTCTGTAGGTTTTGACAAACGTATAATGACATGCATCCACCACTATTGTATCATACAGAATATTTCTGCTACTCTAAAATTCCTTTAGGCTCAGCTTATTCACCTACCCCTCCCTACAACTCCTGGTAACCACTGATCTTTTTACTGACTCTATTGTTTTGCCTTTCCCAGAATGTCATATTGTTGTGAGGTAGGATGGGGAACTCAACTCTGGAGGTAGGCTTAGACATCAGACCAAATTAAGGACTAGCTAAAACAGGTCTGGGCAGGAGCACCTCCCCCTAACACAGGCTCACCAGTGTGCCATGTCAGTTTACCATTGCCATGGCAACACCCAGAAGTTACTGCCCCCTTGCCATGGCAACAACCCGTCAACCCAGAAGTTACCACCCTCATTTTATAGATTTCTGCATAAACCACCATTAATTTGCATATAATTAAAAGTGGGGTTACATATGAGTGCAAACCTGCCTCTGGGCTGCTACTCTGAACACCACTGCCTATGGGGTAGCCCTGCTCCGCAAGGAGCAGTACTTCTGCCATATCAATAAAAGTTGTTATTTAACACCACCTGGCCTACCCTTGAATTCTTTTCTGTGTGAAGCCAAAAACCTTCCCTGGCTAAGATTTAATATTGGGGCTTGCTTGTCCTGCATCAGTCGGACTTGTACAGTATGTAACCTTTACTGATTCCTTCTACTCACATGCATTTGAGTTTCCTCCATGTCTTTTCATATAGTGTTGAATAACCATAGTTATTCATTGTATGGCTATACCACAGTTTATTTATCCATTCACCTACTGAAGGACATCTTGGTTTATTCTAAGTCTTGGCAATTATGCATAAAGAAGCTAGAAACATCCATGCGAAGGATTTGTATGAACTAAGTATTCAACTCATTTGCATAAGTATCACGGAAGTATGTTGCTGGATCACATATAAGATTTTTGTAAGAAACTGCCAAACTGTCTTCCAAAGTAGCTGTACCACTTTCATTCCTACTAGCAGTGAATGAGAGTTCCTGCTGCTATCACTTCTTGGCCTCTTGGTTAAGATCAAGTGTGGAGAGTTCCTATTGCTCCACATCCTCACCATCATTTGGTGTTCTCAGTTTCTGGATTTTTGCCATTCTAATAGGTATGTAGTGATATCTCATTTTTGTTTTAATTTGCAAGTTCCTAATGACACATGATGTTGAGCAGCTTTTCATATGCTTATTTGCCACCTGTGTATGTTGTTTGCTGAGGTGTCCATTCAGGTCTTCTATTTTTAAATACGGTTGTTGGTTTTTTTATTGTCAAATTTTAAGATTTTTTTTTTTATGTATTTTGGGTTATAGTCCTTTATCAGACATGTCTTTTGCAAATATTTTCTCCCAATTTGCTGCCTGTCTTCTAATTCTTTCTACAGTGTCTTTCACACAGCATAGGCTTCTAATTTTAATGAAGTTTCGTTTAATCAGTAATTTCTTTGGTGTTTTATCTAAGAAGTCATTGTCAAATCCAAGGTCATTTACATTTCTTCTGTATTATGTTCTAAAAGTTCTACAGTTTTGCATTTTATGTCTAGGTCCATTAGGTCCAAAATATAATCTATTTTGAGTGAATTTTTGTGAGTAGTGTAAGGTCTGTGTCTAGATTTATTTATTTTTGTATGTAATGTCCAGTTGCTCACCAGCATTTGTTGAAAAGACTATCTTTTCTTTATTGTATTACTTTTGCTTTTTTGTTGAAGATCAGTTGACTATATTTGTGTAGGTCAATTTCTGAGCTCTCTGTCCTGTTCTATCGAGATAATTATCTGTTATTTTGTCCATACTATGCCTTCTTGGTTGTTGTAGCTTGATAGTAAGTCTCGAAGTCAGGTGGCATAAGTCTTCTGACTTTGTTCTTCTCCATTAGAATTTTTGGCTACTCTTGGTCTTCTGCCTCTTCCTATATACTGTAGAACCCATTTTTCAATATGCACGAATGGCTTGCTGAAATTTCATTGGGATTGTAATGAGTCACTAGATCAAGTTGGGAAAAACATCTTGACAATTTTGAGCCTTCCTTTCCATAAACATGAAATGTCTCTCCATTCATTGAGTTTTCTATGATTCTGTTGACAAGTTTTGCAATGCTTTCCATACAGATCTTGTACATATTTTATTAGATTTATACTTAAATATTTTATTTTTAAGGTGCTAATGTAAATGGCATTGTGTTTTTAATTTCAAATTTCAGTTGTTCATTGCTATTATATTAGGAAAGTGATTGACTTGAATATTAACTGTATATCCTTTAAAGTAATACTTACTTGCTATAATCACTTATTCATTTTAGGAGGTTTTTTTTCCTGTGTAAACAATGATATCATCTGCAAACAAAGTTTTATTTCTTCTTGTTCTATATAATAATAAAATAATGAATGTTCTTTGTAAAAGAATATATAAAGGGAGGTATAAAGTAAAAAGTAAATGTTTTCCTCCCATTTCATATCTCACAAGTAACAACAATGAATGTTTTAATTGTTTTTTCTTTTAGTCATTTTATATTTTTATATATATTTTACATTTATATATATTTGTATATATGTATATAAAAATACATACATATGGGTATGTATTTTTAAAATTTTACACAGACTCTGATCTTATTATACATGTAGTCTACAACTTGTATTTTCCCCTATTTATTCATATTTATTCATATTAGGCTACAGATGTCTGTATCACCAGTTTTCTACCTTCATAGAAATCCTTTGTGTGACTATACCACAAGATCTTTAACTAGTATCCTACTGGTAGACACTTGTTTCCAGTTTTTCAATGTTGTAAACAATACTATAGTGAATATCTCTGTTTATGTATTGTGTGCTCTTATGCAATAATATTTATAATACAAAATGCCTGGGAGAGGCTGGGCACAGTGGCTCATGCCTGTAATCCCAGTACTTTGGGAGGCCGAGGTGGGTGGATCACAAGGTCAGGAGTTCCAGACCAGCTTGGCCAATATGGTGAGGCTGAGGCAGAAGAATTACTTGAACCCGGGAGGCAGAAGTTGGAGTGAGCCGAGATTGCACCACTGCACTCCAGCCTGAGTGACAGAGTGAGACTCCGCCTAAAAAATCAAAAACAAAAACAAAAACAAAATTCCTGCGAGAAGAACTGCTAGGCATAAAAAAGCCATAAACTTTGAAATTTCCGACTTCAGCTTTGACATGTAAAGAGCTTAGAAGTCATTAGTCTTGTTCTTCAATAAAAAGCTGGAAAAATTAAAAATTGATAACTTTTCTTGGACTTATCAGAGAACTAATATGACAGGGCCAATCACCACCCCAAAATTAGTAGTGACAGGCACAATCCAGAGAGACACAGCCCAGATAGAAGCTGTGAGCGCCATAAACAGGAACACTCAAGAGTAAGTTTTGATGAATTTCTGGAAGTCAAATATAGGATAATGTAAAAAACAAAAACTTTCTGAAGGCTGTGGTTTTGATGGTGTAGTCCCCACACTTTTGTGTACTTTAACTATGGGAAGTCTACCAGGGCCTAAGTGTTTCTTTTTGAGATGGAGTTTTGCTCTTGTTACCCAGAGTGGAGTGCGATGGCCCGATCTTGGCTTCCCACAATCTCTGCCTCCCAGGTTCAAGCAATTCTCCTGCCTTAACCTCCGCAGTAGCTGGGATTCCAGGCATGCGCCACCAAGCCTGGCTAATTTTGTATTTTTAGTAGAGATGGGGTTTCTCCATGTTGGTCAGACTGGTCTTGAACTCCCAACCTCAGGTGATCCGCCCACCTTGGCCTCCCAAAGTGCTGGGATTACAGGCGTGAGCCACCACACCCGGCTCAGACCACAGTGTTTCTTGCAGGGGGAAGTAAAGATACTCGATGTGAAATACAGTCAGATATTCTTCCCTAAGAAGGGCCTAATTTCCCGGGGTAAGTCTTTGCCAGAGCGTTATCCTAGATAGGGAAGGACACTCTTCCTGTTACAGCTCCATCTAGTCCTCCTTTCTCCCCTAAGGGGAAAACGTATATTATAAAGAGGATTCAGGCCTCCAGTAAATAGATTGGGAATACTGTAGTCGGAGAATGGAGTAAAGGGAAATGGATAAACAGGTGTGAACATCACAGCCCGGGAACATCAGCCCACTGAAAGACTGATCTGAATTGGAAGACTGTAGAATTCATTCCTTCCCAACACCTTAACAACACTGCCACAGGATTTCAATAAAATAACAGTACATTATAGCTGAAAGAGACAGGAGACACAGGCCCTCTCTGAGTAGGAGTGCTTAGGGGAATTTCAAAATAAAGAGGGAAGACAAAAACAAGGACAGAGGAATGTAAAGGCTCTGACACCTATAACTGAGTAATTTTTAAATGAAGTCCATTTTTAGCCAGATGTATACATATCTTTATACTAGAGAACTATTTACGTCTAATTCTTATGACCCGATAGATACAAAATGTTTTGGTTTCAATAAAAAATTATAAGGCAGCCAGGTGCAGTGGCTCACGCCTGTAATCACAGCACTTTGGGAGGCTGAGGCAGGTGGATCACCTGAGGTCAGGAGTTCAAGACCAGCCTGGCTAACAAGGTGAAACCCCATCTCTACTAAAAATACAAAATTAGCCAGGTGTGGTGGCAGGCACCTGTAATCCCAGCTGCACAGGAGGCTGAGGCAGGAGAATCACTCAATCCCGGGAGGTGGAGGTTGCAGAGAGCCAAGATCATGCCATTGCACTCCAGCCTGGATGATGGAGTGAGATTCCATTAAAAAAAAAAAATTATACACACACACACACACACACACACGTATGTGTATGTATGTGTATGTGTATATACATGTCTGTGTGCGTATATGTGTGTATGTATGTGTGTATACAGATAGAGAGATATAGATACGTGTGTGTCATGCCAGAAAACAAGAAAAACTACCCAGTCTGAAAATACCAAGCATTAATCAGAACTTGATTGATTCATGATAGAGATGCAGGAATCGTCAGACTGAACATTTAAAATAACTATGATTGACATGTTAGGGGCTCTAATGGAAGAAGGCAACAAGAACAACAGAAGGTAATACAAGCAGAGAGAGGGAAATTCTAAGTAAAGATCAAAATAAAATGCTGGAAACCAGAAATATTATAACAGAAATGAAAGATGTCTTTGAATATCTCATTAGTAAAGTAGACATGGATGTGGAAAATATTAGTGAGTTTGAACATGGGTCAATAAAAACTGTCCACACTGAAATGCAAATGGGAAGATAATGAAGAAAACAAAGCAGAACATGACATTTGAGAATTCTGGGAGGGTTTCAAAAAGTATAATGAATGCATATACCAAAAGGGAATAGAGAATGGAACAGAATAAATATATGAAATAATAATGGCTGAGAATTTTCTAAAATTAATGACAGACGCCAAATTACAGATCACAGATCCAGGAAGTTTAGAGAACTCCAGGCAGAGTATATATTTATATATACACACACACACATACATACACACACATACATAAACTACTATGGTCTTGATGGGGTAGTCCCCACACTTTTGTGGACTTTAACTACGTGAAGTCTGGCAGGGCAACAGTGTTTCTTGCAGGGGTAAGAAAAGATAATCACTGTGAAATACAGTCAGATCTTCTTTCCTAGATTCTTCCATATATATTATATATTTATATTAAAGCATATAATATGTATTATATATATTTTTATATATCTTATAAAAGAAATAATGTGCCTTGGCATATCATTCTATCTGCAGAAAACAAAGACAAAGAGAACACTTTGAAAAAAGCCAGAGAGAAAAAGAAACTTCATCCCTAGAAGAAGAAGGATAAGAAGTACAGCAGGTATTTAACTGGAAACGTGCAACCAAGAAGACAGTGAAGTGAAATACTTAAGCATTGAAAGAAAAAACAACACCAACATTAATCTAGAATTCTTTTTTTATTTTTTTCTTGAGACGGAGTCTCGCCCTGTCACCCAGGCTGGAGTGCAGTGGCACGATCTTAGCTCACTGCAAGCTCCGCCTCCCAGGTTCACGCCATTCTTCTGCCTCAGCCTCCCGAGTAGCTGGGACTATAGGCGCCCGCCACCACACCCGGCTGATTTTTTGTATTTTTAGAAGAGACGGGGTTTCACCGTGTTAGTCAGGATGGTCTCGATCTCCTGACTTCACGATCTGCCTGCCTTGGCCTCCCTAAGCGCTGAGATTACAGGCGTGAGACACTGCGCCCGGTCACATTAATCTAGAATTCTATATCCAGCAAAATTACCCTTCAAAAGTGAAGGAGAAATAGAGGCTTTTTCATACAAATGGAAGCTAAAGAAATATATTACTGCTACATCTGCCCTTCAAGTTAAAAGTAGGAAACTATAGAGGACAGAAACATGGACACATATAAAGAAGAGTAAGAAAGAATAAATGAATTAAAATTAAATATTTTATTTTCTTTATTCTTAACTGATCTAAAAGATAACTGTGGTCTGGCACGGTGGCTAATGCCTGTAATCCTGGCACTTAGGGAGGCCAAGGTGGGCAGATCACCTGAGGTCAGGAGTTCGAGACCAGCCTGGCCAACATGCAGAAACCTTGTTTCTACTAAAAATACAAAAATTATCTGGGCATGGTGGTGTGCACCTGTAATCCCAGCTACTTGGGAGGCAGAGGCAGGAGAATTGCTTGAACCCAGGAGGTGGAGGTTACAGTGAGCCAAGATTGCACCACTGCACTCCAGCCTGGGTGACAGAGTGAGACTGAGACTCCACCTAAAAAAAAAAAAAAAAAAAGATACCTGGTTGGTTTAAAGCAATGGGAGTAATAAGAAATTGGGCCAGTACAGCATATATATAAGTGAAGTAAATAACAGTAATGTCAAAAAAGGATGATAGGAAGTATTTGGGAATGCTGTTTTGAAGTGCCCATGGTACATGTTCAATAGTATAGCGTTATTTGAAAGAAAACTTAGTTAAGTTTAAAATGAACATTGGAATCTCTAGGGCTATCGCAATTTTTTTAAAGAAGTATAATTGATATGCTAATAGAAGATATAAATTATTTCTATTAACTTATATGGTAATCAAAACAGAAAATGAAATAGTATAAAATGCTCATTTAAAATCAGAGAAGGTAGAAAAGGGGGAGAAAGAAAGAAGAAAAATGCAAGAAAGAAGAGCTATAGATATAATAGATATTTGTCCAACCATATACATAAGCACTTTTTCCTTTTTCTTTTTCTTTTTTTTTTTTTTTGAGACGGAGTCTCTCTCTGTTGCCCAGGCTGGAGTGCAGTGGCGTGATCTCGGCTCACTGCAGGCTCCGCCTCCCGGGTTCACGCCATTCTCCTGCCTCAGCCTCCCAAGTAGCTGGGACTACAGGCGCCCACCATCGCGGGTGGCTAATTGTGTGTGTGTGTGTGTGTGTGTGTGTGTGTGTGTGTGTGTGTGTGTTTAACAGAGACAGGGTTTCACTGTGGTCTTGATCTCCTGACCTCGTGACTCGCCCACCTCGGCCTCCCAAAGTGCTGGGATTACAGGCGTGAGCCACCGCGCCCGGCCTACATAAGCACTTTTAATACTAACGGCCTAAATATACCATATAGAAGACAAAGGTTGTCAGAGAGGATAGAAATAAACAGGACCTACCCACACATTGTCTACAAGCAATCCACTTTAAATAGAATGACTCAGCTTGATGAAAAGTCGAGGGATAAAGAAAGACATAGAATGCTAACACTAATTTTAAAAAGTTGGATCAGTTAGATTAATTTTGGACAAAGCCGACTTCAGACAAGGAAGATTATCATTGATAAACAAAGGTATTACACAATGATAAAGGAGTCAATTCCCCAAGAATATATAACCACACTAAATGTGTACTGACCTACCAACAGGGCATCAAAATATATGAAGCAAAATCTAATAGAGTTGAAAGAAACATAGAAAAATCTACTATTACACTAGAGACTTCGGCACTTCTCCATCAGGAATTAATAGACCAACAGACCCAACAGGCATAAAATCCATGAAACATTCTGTCAGCCCCCACCAATAGCTGGAGTTACCTCAAAAGCAGCAGCAGTGGAGTTCCTGCAAGAGACTGCCACTAGAACCCAAACCATCCTGAGATGGGGCCAGTTGAGATCTCAGAGAAAGAAGCACGAAACGCCAGGCTGATGATCCGTCTAAAACATATAGTAAGGGGACCTCCATGGGGTGGAGACTGCGACATGTCCTTTGGATGGACAGCAAGAATAGAGATGTTCTACTTAAGTGTCTCTGCAGTGAGACGGTCAGATTATGGAATGTATGTGTGGGTTTAAAGAATT
The DNA here is from genome assembly GCF_047675955.1 of Chlorocebus sabaeus. Taxonomy (NCBI): domain Eukaryota; kingdom Metazoa; phylum Chordata; class Mammalia; order Primates; family Cercopithecidae; genus Chlorocebus; species Chlorocebus sabaeus. The sequence goes on from NC_132922.1 coordinate 16,254,474, forward strand.
TGGCTAAAGGTAGGTCTAGTTTCTACATGTTTAGCAACATTTTTTATACTTCCATGTTTCAGGCAACAACTTAAATAAGTTTTATCGGTGCCTGTGAATGATAAAAATAACCCCATCTTGTGTTCTTTTGTTATGTTAAGACAAAGTCCCCCTCTATCACCCAGGCTAGAGTGTAGTAGTGCAATCACTGCTCACTGCAGTCTCAACCCCCTGGGCTTAAGCAATCCACCCACCTTAGCCTCCCGAGTAGCTAGGAGTACAGGTGCACACCACCACGCACAGTTAATTTTTGTATTTTTTGTGGAGACAAGGTTTCACCATGTTGCTGGACTTGAACTCCTGGGCTCAAGCGATTCACCTGCTTCGGCATCCCAAAGTGTGAGCCACCAGTGCCTGGCCCCTAGATTGGGTTCTAACCTGCAGGGGAAAACATGCAGCTGGCCAGGTCAACAGAGCAGAGCAGTCAAGGACTGTTGTTTCTAGGTCAGGACACAGAAAAAAGTGGGGAGAGGGAGGAAACTGGGGGACCCTACAAGGTCTAATGGTTTGAATAATATTATCAATCAATTTAATTTAATTGAAATTTATAGGATACTCCACTCCAAAACAGCTGAATGCACATTCTTTTTTATTTCACATGGATCTTTCATCAAGATAGACTACATCCTAGGCCATAGAACACACCTCAAGAAATTTAAAAGCATAGAAAGTATGCCGCATATGTTCTTACACCACAGTGTAATTAAACTAGAAATTAAACTAGAAAATCTCCAAGTATTTGAATTTTACACAACATACTTCTAAATAACTGATGAGTTAAAAAAGGAAGTCTCAAAGTAAATTTTAAAAATTTTGAACTGAATGTAAATTAAAATGCAACTGATCAAAATTTGTGGGATGCCTCAAAAGCAGTTCTTGGAGGGACATTTATAGCATTACATGTATATATTAGAAAAAAATTGCAAACTAATATAGCAATTTCCAACTTGGAAAACAAGAGAAAGCAGACCAACAGCCTAAAGCAAGCAGAAAAAAAAAACAGAGCAAAAATCAATGTCATTGAAAATAGGAAAATAATAGAGAAACTCAACAAAACCCAATGCTTGTTTTTTGTTTAAAAATCAGTAACACAAAGGCCAGATGCAGTGGTTCACACCTGTAATCCCAACACTTTGGGAGGCCAAGGCTGGAGGATCACTTGAAGCCAGGAGTTTGAGACCAGTCTAGGCAACATAGTGAGATCTCATCTCTTCCAATAATTGAAAAAAAAAAAAAAATTGGCTGGGCATGATGGCATGTGCCTATAGTCCCAGCTACTCAGGAGGCTGAGGTGGAAGATTGGTTTAGCCCAGGGGTTTGAAGCTGAAGTGGGTTATAATCACACCACTGCACTCCAACCTGGGTGACAGAGGGAGAACCTATCTCTAAAAAGAATAATAAAATTAAAAAAAAATTAAATATGTAAGAAATTTCCATACTGTTTTCCACAGTGGTTGTACTAGTTCACATTCTCACCAGCAGTATAAAAGTGTTCCCTTTTCACTACATCCGTGCCAACATCTATTATTTGATTTTTAAATTATGGCCATTCTTGCAGGAGCAAGGTGCTATCACATTGTGGTTTTGGTTTGCATTTCCCTGATAATTAGAGAAGTTAAGTATTTTCTTTTCATGTGTTTCTTGGCCATTTGTATATCTTCTTTTGAGAATTGTCTGCGTACTTAGCTCACTGTTTGGTGGGATTATTTTTTTCTTGCTTATTTGTTTAAGTTCCTTATAGATTCTAGATATTACTCCTTTGTTGGATGCACAGTTTGCAAATGTTTTCTCCCATTCTGTGGGTTGTGTTTCCTCTGCTGATTATTTCTCTCACTGTGTAGAAGCTTTTAGTTTAATTAAGTCCCATCTATTTATCTTTGTTCTTGTTGCATTTGCTTTCGGGTTCTTGGTCATGAACTCTTCACCTAGGCCAATGTCTTGAAGAGTTTTTCTGACTTTATCTTCTAGAATTTTTAAAGTAGAACTACCATTGATCCAGCAATCCCACTACTGGGCATCTACCCAGAGGAAAATAAGTCATTATATGAAAAAGACACTTGCACATTCATGTTTACTGCAGCACAATTTGCAATTGCAAAAATATGAAGCCAGCCTAAATGCCCATCAACCAATGAACGGATAAACAAAATGTGAGATATAGATATAGATACAGATGTAGATATATCATAGACTACTACTCAACCATAAAAAGGAATGAAATAATGGCATCTGCGGAAACCTGGATGGAACTGGAGACCAATATTGTAAGTGAAGTAGCTCAGAAATGGAAAACCAAACATCACATGTTCTCACTTATAAGTGGGAGCTAAGCTATGAGGATGCAAAGGTATAAGAGGGATACAATGGGATTTAGGGGAAAAGGTGCGAGGGGGTGAGAAATAAGACTACATGTTGGGTAGTCAGGTGATACTGCTCAGGAGATGGGTGCACCAAAATCTCAGAAATCACACTAAAAGAATTTATCCATGTAACCAAACACCAACAGTTCTCCCAAAACTATTGAAATAATAATAATCTTAAAATTAAAGATCAATAACACGATAAAACCCCTAGCCGAGATAACAAAGAAAAGAGAGAAGGCACAAATTTCCAATATCAAAAATGAAAGGAAGACCAAGAATAATACAGGAATACTATAAGCAACTCTCTGTTCTCAAATTTGAAATCGACCAATTTCTTAAAAGATACAAACTACCAAAACCCACATAAGGAGAAATAGATAACTGGAATATCCTTATATTAATTAAAGGAATTGAATAAATAATAAAGAATTAACTATCTTTCCACCCCAAATCCCAACAATCTCAGGTGTTTTCAATAGTGAATTCTACTGAACAGACAAAAAAGAAATAATACTAATTATTTGCAATCACTTTCAGAAAATAGAATCACAGGCAATACTTCTTAACTTATTAACGTAATGCTCTTAAGCCAGCATTATCCTAATACTAAAACCAGACAAAGACATTAAGGAAAGAAAATCAATACAGCTGTATCTCTCATGAACATACATTTTTTAAAAGAAGTCTTCAATCAAATATTAAGAGATTCATTCCAACAGTGTATATAAAAAGAATTATATACCAGGACCATTTTGGATTTATTTCAAGTATGGAAGGCTGGTTCTACATTCAAAAATCATTCAATATAATTAATCTTTTCAACAGGCGAGCAAACAAAAATCATATGATCATGTCAATTCTTGCAGAAAACACTGTCAAAATTCACTACCCATTCATGACAAAAACTCTAGCAAACTATGAATAGTTGGGAAATCCTAGAAGTTGATAAAGAATATCCTCAAGAAAACCTACAGCTTACACCAAACTTCACAGTGAGAGACTGGACCTTATCCTGAGATTGAGAGTAAGGCAAAGATACTATCTTTCACCATTCTTACTTGTTGCAAATTGTATTAGAAATTGTAACTTTTATAAGAAAACAAGAGATTAAAAAGTATACAAATTGGAAAAGACAAATTCAAACTATTTGTAGACAACATGATTGTCTACGTAGAAAATCGCAAAGTATCTATAAAAGTCTCCTGTAACTAATGAGTGAGTGTAGGAAGGTTGAAATATACGAGAAAAATAAAAATGTCAATGTTTGTCTTTTTACCAGCAATAAACACATGGAATTTGAATTTAAAAAATACTATTTAGAAAACCACCAAAAATAAAATATTTAAGTATAAGTCAAACAAAATAGATATAGGATCTGCATGTGGAAAACTACAAAACACTGATGAAAGACATTTAAGATGTAAATAAATGGAAAGATATTCCATGCTTATAAACTGGAAGACTCAATATTATTAAGATATTAATTCATCCTAACTTGATTTATGGATGCAACACAATATTAATAAAATTCTAAGAAGCTATTTGCAGATATTGGCAAACTAATTTTACATTTTATGGGGAAAGCCCAAGTACTTAGAATAGCCAAAAGAATCCTGAAGTAAAACAAAGCTAAATGACTCACTTTACCTGATTTCAAGACTTATAAAAGTATAGTAATCACAACAGTATGGCATTGGCAAATAATGGACACAAAGGTCAATGAAACAGAATAGAAAGCCCAGAAATAGACCCACACAAACATAGCCAACTTATTTTTGACAAAGGATCAAAGACATTTCAAGTGAGTTTAGTGATAAATTGTTAGACACAAAATCAAAAGAACAGTCTAGGAAAGAAAACACTGGTAAGTTGGACTCTATTAAAATTAAAAAGCTCTTCTCTGTGAAAGACACTGTCAGAATGCAAAGACAGCCATAGGATAGAAGAAAATATTGGCAAAACATATATCTAATAAAGGATTTGGACCCCAAACATATTCAGAACTCTTAAACCCAATAAGAAAACAAACAATCCAATTAAAAAAGGGACAAAAGATCTGAGCATCTCACCAAAGAAGGCAAACCAAAGTTGCCAGGTGTTTGGTTGGAGGAGGGGACTGATTATACAAATGACAAATAAGCAGAGGAAAAGATGCGTAACATCATTTCTCATTAGGGAAATGCAAATAAAAACGACAGTGAAACACAGCTAACTACCGATTAGAAAGGCTAAAATCCAAAAAACTGACAATACCAATTGCTGGCAAGAATGCAGAACAACAGCAAATCGTATTCCTTGCTGGTGGGAATGCAAAATGGTACAGTCACCCTGGAAGGCAGTTAGGCAGTTTCTTACAAAGCTAAATGTAGTCTTACCAAATTGTTTAACAGTTGTGCTCCTAGGAATGGGCAAAACTGATTTGAAAATTTGTGTTTACCAAATCCCTGAATGCAAATGTTTATAGCATCTTTACTCATAATAGTCAAAAACTGGAAGCAACGAGGATATTCTTCAATGGGTGTACAGATAAATAAACTCTGGCACATCTATACTTGGAAACTGATGTAGCAATAAAATGAAATGGGTTATTAAGCCTCACAAAAATGAGACTGAATATTGGTGCATATTGTTAAGTGAAAAAAGGCAGTTTAAAAACACTACATTTTATAATATTTATATAATATTCTAGAAAAGTCTAAAATGTAGAAATGGTAAACAGATCACTAATTGCCAGCCTGTGGTTGTGGGAGGGGGCTGGTTAGGTGAGGAACAGAGGATTATTGAAACTATATTGGGTGATACTGTGATACTATAATTTTGGTTACATGACACTATGCATTTGCAAAATCCATAGAACTTTACAGCACAAAGAGTAGACCTTTCTGCAGGCAAATTAAAAAAAAAAATCATTTAGGAGGTTGAGAGATCCCAAGTTGGAATGCAGACTGTGACAAAACGGTCTAATGTATTACGTGTATGAAGCAATCTCACTGAAGGAAGTAGGGGAAAGAAGTGCTGACCTAAGTAAGTTTGGAAATGAAGAGACTCTGGAAGACTAAAGGCAAAATGAACTGCACATAAGCTTTCTACTCTAGTTGATAAAGTTGTTTCCCCAGGAGGTATGGGTTAACAATTCTAAAACCACTATACATGTAAACTGAACTGCAATTGAACAATTAAGTAAATGGATGGTGGATGGTGGGAGACAGGCTGCTGACTGCTGGAGTGGGAGGTTACAAATAAGCTCGGGAAAAAAGCTAGAATAATCCATGAGGTAGTGAATTAGAATTGGAGACCTCAGTAAGAATTCATGTTTTGGTTAATATAGATAAGGCTGTTTACACATAGAAACATACAGAAGTATTTATAAATATATATACATAAAGGGTTTAGTATACACACATATATTTTCTCATCTTGTCTGCTGAAAAGACCTGAAAGCAGACACGTATTAGCAATAAGCATGGCTTGTACCCCAATCTCAGTTTCTATTATCATTTTCTAATAAAAAGAACTAGGGCTTCTTCAAGAAATTGCTGATCCTAAGGCTGGAGAAGTAAATATACAAGATAAGCCTAGAGTGTCTTGTAGTGCTAGAAAATAGAAAAGTGTTTTTGTTTTTTTTTTCAATTTGAAACAATTTGAGCAACAAAATAAAGTAGCCTTAGATTGTAATGCAGAGCATAAAATAAAAATCTACAAATCAAAACTGATATAAATTATTGAATAAATAACGGAAAAGACAAAAATCTCCCACGCAGAAGAATTTCAAATAATTTATACAGATAATCCACCATCAAGGAATTGGAGCAAACCTCTCCGCTCTTTAAGTATGGACTATACATAGTGACTTCTTTCCAAAGAGTACCCTGTACTTTGGAAAAGAATCCAGAGGAGAAACCTGAAAAGCACTTCCTTTACCAGGTGATCAAGATTAACATCAATAATAAGAAGTCATACTGAGAATTTATGCTGTTTAGATATGATATGATAATGGCATTTTACCTCTTTGAACTTTCTCCCAAGAACATGTTATCCCAGTTGAGATATGAAAAAAAATCAAACAATCACAACTGAGGAACATTCTATAAAATACCTAACCAGCCCTCTTTGAAACTGTCAACGTCATCAGAAAGAAAAGACTGAGAAGCTGTCATAGCAAAGAGAAGCCTAGGAAGATAGGAGGACTAAATGTAATATGGTGTTCTAGATGAATCCTAGAACAAAAGAGGCACATTGTGTAAAAACTAAGGAAACCTGAATGAAGTGATGACTTGGTCACAAGGTATCAATATTACTTCATTAGTTATGACAAACATACCGTAGTAATGTAATATCTTAATAGGGGAAACTGGGTGTGGGGTGTATAGAAATTCTCTGTACTATCTTCTCAATTTTTCTGTAAATCTAAAACCATTATAAAATTTAAAATTTATTAAATGTTTATTGATGTTGACAAATGACTCCATAAAAATGTGCCAGTGTCCCCTTCAGCCAACTCTGTATGAGGGTTTCTCTGTACCATTGCCAAAGTTGAGCATTATCAGTCCTCTTAGTATCTGTACATTGGCCAGAGGTGACAATTGATATCTCATTGTTTAAATCTGCAATTTGAAATTACAAGTAAGATTTAGCATCTTTCTTCTTAGTGACCGGTCATTTACATTTCTTTCTCTATAGCTGGATGTTGCCATCCTCTGCTAATTTTGCAATCTGGTCATTGACCTTTTTTTTTCTGCGTAGAACTTCTGGCATGGTTAAAAAAAATTCCTTTTCTTTCATAGATTTGAAACTATTTTGAGACTATTTTCTTTTGACATTCTCTAAATTATTTGAAATGCAGAAAATGTATTAAAATTAATGGTAAAAACGGCAATTACTTTTGCACCAACCCAATAACTGCTTTATATAATGAAATCTCTATTCTTTTTTTACAATTTCAGGGTTTAATCATGCTTCTATTTTATTCCCAAATTAAGTCATCAGTGGCTTAATTACTGTGTATGGATCCCTTTCGGCTAGTGCCTAATAATTTTAGGTGTTCTTGAAAGGATGTTGCAAATGGGTTCACAACTCCACTGTCAGCTCAAATTCTTTCTGGGCTTTGGTCTTCTTCTTCTCCTGCCATACCACTTGTTTTCCGAAAGGCATGTGGAGGCAGGTGCTTATGTCTATCCTAGAGACACCAACACTCATGAGTAAGAAGAATGTTGTCCTTATGTGATCTTAGATGCCAGTCCTCAGGATGTCAGAATAGGTTTGGTTGGTTCAGTGTAGTGGCACCAATGTCTCTCTTTTTAAAGTACCTTTTTCAAGTAGCCTTAGATTGTAATGCAGAATATAAAACTGTACCCTGCAGTATAGTTTCTATATACGCCTGGCAAATTACCAGTTATTCTTAATATCCTTTGCTGGTTTCTCGTAACTTCCTGTTGATTCACTGCTATATTTATCCATCAGGAATCAGGTACTGATTGCTTCTTTGTCTAACAGCATTTACTTCTTTAGTGATCTCAGTCAATTTTATGGCAATAAGCTAACGCTTCCCTGCTATGTAGTCTCAGGTATAATTGTATCCTGGACCTATCTCCTCCTTTAGATTTATATATCCAAGGGCCAGTTAAGCATTTCCACTTGTTTATCTAATAGACAGCTCATGATTAACATGTCCAAAATTGACTCCTTATCTTCACTCCCAAGTCTTCAGCCCTCAGTAACTGATAAATCCATATTTCATCTGCTCAGTCCAAAAATGTGGGAGTCATTCCCTGTAGTTCACATCACACCCCATATCCAATCTGTCTGGAAATTCATCTAGCTCTAACTTCAATATATATTCATAACCCAAACAGTTTTCAACACTCCTACTGATATGAACCTGGTCCAAGACACCATCTTGCCCTGTCCTCTTTCCTCTGGAATTCTGCTCAAGCCCCTGACCGGCCTTCCTACATATGCCCTTTGGTCCTACAATCTTACCTCTATATATTCCCCAGATAGATTCTTTTAAAACATGTCAGAATATCTCACTTCTCAGCTCAAAATTCTCATGTGGCTTCCCATATTACTCATTAAAACCTCACACCTTCACAATTGGCCTTTAAGCCCTACATTACTTCATCCCTCTGCTATTTTGCTGACTTCATCTCCAATACACCCTACTCACTCACTGAGCTCCAACCATGAGCATTTTTTTTTTTTTTGCCATTTTTTGAACACACTAAGAAGGTATCCTTAGAGCCTTGGCAGTCACTGTTTCCTCGACTGGAATGCTCTTTTCCCAGATAAGCACATGTCTCACTCTCTTTTCATTTGGTTCTCTGCTTGTATGACATTTCCTCATAGAGGTCTCCTCCAGACACCCTATCTAAAACAGTAACTCCCCCAGCACTCTCTGCTTTATTTTTCACCACTGCCTTGTTGCCAACTGACATGCTATACTTGTTTATTGTTTAGCTGCTTCTACTGGCATACAAACTCTATATAGAAGATAGATTTTATTATATTCATGGCTCTATCTCTAGCAAAAAGAACAATGTCTATTTCTCTTTTTTTTTTTTTTTTTTTTTTTAATGGAGTTTCACTCTTGTCACCCAGGCTGGAGTGCAGTGGCACGATCTTGACTCATTGCAACCATCGCTTCCCAGGTTCAAGTGATTCTCCCGCCTCAGCCTCCCGAATAGCTGGGATTACAGGTGCCTGCCAGCATGTCCAGCTAATTTTTGTATTTTTAGTAGAGACGGGGTTTCACCATGTTTGCCAGGCTGGTCTTGAACTCCTGACCTCAGGTGATCCACCTGCCCCGGCCTCCCAAAGTGCTGGGATTATAGGTGTGAACCACTACACCTGACCAAATAGAACAATATCTAAAACTTAGTATACACTCCATAAATATATGTTGCATAGGTGAATACATTTCATTGTGTGTCTGACAACCAAACCTGCAATAGACACAAAACTGTAGATCTGATCCCATCTCTTACCTGTTTTTCCTCCTAAGCCGTGTCCTTATTTGTAACCCCTGGTGCCTCACCGGTGAGTACAGTGTAGGCATTTATTGCTTTCTTCGTAAACAGAATTAAATTCCAAGGGCCTTGGCAAACTGGAGGGGGGCCCAAAAGACCAGAACGGAGACTCTGGGAGCAAGGTGAAAATATGCCACTGGGGAGAATAACGGAAGCACAAAGGAGAGACGGCTGGAGAGTGGCATTGAGCCAGATCTAGTGTCAAGGTGTGCTATGAACTGAATGTTTGTGTATCCAAAATTTGTATATTGAAGCTAGTCATCAGCATGATGATTTTAGGAGGTGGGCACTTTGGCAGGGGAATAGGTAATGAGGGAAATGTCTCCATGAATGACATTAGTATCCTTATAAGATACTTTACCCTGGCTGGGCGCGGTGGCACACACTGCAATTCCAGAACTTTGGGAGGCCAAGGCGGGCAGATCATGAGGACAAGAGATCAAGACCATCCTGGCCAACATGGTGAAACCCCATCTCTGCTAAAAATACAAAAATTAGCTGGGCATGGTGGCACGCGCCTGTAGTCCCAGCTACTCAGGAGGCTGAGGCAGGAGAATCACCTGAACCCGGGAGGCAGAGGTTGCAGTGAGCCAAGATCACACCACTGCACTCCAGCCTGGTGACAGAGTGAGACTTTATCTCAGAAAAAAAAAAAAAGATACTTTACCCCTTCCACTATGTGAGGACACAGTGAGAAGGTGCCACCTGTGAACCAAAAAGCAGGCCCTCACCAGACGCAAATCTCCATGCACCTTGATCTTGGACTTCTCAGCCTCCAGGACTATGAAAAATAAATGTATGGTGTTTACTACCCAGTTTATAGTATTTTGTTATAGCACCACTAATAAACTCAGACAAGGCTGATGCAGAGATAAACATAATGCAACCATTTTTTTTCTGTGCTGTTTTACTACCACAGGCTCTCGGTTTGATTTTATTCATTTCCAATTTCCATCTAAAAGTAGCAGGATCACATGGTGGAAAAAGTCCTGGACTTGGAAATCAGAAAGACCTGGGTTAGAATGCTGGCTCTGATACTCAGAGCTGAACGAACTTGGATAAGTCATTTAATCTTTGGGAATGTCTCCCTCTCTGGATTTGCAAGAGTATTAAGAAATAAATGTCATTGCATTCCAGCCTGAGCAACGAGAGCGAAACTCTGTATCAAAAAAGAAATAAAGAAGTAAATGTGAAAAAAAATCCTTAATATCCCTTAATATCCCAACACAACACACAGCAGTTATTCAGTAAATGTAAATTAAACCTATTCTGTTGGCAGGAACTGACAGACTCTTGATATATGATGTTACATCCTTCTTATTTATTTGTAGCACCAGCTGCTGGAATTAGTCTCATCTGTTATGCCTTTCTTTTAGACTCTTTTTCCACTCCTTCCTTCCTTGAATGTCCTCTTGTCTGATTCTATGGACCCATGGAATCCTTGTGTCAATCTGCTTTTTCTCTTTATCTGCAAGATGCTAAACTTCAACTTTTAGAACACAGAGGAGCGAAAGTGAAGATGGGTAGATTTTTTGTTTGTTTTTTTGACAAAGTCTCAGTCTGTCACCCGGACTGGAGTGCAGTGGCATGATCTCAGCTCGCTGCAACCTCTGCCTCCCAGATTCAAGCAATTCTCATGCCTCAGTCACCCAAGTAGCTAGGATTACAGGCGCCCACCTCCACACCTGGCTAATTTTTGTATTTTAGTAGATGAGGTTTTAGTACCTTGTTGGCCAGGTTGGTCTCAAACTCCTGACCTCAGGTGATCCACCTGTCTTGGCTCCCAAAGTGCTGGGATTACAGGCATGAGCCACTGTGCCCGGCCGGTTGGATATTTTTATCCTGAGAATTGGAGGCACCAATTTGTATATATTAATATATACACTTTCTCTCTTTCACATCAACACACACACACACACACACACACACACACACACACACACACACACACACACATATTTAGGGCCCATGGAGATAGAAAGGAGTGAAAATGGAAAGGAGGTAGTTTTAAAATCCCTGCCCCAGCATTGCTCACTACAAAAGCAGAGCTGCTTCACAAAGCCCCTGGGAAGCCCTGTAAATGTATCTCTCATTGTATGATGTCAGCAGGTTCCCCATCAGGAAGCAGTAAGGGCAGGCGAGGGTTTCAAATTGCCTGGGCTCTCGGGGCACTTGGTGCTTGGCATGGCCTTGATGAGAATGCACATGGCCACCCTCAGGAGCTCTGGCTTCCGACCCACAGGAGGGAAAAAGAGGCTCCAGAATTAGGACTGAACTTAAATTCGGAGAGAAGGGACTGTCTCCAAGACCAGCGAGCATTATCCCAGAGTGACGCGCTTGACAACATTAGAGAAAGTGAGAGCTCCCTCCAGATGCCTCTGTCTGGGTGGCTACTGCAATTTTCTTCAGCTTCCCTCTGAGTTCCAATCCATTGCAGAGCAATTTTCGCCTGAATTAAAACAAAGCCTTTCTTCCAGGATGGTGTCCTCAAAAGGTACACACCTTTTAGAGCCAAAAAAAAAAAAAAAAAAAAAAAAAAAATCTATGTCTGAATTCCACCTCTGCCAGTTAATGCTAGTTAGTTTTAGGAAAATTAGCTAACATCTCTGAGACTGTTTCCTATCTATAAATTGAGAATAATACCTGTTTCACAAAATCTAAAATATTAAATGAGAAACCACATGCGTAACAGGAGCCTGCATTTCTCAGTCATTTCTCATCTATATAGGATACACCCACGTCACAAAACCTCTTTATCTTTTCCAGTTTTTGGAAGAATTTCTGAAGCCTAGGATTCCCTTGTTGACCAAAGGAAATGTGATTTGTGTTTCTGTCACTGATACTACACTGTACCTCCCCTATTATTTCTCCAATGTTGATCTCTCTGACTTATCTTTCCTCTTCAGAAGACAACATGGCCATCCTCGGACCACCCTACTCTGCTGGTCCTTCAAGAACTAGACCCTGAATACTCTCATATCGCTCACCCCTGCTTGCTAACCAAGGAGACCCAAATATTATATACTTGTAAATAAAGACAACAGAGTACGTGAGTAATGCATAATTCTTTGCTTTAACCCTTGCCCTCCTAACCTCCATTCTCTATATAACCATAAAAATACTCCTTTTTTGTGGCTGCATAGGAGTTCATAGCATATAGTTACCACATTTTCTTTATCCATTACACCATGGATGGGTGCCTAGGTCTATTCCATGTCTTTGCTACTGTGAATGGTGCCGCAATATACATACAAGTGCAACTTTCTTTTTGGTAGAACGATTTATTTTCCTTATGGTATATACCCAGCAATGGAATTGCTGAGTCAAGGGGTAGTTCTGTTTTGAGTTATTTGAGAAATTTCCAAACTCCCCTTCGCAAGGGTTGAACTAATTTATATTCCCACCAATGGGGTATAAAAGTTCCCTTTTATTTGTGGAGGTCATTGCCCTAAGCAAATTAAGTCAGGAACAGAAAACCAAATACCGCATGTTCTCACTTATAGTGGGAGCTAAACATTGGGTACCCAGGGACACAAAGACAGGAGCAAAAAGACACTTAGGGCTATTAGAGGGGAGAGGGAGGGCGGTGAGCAAGGGGTTAAAGAACAACCTGTTGGGTACTATACTTAGTACCTGGGTGGTGAGATCAGTTGTACCCCAAACCTCAGCATCACACAATATGCCCATGTAAGTCTGCACATGTACTCCCTGAATCTAAAATAAAGGTTGAAAAAGAGGCTTCTTTTAAAGTTTGTAAAGATCTCACTCCTCTGCTGCAATATTCCAATGACCTCCAATCCCATGAAGAGTAAAAGTAAAGACCTTTAACCCATTTATGGAGGTTATAATCTGTGTGTATGTGTGTGTGTGTGTGAAAAATCAGACCTTGGCAATGACCTTGAGCAGTAGGATATAAATAACTCCCACAAGCTTAGTGTTCCAATAATGGAACATTAGGCATAAATAAGTTAAGCTCCCCTGCAAGGTCCTCTCTTGTTCTTCGCTCTGTTTCCCAGGCTGCCACTTTTTTCTCTGGGTTGGTAAGTAGCTGCTATGAGTGGTATGTAATTCCGTCATTCATTTCACTACCAGATAGACAGAATAATCTTCCTAAATAATCGGTCTCAGCCGGGCGCTGTGGCTCAAGCCTGTAATCCCAGCACTTTGGGAGGCCGAGACAGGCGGATCACAAGGTCAGGAGATCGAGACCATCCTGGCTAACCCGGTAAAACCCCGTCTCTACTAAAAAATACAAAAAACTAGCCGGGCAAGGTGGCGGGAGCCTGTAGTCCCAGCTACTCGGGAGGCTGAGGCAGGAGAATGGCGTGAACCCAGGAGGCAGAGCTTGCAGTGAGCTGAGATCCGGCCACTGCACTCCAGCCTGGGCGACAGAGCGAGACTCTGTCTCAAATAATAATAATAATAATAATAATAATAATAATAATCGGTCTCACTACTTCACTCTTTTCTTAAACACTTTTACTGATTTATTTTTATTTTTTGGGGAATGCTGCAGAAAGTGATTTAGTTCATAAGCTCTTCAGTCAGACGAAATCTTGACTTCACCTCCTGGGATCTCTGTGACCTTAACACACAGATCTCTTTGGCTCACTTTACTAATTAAATCTCTCTTTGGCTCACTTTTGTAATAAAATATGAATAAGCACAACACCTTATGTAAAATCTCTAGTACAGTACCTACTGCCTAGTAAGTAATAAAAAATGACAACTATAATTGCTGAATTATATAACAGGACAGCAGACTCTTGGTAGTATCATGCAAGATCTGTTTTAATATCATTTAAACCTATCTCACTTTCAGATTCATCTGGCATATCTGTCCTAATGGATAGCACTTGCTAGCTATAGTTTTCATAATTACTTAAGGAAAGTATATTTTTCATGATTGCCTTTCCTTAGCATAGCCTGGCCTTCACCTCCATTTCCACCTGGCAAGTTTCTATTCAACCTTCAAGACCCAGTTCAAAAATCGAGTTAAGATGGTAGACTGAGTTCACCTACATTTTATACCTTCTTCACAAAAATCTCTTTGAATAATGGACAATATATTGCTTAAATAAACCAAAACCAATAAATAGTTAACAATGCTGGAAAACGCAAGAGAAGGTCATCAATGGACTGTAATTCTGATGTATATTTAAAATAGAGAAAGTAGTCAGAGTATCTCTACTTCTGGCTATCTGGGGAACTTTTTGAAAAACTTCTGAAGGAAAAAAAAAAACACGCACGTAGAAATGATAGATAAAATGTAACAAACATTCTTTCAGATGCATAGCTGAGCTTCTGAGAAAGAAAGATATATCTTCAGGGACCTAAACAGAGGGACGTGTGAAAATTAAATTTGTAAGCTGCCACCCATGCAGCGACTATCCTGGGAGCATTTGCTGTGCTTACTAGCCAAGAGGTTTGAGTTTTAATGCCTGCCAGGGAAGAAAACAAGGCCTTTTGTCTTTTAAAAATGGAAGTTGGAACCTAGACCCTGCATAAACCTGGAACCCTCAAGGGGTTACACTGCAGGTAAAACGATGTGCTAGAATAATATCTCTCTGTCAACAAAGGAGACTAAAAGGAAAATTGTCTGTCCCAGGATGGGCTTTGGGGGAAAAAAATCTTCCCTGCATATTTATAACCACAGCTCTCTATTATGAGGAATTGGGGTCTAAGAAACCCTAAGCGCATCAGGGCCCCATTTAATAGGAAGGGAAAATACTCTCTGGAGAGAAAGACCTTCCATGCATTCTTCACAGGGCTTTCAAAGCCGAAGAAGCACTGAAAAGGGTATCTAAGTTCAAAAAGAAAAGCATAAAAACAGAATAAATCAAGCCAGAGAACAAGAGTCAGCAGAAAAAACAAACACTAGAATTAGACCCTCAATAACATTGGCTAATAAAATTACTGGATTCAAAATATAAATAAGTTAAAAAAAAAAAGCAGAAGTAAAGCCATAAGAAATCAACCATATGCAATAAAAAATATAAAGTAGGACCTCAACAAAAAGAAACCAAGGAGACTGATTAAAAAATGGGCCAAAGACCTTAACAGACATCTCACCAAGGAATGAATATATATATATAATAAAATGTGAAAAGATTCTCCATATTGCATGCCATCATATAAATACAAATTAAAACAACGAGATGCCACTACACGGCTATTGGAATGGCCAAAATCCAGAACACTGACAACTTCTAGGAGGAATTTACAATGGACCTGCATTAAAATTCCTAGGAAAGAAATCGAGAGAAAGGGGATTTGGCAATTAAAGATATGATGGGCAATGATTTTCTACAGTCAATGAAGGAATCATGCTTTCAGATTTAGAAAGCACAATAAATACTAAATAAAATCTGGGTATTTAAAATTTTCGTATTTCGATATTTTCAAAATCTACATTTGAACATGTTGCTGTAATACTGGAAAGCCCAAAAATAGAGAGAATTTAGTGTAGCAGGTAAGAAGAAAAGAGAGGAAACAGCTTTCAAATTAAAACTTCTAAGACTGTTTTTCAGAAAAACAAAACTAAAGTTTTAAAAAGCCCCTTACTAAATTAGTATCTAAGATACATACATCAAGAAGAAGAAACTCGGGTCCAGAGGGAGGACATGGAGACAAGAAAGGACACTCAGCAAAGCAAAAAATAAATGTATAGATTTTTATAAATATTATTTATATGAAACAATGGTAATAACAATGACTACCTTACAAGGGTGTTCATAACAAGTTAGAAATAAAAACCTACTAGGTAATAATTTAAATCATGTGAGTATATGATCATGACATTTTTGTAAGTTTCTTGTATAGTTCTGATAGAGATTAAATTTTAAAGATTAATCCCCAAAATGTAGAAATTTAGTGTATAACATATAAAAGTGAAAAAAGAAAACTATTTGATCAGTTAAAAATAAGCCAGGAAAAGAGAAAAGTAAGTATATATAAATATATAATAGGTAAATTAGAAAGCAAAAAAGTAGACATAAATATATGTTCATATATATGACATTTGTACACACATACACACACATATCTGCATGCAAATGTTTACAATATTGTATATAATATATATTTACATACATACAGATTTTTTTTTTTTTCCAACGAACTCTGAACTTTTTATTGGCCTCCTGCTCCCCAAAGGGTACCCCGCTTCTGCTGGCTTAATGCCTCAGAACTTTGGTGTCGTTGGTCTCAGACACCACTTTGCCATCCACTATCCGGCGGGTGGTGGTCTTTTGGATGGTTTGCATGGAGTTGCTGCTGTCCAAGGCATCACCAAGATTGAATTCCTCGCCATCTTCCAGCAGGCGGCGGTAGGTGGCGATCTCAGCTTCCAGCTTGACCTTGATGTTCAGCAGGGCCTCATACTCCTGGGCCTGTCGCTGTCCCTCTGCCCGGGTCTGTGCCAGCTCTGACTCCAGGTGCAGCAGGATCCCATTGAGCTGCTCCATCTGTAGGGCGTAGCGGGCCTCCACCTCCCTCAGGCTGTTCTCCAAGCTGGCCTTCAGATTTCTCATGGAGTCCAGGTCGATCTCCAAGGACTGAACTGTACGTCTCAGCTCTGTGAGCGTCGTCTCAGCAGCTCCAACCTCGGCGGACTGTGTGGTGACCACTGTGGTGCTCTCCTCAATCTGCTGAGACCAGTACTTGTCTAGCTCCTCTCGGTTCTTCCGAGCCAGCTCGTCATATTGGGCCCGGATGTCTGCCATGATCTTGGCAAGGTCCTGAGATTTGGGGGCATCTACCTCCACGGTCAACCCAGAGCTGGCAATCTGGGCTTGTAGGCCTTTTACTTCCTCTTCGTGGTTCTTCTTCATGAAGAGCAGCTCCTCCTTTAGAGCCTCAATCTCTGTCTCCAGCTGCAGTCGAGTGACATTGGTGTCATCAATGACTTTGCGGAGCCCATGGATGTCGTTCTCCACAGACTGGCGCATGGCCAGCTCTGTCTCATACTTGACTCTAAAGTCATCAGCAGCAAGACGGGCATTGTCAATCTGCAGAACGATGCGGGCATTGTCCACAGTATTTGCGAAGATCTGAGCTCTCAGGTCCTCGATGATCTTGAAGTAATGGCTCCAGTCTCTGACCTGGGGTCCCTTCTTCTCCAAGTGCTCCCGGATTTTGCTCTCCAGCCTCCGGTTCTCGGTCTCCAGGCTCCTCACTCTGTCCAGGTAAGAGGCCAGGCGGTCGTTCAGGCTTTGCATGGTCTCCTTCTCGTTCTGGATGCCTCCCATTCCTGCCAGACCCCCGGCCATCCCTGAGGCCAGGCCCCCGGACCCCATGCCGCCCCGGAAGCTGGTGGAGCGGGACACGGAGATCCGGGAACCAGAACCCCCGGCGCCTGCATAGACACTGGCCGCGCTGCTGACCGGCCGGGCGCCGTAGCTGGGCGCCTGGACAGAGCCCAGGGACCGGTAGTTGGTAGAGAAGGTGGAGCGAGTGGTGAAGCTCATGCTGTATGGGAGGAAGGCGAGAGGACAGGACTGAGGCTTTGCCGACATACATACAGATTTTTAAAACTCAGTGTTATATATTATGCCTCCCAAAATTCATATGTTGAAGTCCTAAGCCCCAGTATCTCAGAATCTAAACTTATTTGGAAATAGGGTTATTGTAGAGGTAATAAGTTAAGATGAGGTCATACCAGTGTAGGGCAGGCCCCTAATCCAACATGACTAGTGGCCTTAGGAAAAGGATAAATATGGGCATGGAGAGACATACACACAGGGAGAACACCATGAAAAGATGAAGCTGGAGATCAGGCTGATGCCTCCATAAACAAAAGAACTCCCAAGATTGCCAGAAACACCCCAGGAACTAGACAACTGGCGTAGAGAAGACATTTCCTCACAGACATCTAAAGGAACCGATGCTACTGACACCTTGATCTCAGACTTCCAGCCTCTAAAAGTGTGAGACAATAAATTTCTGTGTTTAACTCATACATGCAGTTTTTGGTACTGTGTTATGGCAGCCCTAGCAAAATAATATATTTGGTAAATAACGAAATGAAGGCAAAAAATAAAGATGTTCTTTGAAACCAATGAGAAAGAAGACACAATGTACCAGAATCTCTGGGACATATTTAAAGCAGTTTGTAAAGGGAAATTTATAGCACTAAATGCCCACAAGAGAAAGCAGGAAAGATCTAAAATTGACACTCTAACATCAAAATTAAAAGAACTAGAGAAGCAACAGCAAACAAATTCAAAATCTAGCAGAAGACAAGAAATAACTAAGATCAGAGCAGAACTGAAGGAGATAGACACAAAAAACCCTTCAAAAAATCAATGAACTCACTTACATGTGTTTTACAAGACAAATATTTAAAAGATAAAGATAAAAAATGTTGAAAGTAAAATAATTGGAATAAAGATTTATAAGATAAATTCTGGAAAAAGGAAACCTGGTGCATATAGTCATATCAGAAATAAAATGCTAACCTCAAAACCAAAGCTTTGTGGTGATAAAATACAGCATTATATTATCATTAAAAAAATGAACTTTACCAGGAAAATATGGTAGTCCTGAACCTGCATGTGTATTACATGGCTATGTGCACACTACATATAGGCACATACATCTATATATAACTTATAATAGAAAAATAAACAGAATGACAACATTAAATTGAAAAATTTAAAATTATTGTGGATAGCAGTAAGATAATTTAGTTAACTACTCTCAGTATTCAATAGAAATAAACAGAATGACATTACATTGAAAAATTCAAAATTATTGTGGACAGCAGTAAGATTATTTAGTACACCACTCTCAGTATTCAATAGAAAAAGCAGACCAAAAAAAAAAAAAAAAATCTAAGGATTTAAAACAATAGAATAGCACAATTGACAAGTGGGTTGAGCAACTCTCGTTGCCCAGGCTGAAGTTGCAGTGCCATTGTACTCCAGCCTGGGCAACGAGAGTGAAACTCCATCTAAAGAAAAGAAAAAGAAAATGAAAAAAGCAAAGGGGAAAAGAAAGAGAGAGAGAGAGAGAAAGAAGGAAGAAAGAAAATAAAAGAAAAAAGTTAACCAATAAAATGCTAATTCACAGAAGAGATAGAATATTCAACAAAAACAAGAAAAGATACTGTATCTTACCAATGCTCAGGAGAATGGAAATTAAAACTGCAACGAGATACCATTTTATACTTGCCAGTCAAGCAAAATTTAGAAAGTATGATTACACTAAATATTGTGAGAATGTAGAAAAATGTTAACTGTGGTAGGACTGTTGTTATTGTTCCAATCTCTTTATAACAAGGTAGTAATATCTATTATAGCTTAAGATGAACATACTGGATGACCCAGCAATTCAGCTTATGGTTATAAATCATAGGAAAACAAAAAAAAATTAGAGAAAGAAAAACAAAGCGGAATGGATTATTGTAAAGGGAAAACGAGGACACAGAAAATTCACTTTGGGGAGAAGCGACTACTGAAGTTAAAGTTAGCATTCTCACGGATCTCCAGAGAAATAACCAAGCTAAGAGTCACCAAATAAAAGAACTGGAGAACAATATGGGGAAATCATCAGAGAAATTAATTAAAGGACTAAATTTGAAGCAGCTGCTGCATTGAACTTCTCTCCCTTCTCCATATTTAACATCTGGTGGCAACTGCATTTGCCCTTGAGAAAAAGCCCTAAGAACTAATATATAAACAAAGTGAATAACTTTTCTTGGAAAGGCTCTTAGCATGAGTGTTGACACTGAGGAAACAGACATTATAGAGCTGGTAAATTTGTAAGAATATAAAGATTACTTCTGTACATATAGAAGGTTTTATTTTTG
Organism: Chlorocebus sabaeus; assembly: GCF_047675955.1. Lineage (NCBI taxonomy): Eukaryota > Metazoa > Chordata > Mammalia > Primates > Cercopithecidae > Chlorocebus > Chlorocebus sabaeus. The sequence continues at coordinate 16,274,711 of NC_132922.1, forward strand.
AAACAGCTGCAGTCAATCTCCAACAAAGTAGTCAGAAGTGTACTTAACTTGCGAGATTTAAGGAATATGTCTCATGTCCAGATAAACAAGATAGAACACTGAAGATAAACACAAAATCTCTGGATGTGCATCCTTCCTTTCATTTGTAATTACTAGTAACATGCTCTTGTAATATCTAGGTACACTGGATTTGGATTCATGACAAATAAACAGAGATATGCATTCCAACTAATAAAGTGTGTTCCAGCTTCCAATATTGTTCAGTCTAGCTTTTAATTACAAATAGGAGCAGCCAATAATCATCAAATATTTGGAAAACCAGGCACCTTGAAAGACACATTAGACTAAATATTCAGAAAAGTTAGTGCCCTCCCCAAAATAAATTTAACTTATGATACAGAAAAAACTACTTCAGAATAAATATCTTCAGGCAGATTTTAAAACTGGCTGCTATGAATCAGAACCATATTTCTGGAACTTATAGGATAATAAGGAAAAATAAAAATGAATAAATAGCAGAATGAAAATAACTGAAGAGTCAATTAATGAACTGAAAGATTGAACAAAGTAATTAGCCTAGGAATGTAATGTAATAAGACAAATAGATGAAAAGTATGAGAGAAGAGCTAAGAATTGTGAAGAATGGATGGAAAAATTCCAATTTGCCCCTTAACATTTCCAGAAGAAACAGTCATGCAAAAGGGGGTGTGGTAGGGAGAATAATGGGCTACCAAATATGTTTATGTCCATATCTCCCAAACCTGTTACTATATTAGCTTACATAGTATGACAGGCTGAATAATGGTCTCCAAAATATGCCCACAGTATAATCCTTAGAACCTGTGAAATGTTTCCTTATCAAGAGGGTATTTGCAGATGTGATTGAGTTAAGGATCTTGAGGTGAGAGGTGAGGAGATTATCTAGGTGAGCTGGATGTATTTTCAGTGGTTCTTATAATAGGAATGCAGGAGTCAGAAGCAAAGGAGGTGATCTGACTAAGGAAGCAGAGATTAGAGTGATGTGGCCAGGAGCCAAGGAATGTGGAAGCTTCAGAAGCTGAAAGAGGCAAAGAACAGATTTTCCTCTGGTGCCCCCAGAAAGAACCAGCCCTGAGGACATCTGGATTTTAGCCCTTTAAGATTCTTTTTGGCTTTCTGACCTCCATAACTGTAACAGAATAAACTGTGTTGTGTTAAGCCACCAAATTTGCAGTAATTTGCCCAGCAGTAATAGGAAACCAATGCACGTGGCACAGGTGAATTAAATTTACAGGTGGAATTACAGTTGCTAATCAGCTGATCTTAAACATTTGAAAACTAATTTGATTCACCATATTAACAGTCTGAAAATGAAAAATCATATGATAATCTCAAAAGAATAAGAAAAAAACATTGCAAAATCCTGTATCCATTCCTGATTAAAAATCTCACTCAGCAAACTAGAAATAAGAATGAACCTCTTTAGTCTGATAATGGGTATCTACAAAAAAATCTACAAGTAATGGTGAAAGATTAAATAATTTTCCTCCAAAATAAAACAATAAGATAAAGCTGTCCATTCTCAACACTTCTACTCATCATTGCATTGGAATTTCTAGTCAGTGTAATAAGGCGAGAAGAGGAAAAAGGAATTAAAAGGAATCCTGCTCAGAGATAAAAAAGTAATAAACTGTCTGAATTCACAGATAACATAATCATGTACATTTTAAAAAATCACATGAACTGTACAAAAAACTACCTGGACAAATACGTAATTTTAGCAACGTTTCAGGATACAACATCAATATACAAAATCAATTATATTTCTATATACCAGTAATAAACAATCAAAATGTAAATTTACAGAAATAATACAATTTTCAAGGGCATAAAAATATAAAATACTTAAAAATAAAACTAGCAAAAGGTGTTCAAAATATATACGTGGAAAACTGAAACCTTGTGAAGAAAAAATAGAGGAGCTAAATAATTATAGAGATGTGTTAGAGTCATAGGTTGGAAAATCCAGTAACTCAAAACTTGTCAGATTGCCCCCAAATTGATGTAGAAATACAACAAATCCCAATAAAAATGATTATTCTTTTGGTATAAATTCATTGGTTGATTCTAACCTTCGTATAGAAATGCAAAGAAACAAGTAGTCAAAATCAGTTTGAAAAAAATGTGTGAAGGATTTAAACTATCTGATATCATGACTTACTGTAAGTCTACAGAAATCAGGATGGTATGGTGATGGCCTAAGATGAACAAATAGATTAATGGATCGAAATACATTTTCCAGAAATAGACCTACACTTATATGATCAACTGATTTTCAACAAAGGTACAGAAAGCAATTAAGTGTACAAAGTGAAGATTTTTCAACAAGTGGTACAAGAGCAATTGAATTATCTATCAATCTAAAAAGTTTCTAATCATATTTTGAACCATCTACAAAATTTTCTCTAGAAGAATAGACATAAATAAAAAACCTAACACTGTAACATTTATAGAAGACAATATTAAAAAATTATTTGTGATACTGAGTGAGGCAAATATTTCTTAGATAGAAACCTAAATAATGATTCAAGAAATAAAATATTGATAAGTTGAACCTAATTAAAATTAAGTCCTTCTCTTTAAAAGACACTTTTTAAGACGAGAAAAAGACAAGTAACTTACTGGAAGTAAATATTAGCAAACTACATATCTGATAAAACGACTTGTATTTAGAACATATAAAGAACTCTCAATACTTATTAGTAATTTTTTAAAAACTCAGTAAATTAACAGCAAAAGATTTACCAGGCATTTGATCAAAGAAGATACATAATGCAAATGAGCGTTACATATAAAATGGTGTGTAAATACATAAAATGGTATGTATCAGTGGTTACGAAGGAAGTGCAAGATATGAGCAATGAGATACCACTACATATGTATTAGAATATTAAAAATTAAGAAGACTGACCTTACCAAGTGTTGGTAATGATATAGAGCATCTCAAACCCTCTTACACTGCTGGTGGCAATATAAAATCGTACAATAATTTTGGAAAACAGATTAGCAGTCTCTCAAAACTCTATACAGACACTATCCATATGAACAAAGCATTCCATTCTGATATGGTTTGTCTGTGTCCCCACTCAAACCTCATCTTGAATTTTAGTTCCCATAATCCCCACATGTCACGGGAGGGACCCAGTGGGAAGTAATTTAATAATGGAGGCAGTTACCCTCATGCTGTTCTCATGATAGTGAGTTCTCACGAGATCTGATGGTTTTACAAGGGACTCTTCCCCCCTTTTCTCAGCACTTGTCCTTGCTGCCACCATGTGCAGACGGGTGTGTTTGCTTCCTCTTCTGCCATGACTGTAAGTTTCCTGAGGCCTCACCAGCCATGCTGAACTGTGAGTTAATTAAACCTCTTTCCTTTATAAATGACTAAATGACCCAGTCTCAGGTATGTCTTTATTAGCAGTGTGATAACAGACTAATACATATTCCTAGGCATTTACCCAATAGAAATAAAAGCATATGACCATACAAAGATTTGTACACTAACGTTAGTAGCAGCTTTATTTGTAATCCTCTCAAACTAATAACAACCTAAATATTCATCAATAGGTGGATATAAAATTGTTTACCCATACAAATTAATACAGCTCAACATAAGGATTAAACTATTGATACATGCAACAACATGGATAAATTTCAAAATAATTGTGCTGAGTGAAAAAAAAGGCTGAAAAAATGATGGTACATGTTGTATGATTCCATTTATATAAAACTCTAGAAATGCAAATTAATGTATAGTGAGAGAAAGTGGATCAGTGGCTGCCTGGAGATGAAGTATAGGAGTGGGGCATTACCAATGGGGCATTAATGAACTTTTGGAGACAGTCTGTGTTTATTTTCTTGATTGTTATGATGATTTCATGGTTGTACACATAGGTTAAAACTTATCAAAATGTGCACTTTAAATACATTTTATTGTATGTCAGTTGTACCATAGTGAAACTGTTTAAATAACTTAAAAATAATAATCACCATGAATTTTAGCCTATTGAATACAAATTTTTCTTAAAAATTAATTATAAATAAATAGCAAATCTAAATATGTAAGACAAAACCATAAAATTTCTAGAGAAAAACATAGAAAATATCTTTATGACATTGGGAAAGACAACATTTTGTTAAGCTCTTTTGATACAAAGAAATTGTACTGGATAAAGTTGGCAAATTTGATTAAGTTAAAATTAACTTATGTTAATTAAAAGACAATATTTATTTATTTATTTATTTATTTTTTATTTTTTTTATTTTTTATTTTTATTTTTTTTTATTTTTTTTTAAAATTTATTTATTATTATTAAACTTCAAGTTGTAGGGTACATGTGCACAACGTGCAGGTTTGCTACATATGTATACTTGTGCCATGTTGGTGTGCTGCACCCATCAACTCGTCATTTACATCAGGTATAACTCCCAATGCAATCCCTCCCCCCTCCCCCCTCCCCATGATAGGCCCCGGTGTGTGATGTTCCCCTTCCCAAGTCCAAGTGATCTCATTGTTCAGTTCCCGCCTATGAGTGAGAACATGCGGTGTTTGGTTTTCTGTTCTTGTGATAGTTTGCTGAGAATGATGGTTTCCAGCTGCATCCATGTCCCTACAAAGGACACAAACTCATCCTTTTTTATGGCTGCATAGTATTCCATGGTGTATATGTGCCACATTTTCTTAATCCAATCTGTCACTGATGGACATTTGGGTTGATTCCAAGTCTTTGCTATTGTGAATAGTGCTGCAATAAACATACGTGTGCATGTGTCTTTATAGCAGCATAATTTATAATCCTTTGGGTATATACCCAGTAATGGGATGGCTGGGTCATATGGTACATCTAGTTCTAGATCCTTGAGGAATCGCCATACTGTTTTCCATAATGGTTGAACTAGTTTACACTCCCACCAACAGTGTAAAAGTGTTCCTATTTCTCCACATCCTCTCCAGCACCTGTTGTTTCCCGACTTTTGAATGATCGCCATTCTAACTGGTGTGAGATGGTATCTCATTGTGGTTTTGATTTGCATTTCTCTGATGGCCAGTGATGATGAGCATTTTTTCATGTGTCTGTTGGCTGTATGAATGTCTTCTTTTGAGAAATGTCTGTTCATATCCTTTGCCCACTTTTTGATGGGGTTGTTTGTTTTTTTCTTGTAAATTTGTTTGAGTTCTTTGTAGGTTCTGGATATTAGCCCTTTGTCAGATGAGTAGATTGCAAAAATTTTCTCCCATTCTGTAGGTTGCCTGTTCACTCTGATGGTAGTTTCTTTTGCTGTGCAGAAGCTCTTTAGTTTAATGAGATCCCTTTTGTCAATTTTGGCTGTTGCTGCCGTTGCTTTTGGTGTTTTAGACATGAAGTCTTTGCCCATGCCTATGTCCTGAATGGTACTACCTAGGTTTTCCTCTAGGATTTTTATGGTATTAGGTCTAACATTTAAGTCTCTAATCCATCTTGAATTAATTTTTGTATAAGGAGTAAGGAAAGGATCCAGTTTCAGCTTTCTACTTATGGCTAGCCAATTTTCCCAGCACCATTTATTAAATAGGGAATCCTTTCCCCATTTCTTGTTTCTCTCAGGTTTGTCAAAGATCAGATGGCTGTAGATGTGTGGTATTATTTCTGAGGACTCTGTTCTGTTCCATTGGTCTATATCTCTGTTTTGGTACCAGTACCATGCTGTTTTGGTTACTGTAGCCTTGTAGTATAGTTTGAAGTCAGGTAGCATGATGCCTCCAGCTTTGTTCTTTTGACTTAGGATTGTCTTGGAGATGCGGGCTCTTTTTTGGTTCCATATGAACTTTAAAGCAGTTTTTTCCAATTCTGTGAAGAAGCTCATTGGTAGCTTGATGGGGATGGCATTGAATCTATAAATTACCTTGGGCAGTATGGCCATTTTCACGATATTGATTCTTCCTATCCATGAGCATGGTATGTTCTTCCATTTGTTTGTGTCCTCTTTGATTTCACTGAGCAGTGGTTTGTAGTTCTCCTTGAAGAGGTCCTTTACATCCCTTGTAAGTTGGATTCCTAGGTATTTTATTCTCTTTGAAGCAATTGTGAATGGAAGTTCATTCCTGATTTGGCTCTCTGTTTGACTGTCACTGGTGTATAAGAATGCTTGTGATTTTTGCACATTAATTTTGTATCCTGAGACTTTGCTGAAGTTGCTTATCAGCTTAAGGAGATTTTGGGCTGAGACAATGGGGTTTTCTAAATATACAATCATGTCGTCTGCAAACAGGGACAATTTGACTTCTTCTTTTCCTAACTGAATCCCCTTGATTTCTTTCTCTTGCCTGATTGCCCTAGCCAGAACTTCCAACACTATGTTGAATAGGAGTGGTGAGAGAGGGCATCCCTGTCTTGTGCCAGTTTTCAAAGGGAATTTTTCCAGTTTTTGCCCATTCAGTATGATATTGGCTGTGGGTTTGTCATAAATAGCTCTTATTATTTTGAGGTACGTTCCATCAATACCGAATTTATTGAGCGTTTTTAGCATGAAGGGCTGTTGAATTTTGTCAAAGGCCTTTTCTGCATCTATTGAGATAATGATGTGGTTCTTGTCTTTGGTTCTGTTTATATGCTGGATTATGTTTATTGATTTGCGAATGTTGAACCAGCCTTGCATCCCAGGGATGAAGCCCACTTGATCATGGTGGATAAGCTTTTTGATGTGCTGCTGAATCCGGTTTGCCAGTATTTTATTGAGGATTTTTGCATCGATGTTCATCAGGGATATTGGTCTAAAATTCTCTTTTTTTGTTGTGTCTCTGCCAGGCTTTGGTATCAGGATGATGTTGGCCTCATAAAATGAGTTAGGGAGGATTCCCTCTTTTTCTATTGATTGGAATAGTTTCAGAAGGAATGGTACCAGCTCCTCCTTGTACCTCTGGTAGAATTCAGCTGTGAATCCATCTGGTCCTGGACTTTTTTTGGTTGGTAGGCTATTAATTATTGCCTCAATTTCAGAGCCTACTATTGGTCTATTCAGGGATTCAACTTCTTCCTGGTTTAGTCTTGGAAGAGTGTAAGTGTCCAGGAAATTATCCATTTCTTCTAGATTTTCCAGTTTATTTGCGTAGAGGTGTTTATAGTATTCTCTGATGGTAGTTTGTATTTCTGTGGGGTCGGTGGTGATATCCCCTTTATCATTTTTAATTGCGTCGATTTGATTCTTCTCTCTTTTCTTCTTTATTAGTCTTGCTAGTGGTCTGTCAATTTTGTTGATCTTTTCAAAAAACCAACTCCTGGATTCATTGATTTTTTGGAGGGTTTTTTGTGTCTCTATCTCCTTCAGTTCTGCTCTGATCTTAGTTATTTCTTGCCTTCTGCTAGCTTTCGAATGTGCTTGCTCTTGCTTCTCTAGTTCTTTTAATTGTGATGTTAGAGTGTCAATTTTAGATCTTTCCTGCTTTCTCTTGTGGGCATTTAGTGCTATAAATTTCCCTCTACACACTGCTTTAAATGTGTCCCAGAGATTCTGGTATGTTGTATCTTTGTTCTCATTGGTTTCAAAGAACATCTTTATTTCTGCCTTCATTTCGTTATGTACCCAGTAGTCATTCAGGAGCAGGTTGTTCAGTTTCCATGTAGTTGAGCGGTTTTGATTGAGTTTCTTAGTACTGAGTTCTAATTTGATTGCACTGTGGTCTGAGAGACAGTTTGTTATAATTTCTGTTCTTGTCCATTTGCTGAGGAGTGCTTTACTTCCAATTACGTGGTCAATTTTGGAGTAAGTACGATGTGGTGCTGAGAAGAATGTATATTCTGTTGATTTGGGGTGGAGAGTTCTATAGATGAAAGACAATATTTAAAAAGTAAAAAGGCAAGGCACAGAGTGAGAATGGATAGGTAGATAAATCCAAATAAAGGACTTATGTCCCAAATATAGGGAAAACTCCTACAAAGTACTAAGAAAAAGATAAATACCGCAATTTAAAAATGGGAAAATTATTTTTAATGGCACTTCACAAAATAGGTTATAAAAATGGCCATTAAACTATGAATAAAAGATGCACAATCATGTTAGTGGTTAAGGAAATAGGCATTAAAAGCACAGTAAGATACCTATCAGAATGACTAAAATACATACATACTCACAAGAATGACTAAAATGAAAAGTCTGAAAATACCAAAGGTTGACAAGGAGCTCAACCTCTGCTAAAACTGAATATAAGTAATCCCCATGACCAAGCAATTCCATTCAATAGAAATACATTTATAAAGTCAAGAACAAATGCTGGAAAAAAACTAAATATGTATCAAAAATAAACTGTATAAATTGTAATGTATCTATACAGTGGTATATTATAAAGTCATGAAAAAGAACACACTATTATTACATGCAGGAATACAGATGAATCTCACAAACATAATGTTGAGAAAAACAAAAGCCAGGCACTACAGAGTATATTTGGAAGAGTACCATTTACCTAAAACCAAAGATAAAAGCAAAACGAATCTGAGGTCCCCCTGAATCAGACTGTGGTTTCCTTGTTTGGGGGCAACTAGTGAGAGGCTGTGGCACAGGCAGGTTTCTTGGGTGCTGGTAAGGTTCTATTTTTTAATTTTAGTGGAATCACAAAGATGTATTCACATTGTGAAAATTACTGAATTTATGCTATGTGTACATTTCTGTGTGCATATTATCCTTCGGTGTAATCTATTTTTAAAGGAATAGGAAACTTATGTTAATATATTTCTGAGTTACTTTATATGAAAATAAACATGAAAGAAGAATTGCATAGAGGGAAAGAATAATCTATGTCATTGTTACCTTATAAATGAATACAAAGTCTCAGAAAAAATAAATAAGAAAACCCTGTGAGGGTGGAGTGAGGAATAGGAAATGAGTAGTGAATGGATAAAAGACAGAGTTGGGAGAGATAATTTTCAAGGCTTTGAAAAACAAATGAAGTTAAAAAAATCTGAAAGTTGCAAAAATAAAACACAAATGAAAGAAAGTGAAAAAAGGAAGGAGGCTAGGTGGAAGGAAAAGAGATCTTTGTCTACTCCTAAAGATGACTGAACACAGACCACGTGATTTCTCAAAAGGACACCAAGGTGAAGACTCTCTGAAAAGAGCAGGGAATCATGTTAGGGTCTGAGAGTGAGAAAGTTGATAGGTATCAAGGAAATCTGTACAATGTAGAAATTCCTGAGTTAAAACACTGCTTACACACTGAAAAGTTAATTTTTCTTGCAAAGCAAGAAATCTGCAGTGGGTGGTTGCTGGTGTAGAGTCAAAAATACAAGGATGTCTGGATTGTGTTTCTGGGTTCTCATGGCTCTCAGCATCTTCAAATTGTCTTGTGGTTTCAAGAAGGCATCTGTACCTTTGGAATTCATGTCCAACATCCACAGAGGAAGAAGAGAGAAAGACAAAGGATTCGAAGTCTATATTTTGGTCAGGTATCTCCCCTTTAAATGGTTGCCTGGAGGCTCTTCCTGTGACTTGGGTGTGGCTAGAACTTTGTCACATAGCCACATATGGCTGCATGATAACCACAGAGATGCAGATGCTGCATAGGATTGAGTCAATTAACGTACGGTCTGCCACTGCATTGAATACCACACCTAATTGGTCGGTTTGAGCCTGTGTCTGGTCTTTTGGACTGGAATTCATCCTTGCTTAAAGCTTAATCTCTTCAGTATGACATCTAAGTCTTTGATAATCTGGATCCTATTTTCCTCTTTGTCCTCATGTTCTACTACCCTCTGATTGATACATGTTACAGTTTGAATATGTGTAGCCTCTGAATCTCATGCTGAAATTTAATTCCCAATGTTGGAGGGAGGACTTAGTGGGAGATGTTTAGGTCATGAGAGCAGATCCCTCACGGATGGCTTGGTGCATCATAGTAATGCGTGAATTATCACTGTATTAGTTCCTGTAAGAAATGATTGCTAAAAAGAACCTGGCCCCTCCCTCACCCTTCTCTCTCTTCCTTCTTCTCTCCCCACGTGATGCCTCTTCTTTTCACCTTCCACCATGAGTAGAAGCTTTCTGAAGCCCTCATCAGAAGTGTGATGCCATGCTTCATACATGTCTGCTGATGCCATGCTTCTCATACAACCTGAAGAAACTATGAGCCAAATAAACCTCTTTTATTTACAAATTACTCAACCTCATGTATGCCTTTCTAGTAATACAAATGGCCTAAAACAGAAAATTTGTAAGAAGGAGTGCAGTTTTGTCATAAAGGTACCTGAAGATGTGGAAGTGGCTTTGGAACTGGGTAATGAGCAGCAATTCGAAGAATTTGGAGGACTCAGAAGATGACAAGAAGATGAGAGAATGTTTGAAACTTGTTAGAGAATGATTAGGTGCTTGTGACCAAAATCCAATAGAAATATGGACAGTAAAAGCCATGCTGATGAGGCCTTAGACGAAAATGGGGAACTCATTGGGAACGGAAACAAAGGTCACCCTTGTTACACCACAGCAAAGAACGTGGCTGCGTTGTGTCCATCTCCTAAGACTTTGTGGAAAGCTAAACTTAAGAGTGATGATCTGGGGCATCTGGTGGAAGACATTTCTAACCAGCAAAGTATTGAGGAAGTGGTCTGGCTGCTTCTAATAGTCTGTAATCAGATGTGAGAGCACAGGGATGATGTAAAGTTTGAACATACAATTAAAAAGGAAGCAGAGCGGCCGGGTGCCGTGGCTCACGCCTGTAATCCCAGCACTTTGGGAGGCTGAGGTGGGCGGATCACGAGGTCAGAAGATCGAGATCATCCTGGTTAACACAGTGAAACCCCGTTTCTACTAAAAATACAAAAAATTAGCTGGGCATGGTGGCAGGCACCTGTAGTCCCAGCTACTTGGGAGGCTGAGACAGGAGGGTGTGAACCCGGGAGGCGGAGCTTGCAGTGAGCTGAGATTGTGCCACTGCACTCCAGTCTGGGTGACAAAGTGAGAGTCTGTCTCAAAAAAAAAAAAAAAAAAAAAAAGGAAGCAGAGTAAAAACATTTGGAAAATTTTCAGCCTGGTCATGTGGTAAAGAAGGAAACAGCATTTTCAGTATAGGAATTCAAAAGTGTAGCCTGGCTGTGAGGAGCACCCTGACTAGCCTGCCCTGCTTCCTGCTCCATGTTAGCCCCCTTTGTTCCTGTCCCCAAGACTAGCCTCTCAGCCTCATTCTAATCCAGGGAGGCCCCATGAACCTTACATTGAATCCCTGTTTTGTTAAGTTACCCAGAATTGGTTTCCATCGCTGTCAAACAAATACTTCAACTGATATGTAAGCCGTTTCCGTATGCTGAACATAAAAATGCCCATTCTTTAACACGGAACTCCTGTTCTATTGCTCATCTTTGTTTTTCCCCTGCTTCTGCCCCCTTTTCCTTATCAGTTACTAAGATCTCTGCCTTCTCTTACCCTTTCTAAGGGAGGAAAAGAAAGGGGTGATAAATCCAGGATAAACAAAACTATTTATAAGTATAACCTTAAAGGTAGCCCCCTGCAGAAGAAAAAGAAATCATAACTGTATGGTGTTGAATTCTATTGTGTTCATTTAACAGTTCTTTACTGAGCTGTATGCTAGGCACTATGCTGGCATGGGGGATGCAAATGAACAAAAATAAGCAGATAAGCTTTTCCTGGAGCAGTTCACAGTCTACCCTCACTAGACAGGTTAAAACTGAAGTCATATTGGCAGTATAGTATCCTCATGTTTTATGATATTTTGCATTATGTGTATCAGGCACTTTGCTATAAAAATATTAACAAAGTATCATTTTATATGCAAAAAAAATATGACCTGAGAGGAACAGCTCATTGAAAAGATTGTACAACTAAAGGGAAGCCAGGTGCTAATAGTCAAGGCAAGGGGAGCAAGTCCCCAAAGGTATTTCAGAAATCTTCCAGGCAGCCCCTTTCATCACAGGCACAGAGGCCTAGTAAGAAAGAATGGTTTCAGGGGCCAGGCCCTGTGCTGTCTTGGGAACTGCTCCCTGCATCCCAGCTACTCCAGCTCCAGCTATGGCTCACATGACCACAGGTACTACCTTGACAGCTTCCATGTGATGTTAAGTCTGGAGGTGCACAGAATGTAAAAACCATGGAGACTTGACAGCTTCCATCTAGATTTCACAGAATGTATCAGAAAGCCTGGGTCTCCAGGCAGAAGCCTGCCACAGGGGCAGAGCCCATACAGAGAGGCTCTACTAAGGCAGTAGCAAGGGGAAATATTGGATTAGAACTCCTACAGAGAGACCATACTAAGACAATGCCAAGGAGAAATGTGGGGTTGGAGCCCCCTCAGAGAGTACCCACTGGGGCACAGCCTAGTGGCGATGTGAAGATAAGACCACTTCCCTTGAGCCTCCCGGAATGGGAGCGCCACTGGCAGCATGCACCCTTAGTCTGGAAACCCACAGACATTGAACTCCAACCCGTGAGAGCAGCCATGTGAGCTGGACCCTGCAAAGCCACCAGGACAGAGCTGCTTGAGGCTTCGGTGGCCCAACACTTGTACCAGTATGCCCTAGATGGGACATGGAACGTGGAGTCAAAGATTATTTGGGAGATTTAACTTTTAATGTCTGCCCTGCTGGGTTTCTGACATGTTTGGGGTATGTTACGCATTTCTTTTGGCCCATTTCTCCCTTTTGGAATGGAAGTGTTTACCCAACGCCTGTACCACCACTGCATCTTAGAAATATCTAAGAGTTTTATCTTAGAGTTTCAGATGAGACTTTGGCCTTTGGACTTCTGAGTTGGTGCTGGAATGAGTCAAGACTCTGGGGGAATATTGAGATGGAATGATTGTGTTTTGAATGTGAGAAGGACATGAGATTTGGGGTGCCAGGGGTGAAAATATGTAGCTCAGATATATAACCCCTCCAAATATCATGTAAAAATTTGATGGCCCATGTTGAAGGTAGGACCTAAAGAGAGGTGTTCTGGTCATGGGAGCAGATCCCTCGTGAATGGCTTTGTGATATCCTCGCAAGAATGAGTGAGTTCTCACTTTATTAATTCCCATGAGAATGGATTAGTCAAAAGAGCCTGGCACCTCCCTTGCCCCTCTCCCTCTTTCTTCCTCTCTCCCCATCTGACACCTGCCTTCTTTTGTCTTCTGCCATGAGTTAAAACTTCCTACTTCCTCATTAGAAGCAGATGCTGATGCTATGCTTCTTGTACACCCTGCAGAACAATCAGTCAAATAAACACTTTATAAAATTACCCAGCCTCAGGTATCCCTTTGCAGCAACACAAACGAACAAACACAGAACATTAAACTTCTTTCATGAATAACTTGCTATTTCCTCTGCACACTAGGCTACTTCATCCCTGTGTCATCTCACATGCTGTTTCCTCTGCCTAAAAGGCCTTTTACCCCCCTGTCTAATTTGTGGTTATCCTAGATGACACTTCTTTCAGGAAGCCCTCCCTGATTCTAGCACAGAATGCATTAGGTACCCATCCTCTGGATTCCTGCATCAGCCTGTGCACTTCCTATCAGAGCAGTAGCTACCCTTTATTGCAATAGTCTGCTTAATTGCTCTATATATGTTTTTTAAATTGAGAGCTTAAGGTGGCAGAAACTATGCTACTTATCTTTGTAATCACAGTTCCTGAGACAGTCGTTGCTAAATTAATGTTTATTGAAGGAATAAAAGAAAAAAAAAAAAAAAAGGAATGGCAAGAAAGTACTCGCTCTATAATTTGACCAAGTGTAAACCTCAAAACACTTGAAGAAGGAATTCCTCTCCCGCAAGATAAAGCAACATCTGGCAAGCATCTGCAAGTCCCCCTCTGTTGAGAAACTTCTGGGAAATCAGAAATGCACGTAATAAAAGGTTTGGGATTTTTTTCTTTTACAGGGTGTTCACTGAGCCCCATGGAGAACTGTAGGGAGGGGTTCAGGATAGCAGCCAAGCAGAACCTGATTACAGAGCAGCTGTCAGACTGCAAAAGAAATCGTTCTTACGTCGGACAGATTGTTTGCTGAGGATCATTAACCATTTAGGACACACCATAGTTTTTTTTTTTTTTTTCCCTTGAAATTTCTTTCTAACCTAGTAATATGAAAATGAAACCCCATTATGACAAAATCATCTTTTATTGGTTATCAGAATCTCATCCTTCAAGTGTGATCAGGGAGAATTTAAGATTGTCTTCCAATCCTTGAGTTAGCCAGAATGAATAAAATAGTGATTCTATTCGAGAGGGGATGAGAATTAGGCTTAGAATAGGTGGTGCCTATCTATGTATGTAGATTGAGCTCTTACTATATGCAGAAAACATTACATACACTGTTATATTTATTCTTTTTCTTTTTCTTTTTTTTTCTGAGACAGAGTTTCATTCTTGTTGCCCAGGCTGGAGTGCAATGGCATGATCTTGGCTCACAGCAACCGCCACCTTCTGGGTTCAAGCGATTCTCTTGCCTCAGCCTCCTGAGTTGCTGGGATTACAGGCATATGCCACCATGCCTGGCTAATTTTGTATTTTTTAGTAGAGACAGCGTTTCTCCATATTGGTCAGGTCTGCAACTCCCGACCTCAGGTGATCAGCCTGCCTCGGCCTCCCAAAGTGCTGGGATTAGAGGTGTTATATTCTTAACACAATGAAGTAGTTACCATTGTAATGAGGAAAATGGATCTCAAATGACACAGAAGCAGGATTAGAGCCAGAATCTGATTTTAATTAATTAGCATATGCATGCAACAAATAAACAGTTATTGACTGAATCATGTAATTTACATCCCAAGGATACTGAATTGGGAAAAATGCAATCATGTAATCATGACCCATAGTATCAAACAACCTCCAGTCCAGTAAAGCATTAATTATGATGAATTGGGATACTGGATGCTGCCATCACATAGAACCAAGGATGTTAGTCTGTGGGCTCAAGGTTGGCTTTTTGGAAGAATTAACATTTAAGGCAGTTCCCACAGGACAGGTGGAGGTAAGACAGGTGACAGTGGGGGAAGGGCTTTCCCAGGTAGAAAAGGAGAAAGTCCTGGAGTTGAGGAAGAAAGGGCATGACTTGGAATGGGCATGGTGCCTCACACCTGTAACCCCAGCACCTTGGGAGGCCGAGGCAGGTGGATCATTTGAGGTCAGGAGTTCAAGACCAGTTTGACCAACATGGTGAGACTCTGTCTCTACTAAAAATACAAAAATTAGCCAGGCGTGGTGGAAAGCACCTGTAATCCCAGCTAGGCGGCTGAGGCAGGAGAATCACTTGAACCCAGGAGGTGGAAGTTGCACTGAGCTGAGACTGCACCATTGTACTCCAGCCTGGGTAACAGAATAAGAGAAAGAAAGAAAAGAAAGAAGGAAAGAAGGAAAGGAAAGAAAGAGAAAGAGAGAGAGAGAAAGAGAAAGTGAGAGAGAGAGAAAGAGAAAGAAAGAAGAAAGGAAAGGAAGAAAGAAAGGAAAAGAAAGGAAAGAAAAGAAAAGGAAGGAAAGAAAGAGAAAGACAAAGAAAGACAAAGACAGACAGGAAGGAAGGAAAGCAAGAAAGAAGGAAAGAAGGAAAGAAAGCAAGAAAGCAAGAAAGCATGACTTGCTGGAGGATGGGCAGGGGGACTCCAGCTAGAGAGGGTTTTGAGAATCGAAGATAAAAGATCAGCAAGAGCCAAAGGGCTTATCAGTCGCAGGACGGAGCTGGATGTCATGCTACCCACGTGGAAGGCCACTGAGTGTCCATCTGGGGAGAAGACTGGAAAATAATAACTATGACCATGGCCCACTTGCCATGTCCTAGGTACCTCCAAACCAGTGCACAGACACTGACGTGTTGGCACGTGTCACCATATGACTGATCATCCAAATAAGGACACTTCTTTTTTTTCTTTGAGATGGAGTCTCATTCTATCACCCAGGCTGCAGTACAGTGGCCTGATCTTGACCCACTTCAGCCTCAGTGTTTCAAGCAATTCTCCTGTCTCAGCCTCCTGAGTAGCTGGGATTACAGGCATGTGCTACCACATTCGGCTAATTTTTTTATTTTTAGTAGAGACGAGGCTTTGCCATGTGGGCCAGGCTGGTCTCGAACTCCTGACCTCACGTAATCTGTCTGCCTTGGCCTCCCAAAGGGCTGAGATTATAAGCATGAGCCACCGCGCCCAGCCAGGACAATTCTTATAAGATGGCATTATTAATAACTATACTGGGACACAAAGAAAAAACTGGGACTGTTCCAAGCAAGTATTGTCAACCCTACGTTTGACCCCTGTAACAAACCCATGATGTAGGTACTATTATTATCTCTATTTTGTAGATGAGGAAACGGAAGCTTAGGGCTGGTAAGTAGCTTACCCAAAGGCACAGTAAGCATGCCTCTCTGAGAAGGGACATTTCAGATCTGCCCCCTTTGAAACATTTTCCTTTCACTGATGCCACTAATACTGATTGATTTTCTACTCTGTGCCAGGTACTCAGGACACAGCAGCAAACACAAGAGACATAGCATCTGCCCTAATGAGGCTTCATTCTAGTGGAATGGAGCTAATGGAATCACAGCACTTACAGCTTATGTGTCTAGAAGGCAAACCAAAGAAATAAATATGTAACGTAAAGTCAAGGAGTGGTCATTGCTAAGCAGGGTAATGAGATGGAGCAGTGGTTCTCAACCAGGAGTGATTTTGCTTCCCTGGAGGACATTTGGCAATGTCTGAAGATATTTTGTGTTGTCACAACTGAAGGAGGTGGTGCTAATGTCTAGTGGGTAGAGGCCAGGGATGCTGCTTAACATCATAGAGTATACAGGACCAGCACCCTTACCCCACACAAAAAAACAGAATTATCCAGCCCCAAATGTTAATAGTGCTGAGGTTAAGACACCCTAACACACACACACACACACACACACACACACACACGTGTAGATATGTATGTATATCTCAGTCATACATCAATACAGCCAATAACATGATATAATTAACCCCAATGTACTCATCACCCAGCTTCAATCATTATTAACCCAGGGCCAGGGATTTTATTTATTAATCTCTCTTTCCCCTTCCCTCTCTATTACTAGATTATTTTGTAGTAAATTCGAAACATAATAACATAGCCTCTAACATTTTTAAGTATGCATTTCTGAAAACTGAAAACTTCTAAAAACACAATCACATCAATGTAACACTTAAAATAATAGCAGTAATTTCTCTAACACTGCTGCACACTCAGCATTAACGTTTTCTCAATCATGTCACCTTTTTATTTTTACATCGGTTTTTATGCAGTTTGTTTGAAGCAAGATCCAAACGGGGTCAGTAGAGCTAAACCTTGGTTGACACATCCCTTAAGTCTTGATGGAAGCCAGAATTGTGTGACCAATTTTTGGATGAACTGATGCTGAGGATGTAGTCTGACTCCAAGGACTGGGATGCTGGTGTTCTTCATCAAAATGGTTAATACCGGAGGACAGGCAGGATCGGGGTTGTGGTGAGTGGTGGGAGAAAGATAATAATTTTGGCTCTAATGGGCCCATGAAACACTCAAGTAAAAAATTCCACTTGAAAAAGAGAAGAAACAAACATCTAGAAAAGAGCCTTGAGAAGCCCACTCATTGGAGGAACACTGAAAAAAGAAGCTATCAAAGGAAGCAAAGAGAGTGGTTCCAGAGATGTCAGAAGAAAACCAAGAGAAAAATGTTATGGATGAAAAACAATTCTGTTTGATTCTTTCCACTAAGACAGACACCTTACCTCTGCCCCACTCCCTACCCCAAACACACACATGCACACACTTCATCACCACCATCAGCGAAAATCCTCCTGCCTACTATTTCTCTATAAATATTTCCAAACTGAAGCATATTAACTCTACATTGAGAAAATAAAATTTTATTGAAATCATTCAGCTGATGCATAGCTTCAAGTTATGATTGATAAACACATTACAAGTAGATAAAAGCTGGAATTTAAGAGATGATATGGATTTTATTAATGTAACCCCAATTAAAGTTTCTCTAAGCAGTGTGCCCTGCTATTAACAATCACATTACGAAGTTAAAGACCACAATTACTGTAAGAAATGAGTAACGAAAAGGTGGGCTCTTAGGATTCTCTGAGAATTTGGAAGAAACACTTTGCTACAGAAATCCAACAAGCTATCAGGGCACTCTTGTTCAGAACAAAGAACAAAACTATTTTGCTTATTTTATAATAAATAACAAGAACAATCCAACTCTAGCTCCATGTCCTAAAAACTGAGACGATCTAAGAGAAAGAAATATAAAAATAGTAAAAAAAAGAAATCAAATTGATAAGATAGTGATACAATTAAAAAACAAATAGATACAAAAATCTATTCATTAATGACATGCATGCATAATGACTATATCTAAATGGGCTCTGTAAAATCATCCCAAACCCTCAATTTTCTACTCCTGTGCCTAATTCACTCATTGAGTTTGCATTCCCACTAGTTGGGGAATAGTGGCGAGCAAAGAATACAGGCCTTGGATTTACACAGTCCAGGATCATATCTTGGCTCTGACACTTATTAATTGTATGACCTTAGGCAAGTCATTGAACCTGTCTGTGCCTTCTTGTGCACCTCTTTAAATGGGATAAGAATGGAACTCTTTTCATCAATTTTTTTTCAGATGCTGATTTTTTGTTTTCCATTGATACATAATAGCTATGCACATTTTCATGGTATATATGACAATTTGATTCATTCATATAATCAAACCAAAGTGATTGAGATACTCATCAGCATGCCTCATACTTTAAAATAGTTAATATAAGTAAAGTATTCAGAATAGGGCTTAGCTTTCACTATGTTTCATCAACATTAAGTGCTATGATATTATTGTTGCTGTTTTTATAGGTATATTTTTTTACAAGCAGGTAAATGTTTCCAGAATTGTGGTCATTATAGAAAAAAAGAAGGCAAATCAAGGGACCAGGATTGTGTATGACCACAGATGAAAATGAATTTTCATTTGCTTGGACCCATGCATCTTCATGAACTAGTGGTCTTCTCAGCTTTACTTTCTTTCTGAGCTTATTATCCACTCCTAAAGAATGTGCTTTATGTCTACCACCATTGTCTCTCACCTGCCTCTTAATAAGGCTCTGCTTTCATCCTTGCCACTCACGGTGCAGTTCGTACATAGAAGCTATAGGGATTCTTTTAACAAAATTAGACCATGCACTCCTTGGCTCCAGACACTGTGGTTATGCCCAGTTTCTCTAGAATGACAGACAAGGTCCTTACAATGAACCTCTAGGCCCTCCAGCCCATATTACCTCTCTATTTTCCTGGTGCTCTGCCCTCCCTCACTCAGCGCCAGCCCCTCTGACTTACTTGCTGCTTCTCAAACCCACTAGACACGCTCCTGCCTCAGGACTTTTACTTTAGCTATTTCCTCTGCCTAGGATACCCTTTCCATGTTCACCCACTTTAGTAACCCACTTAACTACTTCATGTCTTTGCTCAAATAGCTCTTCTCAATGAAACCTACACCAAACACCCTATTTAATAAAGCTACCTGCCTCTGCCAATCAAACCTCTTGGCCCTCTTGATTCCCCTAGCCCAACATTACTGTGATCACCATTACCCCTCACCTGAATCACACTACAGCCTCCTAACAGGATCCCTACTTGTACCCTTGCCACCCATTATATTTCTCATAGGAACCAGAATGTAGATCACTTATTGTTTGCCAGTATACTACATAATTTGCTTAATTCTATGCATATTGTTTATTGCCTGTCTTCCCCTGCTAGAATGTCCAGGAAGGAAGAGATTTTTGATTGTTGCAGTGATATAAGCCCCTAATACAGTGCTTGGCACACCCAGGAGATCTTCAACGCATGAACCATGAACCAATATCTTTGATTCTTTTCCAGACCACATGGTAGGTAGACCCCCTAGCCAATGAGAGCCTTGGGAGTTACTATGGTTTGAATGTTTGTGTTCCTCCAGTATTAGAAGGTGGGACTTTTGGGGGATTAACAGGTCATGATGGCCCCACTATCATGGGTGGAATTAATACCCTTGTAAAAGAACCAGAGGGAACTAGCTGGGCCCCTTTACCCTTTTGCCTTTTTCACTGTGCAAGGATGCTGCAAATAGACACCATCAGTGAGAGAGGCGCTCACCCGACATTGAATCTTTTGGTGCCATGATCGTGATCTCATCTTCCAGAACAGTGAGAAATAAAATTTCCATTGTTTACAAATTACCCAGTGTAAGTTATTTTGTTAAAGGAGCAGGAACATACTAAGACACAAATATTTATTCATTCATTCATTCAATTATCTACCTCCTCTACTAAGATGTAATGAATGCCCATTATGTTTTGGGCTCTCAATTAGGCAAAACAACCAATGAGATCTCATCTCTACCTCTTCCCACTTCCCATTAATTTCATATTTCTTCCTCACTTAGCATCTTAATTTTGTCCAATATGCAATGTTCTTTCAAACTCTGAAGACTTTGTACCTATGATTTCCTTTGCCCAAACAATAAATAATAGTGAATAATAGCTAACACTTACTGAGTCCACTATTCTAAGTGTTTTAGGTGTATTTACTCATATAATCTTTGTAACAATGCAATGAATTAGGTACTATTGGTGTCCCCATGTCTAAACTGGAAGAATTTGAGGCCTAGAATGGTGAATTAAATTGCCTAATGTTATGTAACTAGTGAGGCATTTCTGATTAAAACATGGGCCATTTGATCCTAAAATATTTCCTCTTATAACCAATGTACAATAAAGAAGTGATATGGTTTGGCTCTGTGTCCCCACCCAAATCTCTTGAACTGTGATACTCCCCACGTGTCATGGGAGGGACCTGGTGGAAGGTAATTGAATCATAGGGGTGGGTTTTTTCCCATGCTATTCTCATGATAGTGAATAAGTCACACAAGATCTGATGGTTTTATAAGGAAGAGTTCCCCTCCACATGCCCTCTTGCCTGCTGCCATGTAAGATGTGCCTTTGCTCTTCCTTCACCTTCTGCCATGATTGTGAAGATCTCCAGCCATGTGGAACTGTGAGTCCATTAAACTTCTTTCCTTTATAAATTACCCAGTCTTTGTTATGTCTCTATTAGCAGCATGAGAACAGAGTAATATAGCAAGTGCCTTTTTGTCTTTATGTGCCCCAAATATTGTCTTAGGGGCATATAAAGGGGCATATAAATTATAGGTTATGAACTCAGATGCACTCAGGAAGCAGACAGATGACAAAAATATGTGAAGGTGTTAGTTGAAATGAAAGGGAATGGTTGACCTCCTGTATATCAGAGACTTATCCACTTTTCTTACAACACTGTGTGAGTTAAGAAAAATGTGTTTCTGCTGGACTCAGTCTGTAGGTTTGGAATTAGCAGTGCTGCTTTGGATATATTTCAGATGTTATACTGCCCAATCAATGTTAGCCACTCCCTCTTTGGAGTTCCCATAGCCTTCATGTACTTAGTGTCTCATCTGTGATAGCACTGAGTAGGTTGTGAACACACAGCTGACTGAGCACCTGCATGTGTCAGGCACCTGCAATATGAAGGTGCCTAAGAGAATCAAGCACACTGGCCTCCGGAAACTTCAGTTTGCTAGGAAGGCAGACATACAGTAATGGTAATCAAGTATTACAGTTACAGTGATAGAACATGTTTAGAGTTGAGTAGGGGAACAAAAAAGAGAGAGGTGAAAATGATCAGTAAAGGCCTCAAGGAGTAGTAGGTGTTGAGTCTTTAAAGTTGAACAGATGAGCACCCACCAGATAAAGAAACAGAGGGACCAGGAGACAAAGGCATTCCAGGCAGGATGAATATCATGAAGGCTTGAAATATCCTGGAGTTATCAGGGAAATTCAGGAATATTCATATGACTAGAACTAGTGACCTATAGGGACAAGGCATAGGCAGCAAATCAAAAGACAAGGCAAGGGTTTTTGTCTGAACATGAAATTTACACTGTGGGCCAAAGAAACTACTGAAGGATTTTGAGATAATGGGCAACATGGACAAGAAAGATAGGTACAAGATGATTTAAATGGATGGGTGGGAGGCAAGATACCTTTGGATTTTTCTGAATGGGAAAGGAAACAATGAGAGACAGACTGTAGAGATGGAAAACATATGGAATCTCAAGCACTTGTGAACCAATTGGGTCCAGAAGATAGAGGAGGAGTCTACAGGGATGTCCAGATTCTTCGCTTGGGTGGTAGATACATAGGAATGTTATGCCCGGATACAGAGAGCATGGTTGGAATAGAATGATTTGGTGGAACACACACTAAGTTCAGTAGAATCTGAGGTTCTTGAGAAGGAACTGGGTGGAGATTCCTAGTAAGAAGGTTTTAACACATAGATCTGACACTCAAAGAACATCTCTGGGCAGTAGTTGAATTAACGAGAGCAGATGATTTCAAGTGGGTGCAGAGTAAATATGGAAGGAAACTGTGGGCTCCAGTACAGGACCCTAGGGAAACAAGAAGACACAAGGAGCAAGAAGAGAAAGATATGCCTCCAAAAGCAGCTGAACAAAAGTATGGTGAGAGATAAAAGAAGAGTCATGACAGAGAGAACCCAAGCCAACACCACTGAAGATGCCAAAGTACCCACCACATGTATCAATTTATCAATAGAGTGGTTAACAGTGACATTTGCTAGGCAATGATATTCAATAGGCATTGAAGAAGATCCTGAATCTAGTGGTTGGATGATGATATGGTCTGGCTCTGTGTCCCCACCCAAATCTCACCTTGAATTGTAATCCAGATTGTAATCCTCACGTGTTGGGAGAAGGACCTCATAAGAGGTGATCAGATCATGGAGGTGGTTCCCCCATGCTGTTCTTGTGATAATAAGTTCTCAAAAGATCTGATGGTTTTATAAGGGGTTTTTACCCCATTCACTCAGCACTTCTCCTTCCTGCTGCCATGTGAAGAAAGACGTGTTTGCTTCCTCTTCTGCCATGATTGTAAGATTCCTGAAGCCTCCACAGCCATGCTGAACTGTGAGTCAATTACATCTCTTCCCTTTATAAATTACTCAGTCTCAGGTATGTCTTTATTAGCAGCATGAGAACAAACTAATAGAGATGATGAAAAGTGAAGGAGTGGAAATGAGGAACTTGGCTCTGAAGAGGAAAGAGGAAAGTGATTCAAGGGACATGAATAATTGAGGATGAGTTTTCTCACTATTGATAACACCTGAACAGATTTCCCTTCGCGGGGGGTGGGCGCGGGAAGTAGCCAAGACTAAGGGAGAGTCTGTAAAAACAGATTGAACAGTGGCTAGGTTGAGATGGGAAGGCAGCACAGGTGGAGAATGTCACATGCCGGAGACAGAAGACCACTGCCTCTGAGACTGGCAGAAAGAAGGCAAAAGTGCAGATAAAGATATACATTTAGGCAGCTCACCAGGAAGTGTAGGGAGGGTCCATCTGACACCATTAACTCTCTCTAAGCAGAAGGAAGAAAGGGCTACCACTTAAAGCACTGTGTTCACAGCTGCACAGCACACACCTCCAGAGGTGCTATGGGCTTTTGTCTTCAGGTGCCCTTGTCATTTCCCCATCATTTGGAGGACTTCTGTTTCCATAACAACAGGCTGCAGCATTTTAGGCCAATTTTTAAAGTGTGTGTATGTGTGTGTGTATGGAGTTGAACATTCTGGTAAATGCAGTGTGATTATGGACTGGAGTATGTAAGAGTATCTATAGTAGGTGTTTATGTGATTGCATGTGTAGATAACTAAGTTGATGAGAGTATATGAGGTTTTTTTTGTGCTCCAGTGTGTGAAGAAGGAGAGACACCAAGTGAGTATGAGTACCCCCTTGAGGTATGAGTGTGTGTGAATATATTACTACACTGGTGCATACATAAAGAGAGGTGTGATGTATTGGGCATGCATGTGAGTTTCTGCAGAGAATAGCCTACAGGTGCATGAGTTCTGAGTGTGTGTGAGCAAGTGAGTAGGAAAATGCCTCTCTGTGTGTATATACGTGTGATGGTAAATGTGTGTGGATTTGTGCACATGGAGATATGAGAGTGTGTATATGGGTCTGAGTGTACATGCCTGGGTATGTACCAGAGCATATATAAGTAGCCTATGCAGTCTAGTTAAAAATGTCTGTATTATTCTCACTTTCATTATCTGAACAAATTTTATATTTTACTCAAGCTATCTTCTTTTATGTCCATAATCCCTAAAAGCTGATCTTAGGTTCATCTGGGGTCAGCAGGAATCCCATGCATAGGGACTGCATGGGAACCCTGCAAGGGTGTAAATGTGAGAGTGAAAATGAGCGAGTGCACATCAGAGAGTGTGTGAGACAGTGGTAGGTATGTATGTTTGTGTCTGCATATAATTTGTATCTGACAGCTGACAGTGCTTTGAGAGAAAAGGGACCGAGCTCCACTTTCTTTCAGTAAGCATTTATAAAGCAAATTCTTTGTGTCAATCATTGTTCCAGGTGCCAGAACACAACAGTACACAGAAAAGCCATAGACCCCGCTCTCCTGAAGCTTCTACTCTAGTAAAAAGTGACTGACCGTACCTTAATAAACTGACATGTAACATGTCAGAGCTAAGAAGTACTAAAAAGAAGAATAAAGCAGGTAAGAGGGACCGAGAGTGA
Organism: Chlorocebus sabaeus; assembly: GCF_047675955.1. Taxonomy (NCBI): domain Eukaryota; kingdom Metazoa; phylum Chordata; class Mammalia; order Primates; family Cercopithecidae; genus Chlorocebus; species Chlorocebus sabaeus. The sequence continues at coordinate 16,299,330 of NC_132922.1, forward strand.
TGAAAGGCACTCTTACATAAGATGACCCAGGAAGACCTCTATAAGGAGGACACATCCAACTGGAGAGTGGTTTGGGCTGATGGAGCAAACCATGAGCTAGCTGGGCAACAAGTGTTCCGGGCAAAGGGAGAGCAAGTGCCTCTGAGGGAGAAAGGCATTTGGTAGGCTTGCGAGAAAGAAGAAGGCCAGTGTGGCTGGAACAATGGAAGGGAGTGGGAGGAGATGAAATTATAAGAAGGATCAAGAGTCATAGCACGGCCGAGCGCGGTGGCTCAAACCTGTAATCCCAGCACTTTGGGAGGCTCAGACGGGCGGATCACGAGGTCAGGAGATCGAGATCATCCTGGCTAACACGGTGAAACTCCGTCTCTACTAAAAAAAATACAAAAAACTAGCCAGGCGTAGTGGTGAGCGCCTGTAGTCCCAGCTACTCAGGAGGCTGAGGCAGGAGAATGGCGTGAACCCTGGAGGCGGAGCTTGCAGTGAGCTGAGATCCGGCCACTGCACTCCAGCCTGGGCGACAGAGCAAGACTCCGTCTCAAAAAAAAAAAAAAAAAAAAAGAGTCATAGCACATGTGGCCTTAAGGTTACAATAAAGACCTGGGATACTTTAAGATAGTGAGAATTCAGATGAGAGTTTTATCAGAGAAATGCCGTAAAACGGCATGTGTTTTAAAAGGATTGTTTTTCTGCTTGCTATACAGTTCATATTCTAAAAAAGCAAGAATAGAAGCAGGGAAACTGGATCAGTAGAAGTCTATAGCCGAAGTCAGTGACAGGGGTCACTGTGAGAAGTTGTCAGATTATAGACACTTTCTAAAGGTAGATCAGACAGGACGTGAAGATGTGGTGTGAGAAAAAGAAAGGAAAAAGGAGAAGTCAAAAGTTCCTGGCTTTAACAATTGCAAGGATGAAGGCACCACTTACAATGATAGGGAGGGATACAGAAAGAATCAGGGATGAAGTCAAGAATAAGTCACTGGACATGGTAAGTTTGAGCTTGCCTGTTCGATTCCTTAGTGGCGCTTCCTAAGTAAGCACTACATGAGTCTGGAATTTGAAAATGAGCTCTGAGTTGGAACCAAAACTGCAATAATTATCATCCTATATATGATATTTAAGGCTTTGAGACTGAATAGAAACATGTGGAGAGCACCTATAACTGAGTCTACGGGGACAGGAAGAGAGGTGCCCCAACATTGAGAGTTCAGGAAGTGGCAAAAGTTTCCATGAAAGAAAATGGGAAGGTATAACTAGAAAGATAGCAGAAAAACCATTTGATTCTGCTTTCCTAGAACCCCAATAAAAATATTTCATTGAGAAGGGAGGCACATGTCAGATGCTGCCAATAAATTAGTTAGGTGAAGGCTGAGAATTGACCCTTAGATTTGGCAATTTGGAAGTTATTAGTAACTTTGACTTGTGCAGTCTATGCAGAGGTGGGGATGGCATCTTGATTAGAGCAGGATTAAGAGATGCAATATGCTGGTTGATGGGCTTTGGGATCCGGGACAGGCTCATCTCAGTTTATGTTGGAAAGAGCCATAAGGTAGCAAGAACAGCTCTGATGGCAATGTCGCTTACTGGTTGAGTAGGATATGGAGTGGTAGCTCATCCTTGGTTACAAAATAAGACAGAGCTGTGGAAGCAATTGCCTTTGGGGAAGACAAACATATAATAACATTCTCCATGGGCTGACTTTGAAAAAAGGGACTTTACAATTTCATTTTCAGAGTTAGCCAGCATGTGGTAAGGAAAGAAAGGCACCGTATAGTGGATCCTAACCGCAAGAGCTCAAGATCTCCAAGTCCATCCTCTCTATAGAGGAGAACAAAGGCCCAAAAAGAGCACTATGACTTGGCCAACTCCCTTAGCAAGCCAGGGTAGCATAACCTTGAGGGCTTATGACTTCAGGGTCTTACTTCACCTTCTCGTAAGTGGTGAGATTACTGGGCCCAGGTGTCCCCCACAAGAATCTTTAAAATATTCTCCCCATGACACTTGAAATTGTCTTTTTGGAATTTAATTATTCAAGGCAAGCATTTGAATTCTTCTAGATCATAAATTCCTACTGATTCTCAAGCATCTAAGTTTTCATCACTCAGGTTGTCTTTATTGTAAATGATGGTGTATTAGGGTTCTCTAGAGGGACAGAACTAACAGGTTGTATATGCAGAGGAATTTAATAAGGAGTATTAAACTCACACAATCACAAGGTCCCACAATAGGCCATCTGAAAGCTGAGGAGCAAGGAAGCCAGTCTGAGTCCCAAAGCTGAAGAACTTAAAGTCCGATGTTCGAGGGCAGGAAGCATCCAGCATGGGAGAAAGATGTAGGCTGGGAGGCTAAGCCAGTCTAGTCTTTTCATGTTCTTCTGCCTGCTTTTATCCTAGCCACGCTGGCAGCTAATTAGATTGTGCCCACCCAGATTAATGGTGGGTTTCTGCCTTTCCAAGCCCACTGACTCAAATGTTAATCTCCTTTGGCAACACCCTCACAGACACACCCAGGATCAATACTTTACATCCTTCAATCCAATCAAGTTGACGCTCAGTATTAACCAACATAAGTTCACCCCTTGTCAATATGAACCCATATATATCTCCTGAGATCATACGTAATCTTCAAATGAAGATAATAAGGTCATAATTATGCCTAACATAATACAACTATCCTTTGTACAACCAGAAATGCATCAATTCCCAACCCAAATGGTATTAAAGTTAACAACACTTAAATGCTGAAATAAAGTCAATAAATCTTATGTCACATGACAAAGGAAAAAAGACATAAAACGAAGGAATTTTCTTATACATACACAAACATGTTTTTAACAAAAGAAGAAGTAATACTCATGACAATCACAGTCATCACTTCTGCAACTGGTCACATAGTCACAGCTGGTATTGATGACTACCTTCTTCTACTACCATTTTGTATTTCCTTTGCCTTCAGCAAGCACCTCAGCAGGTCATGGTTTTTTTCCTGGTAAAGTGACCCAAACCTTCATTCCTGAAGGGTCTGGGCCATTTGTAGTCCTTCCTGGATTGGGTTGCGTAGTTTCCCATTGACCTTAATCACAGGGATCTCTCTGTGATTGGAGCTGGAAATGCCTGATCTCCCGTGGTTTAATGTAGAGGAAGGGATTCAAAGGCTTAGGGAGATTGGGATAGTGGAATGGATTAGTCACTTTAGATCTACTCATCCCAGCTGGGAGGGTCCAGAAGATGTAGCCTTGACCAATGCTTTGCAAAAAAAGATTTGTGAAGGCAGCAATTGCATCTTTGAAGAGCCCTGTAATTGCTCTTCTCTGTATGTCAGAGCTAATAGTGGGAACCTCAGTCACTCAACTACAAAATTTAAATTCAATGGGAATAATTGGATCCTGAGGTGACAGGCACCAAGTGGCAACACGCAACCATCAAAGGCAAGGTGGGCATAGCTGCTGTAATGGACAGCAGAGGCAAAAGTAGCAATCAGAAGAGTCTGACTTGTGTAGAGCTCTGGCACTGGCTAATTAATCATGGTGTTCCCAGAGGTGAAATTGATAGGAAGTCTATTGCATTCCTACTTAATTTATATAAGCAGAAAACTTCTAGGTCCAGTGGACAAAAAGCTAATGTGAAATATAAAAACAGAGAATCACTGCCCCTCAATCAATTTCCAGACTTGAGCCAACTTACAGATCTAAAACCCCTTGAATGAAGTGGAGGCCAGGTCCCCTTAGGGAAGAGCCCCACTCCTGGTACCACAATCTGTTTTAAGGGTGGGCCTGCCTTCCCAGTCCACTGACTCAAATGTTAATCTCCTTTAGCAACACCCTCACAGACACACCCAGGATCAATAATTTTCATCCTTCAGTCCAATCAAGTAGACACTCACTAACCATCACAGAATGATTTGACATTAGTGTGTTTTATCAGGAGTGGGCCAAGAAAATATGAAGGTCCTTGTACTGTCAGAAAGGATCACAGAATCAGAACAGGGGTGATCTGGGGGTCCTAATGTTACCAGGAGTCCTGATCCAGGCCCCAAGAGAGGTTCTCTTGAACCTCACACAAGAAACAATTCAGGGAGAGTCCATAAATTGAAAGTTAGTCGATTAAGAAAGTAAAGGAATAAAGAATGGCTACTTCATAGGCAGAGCAGTGGCAGGAGCCACTCAGCTGCTTATACTTATTGTTACTTCTTGATTATATGCTAAACAAGGGATGGATTATTCATGAGTTTTGCAGGAAAGGGTTAGGCCATTCCTGGGACTGAGGGTTCCTACCCTTTTTAGACCGTATATGGTAACTTCCTGATGTTGCCATGGCATTTGTAAACTGTCATGGTGCTGGCAGGAGTGTCTTTTAGCATGCCAATGCATTATAATTAGCCTATAATGGGCAGTGAGGATGACCAGAGGTCACTTTTGTTGCCATCTTGGTTTTGGTGGGTTTGGGCCAGCTTCTTTATTGCAACCTGTTTTATCAGGAAGGTCTTTGTGACCTGTACTTTGTGCTGACCACCTATCTCATCCTGTGCCTAACCTTCTGGGAATGCAGCCTGGTAGGTCTCAGCCTTATTTTACCCAGCCCCTGTTCAAGATGGAATTGCTCTGGTTCAAATGCCTCTGACACTAATAGAAAGCACTGATACATCCAAAGTCTAAATCTATCTGCATGAGAACTCAATTAAACACTAGGCCAGGGCTGCATTACCTGGTTACCAAACCAGACGATGTCTTTTGTACACTGCATGACTGAGCGAGTTATATATCCTCTTCACATCTTTCAGATACAAATAATAATCTTCTACCAAAGGGTTGTTCTGATAATGGAATATTGTTTAATACCCTTTTAACAATTGTTGTTTAGAATTATTTTAGGTATTGAGCATAAACAGAATGGTATTTTGAAATCTACTCTTCTTTTTTTCCCCTTAGTTATCATCATGTATTAGCAAATGGCCTATAGTTAAGAGTTCATTGAGGACTTGCATTTCAAAACTTCTGCCCTGTAAATTGATTGTAGTTCAAGTAGTAGCCAGTAAGAGATATATGGTCCAGCAATGGGTCTCCTTTTGATTCCAGGAAATATCTGTAAAGCATAATGAGATAGTGGAAAGAAAAGTACTTGCCTATCTGCATAATAATATGTAACTTCTTTGGGGAAAAGAGTCCTTGAAAATGATGATGTGATTCCTGATTATGAACCCAACCCTCTCTACAGGAATCATTGTTAATGGTTGGCCAACACCTGTCCTTGGCAAGACATACAGTGCCAGTTCCAACTCCTACCGCCCTATACCCACTACAGACCCTTGTGCAGAACTTGGATGGGCCAAGTGGCCAGCACAGACTATCTTGTTACAACCCCCATGAAGGTATTGGCTGCTTGGATGGTTTTTCCTTAGGCTCTGGACCAACTCCTATTTTGTGTAATCTTGAGATTACTTTTTCCTCTTCCATACTCTGAGAAAGAAAAGGAAAGAAAATATTGTCTGGCATTTCTGAGCAGTTTTTGAATGGCTAGTTTGAAGCAGAGCTTTGATATTTGTATGTTTCTTTCAATCAACAGTAGGGCTGATGTGAAATTGGGCTTTAACCTGGTATAGCTGGAAAAATTGCAGCAGTTTTAACCAGGTTTGTGACTAACCTAGCAATCTCCAGTGAGTTCTATCCAGGCTGACAATCATAATACCTGACTACCCCCTTTTTCCTCCTATATTGACTCATTCACTAAAAGAATATCAGAATCATTGTTTTGTGTGTGTGTGGGTTTTTGAGATGGAGTTTCATTCTTGTTGCCCAGGCTGGAGTACAATAGTGCGATCTCAGCTCACCACAACCTCTGCCTCCCACTTTCAAGTGATTCTCCTACCTCAGCCTCCTGAGTAACTGGGATTACAGGCAAGTACCACCACGCCTGGCTACTTTTGCATTTTTAGTAGAGACGGGGTTTCTCCATGTTGGTCAGCCTGGTCTCAAACTCCCAACCTCGGGTGATCTGCCCGCCTTGGCATCCAAAAGTGCTGAGATTACAAGTGTGAGCCACTGCGCCCAGCCTTTATCTTTTTGATGATTCCTCTGTTGCAAGCCAGAAAGTTTTGGCATATACTCCTGATTAATCATTCTGAGAACTCTGCTTTAAAAACTGTGTATCTCTAATTCCTCTGTAAAGTGTGACACACTCACGCAGCCTTGGGAAAATAAAGGAACAGGGCAGTGAAGGGCACTATGACATATCCTGCCATGAAGGGAGGGTGAGTGGCCTAAGATAGAACCAGAAATAGTACCAAAGAAAAACCCATCACTGAAAAGAAGTTGCACAGCTCAAGATAATGATGGTAGATTGTATGTGCGGGGCATCATTTGAAGCATTTCCATGGATTAACTTACTTCGCTTTCATAATGATCCCTAAGACAGCACTGCTTTGTTCTATTACCAGTGGAACACAGGGAGGTTAGGGTCTTTTAGCTAGACAGCACAGAGCCAGAATTCAAGCACAGGAGCCTGACTCCCTGCTCTTTGCCTCCGAACCATTTCTCACTCCCAACATGAGATAAATTTGTCCTTCAAAGAGGGAAACTTGTACATCAATCACTTTTACAAGATGCAAGTCTGATCATGTTATGTGCCTTACGTATCTTTGAGGCAGAATCCAAAGTCTTTAACTTCGTACAAAAAGGCCAGTATGAATTGACCTTTGTCCACCCCCAGAGTCTCATTATTTTACTGGCCTATTCCTCACCTTCACCCCAAACTGTGACTCTCAGGAGCAGAAGTTGACACTCAATTTTCTCTTTCATTTCAGTTCATCAACTGAGTCTCGCTTCTTTAGTGCCTTGCTTTGTAGGTGCTAAATAAACCACTGAATTTTAAAGTACATTGTTAGAACTAGAAGAGAGGCCAAAGCTGCTCTCAGTGCAGGGTGCCCCTTCCTTCTCCCAAAACCCGAGCGTCCCACAGTGCATTTACAGTTTGAATTTGGCTTCCGGACTCTCAGCCTGTTCAAGTGCCATTTGATTTATTGATTTCATCCTCATCTCCCAGCTCTTCAAAGCTGCTGCCTCCTCCCTCCCTCAATTCTGCAGGGCCTGAGTCAGTTAGGTACAAAACCTCAGCAGGCAAAGGAGGGGCTTCCTTACAGGAAGAGGACTTCAGTTCACATCTGCTCCTTTCTCTTTCCTATTGCTCCCTGGCTGCAATGCCAAGGCAATAGGGAGCTATCTGGGACCACAAGGTCAAGGCTAACACCCCAGGGAACAAAAAGAACAGGCCAAGTTCATGCAGAGCATGCTTTACCTAATGTGTGCCATGGAAACTGCCCTATGGAAACTCAGATCAAAGAAAGAAAACCCCATATTCCCTCCAGCCCTCTGCAATGTCAGGGGAGGGTTATCTCCATTATTTATTAAATTTCTGTTCAGTTTTGAGTTTCAAAGTGGTCATACAATGGAATCTCTGCTTTGTATGAATGCATGCTTCGGTACAAGCTCCTTTCATTCCCTGTAGCTCAGTTTCTTCACCTGGAAAACAAGGATAAAAATAGTATCTTTCTCATAGTAAAGATTAAAATGGGTTAAAATACATAAAGTGCTTAGAAAAGTGTCTGGTACAGAGTCTGTGTTCATATTGTTGTTGTTATTATTATTCTGTGTAAGGATAGCTTCAGGTTTAGATTGCTTCCACACATGCTATTGGACAACCTTAAAAAATTAGGCTGTACTTTCAAATTTGCAATATAGCAACAGGTCTTTTTTGTAAGAGTTAAGATACAGGTTTGGCTGCATTTAAGAAACACCCAAAATAAGAATAGCTTGAGCAAGATGAAGGTTTATTCTTTCTTACATAAATTTTGCAGCTGGTATAGGTTCTCCACAAAGTCAGCAGGCAGTCCATTTCTTTCTCTCTGTTCTGGCTTCCCTGTGGTGTATCCCATGTTAGCATGGCCCGAGGTGTTCACTACCCCTTCACATTCCACCACAGAGCAGTAGGGAGAAGGCAGTGAGAGCCGGGAACTGGACAGTGTGTTCATCAACTCTGCTCACTCTCTGTTGGTCAGGACCTAGTCTGTGGTGCTAATTCTCTGTGGCCCTGTGCCTGACCCCAAATTCTATTATTCTGAAAGAAGGGCAGAATGGGTTTGGGGGACAGTTTCTGCCACACTTCTAGAGTTCATCATAGAATATCCACTTGCAAATTTTAGACAAATGAAGCTTAACATAGGGACTAAGATAGACAGGTAAGAGACTCCGGAGCCAGACGGCCTCAGTGCAAACCCTAAGCTTGACAGTCATCAGCTGTGTGAGCTTTGGTATGTTCCTTGAGTTCTCTGTGCCTCAGTTTTCTCATTTGTAAAACACAGAAAGAACACTTAGTATCTAACTCATAAGGGCTAATTATACACACACATATCTATATCCATGCCTGTCTACCTTAGAATATAGTTCATTTATAGTAAGTGCTATAAAAATGTTTGCTATTAGTAAACCGTTATTATTAGAAACTCAATATTTTTACTGTATAAAATGTATATCTAACTTCCTCTAAGGCAATGGCATTGATGGTAATAGGTGAAGTGTAGCATATTGGTTAATTTTTATTTTCTAAGAGAGTCTAATATAATAATAAACTCTTAAGTCCCAAAATGTTTTTTCAAAGGCTTATACATGTAACATGCCTATAGTCATCTTGTACATTAGCACTGTTTACATTATTTCAGGAAATAATTCTTGACCTAGACCCAGAAGACTGAGAGTCGACTTATTTGCTGTGTGTCCTTAGCCTGTCATTTCTTCATTCTGAGTCTTAGTTTCCTCTTCTGATAAGCAAAGAAATGGTACATCTCTGGGTGTGGATGAGATAGTAGAGATAGTAGATGAGAGTGAATGGGAAAGCATCAAGCCTTCCTACCTGGCACTGGACAGGTGTACAGAAAAGCCCATCTGAACCTGAAATTCTCAAAGACAGGCTGTGTCCTTGTCATTCTCTGAGAGGGGTCAACTGTGAGCAGTTTCCTTCATTTGAGAAGCTTTGGAGAGGAAGTAGCAGTTTTAGAAACCAATGGCCTATGACCATCATCTTTGCTGTACATAAAAGTATTTTTCTTAAAAAGTAAAGTACTGAATCTTGCACTTACTTGTCCACTTCTTACAGTTCCTGTGAAAAGGAGGGCAAACAGAAGTCATTCATAAGGTGACCTTCACGGTTAAGAATGTCCTTGAGATGACAGCTTCCATCTTGCACCTCCTCTACCTCCATTTCTTTTTTCCTTCTCACCTATTTCTCAGAGGTGGATTATGTCTCCCCTGACAGGTTCTGGAGATTGATTTTTTTTTCTTAGAATGGGGGAAGAATCTCTATTAGAGACATGTAGCTGTTTATCTCAATGCAGTCTCTGCCACTTCCACCTCCTTATCACTCCTGACTCTTAGTTCTCCAGCTTATCACATTTCTCTTAATTTCTTTCTTCTTCTTTTTTTTTTCTCCACCTGCCCCCATCTCTTGGGTTTGCTTTGCAAGATTAATAGGAAGTGAGTTTGTAGTATTAAAACCTGATGTGTTAAGTTCCTTCTTTCTTTTTAAGGAAGTTCAGCTCCTTTCGTCTTTCCAGGGATGCAAAATTCTGGATTCTAACCATTGCACTAGTTGTGTGGTCTTGGACATGTCAAGCTACCATACCTCTCTGAGGCCCAGTTTCTTCTTCTGTAAAAGCAAGGAGAATTAGGTCCCCTCTTTTAGGGGAAATTAAATCAGGAGACACACTTACAGGACCTAGCACAACTCCTAAAATGAAGTAACCATTCAAGCAATGTGTTTTCTCTTCTTTGCTTTCCTTTATTGTTTTCTATCCACTTCTAATTATTTCATTAATCTAAAGGCTGTAGAGCTTATCCACAAATGGCTGAAGTCCCAACAACTTGCAACTGGGACAAAAAGGAAGAGAGATCAATCTATTTCTTGTTGATATCAAGGAATCTAATCCTAAGTTATGGAGTAGTTACCATGTGCCAAGTCATTCTCACACCATTTTCATATATGTAAATTCACTTACAATCCTCCCAGTAAGTGTGAGAAACAGGTATCCTTGCCATGGATAAGGGATTGCAGACCTTGTCTGAAGTCACACAGATGCAAAAGGCAGGACTAGAAACTGACCCTGGGCATCTTTTGTGACTCAGGCGAATGTTCTTTCCATCACCCCAGGTTGCCCATCTCCTCAGGGGCTGAGATGGTGCAGCTATCTGACCCAGTCAGGAACACAGAAACTACTCTAGGCATTTAAAGCAGAGAAAATGTAATACAGGGAATTGATTACACAGGTAACAGATGGGCTGAAATCCCAAACAGGGTTCCAATAGTAAAGAGCGGCAGGCAACTCAGAAGTTCCGGTAGGAAAAGCTGCTACAACCCTTAGTTAGAGCCTTAGAGTCACCAGAAAATGACGGCAATACCAGAGCTCATAAGTGGAGACCTCCAGTAGGAGCTAGAATCAGTGAGGACATCCCTGTAAGAGCTGAATCTCAGAAGACTGTACTGCAGCTAGGGATACCCAGGGAGAGTGGGAGAGAAATACCCCAGCTTTTTTTCTATCCTGTCTTCTGCCAGTGCCTCCCATTGGGTGAAACTACTGGGGAGCCAAAGGGCATAGGCCCCTGGGGAGTGTAATTCCCTGTGGAGACAAGCAGAACTGGAGATAACGTTGGAGTAGTTTGAGAATAAACAAGAAGTCAGCTAAGGTGGCAGTGATGAAACAGAAAGAGATCTTAAAAGAGGACCCAATTAACATGATACACACACATTTACAGAGAGGTACAAAACGATGCAGGCAAACCCCCAAACTGGGGTTCAACTTGGACTAGGAATTATGATGCATTTGAATGCTATAAGACACTCCCACTAGCACCATGACAGTTTATAAATGCCATGGCAATGCCCAGAAGTTACCTTATGTGGTTCCGAGAACTCCTCACCCTTTGGAAAGTTCAGAAATAACTCAACCCTTGCTTTTAGTGTATCATTAGAATTAACTATAAATATAGCTAGCCAGCAATCCATGAGTGCTCCTCTGCCCATGGGGTAGCTCTGCTCTGTCCATGGAGCAGCCATTTTGCTGGACACTGTTACTCTAATAAACTTGCTTTCTTTCACTCTTGGCTTGCTCTTGAGTTCCTTCCTGAGTGAAGCCAAGAACAAGCTGAGTCCTACGCCTTTCCTCTCTTCACGGGCTGAGATGGTGTAATTATCTGCTTGATCTCCCCTACCTCATTCCCCACTCAGCAATTATATACTCATTGTTAATTTTAAGGGATTGTAGAAGGATGGAGATCTATCTTCTGCAGCAGATGCCTGCTGATTTTATGGGTGTAAGCCCTGCCTACCATTAGAGGAATAAAAATCTCTGGATGCCTGATTTAAGGGGCTCAAAGGCAGAAAGTCTTTATTTTCTTTCCAGTTCATAAGACACGATGGGTAGGAAACCTTGTGCCAGCATTATCTTTATACGAAATTGTTGTAATTTAGAATATACAAACTTTACAGGGAGGTTAAACATGCAAAGATCAAAGATTAGTAATAACGAGATAGCTATTAAAAATCTCAGGAAGAATAAAAACCATATGAAGCTTGGTAGACCATGTCTGATGGTTGACCAGAAATAGTTGGGGTTGGTTCCCTGGTTATACCTATGTAACCAGGTAACCTGTTTATATATCTTTCACATGTTGGTCGCAACCTTTCTAAAGCTGTTGACACAAGTGCAGCAAGTCTTGTTGACTACTACACAGGCCTCCCCGACTTGTTAGACTAGAAGAGAGTCTACTGCTTGTCTATTGTTGAGGGAAATGTTGGCCAATGAGTCTAGGGAAGCCTGGAGACCCTGTAAGCCCTCTCCTGTGCTTGCAGCTAAGTGTTCTACAGCCTGGGTGAGGTTTCTTAAGGTGGCTTCATGGTAAGTGAAGCCTCCCCAAGGGGTTGCTATTCCTATAGCAACTGCTATTTCCAGCAGGATTAGCCCAATTGCTCTATTATGTCTAATTTTGGAGGTAAGGCTATGGACCATTACTCTACTAGGGCCCAACTGTACTGCAGTACATTTTCCTTGGAAATGAGAGTTGTCTACATAAGGATAGGCTATGGTATGTAAGGGGGATGTAAAGACAGGAACAGTCTTGCCTTCAGAGGAAAGTTTATTCTATTGACTAGTGCAAAGGGATACATATCCAGGAGGTGTACATATCTGATGGAGGGCTGTGGAGTTAAACCACTTAATCAAAGTAGGTTCCCAGGCAAGAATATTGCTGTTGCATTGGGGTAAAAGAGGCCCTCCCCTGAAAGTTGGGTGTATTGGCCCAATGAATAATCCTTTAGTAGTGGTGAATGATTTTCCCCCTTAGAGGGTAAGTAAAGAAGCCTCCCCTTGACTGTCTTGATACCTGCCCAGAATGCCCATCAGTTTGAAGGGGGCTCATTTTTGTTAGACTCTACCACCAAATGAGAGGTGGGACACCAATGGGTTGTATTGGGTTGATGTTTGGGAGAGAATACCATTGGGTAAACCAAGGGCAGATGCCAACTGCCTACATAGGTTGTATTCTCACAAGGACTGGTTCTACAGAGACAACAGGGGATGGTCAAAGATGGACAATTAAGCATGTGAGTCTCCTTCTGGGTGGATCAATTATGGATGTCTATGAGGTATACACATTCAAGTCTTTTGGTTATTTCTTTAGTTGGTGTGGTAAATGGTAATGGTGTTGTTACAAAACCCTGAGTAAGATTTAATGTCATGTTGATCTTAGTGGAGACAAATTGAAACTTAGCTGTTCCATCCTGTGGGGATGTATTAGTCTGTTTTCACACTACTGATAAAGACATACCCAAGACTGGGCAATTTACAAAAGAAAGAGGTTTAATGGACTTACAGTTCCACATGGTTGGGGAAGCCTCACAATCATGGTGGAAGGCTCATGGTGGAAGGCAAGGAGGAGCAAGTCACATCTTACACGGGTGGCAGCAGGTAAAAAGAGAGCTTATGCATGGAAACTCTGTCTTATAAAACCATCATATCTCATGAGACTTATTCATTATCACAAGAACAGCACAGGAAAGACTTGCCCCCATGACTCAATTACCTCCCACAGCATGCCTCCCACATGTGGACATTGAAGATGAGATTTGGGTGGGGACACAGCCAAACCATATCAAGGGCTTTCCATAAATCATTTCAATGGACTAAGCTTTAAGTTTCCCTTTGGAGCCATCCTAATGCATAAGAGGGCTATGGGTAGGAGAGAAACTCAGGCCTCTCAAATCTCCTGACAGTTTTCCTGATATCCTTTTTAAAACATGGTTGGCCTTTTCTACCTTACCCGAGGATTGAGGCCTCCAGGAGGAGTGAAGATGACAGGTATTGCCTAAGGCTGAATAAACCTGCTGGGTCACCTTAGCTGTAAGGGAAAGTCTGTTATCACTTTGCAAACATTTTGGCAATCCAGACCTTGGGGTTATTTCTTTAAGTAAGAATCTGAACACTTCTAATGCTTTTTCTGTCCTTGTGGGGAAAGCTATCTAACCAGTGAAAGTATCTATAGGTATTAACAAATATTTTAGTCGCCTGTAAGGTGGTATCTGGGTGAAATCTATTTACCAGTCTTCCCCAGGGTATGTTTCTTGGTGTTGTACAGTTTTAAATAGGGGTATGGGTATGGGATGCCTTCCTGAGTTGTTATGGGCACAAAGTTCACAGGCCCTAGTGACCCTTTTTACAGTGTGAAATAGTCCCTTCCCCAGTTATATTTGGGAAACCAGTTTGAAGAGAGAATCCCATCTCAAGTGTGAGGGGCTGTGGAAATGCTTATTTTTCATTGCTCAGCCTCAGGGAGAGTTTGTGACTTTCTAGCAACCACCCTGAGGAATCGTTCTTTTTAAGTCTTTTCTTTTTCTACCCATTTCATTTCCTCAGGTGTATAGTGTGTTGTCACTAACACGAGTGGAATATCAGGTATTAGTGCAGCAGCTAACAGTACTGACCTGTCCTTAGCAGTGGCCTTGGCTGCCAGAGCATTTCCCTAATGATAGAGATGCCTCCCTTTTGGTGTCGCCTGCAATGAATAACTTCTACTTCTTTCAGGAGTTTGATGGCATCTAAAAGCTCCAAAATCTCACAGTGATGTATGTGGGAATCCCTCGGCTCTTAATAGTCCTCTTTCTTTCCATATGACAACATAAGTATGGAGTACTAGGAATTCATATTCAGAAATCTGTAAATACATTGTTAAGTCTTTTTCCAGATGGAGAGACCTACTTAGAGTGATTAATTCCACTTTTTGAGTAGAAGTCTGGGGAAGCAAAGCTTTGATCTCAATCACTTCTTGTTGGCTAACCACAGCATAACCTGTCTTTTTTTTTGAAATGGAGTCTGACTCTGTCACCCAGGCCCAGGCTAGAGTGCAGTGGCGCAATCTCGGCTTACTGTAAGCTCTGCCTCCCGGGTTCATGCCATTTTTCTGCCTCAGCCTCCCGAGTACCTGCGACTACAGGCGCCCACCTATCTTCTTTACTGCCTCAAAATAAAGGTACTTATGTCTACAAACCACTGAACATCAGGGTTAGGCAGGGGCTCATCTTTAAGTTCAGGTCTGCCAGAGTAGGTCTGTTCCATGGTTTCCACACTGAAGTGGATGAGTTGGAGATCTTTTTCTTGGGATGTGAGGTCTGGCAACAGGGTAACAGGGTTTAAAACTCAATATACTTTAAGGGTACATCTGAAGTGTCAAGCCGAAGGGCTGATACTTAAGTATGTGGCCCCCTGTTAACCACTGATGCTGTTTTCCCTCTAGGATCCCCTGTACTTCATGCGGGGGTGGTGGTCATGACATCTAATTGTTGTCCCAAAGTAAACTTACTGGCTTTTTCTACCAATGGAGGAGTGATGGCCACAGTAACAAACATCCTGTCCACCCAGCTACCACCTGGTCTAGAATTATGCTTGGGCCTTTGAGTTAGAACACCCAAGGCTGTCCTTTATTTTTCAGCCACATAGAGAGTAAAATGTTTTTCTAAGTTTGGGAGTCCCAAAGCAGGGATTTTTCTAAGTTTTTCTTTTAGGGTTAGAAATCCCTTTGCCAAGTTCCATCCCAATTCAAAAGCTCATAATCACTTCCTTTCAGAGCTTCATAGAGGGATTTTGCTAAGATCTCAAACCGGGGAATGAAAATCTGGCAAAAATCCAGCCATTCCCAAAAATGTTCTTAACTGTTTCTTAGTCTGAGGGGGCTGGAATTCCAGGATGGTCTATTTTCATTTCTGGGCTAGGGTTCTTGTTCCAAGAGTGAGCATGTATCCCAACTATTTAACCTTTTGAACAGAAATCTGGACCTTATGGGGAGATACCTTATACCCTTGTTTTCCCCAGAAGTTAAGAGCCTGAATTGTATTTTTTTTTTCCAGAATCTTCCCTAGTAGGGTTGGAAATTAATAAGCCATCCACATATTGTAGGAGAGATCCATTTGTTAACTGTAGTTCCCTTATTTTGCCAATGCATTCCCAATGGGATGGGGACTATCCCTAAAACCTTGGGGGAGGATAGTCCAGGTAAACAGAGATATAGCATGAGCATCTGGATTAGTCAGTCTATTCAAATGCAAAAATATACTGGGATCCAGGTGTAAAGGTACACAGAAGAAAGTTTCCTTTAAATCTATTACCATGAACAAATTAGCATCTTCAGAAACTTGGGTGAATATTGTGTAAGGATTAGGAACTATTTGGGTAGACTGGGACTGCTGCTGCGTTAACCATCCTCAGCTCCTGAACAAATCTGTATTCCCCATTTGGTTTATTTACGGGCAGGATGGGGGTTGGGGACTGACAGGGTTGTAGTAATCTGTACTTTAGAAACTTCGCTATCAGGGCCTGTATGCCCCATTGTGCTTCAGGTCTCAAAGGATATCGTTTTTTTCCATGGGTCACCAACACTGGGTTTCAAAGTAACCTGGACTGGGGGTGCATTCACAGCTCCACCAGGAACTTCCATGTCTCAAGCAGAGGAGTCTGCTTGAGAAGTAACATGCAGTGGAAGGGAGGTCTTTCTGTATCTTTTTTCTTCCATAAGTTATTGGGGTACAGGTGGCATTTGGTTACATAAGTGCTTTAGTGGTGATTTGTGAGATCCTGTTGCACCCATCACCCGAGCAATACACACTGTACCACATTTGTTGTCTTTTATGCCTCACCCTCCTCCCACTCTTCCCAAGCCCCCAAAGTGCCTTGTATCATTCTTAGGCATTTGCATCCTCCTAGCTTAGCTCCCACATATCAGTGAGAACACACAATATTTGGTTTTCCAGTCCTGCGTTACTTCACTCAGAGTAATAGTCTCCAGTCTCATCCAGGCCATTGCAAATGCTGTTAATTCATTCCTTTTTATGGCTGAGTAGTATTCCATCACATGTATATACCACAGTTTCTTTATCCACTTGTTGACTGATGGACATTTGGGTTGGTTCCATGATCTTGCAATTGTGAATTGTGCTGCTATAAACATATGTGTGTAAGTATTTTCAAATAATGACTTCTTTTCCTCTGGGTTAATCTGTCAAGGGATACTCAGGGCTCCTCTGTGGAGATAATAAGGTCTCCAGTGGGAGCTGTAGAGGACCTCAGGCCCCATCAGTCCTTTGTCCTCTCAGCCATTACAGATGAGGGTGGCCAAGACTTCCTTTGGAGCTTGGGGCGGTCCCTTTTCCAATGGCCCTCTTGCTTACAGAAGGGACACAGGTTCTGCCCCAGGGGCTGGTGAGTTGGGAGCAATTGTTGCAATTGTGAATTATGCTGCTATGAACATGTATGTACAAGTATCTTGTGCAGGTAAGAACCTGGGCATCCTAGACACCGTTCTGGTGACACTCCCCCAAGATGGGTAACCCTGAGGTAGCAGGGGGCTTAAGGTAGCTGCTAACAGTTGCATTTTTGGGCTTTTTCTTTTTATCTGTCTCCTCTGCCCTGTCCCTATTGTTATAAACTCCAAAGGCCATGTTTAAAAGTTGGATCATGGGGGTTTCTGCCTTTTGTAATTTCCTCCTAATGTCAGGGGCAGATTAAGTAATAAAATGGATACCCACAAGAGCTTCTGGGGAGTCTGGGTCTGCATTAATACATTTCCTGAGTGCCTCAACCAAATGGCCCTGAAACAGTGGGATTTTCATCCTTTCCCTGAGTTATTTCTCTAATGTTGTCATAATTAACTGGCTTAACCACACTTTTTCATACCTTCTCGGTGGCTCAAGCCTGTAATCCCATTGGGAGGCCGAGACGGGCGGATCACGAGGTCAGGAGATCGACACCATCCTGGCTAACATGTGAAACCCCGTCTCTACTAAAAAATACAAAAACTAGCCAGGTGAGGTGGCGGGTGCCTGTAGTCCCAGCTACTCGGGAGGCTGAGGCAGGAGAATGGCGTAAACCCAGGAGGCGGAGCTTGCAGTGAGCTGAGATCGCGCCACTGCACTCCAGCCTGGGCAACAGAGCGAGACTCCGTCTCAAAAAAATAAATAAATAAATAAATAAATAACAAGTTACCATTTGATTTCTGCATTCATGATCTTGGGAATCTCTCTGGCAACCCCATTTAGGGCCTTGATCTGGAACTTCACTTCACCAACACAGCCTCGGTTAAAAGCAGCCACTTTATCTGCATATTCATGGGCAGCACGCAGAATCCTTTGTTTTTCCTCTATCATACAGCAGGTGGACAATATTTGGAAGTCATGCCAAGTTAAATCAAAGGACATGGTAAACTTAATAAACTCCTCTATAAACTTTGCTGGATCTTCCAAAAACTGGCCACATTTCTTCTTGCAGAAAGCCAAATCCTAAATAGAAAAAGGCACATGTACTCTGATTGCCCTCTCCCTCCATCAGCTACTTGCCACAATGGACAAAGGTTCAATTTTAGGGACTGATAGGAGCCTCCGCTCCTGGTGGTGTTGGCTGGACTCACCTCCTCAGGCAGCAGGGGATATAGGCTGAAGCTAGATGGGTTAAGGGAAGGGATGTTTGATGACATTGAGGTAGAATGCTGTGCTGCAGAACTGGCAAAACCCCCTTCAGAATTAGGGTTCAACCTATGAGAGGCACCAGAGGGCAGAAACGAAAGAGAGGCAGATATTTTTGCCCCTGCTCCCTCACTACCAGCCTCAGGTGGCTCCTCACCCTAAGGTGACGGCACATCCAGCCTAGGATGATAGCTTCCCATTACTGCTAGTCTCTGGATGCCTCACCACTCCTTACGGGTCCTCTCAACTCTACCCAAACCTCCATAACCAATCCTTGGGTTAAACTTTCACAAAAAGTCCTTTGCATGTGCCATTTGTTTCCAGCCAGGACCATGACTAATTCCACATCCCTAGGATACATACATAGTCACAATATTTCTATCCACAGGATATCACAAAAAAAACCTAGGTTGTATCAGCAGCGAACAGGACCTCAGACATGCATCCCTAGGTGTAACCTCCTCATTTTGCATTTGAGGGAACAAGAACCCAGATGGAAGAAGCCTATATCACTGCTAACTTGTGGCTAAATAAGATTTTTATTCCAGAGTATTTTCCACATCACACTATTTTTTGCCTTAAGTCACAGTTTTTCTGTATTCAATTACCTCCTGAAAACTAAAAAAATTTTCATCATAGCACAACTTCCTTACATAACCAAGAGATTCAATAAGCTGTTATTAAGCATTACATGCACTGAAGATAATCGTAATTTATGTTGTGCCATATTTCCTTGTTTACACTGGAGTTTTGTGTGTTTATAGAATAGAAAATTCTTTTTTCATATTCTACGCCTGTTCAGCCAGCCTTTCTTGTCTGTGAGGCTTAAAAGGGCATCTAACATTATAAACACTAACCATTTGCTAGGGAGACAAAGTAGGAGGATTCTGCTCATACCCTGCACCTGCTTGTAAGGAGCAGCCGTGGTTCTTGAGGAGGATTCAAGAGCTTTCCCACTCATTCCTGTCAAAATGAATGTGCTGAGGGTCTGTCCAGATGCTGGTGAGTCTTCTTCAATGCTCCTTCTCACCCCCTCACTTGCCAGGTGATCCTGGGTCGCTGGCCACAGGTGATTTGCTGAGGATGGGAGGCACCTGACTCAAGCTAGCCAATTAGAGTCCCTTTCCCAGGAATTTAGATGTAGGACTGGGAGATTGTTGAAGGTAAAGGTAAAGAAAGAGACTGAGGGTGCAAAATCACGAGGCCAGACAATGCTGGAGCCATGGGTGGCTATTCTGCATGCTGTGGGCTTGAGAATGGAGAAATGGGACCACGAAGAGCAGTAATTTGGTCTCTGTTAGCAACAGCTCCTGCATGGACTTGTCCACCTGCCTGCCCTGGGATTATGATCCATATCCTGTTTCTACTTTTATTTTGCTTAAAGCATACATCGGTTCCTGTTACTTTTCTAAATGCCCTTACCAGTCTCACACCCTGAGGAGGTTCCAGTCAACTATGAAGAGAGAGGGTTTCAAGAGACAAATTCAGAAGTTCAAAGCTGAAAGCAGATTCATAATCTGTCCTGCGGGTTATGACACCCTGACGAGCATGGTTTCTTTTATGTCTGACCTGCATGAGGTGGCTCAAACAAACAAACAAACAAAAACACCATGTCACCCAGACAAAGGGAGAGTTCACTGTAACAAAAAAAAAAATACACACATACACATATATATTTTATCATCATGATAGAGACCAGAAAGGATAAATGGCAAATAAATGAAATAAATGACTACCATTTATCAAGGACCTACTATGTGTCAGCCACCTCCCACAATTTTCATTACTCAATTCCCAGAAAACTCAGGTTAATATCTTTACCTACCCTGCCTTTTGCAGATGTGAAAATGAGGTCAGAAGAGATCAAGAAATACGAAGCTAAAACAACAAATACGTGGTAGAGGCTAAACTCAGAGGCGGGACATTCTATGCACAGGCCTTTGACTCATTGACAGGCCTCCTGCCTTGAGGAACTGACTTGATTATTTTCTCGGTTTTCAGCCCCAGCCAGTTCTTTAGGGCTGGTACCACCCTGATGTCCACACCTGCCAGAATTCCTGCCTGGTGCAGAGTCCTTGGCATACCAGTGGTTCTTCAGCTTTAGTGTGGTCAGAACCACCTGGAGGACTTACTCAAACACAAACGGTTGGCTCCACTACCAAACTGTCTAATGCGGAAGGTCTGGGGTGGAGACAGAGGATTGCACTTCTCCCAAGCTCCCAGGTGAAGCTGATGCTGATGTTCTGGGATAATACTTTAAGAATTTGGGCTAATGCCTTCCTTCACTTGACAGAATAAGATAATGAGGTTCAGCAGGTCCATGTGAACTTGCCAAAGCCACACAGTGAGGAAAGAAACTTTACAGCCTGGACCTGCAGGCCCTGGCACTCTGTCTTTAACTCCACTCTGCTTCTGTGCCTTTCAGGGTGATGCTGAAGGTACGCATAGGCCTGGAAGGCAATTTGTCAGTTCCTCTAGGAAAGAATGATTCAGAATGCTAAAGCGATGGGGAATGTCTGATATGTCTTGGTACTTTCACTAACGCTAGAAAAAAATTAAAAAGAAAAAGTTATTCATTACCTAGAGCCCTTCTGCAAGAAGTGAGGTCCTTCCTGTTTAAAAATAAATTCATCTTTTGGAAATTCTGACTTAGGCAATGAAGGGATGGAGCTTGAGCAATACTGTTCTTTTGCTTATATGCTCAAACCCTTTTCTACTTGGCTATACAGCAGCAATTGCACTTCTTTCCGATATCTGAGACCAGAAATGAAATTGGAGCTTTTCCCAGGGACAATCTGGGTGATGACTTAAATTTTAACTCACTTAGCAGCACTTTTAGAAAAATGCTCCTGAGTTGTTACTCTGAACTTCCGTATGATCACAGAGTCCTAGAATCAGGATGGTCCTCCAGAGGGTGGTCCATTCCCACGGCAGGAGGCACCTGTTCTTAGGCCATCCCCAGATGAGTATGGTGGTTATGATGCCAATGACAACAGCCAGCATTTATGGAGTGCTTACTTGCTCAAGTCTTATCTAAGGACTTTATGCTGAGAACAACCTATGAAGCTACTTTAAGCTCATTTTATGGATGTGAAAACCGAGGCACAAAGGTTAAATAAGGTGTGCAAGGATGTACACAGCTAGTAAGTGGTAAAGGCCAGAATTCAAACCCAGACAGTCAGGCCCTTACCTGTTCTGTCTCTGGCCATGGTAGCATAGTGTGGCTGTCACTTTGGTTGTCTAGACAACACTTGATGAGAAAAGAAAGCTAATGAACCTTGACACACTAAACAAGGCATGCTTCTTTCAGTAACAATGGTTCTGATTTTGATTTTGTGGTATAGATGGCTTCCTACATAGGGAGAATTTAATTACTGAATTCTTAAAAAATATGTTTTGAATGGCATTTTAGACAGTACTGTAGACTGAAATGCCTGCAGGAGCCAGACAATGTAATTTGGATTAGAGAATGGATATCCAGTCTGAGAAGGGCAGTAGCTACATAACTCCATGAAATTTTTGCCATATAGAAATACAAACCCATTGTTTTTAAGATCTCCTAATTTTTTCCTGGTTTCAAATTTATTTTTAATTGAATATATATGTGTGTGTGTGTGTGTGTGTATACACACACACACATATTCAGTTGAACATATATATGTGTGTGTATATACATTCAGTTGAATATATGTTTGTATTTATATATACACACACACATATACACACACACACATACACACATATTCAATTAAAAATATAGTCAATATTGGCCGGGCATGGTGGCTCACACTTGTAATCCTAGCACTTTGGGAGGCTGAGGCAGGCGGATCACCTGAGATCAGGAGTTTGAGACCAGCCTGGCCAACATGGCAAAACCCTGTCTCTACTAAAAATACAAAAATTAGCCAGGCATGGTGGCAGGTGCCTGTAATCCCAGCGACTCGGGAGGTTGAGGCAGGAGAATTGCTTGAACCCTGGAGGTGGAGGTTGCAGTGAGCCGAGATCATGCCATTGCACTCCAGCCTGGGCGACAGAGCGAGACTCTGTCTCAAAGAAAAAACGTCAATATTTTTAATTGATTTTATATATGCATATATTTGTGGTCTATAATATGATGTTTTGAAATATGTGTACATTGTGGAATGGCTAAGTAGAGCTAATTAACATGCATTATCTCACAAACTAACTTTTTGTGGTAAGAACACTTAAAATCTACTCTCTGTGCTTTTCAAGAATACAATACAATTTTATTAACTACAGTCACCATGTTTTACAATATTCTCTTGAAGGTACTCATCTTCTCTAACTGGAATTTTGCATCCTTTAACCAACATCTCCCCTAGCCACTCCTTCCCTGCCAGCCCCTGGCAACCACCATTCTACTTTCTACTTTTATGAGTTCAACTTTTTAAGATTCCACATATAAGTGAAATCATATTAGTCTTTCTGTGTCTGGCTTATTTCACTGAACAAATGTCATTTCAGATTAATCTGTGTTATTGCAAATGACAGAATTTCCTTCTTCATCAATACTGAGTAGTCATCCATTATGTAAATACACCACATTTTCTTTATCCACTCATCCATTAATAGACACTTAGGTTGATTCCATATCTTCGCTATTGTGAATAATACTGCAAGGAACATGGGAGTGTAGAGATATCTTTTACTTACTGATTTTATTTCCTTTGGAATATATAACCAGCAGTGGGATTGCTGGATCATATGGTAGTTTTATTTTTAATTTTTTTCAAGAACCTACATACTGTTTTCCACAATTAGTATACTAATTTACACCCTTACCAACAGCGTACAGGGGTTCCCTTTTTACTACATCCTCTCCAACACTACTTATTTTTTGTCTTTTTCATGATAGTCATTGTAACAGGTGTGAAGTGATATTCAGTGGGATTTAAATTCACATTTCCGTAATGATTTGTGATGTTGAGAATTTTTTCATCTACTTGTGGGCCATTTGTATGTATTGTTTTGAGATATGTGTATTCAGATCCTTTGCCTGTTTTTTAATTGGGTTATTAACATTGCTGTTGAGTTGTTGTGTTCCTTATATAATTTGGAGATCGATTCCTTATCAGATGTATGCTTGCAAATATTTTCTCCCATTTTGTAGGTTGTAACTTCATTCTGTTGCTTGTTTTTTTCGTTGTGCCAAAACTTTTCAGTTCGACATAATTTCAATGGTCTATTTTTGCTTTTGTTGCCTGTGCTTTTGGGGTCATATCCAAAATTTCATTGCTCAGGCCAATGTCATGGAGTTTTTCCTGTTTTCTCCTGGTAGTTTTATACTTTTAGGTATTATATTAAGCCTTTAATCCCCTCTGATTTTTGAATATGGTGTGAGATATGGGATATCTAGTTACCCCAATACCATTTATTAAAATACTGTCCTTCCCCCATAGTGCGTTCTTGGCACCCTTGTTGAAAACCAATGGACAATAAATGCATGGATTTATTTATGAGCTATTGTGTTCCATTGGCCTATATGTCTGTTTTTATGCCAGTACCATGCTGTCTTGATTACTATAGCTTTGTTTGTTGGTTTGTTTTGAGATGGAGTTTCACTCTCACCCAGGCTGGAGTACGGTGGCATGATCTCAGCTCACTGCAACCTCCACCTCCTGGGTTCAAGCAATTCTCCTGCCTCATCCTCCTGAGTAGCTGGGATTACAGGCGTGCACCACCACACCCAGAAATTTTTTGTATTTTTAATGGAGATGGGGTTTCGCCATGTTGGCCAGGCTGGTCTCAAACCCCTGACCTCAGGTGATCCGCCTGCATTGGCCTCCCAAAGTACTAGGATTACAGATGTGAGCCCCCACACCAAGCCAATTACTATAGCTTTGTAGCATATTTGAAGGCAGTTTGATGCCTCCATGTTTGTTCCTTTCGTTCAAGATTGCTTTTACTATTCAGGGCCTTTTGTGGTTCCATACAAGTTTTAGGAATTTTTACTATTTCTCTGAAAAACGTCCTTGGAATTTTGATAAGGATTGCGTTGAATCTGTACATCACTTTGCATAGTGTGGACATTTTAACAATATTAATTCTCCTAATCCATGAACGTGGGATATCTTTACATTTATTTGTGTTCTCTTCAATTTCTTTCATTGATGTCCCTCTGAGGGACTGGATACCACACTCAAGGTTATCTGGGTGGTAGGTTTGGAAGCTCAGATTCGAACCACACCCATTTGTATTGTTTTCACTTATTTGCTTATTTGATATTTATTGAACACATGTCTAAGTCAGGTATTCTGGGTATGAAATAGATAATAAGGCATTATACTATGGAGTAAGGTAAGTATGAATTGATGGGTATGTGTTTTATTGTGTTTAAGCTGCTATAACAAAATTCCATAGACTGAGTGGCTTAAAGAGCAGGCATTTATTTCTCACAATTCTAGAGGCTATATGTCCAAGATCAAGGTGCATACAGAATTGGTTCCTAGTGAAGGTCCTCTTTCTGGTTTTCAAGTAGCTCCTCCTCATTGTGTCCTTACACAACAGAGGGAGAAAAAGACGGAGAAAGAGAGTGCATGCATGAACTGATCTCTTCCTCTTCTTAAAAGACCACTAATCTCATCATGAGGGCTCCATTTTTGTGACTTCATCTAATCCTCATTACCTCCCATAGGCCCTATCTCCAAATGTCATCACATTTGGAGGTTAATCCT
This sequence comes from Chlorocebus sabaeus, assembly GCF_047675955.1. Classification (NCBI taxonomy): domain Eukaryota; kingdom Metazoa; phylum Chordata; class Mammalia; order Primates; family Cercopithecidae; genus Chlorocebus; species Chlorocebus sabaeus. The sequence continues at coordinate 16,324,069 of NC_132922.1, forward strand.
TCAAAATACGAATCTCGGGGGAACACAAATGTTCAGTTCATAACAGTATGTGGCCTATGCAGTTGCACAGAGCCGTATGCTCAGAAGATCCCTATATTTGGTTTAATGCTCTACCATCAGCATCTTAAAAATCTCAATAATTTTGAAACATGGGACCCTACATTTATTTTGCCCTGTAACCTGATATGTAGCCAATCTTGGAGTCAAGAAACAAAGATTTTCAACATCGGCATGATTAGAAGTTCCAAAGGCTCTTCAAATGCCATCTAGTATAATCACTCACTGGACCTCTGAAGCCTGTTTGTAACATTCACAACTTTGGATGGAACAGCTTTCATGACAGGGAATTTATTCACAACTGCCCATTGCCCCTGGGTGGTAGCAAGACGTTACCTGTGCAAATGCTAGTTCATCTTGGATCTTCTATTCAGGGTGCCCAGGTATTGATCTCAGAGTCACCCTTCAATCCAGAGGGTATCCTCACCAGGGTCTACATTTACTCTGGTATTACCCCAAATGTGATAGACTTAGTAATTATAGTTACTGAAACACTGATGGGTCAATTGAAAGTATGGAATGGTTTATTTGAAAGCAAATACAAGATGCTTTCAGAAAGTGGAACCAACATATGGATTAATAGTAATTAAATGTTTGGGTACCTAGAGTGGTATTTGGCAACTTTCAGAGTAGTATCCTGGATAGAATAAGGGCTTTGGAGGCAAACAGAGCTTCGGAAGCTCTGCTACTTACTAAATGGTTTGGCCAATCTATTAATCTCTATAACCTTCTTCATCTATGTGTGAAAAAGGAGTAGTAACGCCTACCTGATAAAGTGGTAGTGAGCATAAAATGATACTAGATAGAATATTTAACAGAAGCCCTAGAATAGAGGAGGTACTCAAAGAATGTTAGTTCTCTCCTCACCTTCTCCTTTAAGAACCAAATAAAAATAGTTTTAGACTGTTACAAGAATAATAGATGAGAATAAGAATAGAGTCCAAGACCTTGGAGATCACCTAGTTCAACCTAAACATTTTACAGACAGAGAGACAGAAGTATGCATAATGAAAGTTGGGTATAATGACAAACTTTTCAAGTAGGCGTATGCACCATCCCCTGTATATGTTTTTCTTTTTCTTTCTTCCTGGAATATAATGTATTTATACATGCAATGACCCTGCCTGAGGGCTGAAAATTAGATCAAATGAATCCTAGATGTCATTGAATAATATATTTAAAAACACCTTGTAAACTAAAAAATTGAAGAATGTAACTTACTTTTTGGAGCATCTTTTATGTATCAGGTACTATATTTATAGCCTTCACTTGTTTTATCCTAACAACATCCCTGTGGGGAGATATTATTTCTCTGGTTTGCAAATATGGGAGAAAAATTAGGTCCAGAGAGAGAGAAAGAGTAGCTGGCCTAAGGGCACAAAATATAGAAAATGGTAGAGGCAGGATTAGAACTGGGTCAGTCTTGCTCTTGTGTATTTACCACTCTACCTCTTACTCTTATGTAAGTACTCTTACTTGTTATGTACAAACATTGTGTGTATACATTGATGATCACATATACCAGTGACCACTTGGCTATCTGGCTCCTAACCAAAGTTGTCATTTGCATGTATATTTAGTGAATGTTAAGATCTTTAGGCATTAAAGTGAGGTCTTCTTTAGAGCCCTGAGAACAGGCTTTGCAAGTTATTTCATTACAAATGAAAGGGGTATGTACCAGGAGCCCTGACTTTTATTCATAGCCAATACCCATACCCAAGCTGTTGCACTCCATTTGACTGTGTACATAGAGGGGATTTCAGATCCGTAGATCAATAGAGGCTCCTCTGACCTGAACGCTGAGCAGAAAAGTCAATTACAGAGAAATAACCAACACTTGGGAATATCTCCTGCGGGTTAGTAGACCTTGACATAACTAGAGGGGTTTGTAGTCAAGTTGAAGAACTTTTACATAAAAACGGAATCAGCTTGTGAAATCTATTCCCTTTTCACCCCGAGGGATAGAAATGGGGCCGTGAGATGGAAGTCACAGGGGGGTCAGATTTGCCTTGACATACAAAAGCAATTTTTCTTCATCAGAAATGGGCCAAGACGGAAAGGGCGGCTTTGGAAGGTAATGTGATCTCTTTCACTGAAGGTGTATAAATACAGGCTGCATGAATGTTTTTAGGGGATACTGAAGATGACAGTCAAGCAACAGATGACTGATTGTGTCAAGTAAGATAAGAAATATCTTCTCTTAAATACTAGGACAAAGTTCTGCTGGCATTATATCCAACAAAGTCAAAAATACCCAAATCTTTGCCTTATCCCAGTGACCCCTTCTCTGTGAAATCCTTGATAAAATTATACCTATTAAAAGCAATGAAAATAAGAAACAAAACCAATATTTTATTATTCATTGGGCCAGTGTGTTTACCCCAAAGGAAAATATATAGCTGGGTTGCAGTAAAATCCACCTCTACATCTATTAAGGTTTCTATCTTCCCTGAAGTCTCATTGGATTCTAAGACCGCAAGCTCCTTGGCCTGTTACATCAATCATGAGAACAAAATGACATGCTTGTCAGATATGGATACAAGAAAAAAAGGAGAGGAAATCACAATAGCTGAATATTGAGTGGGTTCCAGATGCATGGAGGAAATATGTAAGGAAGGCCCAGGTGCATTTATGCAATGTTTCAATGCATGGTGACTCTGTGCACTGTCGTATGTGGTAGGATTTATGATCTTGACTGTCACTTGTCACCATTATACTGGTATCTCCCTTGCCTTGTAGAGAAACTAGCAGGGATGGGGGAGAGGAAACTTCCCTTCCCACTTGGATCTTCTCCCTCTGGTACTTACTAAGGTATTAGACCATGGAGAAGCCAATGAGCAGAAACCATGGTGAGCTGAATTTTGGATCAACATTAGAAACAATTTCTAACAAGGCTGCTCCAAAATAGAGCAGGCTGCCTATTATAGCACAACTTCTCTTACAGCAGGGACAAACTATTTATTATGTCTATATCCTCCAGGATGCCTAGCACAGAACTGGTGGCAGAGCAAATGTTGGAAAACTGTTTGTTGAATTGGGGCTGAGCACATCACTACAAAGGAACTCAGAGGGCAGAAGACTGTTGAGAAGGCTCCAGAAGAGCTTCTTGCATGAAACTGATCATTACACTATACAACCTCTAAATCATCCATATCTAAAAGGCCGTGACTTGAAGTTTGGGGCTTATTTCAGAATGGATCGGGCATATTGCAAACACTTCTAATGGTTAAACCATAAAACTAATCTTCTAAGGACAGAGTTGTAGCTTTTGGCAATGGGAAAATTTGACATTGTCGGAATGGTAGAAAGAGTTTGGACTGGGAGTCAAGGAGTTCAGATTGTGGTTAATAATTACATGACATAATAAGAGATATATTGTCATGAAAAATTGCACAGGTTGGTACCCTAAACTGGCAGAGAGTGCAAGTGGGAGGCTAAGGGGGAGGCTATGGTTGAATTATATTCATGCCAGAAACAACTGTTTAGATGTTATATTAACTCTGTGAGACAAGGCTATGGTCACAATTTGGAAATTCCCAAATGATATCTTCCTTATCATTCATGGCTTAGTGACCATAAAGGTAGATTTTAAAGCTCACATCTAGTTTTGTATAGTTCCCCTTTTTTTAATGCTTTTCTGTACTTTCCATTCTTTCTGCATTCAACATGATTCCCAAATTGATATCACCAACTTGAACCTCTTCTTTGAGCTTCAGACTCATCTATCCAGATGTGCCCTTGCCATTTGTACTTGGATGTCTAGTGATCAGCTCAAGCTTGGCATGCCCCACACCTGCTCCTCCCATAATCACCTTCATCTCGGAAAATTACAACTCTGTCTTTACAGTTGGTCAGGCAAAATGCTCAACGTCATCCTTCATTTATTTCTTTTTGTCACCAGCCTAGGTCCAAACCCATACCAAATCTGTTGTGTCTACCTTCAAAGTAGAACCTGAATTTGACCATGTGGGAGATGATGTAACTGTTCTCTAACTGTCCTGACTTCTCTTTCTGTGATGCTCCTCCCTTTGAAGACTGTTAATCCTTGCTCTCCTGCACTCAGGAGCAGTCCTGTTACTTGTTTTGGCCAGTGCCTCTTTTGCAGCTGGCCATGTTCCAGATGGAAGCTACTTTGCCAGCCTGAGTCTTACAGTAAACATAATATAGATTAGAGCCACAGACATTTCATGAAGCACATATCCCTCAGCAAGTAATAAACATTTGTTATTCTATGCCACATAGATAACAGGGATCTTTTGTTAGTAGGCTATGGCATAGCCTGTCCTGACTGATACAAACAACTTCCCATCACCTCTACTGTGACCACACTAGTGCAAGCCTCCCACATCTTCTGGTAGTATTGCCACATTCTCCCTATTTCTGCTTCTTCCTGCTATAGTTTATTCTCAACCCCATGGCTGAAGGGATCCTTTAAAACCATAAATTTACATTTACCATCCATTTCCTCCATCTAAAATGTAAGTGTCATGAGGGCAAAAACTTGTTTTGTTAAAAGCTACATTACCTAGTGTTTTGACTTGTATCTAGCACATGGGTCAATAAATATTTGCTGAATGAATGAATGAATGAATGAATGAATGAATGAATGAAACAGTGAACTTTTTATAACCAGAAAGAATACAAAAAATAAAAAAAGGAGAGAGAAGAATGCATGTCTTTTAAAAAGCAACTTAGTGGTGATGGAGACAGATATTCACACACAAACACATCTCAAATTTCAAATTCACATTAATGAATGCCGTGATATGAGTGGCATCTTTGATATATTAAGCTTCTCACTGTGAATTCAATTGGCACCCTGTATAGTTGGCACATTTACTCATTTCTCACTTAAAAATAAAATTCTTTTTAAAAACTCTGTCCCTGTTCTACTGATAACAATAAAAATCAAGAAAAAGCTGAAATAAAAATTACCATATTTTATATTTCTGTGACACTTTGTGGTTTCCAAAGATCTTTCATATATTTTGTCTTTCAGCAACTTTTTTGGGAAACCTGGGTCCTCGTCATTCATAGATGGAGAAACAGAGACTTAGAAAGGTGACATGACTTGCCCAGAGTCATAACAGAATAGAAGTTGCAATGCTAGAATTCTAACTGATTCGAATTCTAATCCTGACACCAGGGCCAATAATCTTTTTTTAATTCTCCAAGTTATCTCACTCTACTCAAGGCAGTATGAAGTAAAATCATATAAGTGAAAATTATTTGCCAATGATAAAAGATAAGGCAAATGCTTTGTATTATTATTTTTGTGACTGCTGTGCTACCATCCACATGGCATATTTTGAAAATGGTGACCTCATCTGGAAATGAAGAGTTTGGACAAAAGCATCTCCTAGAGTCTTTTTCAGTGTGAATAGTCAATGATTTATTTTCCTTTAAGATCCTCTGGCATTACTAAATGGGCCTGGACAAGTCTTTCCAGAAAGGATCAAAGAAAGGGCTGTCAGAGAAAAGAGACAAACAAGAGAAAGTTCAGCACCTCAGAAAAAAAGTAATTATTTCAGAGTAGGAAAAGCCAGCTAACAAAAACACCATGCTCAAGGATTTCAAATGAAAGTGTCTTTTCAACCATAGCTTTAATGGAAACCGCTAATGAATCAAAGCACCTGGTAAGAAATAAATAACCTCAAAAGGCGTTGAAGTTACAGGGGAATCCAGAGGCTGATCTAAGAGAGTCAAACAGGACACAGAAGGTTGGCTTTACTGTGCTAGGAGGAGTCAGTAGGCACATAGTAGGCATCCCATAAGCACTGGCTGAATGAGTGAATAAATCATGAACACAGTATGTTTTATTCACTCAGTCATCCAGTGCTTATGGGATGCCTACTATGTGCCAGGCATCAGGCTCAGAGAAAGTTCACTTTCCAGTTGTGTTAGGAAGTAAGGAAGCCCAGGAAACAAGATAGTCAAGATTTTGTGATATCTCAGTGACTTAAAGATTCACTTCTTCCTTAAATATTAAAGAACTGGAAAGAGCTCAAATCCAATCCAACCCTGTCTTGGGTTACTAGGACTGTGGTTATGAAATACCACAATGAGTGGTTTAAACAACAAGTTTATTTTTTCAGTTCTGGAGAATAAAACTCCAAAATCAAAGTGTCAGCAGGGTGGGTTCCTTCTGAATGTGTGAAAGAAGTAGCTGTTCCAGGATTTTCTACTTGTTGGCTGATATGATGGTTAATATTGAGTGTCAACTTGACTGGATCAAAGGATGCAAGCTATTGCTCCTGGGTGAGTTTGTGAGAGTGTGACAAAGGAGATTAATATTTGAGTTTGTGGATTGGGAGAGGCAGACCCACCCTCAGTCTGGGTGGGCACCATCTAATCAGCTGCCAGCATAAAAGCAGGCATGGAAAAAGCAGACTTGCTGAGTCTCTGGCCTCCATCTTTCTCCCATGTTGGATGCTTCCTGCCCTCGAACATCAGACTCCAAGTTCTTCAGCTTTTGGACTCTTGGACCTACACCAGTGGTTTGCCAGGGGCTCCTGGGCCTTCAGCCAGACTAAAGGCTGCACTATCAGCTTCCCTACTTTTGAGGTTTGGCGATTTGAACCGGTTTCCTGGCTCCTCAGCTTGCAGACGGACTATTGTGGAACTTCACCTTGTGATCATGTGAGTCAATACTCCTAATAAGCTCCTCTTCAAATATACATCTATCCTATTAGTTCTGTCCATTTAGAGAACTCTGACTCATACAGCTGGCATCTCCCTGTATCTCTTCACATCATTTTCCCTCTGTGCATCTCTCCGTATCCAATTTTCCCCTCTCTATAAGAACACCTGTCACACTGCATTAGCACCCACGCTGATGACCTCATTTTCACTTGGTTATTTCTGTCAAGACAGTATCTTCAAATAAAGTTACATTCACAGGTCCTGGGGGTTAGGATTTTAACACATGAATTTGGCTGAACATAGTTCCACCCATAATACATCCTTTCTCATGTACAACCAGCCACCTTTAGGGATGGCTTGGGTAGTTCAGCTAAAATGTAGTGAAAGGCTAGCAATACTAGGGTACAAGGCATATTTTGAGATGACTGAGACAAAGGTGCTGCCCTGAGCAGTCATTGCATTCATGTTGTCATCTTGTTTAGTGAGCTTCTCCCTAGAGGGCAGGATCTCGCCTAGACATTAGGCATATGACTATGAATATGAGGTGATCCTCACTGTCCAAGAAATACATAGAAACAATTATTACAGAGTGTGAAAATGCATCTAACCCAGGTTGAGACTCCGGCGACAACATCGTTTTGGAGGTGACACCGGAGCTGATTCCTGAAGGATATGAATGGGAGTTAGCCAGAAGTGACAGAGGACAGAGGTGTTTGTCCTCCTTTTAATTAGTTGCCAGCAGCCTGGAGACCCAGGAAGGAGTTGATGCCGCGGTTCGAGTTTAAAGTCAGACACAGGAAGAATCCTCTCTTTCCGAAGGAGGTCTTTTATCTCTTAAGGCTTATCCAATGGATTGGATGAAGCTCATCCACATTGTGGAGGCAATCTGCTTTGTTCAAAGTCTGCTGACTTAATCTCATCTAAAAAAAATACCTTCACAGCATGTTTACCAGGTATCTGAGTACTGTGACCTAGCCAAGTTGACACAAAAAATTAAGCATCACGCTCTCTGTTCCCAGTGTGCTAGGAGATAGAGAACGTTCTCACATGTTTGGATTTTACTCTCAAAATAAATAACGGTATATTCTGCCCCATTCCACTTGGTATCTGGTGGTCTTGTACATTAGCTCATAAATGCCCTGGGTGTTGCTGGGACGCATCTGCACACGGCAGTTGGTCCTCTGGGGTGTGAAGACTCCAAGTATGCAGGATGTTGATTACTCACTCTTGGGAGATGGTCGGCAGATAAGGTCTCAAAACCCATGGTGATATCCCCCGTCCTGAGATTCTAAGATGCCTGATGTGCAAGATCTGAAAGCAAAGGGTGATGCTGCTGTGGATGATGAGATTACACTGGGGAAGCATCCTCAGGCTGCAGTGCAGGGCTGGTTCTCCAATCCAGGACAGCTCCCAGACACTCCTGTGTTGTCCCTCACAGTAGACCTGCCTCCCCACTGCCCTAGCACTTTCTTTACTCCATGCCAAGATTGAGATCATTCTTAAGAAATAAATCTCAAATCCAATCCATCCAATTTTTCTTCATAACAGGCAATGCCACCTGGCATTAAATTGATGTGTTTGTCTGTCTCCTTCACTAGAAGATAAAGACTCTGAGGGCAGTTCTGTAACTGTTTTGTTTGCTGCAATTTTATAATAGCTAGATGAGTATCTGAAACAGGTTGTCACTCAGTGAATTATTGTGGAAGGGAGGGAAGAAGGGAAGAAGGAGGGGAGGGGAGGGGAGGGGAGGGAAGAAGGAAAGAAGGAGGGAGGGAGGGAGGGGAAAGGGGGAGGGAAAGGGGGAGGGAAAAGGGGAGGGAAAGGGGGAGGGAAAAGGGGAGGGAAAGGGGGAGGGAAAGGGGGAGGGAAAAGGGGAGGGAAAGGGGGAGGGAAAGGGGGAGGGAAAGGGGGAGGGAAAGGGGGAGGGAAAGGGGGAGGGAAAGGGGGAGGGAAAGGGGGAAGGAGGTGGGGAAAGGGGGAAGGAGGTGGGGGAAGGGGGAAGGAGGTGGGGGAAGGGAGGAACAGAGGAAGAAAGGAAGGTAAAGAGGGAGGAAGAAAGTGAGGAAAGGAGGGAGCAATGATGCTGAGACCCAGGGCCCTGCCCCCTGACCCTTTTCTTCCCAGTATTTTCCTCATGGCCACATCTCCCTGTTCTGACTCCCTGGCTCCTCAGCAAATGATCACGAACCTTAGTATCAGTAATTACTAATACTTGTCAGTTATTTCACATAAGCCCAGCACTATTCTAAGTGCTTTAGAGTAAATCCTCATAGCAAATCTATGAGGCCAATGTTAGCATCCCTACTTTATAAAGAAACTGAGGCACAGAGAGATACAAAATGTGCAAGCTTACAGAACTGGTATGTGGCAAAACTTGGACTTGAGCTTAGGCAGTCTGGATGCAATGTCTGCTCTTTTAATTAATGTATTATTCACACACACACAGACACACACACACACACACACACACACACACCCTACAAAGTCACTTGTGTGTTCCTCCTTTCAAGGTAAAGCAGGTCCAGCTTCTCAGAGATATTCCTTTATGCCGAGTTACCCCAAGTCCACAAAGATTGATGCAAGAACTTGCTACTGCTCTGAAAACCCAAAATACGAAGCCTCCATGGTTGCTGGGCAGTCTGTATTGCCTAGTCTACCACTGCTGGAAACAGGAATCCACCCATGTAATTATACTATAAACCGTACTGACGTTGTGGAAGGATCTCAGGACTCTCGGTTCTTTTCGTATTTCATCGTGAAAACACACATTTCAGTCTTGTCTCACAATAACATTCATTTTTTAAATACGTTCATTCCTATTCTGTGCCCTGCATTTGAAAAGCTATAAATATACTTAATAGGAATATTTTTTAACTTTTACATATTATTCACAGTGTCTAAACCATGACTGAGTACATGGGATATATGCTAATAAATAATTGTACTGTGACCCATTAGGGTATTTCTGTCAATTCAGTTCATAAGCCTGTTCGAAAGTAAATATATTTATGCTAGATCCCTGAATCAACTAACCTATTTATTCTCTGTACTGCCACTGAAATTATCCAATACTTCCCATTTTATTCAAAAACCAAATCATGAATTCCTTAACACAACATTCCAGTCCTTCTAATCTGGCACCACCTTACTCTCCCCGCCACATATTTCGTCAGTTTCACAAATTTTCCTGAGACATCCTGTATCTTCACAATCTTGTCCTGCTCGGAGTAGTGCCTTTTCCCAGAATGACCATCTCTCATTTTTTTCTCAGCCTCAGTAACACCTACTTATCCTTCAAAACCCAGTTCAGAAATCCCTTTCTCCATACAGTATTTATTGGAAACCCTAAATCTAGTTCTTCCACTCTGCGTACCCATAATTCTAGTACGTAATGTAATGACAGTACATATTATAATGCATTAGTTCTTAAAAAAAGAAACATATTCATTCCTGTATCATGAATATCTAAACCAGTACCTGGCATGAGCTATGTATTTATGAAGTTTTTTTTTTTTGAATGATTGCACTGCTCCTATCTTCTTAAAAAAAAAAAAACAAGCTGGTAAAGAATGGCACATAAAATATCCTAACAGTATGCTCAGTAATCAGAAGCAATCTGGATGCTTTAGATATGTAGCCATCTAATGCCGTGAACTACTGACTGAAAACCAAGCACAAAACATGCCAGATACACTGAGCAGATTTTAAATTGTAAAAACCTGAAAAGGAAATGCTCAAACCCCGTGGCTTCTACTGAATTAGAGTATAAGACCCAAAATGTATTCTATTGCAAGCTAAAATAAGTCCTTTTAAAATGTAGATTTTTTACAGGATCTTTTTAAATGGCTGTTTTTCTTGATAATAGAAGTGGCTCCCACAGTTTGCACAAAATTGAAAAATATATTAATTTATTTAAAAAAATAAGACAATACATTCTACATTCTTTAAAATAATGGCTATGAATATTTTGGTGTATTTCTCCAGTCTTTTTATTTCCTATTGGTATGACAGAATTCAATGAAAAGTGTTTACCAGTCTAATCTTTTCACTTAATAATATATTTTGAGCTATTTTCCAGGCCATTAAATATTACTTGGAAACATGATTTTTTATGACAGAATACTATCTGCTCACATTTATTTAGCAGTATCCTACTTGCTGCACATTTAGATGGTTTCCTTGTTCTCTTGCTTCTATAAATAATGTTGTGATGTACATGCTTGAACATAAAGCTTTCTCCAACATTAGCTTGCATGACATAGCAGGATAAGGTCTTCAAGGTTGTAACTCTCCTGCCCAAAGATTATGTGGGTATAAATTTATGGACTGTGTGTATTCTCCAGACTCAGTTGGGAGGAGCTTAGACCTATGGACAAGGATGAACCTGATCATTGGCTATTTTCAGACCTGTCTGACCAAAGGGTAGCTCTCAGGATGTATGTGGCAGGGACCCTTGGTCCTGAGAAGAGCTTTGGTCCTGGAAGAATATCATTTCCTAGAGAAAATGCCACCTGGTTATACAGAAGCTTTACCCTCTGATATAGTTTGAATCTGTGTCCCCACCCAATTCTCATGTTGAAATGTAATCTCTAATGCTGGAGGTGGGGCCTGGTGGGAGGTTATTGGATCATGGGGGTGGTTTCTAATGGTTTAGCACCATCCCCCTTGCTCTGTTCTCCTGGTAGAGTTCTCACAAGATCTGGCTATTTAAAAGTGTGTAGCACCTCCCCCTTCTCTCTCTTCCTTCTGCTCTGGCCATGTAAGATGTGCCTGTTTTGATACCAGTACCATGCTGTTTTGGTTACTCATCACTGGCCATCAGAGAAATGCAAATCAAAACCACAATGAGATACCATCTCACACCAGTTAGAATGGCGATCATTAAAAAGTCAGGAAACAACAGGTGCTGGAGAGGATGTGGAGAAATAGGAACACTTTTACACTGTTGGTGGGACTGTAAACTAGTTCAACCATTGTGGAAGACAGTATGGCAATTCCTCAAGGATCTAGAACTAGAAATACAATTTGATCCAGCCATCCCATTACTGGGTGTATACCCAAAGGATTATAAATCATGCTGCTGTAAAGACACATGCACACGTATGTTTATTGTGGCACTATTCACAATAGCAAAGACTTGGAACCAACCCAAATGTCCATCAATGATAGACTGGATTAAGAAAATGTGGCACATATATACCATGGAATACTATGCAGCCATAAAAAAGGATGAGCTCATGTCCTTTGTAGGGACATGGATGAAGCTGGAAACCATCATTCTCAGCAAACTATTGCAAAGATGAAAAACCAAACACCACATGTTCTCACTCATAGGTGGGAATTGAACAAAGAGAACACTTGGACACAGGAAGGGAAACATCACACACTGGGGCCTCTTGTGGAGTGGGGGGAGGGGGGAGGGATAGCATTAGGAGAAATACCTAATGTAAATAACGAGTTAATGGGTGCAGCACACCAACATGGCACATGCATACATATGTAACAAACCTGCACGTTGTGCACATGTACCCTAGAACTTAAAGTATAACAAAAAAAGAGAAGACAAACACTAAAAAATAATAGTAATAATAAAAAGATGTGCCTGTTTCCCTCTTTTCCCTTCTGCCATAATGATAAGTTTCCCGAGGCCTCCCCAGAAGCCAAGATGCTGCTGCTTGGGAAAGCAGCAAAAGTAGCTCAGAGTCCTATACCCAAGGGGAACACTCACTCAAGTCCAGGCAAAGATGGGGTTCATGTCCCAAAAGTCTGATCCAAGGGCAACCTGGTCAATTCAATGTGATAAACAGCAAGCCACTGGCTTTTAATTCTCCTACATCCCCACGTTCTAATCCTGGCATTGCCTGTTGCCAGTTCTTTGATCTTGGGCAAGTATCTCACTACTCAATGTCTCAACCTTCTCGTTTTAAGACAGAGCAAACAATATCTACCTTGACTTACAGGTGTAGGATTAGAAGTGCTTTATCAAATAGAACAGTGTTGTGGCACATAGTGCATAGTCTGCAAATCACAGTGGCAAGAAGAAAAGAGCAAGAGAAGAAGGAGAACTGTATTACATCAGGTATGCTGGGAAACAAACTCTGGGACAGATATGCATATGCAGAAGATTTCTTGAAGAATGATCTCAGGAGCAACACCTCTGAGAAGTTGAACTGCCTGATATTGCAACAGAGACCTTGGGATAGCCCTTCAGAGTTAGGTTGAATTGAGGCCAGGGAGCCAGGCTCAGCTCCCAAGCAATGACAGGGAGCTACAACTCTGGGTGAGGCAGCTGCCCTCAGCCAACTCCTCCAACATCAGGAAGAATGAGTACGTTGGCCCCAAAGAGGGGAGCTACCTGTCAAACCACTGTGTTCCTTGCAAGAAGAAAATCTGCCATTGACGAAACGCTTCTACTGTGTTCCAGACACATCATCACAAAGAAATAAAATACTTTCCGAATTTATTCTGTTCCAGCCACAGTTCCAAGTTAAAATGTTAACTCATTCACTCCTTAAAACAGTCCTATAAAATAGGTGCAGAGGTCTCATTGCTGAGGACACTCAGAAATATTAAAAGATTGACCTAATATCACCCAGCAGTGCATGTCAGAGGCAGGATTTGAACCCAGGTGGTCTAACTCCAGGGTGTGTAGGACAATAAAAAATAATCTCTGCTCTGGAGGCACTCCGTTTTACCTGATGTGAGACAGATTCTTGTTACAGGACGTGTATTCATTTTCTATTGCTCCCATAACAAATTACTACAGATTTACCAGCTTGAGACCACACCCACTTATCTCACAGTTCTGTAGGCCAAGTCTGGTACAGTGTGACTCAGCCAGGGTTTCTGCTTGGAGTCTCACAATGCTGAAGCAAAGGTGTCAGAAAGGCTTTGTTCTTTCCTGGAACCTCTGGGGAATGAATCCACTTCCAAGCTCCATCAGGTGACTGGCTGAAGTCAGTTCCCTGTGGTTATCAAATTGACGTCTCTACATTCTAGCAGGCTAGTGTCTGAGTGGCAGTCTTTGCACCTACAAGGCACTCACATTTCTTCTCATGCTTTCCAATTGTTCCTCCCCCAGCAACAGTAGGTGAGTCCCTCTTGTGCTTCGAAGCTTTCTGAATTCTCTTCTTGTCTCATATTTCTTACCCCAATGCTTTCTCTGCTTTTAAGAGCTCATGTGATAAGATGAGGCCCAGTCATAATTCAGGATAATATCTTATCTTAAGTTCCATAAACTCAGTTGTAATTGCAAAAGTCCCTTTTGTCATGTACTATAACATATTCATAGGTTCCAAGGAGGAAGGTATGGACATCTTTATGGAACCATCCTTACAACCATGGGCAGCTCAAGGCAAGAGGCACTCCCGTTGTGTCATCATAGTGAATGGTTACTCTAAGTTTTGTCTTTAACACAGGCAGATCCACCCCCTCATCCATATAACCAGCACCCAATAATGATAGGGGTGGGTACCACAATTCCACTATAGCTGTTAATTTGTATCTCCCCCCACCCTTTAATATCTACTCTCTACTTTATACTTGAAATCCTTTGGATTTTGATCTTCCTGTTTTTATCTCCCCTTTCTAACTCTGTCCTTGTCCCTTGGGCTCATTGAGGAACGGGGCTTCCCTGGTTTTCCCCCATGTCACCCAGCACAACAAGACTGCCTCTGTGGTTGGTCATGGAACTTCTCCACTTGCCTGACCTCCCCTGTACTTCTCCAAGACCCACACTGCCCGGCCTCTGCCTACTTCTCCAGCTCCTTCTTGCTCTGCTACTAATTCCCCTGCAGGAAAGAGACCATCTTATTCATATCTATAGCCACAGATTCTAAAACAGCGGCAGCATAGGGTAAGCAATCAATACAAACTTGTTGAATTTTGAAAGGAAAGAAGATGAATGAATGGATACGTGGATGGATGGTTGGACAGGATGGATGGATGGATGGGCGGATGGGTCGAAGCGTGGGTGGATGAATAAGTGAACTGAGTGAACAAAAGAGCTCAATTAGTTATTAGCATTGCCCTTTCCTTAGTGTGATGATTCATGAGTCAGGCCAACAGGGTGAAACCCAAATGTATTTTCCTTTATAGTTTATTTATTAAACAAATATTTGCTGAGTGCCTACTATAAATTAGATTCTATAATAGGTTCTTCTGGTGATAAATAAGACATGCTCCTTGACCTGAGAGAAGTTTGTTTTCCATCAGGGAGTAGAGTGTGGCTATGTACACAGTTGTTTCAGTTTCTCTGCTTCATGTCTTTGGAGCCATCCCTTCCTCATCTACACTATCTTTATTTCTACCATTCTGCCTCTCCTTCCCAAATAACTCCCAGCCCCTCAATCTGTGCCAATCATTCTGGAAAGAAAGAAAGTTTCCCTAGGGCTATGCTTTAGAAACTATGTATTAGGAAGGTTTGGGGAGCTGGCTAAATGTCTTTGTTGTAAAGAAAGATAACGTAATTTTTATTATTTTATTTTTTTATTATTATACTTTAAGTTCTAGGGTACATGTGCACAACGTGCAGGTTTGTTACATATGTACACCTGTGCCATGCTGCTGTGTTGCACCCATCAACTCGTCAGCACCCATCAACTCGTCATTAACATAATTTTAAAGAATTTTGTCGTTTTGGTCGTATAGTGGTTACTCTTTAGGTCATTTGCACTTGACTCCCATTCTTTCTGGCATAGATAGCCCAATTTGGGTGCTGGTTCCACAATCAGAACCAATGAGAGAGACACCATATCTGTGGCCAAATAAGATGACTGTGAGCTTTGGGGCCAGAGTGGCTGGGGTTTTGTTATTGTTTCTTTTATTTCTATCGAGACAAAATTCAAATAACTAAAAATTAACCATTTTCAAGTGAAGAATACAGTGGCATTTAGTATAATTCACAATGTTGTGTAACCTCCACCTCTATCTGGTTCTAAAACACTTTAATTTCCCTAAAGGAAAGCTGATATCCCTTAAGCAGTCACTACCATGGCCCCTCCCCAAAGCCTCTGACAACCACCAGTTTGCTTTCTGTCTCTGTGGCTCTTGCTACATTGGATAGCTCATAAAAATAAGAGTCTGTATTAGTCAGTTTTGTGTTGCTAGAAAGGAATACCTCAGGCTGGGCAATTTATAAAGAAAATGAGCTTACTTAGTTCACACTTCTGCAGGCTGTGCAAGAAGCACGGTGCCAGCATCTGCTTCTGGTAAGGCCTCAGGAAGATTTTACTCGTGGCAGAAGGTGAAGAGGGAGACTGCATGTCACATGGCTAGAGTAGGAACAGGAGAGAGAAGATGAGATACCAGGCCCTCTCCTTTTTTTTTTTTTTTTCTTTTTAATTCTGAGACTGGGTCTCACTCTGTAGCCCAGGCTGGAGCACAGTGGTGCAATCATGGCTCACTGCAACCTCAACTTTCCGGGTTCAAGTGATCCTCCCATCTCAGCCTCCTCGGTAGCTGCTGCACACCACCATGCCCAGCTAATCATTTTCTGATTTTTTGTAGAGGTGAGGTCTCACTATGTGACCCAGGCTGATCTCAAACTCCTGGACTCAAATGATTAAGACTCCAGCCTTAGTCTCCCAAAGTGCTGGGGATACAGGCATGAGCCATGCTTCCCGGCCCCCAGGCCCTTTGTATTGACTATAATACCAACCAACTGTCATGGGAACTAATAAAATGAGAACTTGTTAATTGCCATGGGGAGGGCACCAAGCCATTCATGAGGGACATGCCCCCATGACCCAAACGCCTCCCACTAGGCCCTACTTTAAACATTGGGGATCACATTTCAACACGGGATTTGTAGGGGACAAATTTCCAAACCATATCAGTCATATGACATGTGGCATTTTATTTCTGTGTTCTTTCTCTTAACATAATATTTTGAGGTGCATACATACACATTGTAGCATGTATCGGTACCTCATTCCTTTTCATGGCTGAATAATATTCCATTGTATGGATATACCACAATTTATTTATACATTGATGGATGTTTGGGTGATTTCTACCTTTTGGCTATTGTAAATTATGCTACTCTAATCATGCATGCACATGTATTTGTTTAAGTCCCTGTTTTCGATTACTTGGGGTATATATGTAGGAGTGGAATTACTAGGTCATACAGTAATGCTATGTTTAACTTTTTGAGGAACCACCAAACTCTTTTCCACAGTAGTTATAACATTTGATGTTTATACCAGCAACATACAAGGGTTCTAATTTCTTCACATTCTTGCCAACATTAGCTAATTTTTCTTTAATTGTAGTTATCATAGTGGGTGTGAAGTAGTATCTCATCCCTTACCAATATTTTTCCTATATTACATTCTCAGGCTTATTCTTCAGAATTTTTGCTTCCTTTATGCCAACATGGGTCTTGCCATCTCTAGGAAACCCTGTAGTTTTTACACACTCCAGCTGTATTTTTTTCAGGGGTTGCCTTCTGGGTTTTTACAAGACATCAGAAGATTTGAGTTCTAGCCTCTGCCCACAACTTGCTAGCTGCATAACTTGGAGGAAGCTAATTTATCTTGCATAGCTTCAGTTTCCTCATTTGTTTACTATCCGAGGATTTAGCCCTTTCTCACAGGGTTGGTGTGAGACTCAAGTAGGCTGTGAACTATAAATGGTTTGTTGTGCTATTGTTATTATTGGCCAGAAGGATTGGGTCTTTTTAGACTATGTTTACCTAGAACACTATATGGTCATGACAGATCATCAATGACAAATTAATGAAAAATTATTATTGTAATTATGAATTCACTGTTACAGCTCATAGGAATGACAGAGATGGAGAAGATATGATAGTTTTCTTTAAACAGAGAAATTTAATAGACTGAAAATATCCAGACTGGAATGCATATAAACTTGGTCTTGTAAGAGGATGCTTGCCTCCCACACATGGTATAATCCTGTGTCCACCTGCCAGGCTCACTAGGGACCCAGTCTCCACAAGGTACAACCTTCTAGCATCTTCCTGGTCATGGTATAAGGTGGGAAGGCAGAGCTATTAAGGTATCAATTCATGGGCTGTCCAGGGCCTGGCTTCAAATGGGCAACAAAGGTACAGCTCTTCCCATGCATAGGATGCATTTGGTCCTCATCTCCACCTGGGAAACAGGTCCCCAGCCCCAACTACCCATAGCAGGTCCTGATGTTCACAGATCATGGTACTTCAGTGTCAGGATTAACACTCTAGATTCCCCCATCATCTATTTTTTTAATGCTTTGAAGAGAACCATGTTCTTATTATGTAAAATATTTTATCTGTAATTTCTACGCATTTGCAACATAGAACAATGGTTCAGAACATGCTCGTGTCTCCAAATGGACCTGGGAGAATCTTTGTATGATTCCATTAACCACGCCTGTATGGTTCTTACCACACTCCTACATTGATGGATTGATTGATAGATACAAAGGCAGATAATCAGAAAGTAACTATACAAATCTTACTTTGTGTGGTCTTCATAACATCCCTATGTGGTTGATGGCATTATTATTCTCATTTTGCAGAAGAGGCACCAATTTGACACATTCAGAAAACCCATATGAAAGTGGAACTCTATTTCATCCTGACTGTCAGTACCATTAGATGTGACATATGTATGTATTATGTGGTTATGAGGAAGAGACCACACGTCTGCATGTGCACACACACACACACGACATTTTTGGTCCATGCTACTAATCAAATGCCAAAAGAATCTTTGCTTAGGGCTTTGTCAACACTATCATTTACTTTTTAATCTGTTTAAATCGCAGAAGAATTGTTCACTTGCCTTTCCCACTTGGATTGATGGGAGAAGTGAGGGCCTTTTCTGTGATCCCAGCCTATTAGCAGGCTACAAAAAGGGTTCCCTTGGCCCTTTCCCACTCCTTTTTCTAGAAGCCAAGGGATGTGTAGAGAGGGGAGCCCTGGATCAGACACTAATGGGCTGTAATTGAGTTCTCAGTTTGTTTTAACTGCCTGGGTCTGATTGCCTGTGAAAATGGTTTGGTTTTATACTCTTTGTGAGGCTGCGTCAAGCCCCATTTGAAATAACAAGTGCCTTCCTTTCTCTTGCATCTGCTCAAAGTAGGGATGAGTGGAGGGAGGAGGAAGAAGCAGGGAAAGCTTCCCAGAGACCATGAGCAATCATGTACAGAGGTGAGTGTGCAGATGAGAGAAGCAGTGCTGAAAAAATGCCTTCAGGCTACCTGCAGCCTTGGCAGATGACAGGTGGAGTACACATTTGGAATCTTCCAAACTTCTCCTCCAACCAGCAGGTCTCCTGTGAGGCCTGGTCAGGCAGGCACTGGATGAGATCTGACCCATTTCTGTGGACAAGGAAAATGCCCTTATGAGGGAAAAGTAGGAGAAGTCAGAGATTAGACTCACTACCCAGGGACACGACAGAGCCCACTGGAAAGCTTCATACCATCTCGTCCTGGCTGCTGCTTATAGAGGCAGCTCTCAAAGCTATGATCTCCAGTTCAGTAGATGCCAGACACATGTAGCTAATGAGCACCTGAAATGTAGCTGAATTGAAACATAAACCTGATTTTGAGGGTTTAATGTGATAAAAGAATACAAGATATTTCATTCATATTTTATATTGATTCCATGTTGAAGTGGTATTTTGAATATATCTGGTTAAATAACGTTATTATTAAAATTAACTTCACCTTTTGGTATCTGTATGCGTTCATTTTCATACCGCTATGAAGAATTGCCTGAGACTGGGTAATTTATAAAGAAAAGAGGTTTAACTGACTCACAGTTCAAGATGGCTGATGAGGCCTCAGGAAACTTACAATCATGGTGGAGGGGGAAGGGGAAGCAAGGCATCTTTTACACAGGGTGACAGGATGAAGTGCTGAGCAAAGGGGAAAAAGCCCCTTATAAAACCTTCAGATCTCATGAGAACTCACTCACTCTCATAAGAACAGCATGGGGGTAACCGCCCCCATGATTCAATTACTTCCCACTGGGTCCCTCCCTTGACATGTGGGGATGATGGGAACTACAATTCAAGATGAGATTTGGGTGCAGCCAAACCACATCAGTATTTTATTGTGACTACTAGAAAATTTACAATTACATGTATGGCTCACATTACATTTCTATTGGACACTGCTGGCGTAAAGACTCCCAAATCCAGCATCCTCCCTTAGGCTGCAGCATAGATAAAACAGGCTGGACATTCTGTGCAATTTTACAGACTACAGCCTCTCACTTGTCTCACCCACTTTGAGAAAGCATATTCGACTGAAAAGGAGTGAGAGCTATATCATCATAGACGTTACATTAAAACTAATCTAATGTTTCAGAAAAGTGAATTTTTCAACATTGTGTTTTCGTTGTTTAATTAAGAACAAATTATTTATGAAATACAGGCCTCAGTGAGGCCCCTCCATAGCGGTTGAGATCTAAGTTAATTTTGTCTTGATGACTTATAATCCTATCATCCGTAGGAGTCTCCAGTTCCTGCCAGTATTGAAGGTGGTATAGGCAGGTTAGGAGTTATGTTCTTCTTGTCTGTTGTGCCCCTTGGCCCCTGATTTTCTTATCTATCCACCTACCAAGAGCAAATAGCAAAGTCACCGTCTAGAGTTTCTACCACAAAGAATCTACACACCAAGCATTTATGGCTTCAGAAGACTTTGGTGAAGATTAGAGCAAAGGGGGCTTCATGGAGAAAAGCTACATCAAGTTGTATAGACTTCTATCATTTGACTGGTGTATCAGTCAGTACTTGCTAGGCCTGCCTCACCAGAGTGTTGGGAGGCATGAGTTTAGAAGTATATGAGTTATAAAGCTCTCGACAAATTTAAGGTCCCGAACGGGGTTGGCCAGAATGAAAAAGGTTATATTTCTAAGCTATGCAGGAGTTGTCAAGTACTTAGAATATACCCAGTAATGCATTTACAAATTGTGATGTGATACCATTTTGCAAGGTGTCCACCCTGGAAACAGGGAGATAGCATATGATTATAACCAAATGACCACTAGGTATAATCACACTATAGAGGAAAAATATTCTCAAAAACTTCAGCTGTCAGGACTATTGACTTAAGAGAATCATGGCCAGATCTAGACTCTCAGAAATGCAGAAATAAGGAGGAAGAGCAGGTGGGAGAGGAAGAAAAAAGAGGGAGAGAAAAATGGATATTTTACAGCTCATTACTGGCAGTATATAAACAACCTCATAAGTTCTCTGACTCTTCAAAATAAGCCGGATGCAAACTGGCATGTTGTAGGTGCTTTATTTATTTATTTATTTGAGATGGGATCTCACTCTGTTGCTCAGGCTGGAGTGCAGGGGCATGATATTGGCTCACTGCAACCTCCACCTCCTGGGTCCAAGCAATTCTCCTTCCTCAGCCTCCTGAGTTGCAGGATTACAGGTGCCCATCAACACGCCCAGTTAATTTTTGTATTTATAGTAGAGACAGGGTTTCACCATGTTGACCAGGCTGGTCTCGAACTCCTGACCTCAAGTGATCCACCCACCTCAGCTTCCTAAAGTGCTGGGATTACATGTGTGAGCCACTGTGTCCGGCCCAGTGCCTTAATCAATCAGGATATTTAATACTAGTTGCTAAAACAAGCCCAAAATAAATCTCAGTGGTTTCACACCACAGAATTGTATTTCTCTCTCCTTCACGGTCCTGGAAATGTCAGATGGCTCAGGTGGGCAGCTCTGCATTGAGCATTTACTTGGAAATCCCGTTTCCTTGTGTCACATGGCTCTGCTAACTTAGAATCCTGCACTTACAGCCACAGGGACACGGGAGAAGGAGTATTCATGCATTAAAGAAAAGGACCATGCATTATCTTGCCTCCTTCTCTCTTTTATTTCTTTTCTCTGTTCCTCCTTTTCTCCTTGTCTTCTTTCTTCTCTCCTTCCATTCTTTTTTTTCCCAAGGAACACTTACAGAGTGTCCTGGCAGACATAATGCTATAGGAGTGGATGGTGAGTGGGAAGAATAATAGCCTTAGTGGAAGTTGGAAGTGGAGTTAATCCAGCACAGTGTCTTCTTTAGGGTAGGAGATGGGGAGGGCCAGCATGTTTCCCTCCCACCTCAACAGATGGCCACCATGAGGGGCAGTGGAAGAATTTGCAGGCTTTAGTTGAATTCATATTGGATCACATGATATTATAACAGAAATGAACATTCAAAATCAGCTCATTCAACTACTCATTTTATGTGAGAAGATGTTATGAGTCACAGAGACAAGGCAGTTGCTGATGGCGCCAGAAATCAGGCTCCTCTTGGCAGAGTGTGGAGCTCCTCGGCAGCCTCCCCTCTACCCTCAGTTGGAGAGAATTGTGGCCACAGCATTCTGCACACCTGCTATCTTTAATGTCACCTTTCCAGTAGTTAGCACTAAGTTCTCCACATGGCAACCTTCTGGCAACCCAAAATGTATCTCAGTTTATTATGTACTCCTAAGAATGGGTTTATGAGCCCTTAATGGCTGTAGTGAAGGCTCAGAGATGCTTGATATTCCAACTTGAAACACTGTCAGAGCTGCAAGAAATAGCATGGGTTGAACTGAAAAAAAAAAAAAAATTACTTGACAATACAAATGTTTCAATCCCCCAGGAGAGAATTTTCCGCCTTCCACATCCACACTGATGCCCTTGGTTTCCTTCCTTCCCCTTATACCAGCACCTCTCTTTCTTTGCTTTTTCTTATTTCCCCTAGTGCTGAAGGAACAAAACTAATATTTGCTAAATAGTTACTGTGTGCTGGATACATGTCTATCATCATCACGACATTCCCCTGAGGTAGACACCATCGTCCCCATTTGGAAGATGAAGAAACCGAGGCTCAGAATGTGTATCTGCCTGATGTCACACAGCCAGAAAACAAAAGAACTGGACCTCAAAAAACTCGAGGCAGTCTGAATCCAGTGGCAATGCTAATTCTATCACTTAACTCCACCATGCCATTTCTCATTTTGCTAACGCCATCTCTGGCTGTTAATTTTAATACCTACGTTTTCTTCACCCTCTCACTTAGTCCAAGAAGCCCTGGGCTTCATGCTTCATAGAAAAGGAAGCTACAAGACAAACAGGGAAGTAGCTTTTATTTTCCTCTTAAATTATCTTTTGTAAAAATATTTGCTTGTCATTTTTTTTTAGTTGATTTCTTATCTCCATATTCAGGATTTTGTCTATTGTGCCCAGCAACTTGTGAACCGCATAAGCAAAAGGGAGGGTCTTATTAAAATGCTGTTCACTGTGTGCTTCTGTTCACTGTGCTGAATCAGGGCCACCAGTAGTCTAAGGGCCGTCCTGAAGGCAACAGGCTCCAGAAGGAGAGAGGCACTTAAGGCCCCAATAGCACCACCACCACCTTCCTGGCCTCTTGCATCCCGAATGCCCACCTTCAGCAGCAACTGGCTTGGCCACTCTTTATCATGCATGTTGCATTTTTGCTGATATAACCCTTCATCTTTTGTCTCGAAGTCTGAGATGCCCAGTGCCACCTCCTCTGGTATATCCTCATCTACTTCATCTCCCAGGTCCACCTTACATGTCACCCCATGCTGTAAGTCTTCCCTGATCCTGCTTAGAAAGACCCAATCTCTTTCTATACCTGCCGCTTGTTGTCCAATTAGCCCCTTTCAACCTTGTGTAACAATGGTAATACATGCTTCTTATTGCCCCTAGCAGGGTTTGACAGAGAAATAGGCATTATTGTAATTACACGGGCTGTGGAGGCAGAGAGAATTGGGTTCATATGCTGGTTCTTCCACTGGCTAGGTCTGTGACCCTAAACAAGTTATTTTAACTCTCCAAGCCTCAGCTCCTTCATCTCTAACATTAAGGTAATAATATCTCCATCACAGGTATCACGGGTGCTACAATTAAATGAGGCATAGAAAGACTTTACAGCGTCTGTCACATAAGCAGCTAGCAAATAGCAGATATCATTATCTTTGTTACTAAACAAACATAAGTTTGAATCCCAGCTCAACCTCTTACTAATCATTTGACTTTAGGTTATCTCCTTGAGCCTCAGATTAGTTATCCTTAGAAAAGGGATAACAACACTTCTCATATAGGATTGAGATTAAAAGATGTCATACGTAAAATGCATAGCACAATTCCCAACATGAGATGTCAGCATTTATTAAAAGTTTAGTGAACACGTCGCTAAATTAATAAATGGACACAGTCATGGTTAGGGCTAGGGACACAGAACAGAACAAATCAGAGATAATTTTGGCATATTCAAAGACTTACTCATGTAACCAAATACCACCTGCACCCCAATAACTTATGGAAAAATAAAATGTAAACAACAACAACAAAAAACAGATGAATGGATATAGAAAATGGGGTACTTGTACACAATGGAATACTATGCAGCCATAAAAGGAATGAGATCCTATCATTTGCAACAACATGGATGGAATTGGAGGTCATTATGTTAAGTGAAATAAGCCAGGCACAGAAAGACAAACACTGCATGTCCTCACTTATTTTGGGGATCTAAAAACCAAAACGATTGAAATCATGGGGATAGAGAGTAGAAGAATGGTTACCAGAGGCTGGGAAGGACAGTGGGAGGCTGGAAAGAGATGGGGATGGTTAATAGGTACAAAAAATAATTAGAAAGAATGAGTAAGACCTAGTATTTGATAGCACAACAGGGTGACTATAGTCAATAATTTAATTGTACCTTTTAAAACAACCATAAGATAATTGGATGGTTTGCAACACAAAGGGTAAATGCTTGAGAGGATGGATACCTCATTCTCCAAGATGTGATTATTACGCATTGCATGCCTGCGTCAAAACATCTCAAGTATCCCATAAATGTATATACCTACTATGTACCCACAAAAATAAAAAATAAAAAATGGAAAGTCTTGGGGGAAAAATCAAAGACTACATGACCACTTACCGAAGATCTTACAGGAAAATTCAAGCACAATAATTGTAAGAGCCATTTAGTGAGCACCTCCTAAATGTAAATATTTTACAATGGTATCTAATAGCCCTATGCAGCAATCATTATTACCCTCAACAAAGCTCCAACTTAGATTCAAGCTTCTCGCAGCTCCATGATATCACCACTCATCAGGTGGGGGAATTCAGTTTTTGTTGAGAGTCAACATGCTGTTTGTCCAAGTGATGGAAAGGCAGTTAAAACTAGCTTAAGCCAAAGGGGAACTTTTGGTTCATATAGTGTGGAAGAATATATAACTCTCTGGAAATTGAAAGAACTCTAAAAACCCTATGTTCTCCAGAAGCCCCAACTCTACCCACCCAATTTCCATCTGTTAAAATCTGCACATAATTCAAGTGCCAAATCAAATGCTATTTCTCTTCCTTCTCTTTTTCATTTTCCTTCCTATGAAATACTGACTGTTCTATCCTCAAATTCCCCTGAATACTTTGTTCATACATTTTGCTACATTTTGCCTTATATTGTAGTGGTACCTATCTTTGTATTCACATATAGGCCAGCTCAGTATCCTGAACATATTGGGTGCCAAAAATATTTTCAAATAGGTTAATAGATAAACCAAGAAACAGATTGACAAGTACGTAGTTAAATAGGTGGATATAAGTTAAAAATAGAACTAAATGGATAGATGGGTGAATAGACAGATGATAGGTGAGTAGATAGATAATAAATATATTGATAGATGGAACTGTGGTTTGATGAATGGGTTGAAGGATGGGCAGATTAATGGGTAAAAGGAAGCATAATTTTATAGATGATAGATTGACGCAAGATTTTTGGAACTGGTGGAAATATGGTTGATTGGATAGATGGGCAGAGATGGGGAGATGAGTGATTCAACCTCTGTATTTGACAGACAGCTTTCTCTTTCAAGTATGTGTAGAAATCTACTTTCCTCTTATGTAAATAAAATACACAACTGGAACAATGTTCCTTAGTTCTATTTTTTCATGGTGATACTCTTAGAAGATATCAAGAGAAAGTTGCTATATCTTCTTTAGATGAAGTATGAAGAAATGCAAGGAAAGGGTTCACCTGTTGTGGTTTTTCTATTACACATTGTAATGTGTTCAAGTATCTCACTGAAGAGGAAAAAAAATAGATTTTATGTAAATCTGTGACAGTCCATTAATTTTGACTTGATCCTGAGATTTGGAGAGTGATGCTACCTACTTTACTAGGGATGGAAGAAAGAAGTTGGGGATGGATAGAGCAGGAAGATGAACTGGTTAATCACTTTCACTCATGAGGCAGAACGCCACTCCAAGATGCAAATCCTGCTCATTTCCTTTAACCCGCTGTCTGCTTGCACACCTGCCCCTGGGCTCAGCTGCTTCCTCTGCTTTGGAATGAGCAGCAGCAAAGCCGAACTCTGGAGCTAAGTCATCCAGAAACATCATACAGTTCTCAGTACTAAACGTAGCACCAATGTTCTAGTCTGACTAAACTGAAATAGAGTGGAACCACCACTACCCTGGTATCGAATGTAATATGTTTCCGATAGGTTAAGCGTTCTTGGGGGCAGGCAAATTTAGGTTGGTGTCCAAATTATTTTTCTATTAAGTGAGAGACTTTTGTTTCTGTAAACATTATAAATGTGGTTCCTTCTCCCAGCTCCTCCCCACCAACACACACAATCTTTCTGCTGAAACAACTATCAATTGTTGGAGAAAAACTTCAGTATCTTTTTGAATGCTGCTTTGACCTGGAAAGGTCAGTGATACTTGTAACAAGGACCTAGAACCGCAAGTATAGCACTGAAGCTGCTGAGTGCCTGGAGGGCATTTTCTGATCTTTGTGAAACTTAGGTGTCAGTGTTTACAGTTTTACAGGGCTCAGAGACAAAAAACAAACTCCAGACTCTGCCCAAGGTAAGGAGTGCCTAGCATAGGATTTCCCAATAAAACCAAAACCTATAAAGCTTACATTTTCAGTATATGGTTGAATTATTAATAAATACCCATCTCCTGTAGGACTCCAAAGAAGTTTTCCCATCTCAGAAACTTCTGCTTAAATGGGGAAGAAAAGTTTCCCACAAGAGGTTATAAACAGAAACCAGCCATCATGCAAGTTGCAGTCACAATTCACTCTGTCTGTTGAACATCTAGCTATGAATTTCTTTTAAAAGGGTCCTACTCTTATAGATCCTGTCCCTAGGCATTTGGGAGAAACTTAGGTAAGTTTTTTCAAGAAAAACCCATCTCAAATTATTTCCAGAGGTAAAGTTGGAAAAAAAGTGCATATCTCAGTAAAGCAAAACACTAGCTTTGTAGCTTTGTGTAGGATTGTTTCCTCTCACTTCCCTATAGTTATCATCTTTTAAAATGTTAGGCTGTCCTCTGAGTGCAAAATAATGTAGCTTTCTTTGGAGGGAGAAAATAGAGTAGAAGGGTAAGAATAAGAAGGAGTGGAGGAGGAGGGAAAAATAGGGGAAGGAAGAGAAGGGAGAGAAGCAGGAGAGAGAAGAGGAGGATTAAAATGCAGAATACAGAAAGAAACAATTTATATGACTGCTGCTCTACTGCTGGACATAAGAGTGTAACCAATTTTGATTAATATACATATGGCTGAAAAGAATACCTTTACACTCAAATATTTGACTCTGTTATTTTTATTTACTTGGAACAATGTCCTAAAATTACAATTGCTGAAGTGAATAAACATTTTTATGTATTCTAATTCCCAATGAGATAATTAGCATAAAAGAGCCGTCTGAACATCAATGAGGTAAAATATGAATTTGAGTCTTAACTGAAAATCATCAAAATGGAAGCCAATATTCTGAGTTGCTAAAAAGCACTACTTGTTATCAGCTACTGTCCTTCTTTTTCATGTCTGGATCACTCTTTCCCACTTAATGGGGACCCCCTTATGCCTCATTCTCTTACTACAAGTAGATCAAATATTGCCTTCTCAAAAAGAATTTTCTTGGCCCTCTTGGTTGTCTATATACTCCACACCCTCCCTTACTCATCCCCATCTTACTACTATATTCCTTGGGTATTTTCAGCCTTATACACTGAAAGATCAAAGAGAAAGATATTTGTGTCTGCTCACTTTTGTAACCCCAGTGTTCAGAACAAATATGTAGGATATAGTGGAAGCTCAACAAATATTTGTTAAACCAATAGTAAATAAAGACTATTTTCCCTGCAACATCATCTTAATGAAAAGGCATTGTGTTGATTTTTCTTTGTTCACTAACTCTTTTAATCATCAAGAAACATATGTGATAAGCTCCACTTACATCCCATTTTACAGACACAGAAATTTTGCAAGACAAAAGAATTTAAACATTAACATAGTGACTTTTACTCTCTCTATATATATACACACTATACACGTATATATACACACTATATACACACTATACATGTATATATACACTATATATACACACTATACGTGTATATGTACACTATATATACACGTATTATACACACTATACGTGTATATGTACACTATACACACTATACGTGTATATGTACACTATATATACACACTATCTGTGTATACACACATATATACACATATACACATATAGTGTGTATATACAGACATATACACACATATATACACTAATATGTGTATATATGTATCTATATATACACATATATGTGTATATATGTATCTATATATACACATATATGTGTATATATGTATCTATATATACACATATATGTGTATATATGTATCTATATATACATTATATATAGTATATATAGTGTATATATAGTATAATACTATACATATAGTATTAAGAGGAATTTGTGCATGCTATCTTAATTACATTATATAAAAACTATCATAGCAGAGTGAAGTCATGGAGAGAACACGGGATTTGAAATCAGGTCCCCTGAATTCCAGCTCCTGTTCTGCTTCTGTCAAGCTCTGTGACTTTGGTGGAGTCCACTTTCCTCATCCTTAATGTGGGAGTTCTTCCTTGTCTCACCAACTTCATGGGGTTATTGTGAACACAATGAAGTTAATAAATGTAAAAGTTCTCAGCAAGCTCTAATTTGGCTCTATACAATAGTTCTATACAAATTCTGGCTATACTTTTATAACTATACCCTTAGGGGAACTAAGTCTAAAAGACCTGAAGTTTCTGGGCTTCCACATTTATCTTTCTCTGCATATTTCATTTGCCTGACTTTGGTGGACAGGATAATTAATATTAATATCCGGGCTTCATGAATTATGCACCTGAACGAAGACATTTTTCTTCTACCTTTCCCATCTTATACTTCATCGCACAGGCTCAATGAGCCTCAGCCACTAACAAAGGCCCTGCAGAAAATGAAGACAAGATGCATCCTTAGGATGGCAGAACATGTGGGTATCCCCCACCAGGCACCATCCACTGCCAGAAGACAGACTACGTGCATGCATATGCTAGTATGCATTTAATTTCCAAGTGTGGATCTCAGTCTTCACAAAAACCCCATTGTATCATTCACCACCCATTGATTCAGTGCCTAAGGCTGGAAACCCCTCTGGTGGAAGCTTCGTTACACACTTGGTCAATAGTTTGTTCACAAGGTAATGGGCCTTGAGGAAGCACATTGAAGATGTTACTCCAAAGCAAAAAGAGAGGAAAGAGTATGTTTTCCTGGTAAATATAATGATGTTACTACAACATTTCTCTAGCAAGCGGCAAGATGAGAGGTAAAGGCAAGTTCCTGTGTGGGCAAAATAATTCCCCTATGTTCCTTGCCAAAGACACACATGTTAATACCATGAACCTATTACTGCATTACCTTATGCAGAGGGCAGACTTATGCAAACAGAATTAAGGTTTGTGATCAGCTGACTTTGAAATGGATTAGTTATCCTAAATTACTCAGGTGGGTACAATGCAATCAAAACAGCTACTAAAGGGCAGAGAGAGGGGGAGGAAAAAAAGAGAGACTCTGACAAAGACAGTGTCAGAGTCTCGTGATGTAGAAAAGATTCAACCAGCCATTGCTACTTTGAAGATGAGGAAGTGGCCAAAAGCCAAGAAATGCAGACAGCCTTAAAAAACTAGAAATGGCCAAGCGTGGTGGTTCATGCCTGTAATCCCAGCACTTGGGGAGGCCGACGCAGGTAGATCACAAGGTCAGGAGTTCAAGAACAGCCTCGCCAACATAGTGAAACCCGGTCTCTACTAAAAATACAAAAATTAGCCAGGTGTGGTGGCAGGCACCTGTAATCCCAGCTACTCGGGAGGCTGAGGCAGGAGAAGGTGAAGGTTGCAGTGAGCCAAGATCACGCCACTGTACTCCAGCCTGGTTGACGGAATGAGACTCTGTCTCAGGAAAGAAAAAAAGAAAGAAGGAAAGAAAAGCAAAACAAGCAAGCTAGAAATGGATTCTCCCCTAGAGCCTCCAGAAAGAAATTCAGCCCTGCCAAATCTAGATTTTATTCAGTGAGATTCAATTCAGACTTCTGACCTCCAAAACTGTAAGAGAATAAATGTGTTGTTTAAGCCAGTACGTTGGTGGTATTTATTACAGGAGCAATAGAAAAAGAATACAGTGCCACAATTCTGAATGTCATCTAGAAGTTTCTGATCAGAGAGTCTGGCTCATTGCCCTAAAAGCTATAAGACTAAGGTGATAAATCAATCTGGAAGTTAGAAAACAAAAAATACTATCCCTACCCTAAAACTGGTGAGCTGAAAGATCAAAGATTCCTCTCTGAACCTCCATTCACTCATCTCTGAGAGGGTTGAACATTGGTCTCTAGGGTCCTTATAGATACATAACCAAAACCTCCAGGAAGGTTTTGCCTCTGTGACTGCTGACTATTCCCGATAGGAATGGAACCTCTCATGCAGCTGTGGAAGACTAGGGGACAAACCCCAAGACTGCCTTTAGAGACAATGGACAAATACACGAGGCATTCCAGAATGTTGCAGCACTATGGTATTTATTGCTGTGCAACAAATTGCCCTAAAACTCATCAGGTCTAAGCAACACACATTTATTATTCCACAGTTCCTGGGAAACTCTAGGCATGGTTTTGTTGGGTGCCTCTTGTTCAGGGTCTCTCTCAAGGTTACTATCAAAGTGTCAGTCAGGACAGCAGTCACAGCAAGACTTGTCTGGGGGGAGGATCTGTTTCTGGTTTCGCTCTTGTGACTGCTGGTGGGCTTCAGGTCCTCCCTGGCTCCTGGCTGGATACTAGTTTTGAGCCACATGGCATTTTCATAGAGCAGCTCACAACAGGGTAACTTGCTTCCCTTCAAGTGAGCAAGCCACAATCTTTATGAGATCTGATATCTGAAGTGACATCTAATCCATCTCCTGCATTTTATTCATCAGGAGAGAATTTCTAAGTCCAGCTCACAATCAGTGGGAGGGGATGACACAAAGGCATGAATACCAAGAGGTATGGCTAACCGGGGGCCACACATCTCAGTTGCCCTCGATAATATGTAGAATGATGAATCAGTGTACATTCCCAACTTTTGCAAAGAATAATGAGTTTCATTCTCAGATGAGGGGAAAATCATATTTTACTATGGCTGGTTTGACCAAAAGTTAGGAGATAAATCATGAGCTTGAAGTCATGACTTTGAACTTCTTGAGCACCTGCCACCTTCAGCCTGGCCTGGGACTGCTGAAGATGAAGGATAGGAAAATTTCTTCTGCATTCTCAGTACAGGCTGTCATTGTTTCACACCTAGATGATTGCAATAGCTCCTTAATGGCCTATTGCCTTTCAATATTGCCTCTTTCAACTCATTTTGTATAAAATAGCAAGAATATTTTAAAATAATTATGCTATGCTTTGGCTTAACATATTTCAGTGGTTCTCATGAACTCAGGATAAAGCCTAAAGATCTTTCCAGCCAACAAGACTAGCGTAATCTGACAGTTGTCTCTCTCTCCAGCCTTGTTTCACCCTTCTAATACTGCTTGACTACTGTTCTTTAACCCCAGTCATCTCCTTTCAGTCCCTTGAACTTGTCAAAGTATTTCTTGCCCCAGGGTCTTTGTACATGCTTGTATCAGGTACATGCTTCTTTGAACTCTTACTAGAATAATTTCTACTTAGTTCAAATGCCGTATCTTCAAGTGATGTAATTTGTAATTATACACATGGCTTTCCTGTTCAAAGCCTATCTCATTCATTCGACTCTATGTTTCAGAGGAGAACCGTATCTCATATGCTCACCACTATGTATCAGTATCTTCAGTAAGTACCTAGCACATAGGAGCTTGACAAATAGTTTGAGTAAATGAAGGGAACCCAAGAGTACTGAAACCCTAGCTTGGACCAGTCACACCTCCATCTTATAGATCTTAGAAGAATTATATACACAAAGAAAGACGAACAAGGCAGGGAACTTATGTTAGATTTGAATAACCAACTTCTAATAACAAGAAACCCTGAGCTACATGTAGAACATCTTTATTATTCTTGCTATCTCTAAAAATAGCCTTGAATCAATTAAGCTAAAGGTCTGCCATGCCTATTTCTTCCCATTCTTCGATGAAGAAGAATATTGCGCCATTGCTGAGGGCCAAGTTTGTGTAGGCTGCCTAGAGGCTGGCTTAGTCTAAGGCAACATCTATGGGCCAGGCTGTCTCTTGGGGGAAAAGAGAGCAGCCAAAAAGAAAACAGAGATAGGTGAGGCTGTACCATTATTGACTTGTAAAAGGAAGAAAGACAAGAGATCATGGGTACCATGTTTTTATGCCCTTGACAGCTCTATCCATTGGGATCACGGTCCTTATAAAACAGCCTGAAATCAGGCTAACCAGGTCAGCCTCCTCCTTCCAACTCCTCCTCCTTTTTGGTGGAATCATCTCTGATCTTGATTCTGCTACATTTTGGGGGAGGATGAATGATAGGAACAGTAAAAGGGATGAATTGGAGCCTTGAACTCCTTTTCCTAGAGATCAATAATGGCAGCTATTGGAATATGAAACTCCTGTGTGCATGAAAAATGGAAGTGCCATCTTGAGCATTTTATTCTCTCCCCTTAGACATAACACTTTTAATTCTGAAGAGTAACTTCACATTTAATATCTCCTTTGATCCTTAAAGCACCTCAGCAATGTAGGCAATAGGCTTAGGTCAACTTTGCATATTTAAAAACATTGTCTGCATGAATCTATTTTGAAATAACTCAGTTTTTAAAACTATGATTTTCTTTCAAATGATACTTCCAAAAGGTATGAGGAGCTAGCTTTTTAATTAATTTATGCACATATTTGTGAAAACATTGAGTTTGCTTGTTAAAGATAAATCTTTTTCCCAAATATGTTTTTCCATTCTTCCTCATCTTCTCTTTACTCCACACTCTCCTTTCTTTCTTTTTTTGCTGAATAATTCAGTCCTAAGTCTATTAGGTGGTGCAGAAAGGTAGGCATCTGCACCTATGGAGGAGGAAGTTACAGTAACCTTGAGTCCAGGGTCAGACACATGCAGCATAGGGAGGGCCACAGGTGAAGGCTGCCTGGAGCAGGGTCCTGAGTCTTTCCAGGGTGATGGGGGAGGGGGCTTCCATGAAGAGGAATGTGTGAAATGTCAGGGTCTGAAGCATGTGGGGAAGTTATTATGTCAGGGGAGAGTCATCCCAAGTGGGTGTGGAGTCATCCATACAAAGAGGTCTCAGAGCCCAAGTGGGGGATTTATGTCTATGTGGGTGGTAGGGGGCTTGCCAAGCATGGGCAGCTGGAGCCTGAGCAGGAGGAAGAAGAACACATCCATGAAGGACAATCTATGGAGGGTATGGAGGCCTAAGAAGAGGAAGGGCACCCTGGAGAGGAATCAGCTTATAGTGGGGAGTCAGGGCAGGAGAAAAGGGAGGAGGTGTGGCCTGGAAGGGGGTGCCTAAGATACCAATGCATGGGGGCATCCCAATGCAGGGATGTCCAACCAGCAGGGTGAAAGGGTATCTACACGGTGTAGTGTCCCCCCATGAGCGATGGAATGAAGCAGTCATTGGTCCAGGGGAGCGGATGGCAGCGAAGCAGAAGATTGGTTCCATACAAGGGGATTGATCTAATTAGTAAATAATGTAGAGATAGTGGGAACCACTAAAGGAGGGAGAAACAAATATGGAAAGGCAGAAAGCGAGAATGAAAACCACAGTTTTATATTACAATGGGAGTGAACTCCTGGTTTTTCCTACAAATAAACAGTGAAATGGTGTGAAAAGAAAATCCAAAATGGAACAGATCGTATCAGCAGTTATCTAAAAAGGAACTGGGAGGGTGTGAGGACTGAACCCCAGTCATGTACATTCCCAGATGTATTTTGACCTGTTGAACTGGGCCAACTTGTAAAACCAGCTGCATTTGATTTTAACTATTTATACTGGACCTGATCACCAACCTCCTGAAGAGAGCTATGCCGAACTAGATGGATCATCAGAGATGTCCTAAGTTGTTGACCAGCCATCATCAATCATGGGCTGCGCTAAAACTTTCCGGACATGTAGTCGCACAGTAGCACTTCATAACTTCGTAATCTTGCCTGGACAAAACACAGTTCAGCTGCTTGCTAGACCTGTGTCTCCTGAACTGCAATTCCTAAGACCTCCCCATCAAAACATTTTTCCTTCTGTTTCCTGCTCTGCAGTGTTTGTTTTATTTATTAGTTGACAACAGATATAAATGTAAATGTATGACTCTGAATACATGCATTCCCTGGCTCTGTCCACGGAGAAGATCTGGGACTAGTGGTATCCCAAGAGCAGTGAACATACCTAGAGCTCACGTCTTGGTTTCCTAATACTATTTTCCAGTAGAAGAAACCAGAGCTCCTTGGGAAATGGATGATTGCAGGGGCAGGGGCAGGGAAAGTGTAAGATGAGCCTGGGTTATCTTGTGACAGAGAGAAATAATGTGGGCTTGTTAAAGGGGAACGAAAACCAGTTAGAATGGAGCCCTGTTGGCCCAATCAGGGAAAACCTGAGTATCCAGATAAGTAGTGATAGTGACACATTATAACTTTATTATTTTATTGTATAACTTTATTATTATAGAATGAAATAGAAACCCACAAATCTGTATGGATGAGAATAACTTGAAAATCTGATGCCAATGACATATTTACAAGTGTCAAAGTACTTTGCCATACAATACTTAGTTACACAAGGAAGAAGGGTGACTTTACACGGGAGAAGTCTGGAAGACACCATCTTGATCAAGACACTAAGGTAAAGAAATGAGGCCGGGTGCAGTGGCTCACGCCTGTAATCCCAGCACTTTGGGAGGCTGAGGCAGGTGGCTCACTTGAGGTCAGGAGTGTGAGACCAGCCTGGACAATATGGTGAAACCCCATCTCTACTAAAAATATAAAAAATTAGCCTGACATGGTGGTGCATGCCTGTAATCCCAGCTACTCGGGAGGCTGAGACAGGAGAATCGCTGGAACCCAGGAGGCAGAGGTTGCAGTGAGCTGAGATCGTGCCATCGCACTCCAGCCTGGGTAACAGAGTAAGACTTCGTCTCAAAAAAATAAAAAGAATTTTTTTAAAAAAGTAAAGAAATGGAATCATTCACCACTTGGTGGGATATGGTAACAAAAACACAGCATTACTTCTACATTTCTGCCAAGGATGCATAACATAAATCTAATCATAAGGAAATATAAGATAAAAGCAAACTGACAGACATTTTGCAGAATAACTGACCTACAGTTTTCAAAAGTGCCAATGTCATGAAGTCAAAGAAAGACTGAGGATGTTCTAAAGAAGACAAAGATTACATAAAACTAGGTGCAATGCATGATTTATAACTGAATCCTTTAGCCATGAGGGAAATTATTGGGACAATTATAGAAACTTGAATGCATCTGTGGAGTGGATGGTGATGATATGTAACTTTCCAATTCAAGGGATGTGTTGTGGCTATGTAGGAGAATGTCATTGTTTCCGGGAAATACTAAGTATTCTGGGGTGATAGGGCATCAGGTTGGCAACTTACTCCCAAATTGTTTGGGGGGCGGGGGGAAAAACCACTGTACTGTGTTTGCAATTTATTTGGTAAGTTTGGAGTTGTTTCAAAATTTGTTAAAAGAAAATTGGAGGGATAATGTTTCATTAGCTAACAAAAATGGCTTTTTTTGTTGTTGGTTTTTTTTTTTTTTTTTTTTTTGAGGTGGAGTCTTGCTCTGTCCCCCAGGGTGGAGTGCAGTGGCGCAATCTCCTCAGCTCACTGCGGCTCCGCCTCCTGGGTTCACACCATTCTCCTGCCTCAGCCTCCCAAGTAGCTGGGACTACAGGCGCCCGCCACCACACTCGGCTATTGTGTGTGTGTGTGTGTGTGTGTGTGTGTATTTTTAGTAGAGATGGGGTTTCTCTGTGTTAGCCAGGATGGTCTCCATCTCCTGACCTCGTGATCCACCTGCCTCAGCTTCCTAAAGTGCTGGGATTACAGGCCTGAGCCACTGCGCCCAGCCAGTCTTTGCTTTTTGACTGACAGCACTTCTAGGTTCCTCCCTAATAATCAGACATCCCAATTTGTACCAATGAATGTCTTTGATCTATCTTAATAAAAGGGTTGGGTTGGGGTGAAGGAATAAATTAGGCATTCCTTACACAGTTGGATAGATCAGTTTCCAACCTATGGAATTCCTGGGGGAAAGAGGGCCTTAGTGATAGTAACAGCTAACAATTGCTAAGAGCCTTCTATGTTCTAGGTGTTATTCTATATTTATTAACTCTGGGTTAATACTTTCTAAAACCCTATGGGACAGGTTTTATTAATGTGCATATTTTACGGACGAGGCTACATTGCTGGTAGGTAGCAGAGCCAAGGTTTCAAGCCCAGGCAATTTGATTTCTGGGTTCATAATATTGGTAATAACTATTTTGTTAATAGTAGTTAACACTTATCAAATATTTTCTATGTCCAAGGCATAGCACTATGTAACTTACCTTGTTTAATGTTTACATAAGTTCTATCAATTAGGGTTTTTGGATGAGGAAAACCTGACGAATGACACCCAGTTAATAAGGGAAGAAGTGGGAATTCAAACCTGGGCCTATTTGACCCCAAAGCCTTTGTTTTAAGGTACCATACTATTCGGTTGGTCCAAAAGTAATTGCAGTTTTTGCCATAATGGCAAAATTTGCAATTACTTTTGCACCAACCTATCGCTTATGTATCTGCTATTGGAAAAGACAGAGACCCTAGAACTCTATCCAATGCCTTTCATGGTTCCTCACAGCATCTGGACGTCAGACACTTTGTGCAGCATTATAAAAAAATAGATATGAGATTTGATCTTTGTCAGACTCTGTCAACAACTGCCACGTTTAAATGACCCAGTACTGTGAGTGGTTGGTCAGTTTGTCAATATATTTTTGAGCAACTTTTCCTAGCAGAAAACTGACTGTGAAGGTCTCCCTCATGGCAATGATCACATGCTCTTGTAATCCATCTTTTTCAAAGGCCAAGCTGATTAAAACCTCCTAACAGACAGCTAAGTTGCCTCCTGAATTTCCATCTAGTAGGCTCAAAAGCAGTTGTACTTAGTAGCTTGTACTCAGATGCTGTCAGTTACTAAATGAAATGCCTGGGAAGGGAAGACTTGATAAACACTTGTAAATAAGTGAAACTGATGTCAAAGGTAACTCTTCCTGTCATCTCAGAATTTCAACAGGGGCCCCAAAGTCCCATAATATTATAATAGATGATGGGTATCCTAACATCCTAAAAGGAAGTGCCAGAGCCCCTATTCAGGACTGAATATCAGGACACAATAAAAGTGGTTCTACCAGCAAAATCACTTATCTCCAGCCTATGAAGATACTGCATTGGAAGTATTTTGGGAGAGGACTCTCCAAAGTCCTTTGGAGAGATGAGAGTGCTGTAGGGTCTCTCCTCTCCTCTCAAGGTGGAGAGAAGGGGCTCACCTCTTAATATTAAATTAGATAAGAGAGGGTTAATGGGGCCACACGGAGAATTTGTCCTGTGACCCGGTGGGTTGAGGGATCATTAGGACTGGTGTGAGAGGCTATCAATGAATTGTAACTTCCGCTGGGTAGAAGCCATCCTTTCACTGTTGGTGGATCAGAGGTGTGTATTTTCTTAGCCCAGATATCAGCTACAACTAAGAGAGCTTGCCTGAAGCATCTTGGAAGTTTCTGTGCTTGCGGGTGCCTGGAGGCACACAATCAGAGGACAGACCACCAGAGGTCCAGTGGCTGATGCAGAAATAAGAGGCTATCCCTCAGGGAATGCACTAATATCAGAAAGGGAATTTCCCTGTTGGAAACTCCCAAGAAAAACACACAAAAATGGTCCAAGATAGAAGTCACCCCAACGCCAACTTCCAACAGTGCCAGTCACATAAAAAGATGCCCTTCTCACAGATCACCTGAGATCAGGATTTCAAGACCAGCCTGACCAACATGAAGACACCCCGTCTCTACTAAAAATACAAAATTAGCCAGGTATGGTGGCATGTGCCTGTAATCTCAGCTACTCGGGAAGCTGAGGCAGGAGAATCACTTGAATCTGGGAGGCAGAGGCTCAGTGATCTGAGATGACACCATTGCACTCCAGCCTGCGCAACAAGAGTGACACTCCACAAGAAAGGAGAGGGGAAGGGAGGGAAGGGGAAGGGAGGGAAGGGGAGGGGAGGAGAGGGGAGGGGAGGAGAGGGGAGGGGAGGGAAGGGGAGGGAAGGGGAGGGAAGGGGAGGGGAGGGGAGAGGAGGGGAGGGGAGGGGAGGGGAGAGGAGGGGAGGGGAGGGGAGAGGAGGGGAGGGAAGGGGAGGGGAGGAGAGGGGAGGGGAGGGAAGGGGAGGGAAGGGGAGGGAAGGGGAGGGGAGGGGAGAGGAGGGGAGGGAAGGGGAGGGAAGGAGAGGGGAGGGGAGGAGAGAGGAGGGGAGGAGAGGGAAGGAGAGGGGAGGGGAGGGGAGGGAAGGAGAGGGCAGGGGAGGGGAGGGGAGGGAAGGAGAGGGGAAGGGAGGGAAGGAGAGGGGAGGGGAGGGGAGGGGAGGGAAGGAGAGGGGAAGGGAGGGAAGGAGAGGGGAAGGGAGGGAAGGGGAGGGAAGGGGAGGGAAGGGGAGGGAAGGAGAGGGGAGGGGAGGGGAGGGAAGGAGAGGGAAGGAGAGGGGAGGGGAGGGAAGGAGAGGGGAGGGGAGGGGAAGAGAGAGGAGGGGAGGACAGAGGAGGGGAGGGGAAGAGAGAGGAGGGGAGGACAGAGGAGGGGAGGGGAGGGGAGGGGAGGAGAGGGGAGGAGAGAGGAGGGGAGGAGAGGGGAGGGAAGGGAAGGGAAGGGGAGGGGAGGGGAGGGGAGGGGAGGAGGGGGAGGGGAGGGAAGGACAGGGGAGGAGAGAGGAGGGGAGGAGAGGGAAGGGGAGGGAAGGAGAGGGGAGGGGAGGGGAGGGGAGGGGAGGGGAGGGGAGGGGAGGGAAGGAGAGGGGAAGGGAGGGAAGGAGAGGGGAGGGGAGGGGAAGGGAGGGAAGGAGAGGGGAGGGGAGGGGAAGGGAGGGAAGGAGAGGGGAGGGGAGGGGAGGGGAGGGAAGGAGAGGGGAGGGGAGGGGAGGGGAGGGAAGGAGAGGGGAAGGGAGGGAAGGAGAGGGGAAGGGAGGGAAGGGGAGGGAAGGGGAGGGAAGGGGAGGGAAGGAGAGGGGAGGGGAGGGGAGGGAAGGAGAGGGAAGGAGAGGGGAGGGGAGGGAAGGAGAGGGGAGGGGAGGGGAAGAGAGAGGAGGGGAGGACAGAGGAGGGGAGGGGAAGAGAGAGGAGGGGAGGACAGAGGAGGGGAGGGGAGGGGAGGGGAGGAGAGGGGAGGAGAGAGGAGGGGAGGAGAGGGGAGGGAAGGGAAGGGAAGGGGAGGGGAGGGGAGGGGAGGGGAGGAGGGGGAGGGGAGGGAAGGAGAGGGGAGGAGAGAGGAGGGGAGGAGAGGGAAGGGGAGGGGAGGAGAGGGAAGGGGAGGGGAGGAGAGGGAAGGGGAGGGGAGGAGAGGGAAGGGGAGGGGAGGAGAGGGGAGGGGAGGAGAGGGGAGGAGAGGGGAGGGGAGGAGAGGGGAGGGGAAGGGAGGGGAGGGGAGGAAAGAAAGCCCTTCTCTGATGCCCTCTTCGTTTGGGCTGACCCTAAAAGAGAAACAAGAAGCAGGTACCCAGTAGGGTAGAAGGTTATCAAGAGAGAGACAAGGAGCCAACCACACCTTTCATCTCCATTGAGGGACAGCTTCCAAGCTGAGGGAGGGACTGTGCTTATATGTTTGGCTTTGTACTGCATTATTAGTTTGAACCATGTAAAGCTATCATTTATACAGATCAAAACTATCAGAAATACTGGCAATTTCTTATGGTTCTACTTAAGACACTAGATTGGATTGGATAGTTTACTTAGCAAAATAAACTTATTCTTGAGAACAAAAAGAACTCAAAGGGCTATGGTACCTGCATGAGAGTTTCCTCCAGGGTCACAGTAAGAATTAGCCCACAGAGGAGGCTTGGAGGCCAGTGGGAGAAAAAAATTAAGCTGTATGACAGTTGCCCCCTGTCAAGTCCAGTTCATTCCATTTAATGGGAAACATGTATGATATATTTTCCTGTTGGAAAAAAATAAAGCCTGGTTATATTCATGAGCTAATGTCTTTTGCAATAGTGATTCTTTAATAAATTGATTAGTAAATACTGATTGAGACAGTACACTGTTTTAGGTCCCAAGAATATATATACTGAAGTGAAGAACAATATATACTAAAGTGAAGACTAAGGCGAAGAAGAATATAAAGTGTTCTCTTTAGATTCTTTCTGGGGATTTAGAAGGTAGGAGACCACCGGGAAGCAAAACTATAAATAAACAAATACAAGCTCATTCCAAGGTGTAATACATGCTATGAAGAAAACAAGGGGTGCATTCTGACAAAGATTATCTGGTATGTGGTGATCAGGGAAGGTCTGTCTAGGAGGTGATCTGTAAACTGAGACAGGAAGGAAGAAGGAATCAACTATTCAATAATAATAATAATTGAATCATAAAGATTCTCCCAGGCAGAGGGAATAGTAAGAGCAAAGGCACCAGGCAGGTGTGAAGGACAGAAAGGAGATAGATACCAATGGCAATAATCAAGCTCTTCCCTTTGACCATGACCTGCGGGAAGGCTGAACCATTTCCCCTTCACATCAGTTTCCCCAGTCCCCAGATTGGCACAACATAGGTTCACGATTCAGTTATACTGAATGAACCTCGTTTGTTCTGTTTGAGGAAACCCTGCCAAGGCTTCAAATCCAATCTAACTCATGAGGAATTTTTACAAGTAGACAGAGTTTGGACGGTAAGAAGATGTGCAGATTAGTGCAAGCCCAACCCCTTACTCAAAGCCCATGTTCTTTTGACTGTGAATGAGTATGTGACCTTTAAGTACAAAGGAAAGTGGCACAAAGAGGAGATGAAGTAAGACAAAGGGACATAAAGGAATAAAGGGACTCAGAAGCATGATCAATAATAACTTTTTTTTCTTGAGAGGGAGTCTCACTCTGTCACCCAGGCTGGAGTGCAGTGGCACAATCTCCACTCACTGCAACCTCTACCTCCTGGGTTCAAGTGATTCTCCTGTCTCAGCCTCCTGAGTAGCTGGGGCTACAGGCACACACCACCACGCCAGGCTAATTTTTCTATTTTTTTTTAGTAGAGGCAGGTTTTTGCCATGTTGGCCAGGCTGGTCTTGAACTCCTGACCTCAAGTGATCTGCTTGTGTCCTCCCAAAGTTCTGGGATTACAGGCATGAGCCACTGCACTCGGCCAACAATAACTTTTGACTCTCCATGTTAATATAGACCTTTTCCCTCAATCACTCAGAACTGCTTTAGAAAGTAGATGCTACCCATTTCCTATCATAAGAAAACTGAGCCTCAATAAGGATGAGTTACTGCTGAATACTGTATAGCTAAAATGTGAAAAGACAGAATTTCAAATGAAGACTGGAGGACTCCAAGTCCTATGTCATTTTTAACTGTCATGTACAGCTTTAAGGTACAAGGAAAAATGAGCTCATGAGAAAATGTACTCCATAGGGTTAACCTCCCATATACCCATTATTTTATGTCCTTAAACTTTCCTTCAAAAATCACAATATTGGCATTATAACACTGTCTTACCTAGGCTTCTCTAGGCAGCAGTTGCCAAAAGCAGCCCAGGATTCTTATTGGGATAAGTGCCTAAGGAGGATAAAAGGAAGTGAAAGCAGGAACAGATGCAAAGATGTGAAGGTCTCAGACCACATGCAGGTCTGACAGCTTTGAAGGGAGAGTGGGAAGAAAGGGGATCTCAGTAGGGAAAGGCCTGGGATGTGGTGCGGCTCTGGGAAAGTCTCAGGAGAGCTATTGGGTGTCCCAAAACAAAGATGTCCTATTAAAAGAGTCCCACCATGGGCAGATATGGCACGACCCTAGTTCTCCTTCTGCTCAATCCTTGGCTGGCAGAGAACAGCAGGGAAAGAGTGTGGCCACAATGCAAATCCTGCATTGGATCCTAAAGTTGTGACAACTGGAGGCTGTCAGCCAACTTCACTCCTCTCTTCCCAGGTCCAGGGATGCAGGGTACTGCTATGGTTTAAATATGGTTTGTTTGTCCCCACTAAAACTCAATTTAAATTTGATCTTCAAGGTGGCAGTATTGTGAGACGGGACCTAGTGGGGGTGTTTGGGTGGTGGGAGTGGGTCCCTCATGAATGGCTTGCTGCCATTCTCCCAGGAGGTAATAAGTGATTGGATTTGTTCTCATGCCAATTTATTAGTTTCTGTGAGAGTGAATTGTTATAAAGCCAAAACATCCCTCAGGTTTTTCCCTTCTTCACACGTGTCAGCTTCCCATTTGACCTTCTCAGCCATGTTGTGAGGCAGCACAAATGCCCTCATCAGAACCCAGGGCCAAGCCCTTGAACTTCCCAGCCTGTAGAACCACAAGATGAACAAACCTCTTTTTAAAATAAATCACTCAGTCTCAGATATTCTTTCACAGATGCACAAAACAGAGTAAGCTATGTATCTCACTCTAAGGCACTCAATAATGGAGAGACTTATTATTCTAACCCAAGTCTACCCCAAACCAAAATGTTTTCTACCATAATACCAGGACACAAAAGAAAGCAACATAGATAAAAAGGTACCGCACATCTGGGGTCTCTCCCTAATTTCCTCAGTACTTTCACTGTCCCACGTTCTTTATCCTCACAGCCCTACTCAGCCCTATCTTTCAGCCTTTCCTTTCTCTTGTCCTAATCCCTAGCCATAAACATTTCTCCCAGACATGTGACCATCCCAAGCTGTTTTCTGTCTCCTTGGCTTTACACATACTATTCCCCCATCTGGAAAATCCTTTCTAGTCTTGTCTGCAATTACCATTTGTGGCTGTTTATTTTCATTATCCATTTACATGTCTGCCCTCCCTACTTAACCGAATGCCTTAAGTTCAGGATCCTGTGTATAATGCGTCTTTGTTTCTTCACCCCCTGGCCCATTACCAAACACATAATAAAAGCTCAGAGTGTATTTTTGGAAGGAGTAAATGAACAAATAAAAGAATACATGGCTATGATCACTCCCAA
Source organism: Chlorocebus sabaeus (assembly GCF_047675955.1). Taxonomy (NCBI): domain Eukaryota; kingdom Metazoa; phylum Chordata; class Mammalia; order Primates; family Cercopithecidae; genus Chlorocebus; species Chlorocebus sabaeus. Next base: position 16,367,259 of record NC_132922.1, read on the forward strand.
AAATCATTCCTAGGACTTTGGCCTTCCCTCTTATTCCTCATCCATGCAACCAGGAGAAGATTAAAGGTTTCTCCAAGCAGTTCCAATAGGTCATTGTAACAATAGACCTTTCTACTGTTTATCAATACCCAGTTCATCTCTACCTTGGCCCAGTCACACAGGGATGATGGTCGTTCTCTGCTCCCTTCATGCTAGAACTGGTCAGTAGGGCTTACTTTGAACAATGAAACAGAAGCAGAAGTGGTGTGGGTCCCTCACCACTTCCATAATAGAAGTATTTTATTGCCAGGCTTCACTTCTGCCAGACAGCATCATAGAACCACATGTTGCCATGGAGGTCCCACAGATCAAACCAGCCTGGGATGGGGAGCCGCCGCATGGAGGACAGCTGCTCTGGAGAGGTGCCCAAACTGACAACAGACATTACAGAAGTGGCAAATACTCTTTTGTTGTGTTAAGGCATATGACAAAATTTAAGATTTGTTTGCTGCTGCTCTAACCTGCTGCACTTGACTAATGCAGGCATCGTCTCACAGAATGTGAGAACTAGTAAGATCACCATCATGTGCACACCCTCCTGCATGTCAGACATGAGTTTGCTCAACGACAGATTCCCAAACCCCTCCTACAGAGATTTGAGGTTCTCTAGCCTAGGCTAAGATCTAGGAATCTGTGTTTTTATCAAACCTTTAGTGGCCAGTCAGGTGTGCAAGCATATTAGGGAACCGTGATATTGTAGAGTATTAAATAGGAAGGTTTTCTTCATATAAAAGGTTGGCCACTTGTCTTGTTCAAGGGATTTGCTCGAGGATACTTTCATTGGTATTGCCAGGATCTGGATTAATACTATAGAATTTTCTAGTTCTTCCCATTCTGCCACATGGCGTTGAGTCCAGACTCCATCACTTATCAGCTGTGTGGCCTTGGACAAGTCACTCACCTCTCTGAGCCTGCATCCTGAAATATAAAATGGATAACAAAACCACCTCGGCTAGGTTGCTGGGAAAATTAGGATAGGCCTGCCACATTAAAAGCACTCAATAATTGCTCATCTATCACAAAGAGACTTCAGTCCAGAGAATCACACTAACGTACTTGAAACCACACAGCAAGTTTGTGCTTATGGAGAGCATAGAAGGCAGGATTGCTTCTGCCTCCCTAGCTGCCAGTCTTGTTAGTTGAGCCAGGAGCAGAACCTTCAGGTGAGAAAGAGACTAGGGCATGGTCAGGAGAGCATCAGGCCAGCCCTGCTCTGAAGGGCCCTGGGACAAGGCTGGCTAGCTGCCTGGCACATTGGTTCTCAGGTACCCGGTACTAAGTGAGAGCCTGCAGCCAGGCAGCGGGAGTGCAATCTCTCTGCAATTAAAATACTAATGGATTTTAAATGGAGCTGCTTCTTCAGCTGGCAAAAGCCAAGTTGCCTTCAGGTTGTAATAGAAGATAGAGAGACAGGAAGGTAAAGCTTTTAAGCCCAATCCAAGAGCATTCATTTTAAACCACCCTAACTCTTCCTTTCAGCCTACAGGCAATGTCTTTTCTAAAGGGCAAGTTTGCAGTTATACAGGTGGAGAGCTCAGACCACTGGGATTTGGAATGGTTTGGCTGTTCTCTTTCCACATCCAGGATTTTCTTTGGGGGCCTTCTGGCTGGGTTTAGAGGTCAGTTATCTGACAAACACATATAGAGCTATGAGTTAAGGGTTGCGCTGGGACTGGTGGGGTGGCCAAGGCATACTGTGGTGCTCCCCAGAGGGTTCTGGGCTGGGGGTTAGAACATTTCAGTTCTGGTCCCAACTCTGCCACTTACTAGCTGTGGAGCCTTAGAATGGTCACTTCCTCTCTCCATCTCTCTTCATCTATAAAATGATAGAAAGGCGTGGGGATGACTGGATCAGATAATAATAGTAGGCAACATTTATTTAGTGCTTGCCACATTTTCCTGGACTTGGGTATAGGCCTTACAGTTACGGACTTACTTCTGACAGCAACTTATTCCATCATTCCCATTTTACAGATGAGTAAACTGAGGTATAGGAAATTTAAATCACTTTCTGGAAGGTACATATTGAACAAGCACAAGAGCCCTCATATTCTCAACTGTGATATTTTGGCTTTCAAGAATGTGTTTGTAAACACTGCACTATTCTGGGTCTCCAGACTGCCTGACTTGACCAGGCTATGGTTCCAAGGAGAAGAGCTGGATCTCCTGTTCTCAGAATTTTCTTACCTTTTTTTTTTTTTCTTTCCCCCGCTTGAGATGCAGTCTTGCTGTGGAGTGCAGTGGCGCGATCTCAGCTCACTGAAACCCCCGCCTCTCGGGTTCAAGCTATTCTCCTATTTCAGCCTCCTGAGTAGCTGGGATTACAGGTGCCCGTCACCACACCCAGCTGCTTTTCGTATTTTTATTTTTATTTTTTTTGAGATGGAGTCTTGCTCTGTCGCCCAGGCTGGCATGCAATGGCGCCATCTCGGCTCACTGCAAGCTCCGCCTCCCGGGTTCACGCTATTCTCCTGCCTCTGCCTCCCAAGTAGCTGGGACTACAGGCGCCCGCCACCACACCTGGCTAATTTTTTTCCTATTTTTTAGTAGAGACAGAGTTTCACCGTGTTGGCCATGGTGAACTCCTGACCTCAGGTGATCCACCTGCCTAGGCCTCCTCAAGTGCTGGGATTACAGGCGTGAGCCATCGCACCCGATGCTTCTTCTTTATTATATACAAAAGACTATCACCAAAAATTTAACATTGTGCACGATGGCCTGAAACAGACTTCAGGAGTTCAGGGAAGAGCAAGAGAGGGTGGACCAGGAAAGTTTCCAGTAGTGTCAAAACGTTTCACGACAAAGCTGAGATTAGACTCAGTCTCTGAAGGGTAGGCAGGACTTGGATAAAGGAAGGAAGAGGAGGCAGATATTTCTAGTAATGAATATACATCACCAAAGACCTCGAGGTTAGAATGTATATGGTGTCCAAGCCAGAGAGCATGTCTGGCCACCCTGTCCCTGTCTTATAACCATTCGTTCTCTTGGAAGCTACCATCCTTCAAGGTTCAGGTCCAGAATCATCTATTTTTCAACTTTTCATTTTTTTTTTTAACTCCTTCTCTTTATTTCATCCCTATTCACCCAACACAGATTTGGCTGCCATCATCTCTGTAATAGCTTGCTGCTCCTGCTGAACTGTCAGTTCCTTGAGGACAGAGAAGGGACTCTGTATCTCTTTCCCATCTCTACATCCCCAGGTCACAGACCCTGGCACAATGGGGTAAGCACTAGATGAATTTAAACCAGAGGTAATATTTACGCCAAATGAGACTGGGATATGGTGATGCCTGGCTGGTCATCAGAAAAGTTTGGGTTTGATCTGAATATAGACAGGGAGGCTGATGATCTTGGGTAGAGAAGTGACCCCATAACATTTGTGTTCTGTGAAGGTCATATTAAAGCAGCCAAGACTTAGAGTTAGCCAATGACCTATGCCCTCTTAATATGGATTTCATATCAAAAGAAGAGGAGAAAGAGATGGTTCTCATTCTGTACCTTTAACTGGTTATTGATAAAGATGAGGGTGATGGTCATGATGACATTGATGGTAGCGATGGGCCAATTTTGTCTTTTGGGTGCTTCTCATCCCAGAATCATTTTCCCTAAGCCAGGCATTTTTTTGGTCTTCTTTCTCCTTAATATTCCTCTCTGCCACCTCTCATTCCACATTCAGGACAATCCCTTTCACATAGAAGGTTAAAAATGGAGACAGGGAAGGTGCTTTCTGCAGTGTCTGGACTAAGTACATTTTAGGGCAAAGCATCTAATCAAATATTTCCAGGAAAAAAAAACTGTGTTAAAAATTATCCAGGTAACATATGTCAACATTATACCACTCTTGAAATGCAAGAATTCGTGTAACTAATCAAACATCCTCCAGCTACATAAGAAACACAGGAAAAGGTAAAAGAAAGATGGATTCTAAACCTAGAAGTCTAGAAGTGCCCATAATATATTTTCCAAAAAACGAAAACAGATAGAACTCAAGGTGAATTCGAATTAAGGGCATTGAGGTCATTTAAACGAGAGGGAAGATACCCAAAGCTTCTCTGATTCTAGTGTTGGGCACGAGAATTAGCAGGCACTTAAAACTTCTATTAGCAAAACTAGAAAAACAAGCAAAAGAATAACCATTTAAGAATAATTAGATGAGCCTCCCTAGTTGAAGAAATAAGGCATTGAAATTGTAGGGACATTTCGGCCTTCAGAATGTAATTGCCTAGGTCTTAAAAAGTGTCTCCAGGATCTGAGAGATAAGGTCCAAGCTCTGAAATAATAAACACACACTTGTTGCTATAACACATGGTTCTGCTACAAATAAACAAGGCCACCTATATTTTAGGCTCTCATACTCATAAAGTATCTTACAGGTTCCGAAGAAGATCTGCTTCTGATTTGAGACACCACTTAACAAGACAGAAATCTATTTTCCTTTAACCTCACCTGTGTCTTATTGGCCTAGTTTGGCTTCCAAGACCTGACTGTCAAGACAGGATTCCTCATTAAGAAGACATAGTACAGTTTCAGGTCCCCAGGTAAGTTGGCACCTGACAACCTACATCCCAGTGAGTCAAGGGAGATTGCTAAAAGCAAATGACGTTCACTCAATCATAGATACATTCCCTCCCTCTTCCTCTACCACTCATTACCACACACCCTTCAGGCACATATTTACATCTCACCACACACTCATACACACACAGTACACAATCACACGCAAAACGTATCACTCCTCTATTAACTTACAGATCACGAGACACCTAATCTCATTTGCACCATCATGGTAGATTTCCCACCATGGTTTTACATATACTCGCATACACTCTCCATCACATCATCCTCCACATTCATTGATTCATATGCCATGTGTACTGTTCTAAAAATTGAAAGTATACCAGCATATAAGATAGGTCTTGCTCTCATGGAGCTTATATTCCAGTGGACCAGATAGCAAGCAAATAAACCATTAGGGAGATAGATTTAGAGTGTTATAAGTGCAAAGAAGAAATTTAAACAGGGTAATGTTAAAAAAAGAGAGGGAGAGAGAAGTACTGAGCAGGATACACCAACTCCACCCCTATTACTCATATGCATCACACCCCAGACCCTCCACAGCAAACAGCATCACATACATGCTCTGTACACACATACGCGGATATACTTGGCTACACGATGGCATGTTATCAACAACTATGGTTATCAGCCCATACCCTACTCTCTCCTGCAGACAAATAACTACACACTTAACTCCTTCCCTACCATACCCTGCAACTCATCCCCCACTCTCACCCTTACCTGTTTATATACCAATAGACCAGAATCACTGTCACACACACATGTGCTCCCCATTACATCTAACCTCTTCTGATACCTCACATACACTTATACATAGATATACCCACATGTGATTTCCCACAACCGTGCCTAAGACCTCTCTTAAAGCCATATTATATAAAATAAATAGCTAAAAAGATTTCGGCCTCTCCTCTGTGCCTTGTGTTTCACTGTATTAACATTTCTTTTCTTCACATTATTTATCCTCAAATGTGAGTCACACACACACACACACACACACACACACACACACACAAAAAAAAGAAAAAAAAAAAAGGAAAAGAAAAGAAAAGAAAAAGGCCAGTTGCTTAAATCTGTTCAGGGACACGGCAAGCCCATTTCTATATGTGTGCTAACCCAAGCTGTTCCATCTAACTTTTCTAATGTTATTTCAACCTTTTCTCCAAAGTTTGGGATCATTCTCTTCCTTCAGGAGAGCTGTATTTTTCATCAAGCCAGAGCCCGCCCACCTCGCCTCTGCATTTCTGGGGGTTCTAACTGCTGCCGTGTTGTTTCTACTAGACTGCTGGTTGAGCCAAGCCCAGGCATTTCCTTTTAACAAGGGTCTCTGGGCTTCCTCTCCCCATTTAGTGAGCCCTTTCCTGACCAGTTCCCATGGGAACAGTGGTCCACGTTGCCAAGACACCAGCTGAGGGGAAGGAAGCTTTCTGTGGCCAGAGTATCAAGATCTCTCCATGAAAAATCATCATGACACAGAGTGGGCTGAGGCTCAACATTCTGAGCTCCGTCGGCCTTTTCCTAATGCCATGGCTACCAAGCCTGCTGGACATTAATATCACCTGAAGGGAGTTGGATTCTACTAGTCAGAAGTGGGACCCAGGGATTGGCAACTTTTGTGATTTTTATTATTCAGGTAATTCTAATGTTTAGCCAAGTTTGGAAACCACTGTTCCAACCAATTAGCAATCCTGCCAAGATATCCTGCAACCTGAGAAATTTGTGGTTTATCAACCAAGGCCTCCCACTGATGAAAGTTAGGGCCTGGTGGAATGATCCCATTGCAAAATCCAATGCCTTTTTCTTTTCTAGCATTCACTTGCTCATAGCTCATTATTAAGGACCTATCATGAGTCAGATGATATTTTTGGGTAACAATTCATCAAAGGACAATAGTTCTTGGTGAGAAGACATCTACAAGAGCCATCTGCGTAAGTCCTGCTCACTCTGGACAATGTAATCCTAGCTCTAATGCTCCGTGTAGACACCCAAGGTGTAGACATCCAAGTATTGACAAGTGAGAGTACTCAGGGAGTTTGAATTTTAGATGTCACATGTGGGGTGGGGGATAGGAGTAGATGAAACAACTGGTGTTCCAGTGGAGGTTCATGGACAGTTATATATTATAAAAGTAAAGGTATATAACCATGCATGGCAATGATGATGATGTATCCCGAACAGAAGATTATGACTAATCGAATTCTGGTCAACTATGGCCTATTAGGGAAAAACAATCATTATTTTACTAACAATTAGGTTCTGTTGAGAATCACTGAATCCAGACTTTAGAATGAGAACTAAACGCAATTTATTCTATGTCCTTGCATATTTTGCATCACAAAGGCTATGTGGTGATATTTCTACAGTCGTTTTCCCAAAAGTTCTTAAAAGCTATTAACATCACATTTTTTTCAGTAGAAAGTAAGTTAGAAAAAAAGTAGGATGTCAAACAAATGCATTGTATAAAATACAGACAATGTAGACAGTATAGAATAACAGAAAATTACCCTTAATTCTAATATTTACTACAGGTATTGTTAAAATGTTGCTGTATGTAACTTCCTTTCTCTGTGTGTGTGTGTCTGTATAAAGATTCTATGGCCTGTATTTTTAATTTAACACTCTAAGTAATTTCCTCTATCATTAAATATTTTAAAATCATCTACATCAATAAGTATTTAAATGTATGTGCCAGTTATGTACCTAACACTAGGTTTGGCTCTGGGGATCTGAAGGTGAGACAACAACAGACATAGTTCTTGTCCTCATGAAACTTAGCATCTAGTAGGGGCAGTAACCACAGGATCACATGGATAAATGTAAGGAGACCACTACAATAAAAGCTGTGATGCTAAAATTTATGGCTCCATGAGCTCACACATGGAGAGGGCAAGGGATATGAGTGTTGGGAGGCATGATGGGTAAGGAGCATCAAAGGTGGGTTGAAGTGAGTCCCCTATAAAGATATGTCCAAGACATAACCCCAGTACCTTTGAACGTGACCTTATTTAGAAATAGGATCTTTGCAGATGTAAAGTTAGGGACCTTGTATTAGTCCATTTTCATGCTGCTGATAAAGACATACCTGAGACTGGGCAATGTACAAAAGAAAGAGGTTTAATTGGACTCACAGTTCCATGTGGCTGGGGAGGCCTCACAACTATGGCGGAAGGAGGAACAAGTTACATCTTGCACAGATGGCGGCAGGCAAAGAGAGAGTTTGTGCCAGCAAACTCCCATTTTTAAAGCCGTCAGTGCTGACGAGAACAACACAGGAAAGACCCGCCCTCGTAATTCAATCACCTCCCACTGGGTTCCTCCCACGACACATGGGAATTGTGGCAGTTACAATTCACGATGAGATTTGGGTGGGGACACAGCCAAACCGTATCATTCTGCCCCGGGTCCCTCCCAAATCTCACGTCCTCACATTTCAAAACCAATCATGTCTTCCCAACAGTCCCCCAAAGTCTTCACTCATTTCAGCATTAGCTCAAAAGTCCACAGTCCAACGTCTCATCTGAGACAAGGCAAGTCTCTTCCACCTATGAGCCTGTAAAATCAAAAGCAAGTTAACTACTTCCTAGACACAATGGGGGTACAGGCATTAAATAAATACAACCATTCCAAATGGGAGATTTGGGCCAAAACAAAGGGGCTACAGACCCCATGCAAATCCAAAATCTCAAATGATCTCCTTTGACTCCATGTCTTACATCCAGGTCACGCTGATGCAAGAGGTGGATTCCCATGGTCTTGGGCAGCTCCACCCCTGTGGCTTTGCAGGGTGCAGCCTCCCTCCTAGCGGCTTTCACATGCTGGTGTTGAGTGTCTGCGGCTTTTCCAAGCACACAAGGTGCAAACTGTTAGTGGATCTACCATTCTGGTGTGTGGAGGATGGTGGCCCTCTTCTCACAGCTCCACTAAGCAATGCTCCAGTAGGGACCCTGTGTGGGGGCTCCGACCCCACATTTCTCTTCTGCACTGCCCTAGTAGAGGTACTCCATGAGAGTCCTCAAGAGAGATCATTCTGGATTAAGGTTATGCCCTGAGTCCATTGGCTACTGTCCTTATCAGAGAAAAGAGAGCAATTTGAAACCCAGAGGCACAGGGAATAAGGCCACATAAACACGGAAGGAGAGACTGGAGTTAGGAGACCTCAAGCTGAGGAGTATGAAGGATTGCCAGCAGCCACCAAACTTCAGAGCCTCCAGAGGAATCCAACCTTGCTGATGCCTTAATTTTAGATTTCCAGTCTCTAGAACTGTGAGAGAAGAAACTCCTGCTGTTTTAAGCTACCCAGTTTGATAGAGCAGTCCCAGGAAATGAATACAAGGACTTTCCTGAGGGAATGCCCTGCCGTCAGGAATCTGAAGAATGGGAAGAAGTTACTGAGGAGGAATTCCAGGCAGAGGAACCAGATGGCTCAAGAAACCTGTGCTGGAAGGCAGATGGGTGGATTTCAGGAACTCAAAGGAAACCAGTGTAGCCAAAGAGCAGAGCAAGAAGTGTGACTAGATACACAAAAGTTCACGTTGTAATGTTTGTAAGGATCAAGGTCTTTATCCACAGAGCCATGAGAAGTCATTGAAAGTCTTAACAGGGCAGAGGGTTGGGAGGTTGGAGTGTGGAGAACTGCTGGGGGTGAAATGTGAGTGTGTGAGCCAGTCAGAAGGCAGGGCCCAGGAAGGAGATGAGAGGTTACATGAATTATATACTTTCATCTTCACAATAACCTTGAGTAGCAGATATCATTATTGCCCACCTCTGGGGTTTAAACCCAGAGTGTCTGGACCCTGGAGTTCACCCTCTTAAGAGTTATGTGAGATGACTGCAAAGATGGAGCTTAATGAACAGAATCCAGAAAGACTCATTGAAGGGCAGATGGAATTCTGGTAGAAGGAGAGCGTATAAGAGCACATTCCAGGAAAGAAGAAGGTGGTTTGTGCAATAAAGAGGAAAAGGCCTGGCATATTCCCACAAGCTTGAGGCCAGGATACCTGGAGTAGAGGCTGTAGATGCCACTAACATCACCAAAAAGAAAAATGGCAGTTGCGAAGACTGTGGCCTAGAAAACGTCACCACATTCTCTCTCTCTCTGCGATTGAAAAACATTTAACATACAATATACCCTTTTAACAAATGTATTTTGCAAAATACAATGTTGCTAACTATATATATCATGTTATGCAGCAGATTTCTAGAACTTGCTTATCCTGCATAACTGAAACTTTACTCTTGTTAACCACAACTCCACATCTCCCCTTTCCCCCAGCCCCTGGCAGGCAAACTCTTTACCCATAGCCCTTGGCAAACTTCATTCTACTGTCTGTTTCTGAGGTTGACTCTTTTAGATAACTCATATAAGTGGAATCACACAATATTTGTCTTTCTATAACTAGCTTATTTCACTTAGCATAGTTTCCTCCAGGTTCATCCATGTTGCTGCTTGTGAGACGATTTACTTCCCTATTCAAGTTGAATAGTATTCCATTGTATGTTCATTTTATTTCTTTATTCATTTTCTTTATTCATTTGTCCATTGATGGACAGTTAGGTTGGTTCAATATCTTGGCTATTATGAATAATGCTCCAATGAACGTGGGAGTGGAGCAGAGGTATCTCCTCAATATCCTGATTTTAATTCTTTTGGACATATACCCAGGAGTGATATTACTGAATCATATGGTAGTTATATTTTTAATGTTTTGAGGAAGCTCCATATTGTTCTTCATATAGGCTGTACCATTTTACATTCCCACCCACATTATATAAGGGTTCCAATTTCTCCATATCCTAGGTAACATTTATCTTTTGTTTTATATTAGTCATCATTATATTAATTATATTATATATCCTTTTATATGTGAGGTGATATGTCATTATGGCTTTCATTTGCATTTTCCTAATCATTAATGATGTTGAGATCTTTACATAGGCCTGTTGGTCATTTGTATGTCTTCTTTGGAGAAATGTCTGTTCAAGTTCTTTGCCCATTTTTAAATAACGTTGTTAGGTTTTGTTTTGGTTTGGTTTGGCTATTGAGTTGTAAGAATTCCAGATATATTTTGGAGATTTACCCCTTATTGAACACGTGATTTGCAAATATTTCTTCCCATTCTGTGATCCGCAGATTCAATGCAATCTCTTACAAAACCCCAATGGCATTTGTACTTACAGAAATAGAAAAAAACAATCTTAAAATTCATATAAAACTATGAAAGATGATGAATAGCCAAAGCCAACTTGAGAAAAAAGAACAAAGCTAGAGAATCACATTTCACTATTTAAAAATACATTACAAAGCTGCAGTAATTAAAATAGTGCTGTACTAACAGAATTTTTAAAAAAACAGATATATAGACCAATGGAATAGAGAACCCAGAAATAAACCTATACACGTATAGTGAACTGATCTTTGACAAGGGTGCTAAGAATACATAATGGGGAAAGAGTAGTCTCTTCAATAAGCTGTACTGGGAAAACTAGATACTCACATTCAAAAGAATGAAATTGGACCCTTATATCATATGCAAAAACCAACTCAAAATGGATTAAAGATTTAAATGTAAGACATGTAACTATAAAACTCCTAGAAGAAAACATGGGAGGAAACTTCATGACACTGGTCTTGGCAACGATTTCTTGGATACGTTACCAAAAGCATAGACAACAAAAGCAAAACTAGACAAGCAGGGCTACAACAAACTAAAAAGCTTCTGTATAGCAAAGGAAATAATCCACAAAGTGTAAAGTAAACCTCACTAGACTGTACACCATGACTGCTTCCATTAAACATTTGAGGCCAATGCAGGGAGCTAAGAAAAGGAGAAAAAGAACAAATTGAGATCCAAGAGAGGAAGACAGGGCAATAATTTCCCCCTTGTCTTCTCTGGTAAAAGCTCTCTCTTCTTTTTCATTTCTTCCTTCCTCCTTTCTGTGTCATTTAAGAAAAGAGCCAGGAGATTTATTGAGCTACAGAGGTTGAGTCAGGAAGCCAAGCGGCGTGCCATACACTCAAATAAATCACAAAGCTTAAGCCATTTGAGCTGCCAGAAAGTTTCTACCTGGGGTCTACTACAAACATGTCTATACTCACATATTAGCCACTTTTGGAGATTTATTCACAGCCTGTTCCCCTGAAAGTCATCCCCTTTTGATCCTTTCAGTGAATGCTCAGGGTAGGAAGAAAAAGGTGGGAGAATAAGGAGGGAAAGGGTATGAGAAAGGCTGGTCAGATCCAAGTCATGTGACTAAAGGGTCTCCCATAGAACAATCCTTAAAGTCAAATGGCTGGAAGAGACCTCCAAGGTCATCTGTTCCAAACCCCTCCATTTACAGATGTGGAAGCTGAGGCTCAGCAAGAAGGGACTTTCCTATGACCTTTCAGTAGATGTGTGGGAGGGATTTGCTCAAAGTCACCTAGTAAGACACTGTGAGACCCGAGGTTAAAATCCCTAGTAGATTCCTTTAAGTTCTACCAGGAAGTATTTATATATGAAGCTATGATACTTATCTCCTTTGTAGAATTATAAATTATGGCTACGTTTTAAATTATATAATTATATTTCTGTTCAGATGAGAGTTTCTAGAGGTCAGAGATGTCTCTTTTGTCCACATATTCTAGTACTTGGCATGTAACTGCAACTGAGTGAGCAATAAATGGGTGGATGGTTGTATAGATAAATGGATGGATGGATGAATGGATGGATGGGTGGGTGAGTAGATGTAAGCAGAAGCTTTCTCCTATCTCCGTCTCAAAATGAGATTTGTCTTTGGGACTTCTTTAGTGCTTTCAAAGGTTCTAAGCAGTGCCTAGGGTTGAGCTAGAGAAGATTGCAAAATTCAATGAATTTACTTATGACACCTTAATTTTACCTTGGCCAGCATGTCTGTCGCACAGAACTCACTCATATCATATCCTCTTACCTTTACAGATGATAGAAAACTTCCCACTATGCAGTATCACCGGGACCTGTTTTCTTCACCTGTTGCTTATATGCGGGATCCTTGGTGAGCACCTGTTTTTCATCAAAACTTATCTACCCTGTCTTCCATCTTCTTCTATTCCCTCACCTCTCTCTCTCTTTTTTTTTTTTTTTTTTTTTTAGACAGAGTCTCACTCTTGTCACCCAGGCTGGAGTACAGTGGCATGATCTCGGCTTACCACAACCTTTGCCTCCCGGGTTCAAGCGATTCTCCTGCCTCAGCCTCCTGAGTAGCTGGGATTACAGGGGCCCGCCACCACGACTGGCTAATTTTGTACTTTTAGTAGAGATGGGGTTTTGCCATGTTGGCCAGGCTGGTCTTGAACACCTGACCTCAGCTAATCAGCCTGCCTCGGTCTCCCAAAGTGTTGGGATTACAGGCTTGAGCCACCGCACCTGGCCTCCCTCATCTCTTCGTTAATTTGTCTCTGCAAAGATAAACTTGGTCATCATCAACACCCTTTTCCTTTTCATTGGGTCAGTGTAAAATCTTAGAGTCACCTTGGACTCTTATCTGAAATTCAACAGTTGAAGTGTCATTGAAGCTACTTGCGCTTACCTTCTACAGCATCTCTCCATTCTTTTGTTCTTTCCTATCTCTGGTACCATTAACCTATTTCAGGCCCTCATTCCCTTTCTCCTCATCATTACAGTGACAACTTAACTGGAATTTTACCCTATCTGTCTTCTCTTATGTTGATTTATTTAGTTCAGCACTAAAGTGATAATTTTTCTGGTCATATCACTCACTCCTCACCCTACACCCTCACATACACACAGTTATACTCACACATACCTTCACTTCCCTTCACATTTTCTTCTTCTAGCCTCAGTCTCACCATTTGCAAAACAGGGTCAGTAATAACTCTCAGTGTTTTGGTGCCATGTAACTGAGACAATAACAACATATACCATCATTATTAGATATCTAATATGAAGGAGGCACTGCACCATGAGCTTGGCAGTACCATGCCATCTGTTTCTCACAGTAGTCCCAGAAGACAGATATCTTTCACCTTCATTTCATAAATGAAGACCCTGAGGCAGACAGTAGTTAAATAAGTTGCCCACGTTTAAGTAATAGGTTTTGTATTTAAACCCAAGCAGTCTCTCTTGGGAGCCACTGTACTCACTGACTAAACAATATCACTTATACTCTATATAAAGCACCTGTCAAACTGCCTGGCAAGATTAGGTGCTCATTTAATATTTTCACTCATATCCTCCACAAAAATATTGATAGCATTGAAGTAGATCTTTAATATGTAGTTGAATTAATATGTAGTTGAATTAAATGCGGTTGAGGTTGGAACTCCCAATTTCATCCAAGTTGGAGTAGCTTGCATCAGATCAACTCTCTTGCCAAGAACAACTATAAAAGCTGAATCAACAACAACGACAATAACCACCACAACAGCAGCTGTTTGAGGGTATTGGAGAGCTACCAAGCCAGCCAAGGCGTGAGGCGCCAAGGTCCTGGAGAGAAAAAGAAATGCAGTGGGAGAAGCCCAACAATCTTGGCTGCTTTTTCCCTAAAAGAGCTTGTTGATTTGTTTCCCACAGGGGAGTAATAGGCTTAGCTTTTGACAGGTTTATGGGTCTGGAGAGACAAACATTGGCGTTCATGGCTACTAAGTCATCTGGGACATGAGGGACCAAGAGCCTTGTTCAAAGATTTCTTTTGTCAAGGAGTTTGTTGAATTTGGACCCAAATATCTCAACACTGCCCACTTGTGCTTCCAGTTCAGGGCTAATTTGTCATACATGAAAGCAACTTTTGGGAGACATTTTCCTTTTCCCCCTCCCTTCCCACAGTTTATCCATCTCAAATTCCTGTTGCTCCTGCCTCTTTAATGTTTCTCTAATCCACCTTTCCTGTCCATCTCTAAAACCCAAGGTTGCTGCCTTGAATTGCTCAGATCTTCATTATTCCTCTCCTAGATGACTAGCCATCTCCCTACCCAGACTCTTCCTCCTCTATATTGTTTTCAAGATGGAGTCTTGCTCTGTCACCCAGACTGGAGTACAGTGGTGCAATCTCAGCTCACTGCAACCTCTGCCTGCCAAGTTCAAGCAATTCTCCTGCCTCAGCCTCCCAAGTAGCTGGGATTACAGGCACACGCCACCATACCCGGCTAATTTTTGTATTTTTAGTAGAGATGGGATTTCATCCCATGTTGGCCAGGATGGTCTCAAACTCCTGACCTCGTGATCTGCCCACCTTGGCCTCCCAAAGTGCTGGGGTTACAGGTGTGAGCCACCATGCCTGACCCTCTAAGCTATTCTTTACACAGATGCTGAACCTATCTTCCTAAAGCAGATATCTGATCCACTGATTATATAATTGAAATCTTGCCACAACTCGCTACTGGTTTCAGGAAAAACAACAACAACAAAAAAGAAAGCACAATCATGATAGCATGATCCCAAAGTCCATTTATGCCTTGGCCCCTGCATACCTTTCTATGTTCCTCTCTTTGTATCCCCAACCCTCTGATCTGCCACCTCAACCTACTGCAGTTCTCCAGACTCTGTCCACACATCTCCATATAACATCCCCTCTTCCAAAGAATGTTCCACCCTTTACTTTCTGCCTTCACCTGGGTAGCTACTATTAGTTTTCATACTTAGCACAGAAAACAATTCTATCAGGGTATCTTCCCTAAACGGCCCTTCTCTCCCAACCTGTGTGATCACACCATCTTATGTAACCCTCTATTATAGTGCTTACCATGCCAGAGAGAACTGGCTAGCTACTCACTTATGCCCCTACTAAGCCATAAACTTTCTGAGGGCAGAGCCTGTGTGGTTTGTCTCTGCAACTCAAATGCACAGCCCAGCTCTTATCCACCACAGCAGATATGTTTTGGAGGAATAAAAAGAAAAGAGGCATGGAAAGAAACGTCTACGATGATAGGTTCTGCCAGTTTCGTTCAAATTAGGTTACACTTGGCTAAAACCAGAGGAAACTCAATAGGTAAGACCTCCCTTCGGGTCTCAAGGCTCGGGGAAGATTGTTTATTGTGGAACAAGGTTTTACTCAGGGCTCTGACTGCAAGTCACAGATGCCCAACTCAAACTAGCTTAGGCAAACAGAAGATACTATTAGTTCATGGGCTCAGTCCACAGCAGGATCAGGGATGGTTGACACCAAGAACTCAAAGCTCAGCGGCACAGTCATCCTTTTGTGATTTGACCCCTGTCTTCCAGCTTTATTCGCCTAGCCCAGGTTCTCCATTCATCGAGGGAATTGGGCAATGGTAGCTCAGGCTGACATCTTTGCTGTCTCTTTTCTACTTTCTTTCATTTCTCCAGTTGTAAAGTCCCAGGAAGGACTCTGATTGCTCTGGTTTAATTCATGCACCCTCCCTCACACTGAACTAATTGTTGTTTGGGAATAAAGCACTCGGATTTTGTCCAGATGGAGCCATATGCTCATCTCTGGCCTCGGCTGGGGATGAAGTGGATAAGAGGATGGCAGCTCTCCCTTTGGACCATGTGGCTGGAGAAAGACTAGGAAAAGAAGCAGATCCCATGGCTATGACAGTTATGGTTTCTGGGGGCATCCTCGGAGCTGGAAAACCAAGCTAGTTTGTGTCAGTGACAAATGGTTCTAGAGGAAGACTTGGAAAAGTCTGAAAGGGAGGTGTATGAATTTAGCCATTGCCGCATAAAAAACAACATTCAAACTTAGTAGCTTAAGATAATACCAATTAACTCACAATTCTACAAGTTGACAGAATTGGCCCAGTTGGATGGTTTTTCTGGTCTTGGCTGGGCACATTCCTGAATCTGTAGTTGCCTGCCGGTCAATTACTAGCTCTGCTTTTAGGAACCAACTGGCTCAACTAGGGTGCCAAAGGTGACGGGGCCATATAGTCCTTGTCATCCAGCTGGATAGCCTAGGGTTGTTGACACAGAGGCTCAGAATGTTTCCAAGACAATGAACAGAAACATGCAAGGCCTCTTCAGGCCTGGGCTCAGAACTGGCACAAGATCACTTTTGCCATATTCTATCACCAGAGAAAGCCACAGGACAGCCAAGATTCAAGGGGAGGGGAAATAGATTCTAACTTTCCATGGAAAGGCTTGGAAAGCACAGGGGGAGTGAGGAATCTTGGCCATTTTTGCAGACTACTATGATAGGAGAGAAATAAGAGAGTAAGAGGAAACAGAAGGAAATGAAGGGTTGACAGCAGCAAGAGGGTAGAGGAACCAGGAGGAATAAAATCATGGGCAGTGTGCTGACGTGACAAGGCAGTGTGGCCTGATGGGATGTTGAAGGCCATAATGTCAAATGCAGGTGTTGTCATCTGGGGCACAGGATGGTAGAGGCAGGAGGACACATGTATCATGGTCTCAGCCTCCTGAAACCTGGTCCCAACCAACACTGCACCTTTGATATTTCATCAAGGTATTATTTTATTTTATTTTGAGAGGGAGTCTTATTCTGTCATCCAGGCTGGAGTGCAGTGGCGCGATCTCAGCTCACTGCAACCTCCACCTCCCAGGTTCAAGCAATTCTCCGGCCTCAGCCTCCTGAGTAGCTGGGATTACAGGTACCCACCACCACACCCAGCTAGTTCTTGTATTTTTAGTAGAGGTGGGGTTTCACCATGGTGGTCAGGCTGGTCTCGAACTCCTCACCTTGTGATCTACCAGCTTCAGCCTCCCAAAGTGCTGGGATTACAGGTGTGAGCCACCATGCCCAGTCTCATCAAGCTATTATTTTAATTGTCTATCTCGAGTAAGACATCATGACTCTGCCTTAGCCAAGAATTGCCAGGTACAGGAACAAGCCAGGGAAGACTGGGAGGCATTTCAAAAGCCGATCTAAGTTTCGTTCTCTCCTTTTGTTTATGCATTTTGCTTTATAAAAATTAAAAAGATAAAAGGAAGGCAGCCCCTGTGTTCCACTAAACTGGCTGTTAGGGGACTCCAGAGGCAAATTAGCGAGTGTGTTATGATGATAGCATCTAGTTAAGCCAGCAAAATGGCTCCTCAGACTCCCTCAGTGGATCTGGTAGGTGGGAGCTCTCACAATATCTGAGAAAACCAAGCATTTGTTTCCAATAGTCAAGTTAGAAGCTTCAGCAGACAGCAGCTCCTTACTCAGGAGTTTCTGCCTGGGGAGAATGTACAAGGAACTGCCAAAAGAAGTGGGTGGATGGAGGAAAGATTGAGGAGGGGATCCTGGAAAGAGCTCATGGTTTGGCAACAGAAAACTTGTATTTGTGAGAAGTCCTTTCTTCCACTTTTAAGCTGGATGACCTTGTGCAAGTTATTCTCTGAACGTAAGTACCCATAGCTGCAAAATAATGATAAGAATAATATCTACCTCCATGGAAAATATTAATGATTCAATGAGATATGCTGGTAGTACAATCATGTGAGAAGTTTAAACACAAGGCATAGTTTTTGCTATTTTGGGAAGGTTCAGTTCCACGAGTCAGAGGCAAGACGTGGAATGGATGATAAAATTTGTTCCTGAGCTATAAAAATCCTCACTTCTATTCCATAGTCTCAAATAAATGAGAATTCTCTATCAGAAATTGCCAGGGAAAGAAGGAGCTCTCCTACAAACATTACTACCCTGCATCAGTAATTCTATCCAGAGCGATTTTCAGCATATTAATTCAATACATGTGGCAACATCATTGGACTTGGTCTGAATTGGGACTCTTGGACTTCCTGCCCCAGGCTCCAGGTCTCCAGAGCCCCCTTCCCATCACTGCAACCCTGGAAAATGTGCCTTGGCTGGAGCAGTAATACACCAGAGACAAGCAAACTTAATTTGCATTCAAACGGATTCGAGAAAAGTAAAAATAAATATTGTCCACATTTTTTTAAAGAAATACCTTTTTAAAAATATAAAACTAGAAAATGTAACAAGTACGACTGCACTTCAGAGTGGTTTACTATTGCTCTGTTATCAAAGTCAGGTGTGTGCGTGAGAGAGAGAGAGAGAGAGAGAGAGACTAAAAATGCCAATAATTATTTCATTAGCAAGCTGGACTTCTCACAAATATTGGTTTTCTATTGCCAAGTCATAAGCTCATTCCAGGATCCCCCGAAACCTTTCCCCTATCCACCTACTCTTTTGGCAGTTCCTTGCACACTCCCCCTAGGCAGAAACTCCTGAGTAAGGAGCTTTTTTCTGCTTCAGCTTCTAACTTGGCTCATGAAAAGCCATGCTTGGCTTTTTCACCTATTGTGAGAGCCCTGACCCACCAGATCCACTGATAGTCAGAGGACCCATGCAAGATTTGACTATTAACACATGCATCCTTGAGCAAAATTTTTGTGCAGTGAAGCTGGTAGGTGCTAAGTAGAGAGAGATTTGAGGAATTTTGGAGGCAAGGCAGTGAAGTGGTACCAAATAGTTTGTACTCATAGATGGTGAGAGGGAGAAAAGGGCTGGACTTCCCACCCCACCACTTTTTTCTTTTTTCTTTTTTTTTTTTTTTTGAGACGGAGTCTCGCTCTGTCACCCAGGCTGGTGTGCAGTGGCCGGATCTCAGCTCACTGCAAGCTCCGCCTCCCAGGTTTACGCCATTCTCCTGCCTCAGCCTCCCGAGTAGCTGGGACTACAGGCGCCCGCCACCTCACCCAGCTAGTTTTTTTGCATTTTTTAGTAGAGACGGGGTTTCACCATGTTAGCCAGGATGGTCTTGATCTCCTGACCTCGTGATCGATCCGCCTGTCTCGGCCTCCCAAAGTGCTGGGATTACAGGTGTGAGCCACTGCGCCCGGCCACTTTTTTCTTTTTTATCATTATTTTCTGAGGTCCTTGCAAAGTGCTGGCACTTAATATATCCTCAATAACTATTTTCTGAACAAATGAATAAAAAGTACATGCAGGAACAGGCCATAAATCAGGTGGCATCCCAACTAATGTGGAATTTAAATTTAAAAATACACTTTGAATGACTGTTTTACTTCTCTAGACCTAATCTATAAAATTCCTAGAAGGACACATTCTTGCAACATTTCATCAAAAGAAGGAGAAACAAGGCTCCCTACTCTTCTTCCTGGCTCCCTGTATCTCTGTCTGACATCCATCTGGGACCATGTCATTTACCATGTGTCTGCACTTCTGAATGCCAGTTCCCCGCCAATGTCAGAGCCTGTGCTGTGACCGTAGCAGGAACAGCTTCCCTGCTCGAAGTTCAGAAGTTGCATAAGAGCTGGACGGGCTTCTCAGCTCAGTGAAGGATGGCCACCGAGTGAGTGAGCAAGGCTGTGCATCTTGGAGTTCAAAATGGTTATTTTCATTTTTGTTTGTTGCTGCTCTTATATTGAGGTAAATTACAAATGATGTGAGCCACCTTTATTCAAAAAGCATTGATAAAGTTCCTACTATCTGCCAAGCTTTGTTCTAGTCTCTGAGAATATAGAATGATATTACAAAAAACAACAAAAAAAAAGTGTATATACTGACATGGAGGCACACCAAAAAAATTTTTAAAAATAACAAATTAAGGCCGAGTGCAGTGGCTCATGCCTGTAATTCCAGCACTTTGGGAGGCTGAGGCGGGCAGACTGCCTGAGGTCAGGAGTTTGAGACTAGTCTGGCCAACATGATGAAACCCCATCTCTATTAAAAATATTTAAAAAGTAGCCAAGTTGAGTGGTGCGTGCCTGTAATCCCAGCTACTTGGGAGGCTGAGTCAGGGGAATTGCTTGAACCAGGGAGGTGGAGGTTGCAGTGAGCCGAGATCACACTACTGCACTCCAGCCTGGATGACAGAGCGAGACTCCATCTCAAAAAAAAAAAAAAAAAAAAAAAAATCAATTCATACAATGTTATGTGATGAGCACTTTGGAGAAAATATAGCGAAAGTGGCAGAGAGAGGGGCCTGCTCTATTAATTGGGTGGCCAGGGGAGATAGGAAGGGGGTTACACTGAAGACAAAGCTTGGGGGAGCAGAGAACACATATGTATCCAATGGACATCTCCTTCAAGAAGGAGAGGAAGAGAAAGGACTGAGCTACTCATGTGTAGTTCCTCTTCCCTACTCACCAATCAAAGAAAAAAATGAATCTTCCCTAGAGGCAAAAATGGGGGTGAGAGGAGAGAGGCCAGAAATGTTACACTAATTTATATCTGTCCTCATGGAAGGAAACAGCAGCAACAGGAGGATGCTCTGTCCTTATAAATATTAAGTAAGATGACCCATGTAAAACACTCAGCAGAGTGTCTGGTCCATAGTGGACACTCAGTAATAATAATAATGCCAAAAATAACAGCAGCAATTGCCATTATTAACGAGTGTACAATATGTGCCAGACAAGATACCAGGCACTTTCTGGGTAGGTTCTCATTTTCTCTTCGCAATGATCCTGGAAGGAAGGTTTCATTATTATGTTGAGCCACGTAAAATCACCCAATATTTTACTATTTAAGCTAATATGATCCCTAATTGACAGATAGGAAAATAATTTTGGTTATTATTATTTTTATTACTCTTCTTTCTGTCAATGATCACTGTCCATCTTTAAACTTAAAGAAGCCCATCCAATCCAAAATGCAAGGTCAAACAGATATACGGTCCTTGTTTCTTCTTCTTTTCATGAGGCTGAATTTGTATCTGGTCACTTTTCCCCATTCTACAGCAGTCCTCCTGCAGCCCTGGGGCATATTCCAAAAGGCTGAAAAGGTCTTTTTGTTTGTTTGTTTTTGAGACAAGGTCTCACTCTGTCACCCAGGCTGGACTGCAGTGGCACAATCACGGCTCACTGCAACCTCCGCCTCCCAGGCTCAATTGATCCTCCCACCTCAGCCTCCCAAGTAGCTGGGATTACAGGCCTGCACCATCATGCCTGGCTAACTTTTGTACTTTTAGTAGAGATGATTTCGCCATGTTGATCAGGCTACTCTCAAACTCCTGATCCCAGGTGATCCACCCACCTCGGCCTACCAAAGTACTGGGATTACAGACTTGAGCCACCCAATGTACCCAGCTGAAAAGCCTTTAGTGGCTGGTTTATGGTCATCCTGGGTCCCACCTTAGCAATATTTTTTATCACTAACCTGGACGCAGATTTAGCGTACTGAGCAAATATGTAGATGACATAGTGCTGAGAGAGTTTGATGAGCAAGAATGATTCAAAAAATAAAATGGGCCAGGTGCAGTGGCTCACACTCGTAATCCCAGCACTTTGGGAGGCTCAGGCTGGCAAATCACCTAAGTGCAGGAGTTCGAGACCAGCCTGGCCAACATGGCAAAACCCTGTCTCTACTAAAACTACAAAAATTAGCCGGGTGTGGTGGCCCACACCTATAATCTCAGCTACTCTGGACGCTGAGGTATGAGAATCGCTTCAACCCAGGAGGCAGAGGTTGCAGTGAGCTGAGATCACACCACCGCACTCCAGCCTGGGTGACAGAGTGAAACTCCATCTCAAAAAAAAAAAAAAGAAAAATAAAATGTAGAGCTTCCTTCAAAGTAACCAAATCCAATTAGATTATATGCATCAGAAATAAAGTCATTCATGCATACATGCATTCTTTCACTCAGAAATAGTCATTTGGTTTCTATCATACATCATGTATTCTGCTAGGTGCTGGGGATTCAAAGATGAACAAGATAGACAAGGTATCTGTTCTTGTTCTGTAGAGCTCACAATTTGGTTCAGGAGACCAACCTTATACAAGTTAATCAATGAGATAACTACCAATTGTGATAAGTGCTATGAAGTGGGATGAAATGCAGCATAGGTAGGTTGGGGGAGACTGCTTAGAAGTTTATGGTTTGTGGTCCGGGAAGGACTTGCATCATGGGAAGGAGACAGACTTGAGAAACCATAAGAGTGGGAAAACCTTTCCTGGCTGAGGCAACGCCTTGTGCCAGGTTACTGAGCTGAGAATGACCTTGGTGAGCTGCAGGAATTAAGAGACTCCAGGGACGAGGGTGGAAGAGGTAAGGAGGACAGTGACTGGAGATGAGAAGTAGGCAGGAACGAGATTGCACAGGGCCTCAGCAAGAAAAAGAAAAGGCGTTTTATTCCTTGTGACTAAATGTGTGCTCATCCCCTCGGGCTCAAAAATTACCTGCTCAAATACTGGTGAGGGAGCACTGAGAGAGCCCATGAACTTTGGTAATGACTTCATGATTGAAGTAAGCCATGAGTCAGCCTGGCCGCGGCAGGATGTGGTTGTGGAGAGCTAGGTAGGCTGCCACTGTAGCAATAGAGCTACCTCATTCACTATAAAGACAGCATCCTGTCCCTCTGTGATACTCAGAGACACCTGTGGCTCTGCAATCAGACAACAGCAGCACATTTTTCAAATGGCATCAACAAACTCAAACACATCTAGACGGAAAATAGAATCCCAAAGCATCCATAAAAACATAATGTGTAGAACCAATGAGGAAAACGTGGCCCCCTGGACTGAAGAAAAGCAGGCTTTGGGGGTATGAGTGTTGCCTTTGTGGGTCTGATGCGCTGTCGTGTAGCAGAAAACAACATCACTTGAGAACTTAGGAAGGCCCAGGAAAGACATTGTGCTTTAAAGCGGGCACCTCGTTGAATATGTCCCATAACCCCTGTGAAGCAGGGAGTGTTCGCCCCATTTTCATCTTTCACATAAAGGAACTGGCACTCAGGAAAAGCCTTTATCTGAGATTTTATCACTAATTAGTGACAAGGTGGGATTAGAACTCAGGACTAAGCTGGTGGTCTTCCCCTTACATCACATGACCCTCAAGTGCAAGAAAGTTGCTTACTCATTATGAGCCCAAAGGACAAAGAGAGGTACCAATTACCCAGAACTGTTCTCTGTGGAAGGCACTTTCTGGGAACGTGTGTGCTGTATAACAATGGAGTTGTGCAGCCTCATCCCGGGAGGTATTTGACCTGAAGCCAAACTTTTGTGAAAAAACTGTAGTGGGATCCCATATGTTGCAGGGAGGATGGACTTGGGCTCTGAAGGCTCTTTCAGCATTGACAAGATTATCTGGCTGCATTTCTAGAAGTTTCCATGTATGCATAACTACTGTGCTGAAAATACTATGGGAGGTATACAGAGCAATGAAATGAACTTGAGGATCCAGAGAGAAACCTATGTATCTATGGCCAATTGGTTTTGAAAAAGGGTATTAAAGAAGGAGACTAAATAATAGGACTCACCACCCTTCTTCCTGACCAGCTCAAGGAGATGAGCC
This sequence comes from Chlorocebus sabaeus, assembly GCF_047675955.1. Taxonomy (NCBI): domain Eukaryota; kingdom Metazoa; phylum Chordata; class Mammalia; order Primates; family Cercopithecidae; genus Chlorocebus; species Chlorocebus sabaeus. The sequence goes on from NC_132922.1 coordinate 16,391,029, forward strand.
TCCCATTGCCTCATCATCCATAGCTCTGCCCAAGATCATTGAAAGCCAAGTGGAACAAGTCTATAAGCTCTGATCTGACTCATGGTCCTGCTCCTCTCTTGGATAGAATCTGGTCACAAGAGGATGGCCCAGATATACCATATGCTCCCTTCTTCAGACCAGACTCAAACCCATTTCACAGATCCATCTGGTCCAGGGGCAAGACTGATCTCACTTTAGACTTAAGTTCCACAGAAGGGCAAAGGTCAAGAGTGGAATTTTCCTCTCTTCTTGAAGATCTACTCATTTAAAATTAAGAGGAAAACCCCTACACATAGGTTGCCATAAGCATGACCATGCTTCATGCAGGTAAACCACATTACTCTGGCTCATGAGTCACAGTACGTACTAAATTAGCAAATACATCTATACAACCTACAGTCCACACAGGAGCAAATATATACACAAAATCACCGCACGTGACACACCCACTCCTTACACATACCTACCTTTCTACATGCCTACAAGCCTCTACCTCTTGCACAATCACAAGTATTCAATACACATGCACACAATACATACATGTGCATGCACACACATGGTACACTTCTAAGTATATACACACCTGCTACTGACCATCACCACTGGAAAATTATCCCCAGGCTGCCTGATTTTTCTCCCAATTCAGAGTTAGCAAAGGTCTTGTCTTACCTCCCCTATTCTTGCACATGGGAGCAGATGGGAAAACGGCTTGCACGTATCAGAGGAATCACGTGCTCCCTGCCTTCTCACAACCTCGTCTATAAATAAATGTAACATCACATTTCCTGGTCCTCCAGTGCAAGGGATTAGTTAGGAGCATGGGTTAGTAATCACCAGATAAACAATTACATCTCCTGAATTGGAAACAAGGTGATCCTGTCCAGCTGGAAAGGTATGAAAAGGCTTCGCTCTTTGCCTTGAACAAAATAAACCCTCTCTTTAAATCCCCTTTTGCAGAAAAGCAGGAGATAAGAAGCAAATGAAAATCTACTAATCTATTTTCTTTCATAAGAATAATGTCTTTTTTTTTTTTTTTTTTTTTTTTTTACTTTTTTATTCCACAGAAAGTGCCAATGGAATTGTAAACCAGTCTAAAAGGTGATGGAAGGAGAAAGACGAAGTTGTAGCCACAGATATTTCAGCTTTAAGACGTTCCTCACCTCTTCCCCCTAAGTCTCAGGTTCCCCATCAATGGAAAGAATACTAGACATCTCTTGGCTCTATTCCCTGTCTAATGTCCTTTGTGAGCTAGTTTCATTTCACATTAAACGTCATACGGCCTGGATTCAAATTCTAGCTATGCTGCTTACAGGGAAACTTTATTTATTTATTTATTTTTTTTTTTATTTTTATTTTTTTTTTTGAGACGGAGTCTCGCTGTATCGCCCAGGCTGGAGTGCAGTGGCCGGATCTCAGCTCACTGCAAGCTCCGCCTCCCGGGTTTTTACGCCATTCTCCTGCCTCAGCCTCCCGAGTAGCCGGGACTACAGGCGCCCGCCACCTCGCCCGGCTAGTTTTTTGTATTTTTTAGTAGAGACGGGGTTTCACCGTGTTAGCCAGGATGGTCTCGAACTCCTGACCTTGTGATCCGCCCGTCTCGGCCTCCCAAAGGTAAAGGGTACCTACTCAAGTTTGTTACATAGGTAAACTCGTGTTACAGGGGTTTGCTGTACAGATTATTTCTCCACCCAGGTACTAAGCCTAGTATCCAATAGTTATTTTTTTCTGTTCCTCTCCCTCCTCCCACCTTCCACCATTTAGTAGGCCCCAGTGTCAGTTGTTCCCTTCTTTGTGTCCATGAGTTCTCATCATTTAGCTCCCACTTCTAAGCAAGAACATGTGGAATTTGGTTTTCTGTTCCTGTGACAGTTTGCTAAAGATAATGGCCTCCAACTCTATCCATGTTCCCTCAAAATACATGATCTGTTTCTTTTTTATGGCTGCATAGTATTCCATCATATATATGTGCCACTTTTTTTTTTTTTTTTAATCCAGTCCGCCATTGATGAGCATTTAGGTTGATTCTGTGACTACTGTTGTAAATGGTGCTTCAGTGAACACGCACATGCATGTGTCTTTACGGTAGAATGATTTATATTCCTTTGGGTATATACCCAGTAATGGGATTGCTGGTTCAAATGGTAGTTTTGTTTTTAGCTCTTCGAGGAATCAGCACGCTGCTTTCCACAATGGTTGAACAAATGTACACTCCCACCAACAGTGTATAAGCGCTTCCTTTTCTCTGCAACCTCACCAGCATCTGGCAACCTTAAGTAAAACAGTTAATTTCAGTCAACCTCAGATGTCTCTTCTGTAAAATGGAGAATTAACACCCAAGTTGTAGGATTACTGGAGAATTCAATGAAATAATGACCGCAGTGCCCTGCAAAACCTAATCAATCTTAATGTATTAGTTGCTGGCTGACTTGAAGAAGTGTCTCTCAGTGACTCATTTCCCACATTTGTAAAAGTTGAAGTGTGGTGAATAAATACATGCGAAGTGCCGAGTGTGGCAGAGAAAGTAAAAGTATTATGTTAACTCCTTCCTTGTCTTCATGCCAGCAAGATTAGGGTTTTGGTGTGGAGCTAATATCACACACATAGTATTATTGTGACTTCTTTCGGATGGGTCTCGTCTTACATCCACATATATATTATAAGTTCTCTGAGGGCATCAGATATTAAAGACTATGCTTTGTCTTGAAAGTTAGTGCAATATGCTAAACTAGGGATCATGAGGCCAGAGATATAGCTCTGGCTTTCCACCTATATACCAAGGAATCCAAGGGAGTCATTAAGAATCCCAGGATCTCATTTTTCAGATTTATATGATGTGAGTGCTAGTAATCTATTAATGTCTCATTTCATAGAGCTGTTGTGAGGCTCAGAAGGGGCAACCAATGTGAAAGCACTTCAAGAAGTATTCAGTCCTTAATCAGGTCCCTTTCTGGATCAGTAGATATTGCTGAAGTAGGTACTTGGCCAAGGTGTGGTGGCTCACGCCTGTAATCCCAGCACTCTGGGAGGCTAAGGCGGGTGGATCACCTGAGGTCAGGAGTTCGAGACCAGCCTGGCTAACATGTCTCTACTTAAAAAAAGAAAAGAAAAAAATTAACCAGGCGTTGTGGCAGGTAAAATTACAGTAGCTGTAATCCCAGCTACTCAGGAGGCTGAGACAGGAGAATCACTTGAACCCAGAAGATGGAGGATGCAGTGAGCTGAGATTGCGTATTGCACTCCAACCTGGGCAATAAGAGCAAAACTCCACCGCCCCACCTCCCCAAAAAAAGAAAAAGTCACCACAAATAAATCAAGATGAAATTCTAAAATATGTCAAGTAACTTTCAAGAAGAAAAGAGAAACAGAAAACAAAACAATGGCAGACTTAAGCACTAACATATTAATGATTATCTTGTATGTAAATAATCTAAATACATAGGTCAAAAGATAGATTGATAGAGTGGATAGAAAAATCATGCCCAAATTTATGCTTCTTATAATAATCTCACTTAAAATTCAATAACAGAGGAAGGTTAAAAGTAAATGAATGAAATGAGATAAACCATCAAAAATTAATTTTTCAAATAAAAAGCCAGAATGGCTAAATATCTGATAAAGTAGATTTCAGAAAAAGAAATTACTAGAGACAAAGAAGGATATCAGATAATTATAACAGCATCAGTCTATGAGAAAGACAATGATTTGAAATGTGTACACATCAAACAACAGAACCCCAAAATATATGAAGCAAAAACTGACGGAATTGAAAGTGGTAATAGTGAAGACCACAATTATACCTGGGGGCTCCAACCTGCCTTTCTCAGCAACTAACAGAATTACTAGATGGAAAATGAGTAAGGACATAGAACATCTGAACAACACAACCACAAAGATAAAATTGACATATATAGAGCACTTCACCCAACAACAGCAAGATAACACATTTTTTTCCAAGTAGCTAGTGCATATTCACCAAGATGTCATACCTGGAGCATAAAACATGTCTCAAAAATAAAAAGAATTGAAGTGTGTTCTCTGACCATTACAGTATCTAACCAGAAATCAGTAGGAGAAGAGCAACAGAACAATCTCTAAACATGTGAAAATTAAATAACAGACCAGGAACAGTGGCTCACACCTGTAATCCCAGCACTTTGGGAGGCCAAGGAGGATCACTTGAGGTCAGGAGTTCAAGACCAGCCTGGCCAACATGGTGAAACCCTGTCTCTACTGAAAATACAAAAATTAGCTAGGTGTGATGATGGGTGCCTATAATCCCAGCTACTCAGGAGGCTGAAGCAGGAGAATCACTTGAATCTGGGAGGCAGTGGTTGCAGTGAGCGGAGATCATGCCACTGCACTCCAGCCCAGGCGACAGAGTGTGACTCTTATTGAAAAGAAGGGAAGGAGAGGGAAGGCAATGAGAGGGGGAGAGGGGGAGAGGGGGAGGGGGAGAGAGGGAGGGAGAGGGGGAGGGGGAGAGAGGGAGGGAGAGAGGGAGGGGGAGGGGAGGGGGAGGGGAGGGGGAGGGGAGGGGGGGAGGGGGAAGGGGGAGGGGAGGGGCAGGGGAGGGGGAGGGAAGGAGGGGGGTTGATTAAATAACATACATCTACATAAAGAGAAAGTCTCCAAGTAAATTTTTTAAATGCATAGAACTGAATGGAAATAAGAGCATAACACAGCAATATGTGTACGATGCTTCTTACGCATACTGAGAGGGAAATCAATAGCATTAAATGCTTACACTAAAAAGGAGAAGATACATCAATGATTTAAGTTTCTATTTCAAAACATTAGGGAAAAAAGGCAAAATAAACCCAAAGGAAGCAAAACAAAGAAAATAGTGATAAAAGCATAACTCAATGAGATTTAAAATAGGGAAATAATAGAAATTCAACAAAATAAAAATATGTTTCTTTGAAAAACATTAATAACATTTATAAACCTCTAGCAAGACTGACAAAGATGAAAAGAGAGAAGACGCAAATCACCAGGATCAGGAATGAAATGGAATATCACTTCAGGTCCTGAGCCACTGAAAGACTGATAAGGAGAAAAATACAGACAACCCTATGCTCACAAATTTAACAATTTAGAATAAAGATCAATTCCTCAGACACCACAAACTATCAAAGTACACCTAAAATGAACAATCTGAATAGCCCTACATCCATTAAGGAAACTAAATTTGTAATTTAAAATCTCTGGAAAAGCAAATTATCCAGGACCAGATAGTCTCATTACTGAGTCTTACCAAACAGTTAAATAAGAATTAACACCAATTTTACACAATTTCTTCAAAAATCTAGAAGAAAAGAGAACACTTCCCAACTCATGTTAAATAAGGCCAGTTTTACCATGACACGAAAACCACGTAAAAACAGCACCAAGAAAACTGCAGACAGTATGTCTCATGAACATAAGCACCAAAATCTTCAACATAATATTAGTAAACTAAATGCAGCAATTATAAAACGAATTATACTTCATACAAAAGGGGGAATGTATTCCAGGGATGCAGGGCTACTTTTAAAATCAGGCAACATGACATACTCTATTAACAAACTAAAAACGAAAAATCACGTTTGTATCAATTGATGCAGATAAAACATTTGGCAAAATTCAACAGCCATTTGGTTTTTTTTTTAATCTCAGTAATTAGGAATAGGGAGAAATTATTTAAACTCAATAAGAAATACCTACTAAAGTCCTACAGCCAACATCATATTTAATGGTGAAAGACTTAATATTTTTCTCCTAAGATCATGACCAAGGCAAGTGGTGCACTCGCCGTTACTATTCAACATAGCACTGAAAAATTCTAGCCACTACAGTAAGGCAGGAAATAAATAAGTAGGAGGCACAGAAAGAAAGAAAATTTACTATTTGCAGTTGACATGATTGATAATTGCCTGTGTAGAAAAAAATCTACCAAAAACAAAACATCACAACAACAACAAACCTTCCTCCAATGACTAAGCCTAGTAAGTGACTTCAACAAGATTCCAGGACACAAGATCAACACACACAAGTCAATCACATTTCTATACACTCACAATGAACATGTAGAATCACAATTAAAAACACAATGCCATTTTCCAATGACAATGAAATACTTAGGTATATACTTAATATGTATAAAATACATGTTTGTAATATAAAACAAAACATGAATATAATATGCTGAAAACAACAAAATGCTGACAAAAGAAATCAAAGACTAAAATAAATGAAGAGACATACTGTGTACATGGATCAAAAGACTCAACATAAGAAAGATGTCGGTTCTTCTCAAACTGGTCTAGCGTTTTAATTCTCACAAAGTCCCAGTAATGTTTTTATTTCTAAATGTAGACAAGCTCATTCTAAAATGTATCAAAAATGCCACAAGCCCTAGAATAACTAAAGCAATATTAAGAAAGAAGAATAAAGTGAGAGGAATCAATCTGTTACAAAAGCTTACTTTATACCTACAGTAATCAAGACAATGTGGTTTTGGTAGAGGTATAGACATATAGACCAATGGAACAGAATAGAGAATCCAGAAATATCCCACGGAAATATTTCCAACAGACTTTTGGTATCAAGGAAGGAAACATGGTCTTTTCAGTAAATAGTATGAAGCAATTGGACTTCCATAGACAAAATGAACCTTGACCTAAGTCACCTTATGTAAAAAAATACTGAAAATGGATCATGCACTTAAATGTAAAATGGATAAAACATTTAGACAAGATGTAGAAAAAATCTTCAGGATTTAGGACTAGCCAAAGAGTTATTAGACTTAATACCAAAGCAGAACCCATAAGTGGAAAAGTTGACAAACTGAATCTCATCAAAATTTAAAACTTTTACTCTGTGAAATCTCCTGTGAAGAAGATAAAAAGACAAGGTACAAAGTGGGAGAAAATATTTGCAAACTATATACCTGACAAAGTACTGGTATTTAGAATATATAGAGAGAGCTCTCAAACCAAACAATCAAATTAGAAAACAGGCAAAATACATGAGCTTCATCATTAGTCATCAAGAAATGCAAATTAGAGCCACAGTGAAATATCACTGTACACCTATCAGAATAGCTAAAATAAAAAATAGTGACACCACCAAATGCTGATAAGGATGAGAAACTAATCGCTCTACATTGCTGGTGGAAACGTTAAATGGTACAGCCACTCTGGAAACATTTTCTGTTTCTTGTAATATTGAAGATACAATTACTATACCACCCAGCAATTACACTCCTGTGCATTTATCCTAAGAAAAGGAAAACATGTTCACACAAAAACCTGCACACAAATGTTTATAGCAACTTTATTTGTAATAGTGAAAAACTGGAATCATTCCAGATGTGTTTCAACTGATGAATCATTAAACTGTGGTGTATACATACTATGGAATGCTCCTCAGCTATAAATATAAAACTATTGATACATGAGATAACTTGGGTGAATTTCCAAGCAATTATGCTTAATAGAAAAAAGCCAATTCCAAAAAGTTACCTACAGTATGATTCCTTTTATGTCACATTTTTGAAATGACAATATTTTAGAACTGGAGACCAGATTAGTGTTTCTCAGTGGTTAGGGGCACAGGATTCGGGGAGAACACAGGTGAACATGGTGATAAAAGGGCAACATGAGAGATACTTCTGGGGTTGGAGCTGTTTGTTATCTTGACAGATGTGGTTGTGAGTACACAAGCTGTCACATGATCAAACTGCATAGCACTCAGTAAACACATGAAGATGGGCAAAAGTAAAACAGGAAAAATCTGAATATGATCAGTGTATTGTATTGATGTCAGTTTCCTAGTTGCAACATTATACTGTAGTTTCACAAAATATCATCACTGACAAAAAATGGTACACTGTGCAAGGGATCTCGCTCTATTATGTCTTACAACTGCATGTGAATCTATAATTGTGTCGATCAGTTTCAACTTTTTTCAAAAAAATTAAAAATAAAATGCATGGCAGGCTGTATTTGGCCTATGCACCATGGTTTTCAGCCCTGATCTAGAACATGATTTCCCAACCAGGGAAGCACATTAAAATCACCTGGGCCAGGTGTGGTGGCTCACGCCTGTAATCCCAGCACTTTGGGAGGCTGAGGCAGGTAGATCACCTGAGGTCAGGAGTTCGAGACCAGCCTGGCCAATATTGTGAAAACCTATCTCTACCAAAAATACCAAAATTAGCCAGGCGTGGGGGTGTGTGCCTGTAATCCCAGCTACTTGAGAGGCTGAGGCAGGAGAATCACTTAAACCTGGGAAATGGAGGTAACAGTAAGCCAGGATCATGCCACTGCACTCCAGCCTGGACAACAGAGCAAGACCCTGTCTCCCCTCACACACACAAAAAAAATCACCTGGTGAGATTTTACAGACAGAAATGTCAGGCAGGCGCGGTGGTTCACGCCTGTAATCCCAGCACTTTGGGAGGCCGATGTGGGCAGATCACGAAGTCAGGAGATCAAGACCATCCTGACCAACATAGTGAAAACTCATGTCTACTAAAAAATACACACAAAAAAAAATTGAGTGTGGTTGTGCGCACCTGTAGTCCCAGCTAGGAGGCTCGAGAGGCTGAGGCAGGAGAATCGCTTGAACCCAGGAGGTGGATGTTGCAGTGAGCAGAGATCATGCCACTGCATTTCAACCTGGCGACAGAGCAAGACTCCATCTGAAAAAAGGGGAGGGGAGCGGAGGGAAGGTCTGGGGTCTACCCCAGAGACTTTGCTTTTAATTCATTTGGGCTGAAACCTAGGCATGTATATTTGTTCAGAATTCCTCAGGGAATTCTAATCAAGTTGGAGAGCCATTGATCCTTTGAATATAAAATGCCACTTTTGTTTTCTCTTTTCTCCTTATTTCACATTTAATCAGATACCAAAACCTAGAAATATGCCCATAGAAAAAATTTAAACCTTTCCCTCCTATCTATCAAGACTACCAGTGCCTTAACTCGGGTCTTTATCACCCATCACATGAACTGACATAACAAGCTCTGAACTGCTTGGTTTGTGTCCAGTGCTTCCCCTTGAAATGACCTCTGGTGGTATTTTCAAACTGCTTATCTGATTGTGGCACTCTTTTGCATAAAATCCTTTGTAAGTTCCACTTTGCCTGAAAGAGTCCATCTCTGCTCTTTCACCAGGCCTATTTAATCTAGCCCCTACCTACCGCTTCCTCCTCCTCTCCATCCTACTGAACTTCCCTCCCACTCATACCGCACTTCTCATACTCTTTGGACACTCCTAGCCTTTTCACAGCTTTATACCTCTGTATATGCAAGGCTTAAAATCAACTTTTAAAAAACTCCTTCACTGGGAAAATTCCTACTTTTCTTTCAAGACAATCCTTTCAATGAAGGCTTCTCCAGGAAGAGCAGCTCCTCACTTCTCTGAACTTCTCACCATCTCACTTCACTCACACCATCTTTTATCAAGTCCATCCCATATGCTAGGTTGTATGTTTCTAAAGGCCAGTGGCCAGGGCTTGTTCGGCTCTATATTCTGGGTGTTTAGTACAGGATTTGGAACATTGTCTCATTTTTAAAGGGCTGAAATAATTGAAATAAGGAAGTAGAGTCAAGATTAGAGCCCTGCTACTCACACTCATCCTTGTGTCTTTTTTTTTTCTTTTTTTTGAGATGGAGTCTTGCTGTTGTCACCTGGGCTGGAGTGCAATGACATGATCTTGGCTCAATGCAACCTCCGCCTCCTGGGTCCCAGCAATTCTCCTGCCTCAGCCTCCCAAGTAGTTGAGGTTACAAGCACCCGTCACCATGCCCAGCTAATTTTTGTATTTTTAGTAGAGATGGGGTTTCACCATGTTGGCCAAGCTGGTCATGAACTCCTGACCTCAGGTGATCCACCTCCCTCGGCCTCCCAAAGTGCTGGAATTACAGGCATGAGCCACCATGCCTGGCCTCATCCTTGTGTCTTAAGTATCATTAACTTCAGGAAGTATTTTCTGAGGCTTACAAAGGAGGTGTGCTACCATCTAAATATTTGTGTTCCCTCAAAATTCAGAGGTGGAAACTTAACGCCCAAGATGTGATGGTGTTAGGAGGTGAGACCTATGAGGAGGTGATTGTCTCATGACAGCAGAGCTCCTGTGGATTGGATTGGTGCTGTTATAATACAGGACCCAGAGAGCTCCCTCACTCCTTCCACCATGTGAGAACTCAGTGAGAAGATGTGGTCTATGAACCAAGAAACGGACCCTCAATGGACAAAAAAATCAATGGGCATCTTGATCTTGGACTTCCCAACCTCCAGAGCCATGAGAAATAAGTTTGTATTTCTTATTAGTTACCCAGTATATTTGCCATATCAGCTCGAGTGAATTGACTAAGACAAAGTGTGATGCCCTCGGCTATTTGCCCTGTAGTACCATGTGTGTTCTACTGTAGCACTATCACATTTTCTGCTAAAATCACTGAATTAAATGTCTGTTTCCTAACAGCTATAAACTCCATGGGATATGGAGTTCATTCATGAGATACAGGTATGTTCATTGCAGCATTTTTCACAATAGCCAAGATACGAAAATAATCTCAGCGTCTGTCTGTATCATTTAGTTCAAATCCTCGTTTCCCATACAAAAGGATGCTTCAGGCCCAGTGCCTAGTACACAGTAAATGCTTAATAAATGGTGGTTTCATGAATAAATGCATGATTTCTCTTTAGTGATCTTTTAGCATATAAATTTTTCTTCTTGGCTTCTTACCCTGGAACTACAGCTTCACTTTTCTAACATCATTTCTTAGCAGCAGGAAATATTATTTCCAAGCCAAATTGTTGAACCATCTGTCCTCTCCTTACTTGAGGAATGTCTTTGCTGCCCAGGCGGTGGGGAGGTAACAATTCATGTCCAATCTGCTTTGTTAGGATTTGGATGTGACATCACTCTGTCTGCTGAGCCCACAACAATCACCATCTCAATGGTCCTTAGGACTCATTTACACTACAGAACATCCTTTTGTATGGCAAACGAGGATGTGAACTAAATGTGAGTGATCCCAAGAGGGCGGGTGGCTTTCAAAGTGCGATGTTATCATCTATGTTATGCCAATTGCATTTGGGTTGAAATATGAGTTCTGTTTGCCTGACTCAAAAGCGTTGGGTGAAAACATCAGAGTTACTGTAAAACATGGTGACATGCCAGAGCTCACACATTATGCTGAGAGGCCTCTGATACGTGATACAGCAAAGGCACTTCTCCTTTATTCTTTTATTCAGTGTTTGAGGGAGTTGCCGATCTAATAATAAATTCTTCTTCCCGGGAAGAAGACACCAGAAGAGGACAAAACAGCATTTTTGATTAAAAAAAAAAGTATGTGTGTTAAGGGAGGAAATCGTTTTGTATTTTTTTTTCAGCTCCTTCCATAGAAGGCAGTAGCACTGGAAAAATACACACTCATTTATCGTCACAGCAGCAGAACAGCAGGGACTCCTCACTGTCTGTTTTTCTAAAGATGGAAAATGGAGCCACAGGAGAGTTCTTGAGTACAGCAAGATGGAGCAGGGACCAGATTGTAGAAATGGGGTGTCCCTCCTGGAACCAGTAAGCTTTTGGGAGGACAGTATCATTTGAAAGGACAAAAGAATGGCCAGTCTGACTGCCAAGACATACGCTGTTTTGTATAGAATGAGATGACTCACTTGTGATAATTTGAAAAACCTAAATAAATGGTTTCAAAACTTTTTAAAATTACTTAGCCAGTAAGTTTAAAAAAAAATTAGGGAATGAATCCCCAACACATTTATTCCTGTTCTTTCCTCACCATTTGTGAGGAAAAGATAAACTCCACGAGGACAAATACTTTGTCTTATTCAATACTGCAGCTGAAGTGCCTAGAACGGAGTGTGGGGCATAGTGAGTGCCCAATAAATACCTGTTGAATGAAATAATAAACACATAAATAAATGCATGTATATTTATGTATGAATTGTATCCATGTACTCAAACTAATGTATATTCATGTAGCAAAATATTATGCAAATTTTAATGCACATCAGAAGATGGAAACATTTAAATAAAGAGATACAAATAAATATGAACAGTCGTTCTTGTGATTTGTTTTCCCCATACTTGCCCCAAAATATTACCATCTATTTCACTTTGGACTGGATATCAAATTATTTTTAAACTTCAGTGTGAATATGAATTGCCAGGCAAGCCTTTTTTAAATGCGTATTTTTATCTAGCCCTTCCCTCTCTCATTCCTCAACCTTTGCCTTCAGATTCTGATTTAATAGGTCTGGTAAGGCAAAGCTTGGAAATTGCATTTTTTAACAAGCTCCGAGAAAACTGTGATGCAAGTAGACTTGGAACTACACTTCACAAAACCTATTGTAAGAAAAAGTGTTGACTACCTGGGGCCTAAATCACTGCATGTGCAAACCCCTGTAGTGAGTTTGCTTTACCTTCCAGGGTGATGCAGTTTTCTGGAGCTTGGCTTTTCAAATAGAAACACAAACACACACATACACAGACGTTCTCCACAATGTTTTGTACCCTAAGGGTCAAACAAAATCCAAGTTCACCTACAGCAATGTCTGGAGCGGGTTGGGTACCAGAGACATCTCAGAACCATGGACAGCTCCCAGGAACATACCAGCCACCCACTTACCACAGTCTCCTAAGGCATCATTCTCAGTTGTCTGCTGCCCCCTATCTGGGGAGTGCAAAGCAGCACATGTGTCTGTAAGATACTGGAGTCAAGGCCCTGCTCCCTAAGAACTCAACAGAACCTACACTGTACCTGAAGGACATTACAGTGGCCTCTCAATCTCCATCTACCTGTTTCTTCTCAAGTGCTTCCTTCTCCAGAATGCTGTTGGCACTGAGCAGCAGTTCATATCACATCATATAATTCATGGCCACACAACACAAAAATCATAATATGAAGGGAGTACCCAAAATATTACTATCTACTTCATTGAGAGACGAGAAGTAGACAAGGGGTGAGAGAACAGCACCCCAAGTCGGAGAACTGGTTGATTAAGGACATGGTGGCAAAACAATCCTACAAGCATGCAGTAAGCTCCTGTCGTATGCCAGGCACTGTGAACAAGGCAACCGGATTAGGTAATTTTTTTCTTTCTCTAAACTTTCCATTTTAAAAAAATTTTACACTTACAGAAAAGTTGCCAAAATAATACAAAGTGTTTACATTCTTAATGTTAACAACTTAATCATAATTCAATTATCAAAATCAGGAAATTAACATTATAAATAATTCAAGTCTGACCAGCTTTCCCCCAATGTCCTTTTTCTGTTCTAGAGTATAATCTAGAATTCCACATTGCACTTATTTGCCATGTTTTAGTTTTTTGAGTCTGTAACAATATCTTGTTCTTTCATTGTATTTCATTAATTTGATGTATAATTTTTTATATTTCATATATTTTATTAGCAATTCATAACACTGATTACACACAATGAATTGATGTAACATGGTATTTTCTTTCTGTATTTCTAGATACCATAAATATTCCTACAGAATTGAAAATAAGTACATACAAAAGGATGATATACTTGTTTTTTCTTTGTTTTTATATTATTAGATAAGAAATATACATTATAATCCAATTAAAAATGGGCAAAGGACTTGAACAGATATTTCTCCAAAGAAGACATACAAACAATCAACAGGCATATGAAATGGAGTGCAACATCACTAATTATCAGGGAAATGCATATTAAAGCCACTAGGAGATATCATCTCACTAACATTAGGATAGCTATTATCCAGGAGATAAGAAATAATAAATGTTGGGAAAGATGTGGAGAAAAGGGAACTCACGTACACTGTTGGTGGGAATGTAGATGTGGGCAACCATTACAGAAAACAATGTGGAGGCTTCTAAAGAAATTGCAAATAGAATTCCCATTTGACCCAGGAATCCCACTTCTGGTTATATACCCAAAGGAGATGAAATCACCACATCATAAAAATATCATGCTCCCATGTTCATTGCAGCATTTTTTACAATAGCCAAGATATGAAAATAATCTCAGTGTCTGTTGACAAATGGATAAAGAAAATGTGTGTAGGTATGTGTGTGTATACATAGATACACACATATACATGTACTATTCCACTGTATGTATGCATGTGTGTATATACACATAAGGAATATTATATGTATATGTGTATGTATGTATACATACACACAATGGAATATTATTCAACCTTTACAAAGAATATCCTGCCTTTTGCCACAACATGGATGAACTCAGATAATATCATACTAAGTAAAATAACCCAGACACAGAAAAAAAAATTGCATGATTTCACTTATATGTAGAATCTACACATTTTTTAAAGGTCAAATATGCAGATATAGATAATAAAAGCAGTGGTTACCAGGGGCAGAGGATCAGGAAAGAAAATGAAGAGCTATAGGTCAAAGGATTTAAAGTAGCAGATATGTAGAAATAAACAAATCTAGATATATAAGATACAAGATGAACACTATAGTTAATAAAAGTGTATTGTATTAGAGATTTTTATGTAGATTTTAGCTGCTCATCACAAAAAATATCTATGTGCAATAATAGATATATTAACTTGGTTCACTGTAGTAACGATTTTACTATTTATACTTATAACATCATGTTGTAAACCTCAAATATACACAATAAAGGGATGAGAAATTACTTAATGTTTACAAAGTGCATTATTCAGGTGATGGTTACACTAAAAGCCTAGACTTCATCGCTTTGTAATATATCCATGTAACAAAACTGTACTTGTACCTCTTAAATTTGTACAAATAAAGAAATTAATGATGTACAACATGATGTTTGGAAATATGTATACATTTTGGACTGGCTAAATCAATTAACCTGCCCATTAGCTCACATACTTATTTTTTTGTCATGAGAACTCTTAAACTCCCTTAGCAATTTAACATGACTTCAATATGCTTAAAGTGTAATGCTCAGTTATTTTGTAGAGTCTCTCTCAATCTGGGTTTGTCTGATACTTCCTCATTATTACTTTTTGAGGTTTGAGGTTATAAATTTTTGGCAAAAATACGACAAAAGTGATATACTCTTCCTGGTTCGTCACATCAGGGTAATTTGATATCAAAATGACTTATTGGTGATATGAACCTTGAGCATTTAGTTAAGGTGATGTCTGCTGAGTTTCATTACTGTAAAGTTAATACTTTTCATTTGAAATTGATAAATATCCTGGGAGAGATAGTTTGAAAATAATAATAATATATTGTTTCTTCTCAAACTTTTACCTACTGGTTTTTATATCTGTCAGTAACTTATGCCTGTGATAATTATTGCTATGGTATTTGCCTAAAAGAGATTTTGTATTTTTCTCATTTCGTCTTCATTATTAATTGAATTATTCTCTAAGATAAAGCAATTCCATCTCCCCCTTATATTTATTTTATTCTACGGGTAATAACGCAATACTATTCTCATTTATTTTGTCGCTTAAATTGTTCCACCTTTGGCCATTGGAAAGTCCTTACAGTAAGTGCCCATGTCATTTCAACATGCTACATCCTTTTCTGAGTAGTTCTTATTTTCTGGTATCACAAGAAAGATATTCCAGGCTCCTCCTCTTGTATTTTTCTTGACCTGGCCCTGGAATGAATAAACCACTTCTTCAAGGAATCCGGGTTCTTTTTGTTTTGTTTTTTGAGATGGAGTCTCACTCTGTCACCCAGGCTGGAGTGCAATGTCGTGGTCTCAGCTCACTGCAACTTCCACCTCCCAGGTTCAAGCAATTCTCCTGCCTCAATCTCCCAAATAGCTGGGACTACAGGCGCACGCCTTCACACCCGGCTCATTTTTTGTCTTTTAGTAGAGACGAGGTTTCACCATGTTGCCCAGGCTGGTCTCAAACTCCTGAGGTCAGGCAATCTGCCCACCTCAGCCTTCCAAAATGCTAGAATTACAGGCATGAGCCACAGCACCAAGCCATGTCCTGGTTGTTTTTATTAGAGAATGGCACCCAGAAGTCAAGAACTTAGTGATAGGGATGTTCACTGCCACTTGAGTAACATTGCTTTAGTTCTCTCTGTGGCCAAAGCTACAAAATAAATGCATGTGTACATAAATATATCTATATCTGTATCTATCTATCAGAACCATGAGTTCATAATCCTCCAATTCCAATCCAATAGCACTAAATTCACTCTAGCTTTTCCCCTTTTCTTTAACTTCTGACAGTGAGATACCTGACTCTTGGCTATTGTTATCTACAATTTATTTACATGCTGGTTCAACAGATATACACATGTAGTAACAGAATTGTAAACATGCCTGATGAGAATACAGTTGCTGTGCAGTTTTTTGTCTTTAACCTTGCAGCATCTTGCAAAAAGAAAAAAACTGCTTTCCAGAGGTAAAATAATTTTAGTTTCAATTTACAGTGTATGTGTGTATGTTCTAGAGTTCGTGTGTTTTATTCTGTACTTTCTATGATTTAAATACCTTTTCTCACCCCATTTTCCAAAAGTAAACTGAAATTTAGACAGTGGAAACAGCTGTTACTATACCAGGTTACCACAGTAGGTGAGGGAACAATATGGATCTCACAGACTATATTAGGTGAGGGAACAATATGGATCTCACAGACGGTGTTCGGTTATACATACAAGCTCCTTTCTACCCTAATACTCTAGATGTGCATCCACACCCTCTCTACAAAGTTTAGGATTAATTGCTCGTCAGAATATTACATAAGCAATAACCAAACTGCTGACCACCATTTTCCAAAGCCTCTTCCACGGACACCTGTACTTGACCCTGTCATCACATTTATTGCCGTTTGACCACCTTTTTACTATTGTCCCTATAGCTCTGCCACCCTGAGTCTAAGTCCTTGACAGTGTCTTACTTATACCTATCTTCATTCCCTTAGTGCTCAGAATAAAGTATGTATTCTACATGTTTCTTGAATGTCTGAAAGAACATGACTCAAATTGAAGCAGTTTGGCTTAGTGTCCTTAGTTCCCCTGCAGAAAATCACCAAGTCTGCTTGCTAAAAGCATGAACCCAGGGCCTTACCTGGAAGTCCTAAGATTCAGTAGTTTAGGGCAGTGCCCAGGAATATGCATTTGTACAAGAAAACCCAGAATTCTTATCTACTTTTACATTTGCTAACCACATGAATGCTGACTAACGTAGTACTGACAAGAAGTACACTGATAAGGGAAGAATCTGGTAAAGCAGAGTAATCAGGTGAGGCTCCTTGGAGGAGGTATCATCTGACTCTTTTAAGATAGCTCCAACCAAGCCAAGAAAAGGTCAAGATACCCAGACAACAAAAGTGTTGACAGCAGCTATTTCATGCCTGCTTCAGTGGTCTGAGAGAGTGAAGGAACCTTTGGAAAATTTTCTCAGGAGTCCCAGCCTTTTACTATAAGTACAGCTATTGTTTATATAAAAATGCAGAGGACGTGTATTCTGAGTGCAGTCTTTCTAAGTCTAGGTTTCTAAATGACCTTGAGAAATATTAATTATAATTATTAATGATTATAAATATTATGTATTAATAGTTATAATTATATATTAATGATTATATAAAATATTAATTGTAATAATTATTGTATACATTTAATAAATACAATAACTATGGTTATAATTATTAATTACAATTAACTATTATAATTAATTACAATTAATTACTACGATTATAATTACTAATTACAATACCCTGATAGTCATACTAGCATCATTATTTAGAAAACATTTTAAATATTCCATGCATTATGCTAAGCATTTTGTATGCATTTCCTCTGTATAATAGTACAGTTACTATTATAATTTTCATATTTTATGACATTCAAATTCGGAAAGATTCAGTCACCTTCGTAAAGTGGCACAATGAATGCTTTCCTCACATAAAAGCTGAGAATAATATCACCTCCCTCAGAGATCTGTGATAAGTTTTAAATTATACGTTTCTGGTAAATTTTATGGATGAAAAGAACAAAAAAAACTATTGACAGTGCCAACTCTGAGGAAAAGAACTAGGAGTTGGGATGGAAAGATAATACATTTTCCTTGTATATTATTTAGCACTTTCTGAAATTCGTGAGTTTTTGCTATAAAAAATAAAATAAAAATCCTCAACGGTTGAACTAATTTACACTCCCACCAACAGTGTAAAAGCATTCCTATTTCTCCATATCCTCTCCAGCATCTGTTGTTTCCTGACTTTTTAATGATCGCCATTCTAACTAGCATGAGATGGTATCTAATTGTGGTTTTGATTTGCATTTCTCTAATGACCCGTGATGATGAGCTTTTTTTCCATATGTTCGTTGGCCACATAAATGTCTTCTTTCGAGAAGTGTCTGTTCATATCCTTTGTCTACTTTTTGATGGGGTTGTTTTTTTCTCATAAATTTGTTTCAGTTGCTTATAGATTCTAGATATTAGCCCTTTGTCAGATGGATAGATTGCAAAAATTTTCTCCTATTCTGTAGGTTGCCTGTTCACTCTGATGATAGTTTCTTTGGCTGTGCAGAAGCTCTTTAGTTTAATTAGATCCCATTTGTCAATTTTGGCTTTTGGTGCCATTGCTTTTCATGTTTTAGTCATGAAGTCTTTGCCCATTCCTATGTCCTGAATGGTATTGTCTAGGTTTTCTTCTAGGGTTTTTATGGTCTTAGGAAGACAGTGTGGTGATTCTCCAAGGATCTAGAACCAGAAATACCATTTGACCCAACAATCCCATTACTGGGTATATACCCAAAGGATTATAAATCATTCTACTATAAAGACACATGCACACTCAGTTTATTGCAGCACTATTCAGAATAGTAAAGACTTGGAACCAACCCAAGCACCCATCTATGATAGACTCGATAAAGAAAATGTCGCACATGTACACCATGGAATACTATGCAGCCATAAAAATGGATGAGTTCATGTCCTTTGCAGGAACGTGGATGAAACTGGAAACCATCATTCTCAGCAAACTTACAAAGGAACAGCAAACCAAACACTGCATGTTCTCACCTATAAGCTGGAGTTGAATAATGAGAATGCATAGACACAAGGAGGGGAACATCACACACCGGGGCCTGTGAGGGGTTGGGGGGCTAAGGGAGGGATAGCATTAAAAGAAATACCTAATGTAGATGATGGGTTGATGAGTGTGGCAAATCATCATGGCATGTATATACCTATGTAACAAACCACCACCTTCTGCACATGTATCCCAGAACTTAAAGTATAATAATAATAAATACACATAAAAATAAATAAAATGAATTACTATCACACACAAAAATAAAAAATAAAAACAAGAGGTAGTGAGCCAAAGCAAAAATTGGAAATAGCAGAAAACTTCTATCATCTCTAGGCTAGAGGGACAAAGAGAAGAGGCAGTGTTATCAGATTCTAAGAGTCAGAGTTATCTAGCAGAAGCTCGAAGCACAAATCCCTGTCAGGAGGGAGTCATTAAGGAGACATAGCCCCAAGCAGAAACAAGGCAGACAGCATTGGAAGAATACCCTGGTATGATAGATTATTTAATATTAAAAGATGTTTACTCCCTGACCCTACCACCATGAGAAGAGTAAATTTTTTCACCCCATTGATGTTAGGCTTGACCATACAACTTGCTTTGGCCAAGAGATATTAGCAGACACAATGTAAACAGCAGTTTAAAATGTGCTTCTGTAGTTGGACTTTCCCACTTGCACCTTTTCCATTGCAATGCCAAGAATGTGCCCTAGGGTAGCCAAACAGTCCTTGAAGAATAAGAAACATGTGGAATAGAGATGCCTCTGATAACTTGCAGAATTGAAGCACAGCTCAAACAGCCACCTTAGCAAATCCGTTGACATGGAATCCAGAAATAAGTGCTTACCATAGTGTGTCATTGAGTTTTGGGGTGATTTGTTACACAGCAGTGGCTGACTGATACACCTAACTTCTCCCTTCTTCCTGTCCTCTGGTCTTTTACTCATACCTCCCATTGGCTAAACCCAGTCAGAAGTCAGATGATGTAGGATCTTGGGAAATACTAGCTCTTTGTGATACAGAGATGAGAAAGGGAAGAGCAAAGAACACGTTGGGGTATGAGGCTTGGAGAGTGCAAATAGGCACCAATCCATCACAGCTTCTTACAGTATTATCGTGATTGGCATAAAATAGATTGTTCAGTAAATGAAGATAATTGTTATTTTGGAAGAAAAAAATCTCTGGGAGGAGTAAGGCTGAACATTGAACTCAAGGTCACCTTCCAGAATAGTGTTCTCCTGGTTTCTGGTGGAAAATGAATACTCCTAAGAAGTAGACCTCCTGATAAGCAATACTTAATAATGCCCTTCATGATGATATGATAAAACACCTAATGCTTATTGAACATTTAATATGACACAGGTACCATTTTAAGTACTTTACTTGTAATTTGATCTTCAGAGCAACTCTGAGATTGGTACTAATATATATTTATTTTACCAGTAAGGAAATTGAGTCAGAGAGAGATGACTCAAAATCACATAATCAATATCAAAGAGAGTATTTAAATTCAGGCAGTCTGGCTGCAAAGCCCATAGCTTTGACCACTTATTTGAGAGATATGAGTAGGGGTGTGTGTGTGTGTGTGTGTGTGTGTGTGTGTGTGTGTATCTGGTAAAGATAGGGGGAGGGACCGGCTTCTAAAACTTGATCATAAACTTTGTGAATTTACAAGCTTTGCTCACCCTGGGGAAGATGAATGGGGAAGAGACAGCTGGGTAAGGGCACTGCACCTTGGAGCCAGGTTGATGAAGCTGAAGCTGTAAATCCTGTCTGGGAACAAGCCCTTCTTCCTGGGAGATTGCAGCTGACAGGCAGGGGAGAGGGACACTGTCATCTGGACTGTGAACATGACTGATGGGGGTCTTCTCTGGGAACTCAGACAGCTCAGGGACAGAGGGGTATAGATGTAACAATGGTAGATGTGTTCTCTTCTCAGGTGGAAAAAGGGGGAAATGAGTCCAGAGACTGCTGCCAGAAGCTCCATGGGATAATGGGGTTTGGAATTAGGGAGACCTTGCTCTAAATCTGGGCTCTTCCTCTTATCAGCTATGTGACTCTGGGGAAATCATTTTGAAAACTGGTTGATAATTATGTTTCCCTCAGAAGGTCTTTAGGAAAGATTCAGTAAGGTAATGTTTATTAAAATACCAGCTCAGTCCCTGGTATCTGGAAGTGTTCTTAACTGATGGTAGTAAAACCAATAACGGTAGTAAGTGGTTTACCCAAGCATCATGGCAGCGTATACCACAGGAAACTCAGTTAAAGGGAAGGGTCTTCCTCAGGTAGTAAAGGTGGTGCATCCAAGAGATATACGCATGGGTTTTGGCATCAGTCACCTGGATTCTAGGTCCAGCCCAATCACTCACTTGCAGCTAATGCTAATATTTTGAAGCCTTAATTTCTTGTCTGTGAAACAAGTGATAATAATAATTCCTCTGTCATTGGGGTGTTACGAAAGCTCACTTCATACACTTAACACAGAGAGTAAAGTCTTGATGCACATTAGTGGTGATTATCAAGGTGCATGATATCTAATTTATCGATCAAGAGTGAACCCAACTTTAACTCAAAACCTACCTCTCCATCAGTTCTGTTACATAGTAAGCAACCTTGGACAGTACCTCAATCTCCCTGTGTCTCAGGTTGCCTACCTGTGGCATGGTGATAATAAAGCAATCTTCCTGTTGGAGGTTGCTGTGAAGATTAACTGAATCAGTGCTTGCAAAACATTCAGAAGAATGCATGGCTTAAATATTCAGTTGCCAATATATTTTTCTAACTTCTAAAAATTAGCTATTTGTGTCAGTGGGTGGGGAAGGCAAAGGGCATTTCATCAGGTCACAAAGGCACTGCACATATGCACAAAGCTCATTCCATCAGGGATGTAAAGCAGAGATGATCAAATCAAATACCAATGAGACACCTAGGAGAAAGGGGTTTCAAAACAGGCAGAGTTATTGATGGGCAGGAATTGAAGTTAGAATTGAATTCTAAGCCCCATTGAAAAGGAAGAATCATATAAACAATTATATACATGTATATATATAATAGATATAAATATATACATATATATTAGACAAATCTTCAAGGACCTCTTCTGAATTATGAATACATAAAATACAAATCTTCAAGGACCTCTTCTGAATTATGGATACAGAAAATATATGATAGGCAAATGTATATATTATGTGCATATATGTATATATATGTCTATTATGTGTATATATATTTGTCTATTATGTATATATATTTTATAAATACTATATTTTACATATATATGTACATATAATATATAAAATATGAAAATACGTCAGAAAGATAAAGAACTTTCCATACATAATATCTGGAAATGTCTATCCTGGTCTATAGATACATGAAGCAGTGTTGCACATAATAGATGCTCAGGAATGTTTTGTTGGATGAATGAACAAATGAGTATTGGGAATATAGATTCAAAATTATTAACTGATAATGTATACAATCAAAAGATCGTGAAGGCAACCAATCCTCAGAATTCTTTCCAATTCCTAACTCAGGAATCTAAGCTCTTCCGATCTCAGCCCTACTTCCCTTTTCTTCATTATCCCTCCATCCACCTTCCATCAACTTGTGATTGTTCTTCCTTCCCCAAACATAGGCTGTCTTGCTCCTCTCCTCTACTTCCTAGGTCCTCCCTTCATCTCTGACAAGCTTCAACTCATCCTTTCAAACCATATATAAACCCTGTATTCCCTATGAAGTCTTTACTAACTTCCTCTATCCTCCCTTTGCCTATATCATCTGCACAAAATTTTATTTTAACTCTAATCACAATGTGTCATCATAATCTATGCTTCAATCTTTCTCCTTCTCTTCTACTTTGACTGTAATAGGACAGTGCTAGGCTCTGGCAAATGATTAATTTCTATTTGTGGAAAAAGTGAAAAAAAAATAATGAGTGAATGAATGATATCTTCAATTCCTAGCTGGACTCCTGAGACCTCTGTTAAATCTCCCCCACCCTCATGCAGAAACTTCTCTCTCCTCTGACTGTCCCTGAAACGTTGACTGCATCACTCTCTTCCTCCTCTTACTCTTTCATCTTGCATGTCTTGCTTTCTTTTTACCTTCCTATGCCATTCTCACCTCTCCCAGCTTCTCCTCTACCATACTGTATACCTGATCTTTCTGATCCACCTGTTACTCCCCAAATGCCTCTTTTGCATCT
Source organism: Chlorocebus sabaeus (assembly GCF_047675955.1). Taxonomy (NCBI): domain Eukaryota; kingdom Metazoa; phylum Chordata; class Mammalia; order Primates; family Cercopithecidae; genus Chlorocebus; species Chlorocebus sabaeus. The sequence goes on from NC_132922.1 coordinate 16,414,280, forward strand.
GAATTTCTGACTGATCCTTACGATCTCAAAAGTCTTCTAAAGTCATCTACCTGGCTCTCTCCTACTCAACTCTCAGAATTTGTATCTGGCATCACCACCTCCAGCAAGCCTTCCTATATAACCAACCCAAACTCTCTGAAAGAGCCATTCAGAATTCAAGCCAAGCTAAACTAGGACTTCAAAACCAGAATGGGCCACCCCCAGCCCTCAAACCCTTGCCATATATTAATTTCCACTTGGTGCATTTACAATGAGCCTGGAAATCTTCCCACTGTTCGGCTCTGCTTCCAGACTACATGCTGCGACAAAGGAAATTCTGTGTCAAACTTGCAATTAACTAACTACTGTATTTAAGCTAATCTTTGTCTAATTAATGACTGCTCTAGCCATCAGTGCTGATAAAGCAGGACTGTTCCCGCTCTGGTCGCTTGGCTTCCTTGATTCACCCACGTAAGGAGAAGGATATGGCACCCAGCCAGCCTCTATCAGAGCCCCAGGAATTTTTAGTGCAATTATAGAGGATGGAGCAGAACAATGAATTTGTATTCGCTGGCTTTCCAGGGCCCTCAGGAAGTGCTGTCCTGGGGTCCCAAATATTGTCATCTCCCCTACCTCAGTTAGAAGTGCCTTCAGGAGCATGCAAGACTCTGAACTATTTGCCAGGAAAATTTGCTGACACTCAGTCAAACTGGCATCGTGCTGGCAAAAACTTTTTCAAATGTTTCTACTCATTTCCTTTGAGGATTATGGTAACTTAAGCATATAGTTTTTAAAAATTAATTGAGCCGGGTGTAGTGACTCATCCCTGTAATCCTAGCACTTTGGGAGACTGAGGCAGGCAGATCACCTGAGGTCAGGAGTTCCAGATGAGTCTGGCCAACGTGGTGAAACTCCGTCTCTACCAAAAATGCAAAACTTAGCCAGATTTGGCAGCACATGCCTGTAATCCCACCTACTTGGGAGACTGAGCCAGGAGAATCACTTGAACTCAGGAGACGGAGGTTGCAGTGAGCTGAGATTGCACCACTGCACTCCAGCCTGGGCCACAGAGTGAGACTCTGTTTCAAAAAAAAAAATTTACACAAAATTAAATTTTTCCATTAATAAAATGTTGCTTGCTAATCATAGAAGACTTAGAAAATACAGAAGAGTGAAAAGAAATATACCTTTCTAAAGGTGAGCTCTTAAATTTTGATACATTTCCCTTCAGTATTTTTCCATGCAGTTTTTTCAGTCTCATTTTGTTTGTGTAGTTTTGATTATTCTATGAATGCAAACTTTTTTTGAAATCTGGATTTTTCATTAACATTTCCTAAGTATGTCTCTCTTTCACCTGTTATGGGTATCAACATGCATCTCAAACATAACATAATAATAATAGCTTATATTGAACATTTACAAGGGTACAGAGCACATTTAACTATGTTATATGTATATTCATCCAATTTGAATCTGTTCACCAATACCATGAGGTAGATACTATTATACTCGTTTGCTCAATAAAGACATAGGCTCAGAGAAGGAAAATAACCCACCCAAGCCCACAGCAGAGGCACTGTTTGAATTCAGATCTTCTAAATTCCAACATCTGCTCTCATAATCAACAGTATTGTAGCCTAAGACCACTTTGGCCACTTTTTTCTACACATGGCGTTGCACGTATGAGAGAACATATCAACCGTCTATTTCAGAGTTCAGGCAGTTCTCAGATTGGCTTGTTGTCCATGACAAATAGTTTCCAGTCAACTCTCTTGGATAGATAAGGCAGAAGCAAAATAGAATGGAAGCTGAATATGAGCTTCTCTTGGTCATCAGCTCGAAACTCATCCCCCAGTTTACATCATCCTATCCAGATTGTATTATTGTAATAATATCATCCTCGTAGTTATTGATATAACATGGGCTTGGGCACACATAGACTTAATTTGAATGCTAGCTCTACCACTTGTTATTTTCCCAGCCTTGAACAAGTTTCATAGCCTTTGGGACCCTCATTTTTCCTATCCACAAAACAGAAATAATGTCTATTCTACCAAGATTCCCACTCCGAGTCTTCAATGAGAATAGCTAAGTAAGTTAATAGGTATAAAGCATTTTATACTGTCCTTGACAATTAGCAGAGTTCTATAAATGGTAGATATATTTTTATGTCTGTCTCATGACATTTGGAGTTTTGGTCTATCATTCATTTTAGTCATAGTTTGTTGTTGTTTTTAGCACCTATTCTGAGCCAAACTTTGAGCTGAGTTAGAAATGTGAAGATAAAAATGTTTGACTCACCTATGCAGTTCCTTCTGACTTTTCTGAGAGGCCAGATACTCCTGCCTAAAAGCAGGAGGCTGGGAGAGAAAACAACTCCAAGCCATGGGAATGCCTCCAAGACAAGCAATTTTCATGGACAAAGAGGAGAAGGGGTTCTACCCGCCCCAGGTGCCTCCCACACAGTAGTGGTTCCAGGTCATATGTTTGTGGTATAAGGCTTCACAAAGCACTTATTGATTATTTATACTGATCACAACTAAAGTCGGTGGTTTACCCAAGAAGATCCTGAAAATGTGGCTCTGTGTAACTTCCTTTACATTCGGCTCACTTTCTTCTCCTCCTCAGCTCCCTCTCTGTTGCCTGAATCCTTGCTGAACACCTCCCTAGAACTGCTTCTGAAATGGAGCTCATCAGAATAGTGGTTGCTTACCTCTAGTTATGATTTAATTGATTAACATATGGATTGGTTCCTTATTTCAATACCATTATTATAAAGTGGGACTCTATTACCAGGATACAGCTTTATTATATCCATAACTTCTGCTTCATTCAGCAAATTCTCTGCACATGCACAGCTGATCTCACTTTTGTGATCACAAGAATGTCAACCTGTAGCAGTTCCTCTTCCTTATTTTCTGATGCTCCCTCTGCCCAGATAACTTTTTTATATATTCATTTGTGTGTCTTATTCTATTTCCATTAACTAATACTGATAATTTTTTATCTCATATAAAACATTTCCCTTGTGATCAATAACACTTATTCAGCAGAATTCACAGATCAATAACCCCTATTCGGCCTATTCACAGAGTACACAGACATAAAATCAAATATGGGGCTGAGCACAGTGGCTCATGCCGGTAATCCCAGTGCTCTGGGAGGCTGAGACAGGAGGATTGCTTGAGGCCAGGAGTTTGGGACCAGTCTGAGCAACATAGTGAGATGTTGTCTCTCCAAAATAATTAAAAATTAGCCAGGTGTGGTGGCATGCGCCTGTAGTACCAGCTACTCGAGAGGCTGAGGTGGGAGGATTGCTTTGGCCCAGGATTGCTTTATAGCAATGCAAATGGACTAAGACATCCACTCCTTGCAACATAGATGGTAGGACCCCGCCCTTCTCATATCCTCAGGGAAAAGAGTCCAAGCCCCACCTAGATCTGAGGTGGAAAGCACCAAATGGCAGCCATACAGGGGACAGGCTTTTAAGAAACAGTAACTCTATCTACTCACAAACATGGCAAAGTCCATGTCTTAAACTCTGACCAACCAGAATGCTTTGAACAGCTAATGGGAGGTTTTTTCCACATTCACATCCTGTGGGGAAGCTAAGAAGGGGGTGGGTGGAGGGAGACTTGACGGGGAGGAGCCAAGGTACACCTTATTCCTGTTCACACTCAGGGCATGTCATTACCCCATTGAAAGGTGAGGTGACTTAGCATCAGAGAGGCTAAGTATCCCATCCAAAGTCACACAGCTTATAATTGATAGAAATAAAAAATTTAAATTCAGACCTGCCACACTCCAAAATCTGCACTTTTAACCACATTTTAGAATGATTGCTGGTGACCGGGTGGAAAAAATAGTTAGGGGAGGTAGGAAGAGAAACAAAATGTTATTGCATTAGTCAAGGTAAGAAGAACTTGAATTAAAGAAGTGGCTATGTGGGGTGGTAGAAGGAAACCGATGTGGGAGATAGTCAGGAGATAGAATGAACTGAATTTATTAATTGACAGTGAAAAGCAAAGAAGAGGAAGGAGTCCAGGCTATGGCCCATAGCTCTCAGGGCAGAAACGACAGCATTGACAATGCTCCAGCTATCCTTCAGCTGTTCTCTCACCTAGAACCTCAGTTACCTCATCTTGAAACTTTCTGAAAGCTTCCTCAAATACCAGGACACCTGCTGACTGCTAAGCCTTACTCTGTAACTACCCTGATATGGTACAGCTTTCCCCAAGCTTCTTGTCACCTTTGATTTGCAAACGAGCTCTTCCTCATTATTCACCAGCCATTCCTCAAGATTCAGTTCATGTTCTGCTGCCTGTAGTCCAGCCAACTTCAGCCCAAAACAGAGCCATAACCTCCTCAACTCCCGAGGCACTATTTTATAGTAATGGTGAGCTGGTTGTTTACTTTATATTTGTATCTCCATTGCCTAACACATATCTGGCACGTTGAAAGCGAATGAATCTTTTTTTTTTTTAAGTTTTCTTGTATATGGAAAGGGAATGAGAAGTCCTATCTTGGTGGATGGTTTTGAGGATAAAATGTAATAATGAAGGTAAGAGTGTACAGGTTGCAATGTGCGATGCACATGGAAGTGTAAAGGTTGTAAGGTGTGATGTACACGTGCAATGTACATGGAAGTGTATAGGCTGCATTGCGTGATGTATGTATTGTCCTCATCACCTGGTCACCATGAATGTGTGTGTGTGTGTGTGTGTGTGTGTGTGTGTGTGTGTGTGTAGGTATTCCTCAGGCCAACACTCAGGAATTCTTCTTTCCCAGGAATAATGAGATGCAGGTTGTGGTGAAGAGAATGAGAGCAACTACTCCAGGGAACCTAAGCAAATACAAGGTGCTGGGGCTGGAACTGATGGGGTATATGGGGACCAGCCAGGGAGAACAGGCTAGCCAGAGGCACAATCCAAATTCCTACTGAGGAAGAAACCTGAGAACTTTTCTCAAAACAAGGACAGTTGCAACGACTGGAACAGGAAGTACCAGAATGAAAAACAACCAACAGTGCAAAGATAAACCAAAAGGCTACTGTTGAGGGTTCTAGCTTAGCCCTTTTTGTTGTAACATATCAGGATGTACTCAGATTATGTCAAAAACCCTAAAAGTACAGGTGGAATAGAATGAAAAGTGAACAGATAAACAAGCTGGCAAAAGGCAGAGCATGGGGTATCTTCAGTGCACAGGAAAATCATACATAGGTCTAAAGAGAAGAAGTGAGTTTTGGCAAGTAGTTCAGCACTAGAGCTGAGAAAAAGGTCAGGATGTCAGGGGCCTGTTTTTCAATGGTAGCTTCTGCTTGGTGTGATGGTAGTGAGAACAAACTCTCAAAAAAGTCAGATAAACTATAGACTTGAAAGGAAAGCCCCTCCTTCATTTTTAAAAATATTCAAACTTAAGCATCCACTTTCCAAAAGAATTTCTGTCTAGACTCCTATGCAGAAATAGCCCTGAACTTGAATTGGAAAACAGAGCTTTCCACATAGCTTTAAACATATTTGTCAGGCCATCGCCTACCCTGAAACAAATTGCCTCTAAAGCTGTAAATCCACCCACTCCCTGGTTCTACAAGGTCGCTGGGAAGCATGTCCTTAGACAGCAGAGATGTAGAGGAAATATGAATGAACTGCCTGACCAATGGTTTCTTGGATGTACAGGAAGGACCAGATATAAGCAACAGCAGCTTGGCTGCCAACGTGGCTGAAGAGCCCTTGAGAGAGAAGCCACCCAATTTTGAACCAAACAGAAAAGGCACAGACATGAGAAAGGATGAACTAGAGGACTGGATCGATGCTGGGTCTGGGCCAGGTTGGCTAGTGAAGCTAGAGCTCCTCAATATCAAGGTCACTGGTGTGAATCAAGAAAGGCTACACATGATACATTAGGCAAAGTATGTGGCTCAGTGGTTTGAGCTGGTCACCACGAGTGTGTGTGTGTGTGTATGTGTGTGTGTGTGTGTGCGTGCGCATTCTTACTCTGAAAAAGAATTGGTTTTTTCAACACTATTTATACCACTATAAAGCTATGTTACTTTGTTCTGCATTACTATAAAGAAATACCAGAGACTGAGTAATTTATTTTTTTTAAAGAAGTTTATTTTGGCTCAACATTCTGCAGACTGTACAAGAAACACTGTGCCAGCACCTGCTTCTGGCATGGCCTCAGGAAGCTTACAATCATGGCAGAAGGCAAAGAGGGAACAGGCACATCACATGACGAGAGTGTGAGCAAGGGGCAGGGTAAGTGCCACACTCTTTTAAAACAACAAGATTTCCCACGAACTCAGAGCAAGAACTCACTCATGACCATGAGAACAGCACCAAGTCAATCAAGAGGGATCTGCTTCCATGGCCCAAACACCTATCACCAGGCTCTACCTCTGACACTGGGGATTTCATTTCTACATGAGATCTGAAGGGGACCAACATCCAAACCATATCAAAAACTATGAACCTTTTGTAGATTTACATGTCAGTGTCTTATCTGTTAAATAAATATTTAAGCACTTTAGGTACAAGTGAGAGAAACACAACCTAAGCAAGCTTAAGGAAAAAAAGGAATTTATCAAGTTACTTATTCACATCATCTAAATGTCTACAAAAACACCAAAATCAGATAAGACCCGATCCTGGGATTCAGTCAAAATAGTGGAGATTCTATTCCTCTTTCCAGTTCATGGATAGGGTCTTCCCATGTGAAATAAAATATGGCAGAAACTCCAACTCACAGGAATCCCAGACTCGAAGGTTACTTCCAATGGAATTAAGTAAAAATTCCAGCAGAAAACCTGTAGAAGATTCCAATTGGTCCCTCTTGGACCATTATGTCTATATCCCTAAACAAATCACTTTCGCAAGGAGAATGAGATATTCTTATGAAAACAGGGGTATAGGAAAAGAAGGTACAGTGGGTGCAATAGAGAGAAAGAGAGAACAGATGTCTATTTTTTTTCCTTTCCTGTGTTGTTAGGACCAGTGGAGATATTTGGAAATCATGTTGTAAAGTGAAAATTTTTATAAAACTACAGAGATGTCTGACATTTAACTTAGGGGTAGTAAAGGTTGGTGTTGGTTCTCCAGTGTTCACAAATAGCTGAGAGAAAAGTATGAGATCCATTCTTGAGTTTCCCTCCCACAGCAAATACGAGAAAGAGAAAGCCTCTGAAATCAAGAGACCTGAGGTCTGGACTCCACTCTGTTACCAGACACATAAATCTCAGATATGACCTACTCACTCCCAGGACTATTGGGAGGATTAAAAGAAGTTGAACAGGGCCAGGCCTGGTGGCTCACGCCTGTAATCCCAGCACTTTGGAAGGCCGAGGTGGGTGGATCATGAGGCCAGGAGTTCAAGACCAGCCTGGCCAACATGGTGAAACCCCGTCTCTACTAAAAATACAAAAATTAGCCGGTTCAGTGGCGGGCACCTGTAATCCCAGCTACTCGGGAGGGTGAGTTAGGGGAATTGCTTGAACCCGGGAGGTGGAGATTGCAGGGTTGCAGTGAGGCGAGATCATGCCAGTGTACTCCAGCGTGGGCAACAGAACAAGACTTCAATTCCAAAAAAAAAAAAAAAAGAGTGCAACATATGGAAGTGCTTTGAAACCTTAGGAGCTATATGCAAACATAAGAGGAAACAATAACAGTTATGAAGCCAGGTTACAGGGCAAGCAGAAATGGGCAAAGTGCCAAAGATTAGGGGCTGAGGTTTCCCCCTGGGAGCCTGCAGGGCAGCTTCAAGTCCTGAAGTTGAAAGGTCAGGAAGAAGGGCAGTTCCAAGATGGCTGAATAGGAACAGCTCCAGTCTACAGCTCCCAGCGTGAGCGATGCAGAAGACGGGTGATTTCTGCATTGCCAACTGAGGTACCAGGTTCATCTCACTGGGGCGTGTCAGACAGTGGGTGCAGGACAATGGGTGTAGCCCACTGAGCAAGAGTTGATGCAGGGTGAGGCATCTCCTCACCCAGGAAGCACCAGGGGTCAAGGAATTCCCTTTCCTAGCCAAGGAAAGCCATGACAGACAGCACCTGGAAAATCAAGTCACTCCCACCCTAATACTGCGCTTTTCCAAGGGTCTTAACAAACAGCACACCAGGAGATTATATCCTGCGCCTGGCTCAGAGGGTCCCAAGCCCATGGAGCCACACTCACTGCTAGCACAGCAGTCTGAGATTGAACTGCAAGGTGGCAGCGAGGCTGGGGGAGGGGCATTCGCCATTGCTGAGGCTTGAGTAGGTAACCAAAGCAGCCGGGAAGCTCAAACTGGGTGGAGCCCACCTCAGCTCAAGGAGGCCTGCCTGCCTCTGTAGACTCCACCTCTGGGGGCAGGGATAGCAGAACAAAAGGCAGCAGCAACCTCTGCAGATTTAAATGTCCCTGTCTGACAGCTTTGAAGAGAGTAGTGGTTCTCCCAGCACAGAGTTTGAGAGCTGAGAACGGATGAACTGCCTCCTCAAGTGGGTCCCTGACCCCTGAGTAGCCTAACTGGGAGGTGCCCCCAACTAGGGGCAGACTGACACCTCACATGGCCGGGTACCCCTCTGAGTCGAAGCTTCCAGAGGAACAATCAGGCAGCAACATTTGCGGTTCAGCAATATTCGCTGTTCTGCAGCCCCTGCTGCTGATACCCAGGCAAACAGGGCCTGGAGCAGACCTCCAGCAAACTCCAACAGACCTGCAACTGAGGGTCCTGAATGTTAGAAGAAAACATAACAAACAGAAAGGACATCCACACCAAAATGTCATCTGTACGTCACCATCATCAAAGACCAAAGGTAGATAAAACCACAAAGATGGGGAAAAAACAGAGCAGAAAAGCTGAAAATTCTAAAAATGAGAGCACCTCTCCCCCTCCAAAGGAATGCAGCTCCTCGCCAGCAACAGAACAAAGCTGGATGGAGAATCACTTTGATGAGTTTAGAGAAGAAGGCTTCAGACGATCAAACTTCTCCGAGCTAAAGAAGGAAGTTCAAACCCATCGCAAAGAAGCTAAAAACCTTGAAAAAAGATTAGACAAATGGCTAACTAGAATAACCAGTATAGAGAAATCCTTAAACGACCTGATGGAGCTGAAAACCATGGCATGAGAACTACATGACAAATGCACAAGCTTCAGTAACTGATTCGATCAACTGGAAGAAAGAGTATCAGTGATTGAAGATCAAATGAATGAAATGAAGTGAAAAGAGAAGTTTAGAGAAAAAAGAGTAAAACGAAATGAACAAAGCCTCCAAGAAATATGGGACTATGTGAAAAGACCAAATCTATGTCTGATTGGTATACCTGAAAGTGATGGGGAGAATGGAACCAAGTTGGAAAACACTATGCAGGATATTATCCAGGAGAACTTCCCCAACCTAGCAAGGCAGGCCAACATTCAAATTCAGGAAATACAGAGAACGCCACAAAGATACTCCTCGAGAAGAGCAACTCCAAGACACAGAATTGTCAGATTCACCAAAGTTGAAATGAAGGAAAAAACATTAAGGGCAGCCAGAGAGAAAGATTGGATTACCCACAAAGGGAAGCCCATCAGACTAACAGTGGATCTCTCAGCAGAAATTCTACAAGCCAGAAGAGAGTGGGGGCCAATATTCAACTTTCTTAAATAAAAGAATTTTCAACCCAGAATTTCATATCCAGCAAAACTAAGCTTCATAAGTGAAGGAGAAGTAAAATCCTCTACAGACAAGCAAATGCTTAGAGATTTTGTCACCACCAGGCCTGCCCTACAAGAGCTCCTGAAGGAAGCACTAAACATGGAAAGGAATAACTGGTATCAGTCACTGCAAAAACATGTCAAAATGTAAAGACCATCGATGCGAGGAAGAAACTGCATCAACTAATGAGCAAAATAACTAGCTAACATCATAATGACAGAATCAAATTCACACATAACAATATTAACCTCAAATGTAAATGGGCTAAATGGTCCAGTTAAAAGACATAGACTGGCAAATTGGAGAAAGAGTCAAGACCCATCAATGTGCTGTATTCAGGAGACCCATCTCATGTGCAGAGACAAACATAGGCTCAAAATAAAGGGGTGGAGCAAGATCTACCAAGCAAATGGAAAACAAAAAAAGGCAGGGTTTGCAATCCTAGTCTCTGATAAAACAGACTTTAAACCAGCAAAGATCAAAAGAGACAATGAAGGCCATTACATAATGGTAAAGGGATCAATTCAACAAGAAGAGCTAACTATCCTAAATATATATGCACCCAATACAGGAGCACCCAGATTCATAAAGCAAGTCCTTAGAGACTTACAAAGAGACTTAGACTCCCATACAATAATAATGGGAGACTTTAACATCCCACTGTCAACATTAGACAGATCAACGAGACAGAAAGTTAACAAGGATATCCAGGAATTGAACTCAACTCTGTACCAAGTGGACCTAATAGACATCTACAGAACTCTCCACTCCAACTCAACAGAATATACATTCTTCTCAGCACCAAATTGCACTTATTCCAAAATTGACCACATAGTTGGAAGTAAAGCACTCCTCGGCAAATGTAAAAGAACAGAAATTATAACAAATTGTCTCTCAGACCACAGCACAATCAAACTAGAACTCAGGATTAAGAAACTCACTCAAAATCACTCAACCACACAGAAACTGAACAACCTGCTCCTGAATGACTACTGGGTACATAATGAAATGAAGGCAGAAATAAAGATGTTCTTTGAAACCATTGAGACCAAAGACACAACATACCAACAAAATTGATAGAGCACTAGCAAGACTAATAAAGAAGAAAAGAAAGAAGAATCAAATAGATGCAACAAAAAATGATAAAGGGGATATCACCACCGATCCCACAGAAATACAAACTACCATCAGAGAATACTATAAACACCTCTACGCAAATAAACTAGAAAACCTAGAAGAAATAAATAAATTCCTGGACACTTACACCCTCGCAAAACTAAACCAGGAAGAAGCTGAATCCCTGAATAGACCAATAACAGGCTCTGAAATTGAGACAATAATTAATAGCCTACCAACCAAAAAAGTTCAGGACTAGATGGATTCACAGTTGAATTCTACCGGAAGTATAAGCAGGAGCTGGTACCATTCCTTTTGAAACTATTCCAATCAATAGAAAAAGAGGGAATCCTCCCTAACTCATTTTATGAGGCCAACATCATCCTGATACCAAAGCCTGGCAGAGACACAACAAAAAAAGAGAATTTTAGACTAATATCCCTGATGAACATCGATGCAAAAATCCTCAATAAAATACTGGCAAACTGGCTCCAGCAGCACATCAAAAAGCTTATCCACCATGATCAAGTGAGTTTCATCCCTGGGATGCAAGGCTGGTTCAACATACGCAAATCAATAAACGTAATCCAGCATATAAACAGAACCAAAGACAAAAACCACAATTATCTCAACAGATGCAGAAAAGGCCTTTTACAAAATTCAACATCGCTTCATGCTAAAGACTCTCAATAAATTCGGTATTGATGGAATGCATCTCAAAATAATAATAATAATAATAATAATGACAAACCCACAGCCAATATCATACTGAATGGGCAAAAACTGGAAGCATTCCCTTTGAAAACTGGCACAAGACAGGGATGCCCTCTCTTACCTCTCCTATTCAACATAGTGTTGGAAGTTCCGGCTAGGGCAATCAGGCAGGAGAAAGAAATAAAGGGTACTCAATTAGGAAAAGAGCAAGTCAGATTGTCCCTGTTTGCAGATGACGTGATTGTATATTTAGGAAACCCCAACATCTCAGCCCAAAATCTCCTTAAGCTGATAAGCAACTTCAGCAAAGTCTCAGGATACAAAATCAATGTGCAAAAAATCACAAGCATTCTTATACACCAATAACAGACAAACAGCTAAATCATGAGTGAACTCCCATTCACAATTGCTTCAAAGAGAATAGAATACCTAGGAATCCAACTTACAAGGGATGTGAAGGACCTCTTCAAGGAGAACTACAAACCACTGCTCAGTGAAATAAAAAAGGACACAAACAAATGGAAAAACATTCCATGCTCATGGATAGGAAGAATCAATATCGTGAAAAATGGCCATACTGCCCAAGGTAATTTATAGATTCAATGCCATCTGCCTCAAGCTACCAATGACTTTCTTCACAGAATTGGAAAAAACTACTTTAAAGTTCGTATGGAACCAAAAAGAGCCCACATTGCCAAGACAATCCTAAGTCAAAAGAACAAAGCTGGAGGCATCATGCTACCTGACTTCAAACTATACTACAAGGCTACAGTAACCAAAACAGCATGGTACTGGTACCAAAACACAGATACAGACCAATGGAACAGAACAGAGCCCTCAGAAATAATACACACATCTACAACCATCTGAACTTTGACAAACTGACAAAAACAAGAAATGCGGAAAGGATTCCCTATTTAATAAATGGTGCTGGGAAAATTGGCTAGCCATAAGTAGAAAGCTGAAACTGGATCCCGTCTTTACACCTTATACAAAAATTAATTCAAGATGGATTAAAGGCTTAAATGTTAGACCTAAAACCATAAAAACCCTAGAAGAAAACCTAGGCAATACCATTCAGGACATAGGCAATGACTTCATGTCTAAAACACCAAAAGGAATGACAACAAAAGCCAAAATTAACAAATGGGATCTAATTAAACTAAAGAGCTTCTGCACAGCAAAAGAAACTACCATCAGAGTGAACAGGCAACCTATAGAATGGGAGAAAATTTTTGCAATCTACTCATCTGACAAAGGGCTAATATCCAGAACCTACAAAGAACTCAAACAAATTTACAAGAAAAAAACAAACAACCCCATCAAAAAGTGGGCAAAGGATATGAACAGACACTTCTCAAAAGAAGACATTTATGCAGCCAACAGACACATGAAAAAATGCTCATCATCACTGGCCATCAGAGAAATGCAAATCAAAACCACAATGAGATACCATCTCACACCAGTTAGAATGGTGATCATTAAAAAATCAGGAAACAACAGGTGTGGGAGAGGATGTGGAAAAATAGGAACACTTTTACACTGTTGGTGGGACTGTAAACTAGTTCAACCATTGTGGAAGACAGTGTGGTCATTCCTCTAGAACTAGAAATACCATTTGACCCAGCCATCCCATTACTGGGTATATATCCAAAGGATTATAAATCATGCTGCTATGAAGACACATGCACACATATGTTTACTGCGGCACTATTCACAATAGCAAAGACTTGGAACCACCCCAAATGTCCATCACTGATAGACTGGATTAAGAAAATGTGGCACATATACACCTTGGAATACTACGCAGCCATAAAAAGGGATGAGTTCATGTCCTTTGCAGGGACATGGATGAAGCTGGAAACCATCATTCTCAGCAAAATATTGCAAGGACAAAAAACAAACAAACAAACAAACACTGCATGTTCTCACTCACAGATGGGAATTAAACAATGAGAACACTTGGACACAGGAAGGGGAACATCACACACCGGGGCCTGTCGTGGGATCTGGGGGAGCGGGAAGGGATAGCATTAGGAGATATACCAAATATAAATGATGAGTTAATGGGTGCAGCACACCAACATGGCACATGTAGACCTATGTAACAAACCTGCACTTTGTGTACATGTACCCTAGAACTTAAAGTATAATAATAACAAAAAAGAAAAATACTTTGTCTAAAACTGTCAAAAAAAAAAAAAAAAAAAAAGAAAAAAGAAAAGAAAGAAAAGAAAGAAAAGAAAGAAAGAAAGGTCAGGAAGCTAGAACTCTTTGGAATGGCTAGTCATAGGAGCAGAGGCAGCCTGGGATGTCACTGATGCTAAAAGCTTTTGGTGGACACTTCAGATGGAGGGATGTCCAAGCTCAATGGGCTCATCCTATCCAGCCAAGCCAGCTTCCCTCCCTTGTTCTGCCTCACCCTGGTCTCACATCTCCACTTCAATACCCCCGGGAAGAATTTAAGTACAAAAGAATTTCAGCAAAACAAAGGTTATCCGGAAGACGAGATCTTATTGTTAGTATCTCATTACCCAAGGGTTAGGCAATGCTGGATAATCCTAGTTCACCCAGACATGCCTTAAGGGCAGACGGAAAGAGCAGAGAGAGAGGGAAGGGGTTAGAATGATTTGTACAACATATGTGGATATTTTTTACATAAGGCTCTTATATTTAGTCTTATCTGTTGATCCATGCCCCATGGCTGGAGAAACAGCATCCCTGCTTTTGTCTGTATCTTAATTAACTCATTGATTCCATTACAATACTTCATTTTCATTCTCTAAACATCACACAGCATCGCCCAATGCTATATATATACACACATATATATGTGTGTGTGTATATACACATGTGTGTATATATACATATATAGATAGCATTATATATATATATGTACGTAAACACAGAGAGAGAGTGCTAGAGAGAGCGCTGTTGTTGCTTATTTATCTGTTGTGTTATTTGAGATGGAGTCTCACTGTGTCACCTAGGCTGGAGTGCAGTGGCACAACTTTCACTACAACCTCTGTCTCCTGGGTTCAAGCGATTCTCCTGCCTTAGCCTCCCGAGTAGCTGAGATTACACATGGCCACCACCATGCCCAGCTAATTTTTGTATTTTTAGTAGAGAGGGGGTTTCACCATGTTGGCCAGGCTGGTCTTGAATTTCTGACCTGAAGTGGTCCACCCACGTCAGCCTCCCAAAGTGCTGGGGTTACAGGCATGAGCCAACACACCCAGCTCAACGCTATTATATTAAATTTCACAGATTCCCTACTCTGTGCCAGGCCCTGTGCTAGGATCTGAGGGTGTGAAAATGAGTAACTCATTGTCCTTGTCATTCCAAGAAGCCAAGCAGGAAAGAGTGCAGCATGAAGAATGGAATGATGGGGTGCGTCCAGATGAGCTGGAGGAACAGAAGAGTGGAATCAAATCCAGTCCAAGGAGGCATTCCAGGAATGCTTTCTGAAGGGGGTGATCACTAGGCAAAGTGGGCATTATCCAGGCAAAATAATATGGGAATGTCATTTTGTGGTAAAGAAATAAGACAAGCAGCATAATACATGGAGAGATTATGAAAAAATTTGTTTTACTAGAGCATAAAGTATGAGGCAGAAATGAAGTCATTGAGGGAACAATATCTTGAGGGCTTGTGGCCTATGCTAAAAAGCATGCACCTGATCCTGTAGTTTTTGGGGGAACCACGGAAGAACCATACCAGGAGTGTCATAGCCTTATTTTTATTTCAGAAAGATCTATGGTGCCTGCATGGATGATCTATTCAAGGTGAACCTGGGTATAGAGAATAGAGATCCAGAGCAATAATTCAGGTGAAAGATAATAACGTGTTGAATTAAGGCAGATTGCTAGTAGGGATGAGAGAAGAGAATTAATTAAAATATATTCGTAAGATAAAATTGGCCAGATGGGTAACTGATTGAATGTATTGCTGAGGGAGAGGACAGAATCAAGAATAACTCCCAGGCTTCTGACTCCAGGGATTGGTGATGGCATGAAATGAGTCAGTCATCACAGGACAGTAGGTTTAATGGGGAAGATGGCAAGTTTGGCTTAGGACATTTTTGAAATTGCAGTGTTCATGGAACATCAAAATGGAGATGTCTAATAAGTAGATGCGTCAACATGTGTCTATATCAGGGGAGACGTAAAGGTGGTCATGATCAGACTAGAGGTGGTAGTTAGTCACCACAGAAGCATGTGTGATGGCTTAAGAATAACTTACAGACTGATAGAAGGAGTTAGCTGTGCATGCCAAGAATCTAAGATTTAAAGAAAGGAGGAGGAGGCAGAGCAGATACAAGATGCCAAGGAGAGAATGGGCCAGGAAAGGAAAGACACAGAAGAGAGAGATTTCAACATGGAAGGAGATGGTCATGACTGTCAAATTCTGCTGAGCTATCAGGCGAGGTGAAGACTGAAAAGAGCCATTGGGAAGTGGCAGCTGGGAAGTCACAGATGACCTTGAGAAGAGTGACTGCAATTGAATGTGGTCAGTTTGAGGGAGTCAGTTAATAGCATTCCTATCTTTCCAGTCTGTGGTCAGACTCAACTGAGAAATTCAGACACAAAAATCAGATGGAAAGCAAAATGCAGCTTAGATTTGTGGTCAAATAAGCTTGTTACTTTTCCCTCCCCCTCGAAACTTCACCCGCCTCTTCCCCAAATATAGTTCTCTTGGTTTGCAGAGTAGAATGTGCCCAAATAAATGTAAAGCATGGATGAATAGATAAGCTTGAAAGACGAGGGGAAAATAATTCAGCAAGTAGACTTCAGCCTTTTTCCAATCCTGTCAACTAGATGAGTCTATCCATCCAGAAAGAGGAGGAGAGAAGAGTGAAGTTTCCTTCTTAGTTAAGCTTTATCCCAGGGAGGCAAGAAAGAGTTACCTTCTCCCTTTGTGAAAGAAAAATGAGAGAGAAAAATACTTGTCTTTTATTTTTTTCATTTTTTAAGTTCCAGGGTACATGTGCAGAATGTGCAGGTTTGTTACATAGGTAAATGTGTGCCATGGTGGTTTGCCACACCTATTAACCCATCACCTAGGTATTGAACTTGGCATGCATTAGTTCCTTTCCCTAATGCTCTCCCCACACGATCCCACCCTCCCCAACAGGTTCTGGAGTGTGGTGTTCCCCTCCCTGTGTCCATGTGTTCTCAATGTTCAGCTCCCACTTATAAGTGAGAACATGTGGTGTTTGGTTTTCTGTTCCTGCATTAGTTTGCTGAAGATAATGGGTTCCAGCATCATCCATGTTCCTGCAAGGGACGTGATCTCATTCCTTTTTATGGCTGTTTAGCATTCCATGGTGTATATGTACCACATTTTCTTTACCCAGTTTATCATTGATGGGCATTTGGGTTGATCCCACATCTTTGCTATTGTGAACAGTGCTGCAGTGAGCATACACATGCATGTATCTTTATAACAGAATGATTTACATTCCTTTGGGCATATACCCAGTAATGGGATTGCTAGGTCAAATGATATTTCCAGTTCTAAATCTTTGAGAAATCGCCACACTGTCTTCCACAATGGATGAACTAATTAACACTCCCAGCAACAGTGTAAAAGTGTTCCTATTCCTCCACAACCTCGCCAGCATCTGTTGTTTCTCGACTTTTTAATAACTGCCATTCCAACTAACAGGAATAAAATCCAGATTTCAAGACACTGAGGAGTGGATGGAAGGTGAGGAAGCAGAGGCTGCTAATGTGGGCAACTCATTCTAGGAACCATACGGGAAGAACAGGAGAGAGCGATTGAAGAGAGGAGGATTAGAGTGACTGGACCGGAACACATGGATATCCTCTATACCAGATTCTTAGATTTAGTCTTATCTGGTAGGCCCTGCCCAAAGGCTATGACTCATTCTTTTTGTTTGTTTGTTTTTTTGTTTTTTTTTTTTTTTTTTTGAGACAGAGTCTCGCTCTGTCAGCCAGGCTGGAGTGCAGTGGCATGATCTCGGCTTGCTGCAACCTCTGCCTCCCGGGCTCAAGCAATTCTTCTGCCTCAGCCTCCCGAGTAGTTGGGATTACAGGTGTGTGCCACCACGCCCGGCTAATTTTTGTATTTTTAATAGAGACAGGGTTTCACCATGTTGGCCAGGCTGGTCTTGAACTCCTGACCTCAAGTAATCCGCCCGCCTCAGCCTCCCAAAGTGCTGGCATTACAGGCGTGACTCACCCAGCTGACTCATTCTTGATTTTAATAAACAAAATGCCCTGATGTAGGAGACAGAGGACCTTGTCTTAACCAAGCAAATTAGTAAAATTCACCTTTTTGTTAAGAACACTTTGCTCTGTGATGGTAGAAAAAGCACTGGGCTGGGAGTCAGCATGTCTAGACTCAAACACCAGGTCTTTTGCTTCCTTCTTGTATCACCTTGAATAAGTCTCTTAATTATTCCAAGCCCCAGATTTTCCATTTCAAAAGTGAAAATAGCTGGCCATATTTCACGAGGTGGTGTGAAAATCAGATCAGATGAAATCAAATCACATTAGGTCAATATCAATTGGAGAAGGTACATGAGAAGCACTCAGCACATAGCTCAGGTGCTCAATAAACACTTGTTGATTCTAAATCTATTTACTGGCAACAATATTCTTCTATAAAAACATCTAAGAACTACAATTTAGGACTATTACACATGACAGTCAGTCTACTGCCACCCCTCTGGGGAGATCCCCTTTGTGCTCAAAGAGAAGAAATGTGAGGCTAGGAGTCTGGCTAACTGCTCAGAGCAGACTAGTGCTCTGTCAGAACCACTCTTTTCTACAGTTTAGTCTGTTTTACAGATTTGGATCTTCACATTTTTCTCAATACCTAGAGGCAATACAATTTCTAGGGTGGATTCACACTGCCCAACTTGACAAGAGACTGATATATAATATAGGCACCAATTTATTTTCAACAAATCTTCTAATTGCTGGTAAAATTCAATACATTAGGTTTGTTCTTTCAATCATTCATTCGATGCTTTGTTTCATTATGTGCTAGTGTATGAATATGAAATAAAAATAATTGTCTCTTTCCCTTAGGAGCTAGCAGTCTGTTAGCAGAGAGAAACCTGCAAATAAATTGCAAACAAAGCAAGAAATGAGTGCAAAACTCCAAGATTAGGGACCTCAGTGACACCAAAGAGAGGCTAACCCTGCTTGAAGGAATCAGGGGACATTTGAGAGTGAGCAGCTACTTGAGCTGGCTCTTGAAGGGTAGGGAGGAGTTTGTCAGATGGAGATGGTGAGAAAACACACTTCACATAGAGAGAACAGCACTCACAAAGCTATGGAAGCACAAAATGGCCTGCCCACTCCAGGAGCAACTCATTCTGGAAACAAGTTTAGTAGGTCCTGAGAGTAGGATGCAAGTGATGGAAGTCAAAGTTGAAAGTGGAAAGTTAGATACTGTATCAGTGAAGGCTATGAATACGGGAAGCTTGGACTCAGCCTGTAGGCAGGGGGTAGTGATAGAGAGGGGCAGCATGCACCATTTTCCTCTGTAGGGAGGCTACACACGAAACCATAGTCTTCCAGGGTATTGCTTGCTGAACCTAATATCAGAACAAGCATATTTTGATGACATTTGCCATTAGGATCACCCAGCTCTCCTGATTAGTTCATTAACCAGTGGTCTGCCATCATCATTGGCCAGAGTACCCCCGCTCTTCCATGAATAAAGGAAATCTTCTAGGCCCCCATATGGATAACCTGCTTTCATTAACAAAATCTTTTTTATTTTTTTTTAACCTAATTACAATATAGCTTAGCTGTTAAGGGTATGGAGCCAGACTGATTAGATGTAAATCCTGGCTTATCCATGGACAAGCTATAGGACCTAAAATGTGGGTTTAACCCTTTTATGCCTCAATGCCTCAGTTTCCTCATCTGTAAAACGGGGGATAATATAACCGCCTAAAGTGTTGTTGAATTAAATGAGTTCATATACTGCATACATGTACTTGGAACAGCACCCAGCTCATGAGAAAAGCTAGGTAATGTTAGTTCCTGTTATTATATCTTAGCAATTAGATTACAGCTTTAAAAGTTCTACTATAGATGGAGGCTGGCAAGATGGCTGAATAGGAAAGCTCCAGTCTGCAGCTCCCAGCGAAATCAACACAGAAGGTACGTGGTTTCTGCATTTCCAACTAAGATACCCAGCTCATCTCATTGGGACTGGTTAGACAGCGGTGCAGCCCACGGAGGGCGAGCCAAAGCAGGGTTGGACATCGCCTTACCCAGGAAGCACAAGGTGTTGGAGAACTCCCTCCTCTAGACAAGGGAAGCCAGGAGGAACTGTGGTGTGAGGAATGGTGCACTCCAGCCCAGATACTACACTTTTCCCATGGTCTTCACAACCCACAAACCAGGAGATTCCTTCTGGTGCCTATGCCACCAGGGCCCTGGGTTTCAAGCACAAAACTGGGCAGCCATTTGGGCAGACACCGAGCTAGCTGCAGGAGGTTATTTTCATACCCTAGTGGCTCCTGGAACGCCAGTGAGACAGAACTTTACTCCCCTGGAAAGGGGCCTGAAGCCAGGGAGCCAAGTAGTCTACCTCAGTGGATCCCACCCCCACAGAGCCCAGCAAGTTAAGATCCACTGGCTTGAAATGCTCGCTGCCAGCACAGCAGTCTGAAGTCACCTGGGACCTTGAGCTTGGTAGGGGGAGGGGTGTCCACTATTACTGAGGCTTAAGGAGGCGGTTTTTGCCTCACAATGTAAACAAAGCAGCAGGGGGAAGTTGCAACTGGGCGGAGCCCTCTGCAGCTCAGCAAAGCCTCTGTAATCAGACTGTCTCTTTAGATTCCTCCACTCTGGACAGGGCATCTCTAAAAAAAAAAAGGCAGTAGCCCCAGTCAGGGGTCTTTAGATAAAACTCCCATCTCCCTGGGACAGAGTACTTGGGGGAAGGGGCGGCTGTGGGCATAGCTTCAGCAGACTTAAATGTACCTGCCTGCTGGCTCTGAAGGGAGCAGCAGATCTCCCAGCACAGCGTTGGCCCTCTATTAAGGGTCAGACTGCCTCTTGAAGTGAGTTCCTGACCCCTGTGTTTCTTGACTGGGAGACACCTCCCAGCAGGGCTGACAGACACCTCATACAGGAGAGCTCCAGCTGGTATCTGGTGGGTGCCCCTCTGGTACAAAGCTTGCAGAGTAAGGAACAGGCAGCAATCTTTGCTGTTCTTCAGCCTCTGCTGGTGATACTAAAAAGATAAAGAAGGGCATCACATAATGGTAAAGGGAACAATTCAACAAGAAGAGCTAACTATTCTGAATATATATGCACCCAATACAGGAGCACCCAGATTCATAAAACAAGTTCTTAGAGACTTACAAAGAGGCTTAGAGTCCCACACAATAATAGTGGGAGACTTTAACATCCCATTGTCAGTATTAGACAGATCAACAAGATAAAAAATTAACAAGGATATTCAGGACTTGAACTCAGCTCTGGATCAAGCAGACCTAATAGATAGCTACAGAACTCTCCACCCCAAATCAACAGAATATACACTCTTCTCAGCACCACATTGCACTTATTCTAAAACTGACCACATACTTGGAAGTAAAACACTCCTCAGCAAATGCAAAATAATGGAAATCATAACAGTCTCTCAGACCACAGTGCAATCAAATTAGAACTCAAGATTAAGAAACTCACCCAAATCTGGACAACTATATGGAAACTGAACAACCTGCTCCTGCATGACTACTGAGTAAATAACGAAATTATGGCAGAAATACATAAGTTATTTGAAACCAATGAGAGCAAAGATACAATGTACCGAAATCTCTGGGACACAGCTAAAGCAGCGTTTAGAGGGAAATTCATAGCACTAAATGCCCACAAGAGAAAGCAGGAAAAATCTAAAATTGACACCCTAACATCTCAATTTAAAGAACTAGAGAAGCAAGAGCAAACAAATTCAAAAGTTAGTAAAAGGCAAGGAATAACTAAGATCAGAGCATAACTGAAGGAGGTAGAGACACAAAAAACCCTTCAAAAAAATCAGTGAATCCAGGATATGGTTTTTTGAAAAGATCAACAAAATAGACCACTAGCCAGGCTAATAAAGAAGAAAAGAGAGAAGAATCAAATAGACACAATAAAAAATGAAGGGGATATCACCAGTAATACCACAGAAATACAAACTACCATCAGAGAATACTACAAACACCTCTACGCAAATAAACTAGAAAATCTAGAAGAAATGGATAAATACCTGAACACATACACCCTCTCAAGTCTAAACCAGGAAGAAGTCAAATCCCTGAATAAACCAATAACAAGTTCTGAAATTGAGGCAGTAATTAATAGTCTATCAACCAAAAAAAGTCCAGGACCAGACAGATTCACAGCCGAATTCTACCAGAAGTACAAAGAGGAGCTAGTACTATTTTTTTCTGACACTACTCCAAACAATAGAAAAAGAGGAACTCCTCCCTAACTCATTTTATGAGGCCAGCATCATCCTGATACTGAAATGTGGAAGAGACACAACATAAAAAGAACATTTCAGGCCAATATCCCTGATGAACATCGATGTAAAAATCCTCAATAAAATGCTGGCAAACTGAATCTAGCAGCACATCAAAAAGCTTATCCACCACAATCAAGTCGGCTTCATCTCTGGGATGCAAGGCTGGTTCAGCATATGCAAATCAATAAACATAATCCATCATATAAACAGAACCAATGATGAAAACCACATGATTACCTCAATAGAGAAAAGGCCCTCGATAAAATTCAATGCCCTTTCATGTTAAAAAAAAAAACAAAAAAAAAACCTCTCAATAAACTAGATATTGATGGAATGTATCTCAAAATAATAAGAGCTATTCATGAGAAACCCACAAACAATATCATACTGAATGAGCAAAAACTGGAAGCATTCCCTTTGAAAACCAGCACAAGACAAGGATACCCTCTCTCACCACTCCTATTCAATATAGTATTGGAAGTGCTGGGCAGGGCAATCAGGCAAGAGAAAGAAATAAAGTGTATTCTAATAGGAAAAGAGGAAGTCAAATTGTCTCTGTTTGCAGATGACATAATTATATATTGAGAAAACCCCATCCTCTCAGCCAAAAGTCTCCTTAAGCTGATAAGCAACTTCAGCAAAGTCTCAGGATATAAAACCAATGTGCAAACATCACAAACATTCCTGTACACCAACAACAGGCAAGCAGAGAGCCAAATCATGAGTGAACTCCCATTCACAATTGCTACAGAGAGAATAAAATACTTAAAAATCCAACTTACAAGGGACGTGAAGGACCTCTTCAAGGAGAACTATAAACAACTGCTCAAGGAAATAAGAGAGGACACAAACAAATGGAAAAACATTCCATGCTCATGAATAAGAATCAAAGTCGTGAAAATGGCCATAGTGCCCAAAGTAATTTATACATTCAATGCTATACCCATCAAGCTACCATCATCTTTCTTCACAGAATTAGAAAAAACTACTTTACATGTCATATGGAACCAAAAAATAGCCCGCATAGCCAAGAAAATCCTAAGCGAAAAGAACAATGTTGGAAGCATCACGCTACCTGACTTCAAACTATACTTACTACAAGGCTACAGTAACCAAAACAGCATGGTCCGGATACCAAAACAGATACATAGAACAATGGAACAGAACAGAGGCCTCAGAAATAACACCACACGTCCACAACCATCTGATCTTTGACAAACATGACAAAAACAAGCAATGGGGAAAAGGTTCCCTATTTAATAAATGGTGTTGGGAAAACCGGCTAGCCATATGCAGAAAACTGAAACTGGACCCCTTCCTTACACCTTACACAAAAATTAACTCAAGGTGGATTAACGACTTAAACGTAAGACCTAAAACCATAAAAACCCTAGAAGAAAACCTAGGCAATATCATTCAGGACATAGGCATGGGCAAAGACTTCATGACTAAAACACCAAAAGCAAACGCAACAAAAGCCAAAATTGACAAATGGGATCTAATTAAACTAAAGAGCTTCTGTACAGCAAAAGAAACTGTCATCAGAGTGAACGGGCAACCTACAGAATGGGAGAAAATTTTTGCAATCTATCACTGTGGCAAAGGGCTAATATCCAGAATACACAAAGAACTTAAACAAATTTACAAGAAAAAAGCAACCCCATCGAAAAGTGGGTGAAGAATATGAACAGACCCTTATCAAAAGAAGACATTTATGCAGCCAACAAACATATGAAAAAAAGCTCATCATCACTGGTCATTAGAGAAATGCAAATCAAACCACAATGAGATAACATTTCATGTCAGTTAGAATGGTGGTCATTAAAAAGTCAGGAAACAACAGATGCTGGAGAGGATGTGGAGAAATAGGAACACTTTTACACTGCTGGTGGGAAGTGTAAATTAGTTCAACGATTGTGGAAGACAGTGTGGTGATTCCTCAAGCATCTAGAACCAAAAATACCATTTGACCCAGCCATCCCATTACTGGGTATATAACCAAATGATTATAAATCATGCTGCTATAAAGACATATGCACACATATGTTTATTGTGGCACTGTTCACAATAGCAAAGACTTGAAACCAATCCAAATGCCCATCAATGACAGACTGGATTAAGAAAATGTGGCACATATACACCATGGAATACTATGCAGCCATAAAAAAGGGTGAGTTCATGTCCTTTGCAGGGACATGGATAAAGCTGAAAACCATCATTCTCAGCAAACTGACACAAGAACAGAAGATCAAACACCACATGTTCTCACTCATAAGTGGGAGTTGAACAACGAGAACACATGGACACACGGAGCGGAACATCACACACCAGGGCCTGTTGTGGGGTGGTGCTAGGGGATGGATAGCTTTAGGAGAAATACCTAATGTAGATGACGGGATGATGGGTGCAGCAAACCACCGTGGCATGTGTATACCTATGTAACAAACCTGCACATTCTGCACATGTATCCCAGAACCGAATGTATTATAATTTTTGGGAAAAAGTTCTATTATAGACCCAAGGAATTTCTTTAGACTCTGTAGGAGTTTCTCTAATGTTAATTAAAGCTGTTCAAACTACCTAGATTCAAATTCTGGCTCTAACCTTCAGTGTCTACTATTTAATTTTTCACAAGTTACAAAACTCAATGAGCCTCAATTTCCTCATATTGTACTATGAAAACAGTAACATGCACCTCAAAAGGTTATTGCGAAGGCTCAATGCAATCATGTTTGCAAATGTTTATGTCACACAGGAGAGATGTAATAATTTATTTTTAATTCCACTAGAAACCAGCCAACAGTCATTCTTTCCTATACTCTGAGTAAGAATAGAAACCCAATAAGATTTTTGTCAAATAGGTTGCAGACATGAAAAACTGAAATAAGAACTGACTTCAAATTTTTCTTTAAATTGCAGCAAATAGATTAGTCATGATTTATCCAGATACGAATTTGCCTAAACTGATTTGAAGATTGTGATAAATGTTTTCTTCTACATTGACCCTAAATTCAAGTTGTAGGCATATCTATTCCAGATCCCTTTCATGTAGATAAATGGTACTGAAGCTGCACTGACTACGATAGCTCACCTTTGTTACAGACTTTGGATTTCTGTACAAGTTGCTTTTGAAGTCCCAGAGTGTGTATCTATCTGACCTGAAAACCCTCCAGTTTGAAGTTGATTCTGAATTAATCCAGCTGCACTTCAGATATACTCAAATTTTCCCCTGGTGTAGACTCACCTTCAGTGAACATCCCTCTACAAACATTTCTTTTGAAATTTACCCATCTAGGTAGCCAATTTATCACCAGTAAGATATAGAGTTTAGGTTATTCAAGATTCTTAATGAAGATATATGGTGAATGCAGGGAGAATTGGGGAGATATCAATATTTTCAGAGTGGATGTGCTTTCTCCTAGCAGTGAAGCCTCTTGGGGATTTTGATACTTGCTTTCCTAGAGGAAGAAAAAAGGAGAAAATAGTGTAACTGAGCTCCCTCCCTGTCTCTTACTACTGAGAAACACAGCAATGTGTAATGAGAGCTATTCTTACAGAAGTATGAATAACATTTATGAAGAGGAAATGTGGAAGACTATTGGATTATAATATTTCTTAGGGCTTTGGCAACTACAGTGAGACAATTGAAACAGCATTGGCTTAGGAACTAGAGAGGCATTATTCAAACCCAATTATATCTGGTATTAGAATGAAAAATTGTTCAAGTTTTCTTAGCTTTGATTTTTCCATCTATAAAATGGGGATAATAAGCAGCTCACAGAAAAATGAGAAATTACATATGAAATGATAATCGCGCTGAATCACAAATTTAAGTACTCAGAAATATTAGATCCTTTGTAACATCCCAAATCTCTGACGTAATGAGCAGAAGTCACACGCATGAATAGTTTCACTCTATATTGGGAAGAACTTTCGAACATTGGGGGTTTCCCAGCAATGGAATAAACTGCTTCATAAGATACTAAACCCCCAACCCCTAGAGTCTCCTGGAAATATTCAGACATAGACTCAACAATCTTGTTATGGCCATTTTGAAGATGATGACTTAGGAGGTTGGACTACATGCCATTTAAACTCAAAGATTTTAAGATTCTTTAAAATCCACTTCTCATTTTTAAAATTCTCTAACAGGATGCTAACAGGATGAATTAATGCTTCTGAAGACATCAAGATTATTCACAGGAGTTCATAGTGAGACGCCCTCATGACCCACATAAAAACGACACTCAAATATAAGCTTGACCATGAGAAGGAAGTTCTACTGACATTATTTAACCTCAAGGGCATCCACCTCCTTGAGGCATCATTAATTTCTTTAGTGTATAAAAATGGAGATGATACAGTGTCAAAGCTGTCAGCTGAAAAAATGAACAGAAAAAAGTATTCAGCCAAATGGTTGTTCATCTAGCTGACCCCAAACAGCCAATATGACTGTTCTCTGAATTGACATGAACTAACTGCCCTGTTGATTAGAAGAAGGTAAAATGATCCAGAGTCTCTGGGGTTGCCACTGACTCTTTATAGAGAGGAAGCAAGGCTTTGTGATGAAAATCTAGGCTTTGGTCCCATGCCTGCCCTCTTACAACTGTTTGTTTTTGGGCTAGTCATTAAATAACCTGGATTTTTATTTCCTGATCTCAAAAACAGGTTGTATTAGTCTTTTCTCACACTGCTATAAAGAATACCTGAGACTGGGTATTTATGAAGGAAAAAATTGGACATTTAATTGATTCACAGTTTTGCATGGCTGGGGAGACCTCAGGAAACTTATAACAATGGTGGAAGGGAAAGGCAAAGCAAGGCATGTCTTACATGGCAGCAGGAAGAGACAGAGTAAGGAAGTGCCACATTTTAAAACCATCAGCTCTCATGAGAACTCACTCTCTAGCACAAGAACAGCATGGGAGAAACCACCCCCATGATCCAATCACCTCCCACCAGGTCCCTCCGATGCTTGGGATTACAATTCGAGATGAGATTTGACTGGGGACACAGAGCCAAACCATATCAAGGGAAACCAAGTACCTGTGAAACACTTTGTAGAGATGTTGTAATAATAATTGAGATATGATTGTCAAATGAAGGGAGTAAAAAAAAAAAGCAAAATAGACAAAACCTTTCAATCTACAATGTTTTCAGAGCAGTTCCAATACTGGCTTAGGATTTCTATTCAAGAAAGGATGCCAAAGTTTAAAAGTTTGAAAACCCTTACACGCTTTTATTTATTCATTCATATATTCATATATATTTACTTTGTCCTGATATATGACATGCAGTGTCCTAGACTCTGGAAATACAACAGCGGTCAATACTGACAAACTTCTGGCCTTCCTTCATGGGGGTCATAGTCTAATGGGATCATGGTCATAGGACTTTTAAGGAAATTTTAATAAAGGGTAGGCTCTAAGAAAACCAACAAGTCTGGTTATCATTTGGAGAACACAAGAGATCTGAGTGTAAAAATTAAATCTCTATGTCGAATTTCCCAAGCAGTTGTGCTCGTTTTGCCAGAAACACTTTTGCTTTGGAGGAAGAAAATTACCAGATGGCAAGAATGGTTCTAGTGGACTAATCCAGACATCCTCCCCTGGCTGAGGTAAGAAGCCCATTGCTCAAAATTACTTACCAACGTCCTCTTTGTGATACCCCACATTCATCATTCTCCACTCTTTAATTGTATTAATGCTTAATCTCTAACCAGTGGTTATCTATGGATGGGGGAATTTTTTCTTTCATATGTAAGTCATTTCCATGCCACTTTCTAGATTTTTTTTTCTCTTTTTCTTTTTTTGCTATATCTATACACTCCATTAGCATTTACTTACTGTCTAGGTTTAAATCTACTCACATTATACTTAATTAAATTTACTTAACTAAGAATCTCCAGTAAATGAAAAACCAGAACTCCTCCCCACAAACCAGAAGGTATGCATAAAGAATAAATTCTACAAAGTCAATATAATGTCATTAAATTTGAAAGTGCTGCCAACTACAGGTTCTGAGCCTGAGGCCTGCTCTCTCTTTGTTAAAATACATTACAGCAAGGGTTAGAATGCTACTGAGGATATGGTGACACTAAACTGGGACTTTCCGCTTGCCTTAATCAGAAATAATAGGAGTTGAACAAGGATTGACTGTTTCATTATGTTGCTCAATGTTATTTCATTCTACAGCTGCATACCACCTAAACTTCTCTAAAGACCCACCAGCGCTAACTGCCCCACTTTAGAAAGCCATGTCTAGGGAGCTTGGCTTTGGTAGATCTTACCATTAGGCTGTGTGATGCCTCAGTTTCAGTAGACAATCTGCTTGCTTTGTCCTGCTGCTGTGCTAAGGATATGCATCTATACATCACCCAGCTAGGGATGAAGTCCCTGTGTCTCAGCTCCAGACCTGTCCTTCTTTACTCTGTTTCTAAGGCTAAAGCTAGGGCTCTCTGCAAACCACGTATCTCCCTGTATTAGTATTAGTCTGTTCTCATGCTGCCAATGAAGACATACCTGAGACTGGGTAATTTATAAAGGAAAAGGGTTTAATTGACTCACATTTCCACAGGTTGGAGAGGCCTCAGAATCATGGCAGAAGGTGAATGAGAAGCAAAATCTCATCTTACATGGCATCAGGCGAGAGAGCTTGTGCAGGGAAACTCCCATTTATAAAACTATCAGATCTCATGCGACTTATTCACTAACATGAGAACAGCACAGGAAAAACGCACCACCATGATTCAATTACCTCCCACCAGGTCCCTCCCACAACATGTGAGGATTATGGGAGCTATAATTCAAGATGAGATTTGGGTGGGGACACAGTGAAACCCTATCATTCCCTTACTATAGGAGTTCTTATTATATTCTGCCAGTCATATGCACTCTAGGGAGGCTGCATGGCAGGATGCAGAAGAGATTTGCTCCTTTCTGTGGGCCTGTGGTTTCTGTCAGTTTTGCCCCAGCAATTGCCTTTCACTTGGCACAGGTTTGTTTGTACTCTATAGTTTCTTTATGCCCTCCCAGGACCAACTGGTCAATGTCCTTCCCTTGGAGGGAAGGGTGCATCTGCACGCCTCTCTATGGGGTCTCCTGAGCTCCTGGGGCACCAACATCAACCAGGAAGGAAGCATGCTTTCCTTGACATCTGCATCCTGGTTCCTTAGGACTCCTCTCCCAGATTTTTGGGATCTGATAATCCCAACTACCCGCTTTTCCTCCCCAGCCCTATTAGTGATGACTGCCTCCTAAATCACAATCTCTCCAGCACTCCAGTGCTTCCTTTGCCTTTCTCAGTTCCCCCAACTCTCTTTGACCAATCCCTATGATCCAACTCTCTTGGCTAAAATACTTAGTGTTCTTTCTATCTTTCTGACTGGACCCTGACTGGAAGGTATTTTGTTCACACCTTTCTCACTACATTGAGCTCCTTAAGAACAGAGATCATTACTAAGCAAGCAACCGATGTCATCTGAAAGTTTGTCAAACGAAACAATTCTGCCTTCTCACTATTGCTGCTGATCACCTCTTCCTAACTCTTTCTCCATCCCCATGCAGAGAGAGCTGCTAATCTGATTGATTGATTAGCATCCGAGACATTGGCTTTGCATTCTTCTCCTAGTGATCAGGGCACCCAGGAGCCATTCCCTCTTCTGTGCCTCCTATTCCACTCTGTATTGACTCAGGTTCTTTTCAAGGTCCACCTATCTTTCTGTTTACCCTATGGGCAATCAAAACATCCTGCTCCTAAGAGTTTTATTTAAGGGAAAATAGGAGTCACTTGGAGCTGCAGGGCTAAGCCCAATAGCTCAATACAACTTTTATCATAGATCTATACATTGGGGTTACTGAGTGCTGGGTCCACAAATAACGAAATAGAATTTGGATACATCCTTTGGTTGGTTCTTATCTGTTTTGCTCCGTTAGGAACTTGATGGAGATAAGAGTCAGATTATTTTCAACTACTGCATAATAAATGACCCCGCAACTTAATGGGTTAAAAAAAACCCAACAATTTATTTGCTCATGATTCTGCAGGCTGGTGATTTGGATAGGGTTCAGCCTGAAAAATCATTGCTATGCAATGTGGTGTCAGCTGGGCACATTGATGCACTTGCGTTCAGTTGTTAGATTAGTCAAGGGCTGGCTGGCCCCGGATGTCCGATTATTTGCTGGGATGATGAGCACAACTGACCCCATGTCTCGCCAAGTCTCTCATCCAGCTAGTTAGTGTGGACTTCTTCATATGCTGGCTATATCTCAAAAGCAGCAAGAGAAAGAGACCAAGCCCTAATACGCAGGTGGTTTTCAAGTCTCTGCCGTCATTTCATTGACCCAAACAAATAAGGTCACATGGCCAAGCCCAGAGTCAGTGTGGGAAGGAACATGGCTATAAGTCGCTGCATGATCCGGAACCATGCTTGCCTCTCTGATTTTATCTCTAGCTAGCCTTCCCTGACCCCCTTCCTCCTTCTATCTGCTTCACTCTAGCCCTATTTTAAAGTTTAGACTTATAGAAATAATTATATCGCTCTCTTCTAACCTTTACTTAAACCTCCAGGCCTTTGTATGTGCTGTTTTCTAGTCTTGTACACTATTTTTTCCCACCATCATTCCCCTTCCTCTTCTTCTTTTGACCAACTGCTGGTCAAGAGAACAAGAGAAAGACGCTTTCAGCCAGTTTTCTGAGATTGTTTAAATTTCGCCTTGAAATGTGTTTCCACAGCACCCAGCTCTCTTCCTATCATGAGACAGATGGAGCTTGGCTATTTATTTCTCTCTCCCACTAGACTATGAGCTTTACACGGATCAAAGCCATGCACTTTGGACAAGGAGAGAATTCAGTTTCTGTGAGCGTTTGCCTTAGCCCATCAAACTTGTTCTCTCTAACCTCCCTGAGGGAAGAGCTCTCCAGAATAGAAGAAACCTGTTTGTTTGCCTCTTATGTCAGGATGGGTGAGAGTGGGGCAAGCCCAGGATATCAGGACCTTCTTCCATCCTCTCAGAACTCTCGTTCGGTTTTTGTGCCCTGTCATTGGCCTTCCTGAATTTGAACTGTTCTCCTTAGAAATCATTTGACCTACCACCCACGGTTATTCTACCATGCTCCCTGGTGATGTTAATGAGGTGGAGAAGAATAGATATAACTGCTAAGACATTTAGATTTTTTCGTCTCTTAAATATTTTGTATTTGTAGACATAAATGGGGAAAACTGGACCCACATAGTTCAACAATACTCAGGCCCCAAGATTAGAATTTAACACCTCAAGAGCCATACCTCAACAGAATCCTTGGTAGTCCTTCTTAGAGAACATGTGCCATAGGGCAAACCCCAGAGCCTTCCAATAGCACCCTCTTGAAAGCTGTTCTTTGCCTATCTTAGTAACTAGCCCTTGTCTGACCTTTAAGGGTTAGGAGAACATCTTGCTTTCGATTGGAAGGAACTTCCACACACACACTGTCCCACCATCTCAAACATTAGTATGGAAGCAATAGAAATGTTTATAAAGTGTCATCTCATTCCTCCTGCACCCAGTGACCATTAAATTTGGATGTCATAACTTGCTCTCAATATATGTGTACTGCTTTGTACATAGAAGATACATAATCATTACATGATGAATAAATGGATGATGTTGGCCAGCAGTTAAGTGATGGAGTCCATATTCAAGCCTGTGTTAGAGTGTATAAAATTATAAGCAGGAGGCATATCTTATAGAAGATGCTTAAGAAGTATTTGTTGGATGAATGAATGAATAAAGCTTAGACCATAATTTCCAGTAAGGAAATAATCTTAGGAGTAAGCCTGTTCCTCTTGGTATTTCCCCAAAAGTCAAAGTCAATTATCCTTGAAACCTGACCGAATACTGCATCTCTGATTATTCTTGAATATGTTAACAAAATAAAAAATAAATAAATGAAGGCCACCTGGGGAAATAAATTTTATGGTGGTATGCTTGAAGAGATAGATTTGATTCAATGTGGCACATCCAGATGGAAATTTAATTTGAAGCAATGGAAAAACACTGTCAACGTCTCAGGATAATATGACATGAGCCCAGCCTACTGCTCCTTACCCAAACCCCTACTCCTGGGAAGACACAAAGTCATGAGGAAATCAGAGCTGGGATTCAGTAGAGGCTACTTGGCTCTGTACCTTCATCTACTACAAAAAGCCGCAGATGCAACTCAAGATAAATAAGGTGGGCAGCACATGGCATAAAGGAAAAAAAACACTGTGCTGTAGATTAACAAACCTGGGTTCAAACCCAGACTCAACAGATTATAAACTCTAAGAACTAGACACGTTATTTCGCCCTTTGGGGCTTTAGTTTTTCCATCTGTAAATAACTACAATAATGCCTAAGGTTGTGGTAAGTAGTAAAAGAGACAGTGATTTACAATGACCAGTACCACACTGTACAAGCTATCATTATCATTACTATAAAGACAGAGCTCTCGACCACAAGAACATCAAATCTAATCAGAGAGACAGATCCATGTTTGAAGCTAGAATTCATGAAAATCTATATTCCTAATCTATCTATTCCTTGAGTGATTTCCAACTGCTATTTGTTGAGTGCCTACAATTGGTCAGATAAAGGGGTAGACATTGAGAGGATATAATGGCAGGCAGAAGAGATGCTATTATTCTCTTTATAGACCTTATAACTAGGTGGGTACCAACCCGCAGTCACATACAACCTGGATGTTGAGAGCTTCTTAAGATCTCATTTGGGTGCCTTCTATCTCTTTCTTGATTACTTGCAATCACTTCTTTTTAACTGCCTGACTTTTGAAGGCATATGAGCCGGTAACAACTGGGAAAACTCTTTGGAAATTTTTTTTTTTTTTTTTTTTTTTTTTGTACCAAGTGGGATATACAAGCCAAGGGGAAGATAAAAACACATCTAACCACAGAAGGGATATGAAAAGCCTAGGAAGGGAAGGAAAAAAAGGTGCAGAGGTATGGGATGTCACAGTCTGAAAGTTTTCATAGACATAAAGGATTAAGCTTAGATGAAGAAGCACCATAATTTTTCCCTCAGACTTTCTCTTTAGACTTCAGTTTCAGAAAGGGGACCTTTGCAGAAGAGGGTTGGGGTCAATGTGAGCTTCTCTAAAGTCAAGGCTAAAAGGTGAAAGAATTGATAACCCTTTCCTCAGGAAGGTAGGCAAAGAGCTGAAGTTACCATTTCGTGAAAGTCATGAAGAACTTTGGGGAGTAGAAATATTGGAAAGTTTATGAAATATGGATACTTTGTTTTTTTCATTTGCTTTTTCATACACAGAAAGAGAGAGAGAAGAGAAGGAAACACTTCTTTGGGAGAAGTTAAGAAAAAGAGGCTGTAAGTAGATGATGTTTCACTCTGCAGCCAGAGTGGACTCCAAGCCAAAGGCTGGCCAGGGAGTATTATAAATCCACACGCTTCAAAGGGGCTCCACTACAGAAGATTGAGGAGAATATGCTGCTTAAATGCTGACCTGGGCCAAAGAAGGCACCTGGGACTGAGCCTCAGAAAAACCAGTGAGGGTTCAGTGACTAGAATTTTAGTTATAAAACCAGAAAAAAAAGCCATCCTAAGGAAACTCCCTTGTTCCATAGAAGAAAATATTAAAACCCAGTGTTATGGACTGAATGTTTGTGTCCCCTCAAAATTCCCATGCTGAAATCTAATTCCCAGTGTGATAATAAGAGGTGGGGCTTTGGGGAGGTAGGTAGGTCATGAGGGTAGAGTTCTCATGGATGGGATTAGTGTCCTTAGAAGAAAAGGACAGAGAGCTAGCTGGTTCTGTTTGCCACCACAATGAGAAGGCAGCCATCTGCAAACCAGGAAGTTGGCCCTCACCAGACACTGGATCTGTCAGCACCTTGACCTTGGACTTCCCAGCCTCCAGAACTGTGAAAAATAAATTTAAGCTACCTGGCTTACGATACTCTGTTATAGTAACCTAAACTAAGACACCTAGCAAGAAAGGTCACTTTCCACTGACAAGGACTCTCTCCTTTACGAAGCTTTAGTCAGGCTCCCCTAGCCCACTTCTTGACTAGACCTCAACATTGGTCCATATTCTGTCCTGGCAAGGCCTGCATAGCCCAGTTTTACCAAGAGTCCTACTAAATCAGTTCAGTAATAATCCCTTGACTCTAATATCTGATCTCCCTTGGTCCTTATCCCCCTACTCCAGATATATGATCAACTTTGATATTTGATCAAGTTCATCCCCTGCCTTTGATTGTCTAAGTTCTTGGCCTGCCTTCAACAAGAATTTTGTTAGGTGAGTTCAGCAAGATGCTTCCTACACTTTGCTTGTTAGCTATAAATCCCTAACTGTCTTTGCTGTATTCAGAGTTGATCATGATCACTTTCCCCTATTGTAATAGTCTTGACATCTCTTGCAATAGTCCTGAATAAAGTCTTTCTTATCATTTTATCCTTGCAGTGTTGGGTCAGGTTTCAAGGAGGAAAATGTAAGAAAAAGTTTTTATTTAACACCACATCTAGCAACACTTCAGGGTAAAAACTACAGCCTGAGACTCTACCTGCTATGATTTGAATGAATCTCACAAATTTCATGTGTTGAAAATTTAATCCACAAATTCAAATGTTGATAGTTGGAGAATGGAGCCTTAAAGAGGCAATCAGAAGTAGACAAGGTCATCAGGGTGGGACCCCCATAATGAGGGCCATTTTATTAGAAGAAGAAGAGAGGCCTGAGCTGATATACACATTCTTACCCTCTGCCATGTTATAACACAGCAAGAAGGCTTTCACCAGACCTTGGACTTCCCAGCCTCCAGGATGCTAAGAAATAAATTTATTTTCTATATAAATTACACAGTCTGTATTATAGCAACAGAAAATGGACTAAGATACCACCCCAGTGCTCTCTTCTCTTAATTGCTCAAGTTTATTGACTCATCTCAGCCCAGAGCCTGGCACAAATCCTCTGTCATCTGGACCATAGGCAAGACTCATAGGGCATCTTCCTACTTGAAAAGTTCCCTGTTACAATCCACTCTCTGCAGTTTGGTCAGTGTAATACTTATAGAGCATGCACAGCAGAATAAATTAAAAGCCTGAGGGCAGGCTTCACGAAGACAGAGGTTGAGCTAACTCAAGAGTTTACAAACAGGAGGGTAGCCAGAGGCAGCCGTCAGATGTGTTGGTTTGGCACACACAGTATTTTTAAAGAATAAATTAATTGGCAACATGAACAATGGAAATCAACCTGGAGGGCTAGCTAGAAGTCTAAATTTCTTTCCTTGGAAAAAAAAAAAAAAAAATGGAACATTTGGCAGTACTGGGCCAGCATTTCCAAAGAGTAACACTCCAGTGGAGTGGAGTAGCTCTTGTCTCTGAGATGAGGCATGTGCCCTGTACTTTGTCCCAGTCCCTAATATTTCCCTTTGTTTTAAACCCACCCCACTCCACTCTGCTATGTTAACCGCCTGGACTTTGAAGGCATGAGTTTATGACACCTGAGAAACTCCTTGACTCTTTTTGTGCTGCAGAAGACATGCATACCAAGGGGAAGAGTTGAAATGCACCTAACAATGGAAGGAATATGAAAAGGCTAGATAGGGAAGGAAGAAGAGGCCAGAGAAAGGTTCATAAATAGCTAATGGGAAAGTTGGATAAAAGGATAAAGTGTTCTTGCACCCTGTGCAACCCACACCACCTTCGGTAAAATCTCTACTACTTACTATTGTTTCTGTAGTTTGCTGAGAATTATAGAAAAGCTTTGAGAATCAGCCAAACAAGCGCGCACAACTCAAGAGCAGAGGCTGCCTAAGGGGGCTGGCCCTGCAATCATCCTGGTTACATTATTCTCCCGCATAACAACATCTATGTCTCTTTTTCCTACTCAACTGAAGACCTTCCAGAACCAGGCACCTCTATTTTTTCTTTGTACCCTCAGTTCCATCACTTTCATAATTAAATCCATGTTTGTTAGACCAGAATATAAGGCCTCCGACATTTAACTTACTTCTCAATTCTTTTTTCTCTCTACTTCCTCCAAAGCACTGTAAACTCCATCATTACCAAAATGTTTACAGTTCTCCAAATGTGCCTTACTCTTTTATATCCTCATGTCTTCATGCTTGATGTTTCCATTGCCTGCAATATCAAGCAAGTTTAAATTTTTCCTGCAAGCCTCAGCTTAAATATCTTCTTGTCTCTGAATTAATTCCAGGTTTCTGTTCTTCTAAGGGTGAAATGGGTCATTCTGTCCTCTTTGTGTATATCTCAATTACGGCATCTATTGCACTGTAGAGTGTGGTTACTTCTTTATAGGATTATTATCCCAAAGGTATTCAGAGCAAAAGATAAGAGTAAACGTATTTTTCCATAGCTGGGCCCCCACCAGTTAATGCACAACAAGTGGTAAACTGACCCCATCCCTGTGCCTCTCTCTGACCTTTAAACATTATTCTATCTGCTGAATAGATGAGTGTGTGGATGGATGAATGCATACATGGCTCAAGAAAGAGAGAAATAATTTCTAGTTTCCTAAGAAAGATTGCTCTCCTCTATGCCCAGGTTATCCTGGATCCCACACACTAAGGCCGAAACCCCCTGCATCCAAACTATCTTAGCATCACTGCCATGGCCTGAAGGAGTCCTATACCTTTTCCCCCCAGCCTAAAATCAGTGCTGCTCAAGATGCTACTGTTCTGTCTCCATCACACCTAAGTCTTTGTCTCTGGGTCACAAAATCTCTGTGCAAAAAGCCAAATTAATCCCCTGGCATGATTCTTCAATGTATGCTTTCATATTGGATCTGTAGATGTTCTTTTCCTCCTTGCCTGCCGTTTTTCTTACCATACAGTGAAAGAAAGTCCTCCAAGATGGTTAAACTCCTGTACCAGGCCAGTTCTCCTTTATCAGCCATTTGGACCATGCCCTGAGTGTTTTTCCTTTCCACAGAACAAATTCAGTGCTTGTCCTCAAGGCAAAGTGCCTCTCCAGAAAACCCACCCCAATTGCTGTCTTCCCCTCTTAGCTTTCTGCCTCCTTCTCCCCTCCCCAGCCATATCTCATTCAGCAGGTTTGACTCAATTCTTGTGATAGTTTTGGATGCTTTTGCCACACACACAGACCTATCCATCTTATTAGATGGGGCTTCTGAAGAGTCGTAACCATCTTTTCTCATCTTTAAGGGACCTAGCATAGCACAGAGCTGGCCAAAAGTAGTCACTTAATAGTTATTTGTTCAGTTAATGACTAAAATAAAACCCAGCATTTAGTCATAGTTATAAACATATTAATGATGCCTATCATGTATTGAGTACTAAAATACATAAATTATGCCATTTAATTATCCCCCAAACCCTGTGGTCATATTTATTTCTCTCTTCCAAATTGAGGTTCAAGAAAGGATGAGTGGTTTGTCTAAAGACACACAGTTTAGCTGGGCGCAGTGGCTCAAGCCTGTAATCCTAGCACTTTGGGAGGCCGAGGCGGGTGGATCATGAGGTCAGGAGATCGAGACCATCCTGGCTAACACGGTGAAACCCCGTCTCTACTAAAAATACAAAAAAAAATTATCCGGGTGTGGGGGCGGGCGCCTGTAGTCCCAGCCACTTGGAAGGCTGAGGCAGGAGAATGGTGTGAACCCAGGAGGTGGAGCTTGCAGTGAGCCGAGATTGCATCACTGTACTCCAGCCTCGGGGACAGAGCAAGACTCCGTCTCAAAAAAAAAAAAAAAAAAAAAAAAAGACGCACAGTTTAAAAGTGGTACCCAGCTTCTATGTGATTGAAGATCTGACCTCAAAACATATCCACAGAATGAATGCAAAATAGATACATGAATATTTGCATGTGGTGATAAACAAATAAATGGAGTCTAAATGTTGCAATGTTAACAAGATTGTATCATGTCCACAAATGCCATACAGTTGTACAACCCTGATGATCTGCAGGATCGGAGAAACAAGAAACTCAGGCACCCTTCAGTTTCCAAAGTGTTATTTGGCTGAAGAAGAAGATTGAGAAATTAGGGTGAGGGTAGGAGAAAAGGGGAAATGGGGAGAAGGTCGGCAGGCTCTTGCTCTGTTCTGTTCATTTCTTCTATGGCTTAACACAAAATTTCCTTCAATTCAAAAAGAAACAAAACAGATACTTCTTTTGCCTCTCCCTCTGCTCTTCCTAAGCCATCAAGCTGTTTTCCACAGACTCACAAAACTATCAAATATCCACTGAAGTGGAAAAAACAAGAGGTTCTCTATACTTCAAGTCACAAGCTTAGGAGTCTCTCTGGGATGCCTCTTTCAAAGAGAATGCTTGATCTGTCACCTCAGTAATTATGCTATCTTTAACAAACTCCCCTGTCGCCTCCAGAAAATCTGGCTCTCTCTGCAAGAGATGACCTGGGGCTGGGAGAGCCTCACCTTACCGTCTTAGGTGTGTGAAGACACATAACCCTCTTCCATAAGTAGATTTTTACTTCTACTCTCAAGATGACGGCTGGAAGGAGTGTTAAGCCTTCCTATTGAGCACACCGTGAAGTCCTCACCAAAGAGCTGGCATTAGGGGTGTGGAGGTAGCTGAGCAGTGTGAGGCAATTAGCAGAAGATGTGCTTTCTCACTCCAGGACCTCCGGACTTCCCTCAGATGCTCTCTGGAATCAGAAGCTCTCAAACATGCTACTCTCTTGTACCCAAAATATGCTCCCCTGGACTCTTCACCTAAGGACTCTAACCCATATTAATGGCCTCAGTCAGAATATCACCCCTCAGATTTTGTGCAAATAGTGAAGTGGCTAAGAGGATGGGCACTGGCATTCACTAGACTTGGATCTGTACCCACGGCTACCACCTACGAGCAATGGACTTTGACCAAGTTACTTCATCTCTCTGTGCTTTGGTGTCCCTTTTTAAAATTAAATAGGGAGATAACGTGATCATTAAATAGGTTATAACTCACACAGAACAGTCCTGACATATAACAAAAATTCCATCATTATCAGTTATTATATTAGGATTTTCCTTTTTTAAACTCTTAGCACTTAGAGTTATTTGTTCACTATCTGCCTTTGCCCCTAGACTTCAACATCCAAGAGGTTCAGAGAATGTGTCTGTCTTGTTTGCTGCTGAACTATGAGTGCTTATCATGGTACGTCAAAGACTGAATATAGTTTGAGTAATGAGTGAATCAATCAATGAATTAAAATTCTTCAGCACATGCTGCAGTGACACCAGACCCCTCTGAGAATATCCATCATATCTTTTTTTAAATCCCCAGGGCCTAGCACAATCTCAGGCTTCTAATAAATAAGTGCATACTTTTTGGATGAGCAAATGATGCTTTTCTGGAAAGGTAAAGAATAGTAGAAATAGGAAATGCAATTATCAAACATGTGCAAAAATGCCAGAAAATGTTTATTCTTGCAAACTCTTAACATCCCATTAAAATCGGCAAAAGATATCTGTGATAAAGGCACCTGCCATTTAGCAATGTATGAAAACACAGAAAAGAAGCAAAGTGTGGCTGCCAAGTGATATGCTCCAGACAGGTTAGGCCAGATAAGCAGTGAGGGAGAAAACAAAAACAAAGGCATCACCCCTTTGAATTTCTGAAGAAGTCTGATTTCTGCTCCTGACCTGTGTACTGATCTGCAGGAAGGCTCTGCTTCCCAGAATCTCTCAGGAACCCGATTAATACCAGATTAACGGAGGTTCTGCCATATTATGCAGTTGCCATCTCAACACAAGACTTCAGGGTTTATAGCAAGGGAAAGAGCATGGAGATCACATCCCAGCTCAGGGAAAGCAACAAAGAGCTTTGGACCATTTGGCCTCTGGTCCGCGTCAGTATCACTGAACGGAATCTGAATCTTTTATATGCTTGCTAGAAGCAAAAGTCTTTGGAAGTAGAGTGGGAGTGAAAATGCATTACCTTACTATCTGGTAGTATAATTTTTCTGAAGAAGGAAACTGTTTTTTTTTTTTTTGTTTTTTTGGTTTTTTTCAGGAAAATGCCTTAGTTTCTTGGGGCAGAAAGTGGGACTCTGAAATCATGAGTGTTAGCAAGGGCTCCAGCAACAAAGAAAAAACAAGTCATTCTGGTTGAGATAAAACAGAAGAGCATAAAGGGAGGGACACTTTTTTTCCCTAGGAAGAGAAATTTGGTTAAGAGAATGAAGGAACAGAGAAAAGAAGAGGGAGGGAAGAACCAGCAGTACTGCATGAAGCTGACATGCTATGTTAACCAAGTGGCAGGTGAAAGGAACCCCTGGTGATTTGGAGGCTAAACTACTTTTATGAGCAGAGCTGGCAGATATGCAACTTGAAGTGACGTGCCTGAGATAGCAGCCAGGCTCGAGCTTTCCATTCTTACACAAGTCTTCAGTCAAGTCAACCAACACAAACACAGTTTAATATGAGCCTATTGTGTGTGAGTGAATATGTGTATAGGAGGCTGAGTTTCCCATCTAGGCTGGCCATGTAGAAACTGAGACACCATGTACTAGGGGGTGAGATATCTCATAAAGTGAGGAATCCAGAAAATAATGCTGGAGGTAGCCATGAGAAATGTAAGCCCCTGGGAACCATTAAAAATACAGGATAAAACCTTGAA
Organism: Chlorocebus sabaeus; assembly: GCF_047675955.1. Lineage (NCBI taxonomy): Eukaryota > Metazoa > Chordata > Mammalia > Primates > Cercopithecidae > Chlorocebus > Chlorocebus sabaeus. The sequence continues at coordinate 16,454,861 of NC_132922.1, forward strand.
CTTCTGGTGACTAGGATGAAGGCCAAAACATCTCTTTTAGACAACAAGAGGTGGGAAGACCCCCCTCTGGCATCTGGGACACATATAAATTAGACACTCATAAAAACATTTATCTAGCTAGGTTGGAGAAATTCTCCTGACTGATACACTGAAATATGTTTTCCAAGTTGGTTCCGTTCTCCCCATGTCTTTCAGGGACACCAATGAGTTTTAGGTTTGATCTCTTAAGTAATCCCATCTTTCTTGGAGATCTCGTCATTCGTTTTCATTGTTTTTTCTCTATTCTTGTCTGACTGTCTTATTTCAGGAAGCCAGTCTTCAAGCTCTGAGATTCTTTCCTCTGCTTGGTCTATTCTGCTATTAATACTTGTAATTGCATTAGAAAACATTCAAAATCGGGAAATGCAGACAACTCTATTAAGATACTTCACAAGATCATCCCCAAGACACATCATCATCAGATTCACCAAAGTCAAAATGAAAGAAAAAATGTTAAAGGCAGCTAGAGAAAAAGGTCAAGTCACCTACAAAGGGAAACCCATTAGACTAAACAGCAGACTCTCAGCAGAAGCCCTGCAAGCCAGAAGAGATTGGGGGCAATATTCAACATGCTTAAAGAAAATAAATTCTAATCCAGAATTTCATATCCAGCCAAATTAAGCTTCATAAGCAAAGCAGAAATAAGACTCTTTTCATACAAGCACATGTGAGGAATTTGTTCCACCTACCTGCCTTACAAGAGCTCCTTAAGGAAGCATTAATATGGAAAGGAAAGACCATTACCAGTCACTACAAAAACACTGTGAAGTACACAGACCTGTAACACTACAAGGTAACCACATAAACAAGTCTGGAAAATAGCCAGCTAACATCATGATGGCAGGACCAAATCCACACATATCAATACTAACCTTGAATGTAAATGTAAATGTAAATGGCCTAAATTCCCCAATTAAAAGACACAGAAGGGCAAGCGGTATAAAGAACCAAGGTACATTGGCATGCTGTCTTCAAGAGACCCATCTCACAGGCAATGAGCCAACACACATAGGCTCCAAATGAAGGAATGGAAAAAATATACCAAGTAAATGGAAAACAAAAAAGCAAGGGTTATAATCCTAGTTTCAGACAAAACAGACTTTAAACCAACAAAGATCAAAAAAGACAAGGAAGGGCATTATATAACAGTAAAAGTTTCAATTCAACAAGAAGATCTAACTATTCCAAATATACACGTACCCATCACAGGAGCACCCAGATTCATAAATCAAGTTATCAGGGCCCTTCAAGGAAAGTCAGAGTCCCACACAATAATAGTGGAAGACTTTAGCATCTCACTGACAACATTAGATGGATAATTGAGACAGATAATTAACAAAGATATTCAGGACCTGAATTCAGCACTGGATCAAATGAACCTCACAGACAACTATAGAAATCTCCACCCCAAAACAATAGAATATACGTTCTGCTCATTGCCACATGGCGCATGCTCTAAAATTGATCACAAAATTGGAAGTAAAACACTCCTCAGCAAGTGCAAGAGAACTGAAATCATTACAATCTTAGACCAAATGCAATCAAATTAGAAATCAAGACTAAGAAATTCACTCAAAACCATATAATTGCACAGAAATTGAGTAATTTGCTCCTGAATGACTTCGGGGTAAATAATGAAATTAAGGCAGAAATCAAGAAGTTCTTTGAAAATAATGAGAACAAAGATACAACATACCAGAGTCTCTAAGACAAAGCTAAAGCAGTGTTAAGAGGGAAATTTATAACACTAAATGCCCACATCAAAAATTTAGAAAGATCTCAAGTTAACAACCTGACATCAGAACTGAAACAAGAGAACCAAGAGCAAACAAATTCCAAAGCTGGCAGAAGACAAGAAATAACCAAAATTAGAGCTGAACTGAAGGAGATTGAGATGTGAAAAACCATTCAAAGGATCAATAAAATCCTGGAGCTAGCTTTTTGAAACCATAAAACGGGCCACTAGTTAGACTAACAAATAAGGAAAAAGAGAAGATTCAAACAAACACGATCAGAAATGACAAGGTGGATATTACCATTGACCCCACAGAAATATAAACGACCATTAGATAATATTATGAACACCTCTATACACATAAACTAGAAAATCTAGAAGAAATACATACCTTCATGGAAACATACATACTCCCAAGAGTGAATCAGGAAGAAACTGAATCCCTTAACAGATCAATAGTGAGCACTGAAATTGAGTCAGTAAGAAATAGCCTACTAACCAAAAAAATCCCAGGACCAGACGGATTCACAGCTGAATTCTACCAGATGTATGAAGAAGAGCTGGTACCATTCCTCTTGAAACTACTCCAAAAAATTGAGGAGGAGAGACTTCTCCCTAACTCATTCTTTGAGGCTAGCATCATCCTGATACCAAAAGCTGGCAGAGACACAACAACAACAACAAAAACTTTGGGTCAATATCTTTGATAAACATTGATGCAAAAATCCTTAACAAGATACTAGCAAATCAAATCCAGCAGCACATCAAAAAGTTTATCCACCATGATCAAGTAGGCTGTATTCCTGGGATGCAAGGTTGGTTCAACACATACAAATCAATAATTGTGATTCATCACATAAACATAACTAAAGACAAAAACCACATGATTATATCAATAGACATAGGAAAAGCTTTTGATAAAACTCAGCACCCCTTCATGTTAGAGGTTCTCAAGAAACTAGATATTGACGGATCATACCTCAGAATAGTGAAAGTCATCTGTGACAAACTCACAGCCATATCATATGAAATAGGAAAAAACTGAAAGCATTCCCCTTGAAAACTGGCACAAGACAAGGATGCCCTCTCTCACCACAGTTATTCACCATAGTATTGGAAGTTTTGGCTAGGGCAATCAGACAAGAGAAAGAGATAAGTGCATCCAAATAGAAAGAAAGGAAGTCAAACTATACCTGTTTGCAGATGACATGATCTTAGGTCTAGCCTCAAACCTCAAGCTGATAAATTCAGCAAAGTCTTGGGATATAAAATCAGTGTGCAACAACCATAAACATTCCTATACACCAACAACAGTCATACCAAGAGCCAAATAAGGCATGCAATCATATTCACGATTGCCACAAAAAATAAAATACAATAAAATACCTAGGAATATAGCTAACCAGGGAGGTGAAAGATCTCTACAAGAACTACAAAACACTGCTCAAAGAAATCAGAGGTGACACAAACAAATGGAAAACATTTCATGCTCATGAATAAGAGGAATCAATATTGTAAAAATGCCCACACTGCCCAAAGCAATTTATAGAGTCAATACTATTCCTATTAAACTACCATTGATATTCTTCACAGAATACCATTGATATTCTTCACAGAATAGTTATTTAAAAATAACTATTTTAAAATTCATATGAAACCAAACAGAGCTCAAATAACCAAGGCAATCCTAAGAAAAACAAAAATAAAGCTGGAAGCATCACACTACCCAACTCCAGACTCTACTACAGGACTACCATAACCAAAACAGCATGCTACCAGTACAAAAACAGAGCCATAGACCAATGGAACAGTTAAGACTGTACACCTACAACTATCCAATATTCAACAAACCTGACAAAAACAAGCAATAGGGGAAGGATTCCCTATTCAATAAATGGTACTGGGATAACTGACTATTTGCAGAAGTTTGATACTGGACCCCTTCCTTACAACCATATTTAAAAATCAATTCAAGATGGATTAAAGACTTACATGTAGAACCCAAAACTATAAAAACCCTGGAAGACAACTTAGGCAATACCATTCTGGACATAAGAATGGGTGAATATTTCATGACAAATACATCAAAAGCAATTGCCACAAAAACAAAAATTGACAAACGGGATTTAATTAAACTAAAGAGTTTCTGCAAAGCAAAGGAAACTATCAATAGGGTAAGTAGACAACCTACAGAATGCAAGAAAATTTTTGGAAATTATGCATCTGACAAAGGTCTAATATCCAGCATCTTTAAGAAACAAACAAATTTACAAGAAAAACAACAACAACAACAAACAACCCATTAAATAGTGGGCAAAGGACATTAACAGACATTTTTCAAAAGAATACATATGTGCAGCCAACAATCATATGATAAAAAGCTCAATGTCACTGATCATTAGAGAAATGCAAATCAAAACCATAATGAAATACCATCTCGTATCAGTCAAAATCCAAAGAAGTAAAAAAATAACAGATGCTGGTGAGGTTGCAGAGAAAGAGGAATGCTTACACTGTTGGTGGGAGTGTAAATTAGTTGTCCCATAGTGGAAAATAGTGTGGCAAATCCTCAAAGACCTAAGAACAAAAATACCATTAGACCAAGCAATCCCATTACTGGGTGTATACCCAAAAGAATATAAATCATTCTATTATAAAGATACATGTACATTATGTTTATTGCAGCACTGTTCACAATAGCAAAGACATGGAATCAACCCAAATGTCCATCAGTGGTAGACTGGATAAAGAAAATGTGGTATATATACATATACATCATGGAATATTATGCAGCCATAAAAAAGAATGATTTCATGTCCTTTGCAGGAATATGGATGCATCTGGGGGCCATTATTCTTAGCAAACTAATGCAGGAACAGAAAACCAAATACTGCATGTACTTATAAGTGGGAGCTAAATGATAAGAACACATGAACACATAAAGGGAAACAACACACACTGGGGCTTATCAAAGGGTGGAGTGTGGGAGAAGGGAGAGGATCAGCAAAACTTACTAATGGGTACTAGGATTAATACCTGAGTGGGCCGGGCACGGTGGCTCAAGACTGTAATCCCAGCACTTTGGGAGGCCAAGACGGGCGGATCACGAGGTCAGGAGATCGAGACCATCCTGGCTAACACGGTGAAACCCCGTTTCTACTAAAAAAGTACCAAAAAAACTAGCCGGGCGAGGTGGCGGGCACCTGTAGTCCCAGCTACTCGGGAGGCTGAGGCAGGAGAATGGTGTAAACCCAGGAGGCGGAGCTTGCAGTGAGCTGAGATCCAGCCACTGCACTCCAGCCTGGGTGACAGAGCGAGACTTCGTCTCAAAAGAAAAAAAAAAAAAAAAAAAAAATGAGTGACGAAATAATCTGTACAACAAACCCCCATGACACAAGTTTACCTATGTAACAAATCTATACTTGTACCCCGAACTTAAAAAGTTAAAAAATTCTCTGCTCTAATGTCTTGCATTATAAAACTGCATAAAAATTAAAAGGTTCATGGGAAGAGTGAGCTTGGGGAAGACCATTCAAAACTGTAACTAGAGCACTCAAAAACACAGTAACAGTCTAAATACAAATACTAACAGAGTTAACTTTCCACAAGCGAATGTGTTTAGACCACAGTCAATCCTCAGTGGCTTTACACCTTGGTTCCTATGAATGCTTTGATTATCAATTTCATCAAAATTAAAATACAACCCAGGATGTAGTCTTCTTCCTAAATCCAGTAATTTAATACAAGGAAAATGCCCTCGCAGATCCTCTAGAAGCTGAACATTGGGAAAGCACCACTGTTTTTAAAGCCTTCAAGCTAGCCATTACATGTGCACTTTGTCTTCTGTTTTAGGATCTTCTTTAATTATGGGAAAACATGCTCTGATGACATCAAAGCAACCATGTGCTGGAGAAAATTGTGAAAGAACTAATATGACTTCCACATTACACAGACGTTACACCCATCATACATGAGGTGATTCACGTCAATGAAACATGTTGTGGTGGAAGAAATTACACTGACTACTTCCCTCCTTCTCTCCATCCCATCTTTGGCTTGGAGGAAGATGGATACTTCAGAGCATCTAGAAACTCATCGATTTACCTATCTGGAGCCCTGCTTACTCCAGGGGGTATCCTTGGCAACTGAGGTGCAGTGATCTTAGGCAGAAATCCAAAGAAGCCATGAAAGTTGTGGAAAGGACTCTTGTTAGAGCCTCTAGCTCTTAAATACTCTTTTACTCTTTAAACAGTGAGTTTTGTCTTAGACATTTAATTATATTTTCAGAAACTTTTCATTGTCATATATTCATATTGATAGTCTTTCACTTATTCATTTTTTCATTAAATATATATTAAGTGCCTGCTCTGTTGAGGATACAGGACATGAATACATATTAATAATTTTTTCTAGGCTCTCTCCCTAAATTTTGAAAACATTTAAATTAAATGCTTATCTCTCTCTATCTTCCTGGTCTAAATCAAGGTTTGGAATAGAACAAGTCCCCATAAATCCTGTTGAATGAATAAAACTATACCTTACTTACTCAGCAGTTAAAAGTAATGCTGTGGATCCAGAAAGAGCCAAGTTAGAACCTCTACTCTTCGACACAGCTATAACCTCAGATGTTTTAGTTCACTAGCCCTAGTTTCTTTATATGTGAAATGGGAGCAATAATAACTATTGTAACCATCAAATGAAATAATGTGTTAAACATCAGCTCCATGAGTGGAACAATTCATGTGCTTAATAAATGTTATAGTTATTTTCATTTATTATTTTTTAAGACGGAGTCTCACTTGGTCGCCCAGTGGCATGATTCCAGTTCACTGAAACCTCTGCTTCCTGGGTTCAAGTGATTCTCCTGCCTGAGCCTCCCGAGTAGCTGGGGCTACAAAAAAGGCCACCACCACACCCGGCTCATTTTTGTATTTTTAGTAGAGGTGGGGTTTCACCATGTTGGTCAGGCTGGTCTCGAACTCCTGACCTCAGGTGATCTACCTGCCTCGGCCTCCCAAAGTGCTGGCATTACAGACGTGAGCCACCATGCCCGGCCTGTTATTATTATAATTAGTATGTTAGCAAGTCATACATCTTGATTTCAACTTATATATACATAGATTTAAATGACTCTAGACGTGATCTCAGTAAGCTTTTTCCAGATGAGGAACACTGACTGAACGATACAGGTTGCTTTGCTCAAGGTGGATTTAATAAAGTCAGTTTAATAAGTGACAGCACCATGACTAAATGAGTGATATAAACCCTAGTCTTTCTGTTGCTGTCCGTCCTTTTCTGATTCTGTTATTACCTCTCACTTACATCCAGTGTTTGTAGAAAAGAAACAGGAGCTACACTTACTCTGCTCTCTCACATGTGTTACCTGGGAGCCTTGCAGTACCTCCTGAAAAAGATACGCCAAATATTAACTCCCTGTAGCAAGGGTTTTTTTAATTGCAAGTAATGGAAAGCTCAACATAAACTAGATTAAACACTAGAGGAGATTGTTAACTCATGCGATAAGAAAGACTGAAATAACGCAGGCTTCAGTGTGGGCTAATCCAGTAACCCGGTATTAAGAGTGTTGTTTGTTTATGTCTCAGCTCTACTCCTCAGTGTTAGCTGTACCCCAGGGCTGGTCCTCATCATGGCCACAGAATCATGATGTGCAGCAATCTTAAGTCCAATGGAAAGCGAGTCCCATCTCACAATAATCAAACATCGTGAACTTTGTGATGACTGAGTCACCTCCAAACCAAGGTAGCCAAGGAACTGCCATGTGCCAACTGGCTTACAGCTATGATTATTCTTAATCAATCACTGTGAAAAGCAAAATGGAATTAACATGATTGGCCTGGACCAATCAGGACCTACTCTATCCCTGCGCATGGAGAAAATGCCATTCAACGCAGATGGCTGTTGCACAGTGGGAAAGAGGTAGAAGGAAGAGCTGATGGACTACACCCCAGTTTACTAATGAGAAAAAAGAGACTCAGAAGACTAAAAGGAAGCTGGGCATGTCAGAGCTGAATTTAGAATATGGGTTTGCCTAATGCTCATGTCAGTGTGTTTTTTCTGCTATCTGCTCACTTCTGTGAGATGTGAGTCAATTTATTATTGATTCAATCTTTGCTCTCCAGAGGGATGGGGAGTGGGTGCCAGAGCAGAGCAGGGATGCTTTGATAAAACGCATGCTTTACTCATTGCCTCACTACTTGCTTTGTACCTCCTCTATGTTATCATCTGCAAAGAATTAGAATGATTTTTGGGGGGACTCCAGAGGTCAGAGGGCTCCTAGGTCACTAGGCAGATCACATAGGAGCAGATCAACTAGAAGGAAGGTCAACGCTGTCTAGCTGTTACCTCTCCATTTGCCCTGCCCTAAAGCCCATCCCACCATGACAGCCAAGAGATACTAATCCCACTGAATTGTTGAATGGCTCCAATTCGCTTAACATTTACTTCTCTTTCCACCCAGGTGGAAAGAATGACAGCACTACTAGGACCCCAGGCTTTTGAAAGTTTGTCCCAAAGAGCAAATGGACCACATGACTAGCAGGAGAGTGAGCACCAATTTGGAGATAACTTTTCCTTTTAAACTCGAGAAGGTGCTATAGGAGGCAGGTCCATTTTGAATAAAAAGAGCTGTGTTCATACCCTGACTGTTATATAAGACTTCCTTGTCCTAAATTCTTCTCCACTGGCATGCTCATTAAGCCTATAGCCAAACTTCCTTTTTAAAAAACCTTTGATTCCACACCACCCTCAAGTGATTTTACTATTCTCTCCTCCTCACTCAAATTCTCAAAAATGCTGCTTACATTTTTTTATTTCCTCAACTACCTTAATCCTTGATTATCATAATTCATATATCATACATCACCTATTTAAACTAGGCAATTCAATGGCTTTTAATATGCACATAGTTTCAGGACATTTCCTCACCCCAGAAAGAATCTCATACCCCTTAGCCGTCATTGTCAATCCCTTCATTAACTTTTCTTAAAACTCTTTTTATTGAGAAATATGTCACAGGTACAAAGAAGTGATTTAACATACATGTAAAGTTTAAAGAATAAAAATAAATGAAAATAAGTACCTGTTGAATAAAGAACTGAAGAATAAAAGACAACTGAGAAAAAAAAAAACTATAATGAAAATAAAGCTTCATGTACTCACTCCCCAGACTGAAAAGTTGAATATGGCTAATGCTTTTCTCCTAAAGGAACCGAACATCCTGAATTTTAAAAAATCAATTTGTTTGCTTTTCTTGATAATTTTACAAGACATGCATGGGTTCTTCAACTATGTAACAGTTTTGCCTGTTTTGGAAAGTTGAATAAATGACATCAATCTGAGCATATTCTTCAGCAACTTTTTCTTCCCCCTCAACACAATGGTTGTTAGATCTCTCCATGTTGGTTCTTGTAGCTGTAGTTATTTTCACTGCTTCTTTATTTATGTTGTATGAGTGAAGCACAATTTATTTATCCATTTTATAGTAGGCAGGCATTTGAGCTATTATGTTTGCAATTTTAAAAAACAATGCTGAAATGAGCATTGTCTACATGCCTCTTAGTAGTCATAAATACGCACTTAGGTAGAGCATCATCCTAGCTGTAGTGCTGAGGAGCGGAGCGCACACATGTTCAACTCTACTAAGTAGTGCCCAGTTGTTTTTCAAAGCAGTTCTAATTTTCTCTCCCTCTGTAACTGTAATAAGAATTCCCATTATTTTCTGGTTTTTGTTTTTATTTGACTTTAAGTTCTGTGATACATGTGCTGAATGTGCAGTTTTTTTAGTAGGTATACATGTGCCATGGTGGTTTGCTACACCAACCGACTTGTCACCTAGGTTTTAAGTCCCGCATGCATTATGTATTTGTCCTAATGCTCTCCCTCCCCTTTCCCCCTACTGATAGGCCCGTGTATGATGTTCCCCTCTCTGTGTCCATGTGTTCTCAATGTTCAACTCCCACTTATGAGACCATGTGGTGTTTGATTTTCTGTTCCTTAGTTTGCTGAGGATGATGGTTTCCAGCTTCTTCCATGTCCCTGCAAAGGACATGAACTCATTCTTTGTTATGGCTGTATAGTATTCCATGGTGTATATGTGCCCCATTTTATCGTGTCTATCATTGATGGGCATTTGGGTTGGTTCCAAGTCTTCGCTATTGTAAATAGTGCTGTAATAAACATACATGTGCATGTGTCTTTATAGAATTATTTATAATCTTTGGGTAGTAATTGGATTGCTGGGTCAAATGGTATTTCTGGTTCTAGGTCCTTGAGGAACACCAACACTGTCTTCCACAATGGTTGAACTAATTTACATTCCCATCAACAGCATAAAAGCATTCCTATTTCTCCACATCCTCACCAGCATCTTTTCACATCTTTGTTATTGTAAATTTTTTCCATTTAAAATATTTATTTTGCCTTTTGCTGCTTATTAATGTTAAGAACTTTTTGTTATGGGTTTATTGGTCAGTCATATTCTCTGTTCTGCTAAGAGCCTGATTTTGTCTTTTGCCCCCTTTCTATATTGTGGTTTGCCTTTTTGTATTGTTTCACAGGCATTCACTATACACTTTAGATGTATCGTTTTTTCCATACAGATCACCAGTTCCTAAAATCTACTGGACAATAGGCCATCGTTTCCTTCACTCTGAAACATCAGCTCCATTATATCATGATTCCAGGTAGGTGAGGGTTTGTTCATTAGCACTTTATTATGTTCTCTTGAAGTATTTGTCTCTTTTGCATCAATAACACAGATTACTAATTACTACAGTTTTATAATGAGCCTTGATATTTGGCAGGATGAGTTCCTCTGCCTGATCCTCTGGTCTTTGGGGCTATCTTTACCATTAGTTGGCCCTTGATTCTCCCTCATAATTATTAGAATCAGTTTATCAAATTCTACAAAAAAAATCTTGAGATACTACTGGGATTTTGGTGAGTTTAGAGACAAATTTGGAAAAAACTGACACATTTATGGCATTGAGTTTTCCTGCCCTTTGGCAGAGTATCTCTTTCCTAGTATATGACTACTCTTTAATGCCTTAATAGAATGTTTTATACTTTTCAGCATAAAATTATTGGACAATTTCTCTTAGGTGTATTTTAATTACTTTAATGCTGTGTGAATGTTACTTGTTACACATTTTTTGCTAGATTGTTGCTAATGTTTAGGCATGAAATTGGCTCATATATTGACCTTTTATCTGGTAAATTTGCTAAACACTCTTATGCCTTATAATAATTTTATGTAGAATTTTTGACAATTTTTATGTAGAAAAATCTAATCTTTAAATAATGGCACTTTGATTCTTGATTTCCATGCATTTATCTTTTATTTATCTTATTTTATTTTGCTGACCACAAGTTTCCAATAAAATGTTAAAAGTAACTGGTGATAGCTCTCATTCTGGTCTTTTTCTGATTGTAAATGGAATTCATTAAATATTTTATGATCGAGTATGATGTTTGCTGTGGCACTTCTGTGCATAGATGGAATATATTTTCAATTTCAAGTCTGATTAAAGTTTTAATTTTATCATGAATGTGTGAAATTTTGAAAAATTCATTTTTGCATCTATTGAGGTGATCATTTATAAATAATTTTCCTTTGGCTTGAAATGTAGTGGCTATAATATTTCTAATTTTGAACCAACCAGGCATCCTTGGAAGAAACTCAACTTGATCATGTTATATTATTTCATTGTTTGCTAGATTTGGACTGTGCATGTGTGTGTCTGTGTGTGTGTGTGTGTGTTTGCGCGCAGGAGTAAGCCTGCTCTGAAATCTTCTGTTATAATAAAATCATGATATAGTTTGGGTGTCCAGGTTATGAAAGGCTTAAAAATGAGTTGGGAAAACTTTAATAGTTTTATTTTACTTTTAAAATAAATTTTAAATTTACATACAGTAATATTTATTCTTTTGATGCACATTTTGCATTATTTTTCCATTTCAGCCATATGAAGAGTTGCTTAACAGAATCTCAGCTAATGACTAATGATGTTGAGTATCTTTCCATATGCCATCTCTATATCTTCTTTGGCGATGTGTCTGTTTCAATCTTTTGTTCATTTTTTTTTTCAAATTGGGTTGGATTTTCTAGTTGAGTTTTAAAAGTTCTTTCTCTATATATTCTTCATACAAATCCTTTATCAGACATTTGATTTACAAATAGTTTCTTATCATTGCAGGTACTGGTCATTCTTTAAAGTTTTACTTCCTTCCCCAAGTGGCCTTAATTACCCTTCTGATTCTTCAGCTAGTTGATTAAGGTGGGGGGGGGGGGGTTCAGAGTTTTTAGTTGTAATTACTGGAGTAGATGGGGTATAGGAAACTAATACCATCTTAGCGTGCACCAAAAGTCAGCCATTTCTTATTCTTTAAAAGTTTGAATACTCAATCTCTTTATATTTTGTAAAATTCACAGGCAAGACCATACGAGCAACCGTGGGTAGATTTTAAGAATTAATTTTTTTAAATGGCCATAAAACTACAGTTGACCCTAAAATAGCACAAGGGTTAAGGGAACTGACCCTCACACAGTTGATTATCCACACATAACTTTAAAATCCCCAATAACTTAACAACTAATAGTCTACTGTTCACTAGAAGCCTTGCCAATAAAATAAACAGCCAACACATATTTTGTATGTTATATGTATTTTATACTGCATTCTTACAATAAAGTAAGCTAAAGAAAATATAATTAAAAATCGTAAAGAAAATACATTTCTTATACATTAATTGGAAGTAGATCATCATAAAGGTCTTCATCCTCACTGCCTTCACACCAAGTAGACTGAGGAGAAGAAGGAAGAGAAAGAATTAGTCTTCCTGTCTCAGGAGTGACAGAGATGGAAAAAATATCACATATAAGTGAATATATCTAACTCAATCCCACGTTGTTTCAGGGTCAACTATTCAGCTTTTCTCTCTCTCCTTCAGTTGGTTTGGTAATATACAGTTTTCTGGGAATGTGTGACCACTTAGGTTTTAAAGTTTATTAGTAGAAAGTTATAATATTCTTTTAATTATTGTTTTATATTTAGTTATGGCTTTTTCTTACAATATTATTTATTTTTGCCTCCCTTTCTTGTGGGGAAAGAGGTAGGACAACCTTGCCAGAGGTTGACAATTATGTTTTGTTTACAGAAAACAATTCTATCTTTATTGTACATTTGCATTCTATTTCATGTCTTTCTGCACTATTATTAATTTTCTTCTTTCTACTTTCTTTGGGTTTTGCACTTACCCTATTTGTAACTACTTTAGTTGGATACTTACTTCCTTTATTTGCATCCAGCCTGGACTGTAAGCAGTAAAAGTTAAGTTTTCTCTCTATTCTATTATGCTATGTTAGTTTTATCCCACAAATACAGGTTTGTTGTTAGAAATTTTCAGAATAGACTCCTATATTTCTAACAGCTTGTGGAAAACTACTACCCTTGGGGAAAATTAGCCCTTTTTCTTGAGGCATCTCTAGGTCCCCATCCATTGTACAAGCCCTGCGTGACCACCACATGCCCTATTGGCTTCTCTTTCCCCCAGGAGAGTCTATCTGTGTGTACCATACCTGACTCTCTGCCTGCCTCCAGAATGGCAGACTCTCGGGGAATAAATGTCTGGCAACTGTCAGCTCACCTAGAAAATGCTCTTCTATCTCTGGACTTTTAATTCATCTGCTCCTTTTTGCTTTCACAGGTTTCACAGGTCTTTAAAAATGTGATTTTTCAATTCATCAAAATTTTTTTCTAGTCGATACAATGGGACTGTTAGCCTGCTATGATCTCCTACATACTACTTAGAAGTAAAAGTCCTCTTTGGAAGCTTTTAAACTATTTCCTAACTGCTCATGACTCATAAATTTATATCTCGAGTTCTGAGCTCTCCCATGAGGTTTGAATTGATATATTCAACTGCCCTGAGATTCATCCACCTGAATGTCCTAGTTACAGTTCTAACTCAGAATATCCAAAATTGAACCCTCCATATCCTTCCTCCCATACCAGCTCAGTCCTCTTGTATTTCTGCCTAAGTTGGTGGCATCACCATCTCTCCAGTCATCCAGCCTGCAGCATTCTCCATACGACATAGTTCTAATGTTAATTGTTCTTTGCTTACATTATATCTGTAACCACCATGCTTGTTTAATGGATAAAAACTGGCTTCAGATGAACCCACCAGAATTCTTCCCTGAGAGAACTTTATTCCTAAATCAGGAATAAGAGAGTCTTTTCCATCCAGAAAGATATGTGCCTGCAGTTATTCGAGACCATGGTTCCAGTCTCATGGATAAAGCAGAGCTGGAAGGGTGACACTAACGTAGAGTAGCAGATATGAGAGTGTAAGAATGAGACAAGGCAAGAGAGAGAAGATCCTATTAACATTTATGGCCATTGCTCTAGTCATCCATGTTCTCCCCTAGGCTCAGAAATTTTTGTAACCTTGGCTAGTACAAGTCACGTGTCTATTGTATAACACCAATAGATCTCTGAACTAAGAAGTGAATGAGCAAATATCTGGTTTAGAGCAGGGCATAAAGCTATTAAAGAATAGAAAGAATAATATCTCTAAGAAGCTCATTATTAAGTGAAGGCAGAAAAATATGACACACACTAAAAATGATTATCATGTAAATGTTACTCCCTGGTAAGTACTGCGTGTGTTAGAGAGGGGAGACAGGTGCACTTCTGGATGGGGTCATCTACGAAGGCTTCACAGAGGACAGAAAGAAACATCATCACAAGAGGCAGGAGTGCAAGTAGACAATAACGATAGCCAATGTTAGTTGAGTATTCATTATGTACCTGCCACTGTTCTTAGTGCCTTCGGTGTATGAACCATTTAAATCCTTAAAATAACCTTATGAGGTAAGTACTAATATTCTCTCCATTATACAGATAAGAAACTGAGGTGCAAAGAGATTAAGTAGTGGCCAAGATGCTACAGGAAATAGGCACCAGGGCCTAGAGAAAAGCACAGACAGGCTGGCTTTTCTCCTAGCCCCCAATGGCCAATCGCACTGCAGCTGAAGAACTTCATGCAAAGGTGTGATCATGGTGCAACTTCACGGTAACAAACATTTCCATTTGTTGGGAGTCAGGGTTCCTGAGGAAAAGAAGTCAAAGGTAAATTGAAAAACCAGCTTGTAGGGGTCATATCCTAAACACTCTTCAATGACACGTGAGTCTGAGCCGATTCTCCTTTTCCTGGGATCAGTTTAAGTAAATCATGATCGAGCCACAATGCAGACATCAGTCTTCAGAGTCACTGTGCACAGCTGTTGAAGTTGTGTACTGCACATGGACACCTGGCTTCAGGGACCCGTGGGACCAAAATCAAGCCCATGCACCTTTGCAAACTGGAGGTCTTGCACAGGTGGTATCCACCTGGAGGCTGAGCCTTTTTATGATTTGTGTAAAATACTGTCTTAATTAGCAGCAGCCTATCCCTCTCTCTGCAAGGTTGTTTGCTGTTAAGAAACTAGAAGGCCTTTTGCAGAGACTTTATTGAGGTCATCCCCAGTGCCAGGCCAAAACTGGATGTTTAAATGCTTCTACTGTTCTCATTCTTACACTATTTAGTGCAGCAGTTAGAATATCCCCATTACATCATTACTGCTCATCAGAGAAATGCAAATCAAAACCACAATGAGATACCATCTCACACCAGTTAGAATGGCGATCATTTAAAAAGTCAGGAAACAAAAGGTGCTGGAGAGGATGTGGAGAAATAGGAACACTTTTACACTGTTGGTGGGACTGTAAACTAGTTCAACCATTGTGGAAGGCAGTGTGGCGATTCCTCAAGGATCTAGAACTAGAAATATGATTTGACCCAGCCATCCTATTACTGGGGATATACCCAAAGGATTATAAATCATGCTGCTATAAAGACACATGCACACGTATGTTTACTGTGGCACTATTCACAATAGCAAAGACTTGGAACCAACCCAAATGTCCATCAATGATAGAATGGATTAAGAAAATGTGGTACATATACACCATGGAATACTATGCAGCCATAAAAAATAATGAGTTCATGTCCTTTGTAGGGACATGGATGAAGCTGGAAGCCATCATTCTCAGCAAACTATCGCAAGAACAGAAAATCAAACACTGCATGTTCTCACTCATAGATGGGAATTGAACAATGAGAACGCTGACACAGAAAGGGGAACATTACACACGGGGGCCTGCCGTGGGGTGGGGGGAGGGGGAAGGGATAGCATTAGGAGATATACCTGATGTAAATGATGAGTTAATGGGTGCAGCACACCAACATGGCACATGTATACATACGTAACAAAACTGCACGTTGTGTACATGTACCCTAGAACTTAAAGTATAATAATAATAATAATAATAATAATAAAGAATTAAGGCAAGAATGTTGCTCATTCAAGGTGGCAGGACCAACGTTCAAATCCAGCTCTGACTCCAAACAGCAGGAATGTCTCAGTTCTCCCTTCTCAACCTCTTCAATACCCAAAATGACGCAAAATTTCCAGCTTTCAGCATCACGTTATTAACCACAGCAGCGATTCCTCATAAACCACACCCAGGACCAAAGACCCGACTAGGCTACAACCTCCCAGCAGCCAAAGAGGGGGTGAGAAAGTCGGCTTCCGGGTTGGCAAAAACAATGCAGACCGAGCTGACTGCCGTTTGCTTTGAATCCCACCAGGAGATAAAGCACAGAAGACAGATGAGCAGTGTTCCTGGCAGCAGACGAAGAGTGAAAATGAAATCTATTCTAAGCTGCCAACTCGCACCTCTCCCTCAGTTTAACAAGTGTATTATTGTCGAATTTGCAGCTACGGACATGCCAGTTATGGTTCAATACCCTTTCCATTTGAGCCCCATTTCAGTCAGGCAGAATTCGCAGGGAAGGATTTTAAAAGAAAACAGAGAGAAAGAATGAATGAATGAATGAAAGAAAAGACAAAGACACTCTTTAGCCATTGTTTTCCAAAGTGAATCTTAAGTTGCCGTAACTCAGAGCAGTCTTCGCGGACCTGTCTTCGGTCACAGAGCTCCCCAGAGGTTGTTCTTAGGCCGGTGAAGGGGACATGTCACCCCATTCACTCCCTTGACTTTAACTGGTATATTTTTCAAATAGATTTTTTTTCCTGCAATTGTTTAAAATTTCAAACATGAAACGTCAAACAGGATATAGGGTCATTACTGAGGAAAGGAAAATAGAAACTGATTTTGGAATAAGAAACTTGCTCACTAATGAGATGCTACTTTGAGACCTGCAGAATGGAGTCAGCAAAGCACGAGATTTATTATAAGGAATGGGAAAAGGAAGGGCCCCCTATCGCTCCTCCATATGCTAAGACATTTATATATGTTAACTCATTTAAATATCACAGCCATTGGATTGGATAACTATCACTTTTATCATTTCTACTTTACAGGGGGGAAACTGAGTCACTGACAAGTTAAATTACCCAAAGTAAAAAATATATATATTTATATATGGGATGATATATAAATATATTTATATATGACATTATATATTTTTATATATTTTATAAATTATAAATTATAAAATATAAATTTATATATGACATTATATATAAATATAAATTTATATATGACATTATATATAAATATAAATTTATATATGACATTATATATATAAATTTATATATGACATATATAAATATAAATTTACACATGACATTATATATTTATATATGACATATATAAAAACAAATATATGACATATATTTATGACATTATATATAAATATATATTTATATGATATATATGACATAATATATAAATATATATTTATATACATTATATATATTTTATGACATATATGGCATTATATATAAATATATGACATTATAAATATGACTATATGACTATATATAAATATAATGTCTATATGTCTATATATTTATATATGACATTTATATATATTTTTATATATAACATTTTATATATATATATATATATATATATATATATATATATATATATATATGTCTCTGGTTGAACTCAAGCAGTTTGGAACAAGAGTATGTGCTCTTAACCACAATACTCTACAGCCCCTTGGTGCTGACTCCACTTCGAGGTGACTAGTTGGAAAGGATATTCATGAAGACAATGACTGCACTGAATGGAGACACAGCCTAATGAAGCCGCAGGCAATGTGTTACGGGCATACACAGGAAACAACTGGATGAGGTGGGAAATTAGGGACCACTTCACAGAACAGGTAGATTTGGGAAAGACCTTGAGAAATAGGTAGGATTTTGAAAGGTTAAAAATAAAAAGAACCACCTTGTAGATGGTTCCTCTCTCTTGCAGTCAGGTGTGCAGCTTCCTGTTGTACCCCCAGCTTGGCGGTTCACTGCGATTTCAACTCAAAAAACTGAACTCATCATAACTTTCCTTTATCTGAAAACCTGCATCTCCATACTCTGCCTCCGATGGTGGCTCCTCCCATTCACCCAACCACTCAACTTGGAAGTTAACCACTCAACTTAGAAGTTAACCTTGATAACTTCTATTCACCCCCTTAATATCTAATTCTAACATCTATTCACCCCCTCAATATCTAATCAATCTAATAACTTCTTTCACCTCCTCAATATCTAATCAATCCTTCCCCTCGCAACCTTGTCATAAAAAGAAATGCAATTTAAGTAGAAGGCCTGGCTTAAGGGACACACAGGAAAGTCTCTATGGATGCCTTCATGGGAAATATTCCAAAGTCCATCTGTAGAGTGCCTGTAGGAACAATCCAAGAACTTGATTTCTTAGACTTGTCAATCACTAGCTGCTGCAAGATGAACTCACCTTCCTAGGCCTCATATTCCTCCTCTGGAAAATGACAGACAGAAGAAACAAGAAAGATTAGAAATGAATGGACTAAATTATTTCTAAGTCCTTTTTTAGTTCAAAATTCTTTCTTCGCTTTCCATCCTGTCATTTCCAGGCTTAAGAACCTGCAATAGATCACTTTTTGTGGCTGCATCAAGTTGTAATTAGCCCTCTTCCCATCCTTCGTCATTTTTGAAGCCAGACAGTTTTGATGTACTTGGGAATTCTGTTCCTCAGAGGGTAGGAGTCCCCAGGAAATTGCCTCACTGTCGTCTTTTGGGTCTCCATTCTAGTTATCACGTTTAGCCCATCAGTTCCTTTATCCTAGACTAAAGGACAGGCCTAAATGACCTGGACAAAGCTGCCTTTTCTATGAATCATGCTCTGGTTCCTACCTGTGTCCCTTGGGAGTGACAGCTTCTCCCAAGCAGAGACATCCATGGACTTATCAGCCAAACCCATTAGAAAGAAAACAGAAAAATCCAGATGAGAGAGAGAAGTCCAAGACAGAACAAGGCAACAAGCCCCATAAAACTCCTAAATTTGCAAGAAGAAATCCCCCAAAGAAAAAGCATCCAGGTGCAATAAGAAGATAATTTTTTTCCCTACCAAAATTATGCAAAAACACATACAACCCATGCAAACACACACATGCACATACGCCAACACACATGCACACACAACCCAAGGTCACAGCTCAAGATTGTGTCTTTAAGAGAGAACCCCCCTTCAGAATCAAATGAGGCAGGGGAAACCTTGAATTCCTCTTAGAAGACAAATGTGTCCCTCTCACACAGTCTGCCAGATAAACAGTAGGTGCACAATCAATATCTGTCAAATGAAGAATGAATACATTAACATTGTAATGTTCTTCTCAACAATATTTTTAATAACAAAATCCAATTCAAGTCACAATAAATATTTGACCAAATACAGAATTTTTCTCAGTAACCACTTAGCCTTTGAGTATCTGTTTTTGTGTTTTAGAAATTTGTCTAATTAAAACAAACTCACATTACTATATTTATTTTAATGATAAGGAAACTGAGGTTCAGAGAGTCTAGGTACTGTTTTCTGAGTAACAGAGCTGTGAGTGAAGCCAGGATTGAAACCACTTCTAAGCTGGTACCTGTCCACCTCCCTGTGCACTGATAGGGTGAAATATGAGCAAACTTCAAGATAAATAGATTCAAGTTTTAATTTCTGCCTGCCCTCGAACTTGTTGAAAAAGGTAGAACTTTACTTTCCTCTTTGCCTGGTCAATATATGTCTCTTAGAAGCTGTGTCAAGAAGGATATCATGTTTCTTTAAAGAGTATTCCTTTTCCGTTTCTAGAAGTGATGACTTTACTGCAAGGCTAATACTGCATTACTATGGATTTTTTAACTTAATTAAAATGAATGAGTCTTTCAGCTGTACTCCACCCTCCTAAGGACTTTTCTTCAGATGCTGGAAGTACCATCAGGTATATTTGGTTATTGTCTTTCGATTCAGAAAGAAAACTAGGGACAAAACAGCTTTTATTTCCAGGCGTGCAGAGTTGGAAGGTAGAGAGACTAGAAAAGGATACTTTCCTTTTTTTCCTTTCCTATTACTGTCACTCAGTCTATTCCCTTTGTGGTTTAACTGTGAGTTTTCTAGCCCTGTTGGTTCTTATGGAGCCCACCAGCCTTTCTAAGAAACCTTTGACAAAAACACAAAGCCTTTAAGTCAGACTCTTAGAGATGTCAACATTAGCCGGCTTATCTAGACATTAGCTAAACTGAATGTCAAATGAGGCTAAATCTTGAAGAGAAAAAAAAGCATAAGAGGGTATGTTTAGTCACTGAGAAGGCTTTGCTCTTCCGAATGACAGATCCATACACTTAACAGTTTTAAGAGCTTTTGTTATTTAGAGATAATTTCTATAATGACGTTCAAATTTCTATCAATTGTCAAGAAAAAATTAGCAAAATTACTGCTTAGATTGTGGCAGTGTTAGGAAGTAATTCTGATGTAGGTACATATTCACACGCAGTTGTCCGTATGCAAATACACACACACACACACACACACACACACACACAAAACCTCCCCTCTCCACCCTGTTCACTTCGGAATTGCTAGAGAAGTTTTATACCTATAACCTAGTGTTTCCTCAAGTATGAATTGGTATCTCCTAGTGCGATTCCCTGTGTCTTGTTGATGCCCACGTCACTCTTCCTCTGGATGCAGGGGTAGTACATGCTCTGATAGTAACTTTGAGAAGAGAAACTGGGTGTGCATGGTTCAGCCTCTTCCACTTCTGCTATCTCTTTGGGAGTAGCCTGCTCTCAACCCTATGCTAAGTTTATCTTTAAAGCCCCCCGTTCTGTTGGGGAGCCCATTCCCACCCCTGCCTGTGTGTAGGTGGATAACTGTCTCATTCTGACATTCAGTATCAGGAAGCCCATGGTTGCAACTCATACAGTCCACATTTCCTGATCTAGCTTTAACAGCCATAGTAGCTCGCTCTCCATTCACTGGATTCCTTCTTCTCTCTCAGCTGGTTCAGAACATAGGCATGGCAGAGAAGGGAACTGTGTATCTACCCCAACAACACTCAACAATGACAACTCCTTCCATCTTCTAACCTCTGGGCAGACACTGACTAAAGGAAGAAAGCACACAGAGGATCTCTTGATGGAACACAGAAGACATTCCTAGATGTCTGCTATCAAATACATCTTCCTTTTAATCTTAGGAGTGGAAAGGGAACCTGACTTCCTTTCTGGACTTAACCATGAAACCAGCACCATCACATCACGCCTAAACGGAAACTAAGACCCTTCCACACACCCCTTGTCACCACAACCATCCTCTACGGACCCATTTTTACAGATTAGACACCCCCTTGGACTTCACTTCCCTCACTCATGCAGTGGGGATAATAGGTAACAGAATTATCCACCTCATAAGGTTACCAGGAGGATTAAATGAAACAACAGATGGAAAGGTAGCTGACACTGGCACAGTCTCAGTAAAATGTACCTAGAATTGTTATTTGTGTTTTTGCTTTTATTTCATGTTGCCTTTTTGTTGTTGTAATAAGGATGACAATGAGGTCCAATGAGGTTATGATCCTTACAGAAACACTCATTTCACAGTTTGGCATCTGTTTGCTTTGACGACTTGCCCATCTTTCATCTGGTTGTTAGTGTAATGCCGAATTAGCGTCAGCGGACAGGTCTCTTTTATATGTGCGTGTTGTTAGAATCCTGATCATATTTTCAAAGTGATCATTTAATCAAGAGAGACAGGACCTCTGTGTGCCAAGAGTTCTCGCTCAGTTCTGCATTGATTGGTAAAGGTGTTAATGGCACCAGCCTATAATTAATTATATAGCCCTCAAAGGTCAGCATTTCCATTATCTCCAGCTCCATCACTAATGTGTCTAAAGTGAGGAAAGAAAGGCACAAGGGAAGGGCCTAATGTGCCCTTCAAGGCAGTTACACTCCTTGGAGGCCAGTGGGAGCCTGTGTGTGGTAAGAGCAAATCAGGACAGCAGACGGCAGGTGATTTTAAGAGAATGAGAGTTCAGAATGGAAGGCTGTTGCCCGTGAAGTCAGAAATTCTGGTTCAAGTCACCTACCTGCCACTAACTTACTGGATGAACCCTGAAAACAGAAGAGAACCAGCATTTTTCTGCCAGATCCCTAAGTGCACGATTTCATTTCACCCTTTCAGCATCACCATGAGGGAGATGTTACTCCCCTCCAATTCACAAGCAGTGAAGATTAATCTCAGGCTAGTGAAGTAACTTACTCAAGGGCACACAGCTGGTGTGTTGCAAATATAGGATTTAAACCCTGGAAACTGACTTATTTCACTGCCTCCTGCTGTTTCTAAAATGTTATCCTAATCTCCAAGATAAGGGGCTGCCTCCACATTACAATCTGCTCATATCCTACTTATCAACCAAGGAGAAGTTCAATGCTACCTTCTCCATGCTGCTGCCTCTGTTCCTCCCAGCTAGAGGTGACATCTCTTTACCCTTTATACACCAGAGTTTGTAGCAAGTTATGAGCAGAAAAGTCTTATCATTCCCCTCTGCCTCAAATACACTAGCTCTGTTCAAAGCATTTTCTTTCTGCCTAAAATGGATGTAAATTACTAGGTCTTACCCTGGGAACAAGCACCTTCTTTTCCAGGAGCTTCTCCTTCACTTCCAACTAGAGTGTTCTAATTGGTACTTCTAGCTTCTTGCAAACCATATCTCGCTGATTATATCAACTTCAAGCCAGTCAATCATGATACCACATCTTTCATCCTTTCTCCCCTCCCAGTTGATTAGTCTAGTATGAAACAAGCAAAAGAGAGAATCTGGAAGTGGAAGCAACAAGATGCAAAATGTAGTAGTAAAATTACTGCTTAGGTTATGGCAGTATTAGGAATTAATTTTGATGCAGGTACACACTCATATGCAGTTGCCCATATGTAAATACACACACACACCCCTCTTCTCTCTCTACCCTGTTCACTTCAGAATTGCTAGAGAAGTTTTATCCCTATAACCTAGTGCTTCCTCAAGTATGAATTGGTATCTCCTAGTGTGATTCCCTGTGTCTTGCAGATGTCCACGTCACTCTTCCTCTGGGTGGCTGAGTCCCATCCACCTGGAGAATGCAGTGCACATTGGATGGGCTGAAGCAGAGACAACAGATCAAGGCTAGGCCGGGCACAGTGGCTCACGTCTGTAATCCCAGCATTTTGGGAGGCTGAAGTGGGCGGATCACAAGGTCAGGAGATCGAGACCATCCCAGTGAACACGGTGAAACCTCGTCTCTACTAAAAGTTACAAAAAAATTAGCTGGGCATGGTGGCAGGCGCCTGTAGTCCCAGCTACTTGGGAGGCTGAGGCAGGAGAATGGCGTGAACCTGGGAGGCGGAGCTTACAGCGAGCCGAGATCGTGCCACTGCACTCCAGCCTGGGCGACAGAGCGAGACTCTGTCTCAAAAAAAAAAAAAAAAAAAAAGACACCAAGTGGAATCCTGGTGGTACCCAGCTTAGCTGCATCTCTACAATGCTTGCCATTTTGTAGTTCAATGGATACCACAGTACCTTTGCAACAAATTCTTCTTTTTGCCTTGCTAAGTTCAGTTACTGGAACTAAAATCCCCTGATACAATTGCAGTATCTATCCTTCTGGTGGTGTATGTATGTATGCATGTATGTATGTATCTATGTGTATGTATATACGTATAAATGTGTGTTTGCATATATATGTATACAAATACACATGAGTGTGTATTACATACACACATATGTAAATAAAACAGATGATCCCTGACTCAGGATGGTTCAACTTAAGATTTTTTGACCTTACTATGATACGACAGTGATACACATTCAGTAGAAACGGCACTTTGAGTATTCATACACTTTTTTTTCACTTTTAGTATAGTACTTGATAGATTACATTACATAGTCAACATTTTATTATAAAATAGGCTTTGTATTAGATGATTTTGCCCAACTATAGGCTAATTTAAGTGTTCTAAACACATGTAAGGTATGTTGTTCAGTAAGGTATATTAAATGCATTTTCAACTTAGGAAATGTTCAACTTAATGATGTATTTATCAGTGCTTAACCCCATTGTAAATCCAGGAGCATCTGAGTAAATTCTCATTATTCACAGATTCCATACTTCGACATTTGCCTACTTGCTAATATTTGTGGATAACCCAAAATAACCAATACTCAAAACACTTTCACGGTCACTTGCAGGTATGTGCAGAGAAGTGAAAAAATGAGCCATCTGAAGTGCACATTCCCAGCTGAGGTTGAACAAGGCAATGCTCTGACTTCTTGATTCAGCTCCTACTGTAAACCAGTGTCCATTGGTGGTCTATTTATGGCCATGTTTTTCATACTTTTGTACTTTTGTTGCTGATTTCATCATTTAAATGACCCCCAAGAAGAGTACCGAAATGCCGTCTCCTGTCTCTACGTACAAGAAGGCTGCGATGTACCTTACGGAGAAAATAGGCTTAATTAGGTAAGCTTCATTTAGACATGAGTTTTAATGCTATTGGCAATGAGTTCAATGTTAATGAACAGTATGTGTTAAACAAGGGTCTCGAAACAGAAATACACACAAAATACAAGGTTATCCATTGACTGGTCAATGAAAATATTGTGACCACGGACTTGTAGGAACCTAACTCTGTATTTCTGTTCGAAGCATTGGTTCGGTATTTGCTAATTCAGTGTTCACAATGACTTTATAGAACTTAATGACTGTAAGTAATGAGAATTAATTGTGTGTATATATACTATATATATTGTGTGTATATATAGAGAGAAGATAAGTACTGAGAATGAGAACCAATTGTGTTCTCATTATTATACAGGTATATACACACATGTATACAGTTGATCACATTATTTATGATAGTGACCTTCTATCTATATATACCTACACATATATGTAAATATATACAAAGACAGCCAGGGGCAGTGGCTAACATCTGTAATCCCAGCATTTTGGGAGGCCAAGGCAGGCGGATCACAAGGTCAGGAGATCAAGACCATCCTGGCCAACATGGCGAAACCCCGTCTCTACCAAAAAGACAAAACTTAGCTGGGCATGGTAGCATGTGCCTGTAATCCCAGCTACTTGGGAGGCTGAGGCAGGAGAATCACTTGAACCAGGGAGTCGGAGGTTGCAGTGAGCTGAGACTGTACCACTGCACTCCAGCCTGGCGACAGAGTGAGACTTCATCTCATATATACACACACACACACATATACATACACACATATATACATACATATATAATATACATACAAAGACAACTACTGTGAATATGTATATATACACATATACACATATATACATATTCACATATATACATAAACATGTATGTGTGTGTAAATGTGTGTGTGTGTATAGGGTGAGGAGATTTACTGTAAATATTTTCCAACAATCATTTGGAAGTGAGTACTTTGGATTCACTTGGATGTGAATTTCTTATACATTCTTGACCTCTTTCCTTACAACCCCTGCTTTCCTCTGAATGTGAGAAAATAAATGTCTGCTGAGTGAAAGATGTTGATTATGTGACCTGCCTGATCAGATGCTGATTATCAAGCACTCACTGTCTGTCAGTACATAACTTAATATCACAGCTCATCTGCACAGTGACTGTGAGAAGCAGTAACCATCCTGCTAGGAAGTAGAGCAGCTTATCCTGGCACTGCCTGTCGTTAGGGGCACCCAGGTTGAACCATGTGTAGACTCCAGTCTCTACACCAAATCCTAGACCTGGAGATTAACTTCAAGAGAAAGATGTGATATAGAGAACAGGGATCTGGGCCAAATACCTGAGCTCAGTTCTTGGCTGCACACTCATTAACCGTGGGCCTTGCTTGTCACTTAATATTCACATACTCCATGAAAAGTTCCCTTTGCCACAAGAAGGCACTGTAGACTCATCCTTGTCCAGAAACTCGGTTTGAGCTGTCCCTGCAGTCACGTAGGCGTTGGGCTGATGCTGGAGAGCCCTACACCCTCAGTCCCTCCCCTGTTATCTACTCATACAATAGTTAAGGTGAGAAGGTTCTGCATAAGGCCACACAGCACAGCTACACACAATGGTTTAGAGAGTACTTGAGCCTACAGCTGGGTACCCAAGCCAGCAGAAATAATTAGCCAGAGACAAAACTGAAGATGCTAGCAGGGATGAAAGGAAGTAGAGTAATTAAAAGCCCCCATGAGGATTCTGTAATAAGGGGAAAGGTGAATGGTAGCATGGTGGGCAAAAGCTATCCAGAGGCTGCTTTCAAATTGGAAGAACAGACAGCCAACTCCCTGGGGAATCTTGAACAATCTGGGGAACCAGGCCTCCATGGCTGGGTCTCCTGCTCATGAATGGAAGCTGCTGACTAGTCACATTCATTAAATAAAAGAGAATAATGGCTTATCCGTAGGTCTAAACACTTTCTGGTTGGCAAAACACTTTCTTCATATTGTCTCTCATTTGATTCTCTCAAATACCCTAAGAGGAGGTGGTTGGAATTATACTGGAAAGAAAATCAAGGCACAAAAGTTAGGTGAATTGCACAAAGTCACATTGATGGCGAAAGGGAAAGCTAGGGCTAGGACCCAGGTCATTTGATGCTGAACCCAGACATTTTCCCACCCACTGTCACTGTCCCCAGGAGACCTGAGAACACTAAGCCCTGTTGGAAGCATCTTGTAAGCTCCTTCATTGGAAACTAGCAATGATAAGCTTCACTACCCTACAAAGAGCAAAGAAACTGGGTATCTGTCAAGGAACAGATATCAAGCTTGACTTAAAAATCTTCTCATGGGACAGCGGAAAATGCTTTTAAATGCTCCCCAGATGATTTTGATGTGCTGCCAGGGTTGAGAATCACTGGACTAGAGTAGCGCTTCTCATTGGTATGCATCAGAATTACCTGGAGGGCTTACTAAAAGACAGCTTGTGGCCCGGTGCAGTGGCTCACGCATGCAATCCCAGCACTTCGGGAGGCTGAGGTGGGCAGATCATCTGAAGTCAGGAGTTCGAGACCAGCCTGGGCAACATGCTAAAACCCCATTTATACTAAAAATAAAAAATTAGCCAGGTGTGGTGGCGTGTTCCTGTCATCCCAGCTGCTTGGGAGGTGGAGGCAGGAGAATAACTTAAACCCAGGAGGTGGAGGCTGCAGTGAGCCATAATCGCACCACTGCACTCCAGCCTGGGTGGCAGAGTGAGACTCTGTCTCGAAAAAAATTAATCATAAAAAATAATAATAAAAGACAGCTTGCTAGACACCACTCCCTGAGTTTTTGATTGAGTAGGTCTGGGGTGGGGCCCAATAATGATTAATAAGATGCTGCTGGTCCAGGAGCCACACTTGAGAACCACTGAGCTGGAGCATGCGGGGCTCAGTCCTTGCTTTGCTGTCTTAAGACCTGCTGGCTTGCAGAGCATTTCTTCCTAGTCAGCTCCCACATCAGTGGCACACTCTGTGGAACAGGCTTTGACTCCTCTGCAGCAAAGTGTGCAATTTTTTTAGGGGAACCCCAGAAAGAGTTTAGTCAGAACCATATTTCCCAACCCACCTGTGCTTAAAATAGAGCTAATATTTCTGACTCCTGATACAATTTTTCAATAGATTCTGTACTCGAAAGAGGAAAACAGGGTATTATTCTTCTGCACAACACCACTGAAGAAGAAGCGTGTACTAGGAAGCCATCCTTCTCTGATCTGAGTCCTAAGCAGAGATATTTGGGGCAGAGCAGACCTGACCTGAAGCCCTAAGCAGAGCCACCTCAGCCAGTATGTGGACATGTGAGTGAGAAATGCATGCTTGTTACTAAATGATACTGCATTTTGGGGTGGATGGTTATACAGCATTAATATATGATCACTGACTAATAAGAGAGGGATAATAGAAACCCAGAATGAGATTAAAAAGGAAACACATGAGTAGAAATATTCCTAATAGAAATTATGAGTGTATTAGTCAGGTTCTCCAGAAAAACAGAAACATTAGGGGGTATCTTTTATAGATCTATGTCTATATCATCAACAGATTTCTTCTAAGGAATTCACTCACACAATTATGGAGGCTCACAAATTTCAAGATTTGCAGTCAGCAAGTGGAAGAACCAGGAGAACCAATGGTGTAGTTCTAGTTCACAGGTCATCACGATTGAGACCCAGGAAGTGCCAATGTTTGAGGTGGAGGCAGAAAATAGGAGGGGAAAAAAAAAAAAACTGTTTTAGTTTGAAGGCCATCAGGTAGGGGGAATTTCCTCTTACTCGAGGAAGAGTTAGTCTTTTTGTGCTATTTAGGCCTTCAACTGGCTGGATGAGGCCTACGCACATTAAAGAGCACAATCCACCTCACTCATTCTGATAGAAATGTTAATCTCAGCCTAACAGACCCTCATAGGCACCCAGAATAACGTTTGTTCAAATATCTGGGCACCCCATGGCCCAGTGAAGTTAACATATAAATTAACCATCACAATAAGCAAGAATGCTCCCAAATAAATAAGACCAGATATTGAACAAGTTCATAGACTATCAAACAGCATAGAAGAAAAAAAGACCTCAACTAGACATATGTAGTGAGCTTGAAGCACTTAAAAGACAAGAAAAAAAAATAAAATACAGAGAGAAATAGCAGGTCAAGTTCAAATAGATAAAAATTGGGCTTTAAAATTGGTGTCATGGTCAGTCTCCAAACCCTGTCTGGGTCAAATCCAGCTGAACCAATTACCAGCAACCTATCATTAGGCAAATCACTGAACTTGGTCTTCAGTTTCCTTTTTTATAAAAAAACAGCTGATAACTATAACACTAACATTTACGAGAGTATTTATGAGAAGTAAATGAATACTGAGTTCCTAGAATAATACTTGCACAAAGGAAGTGATAGGCAAGTGTTCACTGTTATTATTTATACCAGGCTTTTAACATTCGCACTAGATGCTAGCAGACAATGACAAAACACTGTTAAGTATTGTAGGGTGAAAATATCGAACTTATAGTTTACATTCCACTAAACTATAATTTAAAATTCATATAAAATATATTCTTGGATGTTGAAGACCTCACAAGGTTTACCTTTAAAAGGCCCTTTATGAAAATATTCATGGAAGAAAAAATAGAGCAAGAAAGGAGCGAGAGAAACATGGGACTAATGTAAGTAACTCAATACAAGTCAATTTTGTTTAAATTAGTCACCAAAAAGTTTTTTTTTAAAAATAAAGAAAAGCATATCTGTAGCATCCGTAGCAGCACAGAGGTAAAATTATTGATGAAATCAATATCACTGGGGTGCATGGCTGGGTGGTCATGAGAGAGATGAGGGTGCAAAACAGGGCACAGAATAGTAAGATTTTTCCTTTTTCAGAGCGAAGACATTGATATTCGTTTAAGGACAACAATTATCTATTGGATTCCTGATATGCAGCATGCATTATTCTAGACAGTAGAGCCATATAAGTGAACCAGGCAAAGATCTCTGCTCTTGTGGAACTTACGTTCTAGAATGTGTGGTACAGCGGGAGGAGACGGGAGGCAAATAAATCACAGTAAACATATGTCAGTAAATCTTTGGCATTTAAAAAAGTTAAATAAACTTTCAGGTTTGGCTCCAAAATGTAAAGATCCTGGAAGCTGCCACTCCTGTCCTTACAACAACAATAAAAATGCTAGACAAATAAAAAAAAAAGTGATCACTTTTCTCAGATCCATTAGAGAACTGAATTTATAAGGCAAACCATCACCCTGAAGAGACTGACAAAATCCAGAGAGTCACAGCCACGATCTACTTCCCTGGAGCAGAAGTTACTGAAGCCAGGAAGTGGTAGGACACTTAAATGGTCACTTGGATGAATTGCTGGGGGCTGAGTGTGGACTAGCCCCAGAATGAGAAACTCCTGGGTCCCCCAGTCTTAGGGAGACCCCAAGCTAAGAGGGACCTGACATAATCATGGATTTTGCCTCCAGGAATCTCTTCTCCTGGTAAAGATCCAAGAAAGATCGCCTGCTGGCACTGGCAGGGGAAGGAAAAAGTAATCCTCCTGAAATACCTCCCAGCCTTCTTCATAAGAAAGACTTTATCCAGAGGAAAAGGTCTTGCCAGAGCTTTATCTCCAAGTCCGAGGGGAAAGGGCATTCCTGCCACTTCAGCCCCCTCTCTCCTTCATGTCTCTCCTAAGTGGGGAAGCTATACAAGAAAAACACTTGGGAAGGGCAGAAGCCATAGACACAGGCCCACTGAAGAACTGAGGGCTAACTGGAAAATTATAGAACATCCCTCCTCACCCCTAAAAGAATACAACACACAGAATCTCTCTGAGAAGTATTTAGGGAAGCCCGAAGTCAAAAGGAAAGACAAAAACAGTATCATTAGAGGAATCTGAAGGCTTTCACACCTATAGCAAAATAGTATTTTTAAAAGCCCAACTCCTATCCAGATTTAAATAAATCCTCACACAAGAGACCTGTTTACCCCTCTCTTATCTGATAGTGTCAAAGATGATGGTATGCAGACTTAACATAACGAAAATGGCATTTTACCTCCTTGCTCTTCCTGTCAAAACTCATAACCCCCAGTCTAATCATAAGAAATACATCAGACAAATCTCAATTAAGAAACACTACTCAAAATACCTGATCAGTACATCTCAAAACTTCTTTAAAAATTATCAAAACAAGGGAAGTACGAGAAACTGTCACAGCCAAAAGGAGACCAGAGAGACATGACCACTAAATGTAATGTGATATTTAGGTGAAATCTTGGAACAGAAAAAAGACATTTGGTAAACACGAAGGAAATCTGAGTCAAGCATGGACTTTAGTTAATAATCATATTGCAGCATTAGGTCATTACCTGCAATAAATGTAGCATACAATGTAAGAGGTTAACGATAAGGGAAATTTGCATGGGGTATATGGGAATTCTTCATACTATCCTCAGAATACTTTTCTAAATCTAAAAAGATCCTAATACTAGAACTTTATTTTTAAAAACAACAACAACTAAGCCATTAGGACATAATTCAGTTCATAACCTTGCATCAGCTCCTAAGTCAGCTTTCTTATTAGTATTTTCCTCCTTAGAAAAATGCAGCTGGAGATTCACACATAGAAAGGTATTGAGAATGAGACAGCACTCTTCTGACATCACCAGCTAGTACAAGTCAAAATGGCATTACTGTATGTCACCACGCCATGCTGACAATATGGATGCACATGAGCTTTCCAAAATAAATGTCTTAAATTATACACTAAAATAATTCAGGTCTTACCCAATTAACTTTTCAATAGCTCTCTCAACATATTTCTAGTAAACAGGGCTAGAAAATACTCTTCATTTAAAAAATGCTAAATTAATGAAAAAAGAAAAAGAAGAGCAGAATAAGTGTATAAGGACTGGGGATTTGAGAAGATAGATCTAGAAATGATGAGGTGAATGGGCAGGTAAGAATGGTAGATAAGGTGATCAGAATAGGCCTCATTTGAGGGGATGAGATTTGAGCAAAAACATAAAGGAAATAAGAGTTAGCCATGACAATATCTAGAGAAAAAGCACTCCAGGCAGAGGAAACAGTCAATGCAAAAATCTTAATTTGAAAATATATTGGTGGAAACTTACTGGAACAACAGCAAGGTGGCCAGTATAGCTATGGCAAAGTCAGGAAGGGAGAGGGAGTAGAAGATAATGTCAGATCATCCACAGTCTTATACACCACAGCAAGAACTCGGATTTTTTCTTTGAGTAAAATGGGAGCTTTTGCAGGGACTTGTACAGAAGGATGACATGATCTAACCTTATAATTTAAAAGACACTGGTTGCTATGATAAACATACCATCATAGGAGGGATCTATCAGAAAGCTCTTCATTAACTGGGGATAGGTGATATCAGTGGAAGCCCTGAAAAGTGACGAGATTCTGGATCTATTGTAAAGGTAGGGCCAGCACTATTTCCTAATGAATTGGATGGTGACTATCAGAGGAAGGAGGAATTAAGAATAACTCCAAGGCTTCTAGCCTGAGTAATTGGAAGGATAGGAATTGCCACAAATTGAAAGAGAGAAGGTTGCAAGTGGCTCAGTTTTGCAGAAAGAGAATAAGATCTTAAGAAAAATCAATGAATTAGAGCTCTAGAGAGGGTAAGCCGAAAATATAAGAGAAAGGACAGAATGGGATGATGAAATTGAAATAATAGGGACTTTGTAATTATTATTGACAAGATATAGACATATAAGCAGAAAAATGATTTAAAAATAAATATATCTGCCTTAAAAGGGAACATTTAAAAGTTGAAACTAGAGACGATAAACATGAACAATGAAAACACTAAGGTAGCAATGCTAATATTCAAGGCAAATAAAAACACAGGGAAAAGAACACATTGTAAAATATATAATCATCATGATATATATTCACCAAAGATAGAAACTCAAAGTATTTAAAAGGATCAATTCACAGAAGCATAGACAGAACTAGATAAATCAAAATTTTCATTTGGATATTTTAATTCATATAAACAGTCACAGAAAATAATGTTTAGAAGAAATTTTGAATAACACTATTGCTAAGCTTGAACTAGTATATGTGTACACTCAACACAAAGACATTAGCTATTGTCTCTGAGCATCATGGAACATTTGCAAAATCAACCATGTATTAGACCACATACCCGAAGTCATACCAAAAATCCCATTTTATTCACTATATTCCCCTTAGCTTAATGTATTATAAATTAATAATAAAATATAATGTATTAATTTCTTATATCTAGAAAATAAATTCCAAGTAATTCATATGTTAACATAAAATCATGGGGAAAATTATAAAATATTTAGAGTTGATTGACACTGAAAGCACTACAGGTCAATACCGTGGTTCTTCACCACTGTGCAATACTTACAGGGTACATTACAACTTCAAATACAGTCATTATACAACAAGAGAATTTAAAAAGTAGTAGAATTAACTTTCAAATGGAGGAGCTAGAGAAATAGCAAATAGTAAAACTGAATAAACAAGGGGGAGTAAAACAATTAATTTAGTGGCAAAGGTCAATGAAAAGGAGCAGCGTTAACCAAAAACTCAATAGGGATCATTTTCAAGACAAAAGGAGTTTGTTTAATGACAGACCTTTTACAATATTGATTACACACACACAGAAATAATTAATAATGTTTAATTTAAATGTCATATTGTATTAGTCCATTTTCACACTGCTATAAAGATACTACTCAAGACTGGGTAATTTATAACGAAAAGAGGTTTAATTGACTCACAGCTCCACACGGTTGGGGAGGCCTCAGAAAACTTACAATCATGGTGAAAGGAGAAGAAAACACATCCTTCTTCACAAGGAGACAGAAGTATGAGAAGTGAAAGGGAAATAGCCCCTTATAAAACCATCAGATCTCATGAGAACTATCACAAGCAGAGCATGGGGGACCACCGCCATGATCCAATCACCTCCCACCAGTCTCTCCCTAGACATGTGGGGATTATAGGGATTACAAATCAAGATGAGATTTGGGTGGGGAAACAAAACCAAACCATATTACATACTTAATAACAATAATCTATGTGAAGGTGTGAAATAGGATATACAATATAATGCTCATCTCTCTTACTACATAGAATTAAAACATACAATTTCCTATTGACTTTTCTATTTGGAGATATATAGAATGTAAATATAAATATCACCTTTGAAAAACTAAAAGTTGTGAATATAATCCAACTTATGATGATGAAAGAGGAAAGATTGTCAAAATAGCAAATGGAGACATTGTAAACAAAATATTACGATGACATTAACAGAGAACATAAATCAACCATATAAATTGATGCAATAAATATGAATATGCTAAATACAGAATAAAATCTCTGATATGGGTTAAATAATTCTAAATCATTGCTACATACAAGAGATAACAAAAGTGAATTAACAAAAATATTTTTTGTTTCAGTATGAAGCTGGACCCTTACCTCACATCAAAATAAAAATTAATTCCAAATGAATCAAAGACCCTAAGTGAAAGAGCTAAAAATATACAACTCTTAGAAAAAACATAGCCATACATTTTTATGACCTTTAGTTAGGCAATGGTTTCTTACCTCTCACACCAAAAACACAAGCAAGCCGGGGGCGGTGGCTCACGCCTGTAATCCCAGCACTTTGGGAGGCCGAAGCGGACGGATCACGAGGTCAGGAGATCGAGACCACGGTGAAACCCCATCTCTACTAAAAATTAGCCGGGTGCAGTGGCGGGCGCCTGTACTCCCAGCTACTCGGAAGGCTGAGGCAGGAGAATGGCTTGAACCTGGGAGGCGGAGCCTGCAGTGTGCTGAGATCGCACCACTGCACTCCAGCCTGGGCAACAGAGCAAGATTCCATCTCAAAAACACACACATACACACACACACACACACACACACACGCGAGAAAAGAAAAAAATACATGGGACTTTATCAGAATGGAAAACTGTCGATCATCATCAAGAAAGTGAACCAAAATAGGCAAAGATAGAACGAGATGGCAAAATAGAACCATCCAGTGATTGGCCCCCCGCATAAACTTCAACTTGAAGAAATGTCCACATGCAGAAATACTTTTACAAGAGCTAAGGAAACTAGGTGAGAGATCATAGTACCTGGTTATAGCACAATAATAAGAAAAGACACATTCAAGAGAGTAGGATAGACAGTTTTACATTACCTGTGTCACCCCTTCTTCAAAACCAGGTAGCACAGTACAGAGAGAGATACTGTCCACTTGAAGGAAAGAAAAGGAACTGTGCATAGGACATTGCCTCGGACCCTGACACTGGGTCCACCGCAGTAAAATCCAGAATTAGGCAGACCCCTAAAGTCCCTAATTTCAGGGTGGTACCCATGGACTGAGCCTCCTTGTCACGCAGGAACCCATAGCATCTGGGAGGCAGAATCTATCTTCAGTTCCATCCTTGGACTCCAAACAAACCTCAGGAGCAAGTAGGCATCAGCAGCTGTGGGCTTCAGGCATACTGCAGCTCCACACCAGCCTCAGCAACCATAAGATTACAGCTCAGCACCACACCAGCTGCAGTGGTCCCAGGCTTAGGGTGTCCCCCAGTGCCTCAGTGTTCACAGGGGTCCCAGGCTTA
This sequence comes from Chlorocebus sabaeus, assembly GCF_047675955.1. Lineage (NCBI taxonomy): Eukaryota > Metazoa > Chordata > Mammalia > Primates > Cercopithecidae > Chlorocebus > Chlorocebus sabaeus. Next base: position 16,490,169 of record NC_132922.1, read on the forward strand.
GAGACCAGGACAGATGGCATAACCAGAATCTCTGAACAGGCTTACCATTGAAAGGAATTCCAAAACTAAACCAGTCTGCAAAGAGCAAAATAAGTGCCTACTTATTCAAATGTGTAGATCTTGGCACATGGTCACAAAAATCAAGAATAATTAGGAAAACATAGCATCACCAAACAGACAAAATAAAGTGGCAGTGACTGACTCTAGAGAAATGGGGATATTTGAGATGTCAAAGAATTCAAAATAACTCTTCAAAGAAAGCTCAGCAAACATCAAGAAAATGCAACGAAACAATTAGACAAAATGAGAAAAACAGTAAGTGACCAGAATGAGAAATTTCACAGAGATTGAAATAATTTTTAAGAATCAAACAGGTATCAGGGAACTGAAAACTACAATGAACAATGTGAAAATGCAGCAGAGAACATGTAAGGAAAATGGCTGTGCTCCAGTCAGGAGTAGGCCTAGGCAGACATCCAGTGCAGCATGACACAGTAGGTTTGGAGTGCAGGTGCACAATCCCATGCCCTGTGTAATCACATTGCAGCCCTTTAATGTAATTCATTTGTGTGAGCTCATATCTGGCTTTGAGCCACTGTTGTCTGTGAAAAATATAACTGCACTTCTGACTCTGTTGGGGATATGGGAGAGAATAAAGCCATGTCCCAAGGGCCTATGGTCTCCCAAGTGTTCTTTCAGCTACCTGCCATCCATCCACCAGCTCCCTTTGGACCCCGACTCAGGTTGAAACCTGACAATTGGCATAGTCAGCAGAATCCTGAGGTGAGGGAGCCCTCAGCCCCCAATGATCCTGGGTCAGCCATGTGGCCACAACATGGGTTGTGGTATCCAGTGGTAGTCGTGCTGCTCAGATGGGCCCCAGTGGAAACATGAGCAGTGGTAGATGGGTCCACCATGAGCATAGAGAAGGCACTGAAGCACCTGGAAGCACAGAGCACCAGGAAGGAGCATGCCTTTGCTGGCAAAGCTGGATGGACATTTTTGACAGTGCTATGGGAAGTGCACACTCAGTCCCCTGTGGGATGCAGCACAGATAAGTGACCTTCAGGTGCAAGCAGTGTACCTGGAGGCCCAGATACACAGCCTGGAATGAGAATTAGGGGCTGCCATTTGTGCAGGCCTGGGCCCACCATCCTGGTCAGAGACCCAACGAGGTCAGATACCAAGGAGGAAGAACCACCGTTGCAGGCTCACCCAGTGGTCTGTCAGAAAGTAGAGCATGAACAGCTGTTGGGACCCCAAGAATGGGCTCAGGGACCCCCTACCATGATGAAGCACATGTCATATAGTGCCTACACCCCAAATGAGTTGTGAGAATCAGGTAACCGGTGCTAGCAGCGTGCAGGGGAACCCCTATCCACCTGGATGCTTGGTCTTTGGGATGAGGGAGCCAACAGTATAGTGTGCTCTGCCTCTAAATGGAAAAGTTGTCCTCCATTATGACCCATCCTTCCTTCCATCAGTGATCGCAGATGAGCAGGCAGTTAGCACAGGGGCAAGGCAACTACACCCTAATTGAACAACTGATGGCAGCCATTTGAATGGTATGGAATGATGCCGAAGAAATAGTAGAAACTGTGAGTCAATGGCAGTCATTTACAGATTTGGTGCGAAGTAATTCAGGAGATGGGTATGCGGAAGGCTATATTTGATCTGAATACCTGAGGGCCAGATAATGAACTTTACCTCCTCCCACATGAGATACCTTGTGTTGGGCTCTGTGCCCCTGAGTGCCTTACACTCCCTGGCCACTGTCTTCACTCCGTATGTGGGACATCACATACATGAGGCAACTACTGCCATGGTGGCCCTCAGGGAAGCAGCGGGCCAAAGGCATGATGGAGGAGTCCACACCATTAAAAAAGGCAGGCACCCCTTCTGCAGGGGGCCACCTCAAGGGACAAAAAGGGGCCTCAAATGGGTGACTCACACACAGATGCTGGGGTTGCCTGAGAGAAAATTGATAGGCAACCCAATGAAGTGCTGTTAACTTTGTGGAGGCAACTGTCCCCAGAGCAGCAATTCCAGAAAGTACCCAAGAAGGGGCAGGACAATGCTGCTCAACCCAGTCCTGCCCAGACGCTCCAGCTCAAGGACTACCTGCAGACGGGGCAGAGGTATACAGCCTATTGTATTTGATTAGGGGACTGGCCAAGGTGCCTGTTTTGGGGGAAGACAACTGGAGGCCACATGTGGAATTGGCAATCCACTGTCCTCCACCAATGCACATCAGGTGCTGGTAGACACCGGTGCACACTGTGGTCTCGTTGATGGCATCCCAGATAAGTTTCTGGGCAAGGCTGCATATATAGATGGCTACGGAGGCTGGTCAGTGAAAGTGAAATCTATCTTTCTCCCTTGGCGTTGGCTGCTTGACTCCCTGCTTATACACTCCCTGTATATCTCTCCCATTCTTGAATACATTCTGGGGGTATTTTACATGGCTTGGCTTTACAAATCATGGCCGAAGAATTCACACTCTGAGTACGTGTGGTTAAGCTGGTGCTGCACAGACATACGTATCACTGGCCCCAGGTCATGCCATAACCCTGACGGGTTACTTCCACCCATCAACACTGCTTGGCAGGTGGACATACAGAGATAACTGAGACTATTAAGAAGTTAAAGGAGGTGAAAATAGTGTGTGGCACCCATTGACCCTACAATCCTCTGGTATGGCCACTCAGAAAGTCTGATGGAACCTGGTGGATGATGGTGGATTATCAAGAACTAAATAAAGTAACACCCCCTTTAAATGCAGCTGTACCATCTATCATGGATTTGATGGACTGCTTGACAATGGAATTGGGACAGTACCACTCTGTGGTGGACTTGGCCAGTGCATTCTTTTCTATTGACATTGCTCCAGAGACCCAGGAACAGTTTGCCTTCACATGGGAAGGATAACAATGGACTTTCACAGTGTAGCCACAGGGCTATGTGCATAGCCCCACCATATGTCATCATCATCTCGTTGCCATAGATTTAGCCATATGGACATGTTCAAAGGGGGTCTACCTATTCCATTATATTGCTATTACGTCAATTCACTTCCAGAGTAGGAATTTAAGATGAAATCTGGGTTAACTACCCAGCATTGCATGCCTGGCTCAGATATGTCATTAAAAAAGAAAATCCTAAGTTTCACACATATATCCTGAACACTTAAAAAATTATTTTATTGTGGTAAGAACATGTAACATGAGATCTACCCTCTTCACAATGTTTAGGTGTACAATAAAGTGTTGTTAACTGTAGGTACAATGTTGTGTAGGGGATCTCTAGAACACATTCATTTTGCTTAACTCAAATTTTATGACAGTATTAAGCGAAGAAAATGTGGTCTATACATGCAACAGAATACTGGTTAGTTTTAAAAAATGAAACAAATTCACCATGTTGTCCAAGCTGGTTTCAAATTCCTGACCTCAAGTATCTGCCCATCACAGTCCCCCAAACTGCTGGGATTACAGGCATGAGTCACTGCGCCGGGTGAAACCCCGTCCCCACATCTGTACTAAAAATACAAAAATTAGCCAGGCATGGCGGCACGTACCTATAGTCCCAGATACTCAGGACCCTGAGTCAGGAGAATGGCTTGAACCCAGGAGGCAGAGGTTGCAGTGAGCCGAGATGGCGCCACTGCACTCCAGCCTGGGCAACTGAGTGAAACTCTGTCTTAAAGATAATAATAATTCTGCAATACGCAACAACATGAATGAACCTAAGGGACATTACGCTAACTGAAACAAGCCAGTCACAAAATGACAAATATTGGTGGTTCCACTTATATGAGGCATCTAAAATTGTCAAATTCATAGAATCAAAAGGTGGAGTGGTGGTTACCAGAGACTGAGCAGAGGAGGAAATGGGGAGCAGATACCAGTCATCTGAATCTAAAGATTTAGAGATTACACAAGACTCAGGCACACATGGAACTCAGCTGTCTCGCAGTTTAAACAGTAAATATTGTTTTATTCCTGAGTGACTCTAAAGTTAGACAAAAATGCTTTCTTCTGGCCAGGCACAGTGGCTCACGCCTGTAATCGCAGCACTTCAGGAGGCCAAAGCGGTGGATCACCTGAGGTCAGGAGTTCAAGACCAGCCTGGCCAACATGCTGAAACCCTGTCTCTACTGAAAATACAAAAAATTAGCCGGGCATGGTGGCAGGTGTCTGTAAATCCCAGCTCGTTGGGAGGCTGAGGCAGGAGATTCGCTTCAACCTGGGAGGCATTTGTTGCAGTGAGCTATGATCACGCCATTGCACTACAACCTGGGCAACAAGAGTGCAACTCTGTCTCAAAACAACAACAAAAGAGCTTTTTTCTTTCTCACGAATTATTTGCCACCGCCTCAGATACTTAGGAAAAGCTTTGCTGTGAAACGAGCTGTAGTGTGCTACACGCTGGACCCACCACAGTGCTGGCCATCTATGCTTTCCAAAGCTTTCCTTGTTGCTGCACACCAGTGGCTGTCAGGCTTCGGAATGCACTGGAATCCCCAGCAGGGTTTGTTAAAACCCAGACTGCTGGCCCTACTTTGGGAGACTCCTGAGTCAGTAGATCAAGCGTGGTGTTCAAGGATTTGCATTTCTAACAGGTTTCCAGGCCCTGCTGGCTGATGCTGCTGGTCTGGGCACATGGAGTCCTACTGTGGTAGACCTTGCACATGCTGAAGTTACAAAGCCTTTGATAGCCAGACTGACTGCACAGAAGTTGACTGAAGCCACTATGGCGTTATCCTTGATGAGGTCTGTGTGGCCCATCTGCCTTTGTGTATGCGCCAGTGTACACTTGATCTTAGCCAAAAGGCCAAGAAGCGATGGGCCATTGTAAGTGGTGTTGCATCTATAGAAACAAATTTGCCTGTGGATAAAGCTGCCATAAGCTGAATTCACCAGCCAACATCAAATACCATGTGCTGTAGGGCTTAAAGGCCGGGTCTTAGAAGTTAGAGGCTGGCCCATTACCAGCCTCTAAAAACTGCAAGGTCAAAATGCCCTACTCATACGGTAAAGTTTAATGCCCGAGGTTACATGTTCTGCTTTTTCCAAAAGACTCCAGAAAAGGGTATGTGTTTTAAACTCAGTCTAACAATTCTTTCCTGTGTTGTTGAGAGTTGCTCAATTCTTATATGTGGTATACTAACTACATTTTGATTCATGTATATCGTACCTTTTCTATATATCTTTTCCTAGCTTTTCAAGCTATCCTGTAGATTAATTTTTACGTGTATTCTACTTTTTTCTTCTCAGAATTCAGAAATTATATATATCTTTTCTTTTAGTGGTTACCATAGAAGTTTTAACATACTTATTTACAACAATGTCAGAGGTTAATCAGTATCACTATCCTCCTTCTGAACAATGCATTATAACCCTGTATTCTTCTATTAATGTTTATTTGATCACCAGTCAAGGTTTTAGTACAACCCTATTTTAAAGTTTACAATTTAAACATTATTTTTGTTTAACCAATGTTTGTTTATATTTACACATACACTGTGGGATATTTTATTTCTTCCTGAAATTAATCCTTTCAATTCAGCCTTTAAAAACTTTTAACAACAGTCTATGGGTTAAAAAAAATTATGTTTTTCACTAAAAATGTCTTAATTTTGCCACAGCATTTAAGAGATTTTTTATTGCGTATGCATCCTTAGTTGTCAGTAATCTTATGTCAGAAATTTGAAAATGTTATTCTACAGTCTTTCTTCAGGCTTCCATTTTTACTGAGAGGGGCAGCTGCTGCTCTGGTTGTTCTCTGTGTAATTTATTTTTTCTATCAGCTTTTAAAATCTTTTCCTTGCCCCTTATTGCACAGTTTGAAATAGATAAATTCAGGTGTAAGTCTCATTTTACTTATCCTGTTCATGTTTCATTGGACTTTCTGAATCTGAGCATTAGAAAATTATATTATTAAGAAAATTTTCAGCCATTCCAATATTGTGCCTTCCCCCTTATCTTTATTAGTGTTCTGTGGAACTCTGATTAGACACATATTAGATTTCTCATTTCATCCTCTATTCCCATGACTTCTTTCCACGTTTTTGTCCATTTGTCACTCTGTGCTACATTCTACATACTTTTGCATTATTTCTTCAGTTCTATCTTTCAATTTACTAGTCCTCTATTTAGATGTGTTAATCTTCTCTTTATCTAAAGGTTTCTACTTTTGGTTACTATAATACTTTTTCCTAGGAGCTCTTTTTGGTTCTTTTTAAAATCCACTTGGTTTGTTGAAATAGACATTTTCTTGTATTATAATTTCAGTAACTTTTCTGAACATGTAATAAACACACTTGTGTATATGGTATACATATATGTGTATATAGTATATATGCTATATATACTATATGCTATATATACTATATACTATATATACACGTGTATGTATACTCTATTACATGTTCAGAAAAATGTAATGTATGTGTGTATACTATAGTGTATATATACTATATATTACATGTTCAGAAAAACAATGGTATGCAATGGTGGGTGTATATATATTACATATATGTATGGTCTGTGTATATATACACACACTATATATCACATATATATGGTCTGTGTATATCTACACACCTTACATGTGTATATATAACATATGTGTATACATATATACCATATGCACATATATACACATATATAGGCACATGTGTTATATATGTGCATATAGTATGTATACATATACACACCATATGTGTTATATACACACCATAAATATGTAATATATAGTACATATGTAATATACATAACATATATGTATACACTATACACAAATTTCTCTTCCCATTTTTACAATTTCTCTGATAGAATATTTGTTCTTACCGTAGATCTCAGCACCTCGGCATACAATTTTTTTTCATTCTTTATTAAGTAGAAAACTTTTAGCTTTCCACTTGATGGGAGTACTTTATGACTTTTCTTTGGCATATCCCAATTGCTAACATCACTAAACTCTTGGGCTTTGGGGCAGTGATTAAGTAAAATAAGAGTTACTTGAGCACAAGCACTGTGACACCTGACAGTAGATCTGATAACTAAGATAACTACTAAGTGAGTCACTCATGTAGCATAATACAGTGTGGGTGCACTGGACAAAGGGATAATTGTCCCAGGAACAGAGTGAGACCTCAAGAGATTTCATAATTGTATTGGTTCATTTAGTGTTGCTATGAAGGGATATCTGAGGCTGGGCAATTTATCTAAAAACAAGCAAACAAACAAAAAAACGAGGTTTATTTGGCTCATGGTTCTGCAGGCTGTACAAGAAGCATGGAGTCAGCATCTGCCTCTCTTGAGGGCTCAGGCTGCTTCCAGTCATGGCAGAAGGTAAAATGGAGCTGGTGTGTGCAGAGATCACATGGTGAGAGAGGAAGCAAGAGCAAGCGGAGGGTACCAGGGTCTTTCAAACAACCAGCTTATGGGGACTAAGCGACTGAGAACTCACTCCTGAGGAAGGCCATTAATCTATTGATGAGGAATCCACTCCCATTAGCCAAACACCTCCCACTAGGCCCTGCCTCCTAACACCTCCACACTGGGGATTAAATTTTAACATAAGATTTGGAGGGGACAAACATACAAACTACAGCAATTGTGCTACTTAGAATGGCACACAATTTAAAATGTGAATTACTGCTTTCTGGAATTTTCCATTTAATATTTTCAGACCATGGTTGACCACAGGTAACTGAAACTGCGGGGGGGGGGGGGGAACTGTGGATAAGGAGGAAATGACTGATTGATTCCAATTTCTGAGTGAATGGTAAAGGTAATTAAAAATCATGTAAGTGTAAACTTGAAGTTAAACATTCCCTGGGTGAACACTTTTGTCTTTTGCTTTTTATTTTTCCAGATAAGCATGCACCAAGTCTAAAAGAAACAAGACTCCATATTGTATATCTCCAAGGGTGTGTGGGTGTGCTGTGTGTATGTGATTTTAATTCACCAATGACAGTATTGCCCTCAGAAGGGATCATCTTTATGCAAGGCCCTCCTGTCTGCACGTGTTTTCGGTTTTTTCCTCTGATTGTATCTTATCCCCAACACACATGGAACCCTTTAAAATTCCCTCTGTAGTCCATGGGGGGGATGATGTAAGTTCAAAGAGCAAGTGGAATAATAAGGCTCACTTACCTCTCTCTGTTTGCTTAATTTTGTTTTTGGCCTTCTGAAATTTGTATTACTTCCTAGACATTCATTTAAAGAGTCAAGTCCCATATTTTATCCAGCATTTTATGTATTGTTCTGAGAAATTCTCTCTGGATATCTAGTTTTGTCATATTCCCATTATTAAAAGTCTAGAAATCACTTCCAGAGTTTAATTAATAACATTAAATATTATTCATAATTGAAAAATATCATTTCATTTTTACTTGATGTTGATTTTTGCTATTTTAGTTAAGTTTATAAATTAAATGCTTAATCTAATTAGATTTTTGTATTTAATAATGAAAGATTTTAAGAGATTTTAGATAAAAGATAACCTTTCTTCAATGGTTTTGATAAATATTGTTCTCATTTTTGCTGTTTTCAAAATAGCATGTAATTATATATTTTAGTTCTTCTCTGTGAACCAATCCTTACTTAATAGAATGTTAACTTCCAAGTGGTTTTCTCACATTGTTTTGATTACACATTGTGATTAATTTCTAGCTTTAATGCTGTGTTGCCAGAGAATATGGCCTCTACAATTTCTACCATATAATTAAATTCTATAAACATTACATTAGTGCTAACAAAGGTGTATTTTCTGTTTGATGTTGGTATAATTGAATATATATTTTTATTAATTTTATACTATTTAAATGATTAAATCTTTGTTCTCTTTTTCACTTCCTATTTTGTCAAAGGCTGAGAAAGTTATGCTGAAGTCTTTCACAAAAATAGTTTATAAATTTCTCATTTAGTATCTAAAAGAGTTTTCATATTTTGGTCTTATTTTTAACCATTTATGATGTATGATTTTTAAAACTTAACTCTGGGATTAACATTTTCTGAATTTAAATTGACCTTTTTGAAATGATTTTTGTCTTGAATTCTACTTTCTTTGATATTATTATGATTCCTAAAACATGTTTGTTTAAATTTGCTCAACTCTTGCTTTTTCTAATTTCGGGGGGGGGGGGGGTGGAGGGGTTATAATATACATACTACATAATTTACCTATTTGTTTATTTAGAGCCTGGGTCTTACTCTGTCACCCAGGCTGGAGTGCAGAGGCACCCTTATAGTTCACTGCTGACTTGACAAATGGGCCAGTGGCAAACTAACCCAATTCTGTAACTTCCAGGTAGTTAACCACAAGGTCAGGCCTTGATAAACTGCCCAGCTATTGGTGCAGATTACCATGGGGGTCTCCTCCTTGGTGATCACTATCCACACTGCCCTGAGTTTAGCCCACTGACTACTTTGTCCACACCCAGTATCAAACCATATGGTATACATACCAGGCTGAACTGTGACGGCAGTCCAGGCAGCAGTAGGACCCCAGCTGAGCCCATCCACATACCCTCCCCATTGGGAATGGGGGATTATCCCTCTTTAAATGGTGATGGATGGCTCAGGGTTTAGGGGTGCCTCAGGCTAAGGTGGATGTCTGTGCTGTCCCAGTCTGGGGATTACCCATGAACGTATCCATCCTGCTACTGGGTAAGTCATTCACACAATGATGACAGCCCATCCCATCACACTCTCACAACCCTGAAGGGTGGCATATGCAGCTGCCAACTGCTTCTCTATCAATGAATACCAGAGCCCCAGCTCCCTCCCGAAGTTAGGACCAAAACCCTACTGGTATTCTAAAGTGCTCTGCGCACTGCCATGGGCTGCAGCCAAAACCATCTGTGGTCATGTGCATACTGAGTTCAAAGGGGCACCCAGGGTCAATCACTTATAAGCCCTGCACTTGCTGTATGACCCACTTGGTTGCCAGAAAAGCCATCTCAGCCTCATTGTCCCAATCCTAAGTAGTTCTTTTATCAACCAATACAACAGTTGTATCATCTGAGCCAGATGAGGCACAAATGCCCACCAATATCCCAAGAGGCCTATAAAGGTCGGTAGCTGCCTCATCATTGTGAGCTGGCCATATGCCTGAACTTTACCAAGGATGGTCTCGGGTATGGCCTTCATCTTCCCGACCGGAAAACTCCCAAGAATTTAGCAGACGATCCAGGCCCTTGGACCTTGGATTCATTGATGGCCCAACTGCATGCTGCCAAATGTTGTCATAAGAGGGGTGCCACTGCTTCTAAATATGCAGGACAATCAGAGGTTAATGTAGTCTGCATGTATCACTGCAGTATGAACCAATTCAAAGGTTCAAGGCAACTTTCTGTGTTTTTTGCAATGTTGCCGATCATACAAGTAGTTTTCCTTAGAATGGTTTCTTGAGTCCATTTTAGAGTTCTGAACCAGAGTGACGCCATTTCGTATATCACATTTCACTTATTCATTTAGAACTTTAACATAATCACAATTAAAACATCAGACTTTCTGGTTTTGTTTTGTTTTGTTTTTGAGACAGTCTCACCCTGTTGCCAGGCTCAAGTGCAGTGGCACGATCTTGGCTCACTGCAACCTCCACCTCCCAGGTTCAATTCATTCTCCTGCCTCAGCCTCTTGAGTAGCTGGGATTACAGGCATGCACCACCAAGTGCAGCTAATTTTTGTATTTTTAGTAGAGACAGGGTTTCACCATGTTGGCCAGGCTGGTCTCGATTTCTTAACCTCGTGATCCTCCCAAAGTGCTGGGATTACGAGTGTGAGCCACTGCGCTCAGCCAAACTAAACATCAGACTTTTAAAAGTAGATTTATTAATTTTAAATTTATATGGAAAAACTTCAACTGCCTAGACCTTTTGACCTGGCAATTCCAAATCAGTGAAATGAAACCTATACATGGTAAGTTATGGTAGCAGTAGTTGCAATAACTGAAGACTGGAAATAATGCAACAATCATTATTTGGTTAAGTAGAATATGGCAAATCCATACAATAGAATTTACTAAGCTGCTAAAAAGAAATGAGGAAGTTAATTATTTACATACTGATTTACAAAGATCTCAAAATTAAACTGTTAAGTGAAAAAGTAAAGTAGAAAACTGTGTACATAATATACCACCCTTTGTGTACAAGAAGAATATGTAATCATATATTTGCATTTGTATACATAAGTTCTGGAAGTTATGAACACTGACTCAAATGATTAACTCTGGCTGTGTATGGCTGGAACTGGATAAATTGAAAACAGAGATCAAAAGATTTTGACTTTGACCATGTGCATTACTGGCCTATTTTAATAATCAACATATCTTCAAAATGCCAACAAGACTGCATGCTCACTAGCGTACGATTTTGGAACCTACCAGTTTAGCAACAATTAAAAAGCCTGGTAACATCAAGCATGGTGAGGGTATAGGGCATTGGGAATGCCTATACATTTCCGGTGCCAGTATAAAGTGGCTCAACCCCTTCAGGGAAGATTATAACCAAGTGAAGTTTAACTCCAAATGCCTTACGATCTCACAATGTTACTCCTTCCCATATATCTCAGGAAGTCTTGCAACCAGGTACTAGAGAATGCATGTAAGAATATTCAAGGAAGCATTTTTTTTTAATAGAAAAATCTTTGAAACAATCTAAACATCCATCCAGGGCAGAATGGATAAACTAATTATATAATATTTATGCAAGGAAATATGCAACAGTGAAAAAACTATCAACTGCACTACAGGCATAGACTGCAATGAACCTCAAAAACTCTATGCCAAACAAAAATCATATAGTAGAGTCAACTCACTAAAAGTTCAATAATGGCAAAACTAACCAATATCTTGTTTATGGAAAAATGTGTATGTGGTAAATAAATATGGCAGTGACTTGTACACTATTCAAGGATGTGTTTATTTCTCAGTAGAGGAGGACGGGGTTATTTGGAGAGAATGAGTTCCTGTTACTAGCAGTACTCTATTTACCTTTAGAACAAAATGTTCATTTGTTTTAGCTTTTTTTTTCTTTTGAGATGGAGTCTTGCTCTGTCACCCAGGCTGAAGTGCAATTAAGTTTTAGCATTTCTTTTTTTTTCCTTTTGAGATGGAGTCTCGCTCTGTCACCCAGGCTGGAGTGCAATGGCGTGATCTCAGCTCACTGCAACCTCCGCCTCCCAGGTTCAAGCGGTTATCTGCCTCAGCCTCCTGAGCAGCTGGGATTACAGGTGTCTGCCACCATGCCAGGCTAATTTTTTTTTTGTATTTTTAGTAAAGACAGGGTTTCACCATCTTGACCAGGCTGGTTGTCAACTCCTGACCTCGTGATCCACCCACCTGAGCCTCCCAAATTGGTTTTTTTTTTTTTTTTTTTTTTTTTGGAGATGGAGTTTTGCTTGTCACCCAGGTTGGAGTACAGTGGCACCATCTCAGCTCACTGCAACTTCTGCCTCCCAAGTTCAAGCAATTCTCCTGCCTCAGACTCCTGAGTAGCTAAGATTACAGGTGCCTGCCACCAAGACCGGCTATTTTTTTGTATTTTTTGTAGAGACGGGGGTTTCACCATGTTGGCCAGCCTGGTCTTGAACTCCTGATCTCAGTGATCCACCCACCTCAGCCTCCCAAAGTGCTAGGATTACAGGCATGAGCCACAGTGCCCAGCCTAGCTTTAGCATTTAAAAATATTTACATTCAAATGCAGTCTTTTGTACGTAGAACTTATTTCCTGATCTTTTTATATGGAAAGAAAAAAAGGGTCTTTGAGAAGATTAATAAAATGGACACCTCTAACATGTTGAATCAGGAAAATAATTTTAATGAGGAAAGAAGTTCTCCTCCAGATGAGGAAAGAAAATCATTTTAATGAGGAAAGAAGTTCTCCTCTTGATGAGGAGAAAATAAAATATTAAAAGGTATAAACAGCTGTGTGCATTTACACTTCAGAATCTCGGGAAAATGAAAAGTGTCTGGAGAAACAGACACTTTAAAAAGTTCACTCAAGAATAGGTAGAAAACCTCAATAGAGAAGCTACTGTGAAAAACTCTGAAAAATTTATCAAAGAATTACTTTACAGAAACTCCTATGCTGGGTAGTTTTGGGATTCCATTTTCAAACTTTCAAGAGAACTAAAATCTTCATGCTATCAAAATGGTTTCTAGGCATAGAATACGAATGCATTCTTTATGTTGTAAATCCAACATAATCCTGATTCTGAAATGTGAAAAGAGGTAAGAGAAATCTGTAGTAAAATTTGAAAGAGACACAAAAATCGTTGATTATATATTACCAGACCAAATTCAGCAACAAAATCAAAAGAATTATTTACAATGGCCAAGTAGGACTTATCCAGGAAATGCAAGGATCATTTATAAAGAGATCTATTAATGCAACATTTTACATACATACATACATATATATACATATATATGGAGAAAGACAGAGAGAGAGAGGAGATGGAGTCTTGCTCTGTCACCCAGGCTGCAGTGCAGTGGCATGATCTCAACTCACTGCAGCCTCTGCCTCCGGGGTTCAAGGAATTCTCCTGCCTCAGCCTCCTGAGTAGCTGGGATTACAGGTGCATGCCACCACACCTGGCTAATTTTTTTTTTATTTTTAGTAGAGATGGGGTTTCACCATGTTGGTCAGGCTGGTCTCAAACTCCTGACTGCCCACTCATGATCTGCCCACCTCAGCCTCCCAAAGTGCTGGGATTACAGGCGTGAGCCACCGTACCCAGTCAACATTTTACATAAATATTTTAAGGAAAAAAATAGGAATTATAATTTTAGTAGGGGAAGAAAAGACAGTCAATAAAACTGTCAATTCAAACTATATTCTATAATCCCAAAGTTTGTTTTCTGGGAAAATTTAGGAATAGATTTTTTTTTTTTTAGCATAGTAAGACTTTCTCTCTCAAGTCAACATTATTCTTAACAGTGAAAAACTAAAGAGAATTTCCGTTAAAACCAGAGGCAAAAGCAGGCAAATAAGATGCCCACGGTCATCTTTATCACATATTGCATTGTTCTGAAAATTATGAGTAATGTAATTAGTATGAAACCTGAAAAAGAGATGTAATTATTGAAAAGGTAAAAAATGTTATTTTGCATAATTCGATTATGTTCTTATAAAACTCCAATGAATCCATTTTAAAACCATATATCTTTTAACTTCATAGAAGTATTTTTAAAATCTATATGTTTTATATATATCAATAATTATGCTAAAATGACAAGCCATTCTAGAATGGTAACCAACACACAAAATTCTGAAAAAAAATAAAAACTCTTTGAAAAATAAGTAGAATTTATGGGATATACACAAAAATTTGCTGAAAAACAACAACTATTTTCAATATACAGGCAAAAATATTCATGAGAAAAATTGTACATTAATTCTTCTAGAATTTATGAGTTTAATGAAATCTCAATTAAATTCTTAATGGAATTTGCCTGCAACTTCATTATTGGATTTTTAAATTCACCTGAGGGAAAAAGCAATAATAATAAAAACAAAACAACATCATGAGAAAACAGCTGAGAACTTTTTAAAAAGAGGGATCAGGAGATAATTTTCCCACAAAAAAATTTATGGAAAAAAACATAGGACATCAAAATTGTGCGACAGAGCAAAAGAAGAAAGGTCAGTAGAAGGGAGTTGGGGTGAAATAAGAGTGGGCTGGGGAGGTGGCAGCAGAGATAAAGAGGTGAGGGTTAGAGAGGGGAAGGTTAGAGATGGGCTTCAGCACTGGTTCATAACTGAACAACATGGGAAGCCTCACAAAACAATGAGGAAGCCATAGTTCTTAAATATATTTTCATGGAGAAATTCAGTAGCGGGTGAAGGGAATAAAATTGCAGTCTCAACGGAATCACTAAAAGCAAATTCTGTGCTGATAAAGAGTTAGAACTAAAAACAAACAAGCAAATATACAAACCCAGAAATCTAGGAGCAGCCATATGGATAAGGGTTCAACTGTCTTGGGTCAGCCAGGATGTCTCCATCAGGCCTTGCCCATCCTCCTCCCCAGCCCCAGCCATTGCCAAGTCCAATGGGACCCAGCGCTGAAGACCATCTCCAACCTACTCCACCTCCATCTCTGCCTTCACCTCACCAGCTCAAAATGCTCTCCATTTGCCCATCTGGGACCCGGTGGTGAAGCCTCTCTCTAGCACTCCCCACTTCTCCATCTCTGCTACCACCTCCCAGGCCCCAGTTACTCTCCCCTGAACCACCTGGGACTCAGTGCTGAAGCCTATCTTAATGTTTCCCACTTCTCCATCTCTTGCCACCTCACTACTTCCGGCCACGTTCACCTGGCCCACCTGGGACCTAGCACTAAGGCCCATCTCTAACCTTCCCCACCTACCCAGCCCTGGCCACCATCTCCTGGACCACTGCAGTCCTCTCCAGGGATTTTCTGGTTTTGCATCCTTCCCATCCTTTCTCCACCCAGCAGCCCATGTGCCCCTCATAACACACAACGCTCTGTATTATTCCCATTTACCTCCCTTCCTGACCATTCAGTGCACTAGCAATTAATCCCAAAATGCAACACCTGTGCTGCCTCATTCCTCTCTGCCTCTCCACTCAGTTTCACTGTTTCTTCTCTACAACTCTGCTGCTCCAGCTACGTTGCCTTCCATCAGTTTCTCAAACGCAAGAAGCTTGGAAAGAAAACAAAAATACCCAATGAAAGAACTAGCTAAGATTTAAAAAAATGACAGATTTGATCACCTAAAACTTTAAACCCTCTCTACATAAAAATCATCATTAAGATAATGAAAGATGAACTGGAGGGAAAGATTTGCAACAATCAACTAGAGAAGGATTCAGAAACATTTAACAAGGTTCTCCAAATTAGCAATATATGAACCAAGATTCCAACTGGAGTCTGGGTTGGAATATGCACAGGCAATTCGACAAATAATGGTTAAGACAGATGAATGTGTGAAAGATTTTTATCTTTAGCCAAAGAAATGAAAGGTTGCACTATAACATAGCATTTTTTTTTTTTACCTATTATTTTAGTAAATATGTATTTTTCCTTTACATAATGCTGTTTTGAGTTTTAACTTTTCGAGATGGAGTCTTGCTTACATAAAGTATGCAAATGTTCAGCTTTTACATTTTTGTAAAAGTACTTTTTAATGTTTTACATTCATGGAGTCACACTCAGATCAAGGTACAGAACATTTGAAGCCTCCCAGAAGCTTCCATTGTCCTCCTAGGATATTAACTTCTTAGTTAATATTCTCCTCACAAGAAGTAACCATTATTCTGATTTCTATCTCCATAGATTCATTCTTCCTGTTCTTGAAGCTGATAAAAAAGAAATTGTACAGAATGTACCTTTTCTGTATCTGTCTCCTTTGGCTCAACATACTTTGTGGCGGCTATCATCAGTAGTGGTTTTGCTGTTTTCTTTTAAAAACTGCTGTGTGGTGCCTCATCGTAGGAAACACTACAATGGATTTCTTTATTCCCTGGTTGATGAACATTAGGGTTGTTTCCAGGATGGGTCTAGTATGAATAGTTCTGCCAAGAACTACTTTTGTATATACACTTTGGTGGGCATATATATTTATTTCTCTTAGATATAAACCTTGGAGTAGATTTCCTGGGTTATAGATTAGACAGGGATTTAGCTTTACTAGATACTGTTGAATAGTTTTTTCAGTTATTACACCAAGAATTGATGTTCCAGCCTATCAAAGTGAAGTCTGATAGAGAAAAATAGAATGCTCCTTTCTTCCTTCCTCCCATTTCTCCTTATCTCCTCTCTTCTGCCGCTTAATCTGCCCTCTCTACCTTTTCCCATTCCTATCCCTTTCCCTCCTCCTCCCACACCATTTTAGACCACTTAAAGCTGGAAGATGCTTCTGGCCTAAGCAAGCCCATAAACTAGATTCTGAACTCCTTGCATCAGCAACTTCCTAATTAGAGGCACAATTTGTGGTTAAGGAAAGTGTCCACCAGCCTAATGTGCCTCACAGAGATGCACTTCTGCGGGTAATTACCTCCAGCTTCCAGTTAACAGAAGGACAAGAACATCTGTAACAAGAGTGATGAGAAAGCCCTTGCACAGGGTCCTCTGGGTCTGAAACAGAAAGCAGGGAGCGAGAACCTGTGTTTGTTTAGTGGGCCATCCTTTACTCTCTGAGAGGAGGAAGAGTGTGCAGCTCCTTGGCAACTCCTGTCACCTGTCTGTTGTCCAAAGGAGATGACTTCGTTTCTACTTCTAGAGCTGGGCAAGTCTCTATCCAGTGTTCATTATTTAAATAGGAGAAAATGCAGTGTGGAGCATAGATTCCTAAACATAAACACTGAGGCATGTTGCAAAGTTAGTTACCTCCCAATAATTAAAGAAACAAAGTGTCCAAATGATTGCCGTTTCCAATAGAAATAAGATTCAAGTTGTATTAGTCTGTTCCCACACTGCTATGAAGAACTACCTGAAACTGGGTAATTTGTGAAGAAAAGAGGTTTAATTGACTCACAGTTCTGCAGGCTATACGGAAGGAATGACTGGGGAGGCCTCAGGAGACTTACAATCATGGCAGAAGGCAAAGGGAAATGTGGGGTGGAGACCTCACATAGAGTCCCCACTGGGGCACTGCTTAGTGGAGCTGTGAGGCAAAGTAGCACATCCTGCATGGTGGGAGCAGAAGGAAGAGAGAGAAGGGGAAGTTGCTACACACTTTTAAACAACTATGTCTCATGGGAACTCACTCACTATCATGAGAACAGCAAGGGGGAAATCTGCCCCCATGATCCAATCACCTCTCACCAGGTCCCTCCACTAACACTGGGGATTACAATTCAACATGAGATTTCAGTGGGAACACAGAGACAAACCATATTATTCCATCCCTGGCCCCTCCCAAATCTCACGTCCTTCTCACATTTCAAAACACAATCATGCCTTATTCCAGCATTAATTCAAAAGTCCAAGTCCAGTCTCATCTGAGACAAGGCAAATCCCTTCCACCTATGAGCCTGAACAATCAAAACAAGCTAGTTACTTCCAAGACTCAATGGGGGTACAGGCATTGGGTAAATGCCCCCATTCTAAAAGGGAGAACTTGGCCAAATAAACAGCCTACAGGCACCATGAAAGTCCAAAACCCACAGGGCAGTCATTAAATCTTAAAGCTCCAAAATAATCTCCCTGACTCCATTTCTTACATCCAGGCCACACTGATAAATGGGATGGGCTTCCAAGGCATTGGGCAGCTCCACCCCTGTGGCTCTGCAGGGTACAGCACATCCTGTAGTAGCCACAGCTGCTTTCACAGGCAGGCACTGAGTGCCTATGGCTTTTCCGGGTGCATGGTGCAAGCTGTTGGTGGATATACAATTCTGGGGGTCTGGAAAATGGTGGCCCGCTTCTCACAGCTCTACTAAAGAGTGCCCCAGTGGGGACTCTGTGAGGGCTCCAACCCTATATTTCCCCTCTGCACTGCCCTAGTAGAGGTTCTCCATGAGGGCTCTGCCCCTGCAACAGACTTCTGCTGGGCACCCTCGTATTTTCATACATTCTTTGAAATCTAGGCAGAGGCTTCCGAGCCTCAACTCTAGACTTCTGCACACCCACACGGCCAACACCACATGGAAGCCACCAAAGCTTGGGGCCTGCACCCCCTGAAACAATGGCCTGAGCTATACATTGGCCCCTTTTAGCCACAGCTGGAACTAAAGTGGCTGGGACACAGGGCGCCATGTCCCAAGGCTGCAAAGAGCAGTAGGTCCCTGGTCCTGGCTCATGAAACCATTTTTTCCCTCCTAAGCCTCCAGGCTTGTGATGGGAGGGGCTGCCATGAAGGTCTTGGAAATGCCCTGGAGGTATACTCCCCATTATCTTAGCTATTAACATTCAGCTCTTCTTTACTTATGCAGATTTTTGCAGCCTTGAATTTCTCCCCAGAAAATAGGTTTTTCTTTTCTGCTGAATGGGCAGGCTGCAAATTTTCCAAACTTTTATGTTCTGCTTCCCTTTTAAATATAAATTCTAGTTTTCTGTCATTTCTTTGTTTATGCAAGTGAGTGTAAACTTTTAGAAGCAGCCAGGCCACATCTTGAATGCTTGCTGCTTAGAAATTTCTTGTGCCGGATACCCTAAATCATCTCTCTCAAGTTGAAAGTTCCACAGATCTCTAGGGCAGGGACAAAATGCTGCCAGTCTCTTTGCTAAAGCAGAGCATGAGTAACTTTTGCTCCAGTTCCCCATAAGTTCCTCACCTCCATCTGAGACCTCCTAAGCCTGAACTTCACTGTCCATATCACTATCAGCATTTTGGTCACAACCATTCAACATGTCTTTAGGAAGTTCCAAATTTTCCCTCATCTTCCTATCTTCTTTTGATTCCTCCAAACTGTTCCAACGTCTGCCCATTACCCGGTTCCAAAGTCGCTTCCATATTTTCAGGTTTCTTTATAGCACTGCCCCACTTCTCTGATACCAATTTTCCATATTAGATCGTTCTCACACTACCATACAGAACTACCTGAGACTGGGTAATTTACAAAGGAAAGAGGTTTAATTGACTCACAGTTCTACAGGCAGTACAGGAAGTGTGGCAGGGAGGCCTCAGGAAACTGGTAATTATGGCAGAAGGCAAAGGAGAAGCCAGCACATCTTACCATGGCACAGCAGGAGAGAGCAGAAGGGAAGTGCTACACACTTTGAAACAAACAGATCTCATAAGAACTCACTATCACAAGAACAGCAAGGGGAAAATCTTCCCCCATAATACAATCACCTCCCACCAGGTACCTCCCCCAGCACCGGGGATTACAACTCAACATGAGATTTGGAGAGGGGGACACAAAGCCAAACCATATCACAAGTCTTATAATAATAATATAAGTCTTATTATAATAATAACAATTTAATTGTACTCATTTACAATTAAATAGTCACATATTTAACTCTCTCTTCAGCACCTACGCTGTGCTAGGAAATGGGGATTGAGGACCAAAGTTAAAGTGGACCCTGGTGTTGTTCAGTATTAATCAAATGATCACTCAACTATTTGCTTAGTAACTGTGTTGGGCAGGAGTGCAGATAGGAGGAAGAAGTGAGAATTAAGAAGACATGGATGTGCCATCCCAAAATATGCTGAATTGGTGTCTTGGTTATTCTAAGATGAAAACATTGGAGAAATTACAGTTTCAGAAAAAGAAGAGCCGATCTGTCCTTTTCTACATGTAGCAAGCCATAAATATTACTCTGGGAAGGATCCTTTGCCCATACCAGGGTGAGAAAATAGCCCTCATCACCAGAAGACTGGAAGTTCAGGATGCAATGGGCCAGAATCAACTTCCTCCTAAGTAACACGTATTTTCCACTAGTTTTACACCCTTTTATGTCCCCTAGTGGCTCCCCTAGAACTTACTGCTCCTAGCCAGATCCTCTTTGTCATGTCATTTCTTCACAAATTTACTTTTTGTCTAAAATGTATAAAAGCATCTTTCTTGGTTATTTTGTTGAACTTCACTCTCTTATGCAGTGCCCCACGTACATGTAAATATAATAAACTTGTATACCTTTCTCTGTTAATCTGTCTGGTGTCAACTTGGTTCCTAGACCCAGCTGAAGAGCTAACGTAAGAACTAAGGAGGGTTGGAGGGGATCTCTCTTTCCCCTACAAACTGCAGAATGAGGGAGCGATGTGGTGGGGAAGGCTATTCGATGGATCAGATAGCCTAGGATGAGGCTGTTTTGGATTCGATGAGAAAGGGGAAGAATTACAATAGGGCACCAGAAATCATGAATCTACCTGGAAGCTCCCACTCAAACATTGTAGGTATGTGAAAGTTTTTTCTAGTTTCATTTGTTGGATTTAAAAAAAGAGAGAGAGAAACAGTCTAGCAGTAAGTTTTTGTGTGTGTGTTTTTGGGGGTTTTTTTTGGTATATTATGTGTCATGCACTCCTCTAAAACTAAAGGTATTTTTCTCATTTAACCTTCACACTCATTTTTGATGTAATTTTATATTCCCCATTGTACAGACATGGAAACTGAGGCAAAAACAGTTAAGTAAACTTCACAAGGTCACCCCACTAGTGAGAGAGAAGCCAAGGATGCAAAGGATTCCTGTGTTTTGTGGAAGCAGCGGCCATCATTTGTCTTGGACCTTACCTCTGGCAGCAAATCTACTATTAGCCCAGGGAGTTCCTGTCAGGCCTCTGAGCCCAAGCCAAGCCGTCGCATCCCCAGTGACTTGCACATATATGCCTAGATGGCCTGAAGTAACTGAAGAATCACAAAAGTGAGAATGCCCTGCCCTGCCTTAACTGATGACATCCCACCACAAAAGAAGTGAAAATGGCTGGTCCTTGCCTTAAGTGATGACATTACCTTGTGAAAGTCCTTTTCCTGGCTCCTTCTGGCTCAAAAATCTCCCTCACTGAGCACCTTGTGACCCCAACTCCTGCCCGCCAGAGAACAACCCCCCTTTGACTGTAGTTTTCCTTTACCTACCCAAATCCTATAAAATGGCCCCACCCTTATCTCCCTTCACTGACTCTCTTTTCGGACTCAGCCCACCTGCACCTGGGTGATT
Organism: Chlorocebus sabaeus; assembly: GCF_047675955.1. Lineage (NCBI taxonomy): Eukaryota > Metazoa > Chordata > Mammalia > Primates > Cercopithecidae > Chlorocebus > Chlorocebus sabaeus. Next base: position 16,511,750 of record NC_132922.1, read on the forward strand.
AAAAAGCTTTATTGCTCACACAAAGCCTGTTTGGTGGTCTCTTCACATGGATGCACATGACATTTTTGTGCCATGACTCGGATTGGGGGACCTCCCTTCGGAGATCAATCCCCTGTCCTCCTGCTCTTTGCTCCATGAGAAAGATCCACCTACAACCTCTGGTCCTCAGACCAACCAGCTCAAGGAACATCTCACCAATTTTAAATTGAGTAAGTGGTCCCTTTTTACTCTCTTCTCCAACCTCTCACTATCCCTCAACGTCTTTCTCCTTTCAATCTTGGCACCACCCTTCAATCTCTCCCTTCTCTTAATTTCAATTCCTTTCATTTTCTGGTAGAGACAAAGGAGACATGTTTTATCCGTGGACCCAAAACTCTGGCACCAGTCATGGACTTGGGAAGGCAGCCTTCCCTTGGTGTTTAATCATTGCAGGGACACCTCTCTGATTACTCATCCATGTTTCAGAGGTGTCTGACCATCCTGCAGGGATGCCTGCCTCAGTCCTTCACCCTTAGCAGCAAGTCCCACTTTTCTGGGGGGAGGGGCAAGAACCCCGACCCCTTCTCTCCTTGTCTCTACCCCTTCTCTGCTTTTATGGGGAAGGGGCAAGAACCCCTACCTCTTCTCTCCTGTCTCTATCCCTTCTCTGCTTTTCTGGGGGGCAAGAACCTCCCAACCCCTTATTTCCACGCCCCAACCTCTTATCTTTACACCCCAACCCCTTATTTCCATGCCCTGACCCCTTTCCCACTTTTCTGAAGGGCAAGAACCCCCAAACTCCTTCTCTCCGTGTCTCTACTGTCTTTTCTCTGGGTTTGCCTCCTTCACTATGGGCAACCTTCCACCCTCCATTCCTCCTTCTTCTCCCTTAGCCTGTGTTCTCAGGAACTTAAAACCTCTTCAACTCATACCTGACCTAAAATCTAAATGCCTTATTTTCTTCTGCAATGCTGTTCGACCCCAATATAAACTCTACAGTAGTTCCAAATAGCCAGAAAATGGCACTTTCGATTTTTCCATCCTACAAGATCTAAATAATTCTTGTCATGAAAGGGGTAAACGGTCTGAGGTGCCTGATGTCCAGGCATTCTTTTACACATTGATCCCTCCCTAGTCTCTGTTCCCAATGCAACTCATCCCAAATCTTCCTTCTTTTGCTCCCGCCTGTCCTCTCAGGCCCAATCCCAAGCGTCGCTGAGTCTTTCTAATCATCCTTTTCTACAGACCCATCTGACCTCTGCCCTCCTCACCAGGCCAAGCTAGGTCCCAATCTTCCTCAACCTTCGCTCCCCCACCCTGTAATCCTTTAATCGCCTCCCCTCCTCACAACCAGGCTGGCTTACAGTTTTGTTCCTTGACTAGCCCTTCCCCACCTGCCCAGCAATTTCCTCTTTAAAAAGTGGCTACAGCTAAAGGCATAGTCAAGGTTAATGCTTCTTTTTCTTTATCTGACCTCTCCCAAATCAGTTGCGTTTAGGCTCTTTTTCATCAAATATGAAAAACCCAGCCCAGTTCATGGCCCGTTTAGCAGCAACCCTGAGATGCTTTTCAACCCTAGACTCTGAAAGGTCAGAAGGCTGACTTATTCTCAACATGCATTTTATTTTATTACCCAATCTGCTCCTGACATTAAAAACCCCAAAAATTAAATTCCAGCCCTCAAACCCCACAACAGGACTTAACGAACCTCGCCTTCAAGGTGTACAATAATAGAGTAGAGGCAGCCAAGTAGCAACTTATTTCTGAGTTGCAATTGCTTACCTCCACTGTGAGACAAACCCCAGCCACATCTCCAGCACACAACTCCAAATGCCTGAACTGCAGCTGCCAGGGGTTCCTCCAGAACCTCCTCCCCCAGGAGCTTGCTACAAGTGCTGGAAACCTGGCCACTGGGCCAAGGAATGCCCGCAGCCAGGGATTCCTCCTAAGCTGTGTCTCATCTGTGCAGGACCCCACTGGAAATTGGACTGTCCAGCTCGCCTGGCAGCCGCTCCCAGAGCCCCTGGAGCTCTGGCCCAAGGCTCTCTGACTGACTCCTTTCCAGACCTTCTCGGCTTAGCGGCTGAAGACTGATGCTGCCCCATCACCTTGAAAGCCTCCTTCCCTGGACCATCACAGACACTTTGGGTAACTTTAACAGTGGAGGGTAAGTCCATCCTCTTCTTAATCAATACGGAGGCTGCTCACTCCACATTACCTTCTTTTCAAGGGCCTGTTTCCGTTGCCTCCATAACTGTTGTGGGTATTGACGGCCAGGCTTCTAAACCTCTTAAAACTCCCCAACTCTGGTGCCAACTTGGACAACATTCTTTTATGCACTCCTTTTTAGTGATCCCCACCTGCCCAGTTCCCATATTAGGCCAAGACATTTTAACTAAATTATCTGCTTCCTTGACCATTCCTGGACTACAGCCACATCTTATTGCCACCCTTCTCCCCAACCCAAAGCCTCCTTTGCATCTTCCTTTCGTATCCCGCCACTTTAACCCACAAGTATGGGACATCTCTACTCCTTCCCTGGCAACTGATCACATGCCCATTACTATCCCATTAAAACCTAATCACCTTTACCCCGCTCAATGCCAATATCCCATCCCACAGCACGCTTTAAAAGGATTAAAGCCTGTTATCACTTGCCTGCTACAGCATGGGCTTTTAAAACCTACAAACTCTCCTTACAATTCCCACATTTTACCTGTCCACAAACCGGACAAGTCTTGCAGATTAGTTCAGGATCTGTGCCTTATCAACCAAATTGTTTTGCCTCTCCACCCTGTGGTGCCTAACCCGTACACTCTTTTGTCCTCAATACCTTCCTCCACAACTAACTGTTCCGTTCTTGATCTTAAAGATGCTTTTTTCACTATTCCCCTGCACCCCTCGTCCCAGCCTCTCTTTGCTTTCACCTGGACTGACCCTGACACCCATCAGTCCCAGCAGCTTACCTGGGCTGTGCTGCCACAAGGTTTCAGGGACAGCCCTCATTACTTCAGCCAAGCTCTTTCTCATAATTTACTTTCTTTCCACCCCTCTGCTTCTCATCTTATTCAATATATTGATGACCTTCTTTGTAGCCCCCTCCTTTGAATCTTCTCAACAAGACACACTTCTGCTCCTTCAGCATTTATTCTCCAAAGGATATTGGGTATCCCCCTCCAAAGCTCAAATTTCTTCACCATCCATCACCTATCTCAGCATAATTCTTCATAAAAACACACATGCTCTCCCTGCCGATTGTGTCCGATTGACCTCTCAAACCCCAACCTCTTCTACAAAACAACAACTCCTTTCCTTCCTGGGCATGGTTGGATACTTTTGCCTTTGGATACCTGGTTTTGCCATCCTAACAAAACCGTTATATAAACTCACAAAAGGAAACCTAGCTGACCACATAGATCCTAAATCCTTTCCCCACTCCTTTTCCATTCCTTGAAGACAGCTTTAGAGACTGCTCCCACACTAGTTCTCCCGGACTCATCCCAACCCTTTTCATTACACACAGCCAAAGTGCAGGGCTGTGCAGTCAGAATTCTTACACAAGCACTGGGACTGTGCCCTGTAGCCTTTTTGTCCAAACAACTTGACCTTACTGTTTCAGGCTGGCCATCATGTCTCTGTGCAGCGACTGCTGCCACCCTAATACTTTTAGAGGCCTTCAAAATCACAAACTATGCTCAACTCACTCTCTACAGCTCTCATAATTTCCACAATCTATTTTCTTCCTCACACCTGAGGCATATACTTTTTGCTCCCCTGCTCCTTCAGCTATACTCACTCTTTGCTGAGTCTCCCACAATTACCATTGTTCCTGGCCCAGACTTCAATCCCGTCTCCCACATTATTCCAGATACCACACCCGACCTTCATGACTGCATCTCTCTGATCCACCTGACGTTCACCCCATTTCCCCACAATTCCTTCTTCCCTGTTTCTCACCCTGATCACACTTGGTTTATTGATGGCGGTTCCATCAGGCCTAATCGCCACTCACCAGCAAAGGCAGGATATGCAATAGTATCTTCCATATCTGTTATTGAGGCTACTGCTCTGCCCCTCTCCACTACCTCTCAGCAAGCCAAACTAGTTGCCTTAACTCGGGCCCTCACTCTTGCAAAAGGACTACACGTCAATATTTATACTGACTCTAAATATGCCTTCCATATTCTGCACCACCATGCAGTCATATGGGCTGAAAGAGGTTTCCACACTACACAAGGGTCCTCCACCATTAATGCCTCTTTAATAAAAACTCTGCTCAAGGCCGTTTTACTTCCAAAGGAAGCTGGAGTTATTCACTGCAAGGGGCATCAAAAGGCGTCAGATCCCACTGCTCTACGCAACGCTTATGTTGATAAGGTGGCTAGACAAGCAGCTAGCTCTCCAACTTCTATCCCTCACGGCCAGTTTTTCTCCTTCACGCCGGTCACTCCCACCTGCTCCCCCACTGAAACTTCCACTTATCAGTCTCTTCCCACACAAGGCAAATGGTTCTTAGACCAAAGAAAATACCTCCTTCCAGCCTCACAGGCCCATTCTATTCTGTCATCATTTTATAACCTCTTCCATGTAGTTTACAAGCCACTAGCCTGTCTCTTAGAACCTCTCATTTCCTTTCCATCATGGAAATCTATCCTCAAGGATATCACTTCTTAGTGTTCCATCTTCCATTCTACCCCTCAGGGATTGTGCAGGCCCCCTCTGTTTCCTACACATCAAGCTTGGGGATTTGCCCCCTGCCCAGGACTGGCAAATTGACTTTACTCACATGCCCCGAGTCACAAAACTAAAATCTCTCTTAGTCTGGGTAGACACTTTCACTGGATGGGTAGAGGCCTTTCCCACAGGGTCCGAGAAGGCCACCACGGTCATTTCTTCCCTTCTGTCAGACATAATTCCTCGGTTTGGCCTTCCCACCTCTATACAGTCTGATAACGGACCAGCTTTTACTAGTCACATCACCCAAGCAGTTTCTCAGGCTCTTGGTATTCAGTGGAACCTTCCTATCCCTTACCATCCTCAACCTTCAGGAAAGGTAGAACGGACTAATGGTCTTTTAAAGACACACCTCACCAAGCTCAGCTGCCAACTTAAAAAGGATTGGACAGTACATTTACCTCTTACCCTTCTCAGAATTAGAGCCTGTTCTCGAGATGCTACAGGGTACAGTCCATTTGAACTTTTATATGGACACACTTTCTTACTCGGCCCCAAACTCATCCCAGACACCAGCCCTCGAGGCGACTATCTTCCAGTCCCCAAGCAGGCTAGACAGGAAATTCGCCAGGCTGCTAATCTTCTCTTGTCTACTCCAGATTCCCAGCCATATGAAGACACCCTAGTTGGATGATCAGTTCTTGTTAAGAATCTGACCCCTCAAACTCTACAACCTCGATGGACCGGACCCTATGTAGTCATCTATAGTACCCTGACTGCTGTCCACCTGCAGGATCCTCCCCAATGGGTTCACCGTTCCAGAATAAAGCTGTGTCCATCAGAGAGCCAGTCTAATCTCTCCTCTTCCTCCTGGAAGTCGCAAGTCCTCTCCCCTACTTCTCTGAAACTCACTCGTAATTCTGAAGAACAGTAATAACCCTTATGAGCCTAATACATCCCTTCATTCTATTAGGTCTGTTTGTCCTTACCCTACTTTTTGCAACAGGGCTTTATGAAGTCACCCCCACCATTGGACCGAGCCCCAAAAACTAGTCATCCCTACTATCTTCTGTCTAGTCATACTCCTATTCGCCGTTCTCAACTACTTGTAAATGCCCTACTCTTGTTTACACTGCCGGTTTACACTGTTTCTTCAAGCCATCACAGCTTGTATCTCTTGGTGCTATCCCCAAACCACCACTCTTAACTCCCTCTTCGGGTGGATAGATGACCTTTGCTGACAGGGCACCCTCCAATACTTCCACCCTGATGAAGTTCTATTCTTTACTTTCATACTCACTCTTATTCTCATTTCCATCCTTATGCCACCCTCTACCTCTCCCCAGCTATCTCCACCACACTATCAACCTTACCCATTCTCTCCTAGCCGCTTCTAATCCCTCCTTAGCAAACAACTGCTGGCTTTCATTTCCCTTTCTTCCAGCGCCTACACAGCTGTCCCCACCTTACAGACAGACTGGGCAACATCTCCTGTCTCCTTACACCTCCAAATTTCCTTTAACAGCCCTCACCTTTACCCTCCTGAAGAACTCATTTACTTTCTAGACAGGCCCAGCAAGACTTCCCCAGACATTTCACATCAGCAAGTTGCCGCCCTCCTCTGCACTTATTTAAAAAACCTTTCTCCTTATATTAACTCTACTCCTCCCATATTTGGACCTCTCAACACAAACTATCATTCTTGTGGCCGCTCCTTTATGTATCTCTCATCAAAGACCCACTGGAATTCCCCTAGGTAATATTTCACCTTCTCGATGTTCCTTTACTCTTCATCTCCAAAGCCCAACTACACACATCACTGAAACAACTGGAGCCTTCCAGCTCCATATTACAGACAAGCCCTCTATCAATACTGACAAACTTAAAAACGTTAGCAGTAATTATTGCTTAGGAAGACACTTACCCTGTATTTCACTCCATCCCTGGCTACCTTCCCCTTGCTTGTCAGACTCTCCTCCCCAGCCCTCTTCTTGTTTACTTTTACCCAGCCCCGAAAATAATAGTGAAAGGTGGCTCGTAGATACTCAACATTTTCTCATACAACATGAAAATTGAACCTCCACCTCTACGCAGTTACCTCATCAGTCCCCATTAAAACCTCTGACGGCTGCCACCCTAGCTGGATCCCTAGGAGTCTGGGTACAAGACACTCCTTTCAGCACTCCTTCTCACCTTTTTACTTTGCATCTCTGGTTTTGCCTCGCACAAGGTCTCTTCTTCCTCTGTGGATCCTCTGCCTACATGTGTCTACCTGCTAATTGGATAGGCACATGCATACTAGTTTTCCTTACTCACAAAATTCAATTTGCAAATAGGATCGAAGAGCTCCCTGTTCCCCTCATGACACCAACACGACAAGAAAGAGTTATTCCACTAATTCCCTTGCTGGTCAGTTTAGGACTCTCTGCCTCCACTATTGCTCTCGGTACTGGAATAGCAGGCATTTCAACTTCTGTCATGACCTTCCGTAGCCTGTCTAATGACTTCTCTGCTAGCATCACAGACATATCACAAACTATATCAGTCCTCCAGGTCCAAGTTGACTCTTTAGCTGCAGCTGTCCTCCAAAACCGCCGAGGCCTTGACGTACTCACTGCTGAAAAAGGAGGACTCTGTATATTCTTAAATGAAGAGTGTTGTTTTTACCTAAATCAATCTGGCCTGGTATATGACAACATAAAAAAACTCAAGGATAGAGCCCCAAAACTTGCCAACCAAGCAAGTAATTACGCTGAACCCCCTTGGGCACTCTCTAATTGGATGTCCTGGGTCCTCCCAATTCTTAGTCCTTTAATACCCATTTTTCTCCCTGTTTTATTCGGACCTTGTATCTTCCGTTTAGTTTCTCAATTCATCCAAAACCGTATCCAGGCTATCACCAATCATTCTATACAACAAATGTTTCTTCTAACAACCCCACAATATCACCCCTTACCACAAGATCTCCCTTCAGCTTAATCTCTCCCACTCTAGGTTCCCACACCACCTCTAATCCTGTTTGAAAAAGCCCTGAAAAACATCGCCCATTCTCTGTCCATACCGTCCCCCCAAAATTTTAGCCGCCCCAACACTTCAACACTATTTTATTTTTCTTATTAATGTAAGAAGGCAGGAATGTCAGGCCTCTGAGCCCAAGCCAAGCCATCGCATCCCCTGTGACTTGCACATATACTCCCAGATGGCCTGAAGTCACTGAGAATCACAAAAGAAGTGAAAATGCCCTGCCCCGCCTTAACTGATGACATTCCACCACAAAAGAAGTGAAAATGGCCAGTCCTTGCCTTAAGTGATGATATTATCTTGTGAAAGTCCTTTTCCTGGCTCATCCTGGCTCAAAAAGCTCCCCCACTGAGCACCTTGTGACCCCCACTCCTGCCCGCCAGAGAACCCCCCTTTGACTGTAATTTTCCTTTACCTACCCAAATCCTATAAAACGGCCCCAGCCTTATCTCCCTTCACTGACTCTCTTTTCAGACTCAGCCTGCCTGCACCCAGGTGATTAAAAAGCTTTATTGCTCGCACAAAGCCTGTTTGGTGGTCTCTTCACACGGACGCGCATGACAGTTCCCACTCAGATGTAATGAAGCCAAGAGAGTCCTCAGAGGATGCTTCTTTCCTAAGACCACAGTTTTCCGCCCTGACCTTGTCCAGCCAACATTTTAAGAAATGTCCACCCAAGGAGCCTGCAGAAGCCCAGAAACAGCATGAGGAAGTATGTATAGTAACATGTCAGGGGAAGCCTGTGTATTCCACACAATGTCACCCAAGGAAAACATCAGTGTAGCAAGCATAACTTTACTGCACGAAACTCAGGTTGAAAAATGTTCACGATATTTTCTTTTTCTGAATCAATTGCAATCTGGCTTCTAGGACCATGAGTGGGTAGATCATTCCTCTCCCTAAGGTCACTGGGGAACTCAGAGAGAGAATCAGTACAGAAAATGTTGCAAGTCGCTCTGTTCTTTCTTCCCTGCAGGCCTGCTCTTCCCAGCTCCTTGGATAGCAGCGTGGGCCTCTCTTCCCAGCACTAGAGCTCACCTTCGCCAAGAACAAAGGCCCATTCATTCTCTCTCGGGACAAGTGAAATTCATTTCTCCATTTGCTGGGTGGCAGAAGTAAAATAATACACCACTTGGTTTTTTACTGATGAGAATCAAACTAGTCTCTCTCTCTCTCTCCCCCCCTCTCTCTGTGTGTGTGTATGTGTGTGTGTGAGAGAGAGAGAACAAAAACACTAACTAGAACAGAATACTCCAAATATAAACACCAATCACTGCTATATGTTGTGATTTGGGGTTTTTCTTTCCTTCTTTATACTTTTTTCTACTTTCTTTTTTTTTTTAAATTGACTTGTATTGCTGCCATAATCAGAAAGGAAACAAAAGGAGTTGTTTCTCTCCTCTCTCTCTCCCCCTCCCGCGACCCCCCCCCCCACCCCTCTTGATTTTACTCAGGCCTATATAATTGCATGATGCCTTTACTGAATACAACCTCCTGGAATTCCCCTGTACTCTAAGCTGAATTTTTCTTTCCTTCTGTCTAATTGCTACTATGGGCTACTATTATTATCACCAGCTTTCCTCCTGTCTCTCCAGAAAAACAGGAGCTCACAAAATGAACGCATTCATTTTACATTCTGCGAATAGGTCTATGGCTAATGACTCTGACCCACACCTGGAGTCCAGAATTAAAAGGGAATTTCTTGGGGCCACACGAGTCTCAATTAGGCCAAAAGGAAGGAGAGTGGCCATTGGGACAGATGTATCTTAGATGACCCCGTGCTAGCTCTGCAATTTCATCTGTTTTGACAAGAGTAATTTAGTTCTAATTACCGACAATAATTATTTCTCAGCCCACAGTGGGAAGCTGTCGGGCTTGTAGCTGTGGTGGATTCCAAGGGGCTCTATTTTGGCTGTGTTTTTGTTTGAAACAATTTGAACCCTGGGCTCTCTTTTAAGAATGGCTAAGCCTGGAGATGAAGTGGAGAAGGGGAGGAGGAATTCCAGGCAGGAGAAAAATAGCCAAGGGAAACCAGGCTGACAGAGCCTCAGGGCCAGGAGACTCAGTTCTGCCTCTAACTTGCTGTGCAGATGTGGACCTCTTTAAGTCTCTGTTTTCCCATCTATAAAACGGCGATAACACAGGCTTGTGGTGAAGAACAGAATAGAAAATTCCAGAAGAGAGGGCCTTTTTGAGCTTTGACCTCTGAGCATTCTTTCTAGCTTCCCTGGGTCACTCCACTTCCACTCCCTTCTAAGACCTTCCTCCTCCCAGATTATGGGTTCAAGTGCCTCAGCAGGCAGCCCTCACCTGGCCCAGGTGGCCCCCAGGCAGTCAGCGTGCACAGCTTCCGGCTCCTGAGCTCTCAGAGACGGAATATGTGAGCGAGCATTCTGCTACCAGAGCCAGTGGAAACTGTATACCTACCAAGGGGAGGCCACACAAGGAAACCAGAATATCAAGTTTTCTTACATTAAAAAAAAAATGTTAATTCACATTAATAATTGTGTATATTTGTGGAGTACAATGTAATGCTTTGATCTAGTTACACATTATAGAAAGATTCAATCAACCTAATAATTGCCTCACCAATTATTTGTGGCGTGAACATTAAACGTCTACTTAGCACTATTATTATTAACTGTGGTCACCTTGCCATGCAATAAATCACTAAAAGTTACTCCTCCAGTCTAACTGAAGCTTTGTGCCTTTTAATGAACATCTTCCCTTTCTCCATCTTTCCCCCTACCCAGCCTCTGGTTACCACCTGTCTACTCTCTGTTTCTATGAGACTGTTTTTTTTTTTTTTTGTAAACTTAGGACTCAAACTATATTCATTCAGCGTAGGAAAACTGACCACCTCATGCTCGTTGGAAGGTCTTTTTTACAAAGCATGAGTACAAATTCATCATTGTGTCACAGATGCACTATTTTAGACATGATCTTCTAAAACATTAGATCCACGGGATGGGGGTAGGGGAGTAGCTACAAGGCTGCTTGGGTATTCACATGATGAAATCCTAACTAATTCCCTTCTGGTTCTCACAATCTCTGAGCATCATGTGGAAACCATAAGCCTCTTGATAGGCAGAGGACGGTATTTAGGATGTGGGAGTGTAGTTCAACAAACCTGACACCACAGGGCATCGACACTTGAAGAGACTAAGTAGAGGTGACATGCTCCTGTCCTCCGTTCACAAGTTTTTTCATGCCTTACAAAAACCTGTGAGGTAGGATTATTATCCACATTTTACAGATGAGAAAACTGAGGCTTGGAGAGGTAACATAACCTCTACAAGACGGCTCATCAGAGAGCAGTACAGTCAAGGTTTGCAGGAGAGCTTGAGAACTTTAAAGGCAGGCCCACCCACCACCAGGCACAGCTCTAAGCAGGCTGGGAAGCGGCAGCTGCAGTCACAGTTTCCTGGTCCTTGGATAGCAGCTTAGCCGTTTTGTTGCTGGAGACACTAGTTTCCAGGGTTGGGGTTTTTTGATTGCCTGCCTTCTTGGTTGTGGCGGAGGAAGCAGCTACAGGGGCAAGTTGGTTCTGCAGTGTTGTTCTGGGGTATTCTGAGCCACAAGTTGATGGCCTTTCTTCTAACCTTTCCAAAGGTTTTGAAAGACCCCGATGCTCTGTTTAAACATACTTCTTGTTAAAAACATCTAAAGCTGTTTCTGTTAACTGCAACTGACTCCTGATTGGTCAACTCCCAACTTCACCTCCCATATACATTCTTCTCTTTCTCAGGAAGATGAGGAAAGGAAGTACCCAAAGTGACTAAGCACAAAGCAGAACTCTTTCCTGGGGTTTATTTTCATTTCTTTTTCCCACCGAGTTCCATTTTCTCACCATGGGATAGCTGTGACTTGGATGAGTTTGGGGCTGTTGATTTTATCTCTTCCTTCTTCTGATTTGCTGCAGGATTGCTCACGGCACACATTTATTTAAGGAGCAGGAAGCAGCTTTCTTAGGTACCTTCTAATTATAAATTAGCATCGAGGAAGTCCTTGCACACTAAGGGCTTAGCAAAAATATTTCATTAGCTATTCCTCCTGCTACCATTATGGGCTCTGGATAGGACCTCAGAAGTCATCTGGGGAGAGGCTACAAACACGTGAAACATGAGTAAGGAGAAGCACATTCTAGAATCCAGAGATAGTTTTGGCCCCATCTTCATTTCCACCCTGCTGAAGGCAGCATGGTTCCCTGGAGCCCTCAGGCCTAAGTTAAGCATTTCATATTTCCTTCTTAGTACTATGTAACCATGGACATTTAAGTATTCAATGCCATTGTTTCCTTGACTATGAAACTAGAAATAAAACAGTTCCTACTCTCTAAAATTGTTATAGGAATGTAATGAAATGATGTGTATACTTCACTCAGAACAGGTTCAGGCAAAAGTAAGTTCTATATAAACATTTGCTGTTACTATTATTCATTTTAATTTATCAGGTGGATATTATTTCTGTTTTACATTTGAAGACTCTAAGACTCAGAGAAGTGAAGTCACTTTCCTAAAGTTTCTGCTGTCACTTCCTCTCTGGCCTGACAAAATACCAGTTCTATTTTCTGGTCCAGCTTAAATTCACCCTTCTCTGTGATGGTCATGCATGCGCGTGCGCACACACACACACGCACTCTCCAGGTTAGATATATTTGTAATATTTCCCTTCACTCTATTTTATGTAACTTGTAAGACTCAACACATTTTGCCATATACTTTTAACAAGGGTACCAATATCTACTTCTTGAAAAATTTCAAGAGTTTAAAAGAGAGCCTTTAAGCCAGTGTTGAATGCCCCAGAGGCTACTAACACAGTGCTTTCCATATTGATTAGAATATTCATAATGTGATATGGATTTGTGGTTTATACAATCTTCACCTTGAGTCCCATCAAGTTCCTACCATCTCCCTATGAATTACACATTATTCTCCACAACTTACAATAAAGAAACAGAAGGCAAGGGAGGGCACATCACGTAGTCTATGAGACACACAGAGCTAGGGTTTGAACCCAAGCCTGGTGCCAGAGCTCACAGCTCTTTAATATACTGCTGTACATTCAGTAAGAAGCCTCAACACAGAGTGGAGTGGAGTGGGATGGGATGGGATGGGATGGGGTGGAGAGGCATGGAGAGGACTGGAGTGGTATAAAACAGATTAGAAAGAACACAGTGAGGAGAGGGAAGGAGAGAACAGCGTGTATCGGGAGAACAGCACGCATTATCAGAGGAAAAAACTAGGAAAAACAGTACAACTTGACCTCTGGATCACATTTTTACAATAAAGCCACTTGTCGGTTCCTTTTCTTCAAGGCAGTTCTGAGTATGAAAATGAGGGAAAAAAAAGCCAAAAGACTGTTGAGGTAAAAACAGCGCTCCTTAGAAACACAAAGGATTGTTCATCCTGTCCCAGTGATGAGGAAAATGACAAGGCTGGGTGCTCCCCCTTTCAGAATGTCCTGACCTAGCAATGCTGACATCAAAACCATTGAGAGTGAGCAGATATTTCCTCTTCTTTCACCAAATGCAAAATTTATTTCTCCTTCTCTCTACCAAGCTGATAAATGACAGAACAGAAGAGGACTAGATCTACCAGGCTCAGGTCCAGCTGAAAGGGACTAGTTCCAGAGGCAAGCTTGGGCCAAGTTTCTGACAGGTCATTAATCCCAAAGGGGTGGCAGGCATGGGGGACCATGCAAAAATCCGGGCCATAGTTAAGGTCAGCAGCTGGGTGCCCAGAAATGTCGCGAGGACCCACTTCACAAGAATAGGTTTTATGTCAGGATTTCATTTTTTAATGAATTTTGTGCAGGAAAAAAAATGGGTACCCTTTCCACAGACAAAATACTGTGTCACAGCTAAGAACCAAGATACAAAGAAACGTCTTGGTCACATCAACTCTTCAAAGGCCCAGACGCAAGTCTAGAAGCAAAATCTCTTGGATGCCAAGTCACTGAAACTCCTCACTGGCAGTTGTACAATCATTAGGACTGACCAGGCTGCTCTGCCGGGTAGAAGTCAAGAGGTTCCATCTACAGGTACTCTGGGCCCTCTCCCCTTGACCCAATCTGATTTCAAAGCAAGTTAAGGTCCCAGCTAAAATAATGGAAAGTATGTGTATTTTGAGTTGGAGTCTTAGAATTGCAGCCTAAAGTATGGACCCACCACCTATTCAAATGTTCCAGACTCTGAGCATTAAAAAAAACAATGATTAAACATGTGGTGTGATCAGGGACCAAGGCCACTCATTAATTCACTATTTTTCATTTATCAAACATGACAAATAAAAGATTGCTTCTGCTTTGAAGGCGTTCACACAAAACAGACATGTAAATAAATTATGTACTTTGAGTAAAGTGCCATGCCAGAGGCAAGAACATGTTACTTCGAGTTTACTGTGAAAGCTCAGAGGAGGAGCATCTTAATCAGACTTTGGAGACAGCAGGCTTCCAGGAAGAAATGAGGCTTAGCTCAAATATTATAAGATGAGTCCACTGGATAATTAAAAAGGAGACCATCTCAGAAAATACTTAGTTTACTCAGTATGTATTTGTGGAGATCATATCAGGTGCCACTCTGCTACGGACCAGGATATGGCAGTAAACAAACATAGTCCCTGGTTTCATGGAAATTGCACCTAGGTACCTCACACCATAGACACTATATAAACTCTCAGTTGGTATCTCTGATAGGAAGAGAAATTTGAGAGATTTATCTTATAGAAGCTTGTTGCAAGATGGTCAAAATGAATGAGGGTCAAAGAAAAGCCAGAATTGAGCCGGGTATGTATACAATTAATGGCTTGGAGCCAAAGTCCTAGAGAACAGGATGGTGTGATAGGTAGTAGGTCAATGCTCCAAGAAGATGGTCATATGCAAGGGCCACATTGCTGAGTCTTTTGGTAGGTACCAAAGCTTCATAACCTAGTGAGAGAAGGCAATGTAGGTATAATGGAAGGTGAATCCCCAGGTATTCACTTGGAGCAGAAGAAAGATGTTAAGGAGGTGGACCATTATCTCACTTCAGCAACCAAGAGGCAGGGAGGTAGAGAAAGGGTGACCCTTCAACTAGAGAAGCCACCTGGTATCTTATATCAAGTACAGAGGAATAGTAGGTGCCAGGAGGTGGGAGGGAATGACAGGCCCAGCCATTGGTAAGCCCCTATGAGCTACTCCATGGACTCCTGAAGACAAGGATAGTGGGATCTGGGAAGGCTGGAATCCTGAGGAGGACTCCATGGTAGGAACTGAGCCAGGACAGCAGTTTCGGTGTGGCTCCAGAAATGTCATGCCACCCTGACTCAAAGGCTACCACTTCTTAGCAGGGCTTCCTCTCTTTAAGATCATAACACTAGATCTCAGAATGAGATCTCTTGAAAAATGAAATGGGCAAGAAAAGTAAGACTCACCAACCAGGAAGATGCAGCTGTTGGAGGCCAGAGCTCTCCTCTTATAATGAAGGCAGGTTGGCTGCCTTCACTAGCTGCACTCAGCTTTCCTGGAATGCCTGTTGGTGACATCACCCGTCATCTCAGCCAAAGACGCACGGCAATGCATGGCAATGCATGGCAATGCATGGTTGATCATCTTGGAAACAAAAGGGCTACAGATATTTCTACTAGATACCAGCATCTGCCTTTCAAATGGAGTAAAGACATAGAAGCAAAACCAGTGACCAGTGTTGGGGGGTAGCAAGGAACACTGTCACATACTTGGAGAGATACATGGATAAAAAGCAAATGCCTCCTCCTTCATCCAACAGCCCTTTCTCCTCTCAGTCTTTATACTCTCCCTCCCACTTTTTTTTTTTTTTTTTTTTTTTTTTTTTTTTTTTTTTTGAGATGGGGTCTCACTCTGTCACCAGGCTGGAGTGCAGTGATGTGATCTCAGCTAATGGCAACCTCCACCTCCCAGGTTCAAGCAATTCTCCTGCCTCAGCCTCCCGAGTAGCTGGGACTACAGGCATGTGCCACCATGCCCAGCTAATTTTTGTATTTTTAGTAGAGACAAGATTTCACTACGTTGGCCAGGATGGTCTTGATCTCTTCACCTCGTGATCTGCCCACCTTGACTTCCCAAAGTGCTGGGATTAGAGGCGTGAGTCACCACATCCGGCGTCCCACTCCTATTTCTAAACATCTTACCTCTTCCTACCACCCACGAAGGTTCTTTATCTTACCAGTCTTCACCACCAACTACTTATATAGTGTTACGTTAGGAGGCCCCCAAAATAAACCAAGAACTTCTCACCACCATCTGCCAGGCCTTTCCCAGGGGGTGCAGGCAGAGGCCAGCATCTGTTACAGGAAAGGGGTCCTGATCCAGAACCCAAAGGGACAGTTCCTGAATCTCGTGCAAGAAAGAATTCAAGCCAAGTCCATAAAGTAAAGTGAAAACAGGTTTATTAGGAAAGTGAAGGAATAAAAGAATGGCTACTCCACAGAGTAGCCTTGAGGGTGGCTGGTTGCCCATTTTTATGGTTATTTCTGGAGTGTATGCTAAACAAGGAGTGGATTATTCATGCCTCCCCTTTTCAGACCATATAGGATAACTTCCTGATGCTGTCATGGCATTTGTAAACTGTCATGGCACTGACGGGAGTATAGCAGTGAGGATGGCCAGAGGTCACTCTCGTTGCCATCTTGGTTTTAGTGGGTTAGAGTCGGCTTTTTACTGCAACCTGTTTTATCAGCAAGGTCTTTATTACCTGTATCTTGTGTCAACCTCGTATCTCATTCTGTGACTTAAAATGCCTTAACTGTCTGGGAATGCAACCCAGTAGGTCTCAGCCTTATTTTACCTGGTTCCTATTCAAGATGGAGTTGCTCTGGTTCACACATCTCTGACATAAAGGAGTCTGGGAGAGGAAGTTGGGAGCTTCACACTCTAGTGTCAGCTTAGTATTTCTTGAAGGTACGGGGTGTTGTTGTTTTTTTTTTTTTTTTTTTTGAGACAGAGCCTTGCTCTGTCGCCCAGGCTGGAGTGCAATGGCACAATCTTGGCTCACTGCAAGCTCAGCCTCCCGGGTTCACGCCATTCTCCTGCCTCAGCCTCCCAAGTAGCTGGGACTACTGGTGCCTGCCATCACACCCGGCTACTTTTTCCTATTTTTTAGTACAGGCAGGGTTTCACCGTATTAGCCAGGATGGTTGCAATTTCCTTACCTCATGATCCTCCCAAAGTGCTGGGATTATAGGTGTGAGCAACCATGCCCAGCCGCGTTTTTTTTTTTTCCTCTTGTTTTTTTGTTGTGGTTGTTATTGTTTACAGGGTCACTCTCAGGATATCCTGAAGGCGCATTTTAGCTGGGAAGATAATGAAGAACAAACTCAAAGGCATGATGAAAGCGAGAAAGAGAAGCAAGGGAGTGATATTTAGCCTCATTTTGTAAGTGAGGAGAACTGGGGGCTCAGAGAGGTTAAATTACTCAGTAAATGTTACACAGCACACGAGTGCAAACAAGTTATGAATCAGGTCAAATTTGAATTCTCAGTCCACCTTAGAAATTACATCATGCCCACAATAATAATCTGTTAACATTTATTGACTGTTTACTGTGTGCCAAACCCTCCTCTAAGTACATTTTACATAAATGACTCACCTAATCCTCACCAAAAAAAAAAAAAAAAAAAAAGCAAAACATATTAGTATTCTATGAGGTAGATACTCATATTATCTCCATTTTACATATGAAAAAACTGAGATCACACAGTTAATGAGTGATAACACCAGGGGATTTATACCTAGATGGCCCAGCTCCAGAACTCATGTTCTTAATTCTGTCTCATGCTGACTTTCTAATTCTTGCTCATGATCAATAATCACTTTGCTAAGCCCTTGAGGGAGAAATATGCACAGGACAATGCCCAGAAAATCAAAGGCAAAGTAGCCCTTGATTTCATGAGCTGAGACTTGGGTTGAAGCTTCCAATGCAGAGATCTCTGGCAAGATGAGCAGGGCAATGTCTTTTTCCCTAAGATAAGCTTAAACACTTCTAACCTGGACAAGACTCAAGAGGTCTGTTCTATTTTAACACTAAAGCTGTATTTCAGATCTTAACAGCCTGAAGTAAGGTCAGCTCCCTCTCACAGAATGGGCTGAGTCCTTACTCTACATTCTGGACTGTAGGGAGGAAGAACTGATAGCTTGCAGAGGGATTGGAATGTGGCCAGTGAGGAGTTTTGATCCAGCTGAAAAAACATCAGGGAAGAAGGTCAACATCAGTTGTTTGAGGATCCCATCCCAGAATTATTTAAACTGTGTCATGGGCAACTCTGCTGGGACAACTAAGACTAAGAAGACTCCGAAGTCAGTGTCCTGGAACTTTAATTCCAAGCTAGTATGAGAGAAAACCTTGCAGTTGAGTGTCCTGAAGTTTCAACTTTGACTCTGTGAATCTCCCCTTACTGCAGTCATACATGAGGTCAAGGGGGCTTCAGATGTAGGAACCAGAGAGCTGAGGGGAAGACACTAAAGATAGTTAATGGCAAATATGTTTAATTTCAAATGGGGACATCTTAGAGCAACCTTATTGTAAATGAGGAAGTAAAGAGGTGAAGTTATTAGCCAATCCCCTACTGACTGGGGGTAATGTATTCTTTACTCCACTGCTATTGGGACGCTCTGATGGCAATCTCTTTTATTCCTCCACTTTAACCATTTCATTCGATGTGAAAACGTTTGTATTAGGGCCTCTGGGGCAATGAGATGTCCTATTCTTCTTCTCAGTGACCACAGTACAGCAACACTTAGGCTCAAGGTCTGTCTTTGCCTTTCTGCTCTGAGCAACATCGAACATGTTCCTTACCCTCTCTGAGCTCCAGGTTCCCATCTGTAAAGCTAAGAATGATAATAGTGATGGTACCTAATTCAGTAGGTGATTATGAGGATTAAATGAAAGAGGTGGTGTAAAATGTTCAGTATCTCATGGTTTGAAGCTGGGAAAGTGCTATTGAGACAACTCTCAATTCATACCCACTCAGATATTTTAATTACCCCCAGATCTGCCTGTTTAGCTCATGAGGGAGCTTCCATCCTCTCCCTACTAATGGCTGTCCGTCAGGCAGCCCCCTTACATTGCAGACTTTTCCACAGTAGCCAGTGGGGCACATAGGGTGGACAGGAGCATGTGGCCCAGTGGAAAGGACAGACACGGGGTGACTGGCAGGCAATCCAGAGGAGAGGGAGTCAGAGCTGAAGATTCTGGGGGAGAGTACAGGCTGCAATGCTCATACTGTCCCAGCAAATTTCAAGTTCTGGGACTCTTGTTCCTAGAGAGTTTTCAAAAAGAAAAAGGAAAGAGAGAGAGAAACAAAAAGAGAGAGAAGTATGATTTTACTGACTTCAAAGGCACTGACCTTTCAATCTGTTCTTCCAAAGAGAAAATGGTTTGTGTTTCACAGTCTCACTGGAGTCAATGATCCTGAATACGTTTCTTGAAACAGACTCTCATAAATCTATACATGTACAAGTTAAAAAGATAATGAAGCGCTCTGATTCTGGGATCCAACAGTCCTCAACAATTAAAACACCTAAAATGCATTCATCTTGAGCTCTTGTCTTTTGGGACCCGAAGACCTTTTCTTCCATTCTCACTCATCCTCATTATAATTCAATCAAAATAATACTCAGTGAGCATATTTTTTTGTCCAGACCTAAGAAAGCCCTGTAGAGAATACAAAATAAATAAAAGAATGAGGCCCCTACTCTCAAAGAACTTAGACCAGGAACAAGGCAAATTCAATTACTTATCCTACCAATAGTCAGGTGCTACAGATATAATCGTGACCTAGATAGACATTCCTTTACTATATGGAGTTTACAATCCAAAAAGCTATTGAAAATAGGTAGTGAGCAAACTTAGAGCTAAACTCTAGGTCCCAGATAAGTGGTAAGGACAGAAAAGAGGCCAGTACTTTTCACTCATTTGAGTGCCTTCTGTGAACTAACAATATCAATGCTACTTTGCATGCATTTTGCATTATTTAATTCTACAAGGAAGGGATAGATTTTGTGTGACTTTGTGAGGGAATTAACTGGCTGACCCAAGGTCACATAGACAGCTGATGACAGAACTGGGATTGGAACCCAGGTCTGACCCCAAGGGTGTGTAATTTCAGCTATTGTAGAACTGCTACAGTACAAAGACATGCTGAAGATGCTGGATCCAAGGCCTAAAGAATGGATTGGCTCTCAAATCTGCAGTGCCTATTAAAGCCAATTCCTCATTTGATTCTGATGTTCACAGAAACAGACATGAATTATCACAGATTGAGCACATATGCTGTTCTTTCTCGCCCTGAGGGCAAAGCCTTCTGCTTTAGAGAATCCCTTTTCCCCACTCTCTATTGAGTGAGGTGGAAGATTTCCCCATTTGTTTCTGGGAAGAGCTGGTATTAGTTTCCTATGGCTGATACAACAAATTAGTACAAACTTGGTGACTGAACATGGTAGAAATGTGTTATCTGCAACTTCTGGAAACCAAAAGTCCAAAATTAAGATGTTAGCAGGGTCATAGTCCCTCTGAAGGCTCTGGAGGCGGATATTTTTTTTCCTGCCTCTTCCAATGTATTGTGGGTCCTGGAATTTCCTGGCTTGTGGCAACATGACTCTAACCCCTGTTTGTCTTGATGCAGCCTTCTTCTCCCTATCTCTGAGTTCTCTCCTCTTATAAGGATACCAGTCTTCAGATGTATGGGCCTACCCTAAACCCAGGATGATCTCACCTTAATTAAATATATCTGCAAAGATCCTAGTTCCGAGAAAGGTCGTATTTTTAGATTCTGGATGGATATCAATTTGGGGAAGCTACCATTCAACCAACTATGAAACCTCATTATCTTTTTCGTTGTTTTGTATAAAAAGAGCGACGTTGGTCAACTCACAATTGTCTTTTCTAAACATCGTATTAGTTATGATGATGACGTGAGGTTCATAGGAACAAAGTGGAATGGGAGCTGAGATACATTGCTTTTAGTCTTAACTTCATCATTTACCAACTACATGACCTTGGATAATGTATTTCACATTTCTCCAGTAAGAAAATGGAGGCTTAGGCTTAGGCCTAGGCCAGGCACAATGGCTCATGTTTGTAATCCCAGCACTTTGGGAGGCCAAAGAGGGTGGATCACCTGAGGTCAGGAGTTTGAGACCAGGCTGACCAACATGATGAAATTCCATCTCTACTAAAAATACAAAAATTAGCTGGGTGCCATGGCAGGCACCTGTAATCTCAGCTACCAGGGAGGTTGAGACAGGAGAATCACATGAACCCAGGAGGTAGAGGTTGCAGTGAGCTGAGCTCACCTCATTGCACTTCAGCCTGGTCAACAGAGTGAGACTCCAAGGGAGGGAGAAAGGAAGGAAGAGAGGGAAGGAGGGAAGGAAGAGAGGGAAGGAGGGAAGGAAGAGAGGGAAGGAGGGAAGGAAGAGAGGGAAGGAAGAGAGGGAAGGAGGGAAGGAAGAGAGGGAAGGAAGAGAGGGAAGGAGGGAAGGAAGAGAGGGAAGGAGGGAGGGAAGGAAGAGAGGGAAGGAGGGAAGGAAGAGAGGGAAGGAGGGAAGAAGGAGGAAAGGAGGAAGGGAGGGAGGGAGGAAGGGAGGGAGGGAGGAAAGGAGGGAGGGAGAGGGAGGGAGGGGGAGGGAGGGAGGGAGGGAGGGAGGGGGGAGGGAGGGGGAGGAAGGGAGGGAGGGGGAGGGAGGGGGGAGGGAGAGGGAGAGAAAGAGGGAGGGAGGGGGAGGGAGAGAGGGGGAGGGGCGAGGGGGGAGGGAGGGGGGAGGGAGAGGGGGAGGGGCGAGGGGGGAGGGAGAGGGGGAGGGGCGAGGGGGGAGGGAGGGGGGAGGGAGAGGGGGGAGGGAGAGGGGGGGAGGGGGGGAGGGAGAGGGGGGGAGGGGGGGAGGGAGAGGGGGAGGGGGGAGGGAGGGGGAGGAAGGGGGGAGGGAGGGGGAGGGAGGGGAGGGGGAGGAAGGGGGGAGGGAGGGGGGAGGGAGAGGGGAGGGAGAGGGCGGGACGTGGGAGGGAGAGAGGGGTAGGGAGGGGGGAGAGAGGGGTAGGGAGGGGGGAGGGAGGGGGGAGGGAGGGGGGAGGGAGGGGGGAGGGAGGGGGGAGGGAGGGGGAGAGAGGGAGAGGAGAGAGGGAGAGGAGAGAGGGAGAGGGGGGAGGGAGAGAGGGAGAGGGGGGAGGGAGAGAGGGAGAGGGGGGAGGGAGAGAGGGAGAGGGGGGAGGGAGAGAGGGGGATGGGGAGGGAGAGGGGGGATGGGGAGGAAGAGGGGGGGATGGGGAGGAAGAGGGGGATGGGAAGGAAGAGAGGGAGAGAGGGAGGGAGGGAGAGAGAGGGAGGGAGAGGGAGGGAGGGAGGGAGGAGGAAGAGACGGAAGGAGGGAGGGAAGGAGGGAGGGAAGGAGGGAGGGAAGGAGGGAGGGAAGGAGGGAGGGAGGGAGGGAGGGAAAGAGGGAAGGAGAGAGGGAAGGAGGGAGGGAGGGAAGAGGAAGAGAGGGAGGGAAGAGGAAGAGAGGGAGGAAGAGAGGGAGGAAGAGAGGGAGGGAAGAGGAAGAGAGGGAGGAAGAGAGGGAGGAAGAGAGGGAGGAAGAGAGGGAGGGAAGAGGAAGAGAGGGAGGAAGAGAGGGAGGAAGAGAGGGAGGAAGAGGAGGGAGGAAAAGGAAAAAGGAACAGAACGACAGAAAGAAAAAGAAAAGAAAATGGAGGCTTAGAGATCATTAGAGACATCCAGACACCCACCAAAGATTAGTGTTATCTCCTAAATAGGTTACTGTTTAAAAGTAAGTGAACAGCCAAATATAACATTTCAAGTTTACCTTCCATCTCACTGGGGCCCTGTGACATGCTTTTGCTGATGGAATGTGTGTCACCTCCAGGTTGAGTTGGTTAAGATGTGGTTATGTCTTTTCCATCCTCTATTTACCCATATGCGGGCTGAAGAGGACGGGGGTACAGGGTAAAGGAGAGGATGGAGCTCCAAAAATGGGCTGAGCCTGAGTCTCTGAATCACAACATAGAAGACCACCCAAGAACAGGGAACAGAAAGAGCAAGCTGTTCCGTGAACATGAAATCAGTGTCTACAGCATCTACTAAGTCATTTAGATTTGGGGTTTGGGGGCTGTACTTGTTATGGCACCTAATAGTACCGTAAATAATTCCCTACTCAAAATCACGGACTGGAAGGGCTGAGGTACAACTAAAATCTTCCTCCACACCCTATATTCTTCCCACAACATTTTCTTTTCTAGTCTGTGAAAGGCAGCAGGATCTGGACTCAGGCCGGAATCTCCATCATAGAATCAGGATGAGCATCTGGCTGGAACACAGTTTATCCTAAATCCCTTAGGAAATTGAGTTTGATGGATGGGGTGCAGAAAAGCAAGTGCTCAGGGTGTCATGGAGTACACAGGAATGGTGGATTGGATAAATCAACATGAGCATTGTGGAGGGTGAGCTCAGAGCCAAATCTGCAAGGGAATCTCAGTATGGATGGCCAATTCCTCAGGCTCTGTAAAGGCAGATGTCTTTAAGATGCAGCATAACCTCTTTCAAATGTATGGCTTCCTCTTTCTCCGTACAACCAACCCAACACAGAACAACTTCTCAAAGATATTTTATTGTTCTTTTAATAAACCTAAGCTCTCTCTTTTCTTTCCCACTACAGAAATGTATTGGCCTCACATAAAGAAATCCCTAACTACAAATTCAAACATTGGCTATTAATAGTCAACTGTTAAAATTTAAAAAATAAAATAAAAAGAACACCTCTTATATAGTACATTCCTTTGAAAAGCACTTGGATTTCCCATTATTGAAGCAATGGTATTTTATTTTATTCAGCCAAACATAAGAATTTGAAGCCGTTGTAGACTATCCAGAGGAAGTTCGCAGACAGAATTTTCTTTCAGAGATTAAAGCACGTTTGAGCAAAATGTTTAGCATTTTATCATACATAGGAGATCCCTTCAGAACTGGGGACTGGGGCTTTGTCAGGTGGTGGAAAAGGCCTTTATTACTGCATTTAATGCCTTGTGTTATACTTAGTTTTGTTCATTCCGAGCACTGGGTTTGAAGTCTAACAGACATGATGTTCGGGGATTCATCATAAGGTTTTGGTCTCTGAAATCCAACAAACATTCAGATCGAGCCACGTTGGCTTCTTCCCAAGAGATACTCACAAGGGACAATGACAAATGGGAAAACTCAGCAAAATGTTATTAGTTGAGCTTGTGCCCAAAAACCACATGAAGAGCTCTCTGGTAAATTCAACAGAAAAGAAAGCAGAATTCACCTGAAGCCTTGGAAAGAGGGATCCACTCCAATTCCGTAGACTAAAACCCCAGTTACTACCAGATGGCGGTTCTGCTCATGACTGAAAGGATGACAACATTTAAGCTTGAATAAGAGAGACAGAGAAGGACAGAAAGAAAAGGAAGAGAGGGAGAGGGAGAAATTGTCATTACCTTAGTGCTGACCTTGTACATATAATCATCCTTACATCTGGTATAACAAGCGGAATCAGATTTGCAGAATTTACCTATCAAATGAAGAATGCCTGAGTGAAGAGGAAAAGGAAAGCAAAGGAGGGAGAGTTGAACCCTGTGGGTGCACCTTACACCCTAGAAACCTACAGTGGTGCTCACAGAAGCCCTCTATTTGTGTGGCCTCGGGAAAGTCATTGGTCCTATCCGCCTTGACCTTCCTCAGATAATTGACATAGTAAATAAAAGGAATAAAATACATAAAGCCTCTAAAGCAATGCCTAGACTCAAAAAATCTGGCGCCTTTCCTAGCTCAGATCAAAATAAGGGAAAGTCTGAGCCTAATATAAAGGTCAGGTGTCCCCAGCTGCAGAAAGAAGAATGGAAAAGCTGAGAAGGGATTCAGGATTAGGATGATGACACAGTCAAACTGGAATAAGAACCAGAATTCCTGGACCAGAAGAAACAAGAGCCTGGCTCACTATGAGACTGGAGTACAGGTCATGATGAGATCCTCAGGCAGGTTATATATCCAAGGATATTTTTTTTTCCTTTCTGATTAAGAAGCTGGTTAGTTTCAGAGCCTGAAGCAAACCAGGCCTGCTCTGGGGACTAAATGGCCTGTGCTGCAGGAGATCATTGAAGCATGAGGCAGGGAGCCAGGCAGGTCATTATTTTTTCCAGGTGCCAACCTACAAAGGGAGTGGAATCGGGCAACTGCCAACACTTTTGACAATTGTCATTTGATTTAATTGTTCTGAGGCAGCATAGCTCAGCAGTAAATACACTTAGGAGGCTCACAGAGAACTCAGATATTCTGGTGGCCACTGTGGCATGAACAACTGAATAACTCTATCAAGAGGAGGGCAGGCCAGGGGAGGGAGAGAGAGACAGCTGTGAGAAGAACTGGGCTGCCCTATTGTTCTAGTAGGAAAAAAGTCCAGGACTCAGAGCTCAGCAGTTCCTCTTCTGGGCCCTGATCTCTAATCTAGAGGTTTATGCAAAGTCACTTTTTGTGGAGGTCTCTGGTCTACTGGGGATGATGGGGTAGTTGAGCTTTTGTAGGTTTTCCAAGACTAGGGTATAGAAGGGATTTTTTTTTTTTTAAACCAGAGGTGTTGAATGAAGGTTCAAAGCTACAAAATCAGAGTATGGAAAGTAAATATAATTACTTACATTTATTAAACAATTACAATGTCCAAAGCACTATGTTAAGTGCTTCTATGGATTATCTCATTTCCTCCACTAATCAACCCTAATGTCTTAGTCTGTTTTGTGCTGCTATCACATAATACTGGAGACTTGGCAATTTATAAACAACAGAAATGTATTCTCTCACTGTTCTGGAGGCTGGGAAATCCAAGATCAAGCCAGTGGTATCTGGTGTAGGCCTTCTTATTGTATCCTCACATGCTGAAGGTGGAAGAGCAAGAGGGTGAACCCACTCCCTCCATTTTTATAGTGGCATTAATCTATTCATGGGGGCTCAGCCCTCATGACCTAAACACCTCCCCAAAATCCTCAAAAACCAATGCTGTTGAATTAGGGATTACGTTTCCAACACAGGAATACTGGGGGACACATTCAGACTGTAACACCTATAGATTCGAAACAATTGTAATACCAATTGTTTAGATGATGAAACTGAGGCTTCCATGTGTTAAATAACTCCCCCTAGAACACACACAGCTGGTAAGCAACCCCTCAGGAACCCACTCTAATGCCCACACTTCAAATTGCACTCCCATGTTGCCAGGAATCTGAAGTTTGATGAAAACATACTTAGTGGTTGCTAGGATGCATTTGGCTGCAAGTAAGAGATTGCTTGACTGATAGCTTAAAGTGTAATAGTTACTGTTTACTTAATGAAGTCACACCCCATAGATATAAGGTCCCTGTCCAAAGTCTCTGAAGGTTGCTTGGCCTATCGTTACTGAAAGAAATGGCCACATTGCAAGTATGACATTCTCACTTAACAGCTCCCATCCCATTTCTCTGTTCCCCTTTACAACAAGACTCATTAAAAGTATTTCCCATACCCTTTGTGTCTCCTTCATCTCCTGCCATTCTTCCTGGAACCCAATCCAACTGGGCCATTTCCTGAACTGCCCCACTGAAACACTTCTTTGAAAGTCACCAGTGACCTCCACATTGCCTAATTCAACAGTCAATTCTCAGCCCTTACTCTTACTCAACCCATCAACAGCACCTCAATACACAGGATGACCCATCCTTTGAGAAACACCTTCTGACTTTGCTTCCAGGACTCCATGCACTCTTGGTCCCCCCCGCTTTCATCTTTATAGTCGCTCCATCTCTGTCCTCTCTTCTGGTTTCTCCTCTCCTGTCAACCTCTAAATTTTATGTGCCTCAAGGCTCAGGATTTAGGCATCATTTTACTGTATTTGCTACACAATCCCTAGGTAATATTATCCAGCAGAGCTTTAAACACCATTTATAAACTTATCAAAAGGTATTTCTCCAGCATTAAATTTCAAACCTGAATATAAAATTGACTTTTTGACATCTACACTTAGATATCTCCTAAGTTCACATGTCCCAAACTGAACTAAGTTTCACTCCCTTTCTCAAGCCTAATTTGTCCTCAGTCTGACTCTTCTCATTAAACAGCAGCTCTGTTTTTCTAGTTGCTCAGGTCTGAAACACTGGAATCATCCTTTTTCTTTACCTTTATCAGCCTACATTCAAGCCATCAGAAAATCCTGTTGGATCTTTGAGATACATCTAGTATCAGGCCACTTCTTAGTATCTCTCATCCTACACCTTTAAGATGATGGTCTAAGCCCCCATCATCTCCTACATGAGCTATCAAAATAGCATCTTACTGTTCTCTGTATTTCCACCTTTACTCTACTACATCACATGCTCCGAAGAGCAGTCAGAGTCATTTTTTTAAAAATGCAAATCGCTCCTTAACTCTAAATGTTCTAATAGACCCCCCTACTCATTCAGCTTGCTTGCAAAATCCAAGAAGCCTGTTCTCTGGCCTCCCATTACCTCTTTGATCTTAATTCCCATCTCTCTCACCCAAGCTCGGTATAACTGTGGGTTCTGACCTACTTAGAATGTTATATAGTCAATTTAGATAGTAATGACCAGGACATTTTAATGAAATAGAATAAAATGTAAGAGACACTATCACAGTGCATTACACATGGTAAAGGTGGGTTCTTCTGTGAAACTTTGAATTCTGTGTACGTGAGGACATGTGTGTGTATACTAGGTTAGAATATAAACTTTCTCACTGTGGGTCATGGTCCAAAAGTTTGGCACTAGCTCACCCTGCTCCAGTCACTCAGATACACCTTTTTAATTTCTCCAACATGCCAATCATTCTATCGCCTGAAGGACTTTGCCCTTATTACTCTCTCGCCTGGAATTTTCTTACACAAGGTATCTGCTCCCTCACTTCTTTTCACTCTTTACTCAAGATTAACCCAATTAAAGAGGTCTTTTCTAGTCACACTGTATACAACAGCACCCCGTCGCTATTTCCCCACTCTGCTTAACTTTTCTTCATATTGCTTCTCACCACTACAGGTTAATTTTTAAAACTAGATTATCATCTACCTTCCTCCATTATAAGTTCCATTAGGGTAGGGATTTTGCTCTGTTTACGTTTCTAGAGATCCTATTTTAGTTTCTGGCACACAGTAGGAACTCAATAAGTATTTTTCAAATACATTAATTACACAACTCAAACAAGGAGGAGGGCAGCCACAGAAATAATTCTCTACCCACCATTTGTTGTCTTTTAACAGGGTAGTCTCCAGCAACTTTCCTCTTTCATCTCCTTGTTCAGAAATTGATCATATGACTACCCCCAAAGCAGTATCAGTCAAAGAGGAATTCAATTTCCACTTTTGGCTTATAATCATGGCTCATTCTGAGGAGATGATGGGTGGAGCTTCCTACCTGGTGCCTGCACAAAATTGGATTCTATTAGTCAAGAAGGACTTGGGGTGCAGGAGGGATGGATGTTCTAGGTAATTAGTAAGGTATGTCACAAAGACCTCAACATTTTCAGGCCTGCTCAGCAGTGAGGTATAAGACCTATGCCCTCAGAGGCATGCAGTATGGAGGAAGAAGACTCTAAGAAGGGTCAAAGGAATCGTCCAAACCCAGAGCCCATAAGTGGTGAATCTGTAATTCAAACTTGGGTTGTTTTGGCCCAATCTCTACTCTTCTAAGCTTTGAAGAACCTCAATTACTTTGTGTCTGTGAATTTCAACTTCCTGAATGTGTAAAAGGGAATGTCATTAGCTCCTCAGGAAAATGAGATAACTTCATAGCAGAAAGGACTAAGACACAATTTATAAATCTTAGAACTATTCTGGTTGTGATTTATTGAACACAGAATTTTGTCCGGCAGGGTTTTCTCATTCTTTGAAGGGAGAAACTGACCCCCTCAACATATGAGCCATTTGTCTTTCTTGAAAAATCTGTGATGTAAAAATATAAAATTCCTGCAATTGGAGTCTAGGCATTTTAGTCTGAATCCTAACTCTAGCTAGGTGGCTTTGGGTAAATCACTTAAACCTTCTGAACCTAAGTGTTTTTGTCTGAAAATGGTTATATTTGTACTTTTCTCATGAGATTGCTGCAAGTACTAAGAAACATATATGCATATAGTATGTTGTAAAATAGGTGAGCAACAGTTTTAATAGTGCAATTAATCTTCAATGCCCATAATATCCTATCATATTTTAATTTTTGGAGGAAAGAAGGGGCTAATTAACTTCCAGTTTCTCTTAACCATGTTATATTCTCTGCAATGAGGAGTCAAATCTCACCAAATGCTCTTCTTTCTAGAGATGAGAATAAGACGTTTCTCCAGGAGGATTGATCTCTCTCATTAGGAGGGGTAGGAGAAGCCTCATTCAAAACGCTGAGTGTACTTCAAGTAGGGAAGGAAGAAGCTAGGGCAGAAACATGAGCTGAAAGCTCCCAGCTTCCCTAAATAAGCTGAATTCCTCGCCCAGCAGTCACGAATCCATATTGGGCCCTGTGTGTGGGCATCAGGTTGGAGGCCTCCTTATCTGCCTTCCCCAGCTTCTGGCACAGAGTCAGGACAGGCCCCAACTCCATTTTAAATAGCAGAGAGAGTTTAGTTGCTCCATCTCGGGGGATATCAACAAATTCATATTCAAAAATGTGTAGTGAACATCTTTGTGTGAGGCATTCTTCTAAGGTCTGGGGATAAAACCATGAAAAAGATAGACAAAATCTCTGTTTTGATGAAGCTTATGTGGCAATACATTTCAGAACAATTAAACTAATAAAGCAGCTTCAGTTAGATGTGAGTGCTGTGAGGAAGATGAAATAGGGTAACATGAGAGGGTGGCAGGGCAGGACGACAGAACTCCATCAAATAAGGCAGTTCTGGGAAAACGTTTCTAAAGCACGTTTGAACAGAGACAGGAAAAATTACGGGGTAGGTCTTATTCCTGTCCTGAATACAGGCCGTCCTCATTATACACAATAGTGCAGGGCCACGAAAGTGAGCACACACGCCGAAGAAAGCAATCTTAACCCTAGAAAACAATACGATTTCATGACCTTTAAAAATGTTTGTCAAAGCATGTCTCTGTCATTCATAAATGTAAAGGGACATAAAACTAATACAATAATCCAGTTTCCCTCCTATGTATATCCTTTCTGTGTGACAGAATTGTTTCTGTCCCATTCACGTTAGATTTGCTGAAGACAATGGAACATGAGCAGAAGTGATGACGTAACTTCCGAGCCAAGTTTCAAGAACTAGCCCTGGGTTTGCCTTGTCTTTATGTTCTGTCCTAATTAGAGGCTGCTCCGTATGCTGGTAAAGTAAGGATACTGTAGACCACCACACAGTGCTCTTGAAAGGTGAATGAGAAATATACCTTTATCATCCCAGGTGATGAAATTAGTGCATATCAAAAACACCCGGAGGACTTGGTAAAGCAGAGATTGATGGACTCCATCCTTAGAGTTTCTCATCAGTAGGTCTGGGGTGGAGTCCGAGACCCTGCATTTCTGACAAGTTCCCAGGTGACACTGTTGCTGCTGTAAGAATCACTGTTCTAAGCCATGAAAATCTGGGGATTCAGTTGTTAGCGCAGTGTAACTTAGCCTACGCTGACTGGTACAGAGGGGAATAAAGCAGTTATACACAGTTTTTTGTTTTTTTTTTTAAAAGAGTAATTCAGGCAGAAGGTACTTCAAGGTTTTGGAATCAGATTCAAGTTAAAATCCAACTACTTACTGTGAACCAGGCAGTACGCCAAGATACATGATGCTGAATGAGAACTCCTGCTCTCAGGAAGCTTATACCTTTTGGAATATTTATTCAAGTCGGATCACAAGGTCAGGAGATCGAGACCATGGTGAAACCCCGTCTCTACTGAAAAATAGAAAAAAATTAGCCGGGCGCAGTGGCGGGCGCCTGTAGTCCCAGCTACTGGGGAGGCTGAGGTAGGAGAATGGCGTGAACCCGGGAGGCGGAGCTTGCAGTGAGCCGAGATTGCGCCACTGCACTCCCGCCTGGGCGACAGAGCGAGACTCCGTCTCAAAAAAAAAAAAAAAAAAAAAAAAAAAAAAAAAAAAAAAAAATGACACCTTAACTACTATCTGTTGCCCAAGAGAGTGATACTTTTGATTCTGCTAAATGACTTTATATTGAATCAAGATGAGTTAATTTCATTATTTCTTCCAAAGATTTCAAATTTGGTTAAAGATATTCTGGTTACACCTGATCTATTATTGCAGAAAATGTTAACCGAAGATTCTATGGGATGGACATCAACAGCTTCGAATGTGTAATGAGTAGCAAGAAAAAAATAGCCTTCAGTAGAATAGGGAGGAACGCTTCAAAGAAAAGTAACATATGAGCTAGGGAGATTGTCCTGATGTCTTTCCAGATTCTGGTTCCAATTCTATCCTAAGGCCCAGCTGTTTTCTTCTTCTTGGGTGGCTTACATGAGATACTTATGTATTTTTATAATGAAATCCCCCAATCCCTGTATCTTTTTTTGCTTTAGCAGACCCCAGTGGGTATTTATAACTTACATCCAAAGAATCACAAGAATGAAATTTTACAACAAATAAATGCAATACACTGTGATAAGTGCAGAGAAACTGGTCTATTGAATGCACTGTGAATGACTGATGAACTGATCATGCTAACAACTCAAGCACATTGTCCTTATGGTCTCAGATTGCAAGATAGATGTAATTACATACTTCTTTGGCAGCACTTAAATATATAATAACTACTAAGATATTATTTTCAACTGACCAGACACTGCTTTTAGACAGGATATCCTACAGGGGATTGTAGGAGGTGGAGTATTCTGTTTGTACTCAGAGCCAATGAGGGGGAAGACCTGAAAGGAAGAGGATGTATGTTAAGGCTTTACTAGGTTTTAATCATTGTCTAGCCCAATGCTAACCCAAGGCCTCAGAGGAGCCCCCTGCGTGGTTCCAGAAACCAACTTCAGCCCTGCTTCCTGCACCAAAGCACTCAAATTCCCATCTTGATCATTGATGTGTGACATTACCTGCTGATGGAAATGTTTGTTCTTTTTTTTTTTTCTTGAGATGGAGTCTCACTCTGTCACCCAGACTGCAGTGCAGTGGCATTATCTTGGCTCACTGCAACCTCTGCCTCCCGGGTTCAAGCACTTCTCCTGCCTCAGCTTCCCGAGAACCTGGGCCTACAGGCACCTGCCACCATGTCCGGCTAATTTTTATATTTTTAGTAGAGATGGGGTTTCACCATGTTAGCCAGGCTGGTCTTGAACTCCTGACCGCATGATCCGCCTGCCCCAGCCTCCCAAAGCACCAGGATTACAGGTGTGAGTCACTGCGCCCGGCCTGTTCTCATTTTCTAAATGAGATCTGTTCAGTGCACACACTACAAGGGGGATGATGAGGCATAACTGCCTCTTAAGGTGCATTCATTCCTTCATTTATTCATCCACCCATTCAATCATGCATTTACTCTTTTAAAATGTAATTAGCAGCCACGTATCATGAGTCAGACCTCATGCTGTAGGTATACAAATACAATAAATATAAACAAAAGTAAAATATTATTTCTACCTTGCAAGAATCTGCAGTCTTATCTAGTAGATAAGAGCATTGACTTTGAAGTTTCTTCATCTTTAAAATGACTTGTTTACTATAAATTGGTTTAAATATTCACTGAGATATCGCATGTAACTAAAGGATAAAGAACACTCCGGTATTCTGATAAGTGTTCCGATAGTATGTATTCTTCTATCCCTTTACTTTTAACTTATCTGTGCCTTTATATAAGGGATTTATTACAAAAAACAGTCAGGTCTTGCTTTTTCATCCAATCTGACCATCTCTGGAGTGTTATGCCATTTTGATATAATGTAATTATCAATGTGGTTGGCATTTAAACCACCATATTGAATATTTTTTCCTGTTTTACTACCCTCTTTTGAATTAAGTATACTTTAGTATTTCATTTTGTTTCCAATATTGGCTTAATCACTGTACTTTTGTTTTTATTTTTAGCTGTGGCTCTCAAGTTTACAATATACAACTTTAATCACAGTCTTCCTTCAAACAACATTATACTACTTCATGAATAGCATAAGAATTATATATCACTGCAATTTCTTTTCCCTCTTCCCATCCCTTGTCCTCTTATTGTTTTACAATTTTCTTCTAATGTGATAAACCCCATAATACGTTGTAAACATCTTTGCTTGAAACGGTCAATTAATTTTTAAAGTGATTACAAATGAGGAAAACAAGCATTTCACATTTATTCCAATAGTTACCACTTCTGGTGGTATTTATTCCTTTTTATAGATTGCAAATCCTCTCTGATATCATTTTTCTTATGCCTAAAGAGCCTAAAGTTTCTTGTAATGCAGCTTTTTGTAAATTGTCCCAGCTTGTATTTTTCCAGTTTTCTTTTTGTCCTAATTTTTGAAAAATGTTTTCACTGTAGAAACCACATTTTCTATTCAATCCTTTAAGTACATCACCTCAGTGTCTTCTAGTCTGCACACACTTTGAGAAGAAGTCTGCTGGGATTGTTAAATTTGTTCCCCTGTATGCGATGTGCCCCTCCTCAGCTGCTTTTGTCTTTATCTTCAGATCAATGTTTTCAGATATTTAACTCTGATGTGTATTTATATGATTTTCTTCAAATTTCTCTATTTGCTACTCACAATTCACTGAGTTTTTTGATTCTGTATCATTCTCATCAAATAAGAAAATTTTTTTTAATTGTAATTTTTTTATTGGAAAACAAATACACAACTTGGAATGGATTTTGAGGCAAATTGTGCCATAAGCAGATTTTAAGTGGCTAAACAAAGTTTAAAAAGCAAGTAACAATAAAAGAAAATGTTTCTGGTACAGGACCAGCAGTACAAAAAAATAGTGTACGAGTACCTGGATAATATACCCGTTTTGCAATAGTGCAACTTTTAAGTACATATTGTTGACTGTCCATAGTCCACGCAGAGTTACAACTCCACACTTCAACAACAACATGCTGACAGTTCCTAAAGAAAACTACTTTTAAAAAAGGCATAACCCAGATGTTCCCTCATTTGACCAATTCCATCTAACTTCAGACGTGCAGAAGGGTTTAGATATATCCAGAGTAAGCCACATGCAACATGTTACTTGATCAATTTTCTAAAATAAGGTTTCAGGACAATGACAGTAAGATAAGGGAAGAAAACATGGAGAAATAAAGTCCCAATTACTATACATGCATATTTTTTTGACAGTAGGGAGAAACCTTTTACAGATAAGTTCATTACTCCGTCAAATGCTTTTCTGGTTTCCCTCCTTCTGAAATTCTACACATACATCATTTAGATTGTTTTACACTGCCTCGCAGAAGATTTTCTTGCAGATATTATAAAGATTTAAGTTCCTCAAGCTTGGAGTTCCTGAACCGTGACCTCTCCATGCTGCCCCTGTGCAACTGTGGAGGCAGGGGTAGCTAATACAGACCTGCAGACCTGCAGCTCAGGCTGCCCACTGCACTGGGAGCAATCGGGTTGCTTTGTCTCTGATTCAGAAGGCTCATGTCACCTGCCAGAATCTGGGAAACTATAGCAGTAAGGTGACATCTCAGATACTTCACTGTTCTAAACAGTGGACACCACATCCTCCTTTACACCACACAGCATAGGCCAGTCATGATAATTCTATCCCCCCTTGACAGAGATCCACTAGGGTATGAACACTAGCTCTGATTCTAACCAATGGTATATGAGAGGAAGCTAACATTGTGGTGCTTCTGGACAACACTTTGTTTTCTAAGATAGAGAAGAAAGAGGAGGAAGAGGAGGGAGGAAGAGGAGGGAGGAAGAGGAGGGAGGAAGAGGAGGGAGGAAGAGGAGGGAGGAAGAGGAGGGAGGAAGAGGAGGGAGGAAGAGGAGGGAGGAAGAGGAGGGAGGAAGAGGAGGGAGGCAGGGAGCAGAGGCAGGATCAGGAGGTGGAGAAGAAAATGGCAGCACAGGCTCTAGCCCTGTTTTTCTCCTGAGTGGCTATTTTTAATCTGTCCAAAAATCAGTCAAAAGATCCTGAAAATAGAAGAGCAGAAATATGGAAAGAACCTGGGTCCGAGATCATATGGTTGACTTAATGAATCCACTAACCCTGGAAGCTTCCTATATGTGAACTTTTCTTTGCCTGAAATAAATTTTCCTATTGTTTTTACCAGTTTGAGTCAGAGTCTCTGTTATTTTAAGCCATTATCATCCTATAGAAACAGATAGAGACAGAGACAGACACAGAAACCATGAGAGAAACAGGAAAAAAGAAGAGAGAGAGAGAGAGAGAGAGAGAGAGAGAGAGAGCGAGCGAGAGAGGAAAAGAGGAGAGAGAAGAAAGAAAGATTTATTCAGAAGATCAATCCTGAGAGCCTAATATAGACCAGAAACCTCATCCACACTCAAAGGCAGTAAAGACTAACCAGACAGAGAAGGACACCCCCCTTGAGATGGAGGATTGAGGACAAGGAGAAAATTGGTCATCAAAAAACAGTAGTTTTGAGGAAATATTTTGTTTGGAGACAGGTGCTTGCTCTGTCACCCAGGCTAAAGCTCAGTGGCACAATCACTGCTCACTACAGCCTTGATCTCCTGGGCTCAAGTGATCCTCCTACCTCAGCCTCCAGTGTAGCTAGGACCACAAGCATGCACCACCATGCCCAGATAAAAGTGTATTTTTTATGTTTTGTAGAGACAAATTCTCACTATGTTGCCCAGGTTGGTCTTCAACCCTTGGAAGCTGGAATACCTTACCCCACATCTGCAGGCTCTTAGAGTCCTTCTGCTTGCAGTTATACAGTCCAACAGTTAATTTTACTGTTGTTGTTGTTGTTACTGTAACGAAAGAGCCTGAGGGAGAGAGATAAAAGGTGAGAGAACATCGGTACCATGTCAAATAGAGCATGTTCTCAGTTCCAGTCTTCTAAGAGATCCATGGAGGCTGCTGATGAAGATCTCTGGAGAGCACAAAGAGCGGGGGGACCAGCAACACCTATGGCCTTCCTCTCCATTTACCATCTTCTCAGCCCTCTACCACCACTCACTCATCACCC
Source organism: Chlorocebus sabaeus (assembly GCF_047675955.1). Classification (NCBI taxonomy): domain Eukaryota; kingdom Metazoa; phylum Chordata; class Mammalia; order Primates; family Cercopithecidae; genus Chlorocebus; species Chlorocebus sabaeus. The sequence goes on from NC_132922.1 coordinate 16,547,512, forward strand.
CATCCCAATTTTAGTCCCCATTCTCCCAGGGCTGGCTTTGGATGTAACTATCTCTGTGATGTTTCAGGGAATATAGGTTAGGCCTTCTGATTCTCAGTTATTGTGGGCGTCACAGTGCTTGGCATGTACAGAACTCTCTATTGGATGGATGGATGGACAGATGGATGGATAGATGGATGGATAAGTGGATGGACGGTAGAATAATAATTAAATTTCTGAGTTTCAGAATCAGGCAGAATTGGTTTAGAATCCAAGTTCCATTACTTACTACCTCAGTAATCATGGGCAGATGATAAAGTTTTTCCACAATATGGTTTTCTCATTGGAAAAATACTACTTAAATCATGGAGTAGAATATTCAGTAAATATTAGCTTTTCAGATGTCATTACAGGAGCTAGCTTACTGGATACTGAAGAACCTTCCTTCAAGATTATTTTGATAATGATGAACAAGATGAGGTAGATGTTCAGGTAGGGAAAGAGAAGGAAAAGTATAAAAGATCATATAAAATTCAAGAATGAATTAAATGACTCTTGGCATCTGAAGACCAACGCTAAGATAAGTAGATTAAGCAACCAGCTACAGGGATCTCAATGTACATCCAAAAGTAATTTAGAGAGAAGGAAAAGGGAGAGGTATATACTCCACTTTCTCCTTCTGTAAACTTGAGAAAGTGAGTTTGGAAGTGGTTTCAGTTTTCATTGCTGATGTTCTAACTTGGAAAGCCAATGGAAAGTAGTTAACTTTAAAGGCTCTGATTGAAAATTATCTGTAATTTCTCTCCCCGTGGGCATTAACGGATAGGAATCTTTAAGAATCAGTGTCCAGGCTGGGAGCAGTGGCTCAAGCCTGTAATCCCAGCACTTTGGGAGGCCAAGGCAGGCGGATCACGAGGTCAAGAGTTTGAGACCAGCCTGGCCAACAAGGTGAAACCTTGTCTCTATAAGAATACAAAATTTAGCTGAGCTGAGCCTCTAATCCTAGCTACTCGGGAGGCTGAGGCAGGAGAATCACTTGAACCCAGGAGGCAGAGGTTGCAGTGAGCCAAAATCGCACCACTGCACTCCAGCCTGGGTGACAGAGCAAGGCTCCGTTTTGGGAAAAAAAAAAAAAAGAAAAAATAAATAAATAAATAAGAGAGTCTGTGTCCATACAGGAAGTCAGGAGCCACATTAGGTATTTCAAAAAGAAAAGAGGAAGTACAAAGAACTAGTTTTCAACATGTTGCCAAGGCCTGAATACAAAAAGAAGAAGGTATGATAACAGGATAACACAGAGATGATTAACTGCAGAGAATAGCGACCACCTCAGGGCTGGAGGAACATGGGATGAGAGATGGCATTAGCAGAGCTCAGGGGTGTACCTGCTACAGCAGGGCTGGGATGCCACCCAGTCAGAGCTGGAACTGCCCAGGAGAGATGGCCCTGGTTAGGGCTAGAGCCACGTAGGAGGGTGCAACTGGAAGAATTGAAGAGGTGCCGCCCTGCTGAGGCTATGGTCACCAAAAAGACAGCAGCTGTGGCTAAAGCTCAGATTATATAAAAGGATGCAGCCCTTTCCGAAGTCACAGCCAAAAGCAAGAAAATTGAGCAAATTTGAGACTTTCCTGCCCCTGACAGTGTGTCCTTGTTGGCAAAAGCAAACAAGAAGCCAGATGGTAGGGGAGTTCAGGAAGTGTAATTCACACCAGTTCCCAGCTTTGACATTACAGGAAAAGGTACAGGAAGATCACCTCTACTGGAGAAAGGAGAAGAAACTGAGGGAGGAGATGATTACACGGATGATGGCAATGACAGTGATGATGACTACTACAATACAAATAACAACGCCAGCAAAGAGCATTTATGACCAGGCACTGTTCTCTAAGCACTTTGCATGTATCGGGAGAGAGAAAGACGAAAAAGGAGAGGAAACCGGGGGGAAAGAGTGAAGGAGGAGGAAACCACAGTGCATTGAGATTTAGCATTTCATCCCTGAGAAATTTCATTTTGTCCTTCCTCTCAATCACATCCCTCCTCTGTGCAAAGGAGGAAACATTAACATTTATTGGATGACAGCTAGGGGCTAGGCACTGTGCTGAGAAATTTTACTACATGACCTTATTCAATTTTCACAAGAATCCTATGTTTAAAAGGCAAACGGGCTAGAGAGGTTAAATAACTTGCTCACAACCTATGAATAGCTCACAGACAGTAAAATTTAGTTCTGATTCTATCTATCTGAAGCTCATGCTGCTACAAAAATTAAGTGGAAATAGTAAAAGCTGTTCTCAGACACCCAACCAGTGCTCATCCCTAGTCTTTCTCAGAATACCGCTTGGATCTACCAGGAGGCTCTGTGGCCCTGGTGCCGCCTTTTAACTAGGAATGTATGGAGTGAGTTGGAAGCCTCTAGCCTGGAGCAAGCCACTCTGCCCTAAATGGAATGTGCTTTGAGAAAGGAGTTTTGAAGTTGATAATGAAAGTCATTCTTCCCCTAATGGAGCTGAAATAGCAGATCTTGAAAGCCTGTCAAGCAAAGAATAGTTTGAAAGAAAAAGAAAAAAAGACAGAAAAATTAAAAGTGCTACCATAATCCGCTCCCTAAAGAGAGAAATATAATTCAAGAGACAGTAAGCTATCTAAACTGAATAGTAGGAAGAGACCCATAAACTTCCTCACAAGGAGCTGCGGCCGTGAAGGCTCCGTGGTGTACAGGTGCCTCTGTTGGGAGAGTAGCAACCTGAACTGTAGTCGGTCAAGTACATGTCAATGTGAACAGGTTCCGTGTCCTTTACTGGGGAGACCATCTTGATTTGATAATGGAAGGAGACAGAAGCATTCGGGCCCTAGTGCTCAGAGCAGGAAGGAAAAGAGACCACTGTATTAGTTTTCTATCACTGTTGGTTTCTATCACTACAGAACAAATTATGACACACTTAGTGGCTTAGAACAACCCACTTATTATCTCACGGTTTCTGTGCATCAGAAGTCTAGGCACGGCTTAGGGTCCTCTGATCAGAGTCTCAAAAGGTGGGTATCAAGTTGTCAGTCAGAGCTGGGTTCTTGTACGAGGTCCCCTTTCAACCTCATGTGGTTGTCAGATAGCACTCAATTCCTTGTAGTTGCAGGATTTGTGGACTTGCTTCTTCAAAGCCAGCCACAGAGAAAGAAAGTCTCAAGTGAGTACACCAGCAGAACATGCCCTTACGCAACATAACGTATCACAGGAGTGATGTCCATTCACCTTTGATATACTTATTGGTTAGAAGCAAGTGATAAGTCCCATTCACAGAGAAGGAGGGGGAATCCTAGAAGGGCATGAACCCCAAAATCCCCAGAAGCAGGAGTCAGAGTCTGTCTGCCACAATCACTGAGGCTGCAGACCAGAGTAGTGATAAGATGCTGATAAGAACCTCCCTGGCTTTCTTACCTTCCCTCTCTCTCCATCTTACCCAACACACCCACTCCTTTCTCACCTTGCACTCCCACCAACCCCATAGACCATGCAGCAGCCTCTGATCCTTCCACATTTCCCAGGGATCCATTTGTCAGGAAACAACACCAGAAGACTTGGCTGATCAGGGTTTTCCTGAGAAGGCCGGGAGAAGGAAAGAAGGCCTTTGGAGGGCTGTGTGTGCATCAGCAGATACATTTCTAGGGCCTCTGCCCCAGGGCCTAGTGTGGGAATGGAGAGGAACGGATTAGCAGGTGATGAGAAGAGGCATGGCTATGTTTAAACCTTCTCGCCTATCTAATCTCTTATTGACTGAGAAACATCACAGGGAGGTGTCTGGTAGGAATTAACACTAATTCCTTCCCAACTCTTCAGTGTCTTAGCTCGCCCACTGCCTTCACTGCTGGATGCTCCACATGGGGTATGTCAGTGAGAAAGGATCCTGGGTAATTGATTAAGAGACTAACACCCCCCTTTGGAAATACATTATCCCTGATCCCACCAACGCTTCCTTAAATAAAACACAGTAAAAGTGAGATCTGGGGCATCCCACGTGAATTAAGAAAGAAAAATGAAAGTGGGGGCAAACACAGAAACAGCATGGGTTTTATTTAAAGAGAAAAGGAGAAGAGATCAAAGAAGAGAAAAATGAAAGAAAAGGAGAGAAGAGAAAAGAAAAGGACTAATTTTTCTCTTAAAGCTTAATTCTGCTGCTAACTGGATCAGATGAGGCCCCCAGGAACCTGTTCACTCACAGTGCATAGTTAGGCTTGCTAAAGGGTAAGAGTCAAGGTAGTGAGGCTGCAACAGGAGCCACATGGTCAGGGGCAGGGTCCTGCTGATAACAAAGGTCCTGGTTCTTGTCTCCCCAGTCCAGATTGACCAGTACACAGCCTGATACAGAGGAGATATCCTGGAAATGCTTGTCAAAAGGCATCGGTATTTTGTTACTTATGCCAATCTTAAGTCATTCTCCTCCAAGGCTATGGTTACCCCATTTTTATGCACATATTATCCATTCATCCATTTATCAGATATTTATTAAGTGCTACCTACTCAGTGTCAATCACTGTGATGATAAATAGTGCTCTAATAGTGAATCAGCTGACATGGTTACTTTCCTAATGAGCCCCTGCTGTTGGGCAGAAATCCATACAACCTCAATGGTGTTATAATTAATAAGTTTTAAGTTAGAACCCATAGAAGAGGCACTTAACCCCAATTTTATGGGATATAGAAAACATTTTGGAACAAGTTACATCTAAGATCTAGTTGGTGAAAACAGGCAAGATGGCTTGGCACCGGTGTATTTCATTTAAAGGGAAGAGCACAGTCAAAGGCCCAGATGTCAGAGCAGCACAGTAGATGAACATTATTTAGAATGATGAGAGCAGGGACAAGTGCAAGCTTCCAAGTACAGGAAGGTGATATCGTTTGGCTGTGTCCCCACCTAAATCTCATCTTGAATTGTCGTTCCTATAATCCCCATGTGTCATGGGAGGGACTTGGTGGGAGGTAACTGAATCGTGGGGGCAGTTACCTCTATGCTGCTCTCGTGATAGTATGTGAGTTCTCACGAGTGATCTGATGGTTTTATAAGGGCATTTCCCCCTTTTGCTGGGCACTTCCTCCTACTGCCACCAGGTGAAGAAGGATGTGTTTACTTCCCTTTCTACCGTGATTGAAAGTTGCCTGAGGCCTCCCCAGCCCTGTGGAACTGTGAGTCAATAAAACCTCTTTCCTTTATAAATTACCCAGTCTCAGGTATGTCTTTATTAGCAGCGTGAGAACAGTAATACAGAAGGACGGGGTCCTGAGACACAAGCCTAGAGGAATGAGCAGGGTTAGTCTATGTTTGGTATTTTCTTCTGAGAGAAATGGAGAACCTCCAGAGGACTTTAAGCAGAAAGAACTACATGATCAGACTTGTGTTTAAAAAGCTTTACCCCTGGCATAGAGAATAGGTTAAAAGAGATAAAACTGAAGGTAGTCAAACTAGTTAGGAGGCTAAGACAACAGTCCAGATCAGAGATAAAGGTGACCTGAATATAGGTAGAAGTGGACAAGATGGGGAAAAATGAAGAGATTTGGTGGAGGGAGGGGATGGAACTGCTAGAACTGAATGGCTAATTAGACTCAGGGGAAGCGTCAGGAATGACTTTCCTCCTGGTATTGGTCTTGTGTAACCGGGTGGAGGGTGGTGCCATTTACAGGAGGGAAGACAGATGACGGACTCAAATATAGAGGAGCTCAGTTATCTATGGAACTTCCAAGTGGAGGCACCCAGTAGATTTCAGGAGGGAAGCCTGGACTAGAGACCAATATTTGGGTAGCATCAGCATGGGGTGGTAACGAAGGCCACAGCCCAAGTGAGTCTGGGCCAGGAGACATGGATCCTGCAACCATGCCCCCACCTCTCTGCTCAGGCATCCTCCCCGGGTCAGACAGCCCACACCAGAAGTGTAGATATGGCTGAGCTCCATTAAAACGAATCTTGCAGCAGTGTTTTGGTCGGGGGACTTCCTTAGCATCAGGTTTGGGCAACAGAAAAGCTTTCTGCTGTTTCTACTGTGATTCCTAGAGCCAGAAATGTGTATTTGGAAAGTTGGCTATTTTTATACTGCCTATATTTGCTGCAATTATTTCCTTTCAGTTTCCTTTACTGTTTAGTAAAAATCTTTCCGAAAATATCAGCCTGTCTCAGTTGTGTGAAAGGCACAGAAGTACAGAAAATTTAGTCAAGGTTGGAGCCAACTATTTAAAAGGTAGCTGTGGCTTTAGGAGGCTTGGCTTGGTGTCACAGGAGGAACAAGCTGGAAAGAGACCCACAAGGAAAGTAAATCCCTGGAAAACAGCGTTGGGGGTCACTTGTGCAGCTACCCCTTGCCACCTGAAGATAATCTTCCAATCTGGTTCTCTGCTATGACTTATAGTGGAGTGTTGTGGAAAGATAAAAGACACTGGTGTCAGAAATGAATGTGAACCCTAACACTACCACTTAGCAAACTGAGAAACCTTGGGCAAATTACTTAACTATTCTGAGCCTCCATTTTCTCACAGATAAAATAAAAATAATAACGAACCTTGTAGTGCTTTTTGAATAATGCCTGCAAAACTCAAGGCTTAGAGCAAGCGCTCAGTATATGGTGCCTATTGCTATTATCATCCTCTGGGCGGCCATAAGTAATGAAAACAGCCAAGGACTAGAATTCAGAAATCAAAGATGGTCCTGAAGGAACAGAATCAAGTGGACCAAATGGCAAACGTAATGTAAGTTAGCATCTGGTCAAAGCCGGGCAATGAGTTCAAAGCCAAGAGGTCTGCAGGAAGCAGAAGGACAGAACGAAGTACATAAGCACCCCCAACCTTTAAAAGATGGCAGCCTGAGACCATGTCCTGCTCTAGCTTCTTGTATTTCTCTTGCTGGAACAGAGGTCTACTCCTGGGCTTGGTTTGCCTGTGATCTGAGGCTGGTCCAGTAGCCAGAGACAGCAGGTGGCTGGAACATTATGGTTTTTCTGGTATGCTGAGGTGCTCTGTCAAATCATTCATGCTGAGTCCTTACTGCTTGCCAGTGGCTCTGAGTATAGCCCATAAGCTCTATCTTTCCTATCCACTCTTTCCCTAAGAAATTGAGCAGGATAAAACCTCAACTGCATTTCCACCTAAGCACCTTCCCAAGACTGGGTGAGTGACTACAGAGAGAGCAACTCATGGCCTCCAGCCCATTTCCTCCCCCTTGCCAGTTGTCTCTCTATTCCTCTTCTCACCTGCCTCCAGTGGGGGTGGATGGATTATAGTCATTTCCTAGGAATTACAGCTGGAGAGATGACAAAATTGCTAGGGAGCAGGTATATCTGGCAGGGAATCACTCTTTTTTTTGGTGGGGGGGTAGATATTTACAACACTGGAGCTGAAAGAAATCATGAAAATCACAAAATCCAGGGGCTGCAAATTCAAATGCAGTCGCCTCAATTCCTCACTCCTTTGTCCTTGGGTCAGAAAAGTACCCTTCCTAAGAGGCCAGCACATGGTGCTCTCCTGGGGGCACGGGTCTTAAGTTGTCAAAAGAGAAGGAGCTTCAAAGACTTTTATTCAGGGGAGGGGGATGGAAAGTCATGCCCCTGCTCCTGAATGTAAACAGGGAAGCAAGTGGCCCTAGGAGCTGTCAGCATCTAGATCATTAACATAAGAATTCAGCCTACCATCAAAGGAAATCACAAAGGAGGGTAGAACCAAGAGAGCTGGGGGCAAAGCAAGTGGGGGGGTGGAGGGGAGCAGGGGGGGAGCGGGGGTGGAGGGGGGCAGGGGGGGAGCGGGGGAGGCGGGGGAGGTGGGCAGGGTAGATTGGAGTTGAAGCCACAGATCTATTGTGAGCCCCTAAATGAAGGAAACTCTGAAACCTGCAGTGCTTTGGGAGTTCCTAGCTGGTGTGCCAGTAAGCCAGTGTGAGTCAGATTTTCCATTCCTTGAAATGTCAGAGCTTCTTCCTGAATTGCTGAGGAATCCCTACCCTACTGTTCTCCTCCCACTTTAGATCAACATGGGCCCAGTCAAGGAAGCCCTTCTTGCTTTACTCCTTTCTTCACTCTATTTGGATTGCTGGCTGCCCTTTGTCTTTGGGAAAATTACTTACCCTTTTAGGGTTTCAGGTTTTTTATCAGTGAGGTGGGATAGTAATAGACCCACCTCATATAATGTACTTCAGCCCAGCACATATGGGCTCAATGGACATTGGTAGGAGTGGTTCATTGTAAGTAGTAGTAGTAGTAGCAGTAGTAGTAGTAGTAGTATTGGTGTTGATATTAGTGATGCTTAATTTCATGTGGTAACTTGACTGGCCACAGGGTGCCTCGATTAAACACTGTTTCTGGGGGTGTCTGTAAAGGCCTTGCTACATAAAATTGGCATTTGAATCAGGCATTTGGGCTCAGAAAAGCAGACGGCCCTCCCGAGAATGGGTGGGCATCACCCAATCCATTGAGCGCCTGGATAGAACAAAAAGGTAGAGGAAGGAGGAATTTGCCTCCCTTTCTTTTTCTGCCTCATTGCTTGAGCTGGGACACGTCATCTCATCTTCTCCAGCAATCATGCTGGAATTTACACTGTCATTTCTTCTGGTTCTCAGGCCTTCAGACCCAGAATGAATTACACCATTGACTTTCCTGGGACTCCAGCATACAGAGAGCAAGCAGACTGCAGACTGGGGGACTTCTCAGCACCCACAAACATGTAACACAATTTGTCTCTCTCTATATATATTTGTGTGTGTGTGTGTGTATGTGTGGGTGCCTCAGCACAGAAGTAGAATATACTTATTTCATCCCTTTTCATTGAATATATACATACATATTTTATATATATACACATTATATATACATATATACACATTATACATATATATACACATACATACATTTTATATACGTTTATATATACATATATAAACCGTCTCTCTCCATATACCTACATATATATGTATGTTATATTCAATGGAAAAGGATGAAATATATATACATATATATATATTCTATTGGTTCTGTTTCTTTGAGGAACCCTAATACAGTATTATTATCCAAACCCTAATCCTGAGAAAGTTCTTCTAAATCTGCCATGCGCCCTCCCCGCACTTCCCATCCAATACAGGTCCATTATCTTCCCTGCTCTACAGTCTGGGGTAAGTTACTGGGGGTTAAGATCAGCTAACTTCATATCTGTTCTTGCACAGGGAAAAGCACAAGGTTTAAGAAGGCCTGGAGGGGGGTACCCAGCCAGTTGCCAATTAAGAAGAGTAATGGTGTGACCTGGGTGACAGCCAGATCAAGTTGTCTCATCAGAGCAGCTGACAGAGAAAACAGCTGAACAGACTAATCCAAAGCATAGTCCTTACTGTTCCACTGCTAGCCAACCCAGGCATACCCAAGTCAATTAATAAGCCTGAAGATAAGGAGCAGGGTAAAAATTTGGGTGCAAATTGGAAGACAACTGGAGCAGGGCAGGAGGAAGAATAGATTCCATAGTGATGGTTATTCTGCCATGCGATCTTTGTTGAACTGAACTGCTTTCTCTAGACACTATGGTTACCAAAGGAAATAACATGTTCTCAGTTTACCTTACTGCTCTTTGGTTATGTGGGTCACAGGAATGGGGGTAAGGGGACTGGTTTAAAGGATCAGGACCTGGGTGAACAAAAACTACTGAGGCTTCAGTGTCAGTCATTCCAAAATCCACACGGATTGTGTGATTCTGTAAATCCTAAACTAAACAGGGGCAACCGTCTCTGATATTTATTTTGTGCAACTGTCAATCTCAAATGCCATCCTGCATTCTGTATATGATAGTCACCAGCCTGCCTGATACCTCGTTGATCAACTTTTCCCCATGCTACTAAGCCATGCCAGGTGGACAGAACAATTCTCCAGGGAAACCAAGAGCTATCACTTCCTTTTCCCACCTAATACATTTTGTCCCTGATAATCCATTTGTCATATCTGACTTTCTCCTTCCTCTGGCAGCAACCAGAGCCCCTCTCATTACACGACTGCCAGGCTTGCTTCAGCCTGAACTGCTGCAGAATTAACTTGTCATGTCCGCTCCACCATGGGGACCTGTGGGGGGTCAGAGCCTCAAACAGCTGAAACACCGGAGGGAAAGAAGATTTCCTGCCTGCGTCATTTCCACCTAGAGCACCATGGTGCACTCATTAAGGTGTGGGTTGCACTGGGAGGATGGAACCTGCTTTTGAATTTAAAACCATAAAGACACGTGTTTGTAAGACATTTTGCACCTTTCAAAAACATTCTCAGATGTGAACAGGCCATAGGGAGATGATTATTTCTCTTTTCACAGAGTTAGTTGCCATGTCACAGAGAAATCTGAACTCTAAATCAGCAACATCGGTTTAAGTAATGTCTCTGCTACTAACCAATTTATGAATCTATGCAAAGTCACTTAACTTGTCCAATCCGCAGCTTTTTCAGCTCCAAAATGAAGGCAATAAAACCAATGTTAAAGCACTTGATTAAATGAAGATCATTTTTAAATGCTTTATAAATTTTGAAGTACTATACACATCGATCCATTACAATGATTATACTATGAAAACTGCAGCTCAAGCTGCAATGAAGAAGCATCAGAGAAGGCAGGAAGGGCATTGGGTGCCCAGGAGTTCTGGTTTCTACACCTTTTTCTCACTCTGTGGCCTGGGGCGAGTTGTTTAACTTTCTTGTGGATCCATTATTTCATTTGCAAAATGGAAAATAATAAAAACTATTTTGAGATTCATTTTGAGGATTACATTAGATAGTGCAGGTAAGGTATTCTAGCACACAGGCTAGAATACCATAAACCTTCAATGAAGAGTTGGCATCATCAGCATTAACTTCTGGTTAATTAAGATCCAGCATTAACATCTGGACCAGAATCCATGATTTCCGGTTTAGTGCTGCAGAAGTTTCTGCTAATTTGATGAACTTGACCTCAAACCACAGAATGTTAGAACTAGGAGCACACAATACCATAGTTACCTTTCTGTTACTACAGACAAGAGATCTGGAGCTTACATAAGAAAGCAAATTGTTCAAGGTCATAGATGGAATAGGAAAAGAGCTCAGATTTCAACCCAGTTCTGGGCTCTCAGTCCAGTATGCGTTCTACCATCCCACAGAGACAGAGACTCACAGATCTTAGAACCGCAAAGACCGTGAGAGACCGTCTAGCTCATTCCATCGCCCATGGTGGAAGGAAGTCACGATGCAGAGAAAGAAAATGGCATGGCATGGTTACACAGGGGCTGGAAGTCATTTCAGTGTATACATATCTTAACACACCATATTGTACACCACGAATATACACAATTTTTATATGCCAATTATGCTTTAAGCTGGAAGAAAAAGAATGGAGAAAAAAATATATGATACACTTTGTCCATCTGATTCCAGAGCTTAAGCACATGTTTACTCAGTTTCTATTTTTCTCACTGGTGGAAACTCAGGCTTAGAGAGGCAAGTGATTTTCCCATGGTTTAACAGTGACGGAGAGAAGAGCTGGCAGGACTGCCCAGTCCTCCCACTCCAAGTTCTCAGCAATTTCCATCAGCTAGTATTTCTCTTATGCAACCTTCATGTGTATACTTTCTGGCCAAGTCTTCCTCGGCTTTAACATTCTGGGATTCCCATACGAAGGTGTTTGGAACATTGGGACCAGGTCATGGTGGACAGGGATGATGCTATTCTGCCTACATCAGAAGTAAGAGAAGTGGGGAATAGGATTTGGCAGGTGTCAGGCAACTAGATTGTCAAGGGAATGAAAACTACTTCCTTTAAAACTGGTGTAAGGGACTAGCTATGCTTGGCTTGAAGAGTAGAGTCCTAGCTTCGTAGAGCAAGTCATGAAACTTTACAAATTATCTGAAAAATGCCAGGTAGAACAGGAAGTAGATTAACAAACATGTCATTTTGATTCTGGAGTCAGAGAGCCCTGGTTTTGAATTCTGACTTGACTTTTTTATAACTATGAAAGCTTCCTCAACTGAGTTGGTCTCATGGGCCTCAGATTACCTGTATCTGCCGCAGATTATCCAGTGTGAATAATGATGCCCTTGTCCACCTGACTCCAGAGCCAGTGTGACTGCTCTGAGGATTAAAACGAGCTAAATCCCAATCCAACATTTCTACCTCAATGTTCAAAAACCTTACAAAGCCCTAAAGAGTCAATTTCCGAAGTAGGAGGTAGGATTACAAAGAATGTCCAAGCTTCTTCCAGCCCTAAATCTTGTGAATAATATGTGCCACTTCACTAGACTCAGATACAGACATCATTTCTGTCATATGTCTATAACATTTAAGGGTGAATTTATGCCATTTAATGTGTACCAGCATCTGTAAATGATACAGGTGCATTTAATTATGTGGGTTCTCCGTAGAATTACTTTGCCCAAGAAGGTTGTTAGTAGTAGTTTTCATAGAGCAACTCTATGGTTCCTTTGAGACTTCCTGGTATGCAGAGATAAAAAGAAAAGACTAATTTCATTATTTTTCAAAAGGGGGAAAAAAAAAAAAAGCCTCTTAGTCAGTAGAAGATCCCCCAGTATTCACCACCTGGTACTCCAATCTAAAACAGGCTCCATTCAGGCTGGGAGCAGTGGCTCATGCCTTTAATCCCAGCACTTTGAGAAGCTGAGGTGGGCGGATCGCCTGAGGTCAGGAATTCAATACCAGTCTGGCCAACATGATGAGACCTCCACCTCTACTAAAAATACAAAAATTAGCTGGGTGTGGTGATGCATACCTGTAGTCTCAACTAGTTCAAGGCTGAGGCAAAAGAGTTTCTTGCAGCCAAGAGATGGAGGTTGCGGTGAGCCGAGATCATGCCACTGCACTCCAGCCTGGGTAACAGAGTGAGACTGTCTCAAAACTTAAAAAACTTAAAAAAAAAAAAAAAAAGAGGCCCCATTCCTTTCTTGAATTCCCCATTCCTTTGCTTCTGGTTTCTTCTCTGGAATGGCCTATTCAGATTGATGTTTGGGTTAGTTGAACTTCATGATTAGTTTTCAATTTATTCTTTCTTCCTTGATCTGGCCTACCCCTGTGCCAAGCTCAGGTTTTCCCAAATCTTGCTGCTGCTGCTGCTGCTACTACTACCACCACCACCACTCATTCATAAGAAGTTCCAAGTCATTGAGATGGAAATAAAAAATGATTGTATTTTTTCAGGACCTCTCCGCAAACTCTTATATATATTTTACTGAAATTTTACGGAAATACATATATACAGAAGCATGCACAAATTACAATAAATTCCACAAAGCGAAAAACATCTGTAACTACGGCACAGGTCAAAAATAGAGCATTATCAGAAAAACAGGAGCTCCCTTTGAGCTCTCTCATGGTCACTATTTCCTCCTCTTCTCCAAAGCTAACTATTATTTTTACTTCTAGCATCAGAAACTATGTCTATATTTTAAGAACATTACTAGAATGGAGTTATACAATATGCATTATTTTGTGTCAAACATTGTTTACTCAACCTTATCTAATACCCACTCACATTGTGAACAGCAGTATTTTGCTCATTTTCATGGCTTAATAGTACTCTATTTTTTTGCATATGCCATGGAGATCAAACCACTCTTCTACTGGACATTTAGGTTTCCAGTTTGCAGCTATTATAAATAATGCTGCTATAAAACATCTCCACATTTAATTTGGTGCATATATGTATACTTTTCTGTAGGGGTGGCATTGCTGGGTCATAATATCTGCATACATTCTGATTTAGGAGTTATTGCTAATAGTTCGCCAAATTAGTTGTACTAATTTACACTCCCACCAGCAATGTTTGAGAATACCGATTTCTCCAGTTCCATGCTAAAATTTAGTATTGTCAGTCTCTGAGTCATTCTGGTGGCTGTGTAGGGTTATCTTATTTATCTCATTTTATTGAATTTACATTTTCCTAATGAATAAGGAGACCAAGCACATTTTCATATGCTTATTGGAATAGTTGAATGTCTTAGTTTTTGAGGTCTTTTGAAGTCTGTTTATTGAACTACGACACACAGAAGCATTTGCTTTTTCTATTCATTTTTCTAAAAACTGACAGGAATATACATATATAACATATATATACACTTTTTTGGTTTTTCGAGACGAAGTTTCATTCTTGTTGCCCAGACCGGAGTGCAATGGCAAAATCTCAGCTCACTGCAACCTCCGCCTCCTGGTTCAAGCAAGTCTCCTGCCCCAGCCTCTCAAGTAGCTGTGATTACAGGTGCCTGCCACCATGCCCAGCTAATTTTTTGTACTTTTAGTAGAGTCAAGGTTTCACCACGTTGGCCAGGCTGGTCTCAAACTCCTGACCTCAGGTGATCCACCCACCTTGATCTCCCAAAGTGCTGGGACTACAGGTGTGAGCCACCACACCCAACCTACATGTATTTGCAAAAACAAATATATATATATATATATATTCTGAATTTGAATTTTTATGTATACAACATACATATAACAAATATCTTCATCCACATAATTGTGTCTTTCAATGAACAGGAATTTATCAATTTAACGTAATCCAATCTATCAAAATATTGGTGCATTTTGTGTCCTAAGTCTTTGCCTATCTTTCACATTTAAATCTAAAATCTCATCACTGATTTTTGTGAACAGTGTGGCATATGTGTCATTAACTTTTTAAAATTTAGAAATTCAGTAGACTCAGAACCAATTATTAAACAACTTTTCTCACTATGTTGTAGGCCAGCTTTATCAACACCACAGTGGCCCTTTAAAATCCCATCATGATGTTAACACTAACCCTGACTCCTCCGACTCCCTAATCCTTCTCCTTCCTGTTACGTCACTGCCTAGAGCTTTACCTCTTTCACTTTGTCCTGCCAAAATTTAATCTCCCCAGTTCCACTCCTCTCAACTGCCCAAAACCATCCGCTCCCATCACCTCATTCCTGTAGCTTATGTTGGAGGAATAGGAGAAAATAATTTTCAAAGAATTCAGTTGGGTTACAATAACAAAATACAGTCGTCTCCCCTCATCAGCAGAAAATATGTTCCAAGAATGCCAGTGGATACCTGAAACCTTAGACACTACAGAACTGTATATATATTATATATTTTCTTATACATATATACTTAGGATTGGGTTAAATTTATAAATTAGGCATGATACTCTGTGTTTTGTGGCTATCAAGTAAAATAACAGTTACTTGAATTCAAGCACTGCAATACTGTGACAGTCAATCTGGTAATGGATTTGGCTGCAAAGTGACTAACTCAGGTAGCATATACAGTATGGATCTACCAAACGAATGGGACGATCCACATTCCAGGGTGGACAGAGTGGGACAGTGCAAGATTTCATTATGCTGCTCAGAACAGTACATAGTCTAAAACTTATGAATTATTTCTAGATTTTCCCTTTTAAACTTTTCAGACCCCAGTTGACTGAGGATAACTGAAACCACGGAACACAAAACCTGAAATAAGGGGTGACCACTGTACCATGACGCATGGCTTCAACAACAAAAATTCACTCTCTCATAGTTCTGAAGTCTGGGAGGTCCAAGAGCAAGCTGCCACCTGATTTGGTTTCTGGTGAAGAATATACATGTTATATATGTATATTCCTTGTAGATGGCTGCCTTTGCCTTGTATTCTTCCATGGTAGAGAGAGAAAGTGAGCTTTCTGGTGCCTCTTCTTATAAAGATACTAATCCTACTGTATCACCCCCCAATTATGATCTCAATTAACCTTAATTACCTCCTTATAGACCCTACTTTCAAGCACAGTCACATTGGCAGTTAGGGATTTAACATACGAATTTAGGAGGAAGACAGTTTAGTCCATAATATTCTGCTGCAACCCCCTCAAATTCATGTCCTCATCACATGCAAAATACATTCCTTCCATCCCAACTGCCGCAAAGATCTTAACTCATTCCAGCATCAACTCTGAAGTCCGAGGTCCAAAGTCTCATCTAAATATCATCTAAACCAGATATAAATGACACTTAAGGTATGATTAATCCTGAGACAAAATTCTGTAGTCTTGAAACTGTGGAACCAGACAAGTGATGTCTTCTGAAGTACAATAGGGGGACAATTGTTACGATAGACATACTCATTCCAAAAAAACAGAAATAGGAAAGAAGGAAGGGGCGATGGGTCCCTGATATGGTTTGGCTGTGACCTCACCCAAATCTCATCTTGAATTCCTATGTGTTGTGGGAGGGATGCAGTGGGATCTAACTGAATCATGGGGCAAGTATTTCCCATTCTGTTCTTTTGACAGCGAATAAGTCTCATGAGATCTGGTGGTTTTAAAAAGAGGAGTTCCCCTGCAAAAGCTCCTTCTCTTTGCCTGCTGCCATCCGTGTAAGACAAGACTTGCTCTCCCTTGCCTTCTGCCATGATTGTGAGGCTCCCCCAGCTACCTGGAACTCCAAGTCCAATTAAACCACTTTTTGTAAATTGCCCAGTCTCCAGAATATCTATCAGCAGTGCAAAAATGGACTAATACAGTACATTGGTACCAGTAGAGTGGGGCATTGCTGAAAACATACCCAAAAATGTGGAAGCAAGTTTGGGACTCAGTAACAGACACAGGTTGGAACAGTTTGGAGGACTCAGAAGACGAGAGGAAAATGTGGAAAAGTTTGGAACTTCCTAGAGACTTGTTGAATGTCTTTGACAAAAATGCTGATAGTGATGTGAACAATAAGGTCCAGGATGAGGTGATCTCAGATGGAGATGAGGAACCTGTTGGGAACTGGAGCAAAGGTGACTCTTGTTATGTTTTAGTAAAGAGACTGGCAACATTTTGCCCCTGCCCTAGAGATTTGTGGAACTTTAAACTTGAGAGAGATAATTTAGCATATCTGGTGGAAGAAATTTCTAAGCAGCAAAGTATTCAAGAGGTGACTCGGGTGCTGTTAAAAGCATTCAGTTTCATAAGGAAAACAGAGGATAAAAGTTTGGGAAATTTGCAGCCTGACAATGCAATAGAAAAGAAAAATCTCATTTTCTGAGTGAAAATTAAAGCCAGTTGTAGAAATCTGCATAAGTCACAAGGAGCCAAATGTTAATCCCCAAGACAATGGGGAAAACGTCTCCAGGGCATGTCAGAGGTCTTCATGACAGCTCTTCCCATCACAGGCCCAGAGACCTAGGAGGAAAAAGTGGTTTCATGGGCCCAGCCCAGGGTCCCACTGCTATGTGCACCCTAGTGACTTGCTGCCCTGTATTCCAGCTGCTCCACCTGTGGCTGAAAGGGGCCACTGTAGTGCTCAGGCCATGACTTCAGAGGATGCAAGCCTTAAGCCATTCCAACTTCTATGAGGTGTTGAGCCTGTGAGTGCACAGAAGTCAAGAATTGAGGTTTGGGAACCTCTCCCTAGATTTCAGAAGATGTATGGAAACACCTGAATGTCCAGGCAGAAGTTTGCTGCAGGGGTGGGGCTCTCATGGAGAACCTCTGCTAGGGCAGTGCAGAAGGGAAACGTGGGGTCAGAGACCCCACACAGAGCCTCTACTGGGGCACTGCCTAGTGCAGCTGTGAGAAGAGTGCCACTGTCCTCCAGACCCCAGAATGGTGGATCCAGCAACAGCTTGTATCATGCACCTGGAAAAGTCGCAGACACTCTACACCAGCCAGTAAAAGCAACTGGGAGGAAGGCTATACCCTGCAAAGCCAAAAGGGCAGAGCTACCCAAGATCATGGGAACCCACTTCTTGCATCAGCATGACCTGGATGTGAGACATGGAGTCAAAGGAGATCATTCTGGAGCTTTAAGATTTGACTGCCTCACTGGATTTTGGACTTGCATGGGGCCTGTATCCCCTTTGTTTTGTTTTAGCCAATTCCTCTCTTTTGGAATGGCTGTGTTTACCCAATGCCTATACTCCCACTGTATCTAGGAACTAACTAACCTGGTTTTGATTTTACAGGCTCATAGGTGGAAGAGACTTTGGACTGTGGACTTTTGAGTTAATGCTGAAATGAGTTAAGACTTTGGGGGACTGCTTGGAAGGCATGATTAGTTTTGAAATGTGAGGTTTGGCAGAGGCCAAGGATGGAATGATATGGGTTGGCTGTGTCCCCAACCAAATCTCATTTTGAATTTCCATGTGTCGTGGGAAAGGCCTGGTGGGAGGTAATTGAATCACAGGGCAAGTCTTCCCCATGCTGTTCTCATGATAGTAAGTGTCATGAGATCCGATGGTTTCAAAAAGAGGAGTTCCCCTGCAAAAGCTCTCTTTGCCTGCTGCCATCCATGTAAGATGTGACTTGTTCTTCCTTGCTTTCTGCCATGATTGTGAAACATCCCCAGCCATGTAAATCCAATTAAATCTCTGTTTTGTAAATTGCCCAGTCTCAGGTATGTCTTTATCAGCAATATGAAAATGGATTAATACAGTCCCAAATGAATCCATAAACCTACCAAGGCAAATTCCATCAGATATTAAGCCTCATGAATAATCATTGGTTGGCTTGATGTCCCACCTTCCAAACTCACTGGAATGGCAGCATCACCCTCCTGGTTCTGCTGGGCAGCCCTTGTTCTTCAGCTGGGCACAGCAATCCCCCAAACTTTGTCTTGGCAAGATTTGGCTCCCAGAAGTCACCATCCATACAGGTTTCTTCAAGGGCTTCCCTCCCAAAACCTGAGGAGGAAACATCCTTGTCTCCTGGGCCTGTGTGGGAGTGGCAGCTCTGAAGACTTCTGAATCTCTTTCAGAGTGATTTTCTCTTTTCTGGAATAATAGTGTATGTTTGCAGTCAGATACCTCTACCATGGTTTAATCTTGTAGATTCCAGGAAGTCCGACAGCCTTCCTTCACTCCATTCCACTTTCTCTGCCTGTCTTAGTTCAAACTGGCAGCATCTGCTGGTATCATCCCATCTCCATTCCTGACTTCTGAGATGACTGATTAGGTCTACAAGTCATATTCATGATCTCCTTATCAAATGGTTGTTTAGTCTTATATTTAGTGTTCTCTTCAGAACAAGCTTTCTTGTTTTTTTTTTCCAATATGGATACTCTGAGAATTTTTCAAGTCTTCAAGTTCTGGTTTGGTTTTGCTTAACAATTTCTTATTTAATCCATCCCTCTTCTTTCACAATTTATATGCATTCAGGAGAAACCAAGCCTCTCCCCTTCAACACCTAGCTTAGGAATCTCCTCAGAACTGAGTCCTATAGAAATGAATCCCATGCTGTTGCCCAAAAGTTCCACCTTCTGCAAAACACTAGAACACATTTCAGTCAAGTTCTTTGCCATTTTAAAAGGGTTTTTTTTTTTTTTTCCATTTACAATAACAAATTCCTTATTGGCCCTGAGACCTCACCGGTATCTCCCTTAACATCCACACTTTTATAGTATGCATCTCAGAACTCTTCGAGCCCATACGTCTTACTGAGTTCCAAAGCCGCTTTCACATTTTTTAGGCATTTATTACAGCAGCACCACAGTTCTTAATACCAAAATACATATTAGACTGCTTGGGTGGCTATAACAAAATATTATAGATTATATACATTGGGTAGCCTAAATAACAGAAGATTCCAGCTGATTTAATTTCCGTTCAGAGCTCTCTTCCTGGCTCGTAGATGGCCATCTTCTTGCTGTGTCCTCACACAGTGGGGAGGACAAGTTCTCTGGTATCTCTGTCTTCCTATAAGGATACTAAATCCTCTTAGCATCAGGGCCCCACCCTTATGACCTCATTTAACTTTAGTTACCTCCTTGTAGGCCTATCTCACACTAGCGACTAGAGCTTCAACATATGAATTTCGGGAACATAATTCAGTCCACAGCATCTGTTAATACAAGTCTTACCATTTTACTGTTTTATCAAGATTGTCTTGGTGATTCTTGGTCTTTTCAATTATTATATAAATTTTAGAATCAACTTTTTGATTTTCACAAAAATATTCTAGTAGTATTATTATAATTAACCTGTAGATCAGATTGAAGAGAAGGGATATATCAAACATATTTAGTCTTCCAATTTATAAATGTGGTAGATCCTTCCATTTATGTTTGGTACTTTTTATGGGGATAAATCTAACAAGCCTCATACTTGTTAGATTTATCACTTTATATTGATATATTGATGTTATTGGTAATGTTAAGATTTTTATTTTCTATTTATTTTATCAATTTGAGTTTTGTATATTGATTGTATATCAATCTTCTAAATTTATTTATTAAATAATAATTTATATCTTTGTTCTTTGGATTATTTATATATACAATTATGTTAGTTGGTTTCTGTTTTTTCTATTAATTACATTTTAAATTTAAGTATGTTAAATTTTTTCACTATGTATGCAGACATGTCTGGTTCTTTTCATTTTGTGAATTTCTGTTCATATATTTTGATGTTACATTGTCTGATACATATTCACAATTGTTGTATCCTATAGGTGTATTAACCTTTTATTATAAAATATTTATCTCGAATAATTTTCTATTATAAATTCAACATTCTCTTATATTAATATAGCTTTGATAGGTTGTTTCTACTCCTCTAAATACTTTAAGGAATATCTCTTAAATGCAGTTGTGGCACTTAATTTTAAAATCCTAGTCTTTAATTGGAATATTTAATCCATTTACATTTAATGTAACTATTAAATATAAGCCCAAATTTGAGGTTATAACTAAAATCTTACTTTTTTTTTTCCTCTATTTTCTTTTTCTCTGATCTCTTGACTTTGGATTTAAAAAAAAAATTCATGTCTCCTCGTACTAGCTTGCCAATTGTATTTTTTTTTTTTTTTTTTTTTGCTCTTCTTTTAATGGTCACAAAAGACATGAAAATTTTATCATTGACTTATCAGAATCTAATAAAAATTATTTTTTATGCCACTTCCCAGACAATGGAAAGGTAGAAGTATTTTATATCTATTTAACTCATTTGCATTTTTGTATTATTGTCACATATTCTACATAGAGCTTAAGTCCTAAGAAGTATTATTCTTTTATATTTTATTGATTTATATATTTAAATCTTAATTTTTTAATTTACGCACATATTTACATTTTCTGTTGCTTTTCGTTTCTTCTTTAATTCTGTGCTATTCTGAGAATATTTTATCCTACATGAAGATCTTTGGTATTTCATTTAACATGGGTAAGATGGTAATAAATTCAGTTTTTGTTTAATTTAAAATGTCTATTTCACTTTCATTTTTGCTCTGAGTAGAATTTTAAGTTGTCAGTTATTTTAACACTTTGAAATTTGTCTCCTGAACTCTGTCATTTCTATTGAGACACAAGTTTTCTTACTGATGCTCTTTTGAATGTAATGTGTCTCTTTGCTCTGGCTACCTTAAAAGTTTTCTATTTGTATTTGGTTTTCAACTGACTTACTATAACATGTTTTCTTTATATTTATCAATCTAGAGATCTGTTAAACATCTATAATCTGTGACTTAAGTTTGTCATTCATCAGTTGAGAGAAATTCTCAGCTAGTATCTCTTCAAATATTGTTTGTGCTTTATTCTTTTTTCACCTCTATTCTGTGATTTCCCTTGTAGCCTTTTTCACTCCAGTGTTGTATATTTTGCATTTTTTTCTGTATACCCTGTTAATTTTTCTCTTCAGGCTCATGTCTGGATTTTTTTCAAATACATCATCATTACTGTCTTTCTTTGCTCCCATCTAATCTACAGTTAAACCAAGTAATCGAATTCTAAACTTTAGTTAACTGCATTTGTGTATTCCAAAATTTTAATTTGTTATTTGTGTGGTTCCCAAGTCTATGACAAAAATTTCCAATTTATCTAAATCTTTAAGCATGTTAATATTCAAGTCCATTTTTAATAACTTTAGTATCATATCTCCTGTGCATATCTTTTCATTATTGGTTTTTCTCTTTGTCTTCTAGTACACTTTGTAATATTTTATCAAATGTTATTTTCCACAATTTTTAATGGGGGCTCTGAAAAATGTTATTTTTTCTAAAGAGAGGATGTTATTTATAATTGGCAATAAGAATCATCTCTGTTCTTATTTTATAAAGGATTTTGCAAAGGCTAGTCTATTTCCAGTTTTCTTTCTAGTAGAAGGCAGTCCTTCAGTTTTTTTTTTTTTAAGTCTCACTCTGTCACCCAGGCTGGAGTGCTGTGGCACAATCTCAGCTCACTGCAACCTCTGCCTCCTGGGTTCAAGCGATTCTCCTGCCTCAGCCTCCTGAGTAGCTGGGATTATAGGCGCACACCACCACACCTGGCTAATTTTTTTGTATTTTTAGTAGAGACGGGGTTTCACCATGTTGACCAGGATGGTTTTCATCTCCTGACATCATGATCCACCCGCCTCAGCGAGCCAAAGTGCTGGGATTAGAGGCATGAGCCATTACACCAGGCCAGGATTCTTAATTAAAATTTGTCTGGTTTCCAGTTCTATGATGAAAATTATCCATTCATCTAAGTTTTTGAGCATGTTAATATTTTTAAAGTCCATTTTTAGTAACTGTAGTCTCCTTTTTAAATTAAAAATCCTGAAAGGCTGCCTACTACTAGTGTGGTTTCTCCTTGATGAGCCCTGAAGTCTAATTATTTTCCCCCTCCATGCCTGTGAGATGGGTGGAAGCTTTGCCTGTCTATGCAGTCTTTTAACCACCACTTTTTGCTCAGCCTCTCAAGTCCCTCTTTTGGATCAGCAAATGTGTTACAGAGAAAAGTAACACCCAAAGTCCGGTTGACTTCTCTCTGGAACCTTGACCCCTCAAAGTCTTAGCTGTCTTGGTAACTCTCCAGTTCCTGCAGAGTGATTTAGTTTTGTCCAGTTTTTCTTGTTCTTGAAGGCAGTGTTCATCTGAACAAGCTAATTCACCTTTGCCAAAATTAGACCTTCCAACTGTATCACAGGAAGTCCCCTTTCCCCTTAATAGTGTGTTTCTTAATGGCACATTGGCACCAACCCACCACTCTTTCACCATTTTAATGTCTAATGCTTTTTGTCTCATTCAAAGTACTTCCCTGTTTCAGAGCAGCCTAAGCTACAAGTGGGGTGGTGGGGAGAAATGCTCTATTTTACCTTGCTTCTTCCCCGAGTGTCCTCTGGTGTTAAACTGGCAGGAGAAAACAAGGAGACAGAAGTGTAATTACATGAGGGCACATACCATAGTGAGTTGGCAGGTCTTTTTCTGTCAATAGCCTCTGCTCCTTGACATTGATGGGCTTAAGGATTCTTTGTGTACCAGGCATTAAAATGCTGACTCTTTCATGAAAAACACTTGTTGGCTAATCATGAGTCTTGTGGGTCTCCAAACCCTAAATACATACACCATTTGAAGAATGAAAGACCTAGTTCAAGTTTGTGCTTTTCACCTTCCCAATCCCCAATACTGTTAATATACTACATAAACTTTTTGTTTGTTTGTTTTTGTTTTTTGAGACAGAGTCTTGCTCTGTCACAGAGGTTGGAGTGCAGTGGTGTGATCTCGGCTCACTGCAACCTCCACCTCCCAGGTTTAAGCAATTCTCCTGCCTCAGCCTCCCCAGTAGCTGGGACTATAGGCTAGATTCCCTTCATCTAGACCTCAGTTTTATTGAGTATGAATTTAGCAAAACAACTCAAGCCCAGTTGGCTTCTGGGGTTTCTTTTCAATCCATAGGAAACTTATATACCTTATCCATGCCAAATAGAATATGGAACTGCCTTGTTGGAGGAGAGAATAAGGCTTATTTTATTCAGCTCTGTCATCTCTCTTTCTCTTAATTCCAACATTAAACATTCTACAGATCCAGCAGCATTATAAAATTTCTAGGAGAGTTGTATAAGACCCCAGTGCAGAGGACAGAGGTGTCAGTATGGGTATATCGAAACAAGAGTAATTATCTTTGGACACTCTCCTTTGTTCCTCTGGTTTGAGTGGAGAAGTAAAGGAATGAACAATGGGAAAAAGCCTCTCTTCATAAGCAGTTTTCTCCCCAGAGCAGCTTGTCTCGTTTGCAGCCCTCATCTAATATTGAATGTCTGAGGACTCTAGTGGGTAAGAGCTACTGACAGTGCCTAACTGGTGCCTTGTAGTTAGCCCTCTGAGATGGGGGCTGATACCAACCGACAGCAGTTTTGTAAACTCGCAATATGTGATACTTATCTTCTTTATTCAATTTTGAACCTTAGCCAAAATTCTAGAAGAACAGGAAAAACCCTGCTTGATACCCGTAGGACAATAACAATTGTTACTAATAACACATAGGAAAATACAATACATATTATATTAAGCATCCTTCAAATACTTTTGCAAGTTCATCCCCTCTACCTTATTTTAATCTTTCTAACCACCCTATGAGGAAGATACTATAGTCATCCTCCCTTATCCACAGTTTCACTTTCCATGGTTTGTTACCTCTGGTCAACCATACTCCAAAAACATTAAAAGAAAAATCCCAGAAATAAACAATTCTTAAGTTTCAAATTGCATGCTGTTTTGGTAGTGTAATAAAATCATAAGCCATCCTGCTTGAGCCATGAATTATCCCAGTTTACAGCATATCCGTGTTGTATACACTACTTGAATTAGCCACTTAGTAGCCATCTCAGTTACCAGATTGACTAATGGGGTATCATAGTGTTTGTACTTACGTAACCCTTACTTTACTTAATAATGGATACAAAATGCAAATGTGTTTAATATATAATTTAAACTTTATCATGGATATATATACACAAGAAAAAACATAGTAAATATAAGGCTCTAGACTATCCACTTTCAGTCATCTACTGGGAGTCATGGAACCTATTCCCTGCTGATAAGGGTATCCCCAAGTTACTGGTAAGGAAATAACAGGATAAAGAAATTATCCCCAAGATCACACAACTTGTAAAAAGTAGGCTGTGTTCAAATGCAGTCACCCAAGATCTTCAACTCAATGCAGGAAGTTCCACAGTCTGAAAGGAGTAACAACCTCTCATGCCCAACGAGGTCACCAGCAAGTTGACCAGAACAGGTGGGGAACTCAGGTGCAATGAACAAATACATCCAGCTCCTCCAAGGACAGTTCCCCTTCCCTCTACTCCCTATGTTCACAGAGGTCAGAAATACATAACGAAAGTTGAAAAACTACTTTTCAAACACCTTGAACTCAACTGATAATCATGAATTGTCTGAGGTTCTGTCACTCAATTGCAGGAGCACATTCTTCCCTTCATCTTGAAAACATTTCTTTAAAAAATCCTGCTATCCATGGATATTTCAACTCCACCTACTGCAGGTTTCATTTGCATTTCAAAAAGGCAAGGAACCAAATATCCTGTCATCTCCTGAGCAGAAAGATAAGAAAATCCTGTTTCCCTCAGGGAAGCAGACTGTGACCTCAATAGCCCCCTCCCCACGAGGGGCACAGAATGTTGCCTAGAGACAGCCAGAGGCTGGAGCTGGGGACAGAGCCTGTGGGAAGTCTTAATGTAGTCTTGTCCTTGAAATTCATTCATGACTCTGCTGAGACTCTTGGGAAAGAGTCTCTTTACAAATGTGGGGTTTTGTTTTGTTTTTCAAATTTTGGAAAAGTCACCTCTGGTTTTAAAACAATTACTTTCTGCTCCAAACAGATTAGTCACTTCCCAAGAACCATGCTTGTCTCTTTCTTCTCCCGTCAGTCACCTGGACTCAAATCCCAAAGGATGCTTCTCAGGAGAGGCACACAACAGAGAAGTCACATTTTTCCCCCAAGGACAAAAGATGTTACAGCTCTATTTTTGTGAAAGTCTCTACAAAATCTTAAATTGCAATGTGCGTATTCTTTGACTGTGTTATTCTACTCTTTTAAGAAATATATGAAACGATCTTCATTACAAATACTGTTTATAATAGCAAAAAGCTATGATCAACCAAATAAATTATTAAATCCTCTATGATATACCTAATATATGTAATAAAATACTGTGTAGTCATTAAAGACAATGATATGCACTAATATAGAAAATTATCCATGATATAATTTTGGAGGGAAAACAAGATACATAACAGTATGTAGGTCTTTCAGTTACGGTACAATGTTGAATTGAGATAATGCAACCATTCCATCTACATTTCTACTACACTTCAGTAAAAGCCCCTAAAATTTCGGGTAAACTATAACCCCCTCTTCCCTCATGCCCTCACAAAAATTAATAGCTAAGTTAAAAAGAAAGAGATAGGCCGGGCGCGGTGGCTCAAGCCTGTAATCCCAGCACTTTGGGAGGCCGAGGCGGGTGGATCACGAGGTCAGGAGATCGAGACCATCCTGGCTAACATGGTGAAACCCCGTCTCTACTAAAAATACAAAAAAAACTAGCCGGGCGTGGTGGCGGGCGCCTGTAGTCCCAGCTACTTGGGAGGCTGAGGCGGGAGAATGGCGTAAACCCGGGAGGCGGAGCTTGCAGTGAGCCGAGATCGCGCCACTGCACTCCAGCCTGGGCGACACAGCGAGACTCCGTCTAAAAAAAAAAAAAAAAAAAAAAAAAAAAAGAAAGAGATAAATAATCAGGTACCAAACATGAAGAGATTAAAGACAGTGAGTTAGACTTCATGCTGTATGAACGCAGCCTGAAAAGGAATCATATTCAGACACATGTCATGACAACTGGGGGCTGGAATCTTCATGTGCATGCAGGGATTTAAGCTGGGACTGAGAACCACACATCTTGAAGAGCTAACCCTCAGACAAACAGGAACTTAAAAATGGTGCCAACGAAAATAAGATAATGAATCTTATTTCTGCTTTGATGCTGGAGTGGAAAAAGAAAATTTCCTATGAGAACATAAAATCCCAAATCTGAGCTACATGTAAATATGAAAGCTAAACATATGCCTTTCCAATGGTATAAGGATCTTCAGTTCAAGACACTCATCTGCAATTGGCCCTATGCTTGTAAGTATTTTTGGAGATCACAGAAGAAACTGATGTAGACCCATACTCAGGAGAAACTTCTATAACACAGGTGTCACTGGACTATCCAAAAAAAATAAAAAATCCCCAAAGATGATGAGCTCACAAAAAAATAACTGCAAACCCCTTCAGGTAATAATCCACCATGGAGGTGATTCAGAAGACACAACCAAGAGCTTTAGCACCTACAAGAACTTGAGTTAAGAGAACAATCTGTATGAGACCCTAAAACAGTTATGTTTAAAATGACTAGAGAGATAAAAGTATAGAAACCATATGAAAAGACAGAGCTCTATGAGAGAAAAATAAAATGTTTAAAAGTGTAAAATAAGTTTCAGAAATTAGGACTCTAGTAATTAAAATTACTCTAGTAATTAAGAATTTTAAGTAGCCTTCAGTTTAAATATAGTTCATCTCTATTCCTAAACTTTACCATAGTAATAGTAATGTCAGAGGCATTTGAACCAGAGCAACTCCATCTTGAATAGGGGCTGGGTAAAATGAGGCTGAGACCTACTGGACTGCATTCCCAGGAAGGTTAGGCATTCTAAGTCACAGGGTGAGATAGAAGGTCAGCACAAGACACAGGTCATAAAGACCTTGCTGATAAAACAGGCTGTGGTAAAGAAGCCAGCCAAAACTAAGATGGTGACCAAAGTGACCTCTGGTCATCCTCACTGCTCATTATGTGCTTATTATAATGCATTAGCATGCTAAAATACACTCCCACAGCACCACGACAGGTTTACAAATGCCATGGCAACATCAGGAAGTTACCCTATATGGTCGGTCTAAAAAGGGGAGAAACCCTTAATTCCAGGAATTGCCACCTCTGTTCCAGAAAACTCATGAATAACCCACCCAGTGTTTAGCAAATAATCAAGCAATAACTATAAGTATCCTTAGTCCAGCAGCTCATGCTGCTGCTCTACTTATGGAGTACCCATTCTTTATTCCTTTATTTTCTTTACAAACCTGCTGTCACTTTACTCTGTGGATTCACCTAGAATTCTTTCTTGTGCAAGATCCAAGAACCCTTTCTTGGGGTCTGGATTGGGATCACTTCCCAGTGTCAGTAAAATATAAAAATGTATATACTCAAAAGGTAAAAAAAAAAAAAAAAAAAATCAAGAGAAAAGATAACTTCAGAGGAAAAATGAGAGAATTTTTCAAAATGGAATCAACTTAACTAAAGAAAGCTGAGACCCAAGATCCTGTAGAAAAGAAAGCCAAATAGAAACAAAAAAACAAACCAAAAACACCACTATGCATTTGCATAATCCCAGGAGAGCTTTAAAAATTAAGGTCTCTGATACCTGGGAAGGTGGGTGGGAACAAAACCAGAATTCCTTGAAACTCTACTTAAAGAGCATTTGACCCCCAAATTCCTTATTAACTTTACACAGGCAAGTGACTCCCTCTCCTCCATTTAAGCAGGAGAATGTACTACCAATAAAATTGAACTAGAGAGATTCTACCGTGTTTCACAGGGCACAGCAAAAGACAGAGTAACACAAGTGTTGAAAGAGGGAAGGTTAAAATATAGATAGATTGGATGGATGGATGCATGGATGGATAGATAGAGATAGATAATAATCATGATAAGGTACCCCACATGGCTCCCAAATGGTATTAGGAAATCAGAGAATTCCGGTCTGGAGAAAGAATTGTCAAACCTAAGAGAAGAGACCTACAAATACTGACATTTGAAAGCAGCTCACTGAATTGTATGGTTCTCTATACAAACACTGTTTGGCAAAGCTCATCAGTCAACAAGTATCACCCAGGAGAGATGGCTCAATATTAATCAATATTAATTACTTCACACTATTCAAGTGGTAACAGACAGCCAAGAATAATCAGAATCAAATGGACACTGAAGACCTGCACAAAACAAAATCTGCAATTCAGAACTAATTGGATGAGTTTAACAGCAGACATAGCATGAGTACACTCAAAGGCAAATCAATAGGAAATACCTAAATCAAACCACAAAGAGATTAAAAAATAATGCAAAACACAAAGCGGAGCATAAAAGAGCTGTGAGATGTGGTCAAAATACCTAACATCAATGGAGCTGAAGTACCAAAAGGAAAAGAGAGCGTCAGGTAGAAGAAATATTGTATGGAATACTTTCTTAAAGCTTTCCGAATCTGATAAAAGACATCAATACACATAGTAAAGAAAACCAAAAAAACTCAATAATGTCATAGCCCAACTAAACACTAATGTTGAAGAGAAAATCTTTAAAAATCCAACTGCCGCACCCGCCCCCCGCCCCGACACAAAAAATAAATTGCCTTTAGAGAAACAAAAATGAGAAACATAACTCAACAGATACTATGTGTCTTAATCAATTTTCTGTTGCTTATATCCGACACTGGGTACTTTTTAGAGAACGGGAATTTCTTATGGTTATGGAGCCTGATAAGTCCAAGGTCAAGGGACTACATCTGGTGAGAGCCTTCTTGCAGAAGGAGACTCTCCACAGAGTCCCAGGGCAATGCAGAGTATCACACAGTTGGGGACTGCGCATGCTAACATGCTATCTCAGGTCTGCCTCCCACTTCTTATAAAACCGTCAGCTCACCTCTCATACAACTCATTTATCCACGAAAAGATCAATCTATCCATGAGGGCAGAGTCCACATGTTTGACTCCTTCCTAACTCATTTTATGAAGCCAGTATCATCCTGATACCAACACTGGAAAGAGACACAACAGCAGCAACAAAAACCTTCAGGCCAATATTCACTGATGAACATTGATGCAAAAATCCTCAATAAAATACTGGTAAACTGAATCCAGCAGCACATCAGAAAGCTTATCCACCACAATTGAGTCAGCTTCATCCCTGGGATGCAAGGTTGGTTCAACATACACAAATCAATAAACATAATACATCACATAAACAGAACCAAAGATAAAACACACATGATTATCTCAATCGATGCAGAAAAGGCCTTTGGTAAAATTCAACATCCCTTCCTGTTAAAAACTCACAATAGACTAGGTACTGATGGAGCATATCTCAAAATATTAAGAGCTATTTATGACAAATCCACAGCCAATATCATACTGAATGGGCAAAAGGTGGAAGCATTCCCTTTCAAAACCAGTACAAGGATGCCCTCTCTCACCACTCCTATTCAACATAGCATTGGAAGTTCTGGCCAGGGCAATCAGGCAAGAGAAGGAAATAAAAGGTGTTCAAATAGGAGGAGAGGAAGTCAAGCTGTCTTTGTCTGCAGATGACATGATTTTATATTTAGAACACCCCACCATCTCAGCCCCAAAACTTCTTGAACTGATAAGCAACTTCGCTAAAGTCTCAGGATGCAAAATCAATGTGCAAAAATCACAAGCATTCCTTTACACTAACAACAGGCGAGCAGAGTGTGTGTAAATTGACAAGGTAATTCTAAAATTTATATAAAAGTAGAAAGAACCTAAAGTAGTTAAAAACATCTTGAACAAAATTGAAGCACTTTGACTATCATATTCCTGTAATACCCATAAAGTTACAGTAAACATGAAGGTGTGATATTGGTTCAACAATAGACAAATAGAACAATGGAAGGCAACAGTGATTCAGAAATAGACTTGTATACAATGTTATTTGATTTATTGCCTGAGCAACTCAGTGGGGGAAGAATGGTATTTTTTAAACGTGTTTAATTTTTTTACGTTTTGTTTTCAACTGACAAACACTAATTGTATATATAAAGTACAATGTGATGTTAGGATGTATGTATACATTGTATAATGATTAAATCAGGCTGATTAACCTATACATCACCTCACATTTAACATTTCTTTATGGTGTAAATATTTAGAATTTACTCTTTTAGTGATTTTGAAATACATATTATTACTGAGTGGAGTTTTCAGTACATGATTCTGAAGCATGTGATGTACTCATATGAAAAAATAATGCTATCTTGGCTTCTGTCTCACATCAAAGATTAACTTGAGATGGAACACATACCTAAAACAAAAAAAATAGAAAGTTTCTGGAAGACAACATAGGATAATATCTTTATAAACTTGGGGAATAAAAAAAAATTCTTAAGTAGGACACTATACAAAAAACACTATAAATAAGAAAGATAATTTGCATTTCATTAAAATTAAGAACTACTATTTATCAAAAGGAATAATAAGAAAGTGAATAGGGAAGTCTCACACTAGATGAAATTCTCCATGCACGTGTTTGACAGGAATTCACATCCAGAAAACATTTTTTTAAACTCCAACAACCCAATTTTTAAAAAGTAGAGCACTTCACAAAAGAGGATATCCAATATATCTGCAAATGGCCAATCAGCACATGTAAAGTTGCTCAGTGTTGGGAAATGCAAATTAAAATCAGAAAAGAATACTACCACATAATCACCAGAATAGCTAAAACTAGTAAGACAATGCCAAATTTTGGCGAGGATGTGGAGCTACTGGGTCATAAGAGTCCAAGCAACTCCACTTCTAAGTGTATATGTGTGTTAGGCTGTTTTTGCATCTCTAAAGAAATACCTGAGACTGGGTAATTTATAAAGAACAGAGGTTTAACTGGCTCACGTTCTGCAGGCTGTACAGAAAGCATGGTGCTGGCATCTGCTTAGCTTTTAGGGAGGCCTCAGGGAGATCTTGCTCATGGCAAAAGGGAAAGGGGGAACAGGCACTTCACATGGCAAAAGCAGGAGCAAGAGAGAGAGGTGCCACACACTTTTAAACAGCCGGATTTCATGAGAACTCATTCTTGTGAGGCTAGCACCAAGAGGAGGATGGTGCTAAACCATTCATGACAAATACACCCCCATGATCCAGTCACCTCCTACCAAGTCTCACCTCCAATGCTTGGGATTACAATTCAACATCAGATTTGGGCAGGGACAAATACATATATATCAGTATATACAAGAAATGAATGCACACGTCCAACGAAAGGCGGGATTCTCATGGTAATTTATTCATAACAGCCAAGTCCTAGAAATGACTCCAGTGTCCAACAGAAAAAGAAGAAATGTGTATATGTCATACGGAAGACAGCACAGAAATAAAGAATGAACCACCAAAACATACAACACAAATGAATCTCACGGATCTTAGGCTGAATGACAGAAGGCATTAGTTTTCATCTTCTGTTTGGACCCTGACTGATACAAGTACATACTATATGAGGGAAGTTCAAAAATAGACAAATTAACCTCTGGTGATAGAAGTCAGAATAGAAATTACCTCTGGGGTTGTGATATTGACTAGAAAAGGATAGGAGGGAGTCTTTTGAGGTGCTGCTGGTATTCTACACATTGGTCAGCAACACAGTTGTACACATATATAAACATTCATTGACCTCTTCACTGTATCCAAGTTAGACTTCAGTAAAAAAGAGAGAAGTTTGAACTGCCCTTTCAAATCTATTTTCCTATTATCTTTTCCTTGTCAAATCGTATTTTAATGTTATAGTGTATTAGTCTGTTTTCACAATGCTGATAAAGACATACCTGAGACTGGGCAACTTACAAAAGAAAGAGGTTTAATTGGACTTAACAGTTCCACATAGCCGCGGAGGCCTCAGAGTCATGGCAGAAGGCAAGGAGGAGCAAGTCATATCTTACGTGGATGGCGGCAGACAAAATAGAGTTGTACAGGGCAACTTTCATTTTTAAAATCATCATATCTTGTGAGACCCACTCACTATCACAGGAACAGCAAATACCCACCCCCCATAATTCAATCATCTACTCCCAGGTCCCTCCCACAGCACGTGGGAATTATGGGAGCCACAGATGAGATTTGGGTGGGAATAGAGAGCCAAACCGTATCATATAGATATTATTTCCTGATCTATCAGAAGTATTACATTTTTCACATTTATTATTTATTAATTTGGTCCATTCATTATGTTTATGATTTTTTGTCACAGACAGTTAAATTTTATACATACAAATGTGCCTATATTTTCTTTTCTAGCTTCTAAGAAGTAACTACATATACATGAAAGATTTAGGTATATAAAAATTAGTGAACAAAAATCTTACAAATGCCCAGGAAACTACACATACAGTCTGGGACCTTGCGACCTTGCTAACCATCGCTAACCAAAAGCTATAACAGAAAAGATAATATAAAAGGAAAATGGCTTTGAAAGGGCAGTTTAAACTTCCCTCTATAGAAAAAAAAGCATGAGTACATAAGGATGCGAGTACTAGGGTGTTTATTTCAGTATCATTTTAAGTGGCAATGAACTGGAAATAACGTTAATATCCATCAACAAGGAAATGGCTGAGTAAACTGTGAAGCATTTGCACCATGGAATATTATGCAGCCTATTATAGAAAATAAATTAGAGCTATCTGAGGATTTGGAAGGATTTCCAAAAAGGCATCACTGAGTGAGAAAAGCAAGATGGTTGAAAGGTTGTATATTTTGACTCCATTTGTATGAGTCAAACAACAGCAACAAACTTTTTATATGTACATGTACATAAATGACTATATATGATCATATGGATACTAAGAGAAATTTGGAAAAATTCAAACTAGATTACTAATATAAGAATACAGTAAGAGCTAGTAGAGAAAAAGACATTATGTGTTTAGAGAAAAAAAGACAAGTCTAAGAAAAAGGAGGTTTAGGGCTGGGCATGGTGGCTCACACCTGTAATCCCAGCACTTTGGGAAGTCAATGAAGGTGGATCACTTTAAGTCAGGAGTTTGAGACCAGCCTGGCCAACATGGTGAAACCCTGTCTCTTCTAAAAGTACAAAAATTAGCCAGGCATGGTGGCAGGCACCTGTGATCCCAGCTACTTGGGAGGCTGAGGCAGGAGAACTGTTTGAACCCTGGAGGCGGAGGTTGCAGTGAGCTGAGATCGTGCCACTACGTGTGTAAAATCATGCATGTATAAGTTTTTTAAAGTATTTTGACATAAAAGGAGATATATTTAAAAATTAGTAAACTGAAGTTAAGCAAAGAATTTATAGTAAAAACCTTAGAGGCCAGGCACGGTGGCTCATGCCTATAATCCCAGCACTTTGGGAGGTTGAGGTGGGTGGATCACGAGGTCAGGAGATCAAGACCATCCTGGCTAATGTGAAACCCTGTCTCTACTAAAAATATGAAAAATTAGCTGGGTGTGGTGGCGGCTGCCTGTAGTCCCAGCTACTCAGGAGGCTGAGGCAGGAGAATGGTGTGAACCCAGAAGGTGGAGCTTGCAGTGAGCCGAGATGGTACCGCTGCACTCCAGCCTGGGCAACAGAGTGAGACTCCGTCTCAAAAAAAAAAAAAAAAAAAAAAAAAAGAACCTTAGAAAGGATGAAACAATAGATAAAACATGAGAGATTAAATAGGAAAAAGGGCTGGGCACGGTGGCTTATGCCCATAATCCTAGCACTTTGGGAGGCCAAGGAGGGTGGATCATGAGGTCAGGTGTTCGAGGCCAGCCTGATCAACATGATGAAACCCCCATCTCTACTAAAACCACAAAGATTAGCCAGGCATGGTGGCAAGTGCCTGTAATCCCAGCTACTCAGGAGGTTGAGGCAGGAGAATTGCTTGAACCTGGGAGGCAAAGCTTGCAGTGAGCCGAGATTGTTCCACTGCACTTCAGCCTGGATGACAGAGTAAGACTCTGTCTCAAAAAAAAAAAAAAAAAAAAATTGGAAAAAGAAATGATAAAGACGAGTAATAAAATCAAAAGCTATTTTAAAAGACTATGCTCTGTCTTTAATAAATTCAACAAACCTCTGGGAAGACTGATCAAGAAGAAAGGAAGAGTGACTGCACACACCAGGACACAGAAACAAAGACACATCTGCCAAATGATGTAACAGATTGCCCTAGGAATCTAAGCTTGGAAGAAGAATTAAACATCACTTGCTGCAACAATTTACACAGTCACTGAATTCTTGCTCTTCTTAAGAGCATCTATAATCAGATGTGTACCTACATAACTATTGCAACACCACAGTGGTCTTGCAGTCAGAAGATCTGGATTAAAGCAGACATCTGCCACAGCAGGACAAGGAAAAACAAAATCAACTCTCCTAACATTTATTGAAGGTTCAATCTCTGCCAAGTCTTATACTAAAAGCTTTAGATGCACACTCATTTAATCCTCACAACAACCCTATAAAGTAAGAAACTATCATCAATACCATTTTACCCATTTTTGCAGATGAGGAAATTTCAACACGAAGAAGTTAAATTGTTTGTTGAGGGTCATGTGGCTAATAAGTGAAAGAGCTGGAATCATCCCAGGTCCTCCGGGCCTTGGTTTCCCATTTACAGAAGGTGGCTCTATCTCAGAGAGGACCTCAAAACAAAGACATAAGGAAGCTGAACATAAGTTGAAGACTATAAAGGGTAGATAAATATTACTTATAGCATAGTAGCTAAGAATGTGATTTTCAGAGTCAAGCAGACCTGGGTTCAAGTCAGTCTTTGCAACTAAAGTGTCCCTGAGAAAGGGATTCTCTCAACCTAAGTTTATGGTTTCCAGATTTAGCAAAATACAAATACAGGAAGATAAGTTAAAATTGAATTTCAGATAAACAATGAATAATTTTTAACATATGTTCCATATATCTGGAACGTAATTATACTAAAAAAAATTGTTGCTCGGCAATTTAAATTTAACTGGGCAGCTTCTATTTTTATCTAGCAACCCCTACCTTAGTTTTCTCATCTGAAAAGATAAAAAGTCAATAACTGGTAACAAACATATCAGTGTTACCAAGTCTTCTACTTGTCTTTAAATATCTATTCTTGTCTTCTCCCTTAGTAACAGAACACTAATTTCTAGCTGGGCTTGAAGCTACCCAACTAAATGATTACATTTCCTAGCCTCCCTTGCAGAAAGAAATGGCCATGTGACAAGTTCTGCCCAAAGATGTGATGGAGAACACAGAGTACAGAGAGATTTCTAGGAATTTGCCTTGAAAATAAGAGAATACATCCAGTTTTTGACTTCTTTCCTTTACATGGATGTAATGGCTGAAATTCTAACAAATTCTGTTCTAGACCATAAGGATTTGCTGCATGTCCCTAGGGTTGGCAGACACAAGAGCTGAAAAGAGTAGGCAATAATGACCATCGGCCATGGGTAACTATTCTAACAAGGTAACTTGGCCACATGTTAGAATTTTCTGAGCACTGTTGAAAACTCCCCATGCCCCCAAAAAATTAAATGAAAACTTCTGTGGACATCTGTACTTTTTACCTTTTTAAATTGTTTAATTGATATATTATAACTGTACATATTTATGTGGTACAATTTGATGTTTTGAGACATCTATTTTGGATAATGATCTAGTCAAGGTAATTGGTGTATCCATCATCGCCCAATGCATTTATTGCTTTGTGGTGAGAACATTCAAAAGCCTCTCTTCTAGCTATTTTGTAATACACAATATTTTATGGTTAAACATTTAAAGCTTCCTAGGGTCACACTGTATGGCAAAGGAGAAAACAACTGCTTTAAGTTCTCTTCACTGATTTCCAAATAATACCCTATGAATGACAAGAACTGCTATGGCCATCCAATGGACATTACAATAGGGTAAGTTTCGATTGAGGTCCAGGAATCAGATTGTTTTTTTAAAACCAAGCACTCCAGGTGGTGCTTATCTTCAGTCAGGTTTAGGAACCGCTGTGTCTAAGTCAATGAGCATCAGAATCAGAATCACTTGGAGAGCTTATTTTTAAAAAATCAGTTTTATTGAGAGAGTATAGATGTCATAGAATTCACCAATTTCAAGCGTGTACTTAAAATTCAATGACTTTTCGTAAGTATACTGAGTGGCACCATAAATCATTTTTATTTTTTGTAACAATGGGCTCTCATTATGCTGCCCAGGTTGGTCTCAAACTCCTGGGCTCAAATGCTCCTCCCACCTCAGCCTCTCAAAGGACTGGGATTACAGGTGCAAGCCTTTGTACTCGCCCTATAAATCAGTTTCAGAATATTTTCATCCCCCCAGTAAGATCCTTCATGCCCATTTACAGTGAATTCTAAATCTCATTCCCACCCTCAGCCCCGGGCAACCACTAATCTATGTTCTGTCTTTATAAATTTGCCTTTTCTGGACATTGCACACAAATGCAATCCTAACATGTGGTCTCGTGCCTGGCTTCCCTCACTTAGTGTAATGTTTCTGAAGTTCATTCACGACATAACATATGCCAGGAGTCTGTTCTTAATTTGCTAAGTGCTATTTGATACTACTACTCAGCAAAAGTTTGCCGAAACCCAGACCCAGTCCTGGACTCCACCCACTTAGAGATTCTTTTTCAGTAGAATTTGCATTTCTAACAAGCTCTCAGCTGGTGCTGATCCATAGATCACACCTTGAGCTGCACTGGTCCAGAAAATGCCAAACCACAAATGACACATTTAACACAGTCTACTAATTACAATTTCCCAGCGAGTGACAGATCATCATGAAGTTCATATGAGTTCATCCTAAAGAGACTTATTGCCAGACGCTGCCTTTTATTTTTACTTTGTCAACTACTGTCAAAGGTGTCACTACACACAGATCCCTGCCAAAAGTTCAAGAGTCATTTAGAAAATTAAAGGAAGATAAGGTCATCAACATTCAGGATCATTACATTTGCCCAACAACTGCAAAGGAAGTGTTTTACTTCATCAATAATTAGTGAAGTAAAGATAATTTCAAAGGACAAAAATTAAAATTATGCTAATATAGCAAATTGTCAATCATACACTTAAATATCAAATGTTCATTGTTGACGAGAACGCAGTAAAATGCTCCCATTTACAGCTGGTAGATTAATTGGTAAAACTATCTTGGAGGATAACATCACAATAGTGTCCATATCAAGGTCTAAAATGCTCAATGCCCCTTTCCCAAAGTCACAGAACTTGTGGTTGTAGCAGTGATAGTTGAACCCAGACAGTGTTACTCCAACGTCTGAGTTATTAACCACTACACAACATTTCCTCTTAAAGGAGTTCAGAGTCTACTTAGAGAAAAGGACAGTTAAACTTTTTCTTCTTTTTTTTAAAGCAGGAAGGGCATGATAAAAATATAGTATGAATGGCTGGGCACAGTGGCTTATGCCTGTAATCCCAGCATGTTGGCAGTCCAAGGTGGGAGGATCACCTGAGGTCAGGAGTTCAAGACCAGCCTGGCCAATATAGTGAAACCCCATTTCTACTAAAAATACAAAAATTAGCCAGTAGTGGTGGTGCACACCTGTAATCCTAGCTACTCGGGAGGCTCAGGTGGGAGAATTGCTTGAACCTGGGAGGTGAAGGTTACAGTAAGCCAAGATTGTGCCACTGTACTCCAGTCTGAGTGACAGAGCGAGACTCTGTCTCAAAAATAAAAAATGTAGTATAAATGGAACATGTAACTAATCAGTCTTAAAATTTTCATATTAGAAAATGTTATACTTGAAAATGTACACTTGATTTCAATGGCTTTATGTTACCTTTCTGAGAAGGTGGTTAATAGATCACAGATATTTAGGGTTGTATTAGGGAATTTTCACTCCCATTTCTAATGGGTAGATCTTCTGGACTGGCTGGACTCAGTGACTCTCAGCTAGGCTTGCTTGTGTGTTTGTGTTCTGTTATAAGGTTGTTGAGCACTGGTAGGTTGGCTGGACGGTAGCTAGTGTCAGCTGCCCTCATTCACACGTCTGGAGTTTGCTGGCTAGGAGCAATAGGAGTCCCACATGTCTGTCACCATCCAGCAGGCCAGCTCAGGCTTCTTCACATGGCGGGCTAGCCCAGCTTATTCAAACGGTGGCAGGTTTCAAGAGAAGCAAGAAAAGGCAAACCCCAGTGTGCAAGTCTTTTGAAGAAGAAACTGTGGCCACTTTTGTAATCTACCACAGTCCACCCTCTGCAAAATTTACTTTCTACTTGCATGCAAAATATGCTTGTCTGGGCTCCAGATCCTCCAAAATATCATCCAATTATAGCATCAGGATTAAGCTCTAGGATTCTATTTTTAAAAATTTCTCCTAATGAAATAATTTAAAATGCACATACATATACAACACTGAAGCAGTGCTGTTTTTCATGTAGAAAAGCCAACTGAAACTTAAATGCTCAACACAGTAGAAAAAGGGCTACACATACTTTAATATTTTCAATATGTTACAGAGGCCAAGAGCCCTGACATTTGGTAAAAGTGACGAGTTCAAATCCCGGTTCTGCCAACTGCAGGCTGCACACCTCTTAATCTTTAAGAGATTAAGGAAATCACTTAATCGCTCTCTGCCTCAGTTTCCTTATTTGTAAAATGGAAATAACACAACCTATCTCACCATATGGTGATTCCTAAAAATATTAACGTAGAATTACCACATGGTTCAGCACACTTCTGAAAGCAAGAACTCGAACAGATATTTGTACACCCATCTTCATGGCAGCATTATTCACGTTAGCCAAAAGGTCGAAGTAACCCAAGTGTCCAAGGTTTATTTATACAATGCAGTATTATTCAGCCTTGAAAAGGGAGGAAATTCCACACATTACAACATGGATGAGCCCTGAGGACATTATGCTAAGTAAAATAAGCCACTGACAAACACTGTATAATTTCATTTCATGAGGCACCAAGAGAGCCAAATTCATAGAGACAGAGAGTAGATTGGTGGTTTCCAGGGGCTGGGGGGACAGGGAATAGGGACTTTTTTTTAATGGCCATAGAGTTGCAGTTCAAGATGAAGAATTTCTGGAGATGTATGGTGACTGTTGCACAACATTGTAACTGTACTTAATGCCACTGTATTGTACACTGATAACAGAGTTAAATGGTAAATTTTGTTATGCATATTTTACCACAATAAAAAATGGAAAACATAACTGCCTCAGTTTCTGTAAGAAATAAATGAGTTAATATATGCAAGCCATTAAAATAGTAGCTGGCACACAGTAAGCATATGAGTGATACATGACAAATAAGATGCAATATACTTTCAAAAAATATTAACATGTAAAAATACAAGAGAAAGTGAAATAGAAATGCAGAATACATTTTCAAATCATGCAGTGTCCATAAAAATCTAATTTTGCTTCAAAAATATATATTTTTATTTATTTTTTTTAAGATGGAGTTTCACTCTTGTCGCCTAGGCTGGAGTACAATGGTACGATCTCAGCTCACTGCAACCTCCGCCTCCCAGGTTCTAGCGATTCTCCTGCCTCAGTCTCCCAAGTAGCTGGGATTATAGGCATGAGTCACCACAGCTGGAAAACTTTGTATTTTTAGTAGAGATGGGGTTTCACCACGTTGGCCAGGCTGGCCTCGAACTCCTGACCTCAAGTGATCCACTGACCTTGGCCTCCCAAAGTGCTGGGATTACAGGTATGAGCCACCGTGCCTGGCCTGCTTCAAGTATTTTTAAGATCTATGTATATCTACACATAGGAAAGAGAGAATGCAATCAAGTGCAACAAAATGTTATCCTGGTTAGTTTTGGGTGATGAGATTGTGAGTGATGTTTGTCTTGATATATTTCTGATTTTTTCTCCTTTGAGCAAGAATGCATGTTATTTTTATAAGCACCACCCCAATCATACTTTTAGGAGTTTAAGGGAGCTTTCCTGGCCCAGTATCCTGTTTATACGTCCTCAATAACTCGAAATGTCTTTCTTTTTCCACATGCCCTCTCCATGTACTGTTTGTATTCCCTCAGAAACTTCACTCATGTGCCCAAAACAGATCAGGGGTCCCTCTAATAAAGGCAGTCTTCAGAACATTCATTTCACGTCCTGCACTCAGAGGAATTCTGAGAGGCACCAGAGACAAGGAGACTAGAACTTCAAGGAGACTTTCTTGCCTGACTTTCTTGCCACGGATGCTGTGAACTTTTCACAGCTCGTGCTTTTATCTCTGCCTAGAGTTTTTCTCCCTGTTCCACCTTTGTCAAAATACTTTCCATTTTTCAAGGCCCAAGTGGATTTCCTATCTTTGTGCAGCCTTTCCCAATTCTCCAGGCCGAGAGGAGCTCCCCATCCTGAGTTGCCAAGGCAGTTGGTAACTACCCAATCAGTTCTCTTGATATATCTTCCTACACAACTCAAACTATGAGCTTCCGGAGAGAAGGGATGGTACTCACTCAGGTCTGCAGCAGGGATTAATAC
Source organism: Chlorocebus sabaeus (assembly GCF_047675955.1). Taxonomy (NCBI): domain Eukaryota; kingdom Metazoa; phylum Chordata; class Mammalia; order Primates; family Cercopithecidae; genus Chlorocebus; species Chlorocebus sabaeus. The sequence continues at coordinate 16,588,470 of NC_132922.1, forward strand.
ATATTAGATACAAAAAGTATTTTGCTTGGTTTTACCTTGGCTATAACATATACCTAATGGTATCCACAAACTCGTAAGTCAGAGACTATTCTTGTCAAGTTTGCATGGCTAAGAGAATGCAAAGATCCAGTAAATCATCTGAGGTGGCACGGGTCAGACAACAATAAAATGTCTTATTCCAAAAGTGTCACAATTATCCCAAAGAATCATGATAATAAGAATTGGTCTGTCTGAATCCAACTTAGCAATGTTAAAGCTTGAACATTGATCGTCCTGGTCAAGCTTTAATTCATACTGCAAGAAATGGAAATTTTTCAACGGTATTCACCTGAATAATTGAACGGTTTGTTGCTTGGGAGAGGAACAATTGAGTAGTGGACTTCATTGTTTGGAAGAGGACTGATTGAATGTTCTGTAGCTTGAGAGGGGAACAATGGAGCATGAAACAATTTGGAAGAGAAATAATTCGGCATTCCATTGTTTAGGAGAGGAACAATTTCATATCCCATTCCTTAAGACAGGAACATTTAAGGACAGACTTCCAGCAATTTAGGACACTACCTAAAAGTTAGTTTTCAAGCCATTTATTTATTTGGAACAGAAAATACATTTACCTAAAGGAATCATGTTTGTAATTATTTGTGGGATCCAGAGTAGCACCTTCATCACCTCCAAAATCTATTAAGTTTCCATTGTATTTGAAGCACAGTGCCAGTTTCAATTTCATTTACATTATACCACCAATTCTAACATTGTACCAATAAACAAGTGTATTCCCAAATCTAGCTCTGGCTACCAAGAGGCTGCTTTACTGCCTTCCCTGCAAACATGTATCCTTTCTCTCCACTGTCCCTACTGGAAGTGCTTCCCTGGTGGACAGATTAGATACTTCAGTCAAGTCACTGTAACTCTCAAATATTCTGCATAAAGTAAAATTGACTGGTGTGTATTGGCATAACAGAAAGTAACTCTTCAGGCCAGTCATTCCTCAGGTTGTCCTGAATGGAGCATTGACTCAAATGTTTTGTATCCAAAAGTCAGTGAGAAATTTAAGGTTAAATCTCCACGTTCTATCACTTTATCTTGTCTCCCAAGAGTACCATCTGCTCAGCCAATGGGACAAGATTTCAAAGCTCTCTCACTCTCTTCAAGGTTTTTGCCACCATTTAGGAACTGAGATAAATTTCTGAAAGTGACAATGTCTTTTGGATAGATTTCAAATAAACCCTTCCACTCTCTTCTATTTTTATGTCTGTGGTAGATTGTTTGCAAAACTGGCCACCATAGTTTCCCTCCCCTTAATCACACCCTTGCAAAGCCCCCCACCCCACTAACTCTGAACTTGCCCATACAGCTTAACGGATGGGACAGCAGAAAAGACAATGCAAACAGACTTAAAAATTGCTTATGTATTGGCGCGTGCTCTATTTTTTTCTTTTTTTCAACTTTTATTTTAGAATCAGAGGATACAGGTGCAGGTTTCTTACAAAGGTATATTGCATGATGCTGAGGTTTGGAGTATGAATGAATCCATCACGCAGGTAGTATAAGCATAGTACCCAGTATTTTTTTTTTAACCTTTACTTCTCTTCTTCCCCCCTTGTATTCTTGTGTCTATTTCCATGTTTATGACCATGTGTACTCAATGTTTAGCTCCCACATATGAGAACATCCAGTATTTTGTTTTCGGTTTCTGCATTTGTTTGCTTGGGATAATGGTTTCTAGCTGCATCCATGTTGCTGCTAAGGACATAATTTTTTTTTTTAATGGCTACCTAGTATTCCACAGTATATTTATAGTACATTGTCTTTAAACAATCCACCATTGATGGGCACCTGAGTGATTCCATGGTTTTGCTATTTTGAATAACACTGCAATGAACATATGGGTGCATATGTCCTTTTTGGTAGAACAAGTTGTTTTCCTTTGGGTATACACCCAGCAGTGGGATTGCTGAGTCAAATGGTAGTTAACTCTCAGTTCTTTGAGAATCTCCAAACTGCTCTCCCAGAGTGGGTGAATGAATTTACATTTCCACCAACAGTGTTTAAGTGTTCTCTTTTCTCCACATCCTAGCCAACATGTTATTATTATTTTTTTTTTTTTAAACAAAAGCCAGTCTAACTGGTGTGAGATTGTATCTCTTTGTGGTTTTGATGTGCATTTCTCTGATGATTAGTGATATAGCTTGGATGTGTGTCTCTTCCAAATCTCATGTTGAAACGTGATCTCCAATGCTGGAGGTGGTGCCTAGCAGGAGGTGTTTGGGTCATGAGCCCAGATCCCTCATGAATGGCTTGGTGCTATCCTCTTGGTTATGAGTGAGTTCTCACTCTGAGTTCATGTGAAATCTGCTTATTTAAAAAGAGACTGGCACCTCTTCCCTCCTTCTTTTACTCTCTTGTCATGTGATACACCCACCCCTTCTGCCTTCTGTCATGATTGTAAGCTTCCCGAGGCCCTCATCAGAAGCCACGCAGATACTGGTGCTAAGCCTGTACGGCCTGCAGAACTGTGAACCAAAATAAACATCTTTTCTTTATAAATTACCCTGTCTCCTTTACATTCATGCAAAATTGAGTAACACAATGATGGTGAGCATTTTTTCATGTTTGTTGGCCACTTGTATGTCTTCTTTTGAAAAGTGTCTGATCATGTCCTTTGCCCATTTTTTATTTATTTTTTATTTTTTTTGAGACGGAGTCTCGCTCTGTCTCCCAGGCTGGAGTGCAGTGGCGGGATCTCAGCTCACTGCAAGCTCCGCCTCGTGGGTTTACGCCATTCTCCTGCCTCAGCCTCCTGAGTAGCTGGGACTACAGACGCCCGCCACCTCGCCTGGCTAGTTTTTTGTATTTTTTAGTAGAGACGGGATTTCACCGTGTTAGTCAGGATGGTCTCAATCTCCTGACCTCGTGATCCACCCGTCTCGGCCTCCCAAAGTGCTGGGATTACAGGTGTGAGCCACTGCGCCCGGCCCCTTTGCCCATTTTTTAATGGGGTTATTTTTTGCTTGTTAATTTGTTTAGGTTACTTATAGACTCTGGATGTTAGAATCTATCAGATGCATAGCTTGCAAATATCTTCTCCCATTCTGTAGGGTGTGTTTACTGTGTTGATAAATTTTGTTTCTGGTTTTCACTGTACAGAAGCTCTTTTTAGTTCTCACTTGTCAGTTTTAGTTTTTGTTGCAATTCCTTTTGAGGAGTTAGTCATAAATTATTTCCCAAGGCCAATGTCCAGAACGGTTTTTATGGTTTTCTTCTAGGATTCTTATAGTTCCAGGTCTTACATTTAAATCTTTAATCCATCTGGAGTTAATTTTTGTATATGGTACAAAACAGAAGTCCAGTTTCATTTTTTTGCATAGTTTGCCAGCTATCCTAGCACTGTTTATTGAATAGGGAGTCCTTTCTAATTGCTTATTTTTGTTGACTTTGTCAAATATAAGATGGTTGTATGCATGTGGCTTTATTTCTGGATTCTCTATTCTGTTCTACCGGTCTATGTGTCTGTTTTTGTACCAGTACCATGCTGTTTTGGTTACTGTACCCTTGTAATATAGTTTGGACTCAGACAATGTGATGCCTACAGTTTTGTTCTTTTTGCTTAGGATTGCTTTGGCTATCCAGGCTCTTGTTTGGTTCCATATGAATTTTCAATAGTTTTTTTTTTTCTAATTCTGTGAAAAATGGCATTGGTAGTCTGACTGGCATAGCACTGAATCTGTACATTTCTTTGTGCATTATGGCCATTTTAATGATGTTGATTCTTCCAATCCATGAGCACAAGATTTTTTCCATTTATTTATGTCATCTCTGATTTCTACTCTTTTTGTGACTATTGTAAATATGATTCTGTTCTTGATTTGGCTCTCAACTTAAAAATTACTGGTGTATATAAAAGCTACTAATTTTTATATATTACTTTTGTATTCTGTAACATTGCTGAAGTTGTTTATCAGCTCTAGGTGCCTTTTGGTGGCATCTTTGGGGTTTTCTAAGTACAGAATCATATCATCAGTAAAGAGAGATAGCTCAACTTCTTATTTTCCTATTTGGATGCCTTTTATTTCCTTCTCTTGCTTGACTGCCCTGGCTAGGACTTCCCATGTCTATTCTCAAAACTCTGCTATCATGTGAGGAAGCCTGGTCTAGCTTGCTGGATGAGAGACACAGTTGCCCCAACTGACGGTCTGCCAACTGCCAGGTGTATGAGTGAGGTCACGACTATTCAATCACTGGTTGGTCTGCCAGATGACAGCAGATTCATGTGCAAGCCCAGCAGAGGTCAGCCAAGCTGACTCAAACCAGAGGAACAAGCTGATCACAGAATCAGGAGCAGAATGAATGTCAGTATATTTTGGAGTAGATCATTACGCAGCAAAATCTAACTGGTACAGAAACTGCTACCTAAAATTGGGGTGCTACCACAACCGAAATCTAAAACATGTGCGTTGTCTTTGGGACCAACTGATGGAGCCTCGAAAAGAGGCAAGGAAAATGTTAGTGAAGACTAGACAAATGGTGAGCAAGCTGTTAGCAGAAATGGGAAAGTAGCGAGAAAACAGCAAAGGAAATATGAAAATGTATTGACATGTGATACATAGGATGGAACAATTAGCAATGCTGCCATCTTCAGAAACTAGGGTGATAGCAAAGGTTCTTAAACTTTTAGACACTGGCAAAAGTATTTCCATGTATAATGAGGAAAGTTGATTGGCTTATTTAGGTGATATGATTAGATACAGGAAAAGAAAGAGTAGGTGAATAAAGAATCGTTCAGTTGTAAGCGGAATTTAGAAGAAATAGAGGAGTCAGGATTTGGTGGATGGTAACATAAGTCTGTTGTTCAGTCCCAGGTTTTGAGCCAGAAAAAGATTCTCAAAGCAAGCAATGACCACCGGGAAAAGAAATCAAGGATGTGACTTTAAGACACTGTGAAGGCCTCTGAAAGATTTAACGAGCTGCCTATCAGACATTGTCGGCTAGAGAAAAGGGTGTATAAGAACTTTAGGGTCATTTTCCCAGAGTAGAGGCAGGCTTACATGGAGTAGAGTAGACTTATAATGGGATACATAAACCCACAAAGTGTTAAGGGACATGTACCAATAAAACACCCATCAGTTTTAACTGGATGAGAGTGATATGTGCCTTTATATAGGCACAAATGGTCAAAAAAAGCGAGTCAACTATCAACATGTGTCATTTCCAACAAAAAAAGAAAGGATGGGCTGGATTCTGTGGCTCATGCCTGTAATCTCAGCGCTTTGGGAGGCCGAGGTGACGTCAGCAGTTCGAGACTAGCCTGGCCAACATAGCAAAACACTGTCTCTACTTAAAAAATACAAAAATTAGCCAAGTGTGGTAGTGCGTGCCTGTGGTCCCAACTAATTGGGAGGCTGAGGCATGAGAATCACTTGAACCTAGGAGGCAGAGGTTGCAGTGAGCTGAGATCACACCACTACACTCCAGCCTGGGCAACAGAGTGAGATTCTGTCTCCCACCCAAAAAAAAAAAAAAAAAAAAAAAGGTCTCAAGAGGTTGAATCAAAAATCAGGTTAATAGATCACTGAAACCAACAGACTTGGAGTCTCTCTCAAAGAATTAAACTGGGTCTTGATCAAGAAAAATTTGTCTTCAGTGTACAAGACAGAGCAATATTTGTCTGGTGAGATTTCAGAATTGCTATGGACCACGACTGCTACGAGTCTCCCGTTATTTTCATTTTTATAATTGTCCTTTCCTGTCTTACTATAGAGTATGTTGGGTGTATGGGGTTCAGATATTTCTTTTAGTTTAAAGTCTCCAGATTACTGATACCCACATTCAAAGAACCATACTTAAGAAGCCTCATCTATATCTGGATGTGATGTAGATCAGGAGGTCCTAGATAATCTTGAAATACATAATAGATGTACATACTTTAGAAATACATGTGATATTTTCATATATTCATATAATGGGTAAATATTAAATAAAGGTAATTGGGATCTCCATCATCTTGAATATTTATCTTTCCTTATGCTAGGAACATTCAAATTATTCTAGCTATTTTGAAATATACAATAGATTATTGTTAACTATAGTCATCCTACTGCTCCTACTGAACACTAGGTCTTAATTAATCTATCTAACTGCATATTTGTATCCATTGAACAACCTCTCTTCATTCCCTCATCCACTTCTACCTTTTCCAGGCTCTGGTAATCCCCAACCTACTATCTTCAACACATCCACTTTTTCAGCTCGCACGTAAGAACGAGAACACGCAGTATTTATTTCTCGGTCTTTGGCTTATTTCACTTAACATAATGACCTCTAGCATGTTGTTGTAAATGACAGGATTTCATTCTGTTTTGTGGCTAATATTCCACTTTGTATATATACCATATTTTTCTTTCTCCATTTATCCATTGAGGGGCACTTAGGTTGAGTTGATATTTTCGTTATTGTGAATAGTGCTTCAATAAACACGGGAGGCCGGGCGCAGTGGCTCAAGCCTGTAGTTCCAGCACTTTGGGAGGCCAAGATGGGCGGATTACGAGGTCAGGAGATCAAGACCATCCTGGCTAACACGGTGAAACCCCATCTCTACTAAAAAATACAAAAAACTAGCCAGGCGAGGTGGCGGGCGCCTGTAGTCCCAGCTACTCGGGAGGCTGAGGCAGGAGAATGGCGTGAACCCGGGAGGCGGAGCTTGCAGCAAGCTGAGATCGCGCCACTGTACTCCAGCCTGGGCGGCAGAGTGAGACTCCGTCTCAAAAAAACAAAAAACAAAACAAAAAAAAAAACATGGGAGTACAGCTATCCCTTTAATACACTGATTTCCTTTCTTTTGGATATAAACCCAGTAGTGGAATTGTTGGATCATATGGTGGTTCTATTTTTAAGTTTTTGAGGAACTTAGAGTTTTCTGCAGTGGCTATACTAATTTACATTCTCACCAACAGTGCATAGGAGTTCTCTTTCTCCACATTTTTGCCAGCATCCATTATTCCCTTTTCCATAAAAGCCATTTTCACTGGGGTGAGAGGATATCTCATTGTAGCTTTGGTTTACATTTCCCTGATGAGTGATGTTGAACATTTTTTTCATATACCTATTTGCCATTTGTATGTCTTCTTTTGAGAAATGTCTATTCAGATATCTCACCCATGTTTTAACCAGATGCTTTGCTTTACGTTATTTAGTTGTTTGAGCTTCTTATATATTCTGGTTATTAATCCCTTGTCGGATGGGTAATTTAAAAATATTTTCTCTCATTCTCTGGGTTGTCCCTTCACTTTGTTGATTGCTTCCTTTGCTGTACAGAAGCTTTTTAACTTGGTGTAGTCCGATTTAACTTTCTGCTGTCATGTGCCAGGAGTACATGTGCAGGTTTGTTACATAAATTGCGTGTTGCTACAGCTTGATGTACAAATAACCTCTTTACCCAGGTAGTGAGCATAGCTTTCCAATCCATATCCCCCTCTGCCCCTGCCCCTCAAGCAGTCCCCAGTGTCTACTGTTACCATCTTTGTGTCCATTATTTTTCCATGTTTAGCTTCCACTTATAAGTGAGAACATGCAGTATTTGATTTTCTGTTCTTATGTTAGTTCACTTAGGAACAGCTAGGGAGAGGGATTGCATTGAGAGTTATACCTGATGTAAATGACGAGTTGATGGGTGCTGATGAGTTGATGGGTGCAGCACACCAACATGGCACAAGTATACATATGTAACAAACCTGCACATTATGCACATGTACCCTAGAATTTAAAGTATAATAATAAAAAAAAAAGGTTAAAAAACAGATGCTGGGGCCGGGCGCGGTGGCTCACGCCTGTAATCCCAGCACTTTGGGAGGCCAAGGTGGGAGGATCACAAGGTCAGGAGATCGAGACCATGGTGAAACCCCGTCTCTACTAAAAAATAGAAAAAAAATTAACCGGGCGCAGTGGCGGGCGCCTGTAGTCCCAGCTACTCGGGAGGCTGAGGCAGGAGAATGGCGTGAACCCGGGAGGCGGAGCTTGTAGTGAGCCGAGATTGCGCCACTGCACTCCAGCCTGGGCGACAGAGCGAGACTCCGTCTCAAAAAAAAAAAACAAAAAAAAAAAAAAAACAGATGCTGGCAAGATTGTAAAGAAAAGAACACTAATACACTGCTGGTGGGGATGTAAATTAATTCAGCCACTGTGCATAGAAGTTTGGCAATTTCTCGAAAGAGTTAAAATAGAACTACCATTTGACCGGCAATCCCACTACTGGATATCTATCCAAAAGAAAATAAATCATTCTACCAAAAAGACACACTCACTTGTGTGTTCATTGCCACACTCTTCACAACAGCAAAGACAGAATCAACTTAGGTGCCCATCAGTGGTGAACTGGATAAAGTAACTCTGATACATATACATCATGGAATACTATGCAGCCTTAAAAAATAATGAAATCATATTCTTTGCAGCAACATGGATACAGAGCTAGAGGCCATTATCCTAAGGGTTCTTTCTACTCTTTGCTTAAACTAATTCCTAAATGTCTTATATTCTTTGTAGCTATTATAAACGGGATTTCTTGACCTCTTTTTCAGATTGCTCACTGTGTATATAAATGCTGATTTTTGTGTGTTGGGTTTTTTTTACTGTGCAACTTTACTGAATTTGTTTATCAGTTCTAAGTTATTTGTAGAGTCTTAACAGTTTTCTTAATGTAAGATCATGTCATCTGCAAACAGGGATAGTTTGACTTTTTTTTTTCTAATTTGGATGACCTTTCTTTCTCTCGTGTGATTTATTGCTCTGACCAGGATTTTCAGCATTATGCTCAATAAGAGTAGTAAAAGTGGGTGTCCTTATCTTGTTTTAGATCTTAGAGGAAAGTTTTCCCTGGTCAGTACAATGTTAGCTGTGGATTTGTCAGATACCGCCTTTATTATATTGAGGTATGCTCCTTTTATACTCATTTTGATGAGGTTTTTATCATAAAGGCTGTTGAATTTTATCAAATGTTTTGTCACCATCTATTCAAATGATCACATGGTTATTTTTCTTGGTTCTGTTAATGTATTTTGTTTACGCTGAATCATCCTTGCATCCCTGCGGTGAATTCCACTTGATCATGATGAATGATCTTTTTAATGTGCCGTTGGTTTGTTAGACTTAACAATTTTTTCTTCATTTATGTTTTACAGTGACATTAGCCTGTAGTTTTGTTGTTGTTGTTGTTGTTGTTGTGTTCTTGTCTGGTTTTGGTATCATAGCAATGCTGACCTCATAGAATGAGTTTGGAAGTATTCCCTCCTCTTCAGTTGTTTTGAAGAGATTGAGTAGAATTGGAATCCACCAGGTCATGCACTTTTCTTTGATGGGAGACACTTTGCTACAGCTTTGACTATTGGCTTCTTGAGGTTTTCTATTTCTTCATAGTTTAGCCTTTTTAGGTTTTATGTGTCCAGGAATTTATCCAATATGTTGGCATATAGTTGTTTATAATAGTCTCTAATAATTCTTTGTATTTCTATGGTCTCAGTTATGTCTCATTTTCATTTACGATCTTTATATTTGGTTCTTTTCTTAGTCTAGCCAAAGGTTTGCCAATTTATCTTTTAAAAAGATTTTGTTTCATTGATCTTCTGTATTTTTTAGTCTCAATTTTATTCCTTCTCTGATCTTTATTCTTTCTTCCCTATTACTAATTTTGTTTTTGCTTTGTTTTTCTAGTTCTTTGACGTGCAGTATTAGATTGTTTATTTGAAGTCTTTCCCATTTTTTGATGTAGGCATTTATTGCTACAAACCTCCCTCCTAGCACTGCTTGTGCTTCATCCCATAGATTTTGGTATACTGTATTTTCGTGTTTTCAAAATATGTTTTAATTTTATTATTAATTTCTTCACTGACCCACTGGTTGTTTGGAAACAGCTTAATTTTCATATGTTTGTGTAGTTTCCAAGGTTCTTTTTGATATTGATTTCTGGTTTTATTACATTGTGCGCAGAAATTATATTTTATATAACATAATTATATATATTATATAATATTTTATATAATTTCTATCTTTTTGAGTTTGTTGAGACTTGTTTTGTGGTCTAAAAAAATGGTCTATTCTGGAGAATGTTCCATGTGGTGATGAAAATGTATATTCTGCAGCAGTTGGGTGAAATGTTCTGCAGATGTCAGGTCTGTTGGTCTAGTGTGTAGTTCAACTCCAATGTTTCCTTGTCTCTTCTGTCTGGACGATCTACCCATTACTGAGACGGGGATGTTGAAGTCTCCTACTATCATTGTACTGCCATCTATCTTTCCCTTTAGATCTATTAGTGTTTGCTTTATATTTTTAACTGCTCTAGTGTTGGGTGCATCCTAGACTTTAATCTTGATGCTATAATTGGATAATATTTTGGAGGGTTTGCAGATGGGACAAGCATGTGGGTGAAACGTAAACAATTTTACAAAGGGAAAACTCTGGCAGATCACAAAGGTGGCCACAGATTCTTCTTCAAAAGACTTGTACACTGGGGTTTGCCCTTTCTCACTTCTTTTGAAACCTGCCACCATTTGAATAAGCCTGGGCTAGCCCACCATGTGAAGAAGTCTGAGCTGGCCTGCTGGATGATGGCAGACACATGGCACAGTCACCTTTATTGCTCCTAGCCAGTAAACTACCAGATATATGAAGCCAGCTGGCACTAGCCACCCTCCAGCCAACCTACCAATCCCCAACAACCCTACAACTGAATGCAAACACATGAGTAAGCCCAACTGAGATTCACCGAGTCCAGCTAGTTCATATCCACCCAACAGAAATGGGAGCAAAACTCCCCAATACAACTCTAAATATCTATGATCTACTATTAACCATCTTGTCAGAAAGGTAACAATCCACTGGAATCAATTATACATTTTCTAATATAAAAACTTTAACACTGGTTAGGAACATGCTCCATTAATACTATATTTTTATGACTCCCCCTCATCCATGAAAAAAACGTGCTTGCTCCTTTGTTTACCCTGCAGAAAAAGTCTGTCCTCTTCTCTAACTAGGCTGTAAACTCCATTAAGAGAAAATGTGTTTAGTGGTTGATAGCTCAGACTTTGGAATAAGACTATTTGGGTTCAAGTATCAATACCAAAAGTTCTATAACTTGGAGTAATTTACTTACCTCACTGTGCTTAGTTTCCTCGGCACTGAAACAGGTTTAACAACGGTCATCACCTCTAGGACTGTGGAGGATTACATGAATCAATACATGTCATCTGCTTACATTGGTGTCTGGCATATTTTAAGAGAGAGTGATATATGTTTCCATTATTTGATATCCAAGATGAGTCTTAGCCATTGCTCAGCACTCCTTACTGTGCTATGAGTGGTAACATATCTATAAATAAGTAATCAATAAAAGAGTTTGGGAATTCTAGGGCATTAATTAGACCATGAAGCATTGAAGCAGATATAATATATTCATAAAGTTGCCAGTGTAAGGTATTTATGTAATATTTTTGAGGATACGGAAGTATGCTCAGTCATTATCTTAACCAGTCCTGCCATCTGCCCTGCAAAGTTTTAAGCCTAAAATGGGTAGATATTTTTTTCAAACATTGGTGCTTTGCTTTGATACCAGAATCTAATTCTCTGTGCAGGGGGGTGAAAAAAAAAAAGGAAAACAAATGCCCAAGGCTAACAAGAACACCCCCCTAATGTTTACATCCCATTTTCCTGATAGAATCTGCCATGTGGTCTGTGGCTCTGCTTTTCACAAGACTCAATCACTGGACAATCACGCAGTACAAAATCTTTAAGGCAGAGCCACAATGGTATTATGATGGAAAACTTGGGAATAAGTTCTCTACAAGCCAGTGCAAGTAAAATTTTCCTAATGGAAGAGGAAGAAATAACGAATTAGCAATTCCATGAAGAAAAGGAAGCTGCCTCAGTGGAAAAAGTCATCTTCATCTCCTCAGATGTGAAGTTTGTCAACCTCAAGTTAGGTATGGATCCCAGTAGGGATGAGTAACATTGGAAAGTCAGGCATACCCATATAAATACCCATGTTGATTTCGTTGTTTCCTCTTGCAACCAGGTATTTATAAAACGTGATTCTTGACTCTGCATCAGCATCTCCATGGAGTCAGCTAAAAATTCTTACGCTGAGCCTCAATGCAGCCCTACCAAGTCAGTGTCCCTAACGTGGAGAGGGCCTGGGAAGTACCTCTCAACAATCTCCCCAGATGTACCTTGTGCACACTGATATGCAAGGTCAGGTGCTGGCTTGTGCTAGAATGGCAAGGAGCACCATTAAGATACTTAAGTGAGGAGACAGAGTGCCCCAAGTGTCCATTCTAACAATGACTTGCTGTACTTCAGATGAGGGAGCTGGAAGAGGGAGAAGAGTGAGACAGAGAAACTAAGAGAGAGTCAGGGAAGGGAGACAGACTATCTATCTAGAACGGTGTTTTATATCAAGACCTAACACACCACATACTCAAACACATGCACTTACCTGAAATAAAAGTTTCAGGAAAGAATACTGAAACGACCTGACACAATTTGAGTATCTTCTATCCTTTCTATTATATATTTTAAGAATCCTAGTAACATTCCAGTAAATTGTTTTTTCTACCCACTAATGGATTTCAGAAAGCACTGGTGCAGAGAAATCAAGGGTGGCGATGGAAATAAAGACATACAAGAACGATAAAAGCTTGAGCTTTTTCTACCACAAGAGCCAGTGATAGTTATGAATCAGAAAGAGGATTTAATGATATCTTTGCTCCCCCTGCCTCAGCAGTGACTGCTCTGTCCCTTTCATGAAATGGAAGTCAAGAATCCCCTAAGATAACTAAAAATCTTTGAGAAAACGATTAAGAACAGGCATAGTAGGTAGACACAAAACACACTAACCTCGGAGAAAATAGTAAAATAAAGATAATTGTAGCTATTTGCAGGGATTCTTTGGTTTATACCAATGTTGTTCCTCATATGGGGAAAAAACTACACTTAGGTCAACATGAATCTGCCAAGAGGAGAAAGGAAGTTGTGTACCCATAGCCAAAATACCTAACCTTCCCCAACATTCATTCAACAAATGTTTATTTAGTGCCTAGGAGAGTTAGAGATACCGCAGTGGACAAAAGATACAAAATTCCCTGCCATGCTGGAGCTCATATTCCAGTGGGATGAGACAGTTACCTTTTAATGAGTAAAACATACATGTTAGATGCTGGTCAGTGTTAAGGAAACGAGGAAAGTGAGGTGAGGGTGTTAGGGGAGGGCCCACAATTTTAGATAGGTGTGGCCAGAGGTCTCACTTAAAAATGACTGTAGTGGGTAAACTCCTAAACTCCATCCCCCAAAAAGACACTGTTCTAGACCTAAGCCTAGGTAGCTGTGCATGTGACCTTATTTGGAAATAGTCTTTACAGTTGTAATCAAATTAAGATGCAGTCATTAGCCCCAAATTCAATGGCTGGTGTTTTTTTGTTTGTTTGGTTTTGTTTTGGTTTTTTTTTTTTTTTTTTTTGATGGATTCTCACTCTGTCATCCAGGCTGGAGTGCAGTGGCACGATCTCAGCCCACTGCAACCTCTGCCTGTCAGTTTCAAGTGATTCTTCTGCCTCAGCCTCCCAAATAGTTCAGATTACAGGAGCCTACCACCATGCCCGGCTAATTTTTGTATTTTTAGTAGAAACAGGGTTTCACCATGCTGGCCAGGCTGGTCTCAAACTCCTGACCTCAGGTGATCCACCCACCTCAGCCTCCCAAAGTGCTGGGATTACAGGCATGAGCCACAAAGTGTAAGTTTATTAAGTCATACTTTGGGCACATGGAGTCAGCAGATATGTTGGCGTGAGCCATCACACCCAGCTTAGTGTTCTTATGAGAGAAATTTGAATATAAACAGAGAGGAAAATGCCACCTGAAAACACAGAGACCCACAGAAAAGAAAAATGCCCATGTGGCAACAGAGGCTGAGACTGGACTGATGCAGCTGCAGGCAAAGGAATGTCAAGGACTGCCAACAAACCAGATGCTGGAAGAGGAAAAAAAAGGATCCTCCCCTAAAGGCTTCCAAGAGAGACTGGTCCTCACAACTTGACTTAAGGTTTCTAACCTCTGGAACTGTGAAAGAACACATTTCAGTGTAGTCCCAGCTACTCGGGAGGCTGAGGCAGGAGAATGGTGTAAACCCAGGAGGCGAAGCTTGCAGTGAGCTGGGATCCGGCCACTGCACTCCAGCCAGGGTGATGGAGCAAGACTCCGTCTCAAAAAACAAAAACAAAAACAAAAAAACCACATTTCTATTGTTTTAGGCCACTCAGTTTGTGGCCTAAACTTGTGGCCTAAGTTTGTGGAAGCTCTGGGAAACAAATACAGTGACATTTGAGATTATTTCTGAAGGAAGTAAAGGTGGCCCATGTGCCTACCTGGAGGGAAGCACAACTTAGGACAGGGGACAGCCAGTGCCAAGGCTCTGAAATGGGAGGGTGCCTGGCATGTCCAATGATGAGAATGAGGTCAGTAGGGCTAAACCAGAGTGAGCAAGGAATAGCAGAAGATGAGTTCAGAGAATGAATGGGGACGAATCAAGTTAGGCCTTGGGGTTTTGTAAAAAGTTTGATCTTTATTTTGAGTGAAAAGGGAAACCATTGCAGAGGTTTGGATAAAAGAGTGATTTGATCAAAAATAAAAAATATTGTTTGGGCTTAAATATCATTATGAATACAGATTTAAATATATTTGTAGTTGTTCTCTTTTTGCCAATAAATGCCTCATGAAGGTGACTTCCATGTCTTCTTGACACATTCCCATAGTTATAATGGCTTCCTGGGTTTCAGGAAGATGATTTCAGGTATATCTTATTGTCTTTCCCAGATCTAGAATTAGATATTTCTCTAGAGATTCCTAGTTGCTTTTATTGGGAAAGGTATTTAGAGACCACATTACGATAGCTAGGGGAGTTCACTGTTGTAGGGTCACTGCATCTAGGCTGTATCAGTGGTTTGGGCTGGAACACAGGTTTGGTTTTGTTGTCATTGTTGATTTAAATGAAGAAATCTATTATGAATTGCTTAATGAGTTCCAAATCAAATTCAGGACTATGGAATTTTCACTTAATCTCTTCAATCTGACACTTTTATATCCTTTACACTAATAATTCTGGTTCTCAGTAAGTACTTATCTCATACTGTACACAAAAAAGCATCAGAATAATCAACAAGATATCAACACTACATCAACACTGACTACTGCAGATGCTTAAATTTATTTTATAGATATTTTTATCCACAGAGTACATCCCACTAGAGATGCAGTCAAATTACTGTGTTTTGAAATCACTTGAAATAATTCTCTATTTGGTTAGACCATAATCCCAACACACACAGTTAAGCATATTTCTTTCACTTTGACTTCAATTTTTACAAATAGCTATTTTGTAAATTTGATTTTGCTTTGTGATTATGTAAAACATCTTCCTGTTTCCAGAGTTGAATCTACAAAGCGAGGTATATTCAGAGATATTTCGCTTCTTTCCCATCCCCCTTGTTTCTTCACTGACCTTACAGATATGTAATACGTTTTCTATTTGTGCTTTTGGTTTATCTTCCCATCATAAATAAAAGTATACATATATAATTTATTTCTTCACCCCACTTTAAGTCATGCATCTTTTCCTCCACTGTTTAATTTACTTGTGTTAATCCAGAATATAATCTAAAGATCACTCCATAGCTGTTTATAAGCATATTCCTTGTTACAGCTGTGAATATATCAAAGTTTAT
This sequence comes from Chlorocebus sabaeus, assembly GCF_047675955.1. Lineage (NCBI taxonomy): Eukaryota > Metazoa > Chordata > Mammalia > Primates > Cercopithecidae > Chlorocebus > Chlorocebus sabaeus. Next base: position 16,604,231 of record NC_132922.1, read on the forward strand.
TTAACTAGTGCCCTATTGATCTACATACACATTTTTGCACTCTTTCATGCATCTCTTTGCCCAAGAGTATTTTTAGAGTCTCCTTTAAATTTTATGTAAATGTTGGATCTGTAGACGACAGGAATCTCTAAAGACCAGTTTGGAGGCAACAGATGGAGAGAAATACACTTGGTTTATGTCTTATTTCAACTTAACAAGTGTTACTGATCCCATGCTACATCGACAGCACTGTGCTAGGTATCATGGGGGACACCAAGATAAAGAACACCATCCTGCCCTAAAGGGTCCCACGTGGGTCAAAAAAACAATAGACAAATAATTGTGTAATAAAGGGCAGAACGAGATCAGTGCTATAAAAGAATTACAAATAAGAAAATACATGTAATGACTTACAGCTGGGAAGAATCAGATATGACTTAATAACGAAAGACCAATCCTTTTAAAAATTACAAAAAAAAAAAAATTGATCTAACATATGTAGAGAAGGATGAGCATTCCAGGAAGAATCAAGGGCACAAAGGAGAGGTCTGCTCAAGGGATTTGCAAGCTCAGAAGTCAAGGGAGGCATTGAGAGGTGACATAAGGATAGAAACAATGTTAAGAACAGAGGCTTGGGAATTAAACACTGGAGTCCAAGCCCTGAACCTATCACTTACGCTGTGACCTTCAGCAAGTTCACACAACGTGTTTATATGTGCTACCCTAGATCAGACATTGGAGCTATCCCCCGTGCAGCTGAGTCCTAAAATAGAACTCTGCAGTGTCTGACATTGTTGATAACCTCCTTTTTGAAACTCTCCACCTTGGACTTCTCAATCTCTCCAGTTCCAAAGATACCCTTCCTATTTTCTTCTCCTCTCACTGGCTGCCTTTCTCCTAAGGCTGTAGGGAGACACAACCTCTAGAGAGGAAACCCAGGCTTTCTTCTGAGCACAGAATTCTTCTACCCCAGGTTCCCACCTCCTCTGCTAGCGAACGTGTTGACTTCTATAGCAACCACCTCTGCTACGCACACATCTCTTCCCCCAGACACCTCAAGATAACTTTCCCAAGCTTGGGATGCTGTTTTGCACCTGCAGCATCTCAGCCATCCTATAGATTATGTAAGTCAGAGAAGTCCCCCCCCATGCTTGTCTTTTCTCACTCCAACACAACTTACGCTTTGTTGCCATGTCAAATGACTTCATTGCATTGTGATATAAAGCTATGCATCCTCTTTCCTCAGTAACAATCACAATAGCTGACATTTTAACACATTCAGTACATATTTAATGAGGATCTATTTTGTGCCAGGCAAGGTTCTGGGCACTGAGAATAAAGAGTAAACAAAACAGCCCAGGTGCAGCTGTTATAAATCATGCAAAATATGCCAGGAATTCTGCTAAATATTTTACGTGGATCAGATAGTTGAAACCGTTTCAACAACCTTCACAGATAATTATTTTTGTTAAGCTTATGTAGTAACATAGGTAAATAAAATGAATGTTAAGTCAATTAACTAACTTGATAACTGAGTTTGTATCCTTCTTGTCCTCTGACTAGTTGTCTAATCTTAGGTAAGTTTGTTATAACTGCTTTCTGACTCACTTTCCATATCTGGAAAACAGGGATTATAGTAACCACCTTATAGTGTTTCGTGAGAAATAAATGAGCTCTTACCTGGAAAGAAAAGTAGAACAGTACCTGGCACATTCAATAAATGTTAGTAAGTACGATTGCCTATTTCCACTCTTAGCATATGAGATAACATTCATCTGTTTAAGCATTTGGCCCATTAGATAGTGAGATTCTAAGGATCTGGATTTTAGTTTTCTCATCTTAAAATTCTCATGTTGAAAACAGGGTTAATTGTACTTACTTTGCAGCTGAGTTACAGGATTAGAGAGAGTATTTATATAAAGTGCTTAGTATAGTTCCTTAGAGTAGGTACTCAATAAATTTTCTGCTCTTATTACTATCATCACTATTAGTATTCTCTAGTGATTAGCACATTTCTAGCAATGAAAAGATTGTCCAAAGAACATTTTTGTGGATCAAATAGAAATAAATGGAATAGAATTGCCTCAGAAGCACCCCCCCCCCCCCCCCCCCCTTGTCCTTGGGACCTGAAGGATTACTGTTGCCTCTCTCTGTTTCCTGAGTGGCAGGTCATCACTTGCTTTGGTTAACACTGAGCAGCGAGGGCTCACCCCTGCTAACTACTTAAAAGCTAATATTAGGTTTGCAAAAACTGCTTTTTAATGATCTTTAACGGCCCTCCGGAAAATCTCATTAGCAGGCACCGAATCACTTGGGGCTGTGCAGAGGAAGGTTGGCACACATGGTCAGAGGTCATCAGCTTCTATTTGGCTCTGATTGAAGGCAGCACACGTACCATCTATGAGCCACACAGAGGCCCCTCCACTAGCTGTCTGAGAGCCCATCTCTTCCCCCACCTTGTCCATCTTGTCTAGAGCCTCAGGCCTTCAGACAAGAGAACTGCAGTCCCCTGCCAGCTGATCTAACAGACGCCAGTCTCTTCCTGCACAGCCAGATCCTCCCTGGTTTTAACAGCTAGGCATCACTCCTCTGCTCAAACACCCACCATGGCTCCCTATTGCCTCTTCACAAACTCTGAGCTTTTAACCAGGAGCCCCTTTCCACCTCTCTCACTTGCTCCTCATGACTCCCCTACACTAACTATCCAAATCAAGGGAGTCAGGTTGCTCTGTCCCAGACCAAAAGTTTGTACTGTTTCTTCCTGCTTCCGATCTTTTTGCACATATAGTTTCCACTATTTGAATCACCACTACTCAATGCACAGCTGTCCCTGTGGCAATGTAGGGGAGGAGAAACAGTTCAGGACATGGATGCTATAGAAATGGATTCTTGTCCTAGCTTTACCCCTAAACAACTCTGAGAGCAGATAAATCACTCTTGCCCCCTATTTCTCCTCATTGTTCAAAACACTGCAGGGATATTTCTAAACCTTGGTGATATTGACATTTACAGCCAGATCATTATTTCTTATTGGAGTGACAGTGTGTATTAGTCTGTTCTTGCACGGCTATAAATAAATACCTGAGACTGGGTAATTTATAAGAAAACAGGTTTAATTGGCTCACAGTTCTGCAGGCTGTACAGGAAGCATGGCACCAGCATCTGCTTCTGGGGAGGCCTCAGGAAGCTTTTTCTCAGAGCGGAAGGCAAAGCAGGGGCAGGTACTTCGCATGGTGAAAGCAGGAGCAAGACAGAGAGTGGGGGAGGAGGTGCCACACACTTTTAAATGACCAGATCTCATGAGAACTCACTATCACAAAGACAGCAGCAAGCTTATGACCTTATGATCCAAACACTTCCCACCAGGCCCCACCTCCAGCATGGGGATTACAATTTAACATGAGATTTGGGCAGGGATAAATATCCAAACTCTATTGAGGTGCTACCCTGTTCATTGTAGGATGTTGAGGAGATGCACTTAATCTACCATCACATACCCAAAGTAGTGCTTCTATTGTCTCCATTTTAGAGATAAGGAAAATGAGTCACAGAAAAGTTAGATCACTTGCCCAAAGTCACAATGTCAGAATCCACTTCCAAGAAGCTATATCCGGATTCCCTCTTCTGAATCCGTAATGCCTCCTAGAATAAGCAGGTACTTTGAAATAAGAAAGACTGATATTTATATTCCAGCTTTAGCACCTATGAGCTCCAGAGTTTTGGACAAGCTGCAGCTCTGATTTCTTTAGTCAGTAAAATGGAGATAATACCTATGTCGTGAGACTGAAGTTTAAAAATAACATATAAAGCTCCTAGGATGGAGTCAATCCATAGAAGATGCTTAATGCAAAGGACTGGTGGTGATGGTGATTGAGATTTAAAAAAAAAAAAAAGAAAAAAAGAAAAAAAAAGGGGTGGTAGCCGGAGGGAAGAAACTATAAAATCCTAAAAAAAAAAAAAAATAGGCCAGCCCATGACTTTTTTCTTTATATTTATTTCCACGGTTTGGACAGTGCCTTGCATAGAGGAGATACTGTAGCTATCTTTTCAGGATCCTATATTATGGCTTGGCAAACTACATCTCACAGACCAAGCTGGCCCACCATTTATTTTTGTTAATAAAGCTTTAATGGAACACAGCCATGCCCGTTCATTTATACATTATCTACAGCTGTTTTTGCACCTCAGTGGCGGAGCCAAGTAGTTGTGACGCAGACTTAGGCCAACAAAGCCAAAACGATTGGCTACTGAGTCCTTGACAAAAAAGATGTATCTCCTTTAAAGTATAATTTGGATGGAAATACACCAAATGTGAAAATCTCCAGTATCCCTTCCTGGATCAAAACCATTCTGTGATCTTTCTGAGTTCCCATCTCCAAGCTTACGTCTTCCATATTACCTTCTATAATTGACCTCACCCAGCTCAAGCTTTGCTGATTATTCTCTCTCATTGCCTCCCTCACACCCCAGATGAAGGCACTGCACTATTAATTTGCACCATCTCTCGTGTTGTCAATTTGAAGGTGTCCCACAATTGCTTTCAGCAGTTGCTTCTGCAGACAAACCCCCAGTGCTTGCTCTAGGCTGGGGCCAAGGGCTGCCCCCTGAAGCTTGCTGACAGCTCAACTGCTAGCCTCCAGATCACAGAAATGAGACCAACCTCACAATCACAGAGAACAAGATAGAAGACACAGGTGGGCCCACACTGGGCTCAACCTTTTTCATCTTGATTTTTCCCCTGTCCTTCCTCATGGTTCCAGACCTAACTGGTCAGTACTACCATGCCTCTCAAAAGCTGTCCCTCTTATCCAGATCTGATAGGACAAAGTTATCTTTCAAGAAGAATTCAGAAACTGTAGAGGGGAATTTTTTAAAAAATAAAGAAAACAGTTGAGTCAAATTTTTGCTTCCTAGGAACTTTTATTTATATATTTATTTTGGAGACAGGGTCTCACTCTGTCACCTGGGCTGGACTGCGGTGGCACGATCTTGGCTCACTGCAACCTCGGCCTCCCAGGCTCAAGCGATCCTACCTTACCCTCCTGAGTGACTGGGACTATAGGTGCACACCACCACTCTGGGCTAATTTTTTGTATTTTTGGTAGAGATGGGTTTCGCCATGTTTCCCAGGCTGGTTTCGAACTCCTGAGCTCAAACAGCCCCGCACCTCCGCCTCCCAAAGTGTTGGGATTACAGGCATGAGCCGCCGTGCCCAGCTTAACTTCTAAATTAGCATTCGACTCAGAAATTCCGGTACTCCAAGCATTCACAAAGTAACTGTATTAGTCTATTTTCACGCTGCTGATACAGACATACCCGAGACTGGGCAATTTATGAAAGAAAGAGGTTTAACTGGACTTACAGGTCCACGCGGCTAGGGAAGCCTCATAATCATGGCAGCAGGCAAGGAGGAGCAGGCAAAGAAAGCTTGCAAAGGACAACTCCACCTTATAAAGCCATCAGATCTCGTGACACTTATTCACTACCACGAGAACAGCATGAGAGACACCTGCCCCCTGATTCAATTATCTCCCACCAGATCCCTCCCACAACACGTGGGAATTATGGGAGTATCCTTCAAGATGAGATTTGGGTGGGGATACAGCCAAACAATATCAGTAACTAATAGTTACAGATACGAGTTAAACAAACCTAGGTCAGGACTACTTGCCCAGCTGTGTGACATTGAGGCATCCTAAGTGCCTCTCTCTTCATTAGAAAAGAAAATTCTTCCCAGAAACATCCTGAAACCTCTTCTCTAGCCCTGCTGGCCTGTGCGGATTTATATATTCTTGCCATATCTGCAAGGGGAGTCTGAGAAGGCAGGCAGTTCTGTTCAGTTTCCGTTGTGAAAGGTGGTCTCTCCCAGAAAAGAGTGAGAGGAATGGAAACTGAGCAGGAGCCATCAGTGCATGCAGTAATGAGTTACCACCATTGGAAAATATGTGGCCGGGCGCAGGGACTCATGCCTGTAATCTCAGCACTTTGGGAGGCCAAGTTGGGTGGATCACCTGAGGTCAGGAGTTCGAGACCAGCCTGGCCAGCATGGTGAAACCCCATCTCTACAAAAATACAAAAATTAGCTGGGCATGGTGGTGAGCACCTACCTGTAATCTCAGTTACTCAGGAGGCTGAGGCAGGAGAATCGCTTGAACCCAGGAGGCGGAGATTTCAGTGAGCTGAGATCGCGCCATTGCACTCCAGCCTGGGCAACAAGAGCGAAACTCTGTCAAAAAAAAAAAAAAAAAAAAGTAATAAAACATCTTCTTTCTATATACAACAATGTATATTACTGTTTGCAAATGTCAGCTACCCAGAGGGCCTGCCCTTTGAGCCCCCTTTCATTTTTCGCTCTGAAAAGGACAAGGGTCTCTTCTTTCTAATGGGTACTCTCTTACCGTTCAAAAGGCTTGAACTTTCTAACAGATTCCTCAGGTCACCTCCCCATTGAGTGATGAGAGTAGCACATGCTGGGAATGGGTTAGGAAGCTAAGGAAGGAGGCGGGTACCTGAATACTCACAGTTCCCATGTATCAGGCATTCTGTAATTAACTTTCCTTATAAGACTTTATTTCATTCTCATCTCAACTCTATGAGGTAGACTTAATCATCACCAGTCACTCTTCCACTAGAATGAGGCAGGCGTGATGCCCAATGCTACACATTTAAGAAACCACTCTCTCTCAGGGTTATGCCCATGGCGTCCCCGCACTGATATAACCTAGAGAGTTAGTGCCTCCTTAAATTTTGCTTGCTAGGCTTCTCACTGGCCTGAACCTCATCTGGCTGTGATCATCACCCTTGTATAGTGAGAGGATCAGAGAGGTCGTAGCTTACCCAGAATTATATTTCTGAAAACAGACAGAGCTGTGATCAAAACCCAGTTTGCCTGACTCCAGAGAACTTGCGCTTCAACACTAGGTGATGCTGTGTTGAGTATGAGTGAGGCAGGTACCATGGAAACAGGGAGAGGGTATCACATGGAATGTGTTCAAAGAGCTGGGACCAACTGCTGGGCAACACATCTCAGGAAACAGGACTTCACCCCATTGAGTACTCATCCATCATGAGCCACATGTTGACCACAGCTGGTAGAAAGCAGGTGCCTTACCTCCCTGGTTCCCTATCAGCCCCACCCATGCTCCATCGCCTTTTGTTCCATTCTTTTTGGGCAGCATTTGCTGTTCCCCCTGGTAGAATACACCTACCAGTCTCCCTTCACACTCCTGAATCCTGCTTTCAGATAATTAATTGAAAGTCTAAAATAGATCTTTACCCAACACCTCCCCGGTGTCACTCAGGAAGAGCTCCTCTACCAACTGGATACCTTGTTGTTTGACACGTCTTAGTTTAGATTTTCTGCATGGCAGGTATTGAGGAAACTGATGTAGGGGCCAAGGGAAAACTTCCCCTTCACTCTCTGAAAGTTCACAGAAAATCACTGACAAAAGGCAGACTCATAGGAGAAAAAGCATGCATATTTATTTGATCATAGTTTTACATAACATGGGAGCCTGCGGAATAAAGACCCAAAGATACAGGGGAAACTTTCCATTTTGTGCTTAGCTTCAACAAAGTATGGACAGTCATGCAGAAATATGACTGGACAAAAGGCATATGACTGAATGCTAACAGATGGAGTGGAGAAATCCAGCGAGGGTTGTCTAGATTCTTCTTAGATTCTCTGTGCAATAGTTCTCCCTTCTGGATATGGGGTAGGACCCTCTGGAATTAGGGTCTTATGACCTACAACCAAACAAGGTAAGCCATATAATTTCTTTATGGCCAATTTTTACACAGAAAGGTAGAGGGAAGTTATAATACTATTTTTAGGTTTTATGGCTGGCTTTGAGGAAAAAGTTCTGGTTTCTATGTCCTGCCTTGGGGAAGAGAGATTTCTAGTTTCTATGGGTAGTCTCAGGGAAGAATGAGGGGTCAGAGGCAGGAGGGTGGGAGAAAGTCAAAGAAAAATGTTTGCTTTTGAGGCTTTCATTGTGTGGTACTGTTTTTTGAGCCCTACCACTGAGTAGCAGAGCTCTTTATCACATTCGGGCGAATTTCACAGGATAGTTTATCTAGTTGTGCCTGTGTTCTAGTAAATCTTAAGCATACTGAGTATAGACAGAAATTCATCTGTCTCCTAGAAAAGAGGAAAAGGTTCAAATTGTGTTTAATAAGAGTACTTGCCAATCAAATATTAAATAGAGATGAGGCACTGTGCTAGTCTCCACCAAGGACACAAGGACATAAGTCCTGAGCTGTTCAGGCTTTGCCCTTCCTCTAATCTAATTTGTGGTCAATTAATTTCTACTGATATGTCTATTCTATCACAAACTTGGAGACCAATTTTTTATTTTTCTTTGAAACTAAGTCTCTCTTGTCACCCAGGCTGGAGTACAATGGCACAATCTCAGCTCACTGCAACCTCTGCCTCCCAGGTTCAAGCAATTCTCCTGCCTCAGCCTCCTGGGTAGCTGGGATTACAGGTGCCTGCCACCACACCCAGCTAATTTTTGTATTTTTAGTAGTCTCCATGTTGGCCAGGCTGGTCTCGAACTCCTGACCTCAGGCAATCCTCCTACCTCAGCCTCCCAAAGTGCTGGGATTATAGGCATGAGTCACCGTGCCAGGCCGAGACCAGTTTTTACTACCCTCCAAATCTATCCAGGCCCTGACTTCAGCTTTTATTCCCCTGGACTTGCAGGTGTATTCTACCAGGGGAGGACACCAAATGCCACCCAAGATGAATGGAACAAAAGAGGATGGAGCCATGGATGGGGCTGACAGGGAACCAGGGAGGTAAGGCAGCTGCCTTCTACCAGCTGAGGTTGACATGTGGCCCTTGATAGACGAGCACTCAATGCAGTGAAGTCTTGTTTCTTGAAGTGTGTTGTCCACCAGTTGGTCCCAGCTCTTTGAACAAATTCCATGTGATACTCTCACTCTGTTTTTATGGTACCTGTCTCAATCAGACTCAAAGCAGTTGCACCCAATATTTAAGGGCAAGTTCTCTGGAGTCAGGCAAACTGGGTTTCAATCACAGCTCTGTCGGTTTTCAGAAATATGATTTTGGACAAGCTACGACCTCTCTGATCCTCTCACTATACAAGGGTGATGATCACGGTCAGATGAGACTGAGGCCAGTGAGGAGCCTAGCAAGCAAAATTTAATGGGGTACTAACTCTCTAGGTTACATCAGTGCAGGGATGCCACGGGCACAACCCTGAGAAACAGTGCTTCCTTAAATTTAGCCCTAGGCATCACACTTGGCTCATTATATGAAGTAGAATTTTGCCTTTATCATTCAACAATCAAGCCTCTACCTTATGTCTCAAATTTAGGAAGGAGATCTCTGTCTTACCCCACCAAATCTCACATCTCCTGACTTAACCCCTCTCCTATCCCTGGGTAGACCTCATGGTGTAATGGAAAGAACCTCGACCTGGAGGGAGCGAGGTCCGCCTGGGAAAGCCTGAGCTGAAACAGAAAGTCTCTTGGTTTAAATACACGCTGTTGATACTAGTTAATGCTCAGATCACACAGATCATATGCCAGGGACTATTCTGAGTGCTTTATGTGGATTGACTCATTGAATCCTCACAGAAACTCTAAGAGGCAGGCCTGGTGATTATGCCTGTCTGATCAATGAAGAGATGTAAGGCACACAGAGGTTAAATTACTTGTCCAAGATGTTACAACTAGAGAGTTGTGGAGCCAGGACAGCCTGGAAGTCCAGCTTGAGAGACTGCCTTCATAATGATGATGCTTCACTGTGACTCAGATAGAAATGTTAAAGGTAATGACAACAAAAAATAAAAATGGAGATGTATTTTATTGCAATAAAAGATAATTCCAAGGTGCCACAAAGAGTGAATTTAAAGACAAAGAGGTGGACGGACACGGTGGCTTATGCCTGTAATCCCAGCACTTTGGGAGGCCGAGGTGGGCAGATCATGAGGTCAAGAGATCAAGACCAACCTGGCTAGCATGGTGAAACCCCATCTCTACCAAAACTACAAAAATTAGCTGGGCATGGCGGCATGCGCCTATAGTCCCAGCTGCTTGGGAGGCCGAGGCAGGAGAATCACTTGAATCCAGGAGGCGGAGGCTGCAGTGAGACGAGATCACGCCAGTGCATTCCAGCCTAGCAACAGAGACTCTGTCTCCAAAAAAAAAAAAAAAAAAAAAAAAGATGAGGTGATCAGGCATTGAGATAAATATCCAAATTGGTATTAGAACAAAAAATGGACCTTAGGGGCTGGGACCAGTGTTTTGATACCCACCCAGGAGCAGGAACTGAGACCTCAGGCCTGCTTAAGGCAGAACCCTGGAACTACTCTCACTCCATAAGGTGCGTAGCCTGACTTGCTGTTTTGTCCATGAGACAGGGGTTAGAAAAACAGCCCATGACTTTTATTTCCAGATGAAATAGATGACCAAAGAAATCTTTCTGGCACAGAATTCGTTAAAATTCTGAATAAAATATAAAAACTAAGGAAATCTCCAGAGGTTTGAAAGGATGGAAAATACAGTTCAGAAGGAAAATTCGTATTTTTTCTAAGACTATCTACCAATTTCTGATGACCTACAACTTAGGATTTAACAAACTATGCACCCAAAAGAATAGTAGACAAAACTTAGGACTTTCTCAGAGGGGACGTTGAATTTAGGAACCCATAAGTTAAAACAAGATTGTCATAAGTGATTTAGGAAAAATAAAATAAAACCATAAATCTGCTTTTCAGAAAGCAAGGTTGGAATGTTTGCTTTTTTCTGGATAAAGTAGATTAAGGCCTCCCAAAGAATTTCTACCCACAAGCCCATCTGCACATAAGTTTGGGTCCAGAATTCACATGTGACTGTAATCCAAAAAAATATTGCAAACCAAAAATGTAGTTGAAAGTAGTCCAGTGTTTTAGTAGTGCAGAGTATAAGTAAAATCCTCTTTTGAGGAATGTACTTTAACTCAGGTCTGTGAGGAATAACATTCCATGAAATATGTACTCACAGTAACAAATTACATAATGTATAGAAGCAAGCCACCATGATTAAGATTATAAAACAAGAATAACAACAAAACCCAGATTGCAGAACTGACTCATAAAGATGATCAGTGTTGGAATTAACATAAGCAAGAAAAAAAATTAGGATAGATAACATATTTAAAGAAATAAGCATTGAAAGTATGAAAAAAGGTATCCTCTTTCTCCCTAAAATAAACTATGAAAATTGGTCAGAAAAAAATGGAAAAAAAAAGTCAAATGGAACTTTTGGAAATAATAAATGAATAAATGAGAATTACAAACTATGAACAAATTAGAGGGCATGTTATATAGAGATGATGACAATCTTGGTGAACTGGAAGATAGGTTTAATTAATTACCAAGATAGCAGTCAAGAAAGACAGAAAACAATAAATGTGAAAAAGAAGTCAGGAGTCATAAAGTGTAGAGCAAGATGGTCTAACAATAATTAACTGGTATCCAAAAGGAGATAATGGAAAGACTAGAGAAAAGGAGGTCATATTTTAAAAGGTCATTATCTGAAAAATTTTCAAAATCACTGAAAGGTATTACAGAAGGTATCACTGAAAGGTGCAGAATATAATAAATCCCAGAAAACAAAAATTAGTATTACTGTCAAAAGGCCTATAGACTGACAGCTGACTTCTCATCCCCAAAAATGGAGAAAAGAAGACAATGGACTAGTAAGTACTAAAAAAACACTGTCAATCTAGAATATATGTATTCAAAGAAGCCATCTTTCAAGAACAAGGGTTACAAGGGTTTAAAAATAAATATATTTTTAAAGGAAAACAAAAAATAATAGTATTTAGTGCCAAGAGACCTTCAAAGTTTGTACATCAAAAAGAAGAAAAACAAGCTTCAAAAGAGGCATCAGATTAAAGGAAAGATAGCAAGGGAAGAAAAGTAAATATGGATGAATATAAACAATCTTAGAATGTGGAAAGGAATAAAATTATGCCTTATTTGTGATGTTAAACAAGAACTAAAATAAACATCATTTGTATCATTTGAAGGCAAGCAGCATAAAACATTCTATAGTTCTTTAATTGTGCAAGAAGATAAACTTTAGATTTGTTTAAAGTTAAATATACATGTGAAAACTTCCAGGATAACTACTAGAAGAAGAGAAAGTAATACCTTTAATATTGGTCTCAAGAAAAATAGAATATGATAAATCTCAATTCACAGATGGCACAAAAGAAGATAAATTATAGAGATGCAGAACTTTCAGACAAAAATAAAACATATTACCTTTACTGTCTTCTACTACTTGGAGAAAGAACAAGGAAACTTGTTGACCACCTGAGCTAGAGGAAGAGAAAGTCATCACTGAATAATTAGTGCTCCAATCCTGTGCCATGAAGCATGGAATCCAAATTAACACTGTCCATGTTGTTCAGGAACTCCAAACTAGAAAACATTTGAAGAAGTTGGTCCAGACGGGTAAATCCAGTAAGTCCTCCATACAGGCAAATGCTAAACTACTCAATAGGACATCTCCATAAATCAGGACATATACAATAGAATTTACAAAGGAAAATAAGTGCCACTACAGATGGGCTTGTAGTAAAAAATTACAAACTTCAAAATGAATAAATGTCAGTGAATGCTGTCAGACATAGCAAATGTTAGAGTCACACCCTCAGAACCATGAATAATAATAATACAAATTAACAGCACTATTTTGTAGACATGGTAACTCAGTGTCAGGGAAATTTATCTGTCTTTCTAGCCGTCAGTATGTTACATTTTACCTAGTATTCTGACATGTTTGGAGCCAAGGATAGATTGGGATGGGCTTTCAAGTTAAGTATGTTTAAAATATTCAAAGAGATGAAGGAAGAAAGAGGGTCAGTAATTTAATAGCAGAGCGAAAAAAAAAAAAAAAATACCAGCAGATTTGAGGAAGAACCAAATACAAATTGTGGCAATGAAGCATATAGTAATAGAACAAATACATAGGCCAAATGGTAAATTTCTAACTGAATTTCAGTTATACCACCTATTAACTATTCTTGGGTTAAGTTTATTTCTCTGAGCCTTAGTTTCCACATTTATAAAATGGTCTCATAATATGTAGCTCATAAGGTTATTGTAGAATTTAAATGAATATACAAAGACTGGTATATAGTTTGTCTTAACCTTGTTCCTTTTTCATACTTCTGCCTAGTGTTTTGTCTTGTTTAATAATTGATACTTTGATTTTCCACTACTAGACTGTAAGTTCTTTACAAACAAGGTCTAGTACAAAGTTTGCATATAGACGGTTCTGGATAAATACAATTTTATATGATAAAAATATTATAAAACATACAGAGTATAAGGAAAGTAAAATATATTTTAAAATAAAAATAAAAGGTGGAAAATGAAATAAATCTAGGAGAAATGTCAGTATCCAAGTACACTAACAAATTCTGAACAATTGCCCCAAATTTGGATTTATGGTTCCTGGAATTCAGCCATACCTACTGAGGTATGAGTCAACAAGCTTTTTCTGTCAAAGACCAGAGAGTAAATATTTTAGGTTTTGCGGGTAAAATAGTCTCTGTTGCAACTACTCAGTTCTGCCATTATAGTGCCAAAGCAGACACAGACAATATGTAAATAAATAAGCATGGCTGTGTTCCAATAAAACTTTATTCATAAAAACAGGCTACAGACTGGATTCAGCCCACAGAACTTAGTTTGTCAAATTCTAAGATAGGCTACCTTTTCTCTAAGCTCTTTTGCATTTAGACCCTACTTTTATTAGTTCTTATCACACGATATGGATATTATAAATATACAACTGCCTCCAATTAGACCAATTAGACCACGAATTTCTCCAGATTAGGAACATGAATGATTCACTTTTGCAACCTTAGTAGTAGTAAGCAAAGGCTTGGCATAGAATAGGAAATTTATAAATATTTGTTGTGGAAATGGATGCTTGAGGGGAAAGTCTAATTGAATCTGTACTGGTCTTAGTGACTTACTTGACAAATAGAATTTGGCAGAAATGACATTGGGGAAGTTCTGAAACTAGGACATATGAAATCTTATAGCTTCTGCTTGGGTTTCTTGAAATACTCTTTGGAAACCCTGAGCAGCTATGTAAGAAGACAGACTGCTCTGTGGAGAGGCCCCAAGACTACATGGAAAAGGAGAGTGCCTGACTACATCAAGCCTTCCAGCCATCTCCATCAAGGCACCAGGCACGTGAACAAGCCATCTTGTACCCTGCAGCCCAGACCAGCTACCAGGCAAATACCATGAGTGACTCAAGTTGATGCAGGATGGAGCAGAAGAATCATCTAGCTGAGCCCTGTCTGAATCCCTGACCAATGAAATCATGAGATACCATAAAATGGTAGTTATTCTAGGCTACCACATCTTGGGGTACTTAGTTATACAGAAAGAGATTACTAGAACATTTGGAAACATAAGCACACCATTGAGGTAAGCTCCATTCATGTTTTTGAGTACCACTGTCTATGGGCATTCTTTCTTCAGGCAGTCCTCAGGGTTCTCCTGCCCTGCCTTATCTCTTTCTCAGAGGACTTCTGGCTGCTCTTCACCTTTGAAATTTGGCCTTCAGGACCTACACTAATCCCTACCGCTTCCCAAAGGCTTTGTGGACTCTCCCCAGGCCATGGTCAGCACTTTATTCTCTGCATACCAATAGTATGTATTTCCTGAAAATACTTTGAATCCTTTGAAAATTCTGACATGACTCTTGCCTAAAATTGTGTTTAAATCTTACCTGGGCTTTTACATTTTTATGTTCCTATATTTGCAGGAGATTGGGCTGTATGACCTCTGAACTCTCTTCCAGCTCAGCGATTCCAGGATTACATCTAAGATTTGGGAGCACTTATTCTAGTCAGATCTGAACTTCTTCTCTTTGGGGATTTTTCAGGGGTAAGGCCTGGGACAATCATTTTTTTAAGAATCTCGCTCTGTCACCCAGGCTGGAGTGCAGTGGCATGATCTCAGCTCACTGCAACCTCTGCCTCCTGGGTTCAAATGATTCTCATGCCCTAGCCTCCCAAGTAGCTGAGACTATAGGCATGCACCATCATGCATAGCTAATTTTTGTATTTTTAGCAGAGACAGGTTTTCATCATGTTGGCCAGGCTAGTCTCAAATTTCTGGCCTCAACTGATCCACCCATCTTGGCTTCCCAAAGTGCTGGGATTACACGGTGCCTGGCCTGTTCTGCCTTTATATGGGATGAGCATGAAAGTGGCCTTGCAGAAAGAAATATACATCTTGGACTCTGAAACCAAGCAGACAAAGTCTAGGTATTTTGAGGTGCTCTGAGGATCACTAGGGAAGATCACTTGGGGATCTCCAGCACCTGGAGACCTTGGGAAGTGGAGGTCGTACATAGCCTCTCCTATCAGACAGGGGTTCTCGGGCCCAGCTCACAGGTTGCTAGGCAACCTGGAGAGAGCTCAGCAGGGTCACTGGGTCATTCTTGTCTGCACAGGGACAAGAAGGATGCGCCCCCTCTCCCTCTCATGTCCACCAAACCTTGGTCTCTTCTATTTTGCCCTATAGTCTAAAACAATCCTAAACCCCCGCCTTTGTGTTGTCAGGCCCCATCCCCCACGAGCTTTGCCCAATGGAGAACAAACATGCTCTGTGCCTCATCTGTGCTGTCAAGAATTTCTTTTTCTCACACTCTGCATCCTTGAGCAGTCCTTCATGAAACCACAGCAGATGTTTCTCAGTCCTTTCATTTTCCTTTTTCAGAGGAATTGTAATCGGCTGCGCTTTAATTAGGATCTCCCCGAGGATACTTCGGCTTTCTTCCACACCCCGGAGTTTGCAGATTCCCTCTTAGTGCACCAGGCTGATTAGATTTCTTAATTCCCTAAAATATGCTGTCTTGAAGCCTAATACCCTTGTAGGGATGAGGTCTGTTTCTCTCCCTCTCCTCTTGTTACAGTGCTAAATCCAGGCAGTGGTCACCCTCACGGCACTTGCTTCTTCCCTGCCTTCGGACCCCTTTTTTGGATGGGTAAGTGGTCTCTTAAAAGCAACCTCTCTTTGCATGAACAGCCTCATGGAAGCTGAAAAGTGCCCTCTGCACAGATTTAAAAAGTCCTCTCCTGGGCATTAGGTTGGCATCAGTCTCCTGAGTTGGATCTAAATTGGGATAGGTGTCTAGCATAAGCCTTACTCAGGTTTAGTTGTAGCTTCTCATTTATTCACAGTCAATTATTGCATGCATTTTTTATTGTGTTCCTAACATGTGCCATGGTGATATAATGGCTAACATGGTTCCTAATTTCATGGAAATTATAGAGATCAATAAGTGAAAAGATAGTTGAATCCCATGTGATGCTGTGAAAGGTGCTTTGCACAAAGCCTGACTCCTTGGCAGGCATTTAAGTCTTTGAGGTATAGAGAAAGATTTCTGGGAAAAGCAACATCTAAATTGAGACTTGAATACTAAGTGGGAGTTTTCGGAAGACTGAGAATGGGATAAGAACGTATGGTAGAAGAGAGGAGAGCATTCTAGGCAAAGGGAAGACCCTAAGGTGAGAGACAGTGAGGCTTGTCCTGGGACCTGCAAACAACTCTTTGTTGCTGGAGTGTAATGCAATGGGCGGGGAACTAGGGGAAGAGGGAGCGGAATGAGGAGTGTTGAGAAATGAAGATGGAAAGGTAAGCAGGGGCCAGAGCACGCAGGAACTTGTGAGTCTCGTGAAGTCATTTGTGCTGCATCAGGTAGAGGTGAGTACCCTCCCTTATTTCTTTAATAATGTGGAGATTAGCACCTGGCACATCCCAGGAATTGGGAGAGCCGCTGAGTACTCACACCGTAGTTAAGGCTGGTCCCGGCAGCAGATGCCACTGAAACCTAAAACACACACCATCTCTGCTCTTTGAAGCCTGCAAACCTTCTGACAAAGAAGCAGTCTTGAAAAGACAAAATGGGTCCAGCAGGGAATTAGACAGAAAATATTTATAGCCTCAGTGAACCAAGAGCTGGGTGTTCTGGGCTGTTGAAGAAAATGGAGTGATGGGATAGAAGCTGCTTTCAACTTCCTGCTGTCATTATCACCACTGCTACTTCCAAGCATGGTCCAATATCCACCCCAAGTGGATGCTATTGTTTGTTTTTTGTTTTTGTTTTTGTTTTTTGTGTTTTGTGTTTTTTGAGATGGAGTCTCACCCTGTCACCCAGGCTGGAGTGTAAGGGCACAATCTCGGCTCACTGAAACTTCCGCCTCCTGGGTTCACACGATTCTCCTGCCTCAGCCTTCCGAGTAGCTGGGATTACAGGCACCTGCCACCATGCCCAGCTAATTTTTGTATTGCTAGTAGAGACAGGGTTTCACCATGTTGGCCAGGCTGGTCTTGAACTCCTGACCTCATGATCCGCCCACCTCGGCCTCCCAAAGCGCTGGGATCACAGGCGTGAGCCACTGCACCCGGCAGATGCTATTATTAATATGTGCCACAGATATATGGGTTGCCTTTTTTATTTTATGAAGTTTTAAAAATCTACAGTTTGTCTCAAAATCTTCTTTTTGGGCTATAAAACAGAAGAATGGAAGAAGGAGGCAGAAAGGGCAGTCGTGTTTGTTATTTTTTGTGTGTCCATATTTGGGGTAAAGCAGAGAATCAAACTCTCCATTCCTCTCTAGGAGGACCCAAGGCTAGGAAAAAAGAAAGTTTTTGGATATCAGAAATCAGAACAGGCCTGGAGTTAGGGAAAAAATTAGGAAAGACACAGACTGAAGCAAAGGAAGACATCAGAAGTTGAGGTTGGCCAAAGGACAAAACTACAAAATGCCAATTACAGATGGAATCAAATCATCAGCTACTGAATATTACAACATTCACCATGGAGAGTAACAATAACATGCATTTATCAGACATTCACTATGTGCCAGGCACAACATTTTATGGAAGATGAACGGGTAGATAGACAAACATATATGAGCACATAGCTATGTAAGTAGGTAGATAGGTAGCAGGATTCTCTGTCTCCCTATTCCTTCTGGTAAGAAGATAAAAGCTAATGACTTGAAAAGCATAACTGTGCATTCAGTATTCATAGAAAGGGTCTATGTGTGGTAGGAAAGAGACACAGGACAGGCATGCTTGTCAATCAAAAGATTACGGTAGTGTGGTAAACTAGCCTTATAAGCCTGGATGAGGATTATTGGTGCAGTATTAACCCTCACAGGAATAGATACCTGGCTGTGTTTTACTGCTCCAGGTGGTTGAAGAAAACTGGGATAAAAAGTCAAGGCAGTGGCCAGGGGCAGTGGCTCAAGCCTGTTATCCAGCACTTGGGGAGGCCAAGGCGGGCAGATCACCATAGGTCAGGAGTTCGAGACCAGCCTGGCCAACACGGTGAAACCCCATCTCTACTAAAAATACAAAAAAATTAGCCAGACATTGTGGTGGGTGCCTGTAGTCCCAATTATTCAGGAGGCTGAGGTAGGAGAATCACTTGAACCTAGGAGGCAGAGGTTGCAGTGAGCCAAGATTGCACCATTGTACTCCAGCCTGGGCAACAGAGTGAGACTCCATCTCAAAAAAAAAAAAAAAAAAAAAAAAAAATCAAGAAGGAACCCAAGGCAGCTGGTTCTCAAATCTTTCCCCATGCCACTTCGCCTTTGCAGTTTTCCATCTCCCCCAGCCAGCAACAGAAGCAGATGCAGGAATCCTGAGATACAAAAGGAGGCTGAAAACTCGATAATTGCTGGGGAATGATAGTCTAAGAAAGAAGGAGAAGAGGAGGGAAGGGGGCTTGGTGAGAAAGATGGGAGTCTGCTCCACATTCTTCCCTGGCTGGGAGACTGTCTGCAAGGGCACCTGGAGGCTGGCAGCTGGTACTATGAGCTGCTATAAAAGCTCTGTTATCCGGAATGATTAGAAACAGCTAGTTGAAAAGATGGTTAGAGAAATCTTTTAAAAATGAAATATACATACCCTAAAGCTTTGGTTTCAACCTAAAACATATGACTGCGTATTTGTTTGCCTTTTGCCATGGGGCCCACACCGTTCTTGCAGCCGGAGCCTGCAAATTGGATATCCCTAGCTTCTTTTATGAACCTCCTTTACATTTCAATTCTAGTTTAAAATCTTTTAAAATGGGATGAGGGTGTCAAGAAACACATGAAACAATCTGAGTGAACAATCACTTCCCATCTTACCATTGTTTTTCAACCGCTTAGTATTACCTCACATACATCTGATGGCACAGCATTTTTAAATAACAGCTTTTTCAAACTTCTCTAACTAATTTCACTTAGTTTTTTTGGAGACACTGCTCTATTTCCTCATACATGCACATTTTATCAACTTATATAATATCTAATTAGGTTAAAATAATAAGAGTAGCAGGATATCAAATAGGACTTTCACTGTTAACCCAGAATTAGCTACTAAAACTCAAAGCAAATGGCAGAGTGGCCTCTAGTTGCCCACATTCTAAAGGAAAATGAGTATTAGGAGGCCACACACACCCCTTCAGGGTATCAAGGGGAAGCTAAAACCCCCAAATCTTCTTTCTATATAAGCAGATGAATGACTGGAGGAAGAGATGGAATTCCAGGATATCAGTAGGACAAGGTCATGTGTGTGGGTCTGTTTATTGGGAGCAGAAGGGTCACTCCTCATTTCACAACATAAAAGGAAGACTCTTAGGTATGCCCAGGAGAGACTGGGGCACGTGCAATGATGATAGTCTAGCATTTTGTTTGGTTGGAGGATGGTCGGACATCGGGCTTTCTGATCTGCCCCTGCGCCATGCCTATTTGAGCAGAGGGAGAACAACATTTGGAGACATGCCAGGGCAAAGAGGAGGAACCAGCAGGAAAAGCTGCAATCCCACAGTTGAGGATGAGGAGCCTCTGTGGGTTTGTGGACACGGAAGAATGCGGCCAGGAGCTTGGGACCAGAGCTGGTTACTGGTGAGGGGATGTCCTCAGCAAAAGTCTACAAGCTGGAATACAGGCCATGAGCTGAGGGATGCCTATCTTGGACCCATGCACGTGCCCCTGTAGAGAGTCCACATTGGAAGTGCCCACCACACAACAGGCATCTCTGGGAATCAGTGATGGACACTTGGCCTGTAGCCTGATTCATTTCTCCCCTTTTCCAGCTTGTACCCCTAGAGTTAGAAAAAATGATGTTGTAACCATTGTGAAGAGGAAAGGAAATACTTTTAGAAACTGTCTGTAAAACACATATAAATATATAGATACCTAACAGTAAAAAGAATGATAGCAAATCTTTCTATGGCACCTAATAGGCACTATTCTAAACATTTTACCTGTGCTAATTCATTTCTAAATATTGATGTTTATATTGATATTTAGGAATATATAAGAACATACCTAGACATATGTATGCCTTTTAGCCTGTAGAAATGAAACTTATTTATCCAAAGTGGGCACATGAAGCAGTGTTAGTTGCTGACTCAGCAGCCTCCTCCACCATTCCTTTTTTCTAACAGAACTCAATTTTATTCTGAGTAGCCACATGCCCATCCCCAAGTGATGAATCATGACTCTACTTCTCTTTGCCATATGACCCTGCTTTTGTGAAATAGGTGAAAACTTTTCAGAAAGGTTTTGCTTTCCTGATTAAAGGACAGATTGCTGGAGCTCTTCCTTCCTCCTTCTTTCTCCTTGGACACAGATGTGGCATCTGGAGCTGCAGCAACCATTTTGCATTTATTAGGTAATAAATGTGAATAGGCAAAGCAAGCCTGCTAAGGCTAGTGGAACAGAAAGATGAAAAGACGCATAGTCTTTGACTGTATTACACAGCAGCGGAACCAACAACACGCTTCTAAATGGGGAGGGCTGAAAATGGGCGTTGTTTAATCCTGGGTTATGTTTCATGTTATTCACGAATGAAAACATTCATAATTAACAGCATTCATCCCCAAATAGACATATACCTAAATTACAATATAAAATACATTGAATAGATTTTAAAGCCCCTCTATTTTGTTTAGTTTTATATTTAATTGTATTATATCAGTGATTCAATGTAAGTGGATAGAACTGTGTCAATTGTATATTTAAAAACAAGGCCTTTTCAGAATAGTTGAAATGAATTCTTAAGAGTAATATATCAGTAGTACTCTAACTGTGAACACTAACTTCTATATAATTAGTCAGTCTGAAATGAAAAGGGATTGAGTGATTTGAAAATGTGGTTCCGATTGAAAATATATGTGTGTGTGTATGTGTATATATATTCTGATTTCATATGTATATATGAAATCGTAGGGCTTTACCACAGAAAATGAAATTATATCTCATTTCTCTAAGCACCTCTGTTCTAACTATAAGAAGATTTTAAATGACACAGTTTTAATTATTGCAGCTCTGTGAAACATTTTGAAATTAGGAAGTATAATGCCTCTAGCTTAGTTTTTCTCTCTCAAGATTGTTTCGACTATGTGGGGTCTTTTGTCACTCCCTATGAACTTTAGAATTGTTTTTTCTATTTATGTAAAATATGCCATTGGCATTTTTATAAGTATTGCATTGAATCTGTAGATTGCTTTGGGTAGTATGGACATTTTAATAACATTAAATCTTCCAATCCATTAACCCAGAATATCTTAATATCTTTCCATTCATTTATGTCTTCTTTAATTTCTTTTTCTTTTTCTTTTTCTTTTTTTTGAGACGGAGTCTCGCTCTGTGGCACAGGCTGGAGTGCAGCCGCACAATCTCCACTCACTGCAAGCTCCGCCTCCCGGGTTCACGCCCTTCTCCTGCCTCAGCCTCCCGTGTAGCTGGGACTACAGGCGACTGTCACCGCGCCCGGCTAATTTTTGTATTTTTAGTAGAGAGGGGGTTTCACCGTGTTAGCCAGGATGTTCTCGATCTCCTGACCTCGTGATCCGCCCACCTAGGCCTCCCAAAGTGCTGGGATTACAGGCGCGTCTTCTTTAATTTCTTTCATCAATGTTCTATTGTTTTCATTGTATAAACCTTTCACTTCCTTAGTTAAGTTTATTCCTAAGTATTTTATTCTTTTTGATGCTATCATAAATGGAATTTTTTTTGTTAATTTCCTTTTTAGGTAGTTTATTGTTAGTATATAGAAATAACAGCTGTTTTTTTTATGTTGATTCAGTGTCCTGCAATTTTACTGAATTTTTTTATTAGTTCTGTTTTGTTTATGTGTATGTGTGAAGTCTTTAGGGCTTTCTAATTAAATCACGTCATCTGTAAACAGAAAATTTTACCTTTCCAATTTAGATGCTTTTATTTCTATTTCTTGCCTAATTGCTCTGACTAGGACTCCCAGTTCTATGTTGATAGAAATGACTAGAGCAAGCATCCTTGCCTTCTTCCCTATCCTACAGGGAAAGTTTTCAGCTTTTCACCATTGAGTATGATGTTAGCCGTGGGCTTTTCACATACAGCCTTCAAATTGGTGAGTTAAAATCCTTCTCAGTCCTAGTTTGTTGAGAGACTTTTTATCATGAAACAGTGTTGAATTCAGCCAAATGATTTCTCTGTGTCCATTAAGACGATCGTATGATTTCTTTCCTTCATTCTGTTAATGTGCTGTATTGTTGTATACCATTAATTAATTTTTGTGTGTTAGACAATTCATACATTTCAAGGATAAACCCAACCTGGTTATGGTGTGTGATCGTAAAACTACTTGGGAAGCTGAGGTGGGAGGATCACTTGAGCCTAGGAGGTGGAGGGAGGATCACTTGAGCCTAGGAGGTGGAGGCTGCAGTGAGTCGTAATGGCACCACTGCACTCCAGCCTGAGCAACAGAGCAAGACCTTGTCTAAAAGAGAGGGGGAAAAAAAAAACACACACACACACACAACAGAAAAAGAGAGAGAGAGAGAGAGGACCAACGGAACAGAATAGAAAGCCCAGGAATAAACCCACGTGTATATGGTTAACTGATCCTTGACAAATGGGCTAAGAATACACAATGGGGAAAGAAAAGATAGTCTCTTCAACAGATGCTGTCCAAAAAACCCTGCTTTTTTCTTACTCCACACACAGGAGTCAACTTAAAATGAATTAAAGACTTAAAGATAAGACCCAAAAGTTCAAAACTCCTGGAAGAAAACACAGGGGAAAAGTTTTATGACATTGGTCTTGGCAGTGTTTTCTTAAATATGATGCCAAAAGCACTGGCAACAAAAGCACAAGTTAACAAGTGGTACTTCATCAAACTAAAAAGCTTCTACACAGGAAAGCAAATGATAGAGTGAAGGGCAACCTAAGGAATGGAAGAAAATATTCGCAATGCAAACCATATATCTGCTAAGAAGTTAATTTCCAAAATATGTAAGGAACTGCTATAAATCAATAACAAAAACAAATAACCCAATTAAAAATGATCAAAGAGGCTGGGCGCAGTGGCTCACGCCTGCAATCTTAGCACTTTGGGAGGCCAAGGTGGGTGGGTCACCTGAGGTCAGGAGTTTGAGACCAGCCTGGCCAACATGGCAAAACCCCATCTCTACTAAAAGTACAAAAAATTAGCCAGACATGGTGGTGGATGCCTGTAATCCCAGCTACTCAGAAGGCTGAGGCAGGAGAATCACTTGAATCCAGGAGGTGGAGGCTGTAGTGACCCGAGATTGAGCCACCGCACTCCAACCTGGGTGACAGGGTGAGACTTTATCTCAAAAACAAACAAACAAACAAAAAAAGAGCAAAGAACTTCCATAGACATTTGTCCAATGACATACAGATGGCCAACGGGTATATGAAAAGATGTTCATCATCACTAACCATCAAGGAAATACAAATCAAAACCATATAAGATATCAACTTACACTTGTTACAATGGCCATTTTCAAGCAAACAAACAAACAAAAGGTAAAAGGTAGCAAGCATTGGCAAATGGAGAAATGAGACTTTTGTATATTGTTAGTAGAAATGCAAAATGTTTCAGCTGCTATGGAAAAGAGTATGAAGGTTTCTCAAAAAATTAAAAATAGAATACTATATTCCAGCAATTCCATTTCGAGGTATTTATCGAAAAGGATTAAATCAGGTTCTCAAAGAGATATTTACACTCTCATATTCATTGCAGCATTATTTGCAATAGCCAAGATACGGAAACAACCTAAATGCTCATTGATGGATAAAGGATGGATAAAGAAAATGTAATATGTGTGTGTGTGTGTGTGTGTGTTTACATATACATATAATGGAATTTTGTTCAGCCTTGAAAAAGAAGAAACCCTGCAATATTCATCAATGTGGATGAACCTGGAAGCCATTATGCTGAGTGAAATAAGCCAGTTACAGAAAAACAAATATTACATGATTCCACTTATATGAAATATCCAAAATAGTCACATTTATACTACCATAAAGTAGAATTTTGGTTGCCAGAGTCTAGAAGAAAAAGGAAATAGGCAATTGCTATTCAACAGATACAGTGTCAGTTTTGCAAGATGACTATGTTCTAGAGATCTGCTGTACAACATCATGCCTGCGGGTAATGATATGATTTTATCCACTTAAAAATTTGTTAAAAGGCTAGATTTCATGTTAAATGTCCTTACCACAATAATAAAAAGAGTGAAACAGAAGAGGTGTGCATAGTAGCTGGGTTTCCTTAAAGCAAGAGAGAGAGAGAGAGAAAGGGAAAGATTTAGAATTGAAAAAGAATACATGATTTAAAAAAATAAAAAGATTCCTTCAATACTAGTTAGGAATAAATAGTAAGAAGAGAAGTCAAACTGCATATTGGTCCTTCATTAACTTTTGCTACATCAGCCTTCACATCAAGCTGTACAGGGTGGCTGATGTTAATTCACATTGTGCTTTATCAAGCACCCTGTGTATTTGTCTCCATTTTGGTGAAGATTTGCATCTGGCCCCAGGCCGGAAGGTACTCTCAGTAAATATTAACCACTTGGCCCTAATGCACCTGAATGGACCATTCTTGATACAAATTAATCTGCTCTGAGGAAGGATTCATAGAAAAGTATCTTGATCAAATCTCTTTTGATTGCAAATAATAGAACCCAACTCAAGCCAGCCTTTAAAAAGGGGTCGAGGAGTGACTGTTTGTGGTTCATTCAAAGGAAAAGCTTTGTATTTAGTTTTAAGTAAGGCTAGATCCAGTGGGTCAGACAATGTTGACAGGATCAGTTTCTATTCCTCAACTCTGCTCTTTATTGCATTTGCTTAATTATCAGCCATTTCCTCGCCACACTGGTAGAAACAGCAGGGCCAGAGTGCAGAAGTTCCTGCAAGCTCCATGCTTACATGATCCAAGCTTCTAGGCAAATGGAAAGAGAACTTCTCTGTTCCAGAAGTCATACAGAAGTTCCATAACAGTATCTCACTGATTTTCAGATTGGGTTACAGGCACATCCTGAACCAACTGTAGTAAAAGAGAGATCATATTATCAATGACTGAGCTGGGATTAGGTATCTCTCCCTGGGGCTAGGGGTTATATCCCTGGGGCTATGACACAATGACTGAGTGGGCTGGGAGTGCTTTCCTGAAATATTGGACACTGTAATAAAGAGAAGGGGAATGAGTCCATTGTAGGAAAACTCAGATGTTTTATACAGATAAGGGAAGTTATTGAACCACCAGTAACTGAGTGTGTACTATGAGGCTGAAGACGCTATGAGCATTGAGTCTTTTAATCTATACCATACTTGCAGAGGTAGATGTAATTATCCCTATTTTACAATAGAAGAAACTGAGATGTGGAATATTTAGAAAACGTTTTCCAGCGTCACGAAATAAGTCAAATTGCAGAGACTCTAACACACACGTTTCATCCTAAAGTGCCTACTCTCCGGTGTTTTGCCTTCCATTGCTCCATATATAAACCGACGAATGAGTCAAGCAAGTTCCTATTCCATCTGAGGTGGGATAAGCCTAGTGCTTATCTTCTATTCTGCTTGGGGGTCAGTAGGTTATTTCAAAGATGAGCTGAGAATTAAACAGTACCTTGAAGTGGGAACAGAGTTAGTAAATTGAGAAGAAAAGATACAAACAATATTGTGAATATTGAATATTCTAAATCTGTTAAAAATGTACCAAAGGAAAAAAGACTGGAATCACAAATCCAAAAAGGATGAGAATAAGGGTTTCAGGGAGTTAAGATTTGAGGAATTATTTTCTACTTTAGATTTTCCTGATCTTTCCAAATATTCTACCATGAGAATGATTTATTTTTAAGCAGAGAAAAATCTATTAAAAACAATCTTGCAAGTATAGGGTGAGAAAAGGTAAAATAACCTCTATGATATTTGAATCGGGTTGATAAACTGGAAAAAGCTGTAAAAATCTTGTCAGGTTTCTGAGAATAAATTTTTTTAAAAAAGGAAGCATTGGAGTTAATAGCAAATTCTCTGCATGAACAGAAGTTAATATTTTCATGCCCTCCAGCACTCAGGGGCCAGCAGCCCACAGTGCAGGTACATATATTAACAACCTGGACACGGGTACAAATAGCAAGGTTGAAAAACTCGCTGACTCAGGTTGGTGGAGATGAAGCAAGGACAAACTCGGAGAATTCCTCCTGGAAGATTTGGAACTTCTAGGATTGTAGGCAGAAGAAAAGGTGAGCAATGGATCTAAGAGAAAGAAAGGAAATAGGTTCTTCCCCTGGGGTACAGGGCCCTGAACAATTCTCAGTGGGGGAGGGATCCTAGTTCTCACCTACATTACTCTGTGTTCTCTAGAGAAGCAGGATGGATGGATAGATAGATAGATAGATAGATAGATAGATAGATAGATAGATGTTCTGTCTCTCAAAAACATCAAACTCCAATTGAGAGATATTCTATAAACAACTGCCCTGTAAGAGAGGGAGAGGGAGAGGAGGAGGAGAGAGAGAGAGAGATTTAGGTATAGTTCTAAGGTCTAAGAGCTGGAGAGCTTGCAGATTTAGATGTAGATTCCAGTCCAAGTCCGAAGGTCTGAAAACCAGGAGAAGCACCAGAGTAGACCAATGTTCTAGCCAAGCAGTCAGGCAGAGAGAGAAAGACAAAGACTCCTTCCTTCCATCCTCCTTTATGTTCTATTCATCCTTTGTCATCCTTTATTTTCTATTCAGTCCCCCGGTGGCTTAGATAATACCCACCCACATTGGGGAGAGCCATTCCCTTTATTCAGTCTAACTATTTGAATGCTAATTTCTTCTGGAAACATCCTCACAGACACACTCATAAATAGCATGTAACCAGATATCTGAGCATCCCGTGATGCAATCAAGTTGAAACACACAATTAGTTTTCCTACTCCCTGAAACCTCTTTTCCCCATGAAATCGAAGAATATAATCTTCGTCACAATCAGAGCCCTTTGGATTTCTATCACATGTCACAGTTTACAAGCCACTTTCTCATTTACTATCTCGTTTGATTCCTCCCATCTCTTCATTGGGCTAGCATAGCAAGAGAAGCAAATCTCTTAAAAGTTTTGTTGTGACTGTCTCACATCAGAAGATAAAGAAAACAGAAAGCTTCAAGCTATGTTTTATGTTCATGTTCTGAACTGAAAGTGTGTTTTAAGGAAGTCAAAGTGATCTTGGAATTTCTAGCAATGGCTAAATACCAAACGGTGTGCCTTTCTGCTATTGGTGCTTGTTGTACTAAGAAAAAAAAATGAACTTGAGTCATTAGGGAAGAAGCCTCCCTCCACTAATAAATAAACCAGTGATCGTATGCTGCCCAACAGACAAACTGGGAAGGACACAGCATCATTTCTGTGGTATTCCTGCCGAAAAAAATCATAACCGCATGAATCTAGTCATCAGGCAAACTCAAATTGAAATATATGCTATTATAAGCAACTGGCCTATATTCTTCAATAATAATTCATGAATGATAAAGAGTGAATAACTATTTCAGATTAAAAGACACTAAAAAGATAGCAATTTAATGTGCCACATGATTCTAGGTGGAATTCTAGACCAGCAATTGCTTTGGCTATAAATAATACTTACATTGGCTGTAAATGTAAGTATTATTGACATTTGTATAATAATATACTTACATTATTAGGATAACTGGTGAAATTTGAATAAGGTCTGTAGGTTAGATAAGTATCATTAAATCAATGCTAACTTTCTGATTTTGGTCATTGTACTCTGATTATATAAGATAATGTCTTTGTTTTAAGGAAATACTTAAGTATTTGGGGTAAAGGGACCTCACGCCTGTAACCTGATCTCAAATAATTCAGAAATAAATACATAGATAGATACATACATACTTACAGAGTAATGGATATAGAACAGCAAAGCTAATGGTTAAAGAGACAAAGAGACAAAGCTAATGAGTATAGATACATAGATATAGACATTGAATGATAAAGAATATTCATAATTGGGAAACTATGAATACAATAGTAGAATTCTTTATACTATTTTATTGCAATTTTATGTAAGTTTTAAAGTATTTCTTTTTAAGTTTAAAAAGAAGGGAAAACAAAACAAACAAGCCCTGATTTCTGTGAGGGCAAATTTGGGATGGATGGGTGGTAAAAAGCAAGTCGCCTTCTCATTCTGATTAAAGATGCAGGAAAAAGACAGGTGGTTGAATGTGGTCACAGGTGGCACTGATGAGGTGTACATTCTGCTTGTTTGCTTGACTTGACTCTGTTCTTTTCCCCTTACAAAAACCACTGTCTGAGAGCACTCAGTATGGTCACATGAGCCCATGAGATTATCACACCCCAGAACCAAGGATTGGAGATGAAGAGGAATGAGCTACATATGACTCTTTAATAAATGGACATCAGTCTTAAGAGTATGATTGTTAAAAGCACTTATTTCAACTTGTTCATGCAGATGGGTTGCTAAGGATGGTAACAAACTGCTTTTGTAACTGAAACAATGGAACTCGCCAGGGAGCTGGCAGTGATGTCTAACACTTGAGCTATAGCAAAATGGCCTGACAGAGCCTAAATGATCCTGTCTTCAGCCTAAACAAAATGGATAGACCACAGAAACCCTGCCCCCTACAAGAGGCTAGTGTGGCGCCCAGACTAGGACAACATCTGAGGAAACTGGCACACAGAGACTTGTTGAATGACTTGTGCAACTTATTCAGCCGGGCACTCATGCCTGTAATCCCAGCACTTTGGGAGGCCAAGGTGGGTGGATCACCTGAGGTCAGGAGTTGGGGACCAGCCTGGCCAACATGGTGAAACCCCATTTTTACTAAAAAACACAAAAATTAGCTGTGTGTGGTGGCAGGTGCCCATAATCCCAACTACTTGGGAGGCTGAGGCAGGAGAACTGCTTGAATCTGAGAGGCAGAGATTGCAGTGAGCCGAGGCAACAAGAACAAAACTTTGTGGAAAGAAAGAAGAAAGAAAGAAAGAGAGAGAGAGGAAGGAAGGAAGGAAGGAAGGAAGGAAGGAAGGAAGGAAGGAAGGAAGGAAGGAAGGAAAGGAAAGGAGGGAGGGAGGGAGGGAGGGAGGGAGGAGGGGAAAGGAAAGGAAAGGAAGAGAGAGAGAGACAAAGAGAAAAAGAAAGAAAGAAAGAAAGAAAGAAAGAAAGAAAGAAAGAAAGAAAGAAAGAGAGAGAGAAAAAGAAAGAAAGAAAGAAAGAAAGAAAGAAAGAAAGAAAGAAAGAAAGAAAGAAAGAAAGAAAGAAAGAAAGAAAGAAAGAAAGAAAGGAAGGAAGGAAGGAAGGAAGGAAGGAAGGAAGGAAGGAAGGAAGGAAGGAAGGGAAGAAAAGAAAGAAGAAAGAAAGAAAGAAAGAAAGAAAGAAAGAAAGAAAGAAAGAAAGAAAGAAAGAAAGAAAGAAAGAAAAGAAAGAAAGGAAGGAAGGAAAGAAAGAGAAAGAAAGAAAGAAAGAAAGAAGGAAAGAAAGAAAAGAAAGAAAGGAAGAGAAAGAAAGAAAGAAAGAGAAAGAAAGAGGGAAGGAGGGAAGGCAAGGAAGGCAAGGAGGGTGAGAGGAAGGGAGGAAAGGAGGAAAGGAAGGAAGGAAGGAAGAAAGGGAATAGAATGAGCTGCAATGTGAAGGAAGAAAGAAAGAAAGGGAATAGAATGAGCTGCAATGCAATACACTACAATGCAACGTGACGTGATGGAATTATACAACAGGACAGACACTGTCAGGTAGATAATAGAACATAGGTAACAACTCTTAATATTCATGGCATGAAACAACCTTGCACCTGGATAGCGTTCTCCATACTCAAAACTGTACGTGATTTAGTTCCAGGATCTTCTTCCATAATTTCTTCTCAGCTGAGAAGAGAAATTTATAATACAAATATTTGACTTTCCAGTGAGAAAAATCTAGATTTTTTCTATCCTGGTTTTACCCTTTGCCAGCTGGACAACTTTGGGAAATTCATTCATGTCTTTAAATTCCAAACCCCTCGATGGGGAAAATATGCTTGGGTCACAGAGCTTTAAAGAGAAAATCTGAGACATATAGTAAACATCAAAGTGCCCAGAAGAGATGTTGGCATACAGAGGTACAAAATACCTTTTATTCTGACTGTCCATCTTTACTTTCTCAGCATTTGTCGACCACACACACTGTGTCCCAGAGGGACCAGAGAGTTGGGCCCTCTGGAAGGGCCCTCATTTCACCTTTAATCACTGTCTAACCAACCACATGTGGCTTGAGTCTGGGATCATGAATGGATGGGGCTCCTTCTGGAAACTTATCCTCTTACACACCAAGTAAACATTTTGGAAATATTTTTATCCAAATGGATGACAAACACAGTAGTGAATATAATGGAAAATATCCCAATATGAACCCCTTCCTTTCTTAACTAAGCCACAAAAATGAGGAACCCTTGTTCATAATGGGAAATGATGCTTCATTGCATTTGACAATTTTTGATTTTATATTTATTCCTTTTTATAGTGTCTGTCTCCCCTTTAGACTGTAGTTGCCATGAGGCAGGAATGATATCTCATTCATCAATTCCATAGTGCCTACCACAGTGTTTCCAGTGCATGGTAAATGCTAAATAAATGTGTGAATGAATGAATGAATATAATTTTCTAGGTTTGGAGAGGCTTCTCAGAAGTCACTTGGAGCCCTCTGTGTCTATTGTCTGGATTACATCCATAGAAATTACACCTGTCCCTTCAATTATAAAATATTATCCATGAAAAATTTCTAATCTTGCCCAGCCTCAGTTCCCTAGGTCTAATCATGGAAGGATTTGCCTCCAACCTCCTAGGGTGCAGCCAAGTTGGAAGACATTGTCTGTGTCCTGATTCTCAAAAGAGGAAGATCAGGCTCCATTGGATTGGATTGGACCAGGAATTATGTGCTGGGGTGAGGCTGTCACCTCCAGACAGCCTTTTACCTGTGCACTAAAGTGACCAACTATGAGAGGACCTTGGAAGCCAGAGTAGACCTGAACAGGAAGAGTGACATACAAAAATCCACCTGGAGAAGAGAGTAACATGAGTTCCTATATCCTGACCAAGACAGCTCCGGGAAGGTGAACTTGTGGGTTCTGGAGTCAGATAGACTGGGTCTGAATCCCAGATCCACCAAGTGAGTGCTCTGGGACCTCAGAAACACTCCATAAATCACGTGTGTCTTTATAAGTTTCCTTCTCCTTCAAATGGAATGGGACAATATAGTACACAGGATTAACGTAAATGAAGTAATACGGTAAGTAAATTAGAACAGAACCAGATTCATAATAAGCATTTAATCTTTGCTCTTTTTATGGCCATCCAGGGCACAGAACAAGCCTGTGTCAATGAAAGACCAAATAAGAAACCCTCAAGAAGGAGACGTGGGAGTTGCCTTCATTGGATAGAGTGCTGCGGACAGGATGCTCTGAGGGGCCAGCACCACACCCTCTTGACCATGCTGTAGCCACATAAATGTTCCAGAGGCATCTGAGAAAACCACTGCAGAATACACAGAGCACAGCTGACTTGGGCAAATGCATTTTGTCTGCTCTGCCTACAACAGGGTTTGCTCCAACCTGCCATATCACAGGATCCTGAAAAGACCAACTTGAACTCATAGCACCATTTAAATTATCAGGACGTGATTAAGCCTTGGAGAAGATTAATTACCCACCTTCTTAGGAGTCGGTCTCTCCTCCCCACTCACTCAGGTTCCTTACCCCCCCACTGAGCCTCTGAAAGAATCTAACATCATAAACAAGGATCTCATTAGCAACTTGAAAATTCAGGCAGCAGATCTTTTGTGAAGATTTGGTCACAGATGCTGCTTTAACCTCTAACGATTATTCTTCAGCATCCAGAGCGACTCCAGTTGCTTTCCTGGGGAATGTTCTCTCATTTGAATAACTCATCTGTTCACCCATTGGCATAACTGCTGCCAGTTCCAAGGACCTGCTGAGGAGTGGTCCCAGATTAGGCCTCTGGCAGGGCTACAAAGAACGCGTTTCAGTGTTGGACTTCCCGTTCCATTTGCATCTTCAGGGGAAGCTCATGTCCCACTCAAGTTTCTCTCAGTTAGGGTGACAGGGAGATGCAGTTCTTCCAATGCTATCCTCAAGTGGAGAGGGAGACCACAGAGCTCCGGCTCACTTGCCAGTCCATGGAGCCATTTTTTTTTCTTTGGTGTTGGATGCTCTCGATGTGGCCTCTAGTGTTCCTTTCATGTTCCTTTCCTCTCTCCATTCCCACCGTTCTCCCCTCGGGTGGGTCCAGATCGCCTCTTACCTGGACCGCAGTCTATCTCCTCTCTGCGAACCAGGGTGTCTTCACTTCTTTGCAGCTTTCACATGGCAGCCAGATTAATGTTCCTCGGTGCAGCTTTGGTCACACCACTGTGCCCAAACAAACTCCTTCATGGCCCCCGACTACCCAGTGATCAAAGTCCAGGGTCCTCACTCTGGCATTCAAGAGCCTCTCTATTGTGGATCCCAAACATCACATGCCCCAACTCCATCACGCCTCTGCTTTACCCCCACCTACCTCAACCTCAGTTCTAGTCCTTCAAGCTGCAGGCGGCAGCTCATTGAGAAGGTACTGAAATCGATGAAGAATGTGACGAAAGCATTTTAAAATGAAGTTTATAGCAAAAGAACAAGTATGTATGTGGCTTTCTGTATAGTAGGCTGCATTCCAAATACTTTGCATAGACTCACGTACTTCTCACACTGTCCCTAGGGAAATAAGCTCTCTTGCCATCCCTGTTTTACAGGTAAGGACATGGACCCAGGGAGGTTAAATACGTTGCCCAAGGTGATTAATTCTGGCTTGAACCCAGACAGCCTTGTATCAGAAGCCATACTCTGCTATACTGCCCATGATGCACTATATGGAATAAAACTTTATTCTAGATTCTGTAAAACCGTATGGAACAGAATAGAAAATTGAAGGCATTCTGTACATACAATGGTAAATGTTTCACGAAGATCTATTGGAGATAAATATAAATGTATACACACACAACTACAGTAGAAAATGTATATTGTACTGAGTACACAAGGTCAAATGTTTGTCTCACTGTGGCTTGTGGTCAAAAACATGTGAAACCTGCTGTTCTGGCTAAAACCTAGGACCTGCCAATGATCTCTCATGCTTCTTTGCCTCTACATCTTCACCCACACTGATCCCAGCACTGGAAATATCTTTCCCCATCGTTTCTCACCTGTATCTCTGGTCCAAACATGTCTTGTCCATGCAGTCTTTCTTAATTCTTCTCTTTATTCTGTCTTCTAAATTAAAAGTTTCTTGAGGGCTTAGGTACATAAATTTCACAATCAATTCTTGCTTCCTGACAAAGAAGGAAACATCTTCCAGGAGGTTTTTACTCCCAGCCTACTTTCAACCCCCCATTGGTGTGATGGTTTTCTGATATTCGTCTTCTTTCTGTGACAGTTTGGGACAATGGTTCTCAACATGTGGTCCCCAGACCAGCAACATAAGCATCGCCTGGGACTTGTTAGAGATGCATATTCTCAGGCCCCATCCCAGACCTACTGAATCAGATATCTGAGGGTCAACAACAGCAGTACGTGCTACAATAAGCCTTCCAAGTGATTCTGATCACTTGGTTCAAGAATCACCGGCTTAAGAAAAAGCCATTCTTATTTAATATGAGAGAAGGGTTTGTTTCATGACTCTGGGCCAGTTGGCTGTGTTGTATTGCTTATGAGGACAAGGTCAGGGGATCAACTTTATGTATCCAAGTCAATGACATTTCACACCACACATTGAATCCCCTAACCCTAGCTTTTGTGCAACTGCAAGCTATTTAGTCCCAAAAGAACTATGGATGTCTCAGTGCCAAAGCTAACTCACTTAAATTACTACTACTGTCGCATTAATGGAGCCAGGCTCACAGCCATGAGCCACCAAGCACCCTGCAGGGGGCAGTAAAAGCAGAACCAGGAATGGACACAGACATTGTTAGAAGTCAAGAGAACATGGACTTTCTAAATACCAAAGCATTTTGGAAGGTATGGCTAAAACAGATTGCAAATGATGAGGAAAGGCAGTAAAAATCCAAATGGGTTTAGGATGGGAAATTTCAAATTTCATAGGAAATTCAAGGTCACAGAAGTAACAAACCAGAATGACCTAGGAGCTAGCACTTGATAGATTCAGAAGCATTTCCATGGACAGACATTTTATATTTGAAGAAACTCGAATCTATATTCCAAGAAGAAACAAGATCACACAATGAGGAAATAGCAGAACTAGAATACAAACCAAGTTTTGCTGCCCAGGAGTCTCTTCTAAAAGTCTTCCTGCCCTGCTGTGGGCGCTCCCCTCTCTGCGGTTTCTCTTTTACACTCCTGCCACACTGGCCCCAGTGCTGCCACGTCCACTCCCAGGGCTCTGTACTTACTCTTCCTTGTCTTTTAAGTATTTTTTCACTAGATGTTCCTGCAGCTGCACCCTCCTCATCCTTTAGGCCTCAACCCAAATGTTACTTACTCAGAGAGGTCTTCCCTGACCACCCAGCCCACACTTCTGTGCCTGTACTAGTTTCCTGGGGCTGCTGAAACAAATGACTGCAAAGTTGGTGACTTAAAACACATGTTGGCCGGGCGTGGTGGTTCACGCCTGTAATCCCAGCACTTTGGGAGGCCCAGGCGGGCAGATCATGAGGTCAGGAGATCGAGATCATCCTGGCCAACATGGTAAAACCTAATCTGAACTAAAATACAAAAAAATTAGCCAGGTATGGTGGTGTGTGCCTGTAGTGCCAGTTCCTCAGGAGGCTGAGGCAGGAGAATCGCTTGAACCCAGGAGGTGGAGATTGAAGTGAGCTGAGATCACACCACTGCATTCCAGCCTGGGCAACAGAGCAAGACTCCATCTCAAAAACAAAACAAAACAAAACAAACAAAAAACATAAGTTCATTCACTCACAGTTCTGGAGGCCAAAAATCCAAACTCAAAGTGTTGGTAGGGTCATGTCTCTCTGAAGGCACTAGGAGAAAATCGGCCCCATGCCGATCTCCTAGGGTTCTGCCAGCCATTCATGGCATTTCTTGACTTGTGGCTGCATGACTTCCAGTGGCATTGTCCTCTCTGTGTCTGTCTCAAATTTCCCATTAATGGGATTAGGGCACACCCTAACACCATATGGCCTCATCTTAACTTCATTACATCTGCAAAGACCTTATTTCCAAGTAAATCCACATTCATATGCACTGGGCATTAGAACTTTGACACAACCTTTTTGGGGGAGGCGGGGAACAACTCAACGCACACACAGCCACAGACATTTGACATTTCCTACAATACCCTATTCTAACATCTCCATACTGCTTCTCAGTACGCGACATTATCCTATTTATTTATAAGTGCATGCGTTCATTGCCTACCCAACCCTCCCCCAACTAGAAAGAAAGCTTCTTATAGCCGTGCACCTCTCTGTCTTGTTCACAGTTGGATCTCCAGCATGTAGAAGGGGGCCTGGCACAAAGCACTGTTTTACAAAGATTTACTAACTGCCTGAACTGCCTCTGCCACTGCGGTCTTTCATTACATGGACCTACCTCACCAACCACAGGGATGAGTACGTGACCTAAGCTGACTTATCGGAACCATTTTAAGAACAGACCCTGTGAGAGAGGGAACCATGATGTTTCCTCTGAAATCATTGCTGTGAGGATGATGTCATAGTGTTGCCAGATAAAATACAGAATGTCCAGTACACTTTTAGCATAAATAAAGATCCCATGCGATATTTAGGACAGTACAAATACTACTTGGGGCCTCCTTCTTCTGAAAAAGGTATTCGTTGTTTATCTGAAATTCAGCTTAACAGAGCCTTCTTTACTTTTATTTACTAAATCTGGAAACTCTATGATGTCAGTCTCAAACTAACAGAACCTTGTTGTCCACACAAGGAAGGAACAAAACCTCCCTGAGAATGAAGCCTTTGTAGAAGAAAGCAGAGTCAAAGACTAATTCCTGGTCATATTTCCTAAGCCCCTGCATCCAGCCATGCCTAAATGCTTCCTTTACCTCTGAGGCGTCTCAGTAATCTGTGTCAATAAATCCCTCATCCCTCTTATGTTTTCCTTTCCTAAGCTTTTGGAAACTAAGTTTTTGCTACTTGCGAATGAAGTTCTGGTGAATGTAGATCACCTTCCAATCAGTGCCAATTCTTGCCTTCATGATCTCCTAAAATCCATAATCCCTTAGTTTCTCTCCTAGTTTTTCCACTGCTTTCCCCAATTATGCCCATTCCACTCTTAGTTAAGAGTAGTCTGATGTAGTCCTTTGTGTTCAGGCCAGAAAGGTCCATCTCAGCTGTCTCCCTCCAATCTGTATCATCAAGTCCACGAAGATGCAGAGGAAAGCCCCAGCAAAACACAAACCTTCTCTCTCGCTGATGCTGACCACCCTGTAAAGCATAAATGCAACATCTTATTATGCTAAGAGATCCCCTGTTGATCAGGTGTGAAGAATAAAAGCAACAAAAAAAGGGGAGAAAAAGGCAGGAAACCCTGTCCTACTATAGCCAAAATGTTTCTCCTGAGCCCCCAAAGAAACCACGCCCATTGCGAGGTCTGGGTCCTGCGGGTTTCTTGAGCAGCTGAATCCCAACCTTTCATTCCCTTCTCCAGCTTTACTGCAGAGTCTTAAGGGCAGACCCAGTTGGTCATACAAAAGTGACAGCAAAAGAGAAGGTCCACAGAGCTGAGACAGCACCCCAGATGGCATCGCCTGCAGACGACTTGTGCAGTGTTCCTGCTGTAACACATATCCCTTTGGTCCTACATAATAAATCTCCTCTTGTTGATGGGACAGACAGCTAGGATTGCTACTTTTACTTTTGGCAGATCCTGATTTGATAAAGATCAGCCCTTCCATTCCAAGCAGAAGAGAAGGAACAGGCCAAGTGCTAAGGTGCCAATCCCTTAGCATCTAGGCAAGAGAAAAGAGAGAAAACTCGTATCATTGCCAAGAGATCTGTCAAATGGTCACAGGCAGGAACATGGACCTCCATGTAAATTAAACACTCAGTCTTCTGAGCCCAGCAGTTGCCAAGCATACACTTTGTAAATCAAGACAGCATTTATTCATCCAGAAAATATTTTTCAAGGTCAGGCAATATGCAAACACTGTGCTAGGCACTTGGGGAAAAAAATGAGAAAATATAAACGTGGTTTGCTGTGGTTTGAGGGCTTATGGCCCCTCAAAAATTTATGTTGAAAAAAAGATTTTTTTTTGAGGTGGAGTTTTGCTCTTGTTGCCCAGGCTTTAGTGCAATGGCGCAATCTCGGCTCACTGCAACCTCTACCTCCCAGGTTCAAGCGATTCTCCTACCTCAGCCTCTCAGGTAGCTGGGATTACAGGCATGCACTACCACACCCAGCTAGTTTTTGTGTTTTTAGTAGAGACGTGGTTTCACCATGCTTGCCAGAATGGTCTCAATCTCTTGACCTGGTGATCCGCCCACCTCTGCTTCCCAAAGTGCTGGGATTACAAGCGTGAGCCACTGCACCCGGCCTATGTTGAAACTTAATTCACAATATGATAGTATTAAGAGGTGAGGCCTTTAATAAGCAAATAGGTCATGAGCACATCACACTCATGGATTGATTAGTCACCTTATGAAAAGGCTGGAGACAACTAGTTAGACCCTTTTGCCCTCCTGCTCTTCTGCCATGGAAGGACATGGTGTTCATCCTCTTCAGAGGACACAGCCACAGGAGTTATCTTGGGAGCAGAGACCAGGTTCTCTCCAGGCACCAAACCTTATGGCACCTTGACGTTAGACTTCCCAGCCACCAGAACTGAAAGAAATGAGTTTCTATCATTCATAAACTATCCAGTCTCCAGTACTTTGTTACTACAACAGGAATGGAATAGACACTGTCTCTCGCCCTTGCAACTTCTCTAGTTGAAAAAATAGGCATCGGTCACATAAATGCTTAAGTAAATGAAGACGTTATTGCGGTAACAGAAACATAAAATATGAGAAAAATTAGAAAGACTCAACAGACTTCATTCAATGTTCAACAAATATTTGTCGCACCTCTACTGGGTGCCAGACATTGGTGTGGGTGCTGGGGTGACAACCTCACCTTATTCAACAAAAGTTTGGATTGCTTTATTAACTGGAATTATTTATCCACCTGATAGAAAAGATTATTTCACTCTCAGCTTGTGCAATGAATGTTCCTCCATTGAGTTGCTGGCTTTCTGGTTACCTTCAGCCCAGAATGTATGACTGCCATACCTATTAGTCTAAGCTCACAGAAATCAAGGGTCTGCAATCAGTCACTGGGCTCTTGGGAAAGCAGGGCACAGGCAAATGAGAACTTAAATCAGAATGAAGCAGGCTGTTATTTTGTTTTTGGACTCCATCTGTGATACTGGTAGAATTTAGAGAATTACAGAGTAGAATTGATGTAGTATCCAACTTGTTAGCATTCAGGAGCTCTACACTTTGCTGATGATTCATGAGGTGGGAAGTTGGGGGTTTTAACTGCTTTATATTAGCATTTGCATCTTAAAAAATATTCCTAGATTCTATGGCTTCTCTCCAAGTTTGATGGTCCTGTGAGACTTTGACTTCAGACTCACAAACCACAGTCAGCTGAGGAAAACCCAGTGGTTATTTCTTTGCCATGAAAGTGCCCTTGCTCTGCCTACAGAGCATTCTGGCTGTTTGCCCAGACACAAAATTCTCAAAAATGTGTAAACTTAGAAAGTATTCTCCAGCTGCTCTGGACTTCAGCATCTCAGGTTTTAGTTAAGAGTCTTTCAACTGCATGTGAAACAATCCACTTTAAATTAGGTTAAAGGAAAAATGTAAAGGGAGAAGGGAAGGGGTTTATTAGGAGTATACAAGTACATCTCACAGAATCCAAGGGTGCAGAGCCCAGAAGAGTCCCCTGAGGGTCTGGAACCGGAAATTGGAAAAACCCACAATAAATAAGATAACCACAACTAGATCTCCCCTGTGTCCCCAACAACTCTCAGCTGAACTCTGCAGCGTCTGGTTCATTCTTTTCTCTCTGAAAAAACACGTCTCTTTGCTCTGTGTGCAAGATGGAAGATAGCTACTCTACAGTTCCTGCATTTCCATCC
The DNA here is from genome assembly GCF_047675955.1 of Chlorocebus sabaeus. Classification (NCBI taxonomy): domain Eukaryota; kingdom Metazoa; phylum Chordata; class Mammalia; order Primates; family Cercopithecidae; genus Chlorocebus; species Chlorocebus sabaeus. Next base: position 16,643,706 of record NC_132922.1, read on the forward strand.
TTTCACCTTCAAGCCACATCAGAGACCAACTAGCTGCCATTTTCCTCTAAAATTCTCAAGTTCTGCCACTTAGTCATTTAACCACAATGTATGAGGTGCCTACGATGTGCCAGACTCTGTCCTAAGACTGTAGATATAACCACTCATTGAATTGGCCCCTCAAAAACCTCAACACATCAATGTTATTAGGGTCTTACGATTGGGTCCAAGACATAATATCTTTCCACACCTGTGTACTAAATAAGTTGAGAGACAAGAACAAGAATATCAGGCCAAAATACAATGTTTATTATTAATAAAGACTACGTTGGAAGACGTGAGTTCTATTCATAGACAGGTGAGCCCTCTAATTCTGAAATCCAGAATTTAAGCAATGTACCCTCTCAGATACCTATCCCAGCAGGGGAGAGTTTTCAAGCCCTATGCAGACGTAAGACTCACTGCCTCAAGCAGCTGCTTAGAACTCATTTACTCTAAGGGCAGTTTACGTTCAAGGAGAAACAGAAAGAGCTGAGTTGAGCATGGTAACTTCACTTTTCCTATTTACCAAATACAGAAATCACTTCACCTTTTCCTAGGGCAAAGTGCCTAAAGAGGCAGAGAGAGGCCAGAAGTGGTAAAACTAACTAAGCTGCTTCCACATGGAAGAAAACATTAAGAATGGCGAAAGCATTTTCCATCCCCAAACAACCATATTCAATATTCCTTTGCTTTTATCACTTAATCTTCTTAAATCTGTCGTTCAAAAGTCTGATTTCTTTTTCTTTCTTTAATTGAGTGGACATGTTTTTCTGCTGATATTTTCGAAGGTTTGATTTTTGGGTTGTTATTATTCTCGTGGTTGTCTTTATAACTATTATTAATTCAATACTTATTCCTCTATTCTCTAGTCCCTGCCTGGCAACTCCCTGCCACATGCCCTTCCTGTTCCTTACAACCCTATTTTAGTGGATTATTATATGTTTAAATATCACATCTGTGACATGATATCTTTTAACCTCTGGCTGTGAAGGATTAGAATGACAGCATATATTACAATATCTTTTACCATTTGTCTTCCCTCTTCTCCTTTCAGCTTTTCTTAATGAAATCATTTCTACACTGGGCGAGCTTATAAGGTTTCGTTCTGCAATCATAATCTTCAAATTTACTTTAGTCTTGGTCCTACTGTTTACGTGGAATTTCACGGTCACCGTAAGTCCTATTTCCATACTTCCGACTTTCATTCTGAAGTTCATCCTCCAGTGGATTCTCAGGAAATACATTCTCTAAGTTACTGCCTGCTCAAGAATATCAGTCTTCTGCCCTTATACACAAGCAACAGTTCTGCTGTGTTTTTTTAAAAAGGATCATTTTTTCTTACAGATTTTATAAGCACTGCTTCACTGCTCTCCAAATCTGAATTGCCATGGAGAAGACTGAGAACTTTGACTTGATACTTTCCTCGGTTGCCTAAAGTGTTGATTCTCACCTTTGAAGTCTAGTAAACCTAACCAATATATGTCTCAAGGTTTATCATTACAGGCCAGTGTCTCCAGGGCATGTCTGTCCCTTCATATATAAATATGCATAATATATATGCATATATAAATACATATTATAATATATGTGTTTACATATAAAATTATTTTTCTGATTTATTTTAAAGATATATTTTATCACCATGTTAAAACAAACTCCAAAAGCAAAATACAAATGTCCATTACAAGTATGTTGTATCTTCTTTATTCATCTTCCATTGCCATCATTTTTTTTCTAATCCATTTTAACCCTCTGTCCTTGAGCATTTTACTTAAATCACTTTTCTTAATCCCCTCCTCTAGGTCACTTATTATGTTTTCAGCCATGCATAGTCTTTATTTATGTGTCTCTTCCAATAGGAAACCTTCATTTTTGTGAGGGTTTTATTTTTATTCCTTTTCTGAGTCCTGCCAGTACATACTTAAACTTTCGTTTTTTTTAGTTTACTTTATTTTCTAAGAACTATTGTATAGCCATTTTACACTTGATTTTATGAAGGCAATTGTTTCACTGGGGTGTTTTTTAAAACCTAGTAATAAAATATCTTTTAAAGTTTACTACTTTTACGATAGAATCATAAAGCCATCGAACTTTGCTTGATCTTGAAAAGATCAACCGTTTAACCACTGCCCCCTCAACACACACTCACTTACATACAAAGAAAACATTTCCAACCTCACCACCACAAACTTCCTTGGAAATCCACATCATCCCTATATTCCTATTTATGTCAGACACCACCAGAATTCTAAGATTCTTTGCATATAATTAGTTATCATTTGGGCTCTCAATTCCATGTGGCAAAATATATTCCTTAATCTAACCACTCACCTATCTTGTTTTCTGGAAAATGTCCTCTGGAACTCATAGTCCATTATCAACAAAATCTCTTATATTCTCAACGTCTCTGAATTATCCCTTCATCTTCCACCCCTAAGTGAAACCTGGCTGCACCTAAGGACAGTTTATCTCCTACAAAGCTTTCCAAAGGTGGCTGATCTTCCCCATATTCCTCTATATCATTGAACCTGAAGGTATGATGTTTGCCCCTTTTGTTTATTGTTGCTTTTTTTAATACAATTTACACCCCTTCCCCCTTAAAAAAAAAAAAAAAAAAAAAAAAAAAACCTTGGATTTGAAGATTATACTATCAGATTATATCACTCACTACCTCTCCTTTTTGTAGTCATCTATACAAACCTGGGCCAATCCCCTTCATCCCTCAAGGATTTTAGCCTCAAGGCCATTGCAACTCCCCCCAGTAGTATTCTGAGTGATCTCAATATTCTTTTTTTCTCTTTTCTTTTTAAGACAGAGTCTTGCTTTCTTGCCCAGGCTGGAGTACAGTGGCACGACCTTGGCTTACTGCAACCTCTGCCTCCCAGGTTCAAGTGATTCTCCTGTCTCAGCCTCCGGAATAGCTGGGATTACAAGTGTGTGCCAACACAACCAGCTAATTTTTGTACTTTTAGTAGAGATGGGATTTCACCATGTTTTCTAGGCTGGTCTGGAATTCCTTACCTCAGGCAATCCACCCACCTCGGCCTCCCAAAGTGCTTGGATTACAGGCACAAGCCACCACACCCAGCCATGATTTCAATATTCTTATGTGTGATCTTCCCAGTACCATGGTCTCCAAGGTTCTCTGTCTCTTCTATTTCAGCAATTTAATTCTCCCCTTAACTTAGTTCCTCATTCTTATAATCACAGGTAGATCTTATCATCAATATTAATTGCACCCACCCCACCTTCTTGAACCCAGTTTCAGGCATCTTTAGTCTTACTTTCTTTGAGCTTTCCTGCTCATTGATTCTATTATCTCAACATCATTAATTACTTAATTTAATGAGGACTTTCAATGTACTGATTCAACCACCATTTGACTCCCACTTCACACACACACACACACACTCACACGCTGACTGGGTTCACCTTAAGCCTATCACGCCTAAATTCACATCAGCCCTTTAGAAGCACTCAGTAATCATAACTTTCCTTAGCTCTTTCATTCTCCCACCCTCCTAGATAATAATTTTGCCTTTTCTTATTTCTACCCTAATCTCCCACAACTCTTTCATTACCTTACTCTCAGTTTATAATGATGTTTTCTATTTCTTTGAAAAAATAAAAGCAACGAGAACTCCAACATACTCCTTCCACCACATACATGAAACTATCAGGTTCATTCCCATATACTGTGTTTCCTTCTATTGTCAAAGATGAACTGCACATGTTTCCATCAAAAGCCAAATCCTTCTCCTGTGCAATGGATCCCATCTTGTCTCACCTCCACAAGAAAATAGCTCTTGGCTGGCACCATGGCTCACTCCTGTAATCCCAGCACTTTGGGAGGCCAAGGCGTGCAGATCACCTGAGGTCAAGAGTTCAAGACCAGTTTGACCAACATGGTAAAACCCCATCTCTACTAAAAATACAAAACTTAGCTGGGCATGGTGGTGCGCGCCTGTAGTCCCAGCTACTTGGGAGCTGAAAAATGAGAATCACTTGAACCTGGGAGGCAGAGATTGCTGTGAACCTTAATAGCACTATTGCACTCCAGCTTGGGCAACAAGAGTGAAACTCCATCTTAAAAAATAAAAATTAAAAAAAAAGAAAAGTTTTCATATTTGACTGCTCTTATTCCTACATTATCAAAATCTCTCCTGTAGATAATTACCATCAGCACACTAACCTGCTTATGCGTCTCAGCCACATCTTCCTGCAGCCACTACCCTGTTACTCTGTTCCCTTTTGTAGCAAAACTCACGGTCATCAATCTTGGTTAGGCTCAGCTAACTAGTTCTGCTGCTGCACTTAACTGGGCTAACTCATGTGTCTAAGGTCTGCTGCTGGTCAGTTCAGCAGCTCTGCTTTTTGAGACTGCGAAACTCACAGGGCACTTCTTCACCTCTCATTCTCTTTTGACATCATCCAGCTGGTTTCCATCTCCACCAGTTTTCCACGTCCAAGTAAATGTCATTTCATCCTTCAACTTGCTCAAAAAAAAAAAAAAAAAAAAAAAAAGTCGGGGTGGGACTTTGTTTTGTCTGCCTTGCCTCACCTGCAGACTGTCTTCTGAATTTATGATTCGTCTATGTGAATTTTTTTATTCAGCCCTGTCTTCTCTTTCAGGCCAAACTGGGCCACCAAAGCTCCTGACGTCAACCACACAACCATTTCCATTGCTCCATGTAAGGGTTTGCTGGGTTTGCCCTCTGGGTGTGCCGGGTATTTAGAGAAATGTGTTTGGCAATATTCTCCTGATATCTGCAACTATGAGCATCTTTTCCCGTTCCTCCCTCATCTTATTTGATCTTCACTGCATGTGGCAGCTATTCTCTACAGATTGTGGTGTAGGGTTATGGATGTCCCTTGGTTTCATCAGAAGTGGAGAGCTCCTTTCTTTCCAGGTGGTCTTTGTTGCTGTGAGGGTGACCTCCAAGAGGAGAAAGAAGAAATACTCTCTATATTCACTATTTTAAAACTAGAAATTACAAGAAATATGAAGAGTAATTTACTTGTAAGACAACAAATCTGACCACAGTATGTAGCAAGAGGCAGGATATATTAGTTAATCAGGGTTCTCCAGATAAACAGAACCAATAGAACAAATGAAAGAGGGGAGAGGGGGATGTTAAAGTATTGGCTCACGCGATTACAGAGGCTGAAAAGCTCCACAATCTGCCCTCTGCAAGCAGGAGACCCACCACTGATGCAGTTCAAAGGCCTGAGAGCTGGAGAACCAGTGGGATAGATTTCAATCCAGTGCCGGAGGCCTGAGAACTAGGAGTGCTGAGAGCAGGAGAAGATTGATGTTGCAACTCAAGCAGTGAGGCAGGTGAGAAGCCTGGCCAACACGGTGAAACCCCATCTCTACTAAAAATGAAAATTAGCTGGGCAGGGTGTCAGATGGCTGTAATCCCAGCTACTCAGGAGGCTGAGGCAGGAGAATCGCTTGAATCTCAGAGGCGGAGGTTGCAGTGAGCCAAGATCACACCATTGCACTCCAGCCTGGGCAACAGAGTGAGACTCTGTCACACGCACACATACATACAAAAAGGTATTCAGGTCCCCAGTGGATTGTTTCATGCCCACGCACATTGTGGAGGGTAATCTTTACTCAGCTCACCAATTCATATGTTAATCTATCCATAAACTCCCTCACAGAAATAATGTTTTATCAAGCATCTAAGCATTTCTTGGCCCAGTCAAATTGACAAATAAAATTAGCCATCGCTAATTTTGGGAAAGCCATCTGGTAATAGCAGAAAATCTAAAGGAAGCTATTGGAAGTAGAGCCTGAAGAAGTCAGAGGAGAATTGAGCCAAATGGGAGCCTTTGATTCCTTTAGAGATGTGTCCACTCCAATGTGCCAGTAAGGGCTCAAATGTAGGTGACAAAAAAACCAAAGCAGTTTAAATTAAAAAAAAAAAAAAAAAGTGTGGGGGGGTGTCTGTGTGAGACAGGAAATCAGGAGCTTATGAAATCATTAGAAGGGCTGAAGAAATAAGTTCTAGGTAAGAAACGATTTGGAATGTCTCTAGAAGAGCATCCCAGAACTGACCCGCCAAGAGAATCTCTGCAGCAGAGGGGCTGTTAGGGAAACAGAAAGCCAGTGTTCTAACTGCTGCTTCCAGGATCTCATCATGTGAGCCATAATCTAGGCATCTCAGACCCAGTGCCAAATTTATGGGGTCCAGGAACAATTCTCCTTAAGGGAAGTTTGGGGTTCAGGATGCTGCCATCAGAATGTTGACCTCCAGAGCCAGAGTAAGTCCAGATCCTGGCAAAATACACACTTGATTTATTTCCTCTGCCTCCTTCCACTTACATTAGTTGTGAACCCAAGTCTCACATGTATCTGGCTGGGATAACCCTACATCAAAAATTATACCTTCAACTGAGGAAGCAGTATTTAGATGCCCAAACTTTAGATGCCCAGTCTTTAGATGTCAAAGCTTGACAGTTTTGTCAAGTACAGAAAAGCACGTAAGAAAAAATTGGGAGCAGATGATGAACAAAACTACGCAAAATGCTCAGCTTTGGTCAAATTTTCTTCTCCCTGCTGAGCTCACTTTATCAATCCTTTAGCTGCTGTAAACACCAATTTCTTCAATCCTCTTTCCCTAACCCACAGTTCTCTCCCACAAATATCTTTGTTACTCTGTATTACATATTGTCATGTTTGCTTATTCTGATAGCCATAGGTATTTACCTATATACTTACAGTATATACTTACTATATATAAGTATAGACTTACGGTATATATATACCATAGGTATATAACCCCCATTTTGTGAATGAGGATACTGAGGTCCAAAAAAATGAAATACAATGTCCAAGGTCACCCAGCCAGTCAATGATGGAATTGAGACTTAACCTCATGATCTGACTCTAAATCTCATTTTCTTTCTTCTACCTGTTAAGTCATTGAACGTCTATGACTATGTCTCCTTCTAAATTGAGTAGGAAACCCAAAACCAGTCTCTCCTGGGCAAGCAAAACAAATGGGTTTCTTAATCACTCTTTCTTTCCGGGGCCTCTTTAGGCTGAACTCCTCACTGCTCATACCCAGATGGTTAATGTTGCTGCCAACCAGGCTGCTACACGTAACATTACTCTCTTCTTAAGGGTCTGCCATCTTACATTGTATTTTGCCTGTGTGGACCATCAATCAAGTTTTCTCTGACTAGTAAAAGTTATTGATGATCACTTGCTCCTGAATGTCTAAAAAGAACCTTTTGGTCTTGCCAAGTCACAGGCCTTATTCAGTCAGTAAGCACTGATTAGAGTCTTTCCTGGTCCCAACCTTTCCTGATAACCATAACTTTCTTCTATGAACCTCGTCAAGTTAAACTTCTCATTATTCCTGAACATACCCCTGGTTTCATGCCTTTGCTGATACTAGTCTCTCCACCTGGATTTTTCTTTTCCTTTTCAATGGCTAGGAATCTAGTTCTTAATCAGTCTTGCAAGATTTTTAATCCCTTGCTTTTCCACAATATTTCCTTTGAACTCTATAACAGTTAGAAGTGAATTCTTCTACTTTTGAATGATTTTGACATTTCTATATCTCTCTTACAGTACCCCTGACTTCCTACTTGTTATTACATAAGCATGATGTAAGTTGAATCGCCAGTCATAAATGTTTTATCTCCCTGTGGTAATTAATATTATATAACCACAGTTTTGGCATAGCCAGAAGTACGCTGCTTTGGGCTTGAATAGGTGACTTGCTTTGGCCAATAGGATTGTTAGAGAATGTTTGATAAGAGGAGCCTTGAAGTGCACTTGCATAGTTGGGCCTGGCCTTTTGCATTTCTGCTCTTTGCCAGGAGAATGTCCTGAGGACAGATGTTGGTCCAAGGAGTATGAGAGGCACATGAGTATATCTGCATTCCAAACTGCAGCATAGAATCAAGCCTAGCCTCATCTAGATCAGCCAAACCCCACCCAATTCAACATATATGTGAGCAAAATATGCAGCAGTAACGGACTAAAATACCCATCAGAGCAATTTGATCTCTTTTACTAGATTGTGCATTCCAAGAAGGCAAGCTTTCTATCTTATTCTTTCTACAGCTTTGTAACAACATCTAAACATCATAGGAAGCTTACTATCTGTCATGTGAAAAAACTGAGGCCAGCAAGGTTTAATAAGCTATCTCAGGAAAATGCAAATCAAAACCACAATGGGATCACCTCACACCTGTTAGGATGATCATCATTTAAAAAAAAAAAGAAAAAAGATAACGACCTTTGGCAAGGGTGTGGAAAAAAGGGAACTCTTGTATACTGTTGGTGAAAATGTAGATTGGTGCAGCTATGACAAAAAAACAATACAGAGATTATCCTAAAGACATATCATATGACCCATCAATCCTCCTTCTGGGTATAAAGCCCACAGAAATGAAATCGCCATCTTGTCAAGATGTCTGCACTCTAATGTTCATTGCAGCATTATTCACAATAGCAAGATATGGAAACCACCTAAGTGTTAACAGATGAATGAATAAAGAAAATGTGGTGTATACACACACACACACACACACACACACAATGGAATATTATTCAGCCTTTAAAAAGAAGGAAATTCTGCCACTTGCAACAATATGAATGAAACAATTATGCCTAGTAAAACAAGCTAGATAGAAAGAAAAATGTCACGATTTCAACAATTTGTAGAATCTTACCAAAAAGAAAAAAAAAAAAAAAAAAAGGAAATACACAGAAGCAGAGTAGAGGTCAAGCATGGGGGCTCATGCCTGTAATTCCAACACTTTGGGAATCAGATGTAGGAGGATCACTTAAAGCTAGTAGTTCAAGACCAGCCTGGGCAACACAGTGAGACTTCATCTACACAGAAGAAGAGGAAGAGGAAGAAGGAGAAGGAGGAGGCGGAGGAGGAGGAGGAGAGGGAGAAGGAGAGGGAGAAGGAGAGGAAAAGGGAGGGGGAGGGAGAGGGGAAGGGGGAGGGGAAGGGGGAGGGGAAGGGGAGGGGAAGAGGAGGAGAGGTGGAGGAAGGAGCAGGAGGAGAAGGAGGAAGGGGGAGTGGGAGGGGGAGGAGGAGAAGGAAGGAGGGAAGGAATGAAGGAGGGAAAGAAGGAAGGAAGGGAAGGGAATGGAAGAGAAGGAGGGAAGGAGGAAAGGAAGGAAGGGTAGAAAAGTGGTTGCAGAGGCAGAGGAGATTGGGGATACCTACATAAAAGAGTGAAAAGTAGCAGTCACATAGTCTGAATAAGTCTAGAGATCTAATGAGGACTATAGTTAATTAATATTATATTCTACACTGAATATTTGTGAATAGAGTAGATTTTAGGTACTCTTAGAAAAAAGAAAGTAACTATGTGAGATTATTTACATCTTAATTTACTCCACTGCAGTAATCACTTCACTATGTATGTATAGGTGTGTAAGTATGCGTGTGTGTGTGTCATTTTGTACAGCTTAAATATATACAATAAAAAATTACAGTGGTTATCAAAACTGCAATTGTTGAAAATTTTTATCGTGTCATTAATAAAATAGTAAATTAAAAATAAAGCATGCTGTTTGTAAACAATAAATTCTCATTATTTTTAAAATTTGCTTTTATAATTTGTCTGTTAAATTTAATAACTGAATCACAAATAGAATTAATGTAAAAATTTAATATTTTCCCCAGATGCAAGCTCTAGGTATAAAAAAATATTGCATTGTAATTTCGGCATATCAAGTTACATTTAATTTTTAAATTTCAAGGCATGTAAACAAAAACATGAGGAATCTGGGGAGAAAATTATTTTAGAACAAAAAATAAGTAAATGAAGAAATAAACCATAAAAAATAAGTTATCTAAAGTTACATCATGAAGTAGTAACAGAGATGGGGTTCAAATTCAGGCAGCCTGACTCTAGAGGCTTGATGCAATACGTCTATCTAAATAAAGGATGTTCAAGAAAATATTTGAGGATGGGAAGGAGAAAAGGACAGAGAAAGGTAGAGAAATGCAATAATTTTTGTTGTATTTTAAAAGAATATTTCTATATTTGCTACTGAGTTTTTTAAAGCATAACTGTCATTATAATTTAAACCCTTAAAGATAATGCTTATCATTAGACTGTCCAGGAATTTTTTTTTTTTCTGTACAACCACTTGACTATCCTTTTCTTTTTTCTTTTGACAGAGTCTCACTCTGTGGCCAGGCTGGAGTGCAATGGTACGATCTTGGTCTGCCTCCCAGGTTCAAGCGATTCTCCTGCCTTAGCCTCCCAAGTAACTGGGACTACAGGCACCTGCCACCACACCCGGCTAATGCACCTGACTATCTTTTAGGGAGCACTTTGACCTACATGTCTTGGAGAGGTATGCTCCTGGTAAGACCCTCCCACTGCAGAGCTTCTCTATATAGAGCGAGTCTCCTTCCTCCTACAATAGTATAGCCAAGGGCAGGGCTTGTGACACAAGCTGACCAACTGGCTGCTCTCTCCAGGACTCAGGTGAGTGATGGAAAGAGGAGATGCAATCAATCATCACAGAAATAATGTGCACACCGGACTCATTCCTTGGGAACCATGGTTGGGGCTCCTACTGTGAGGTCCCCAGAGCTCCCCCAGCTCCTCCCAATTTCCATGCCCATTCCCCCAGCCTCCCTTAGATCTGTGGGTTATCCACATTCTTCCAGTAAACACCCTTTCACTTAAGAAATCCAGCTTTGGTTTCTGTTGTTTGCAACCCACAACCCTGATTGGTTTCATTCTTTTTCCCAAAACAATCTCTATAGTTTACAAAACTGGTGCTTCATTGGCCTGAATTCAAGAAAAGGCCATGAGAAAGGCTAAATGACCTAGGTTTTAAAAGAAGCAAGTTCATGAGGCAAGCTTGCTTGTGAGCTGCTCTTTTGCCATTGAGGTCAGCATGACATCAGCTCTGGGCCCAATAGCCCAGGGTCTGAAAACATCCCATGAATACATGAGACGACAATCAACGTGATCTATTTAACATCTTCTGTCTCTGATCACAGAATGTTAAAACTAGACAGGATCTTAAAGAACATCTAGTCCACCTCCCTTGTTGAACAAATGAAAATAAATGAGGACCTGTCCAGCACTGAAAACTAAGCAGCAGAACTGAGACTATCTTGTGGTCCTCTTGATTCCCAGCCAAGTCCCTTTTTGCTCTGTCACCTGCTGTGCATCTGCCCAAATGTTTTGCTCTTGAATGTTTTGTTCAGATACTGAACAAGTAGTCTTGTGACTAAGAGCACAGTTTGCGGGGACAGACCACTGGGCTCATATCTCAGCAAAACCACTTACCAACTCTCTGGGAGAATCACTTGCCTGTTTGCACCTCAGTTTACTAATCTGTCAAATGGGAATAATGAAAACATGTGCCTCATAAGATTGTTATGAGTAACAAGTACCATAAATAGCTGAGTACTGCACATATAGCAAGTACCCAATGAATATTAGAGATATTTATGATTACTCCTAAAAAAATTGATCTGGAATATTAAGTTTTCTTTATTTTAGCAAAGAGAAAATAAGGTGCAAAGATATAGGGACCTGACCAAGGTCAAAATGTTCCCACAAACCCTGACTAAAGATTGTGTCCCCTCCCTGCCACAAAGTCATAGGTTGAAATCTAATCCCAATTGTGATAGTATTTGGAAGTGGGGTCTTTTGGAAGTGAAAACAACTTTGGTATGTGATCAGGTCATGAGGATGGAGCCCTCACGAATGGGGTTAATACTGTTACAGAAGAGACCCCATAGAGCTCCCTTGTCCCTTCTACCATGTGAGGACACAGTGAAAAGATAGCCATCTGTGAACCAAGAAGTGGACCATCACTAGACACTGAATCTGCTGGTGACTTGATTTCTCAGCCTCCAGACTTCTCAGACTCTAGAACTGTGAGAAAGAAGTGTTTGTTGTTCAAGCTGCTTAGTCTGTGGTTTTTCTTATAGCAGCCCAAATAGACTAAGATACCACACATGTCCCATCCAAGCCTAGAACGCTTTCAGAAGCAATTGACAGAAAATCTCAGTCTAACAAAACAATTATTGACTTCTGTAACTGAAAAGGATGCTTGCTGATTTGAGTCATGTTGGGTCCAATTCCTTACACTATTAACTCTTTGTCTCTGTCTCTGTCTTTCTCTCTCCTTCTACTCCTTTCCCATCTCTTGGCCTTATTTCCCACGGAGCTGGCTTCACCCTTAAATCCTTCACTCATGGAGATTTTTGCATCCCCAAGCTTAAATTATCTTTATAGATAATGAACCCTGTGGGAAAAAAAAGAGCTATGGGTTTTTCATTTATTCCTGATAAGTTCTGGAATTCATGCCAGTTGGGCTAACTAAAGTGAAGTGTTCAAGCATGAACCAAGCATGCTGACCAGGGGCACTTCAGTGATTGTCCAAGCCTGACTCATGCACTTATTGCTGGATCTGCATAGGATGGGGTCACTCCCACTTACATCACATAGACAGGGTGTAGGAAATGGAGCCAATGCCAGAAGAAGAGAGGATGGGAGATGTGTACTGGCAAATGCAGCCAGCATTGGAAGCCCTACCTTTTGAATCTTCTCCATTTTGGAAAGACCCCAGAGGTACCCTGCTTACCATCAATTCTCTTCCCCTTTTGCTTTCTCCATTCTATTCCTCAGTCTACTTACATTGCCTCCTTAGGACTTAAAAACTCTCAACTCCCCTGTAGATTCCTACGGGATCTCTAGTCCCAAATACGAGCTCCAGTCACTGAGTACAACTCCCTGCACCAAATACAAATGTGGCAACCAATAAGCACAGCTATTCTTGAAGCAGGTCTGGAGGCTTAGCGAAGAGGGTAAACTTACTTTTCTTTAGCACCTCAGGTCCCTTCTGGGTCAGAGACTGCTGGCTCCAGCACTGGCCTCCCACCCCAGCAGCTGGGATCCTCTAAAGATGAAACAGTGGGGGCTCAGATGTTCTAAGAGCCAGCACAGCTTTGAACACTGCAGGGGAAGTCAGAGTCATGCTCTCCTACTGAGAATAGCATTTTTAGAGCAAGCACTGCTACTTGCTTATTCAGAAGGCTTGGGGCCATGGGAAGAGGCACATACTTTGGAGGTGCACAGTCTAATAACAGGTCCACTGGTCTGTAGTCAGGTGACCTTAGGGAGGGTGCCTAGCCTCTAAGAAGTCCCAGTATTCTAGTCTGTAAAATAGGAGCATGATACCTACCTTCCGGGGGTAATGGTGATGTAAGCATTAAATGATAAAAATGTATGTGTTGACCTCTAGAGGTTACTCCACATGCTTTGGTCGCTACCCCCGTTCCTCCCCACCCCACTTTCCCCAACACACATACCATTTCTGCTCTTTAGGGGTGAGTCAGGATCTAGGAAAAATATCTCCACCCCCCTCAAAAGGAGAGGCGCCAAGCTGGTGAATTGGATTCCAAGGCACAATTGGACTACGCATTCTAAGGTAAAGATGCACCAGGTCTCTGCTCCTCTTTATCTCTTTATGGTAAGGGCTGGAGCTGCCTCTGAATTCAAGGCTCTCAATCCAATTCTCTCCCTCCTAATATCTACTGGTCCAGGTTAAGAAAGACTAAGGGTGGCAGCTCCAGGCGTTGTAGCTGATGATTTTCTTCTGATTCTCAACTTTATATTCTCTAGCGCTGGAGAGAAGCCTTGTCTCATTGCAGTGGCATGTTCTGATGCTCTGGTCTGAGTTTAAGAGACACAGAATTTTGCTGCTCCAGTTTTGGTTGCTGAGCTGTCTTTACAGAAAGAAATATAAACTTTTGCTTCAAGGGTTGGCCCTTAGGCCAAACAGGGCCCAACATGGGTTTTTGGAAATAAAGTTTCATTGGAACACGGCCATATACATTCATTTACAAATTGTCTGCTATGGATGCTTCTGTGCTCCAGTGGCAGAGTCAAGGTCAATATCTGCAGGAGACCATATAGCCTGCAAGACCACAAATATGTATTATCTTTTCCTTTACTGAAAAATTTTGCAGGCCCTGACTTACATAGCCCAGCCCACCCCACTAGACTTCAACTTCAGGGTTTAGGACCAAGCCCCACCAACTAATAAACATCACTTTTCTATCTTTCTTTGGTCATATCAATCTCCTTAAAAGATTATGTGATTGGTCTTAGAAAGTAATTTGGACATGTCTAGGTCTCCAGGCCATAGGGTCTAAATTTATCATCACTTTCAACAATATTAAAATGCTTACTACTTCATACATTTTCACGTAAATTGACTGTTGTTATTATTTTAATCATTCGCAGATTCATGGTAACAGGAGTAAAGGGCCTTCTAGCATGAATGTAGCCCATTGTACTGTCTGCAGAGTCTCATGTAGCTGAGTTCAGTAACAGTTCCTCTGCTTGCTAGCTATGTGACGTTGGGCAAAAACTTAGCCTTTCTTGGCCTCAGTGTTCTCTTCCATAAAGTAGAGATGAATAGAAATGGACTTCCAAGTCATTATAAAGATATGTGATATGAGATTACAGATGCCATGCAATTAGCACAGTGCTTGGCATATTATAGATACTAATTATAAGTCATTTACCCTTGACTCTAATTACCCTTCTGGTAATATGATGACACCTATCTTTTTTTTTTTAGACGGAATCTCACTGTGTAGCCCAGGCTGGAGTACAGTGGTGTGATCTCAGCTCACTGTAACCTCCGCTTCCTGGGTCCCAGTTCAAACAATTCTCCTCCCTCAGCTTCCCGAGTAGCTGGGATTACAGGCATACACCACCATGCCCAGCTAATTTTTGTATTTTTAGTAGAGATGGAGTTTCACCATGTTGGCCAGGCTGGTCTTGAACTCCTGACCTCAAGATCTGCCTACCTCAGCCTCCCAATTATATGGTTGAATCTTCAGCCCAGTTCCCTGAAATGGCCACTGCTAAATATATGTCCTGCCCAGACAGTGCCCAGGGCCCAGAGCCTTCCTTTTGCTCCACTCTCACAATGTGTTTGCCAATGTCCTGTCTACTCAGGGCTGTGCTCTCTCATACCAGCCAATAGGATTTTCAGAGAGGCATTTTTTATATCTCCATGATGACATTCATCCCATCCAGCTTTGTGGTTAGGGAGAAAGAGTGCTAGACTTGCAGCCATGCAGTCTTGACTCTGCTAAGTACTGGCTGTGTGACTTGGAGCATCTCACTGCCTCTCTGCCTATTTTCTTTAGTGAGATGGGGATATGCAATATATCATTCATCAATCTATCATTCATTTGAAGGCCCACAATTTCTAGCATAGAAAAGACATCCGATTCACCAAATGATTAAGTAAATTGATGGGGATTCTCTTATAAAATATATTTTAATTTATTTTACTTACAGGGTGAGGAATTTTTCTAATTCATTTCTGCATGCTTATGTCTAGTAGCTGTCCAGTAAATATTTTCTAGAAAATAAATGAATAATAGAAAAGTCATATCTTTCTTCTCTCTATTCGTTCTCTTCATTCTCTCTTCCTTGTACATGCATGGGTCGTCTAAACTCCATGCTCCTGGTCTAAGCAACTTATTTCACACGGTAAGAAAGTATGTAATATATACTGCATAATAAAGAGGCAGTGCCAGGTAGCTGTTATGATTATGGGCCCTGAACTAAGACTACGTGAGTTTAAATTCCAGAACCACTGCTAATTAACCGTGTGACCTTGGACTGGTTAATAAACATCTTTGAGATTCAGTCTCTTCACCTATAAAGTAAGAATAATAGGATCTATCTCATAGAGCTTTTGTGAGAAGTACAGAAAGCATTTAGAACAGTGTCTGTGTATAACATAATGTTATAAGTTAAATTGTATCTCCCCCCAAAATTATATGAAACTAACCCCTTGTATCTATGAATATGACTTTATTTGGAAATAAGGTCTTAGCAGATGTATTCAAATTAAAAGGAAGTCACTAGGGTAGGCCCTAATCTAATATGACTGATGCCCTTATAACTAAGGGAACTTTGGGCATATATACATATATACGGAAGACGATGTGAAGACACAGGAGAACACCATGTGAGCAGATTGGGAGGGAGAGATTGGAGTGATGCATCTGCAGCGAACCAAGGAGTATCGTGGATTGTTGTCAAACACCAGAAGCCAAGGAACAAGGAAAGAGCCTTTCTCAGAGCCTCCAGAAAGAGGGCATGGTCCTGCTGACCCTTTGATTCAGATTTCCAGCTTCCAGAATCATGAGACAATAAATTTCTGTTGTGTCAAGCCACGCAATTGTGGTACTTTGCTATAGCAACCTTAGGAAACTAACACAATTACCTATCGTTACGATCGTGTGATTTAAATGCTCATTGAATACAAGAATAAATCCATGTACTTCTTATGGAAGGACACCCTCTTTCGGTTTCCAGTATTTTGGGGGAACCAATAATATAAAGAGAATTCAGAGAGTGAACCGGTTTGCAGAATCTCGGAAGATTTTATTGGAACTTTTCTTCTCATGACATCATAGAAACAAGGCCATGAATATCTCCAGCCTGATTCACTAGGTGAATTTTAACTGAGGCTTACACAAGTCACAAAAAATTCTGCTCTTTCTCTGACACTTTAGAGTCCTCCTAGTTTCACCCCCAGCACCCATCACTGTAATAAGCTGTATCCCATGACAAGCAATGAGCACATCATACAGAGAGATAAGAAGAGCCAGCCAGGCAGTGCAGCCTCTGTCCCATTTCTGAAGTGCTTGTCATCAGAGGTCACATTCTACCTGGTTTACTCTCTGCATTTGGTTCTCTTTCCCAGGAGCTCTGAAAGAGTTCCACTTGGAATCAGACTTCAGTCAAAATCTTTTCATCAAGTATGTGACCTAGAAACCTCCTTCTCATGTTAGGGTATTTTTCCATCATACTTCCTCCTTGTGGTCATACCAGCAGGAAGGTGTGTGTCTTCTTGGACTGATGCACACCCATCATGCACACACTCGGCTGCTTGCCTTTGCATCTCCTCCTCCCTAACTGAACAGTAGTTGTGTTCAGGGACCCGCCCCTCCTCTACAAGACATGGGCAATGGGAAACCCAGCCCTCTGAGTTCAGAAATTGATCCTAATTGGTCTAAGAGTGGTCTCAGTTCCCTGGCCAGGGGTTGGTTCAGAAATGGGCACTACCCAATTCAGGCATATAAAACAGGAGAGGAATTCTGCAGGTGAGCTAGTGAACAAAAAAAATTTTCACTTCCAATCAAAGATGGGGAATACGAGCAGAGGGAGCATAAGAAGAGCACATGAATGAGCAAAGAGGGGGAGTAGTCTCATTTCTCTAGACACCACTGGATCTGGATATGACACCTCCAGCCTAAAGATGAAGACAACCCTGGGGATGGCAGAGAGATTGAGAAGAAACCTGGATCCTTGATGAAAATGCTGACCAATAAATCAACCAATTTTAGAGTCTGATGTGTTTGGTGATATTTTCTACTATATGAGCTAATAAATCTTCTGTATCATTTAAGTCAGTTTGAATCAGGGTCTGTTACTAGCAAAATAAAAGCACATCAATACATAAAATATAATTTTAAAGTAAAGCTACAATATAAAAAATAAAGCTTGTTATCGCACCCTTTCCCTTACCAAGAACATCTTCCTATGTGTCAGTAGATAATTTTATACATTTAATTTTATAGGCACATAAAAATATCTTGAAAGTGTATCATAATTTACTTAACTTTTCACATATTTTGAGTAATTCAATTATTTCCATTTTTCACTATTATAACTAACACTGAGGTCAACAACTATAAACAATTCTATATGGTTCCTGAAGATAGATTAGAGAAGTAGAATTACTTATTTGAAAAAAATCATTTTTGAAGGTTCTTGATATTGCCCAATTGCTTTCTAGAAAAACTAAATCAATTTATACCCCTATTAGCAGGTTATGAGAGAACCTATCTCACCACAACATAAGTCATAGGCAATTTAAGATAAAAGAATAGTATTCTCATCTTCATTGAAATGTCTCGATTACTAGTGATGCTATGTTTCTTTTCGTTTCACTGGCTACATATATTTTTCTTCAACGAATTGCCCATTCATGGTTCTACTAATTTTTAAATTGAGGTTTTCTTTATATTTCCTGGCAGAGTTGTAGGATTCTAGGACTGAGACTTGCCTAATATAGGCAATAAACTTTAAATTTATAATTTATTTTAATCATCAAAATAATTTAGTTTGGTAGGTTTGATTAAACTCATCTTACAGAAGAGAAGATGAGGCTCAGAGGTTAAGTAACCTTGTAGTAGCCATCTAAGTGTGTTTCAGGTTCCAGTACAGGAGCAAACACAAATACCAATTTGACATTTCACATTTGGAGTGACTTAGATATCCTCTAACTTCTGCTCTTTTTCCTGCACGTGAACCTTTATATCTGAAGTATCATCTGGTTCTCTATGCAAAAGAGATACTGACAATTCATTTTAGAAAAATATTAGGGTGTAATTTTTCCTCTAGATAGGTTTCCTATTTATTTGATGACGTATATAACTTCAACTAGCTAAGAGTGCCCTATTTACCACCATCAGAATGCCCCCTGATGTGGCAACTGTAGTAGTAAATCCAGATGTTCCTAGTGTATGAAATCCAGCCAATAACTGACTGTACCACCTGCTCCTTGCTTGTTAGCAATTGCGGGGATAATTGCATCCCAAGCTTGAATTGTCAGACAATACAAACAGTAGTGGGACACTTTGAGCTCCCATTTTGGTAGAAATTATACAGATAATCCAAAGGAAGAAATCAGTGGGGTTTCTAAAGTTTGGGAACTGTAGAACAGAAGTTTTGAAACTTCATGTAAGAACCACCAGGGAAATTTTTTTAAACCTCAGTCTCAGACTGAACCCAGTACCAACCAAATTAGACTCTCCAGGGGTGGGATCCAGGCATCAGTATTTTCAAAAACTCCCCAGGTGATTCCAATGTGCAACCAAGTTTGAGCACTAGCGCTATAAAAACACATCTCTAATTTCCTACCTTGAAAAGAAACCCCTTATACTTGAGCTCCTGGAAGGCTCCAGGAGAGAGGCAGAAGAAAGGACGTGTTCTGGGAGAGCCTTGTAAGTTGTTAAGACCATGCTGGGGCTATATTCTCACGGCATGCCTCAGTTTGAGGACGTCTTTTCATGAAAATGTCTCTGCACTGCCAAGTTCATTGCAGAATTATTCACAATAGCCAAGATATGAAAACAAACTGTCTACACAGAAATGAAGAAAGAAATTGTGGTGCATGTGTGTGTGTGTGTGTGTGTGTGTACATATAACAAAATATTATTTGGTCTTATAGAAGAAGGAAATTCTGCCATTTGCAACAACATGATATAGGGTAAATGCCCCTGATAGCAATAACTTAAGCATACCCTTAGGATGACCCTGTATGGCAGATGCACCTGAATGTGTATTTTGAGCTAGGGAATCCGGAGGGGCCAACCGGGAGATTCATTCCTTGTCCTGAGCAACATGTAAGTCCCCATCCCACCCTGTAGAACATGGGGTGTACAGGGGATTGAGGCCCTAAGTTTTGAGTTAAGTGAAAGTCGCCAAGTGGAGGTTGTTAAGAGAAGGCTGTTAAGTGAAAACACTCTGTAAACTGCATGTTGTTGGCAAGTGGTTGCAGGTTTCCTGCACAGCCCGCCACCACTGGGTCCTGCGGCTATCTTCTCTTGCCCACCACCAAGGGCCTATGGGAAGTCGGCTATGTTGTCCAGCCCACCACTACCGGACTGTAGGAAAGTTGATATGTGGTCCTGTCTGCTGCCACTGGACTGTACGTAAGGCAGATACGTTGTCCAGCCCGCCACCACTGGACCATAGATAAGGGGATTATGTTATCCAACCTGCTGCCGCTGAACCATAGGAAGGCAGACACGTTGCCCAGCCCACTGCCACTGGACTGTAGGAAGGCTAATGTGTTGTCCAGTCTGTTGCCACTGGACTGTATGTAAGGCAGATATGTCGTCCAGCCTGCCATCACTGGACGATAGGTAAGGTGATTTTTGTTGTCAAGCCCACCGCCACTGGACTGCAGGAAGGCAAATATGTTGTCCAGCCTGCCACCGCTGGACTCTCTCCTGCAGGAGGAGTAAGCGCCTGATGAAACCCCATGTCTAGTTTGCTATAATAGCTCTGGGTCTCCTCTTTGACCGCTTGAACCTGGCTCCTCCCCTGTGGAGGCTCACAGGAGTTTTGCACAACGCATGGATGAAACTGCAGATTATGCAAAGTGAAATAAGCCAGACACAGAAAGACAAATACTGCATGATCTCACTTTTATGTGGAATCTTTAAAAAAAAAAAAAAGTCAAACTCATAAAGTATGGAGCAGAATGGTGGTTACCAGGGTGGGGGATAATGAAAAGGGGAAAAGGAGAGATACTGGTCAAAGGGTAGAAATCTTCAGTTATGAGAGAAATAAGTTCTACAGATTTAACGTACAGCATGGAATCTATAGATAATACTTTTTTTATACTTGAAATTGGCTAAAAGAGTAGATCTTAAGTGTTGTCACTGGCACAGAAACAAATAGTAACTACAAGAGTTGATGGATATGCTAATTTGCTTAATTGGGGTAATCATTTCACAATGTACACATATATCAAAACATCACTATGTGCTCCATTAATATATGCAATTTTTATTTATCAATCTTACCTTAATAAAGCTGGAGGGAACTAAAAGAAAAATAAAGGCATATGCAGTTCTTTTTTTAACATGAAATATTTATAAATCTAGTTTATTTTTTAATACTTTATGTTCTAGGGTACATGTGCACAACGTGCAGGTTTGTTACATATGTATACATGTGCCATGTTGGTGTGCTGCACCCGTTACCTCCTCATTTACATTAGGTTTATCTCCTAATGCTATCCCTCCCCCCTCCCCCAACCCCACAACAGGCCCCGGTGTGTGATGTTCCTCACCCTGTGTCCAAGTGATCTCGTTGTTCAATTCCCACCCATGAGTGAGAACATGCGGTGTTTGGTTTTCTGTTCTTGCAATACAGACACATGAAAAAATGCTCATCAACACTAGCCATCAGAGAAATGCAAATCAAAACCACAATGAGATACCATCTCACACCAGTTAGAATGAAAATCATTAAAAAGTCAGGAAACAACAGGTGCTGGAGAGGATGTGGAGAAATAGGAACACTTTTACACTGTTGGTGGGACTGTAAACTAGTTCAAGCATATGCAGTTTTTTAAACAAAGTAAGAATCATCCTCTTTCTTAGGTGACAAATGTTGAGATTTTCCCATCAAGCCTTTGGGCAAACTCGTGCATTGAAAAAGTCAGCGCATCATCTCAAGAGAAGGTTATGGGTCAAACGTCGAAGTAGGTTCTCGGCTTCTGACCAAGTCATAGTTAGGAGATGAGACTTATTTTCTTTTTTTAGAAATCTGTCTTCGGACCATGAAATGGAAACCAAGCCTGAAAGTGAGGAGGGCCCAGGGTCCCTCCTCCATGAGCTTGAGGATGCTATGAGCACTCCCCAAACTCAGTGCTTGTGTCTAGGCCTTCTGAGGGATACAGTCTCCCCGGGGTTGAGTAAAACCATGGGAGAGTGTGCCTTCCCTCCACCAAACCAACCAAAGAAAAAAGAGCAAACACACTGAAGTAACTACTGCCTGCCTCCAAACATGGTGAACTCCCATTCATTCTTGCCCCTCTTGGCTCCCATCTTCCTCCACAGTGGGCTTTCTCCTGCTACTAGTTACATGGAAGCCATTTATGCACAAACGTGCTTCGACATTACTGTTGTCCCAGAAAAATCTTTCTCCCATGTGATCACACATCAAACTATTACTTTATCTTCCAGTAAACTCTTTATCTATGGCCATGTGATTCCTACTCTCTTTTTCTTGTCACTGAATGCAACTAGGCTCCAAAAGCTCTCTGGTGCAGAGCAGGTACCACAGTTCCCAATTTACACGTGGAAGAGTCCAGAGGCATGCATGGGGTCCCAAAGCTACTCAGTGGATGAGCTGAGACATATTGAGATACAGCTGTGGCCAGAAAACTAGACAGTAGCTCAAAGACATGCAGAAAGCAGATAGATGTTCAGAGATTCAAAGAAAGAGAAAGGCAGGGAGATTCTGAGGGATGCAGAGACCGACACTGGAGAGAAAGATTAAGCGTAAAGACTAGAAGGGCCTTTATTCAGAGTAAAGAACCTGGAGGCAGGTCTGAGCATCAAAACCCACTGATAGCAAGCTGTTGGGTCATCTCCACCTCTCAGTTTCCCCCTGTGCAACTGCTGGGACTAGATCAAGGATGACAGATAAGTTTCATTTTGCGCGCCAAGTCCTATCAGTCAGTAGACACTTAAGCACTGTGTTGACAGGATCTGAGGCTACACCTGGGCTTATAAAGACTATAGTGATGGATTAGCAATGTCTGCCATTGATGTGGGCGAGGAGAATTACAACACACGTGCCAGGTGTTTTCTGTCTCTGGAGTAGATTGCCTCTAAATTCAAATTTCAGCTCTAACATTCAATGATTCCATGTCACCATGAGAAACATGCAAGATCTTTTCACTAGACCAAGTTTTTCTGTAAAATTGTGGCTATTACCTGTCATCGCTGGGTATGAGGAAAAAATATATGATACAAGGAATCTTTAAAGAGGGAACATTTGTGGTTTTTCTTCTTTTCTCCCAGAGCTTCTAGAAATATGAACATTTTAGAGAGCTGGAGGCTGTTTTTTGCATCCCTTGGAGAGATGGAAGAAGGAAGGCAGCTGGAAAAATTTAGGACAGTTGTAAATTATTTAGGACCCTTTGCTTTACTCGTATTTTCCAAAAGAACACAGGCACCAAGCTTTCAGCTGCATACACCCTGCTCACTCAATAAGAAATATGGAAGCTTAGGCTGTGAAAATGAAATAACCACAGCGTGCGCTCGGAAACATCTGAAAGCTGGAGTTTCATGATTTGTGTTTTACAGTACAGGTAATGTGTCCTCCAGGAGCTGAAATCTGTGAAGGAAGAGGGGTGGTTGACGAGGAGTTCAGACTCATGGTGTTCAGAGGATGGTGGTCTTTGGAAACAGAATTCTCTAGCCTGGAGTTTGGTACAAGGTTGCCTCTAGGGCTCTCACTCTCCTACAGTTTATAGCAGAGGCAACTCCATAATGAGATGCTCTGGGCTGAAATATTTCAATTCTAAATATTTCAGAAATCTGCTCATTTCCTTCTGCCTCTTTCTGTTCTGGATGAGGTCCTCATCATTTTTCACCTAGATTCCTCATAAGGTCTCTTATCTCCTTCCTTTCTCTCTTCTCTGACTTTCTGTCCTATCAGCATTACTGCAGTCAGAGTGATCTTTTCAAAATGTACACCTGAGTGTTGCTCCTGCTTAAAACTTCTCAAGGACTCCTTCTACCTCCAGATAAAATCTGAGGTGTTGGAAACATCCTGAGAGATCTGACCCCTACCTATGACTTTAGACCCCCACTTAATATGCTGCTAACACCAGCCCAGTTGAGCTTCCTACACACCGTGCTCTTTCTTGCCTTCATTCCTTTCCTCCAGTTGCTTCTCCTGAAATGGCTGATCCATGGCTCTCTGCCTAGCTAACTCTTTAGCTCTCCATTTTGCTGCCTTTTGCACACTTCTGCAGTTCCATATATACCTTATTTTGCCATAATCATGGATTTATCTCTCTACTTTTCCAGATAGGAGCTCCTTGGGGATGGGAGCCACGTTCTAGTCATCTCTAATTTCTGCCATATGATTATGTGCCAGGAATCCTCCAAATCTTTCTTGAATAAAATGAGTGGATAAATGAATGAATACAAAGAAAGTGCCTACCTCATACTAGGTTCTTATTCTTTAGCAAATTTACCCAGAGGAAGTTCTAGTGTATCTTTAAAGGATTAAAACAAAGTCAACTTGAAATTGAAAATGGGTTATACTGATAGCCTACCTATTCCTTCTTTAATCTTCCCATTTTGAGTTATTAGAAAATTTAAGATGTTAGCACTCATTAATAATGATGATTTTAGTGGGAGAGAGAGGAAAAAATCTGGAAGCAGTATAGTTTGATTCACCAATAGATGATAATTTTTAAATGCCTGCCTATCACATTTATTTATTATTTAAATTGCCTGCATATCTAAATTTATTTTCAGTGATGGGATCTCAGTCTCTGTCCAGATTTTTTCATTTTGTTATTCCTTGAATGTTGTTTAATTACTCTGGGTGTAGGGGGGCAGATAAGAGAGAGATTCCCTTGTGTCCCTTTTTGCAAAGGAAATATTGATATTTCATTTTGTAAAAGAAATATTGATATTTCATTTTGTAAAAGAAATTATATGATTATACAAAGACAATAAATGGATTTATCCAGTTTCAAATGCTACTGGAAAAAAAAATTGTTTCTGCATGATTCTTGACAGTTTCCTGTTCCAGAAGAAATTCCCACTTAGTCTAATTAGGCTTTCTCTTCTTTACTGGGTCTCTATCACTCAGTTTCCAGCTGGGTGATACGTTAGACAGGGTTTTCTAATTACCTGTTTTGTAGCCTCCTTATCTGCAAGTGGCTGATGAATGCTTGCCCAAGCCGGGTTGCTGATCTCCACTGACCAGTGACTTAAACCTCCAATCTGTTTGTTGTTTCTCTTACCATTAGGGAATAAAGCACCCACACCATACATTGCAAAGAATATCACCAAATATAGGCTGCTTAAAGAATCAACATTTTGGAAGTGAAGAGGTAGGGTTTCATTTTTGAACTTTATCTTCTCAAAGCCTCTTTGGCACAAGATTTCTCAATCAGGTCATCCCAGGCCACCAGCAGCTCTTCATGCTCCACCGTATAGAACCACTAGCTGACAGCTACTAACTGCTACTCTCTTGAACACATCAGCAGCACATAGAAATTTTCAACAACTAGAATAAGTGCATAATTTATCATCCAAATTGGGGCACTTTTGGAAGTTGAAGTTGGCACTATTACAATTACAGCAGGAAACCAAGTATAAAGCAGGACTGTCCCAATCGATAACCCTATCAATAACTGACCTAAGCAATTTTATATTCCTCTTGTTAACCCCTGTTCATGTTGCTCAAGCCCAGTTGGTAGGCTTTGTGGTCACTTCCCATGAAACATGTCCCAGTTCTTGCTATGACTCTTACTATTTGCTTCTACAGCATCCCAGATCCTCTAATCACGGAGGTCTCCTTCATCACACATTCAGTGTTTTGTGCTCTCCCCTAGACTAAATGTTAGATGATGGAAGAAAGTGGGTCTTTCTTATGTCCCTAGAACTTAGCACAGTTCCTAGAATACAGTAGGCCTTTAATAAATACTTGTTTTGCTCTTGAACAGAAAGTACCTACCCTGTAACATGGCTTACTCTTGGCTCAATGAAGACCTCTAGATCATGTTGATAAAGAGGATGACAATGTACCCATTCATTCATTAATTTATTTTTCCAATCATTTAAATAAATATTTATTGAGCACCTATTATACACCAGCCACTATATCTTCATGTGTGTGTAAACTGAGGGGTATTTGGTGTCTGTAACCTTGTTTTACATTCTTTTCTAAAGTGAATCAGCTGATATCCTGTGTATCTTCTGCCTTTCCATTTCTAAGTTTTCATGTTCCTTTTGCTGTTTTTGCTGCCCAAAACACTATGCCTATTTTCTAGTTATAAAGGTTATGTATATATTTTAACTGGGTCAGCGGATTTTGATCCTGATACACCACAATGGGATAATATGATAGACTAAACCTAGACAGTCACAATTAATACCTAAACAGACTTAATTTAATTTCCCTTCTCCAATAAACCCAATTTACCTCAGTGGAGGTATGACACGTCTGATTAGACACAGCGATGCTGAGAGCAGCCAGTCTTACAGAGAAAGGGTTGTGTGTGCAGAGCGATAAGAGATCAAAGCTGAGTAGATTCCTCGGCTGCGTGCTTCATTGTAATTCTGCAGAACCTCCAGTTCAGTCGTCCCTTGGTTGCTCTTTAATTGGAGAGATAATTACCCTGGGAGGGGGTGGGGAAGAGGAGCCAGGGTCAATCCTTTCTTAGCATTGGAATTACAGAGAGAGAAGAGACTAGTTCAAGGAAATAATCTTCCTAATTCTTGAATGCTAAACTCCAAGTCAGAGTGGTCAGAATTCAGTTCCCGTGGAGTCCTGCTGTGGAGAAAAGGACGGTGCTTCAAAGAGCCATTTTTCTCAAGAGCGTTTAGACACTGAGCATTGCTAATGCAATTTCAATTTGTAATTGTACTATGCAAATTATTTTTTTAATTGAAGAAGTGTTGATTAGGTACCTATTTAATACATGGGGCACAGAGGGTTTGACCACAGTTTGGACCTACTCTGGATGTTGACAGAAGAAAAATTAGTAAGACACACCAGTTATTTGACTCGTTCTCAAAAATTTAGGAGGATGGGAGGGTCGCAGCTGGATTTCATCTCTCCAGTCATCATTGGTGAATTTCTTCCAAAAACCTTTCGATATTTGAGAACTCATTCTCTGTGAGGGTATTTTAATCCACCTACCTCTCATTCCTTTAGTATTTATCCCATGACATGATCAAGACAGCTGACTGCATTTTAATTTCTTGCTTCTGAAATTAAAATGCAAACTTAGGCAAGCTACTGAACCTCTCTGAGCCTCAGTTACCTGCTCCGGAGGAATGAGGATAATGACCCGCCAAAAGCAGATCAAACAACACAAGTAACAAAAAGTACTACTTCCTATGTATTTAATAGAACATAGGCATTGCTACAATGGTAACTGCCAGGCCCTCACGTACTGCCCATGGAAATATTTTTCAAACAATTTCCAAATTAAGCAAGGAAACGTCACCATCAGGGGTCTGAAAATGATAGCAGGAAAAAGAAAGAAAGAAAGAAAGAAAAAAAACACCTCTTAATTGTGACTTTGTTAAACAGAACCGAATTTTAATTACGCAACATGACGGGAGACACCATGCATTTCCGAGCAATTATGGAGTACCACAGGGGGTGCTGTAAAATCCCAGCCTGAAGACTGCGTGGCTTTAGAAGTTTACCAATTCCCACTGAAACACAGAGCCTGGGATGTCTTGTTGCCAACAGGGAGTGTTATTTGTCAATGAAAATAAGAGAGAACCCTGGCGGCAAGACCAAGAGGGTCATCAGAGGGAAAAGTTGGATTCTTTTCTCTGAACAGAATGATCCAGAGCTTTTTCCATCGGGTGCTGAGAAAAAGCTCCTGATCCTGATGGATGGGTTTTAATATCTTGTCTGCAGTCAGCTCCACCCATGTCAACACCAAGACCAGCAGCAAAAACAGAGCAG
The DNA here is from genome assembly GCF_047675955.1 of Chlorocebus sabaeus. NCBI lineage: Eukaryota > Metazoa > Chordata > Mammalia > Primates > Cercopithecidae > Chlorocebus > Chlorocebus sabaeus. Next base: position 16,671,039 of record NC_132922.1, read on the forward strand.
GACGCATGCAAGCAGGGACGGAACAGCTGGAAAGCTAAGGCTGTCAGTGGCATAGTCAGTTTGCTAGCCTATTCCAAAAGCGACTCCTCCCGCACTCTGTTTCTTGCTACACCTACTTCTAACTGCCTGTTTGCTTGAAAATTCCAACGGCTGGCCTGGCACAGTGGCTCACGCCTATAATCCCAGCACTTTGGGAGGCTGAGGTGGGCGGATCACTGGAGGTCAGGAGTTCGAGACCAGCCTGGCCAACATGGTGAAACCCTATCTCTACTAAAAACACAGAAAATTAGCTGGGTGTGGTGGCAGGTGCCTGTAATCCCAGCTACTTGCGAGGTTGAGGCAGGAGAATCACTTGAACCTGGCAGGCAGAGGTTGCAGTGAGCTGAGATCGTGCCATTGCACTCCAGCCTGGGCAACAAAAGCAAAAGTCTGTTTCAAAAATAAATAAATAAATAAAAGAAAGGAAAATTCCAAAGACCAATCTTAAAATGATACAGGCATGAAGCAGAGATGGCAGTTAATCCATAACCCAACCCCTGCCGAGGTGATATCAACCAAGCCTCTGAATGGTCCATTACTCAAGGGAGACATCAGGCTAAGTATGATGGCTCACGCCTGTAATCCCAGCATTTTGGGAGGCTGAGGTGGATGAATCACTTTAGGTCAGGAGTTTGATACCAGCCTGGCCAACATGGAGAAACCCTGTCTCTACTAAAAATGCCAAAATAAGCCAGGCATGATGGCACGCGCCTGTAATCCCAGCTACTCAGGAGGCTGAGGCAGGAGAATCACTTGAACCTGGGAAGCAGAGGTTGCAGTGAGCTGAGATTACGCCACTGTACTCCAGCCAGGGTGACAGAGCAAGACTCCATTTAAAAAAAAAAAAAGCCCTCAGAAAATGACAATCAGACAAGCAAACCTACACCCCATGCCACTCCTGCTGAGAGTTTTCATGCCACCTTTCCCCTTAACACCTCTATAGCCAGCCTGAGAATTTGAGACTTGAGTCTGGCCATCTCCCAGCCTGCTAACGCTTGAATAGTCCAAACTGCTTTCCTTTCACCAAACCCCGTTTCCTGTGTGTCTGGCTGTTCGAGTAGAGAGCACCCAATCTGAGTTCAGTTACAAGGCTGTCTGGGAGCCTAGGAGAGTGAATCAGTAGAGGATATGGATGGAGCAGATGAACGGGCAAACCCAGAACGAGTCCAGAATCTGGCAATGGAGGCAAAGTTAGGGACCAGGCATAAGTTTGAGAGTGGGAATGCAAGTGGTATTTCACTGTCCATTCATCTCCTCAGAGCGATGCCTGCCTATGTGCCACACACTGTGTCAAGTTCTTTATATAAATACAATGAAGTGAGGTTCGTTATACCCATTTAACAGAAATAGAAACTGAGGCTCAGAGAGAGGAAGTATATCAATTTGTGAATTTCTCCAAAGTTATACAGCTAGTAACTGAGGAGTAAGGATTTCCACCTGAGCGTTTGATTCAAAACCCTCAACCATGATAATTGTTATTATGAAATATAATCCATGCCTTCAGCGAACTTCAAAATTCAGAGGAGACTGTTTCAAAAGGAAGGCAAGCTGAGGTCAGAGTGTACACAAAGAGTGAGGATGAAGTTGCCACTTTGACCAGGATCCAAAAAGCATGGCTAAATTTTTAAAGGTTGGTTAAATAGCCTATGTAAGGCTAAAGATGGCATTCTGGACCATCTGAATGGTCCAGAATGGACCTGAATGGACCATCTGAATGGAAAGCATTCAGATGGTCCAGAATGCTTGAGTGTTGTCTGAATAGGAGGCATTAGGATCAGGCAAGGAGATCAACCAGCCAGGAGAAGTTTCACATTGTGTCTACTCTTTGCCTCACCCTGGGAGTGCTGTATTCTCCCTGATGAGAAGGAGCCTATCCTCGGGATTTTTTGTTTTGTTTTGTTTTGTTTTGAGATGGAGTCTCGCTCCATCACCCAGGCTGGAGTGCAGTGGCACGATCTCAGCTCACTGCAAACTCTGCCTTCTGGGTTCACGCCATTCTCCTGCCTTAGCCTCCCTAGTAGCTGCGACTACAGGCGCCCACCACCACGCCTGGCTAATTTTTTGTATTTTCAGTAGAGATGGGGTTTTACTGTGTTAGCCAGGATGGTCTTGATCTCTTGACCTTGTGATCCACCCACCTCGGCCTCCCAGAATGCTGGGATTACAGGCATGAGCCGCCATGCCCGGTCCCAATGTTGTTTAAAGGTTTAATCTGCATGCCCTTTGGAGAAGACAGGTGTTCTCCAGTTGCATGAGGCATTCCCTCTCCCTATCATCCTGTATCTCATCACTTTAAGTATTCATTTTCCATCTTGGTTCCTGGAAACATCTAAGTTAGTAAGTCCAGTTTAAGGTACCCCCACCTCCATGAAGATGCCCGTGATCACCCACTCAGAACCTGGCTGGCCTCTGCACACCTCCAGAACCGTGCTGGCCTCTGCGTGCCCCCAGCACTTAGTACCTCATTCTGTCATAGGGTTCATCCCATGGCCCTCAAGCTTGTATGTTTGTCTCCCATATTAGACTGTGAGGGTGCAGGACAAGCTCCTAACCTAGTATATGTCTCCAGAACTCAGCATAATTTGTGGAACACAGAAGTGGCTCACTAAACGTCTGGTCCACGGATGAGTATCTGGGCCTTGGAGAATTTCCCTGCCCAAGTGCAAAATTGTGAGACCCAGAGACAGGACGATGTTGGAGGTGGCAACTCATTGGCTATTCTCATAGAAATCTATGTAGCCAGTGCTATTTTCAGCCCAAGACTAAGAATTTGGACCTCACACAATTGCCCTCTTGCTGTAAATATGCCACTGATTACAGCAGAGAGCCCATCATTTAGCACAGGCGCTCATGGCTGGAGCCATCGACAATGGCGGACAAGCTGGTGGGAGCCAACATGGAACTTTCTCTATTCCCACCTTCTTCTCACAGACTGGGTATGAGTCCACTAGAGGGGCCAGAATAAAATACCGCAGACTGGGTGGCTAAAGCAACAAAAATTTAGTTTCTAACAAATCTGGAAGTTAGACATTTGAGCCCCAGGTATTAGTAAGTTTGGTTTCTTCGGAGGCCCCTCTGGAAGGTTTTTGTGTTTTCCCTTCCCAAGGCTACCTTCTTTGAGATGTACTTCCTAGTACAACGTCAGTTACATTACATTGTACTAGGGCTCAATTTAAAGACCTCACTTTAACTTAATTATCTCTTTAAAGAACTTATCTTCAAGCATAGTCACATTCCGAGGTACTAGAAATTAAGACCTGAACATATGAATTTTAAGGGTACAAAACTGAGCCCCTAACAGAATGGGTATTGTTGCTGGCATTCAGCTTGCTTAAGCCCAAGAGGAAGATCCAGTTATATCACTTGTGTGCACACACATGCCATTCCACAGCCATCAGAAAATCATCTAAATTAGATTAATATAGAAGCTGTATATAGATTAAGTCATCTATATTAGATTAATATAGAAACTATATATAGATTAAATCACCTAAATTAGATTAGTATAGAAAGTGTGGGCCAGGCATGATGGCTCACACCTGTAATCCCAGCACTTTGGGAGGCCAAGTCGGGTGGATCATTTGAGGTCAGGAGTTCTAGACCAGCCTGGAAAATATGGTGAAATCCCATCTCCACGAAAAATACAAAAATTAGTTGGGCGTGGCAGCACATGCCTGTAATCCCAGCTATGCGGGAGGCTGAGGCAAGAGAATTGCTTGAGCCCAGGAGGCAGAGGTTATAGTGACCCGAGACTGCGCCACTGCACTTCAGCCTGAGTGACAGAGTGAGACTCTGTGTCAAAAAAAAAAAAAGGAAGGAGAGAGAGAGAGAGAGACAGAAAGAAAGAAAGAAAGAAAGAAAGAAAGAAAGAAAGAAAGAAAGAAAGAAAGAGAGAGAGAAGAAAGAAAGAAAAAGAAAGAAAGAAAGAGAAAGAAAGAAAGAAAAAGAAAGAAAGAAAGAAAGAAAGAAAGAAAGAAAGAAAGAAAGAAAGAAAGAAAGAAAAGAAAAGAAAAGAAAAGAAAAGAAAAGAAAAAAGGAAAGAAAGAGGAAGTTACACATGGTAGTAAGCGATACAGGTAGGAAGATGTAGTGAAAAGTAACCTTGGGCCAGGAGCAGTGGCTCACACCTATAATCCCAGCACTTTGGGAGGCCGAGGTGGATTGTCTGAGGTCAGGAGTTCAAGACCAGCCTGACCAACATGGAGAAACTCCATCTCTACTAAAAATACAAAAATTAGATGGGCATGGTGGTGCATTCCTATAATCCTAGCTACTCAGGAGGCTGAAGCAGGAGAATCGCTTGAACCCGGGAGGTGGAGTTTGCGGTGAACCGAGATCGTGCCATTGCACTCTAGCCTGGGCAACAGAGTAAGACTCCATCTCAAAAAAAAAGAAGAAGAAAAATTAAAAAAAAAAATGTAACCTTGGACAACTAACCAGAACACTTGAGATTTAGCCTGTATGGGATATGTAGTAGGATGGTGAGGGAGAGCCACCAAAGACATAAAGTCCAATTCAAAATAGCAGAAAAAGGGATCTTGTTGACCCGTGTCACAGAAAAGAAAAACAGGGGTTAATTGAGCTTGAGATATGCCCGGATCCAAGTTCTTGGGTGGCATCATTAGAAATGTTTCTTTTCATCTGTTGGCTCTCCTTTTCTTGGTGTTGACTTCATTCTCAGATAGGTTCTCTTCCATCAATTGCGCCTAGAAACCCCAGGCTTAAATATCCCTGAGTTCAATTCAGCCAAGAAGAGAACACCTTCCTCCTCGTAGCCCCAGAAGTCGTGAGATTACCTCTGATGCATATTTTGGGTTACACAGTTACACTTGGAGCTGGAGGTTAAGTCCACTCACGTTGAACTTCATGGATAACCTCTAGGCTTTGTCTTTGGTTTTCTTTGTTCTGTCTACAATTCTTCCTTAGATGATTTCATCTAGTCCCACAGCTTTAAATAGCATTGACATCTGGAAGACTCTCAATATATACCCATAGCTCTGACCTGTCTCCTGAACTCCAGACTTGTGTATGGAACTGTCTCCTACACAAATTGGTGCTTACATGTCTATTATTCATCTCAAGTTTTAATTTTTTTAATGAAATATTTGGTTTGCAGCCCGTCTCTTCTCTGAGCCTTCCCCATTTTATTACACGGCACCAGCATCCAGCCAGTTGTTCAACGCAAAATCTGAGAGATCACCTTGATGTTTTTCTACCTCTACATTCCAAGTGCAATCCACCAGCAAGTTCTTTTAGCTCCTCCTTCAAAATACCTCTTCCATCTCACTTTGCAGTATCCTCCCAACTGAACTCCTGGCAAAAACAAAACAAACAAACAAACAAAAAAAAAAAAAAAAAAAAACTCCTCTTTGACTTCTTATAGTTTTTTCTCCACATAGTAGCTTGAGTAATCTTTAAAAAATATAAATCTCCCTCCAACCCAAAACCCTCCAATGGCATACATGCCATTCAGAATAAGATCCAAATTCCAGCTGGGCACAGTGGCTTACGCCTATAATCCCAGCAATTTGGGAGGCTGAGGTGGGTGGATCACTTGAGGTCAGAAGTTCAATATCAGCCCAGCCAACACAGTGAAACCCAGTCTCTACTAAAAATACTAAAAATTAGCCAGGTGTGGTAGTGCACGCCTGTAATCCTACCTACTTGGGAGGCTGAGGCATGAGAATTGCTTGAACCTGGGAGGCAGATGTTTCAGTGAGTCGAGATTGAGATCAAACCGCCGCACTCCAGCCTGGGCAGCACAGGTAGACTCTGTCCCAAGAGGTAAATAAATAAATAAATAAGATCTAAATTCCTTTCTGAGACCCACAAGGTCCTACATGATACAGATCCCACTTTTATCTCTCTGCTGTCATCTTATTCCACTCACTGTTCCTCATTCTTGTTCAGCCACACCGATCATCTTGCAATTTCTTGAAAATGCCAAGCTTGCTGCCACCACAGGGATTCACATTTGCTTTGCTCATCCCTGGAACTATCCCTTACTTTATTCAGTTTTCCAAATCAGTGAATTTCCTCAATGAAAATTCCCTGACACATATTCCTTTTCTCCAGTCTTCTCCAGTCAAATTCCACATTTTACCTACTTTAATGTTCTTGATAACATTGGTCACTTCCATAAATTATATATTTGTTTATTTCCTGTCTTCCCCGCCATCATGTAGACTCCATGGGGGCAGGGATCTTGTCTGTCTGGCTCATACTGTATCCCTAATACTGATGATAGTACCAAGCCTATCATAGGGCCTCAGCAAACATTTGTTGAAGGAAAGACTGAGGATGGGTAGCTATCTTTTGAAAAAAAAAATTATGGTGATTGTATCGGAAGAAGCAGAAATGAATGTTAGGCAGATACTGGCCACCCTATATCCCTACATAAAAATATCTAATAATCAGGTCAATCCATTTCCTGAGAATTCCCCATAACTGAGAGGTACCATATATAATAACACACATAAAAGTTCAGGTTTTTCCTCACTGATCCAAAATACTAGGTTTATTCAATAACTTAAGTTCAGGAAAAACTATTGAGGTTGATTGAGGATAAGGCTTGGGGTTATACAGACTCTTGGTCAAGAATTTCAAAAGTGAACTAGGAGTTTGTGAAGAAGAAAATGGGAGACACCGGGGGTGAAACTGCCTGCACCACCCTCCATCGTGCGTTTCGTGTTAGCATCAGAACATTTTGATTGAACATTTTGATTTTTTCTTTTCTACACAAGCAGAGTGATAGGATGGGTATTTAAGACAGTAAAGAGTCTATCATTCTGAATGTGGCTGATTTGATTTCATATATAAAAGTTGAACTACTTAGAATACATGAACTAGATCATTCTCTTCCTATAAATACAACAGAGCAGCCTAACCTATTTTCAGATTATGTGACACCCTTTTTTTCCTCCTGAAGCTTGCATTGAGTCCGACTTTAAGAACAGGTGATCAACAGTGTGGCCTCATTTGCAATGATGAAAGGCATTTTTTTTTTTTTTTTTTTTTTGCCTGTTTTCCTTACTCCCTTTCAATCAATTGCCTTGAAATTTTAGAGATAGTTTCATTGATTTCCCAGATCTCTCCATCCACCCTTCTATCAATACTGAGTTCAAAGTTACTGGAAGTACTATTTGTCTTATTGATGTAATTCCTCCTACTTTTAGTGGAGTAGTTTCAATCAATTTTCTTAATACTACTACTGGAATCTTTCCACACCCTTCCCCTCCCTCAATTCCCAACTACACTTCAACTTTAACTCTCCTTAAAATCATTCACTCTTTCTCAGAACATTCTGAAAACCTGCACTCTCAAGAATGAACTGTCTCTTGATTATCTCTGAGCTGAGAGTATTCAACATTCAACGAGTATTTTTTTTTTAACTGCATGGTGTATTTAAGAAGGTACGAGCTTAAGGAGTCTTTATTTCCAGTGTTTACATGTTCTTTTCATTGCATTGGTCCTAAAGTCCAGTCTCACTTTATTTATCTTTCCAGTATGAGCAACTATTATTTTTATGTATTTTAAATCCCTTTCTCTATTATAAGCTTTTTAACAGTGGATATTGTGTTTTAGCCACCTTTGAATCTCCCACAGCACTTATCAAAGAGCCTGGTACGTGATGATTGTTTGGAGAATGCATTAGTACGTGAATTAAGGCTTCCACGGAGGCACATGTGTTACTCTCCTACAGATTTTCTAGGATTATTCAAGTGAACTAACTCCACTGGACTAGGCTTCTAAAGAGACTGGGTTTTCTTCATCTCCGTATCCCCAGGGATGAACCAACATAGCTCATGACCAGAATACCAAGGGTTTGTTAAATGAGAGCACAATAACAATACTTGTTTCAGTGAACAATTTTTAACTTTTTTTTAAAATTGAGATAGAGCCTGGCTCTGTTGCCCAGGCTGGAGTGCAGTGGCACAATCTTGGCTCACTGCAAGCTCTGCCTTCCGGGTTCATGCCATTCTCCTGCCTCAGCCTCCCGAATTTTTAACTTTTATTTTTAGTTCAGGGGTACAAGTGCAGGTTCATTATGTAAGTAAACTTACATCATGGGGGTTTGTTGTACAGATTATTTCATCACCCAACTATTAAACCTAGTACCCATTAGTTATTTTTCCCAATCCTCTCCCTCTTCCCAGCCTTTGCCCCAGTGTGTGTTGTTCCTTTCTATGTGGGACGTTAGACTCTGCTGGGAAGGTAAGCTTGATGAACAGCACTATAGCAGATTGCATGGCATTCCTCTTCCCAGCAAAATAAGTCCAAGTCCAAATCCATAGAACCTTTCAATGTTACTTTATTTCAAAAAAAGGGTCTTTGCAGATGTAATTACATTAAAGATTTTGCAATGAAATCATCCTGGATTATCCAGCAGGTCCTAAATCCAATGACAGTGTCCTTAAAAGAGATAGTAGAAAAGATGGAGAGAAGAGGAGAAGGTGCTCTGAAGATGGAGGCAGAGATTAGAGTGATGTGGCCACTAGTAAAGGAATGCTGGAAGCCATGGGAAACAGAAGAGAGAAGGATGGGTTCCCTGCCTGGAAACTCCAAAAGAAGCCCAGCACTTCTAGCCTCTAGAACTGTAAGTGAACACATTTCTGTTGCTCTAAGTTTCCAGTATGTGGTAATTTGTTTCACTAGCCTCAGGAAACTGATACAGGCATGTATAATGAGTTTTTTCATTGCACTGAATGTTCTCACCTTTTAATAGTGTCATTTTTACAGATGAGGAAAGGGAACTGTATTAGTCCCATAGCTATTCAGCAACAGACCTAAGTTTCAAAACAAGTTCAGCAGGTCTTCCTTTGCTCCGACCCCAGCTGAGGCTCAGGGCTATGGACTCAAATTAAGAACAAACCTAGGTGCCCATCAACCAATGAGCGGATAAAGAAAATGTGGTATATATACACCATGGAATACTACTCAGCCATAAAAAGGAACAAAATAATGTCTTTTATAGCTACTTGGATGGAGTCAGAGGCCATTATTCTAAGTGAAGTAACTCAGGAATGGAAAACCAAATATTGTATGTTCTCATTTATAAGTGGGAGCTGAGCTACAAGGATGAAAGGCATAAGAATGATATCGTGGATTTTGGGACTCAAGGGGGAAGAATGGGAGTGGGGTGAGGGATAAAAGACTACATGTTGGGTACAGTGTGCACTGCTCGGGTGATGGGTGCATGAAAATCTCAGAAACTAACACTAAATAATTTATCCATATAACCAAAAAACACCTGCACCCCAAAAACTATTGAAACAAAAATAAATCGCTTTTTTAAAGACACAAGATCTATCTTTGATGAGCTTTCAAAGAATGCACTGTCTTAGGCCAAAATGTCAATGATTTCATCCTCACCTCACTTTCCAACCTAGATATCCTGCATATTAGCAAACCATCTAGCTTGTCTGTTAAGGATCCTAGATCGACAGAAGGAAAGAAAGAAGGAGAAAGCCACACTGCAAGACAGGGGTAATAAGGAAGTGGTTCTGAGACCGTGGACACTGGCTTACCTGCTTTGCAGATGGATGAGGCATCAACACACACCATCTCCAACAACTGGTCAAAGCCCTCCACAAGAAGATAAGATAAAGACAAAGAGCCCAGTTATGCAGAAAGGAAACATTTTATTATTTATTTATTTATTTATGTATTTATTTTTTGAGACAGGGTCTCATTCTGTTGCCCAGACTGGAGTACAGTGGCATGATCTTGGCTCACTGCAACTTCTACCTCCCAGCTTCAAGCTATTCTCCTGACTCAGCCTCCTGAGTAGCTGGGATGACAGGCATACACCACCATGCTCGGCTAATTTTTGTATTTTTAGCAGAGAAGGGGTTTCACCATGTTGGCCAGGCTGATCCTGAACTCCTGGCCTCAAGTGATCCACTCGTCTCAGCCTCCCAAAGTGCTGGGACTACAGGTGAGCCACCGTGCCTGGCCAGAAAGGAGTCATCTTCTTGTTGAACAGCCCTGGATTGTAGAGAAGGCAGACTCCATTGAGATCTGCCTCCCTCTGACTTTCACTAGTGAACCCATTTTGCCCTCTAGAGTGATAGATAATTTTTTTTTTAAGTTTCTGACTTCCCTAGGGAGTGCTTCAGACATTTTAAAACCACGATTATATCCTACCTATATATACTCTTTTTCAAGTTAAATCTATCATGTGTGCACTGCTTTATAGATTATAAAACACTTTCAACATATATGAATATGCTTAACCCTTCCCACAGTCAAATGAGATGAGAATATTTTCTCACTTTGTAGGAGAGGAAAGAGTTGCATGAAGGTTAGGTGGTTTTCTAGGACAGAGTTTAAATTCAAAGCCAAGAATTTGGAATGCATTTCTACCCCATCTGAAGGAAGCACATGAAAAATTAGGGGCAGAGACACTTTGTATCAGGAACCGGTAGTTCCCAAGCATCCATTCTCCCCTTCTTCTATAACACTAAACCCTCCAAATTTTAGCTAGGCACGTGGCCACCCAAAATAACAACATTTTCTGGCCTCCTTGGCAACCTAGTATAGTGTGTAACTAAGTTCTAGCAAAGAGACACAAGAAAGTGGTGTCTGATTTCTAGAATAAATCCATTCATTAAAAAAGTGCCCTTCTCTCTGTCCTTCCTTTTCCTGGTTGGAATGCTGACAGGTTGGCAGGACCTGAGCAGCCATGATGGAGGCCGTTATTCTAAGTGAAGTAACTCAGGAATGGAAAAACCAAATATTGTATGTTCTCACTTATAAGTGGGAGCTAAGCTATGAGGATGCAAAGGCATAAGAATGATATCACGGATTTGGGGGACTGGATGGGGAAGGATGGGAGTGGGACGAGCGATAAAAGACTACCTATTGGGCATATAGCATACAGTGTACACTGCTTGGGTAATAGGTCAACACTGTTTTGAAATGGTAGATTAACTAGCTAGACAGGAATGGGTCCCCAGTGATCATACAACTGCCTTGTCCTCCTTGGATTAAATACGTTTACATGAGGAAGAAATAAACTTTTATCTATTATCTTTAATTTAATATTATGTCTCAAGGTATCTGTCATTTTCAGCCTAATTTGATTTTAACTGATATTGTTTCTAAACTTACAAGGAGACCAAACAGTTCAAAATCTTTAGTTTGAAAGGTGCAGGTGGTTTGCCAGAGTCTTGTAAATTGCCAGAAACTGCTTTCACTGCTTGAAAACTAGAAAAATGAGGGGATGTTAAAATCAGAGCTCTACTATTCTACGGAATAGTTATGAAAAGTTGAGATTGTGTTATTACAGAATTGCTTACATGAATGCTGCAACATTCTATTTAAGTTTTTCAAAGGTCGAATCATTGCTTATTATAGAGGTTGGTGAGATAATTGGGCTTTGTGTAGTCAGTTTATTTGGTAACAGCTTTATTGAGATATAAATCACATTCCATTCAATTCACCCATTTAAAGTACACAATTCAATGGTTTTCAGTATTGCCACTGAGTTCTGCAACTATCACCATAATCAATTTTATAACATTGTTTTAACCCCAAAAAGAAACCCCACGTCACTGCCCACTTTTTCCATCCCCCTCAGCCTGAAGCAATCACTAATTTACTTTCTATCTCCATGGATTTGCATATTCTGGACATTTAATATAAATAGAGTCATACCATGTGAACTTTTGTAGCTGACTTCTTTCACTTAACATAATAATTTCAAGGTTTATGTATGTTATAGCTTGTATCACTCCTTCCTTTTATGACCTAATAATATTTCATTGTATGAAGATACCACATTTTATTTATCCAACCATCAGTTGATGGACATGTGGGTTGGTTCCAATTTAAGGGCATGATAAGTAACTTTCTGTTATGAAGATTCGTATATTATTTCATCTTTGAAGATGTGTATTAATATTACAAAGTTCTTATTTATAGTAAACCACAGTTTAGCACTAAGTTACAACTATTGGTTTAATGTCATTTCTTGATAATTATTTTAGGGGACAAAATATGTTCTTATTAGTAAACTGGAGTTGCAGTCAGAGTGCCCTGGGGAAAAAAGCAACATGTATGTAGGGTCAAAGAATAAAAACAGCAACGAAGATACTAATAACAATAATAATAGCAGCAACCCATTACTGAGATTCTTCTATGTGTTTATAACTTTCTATTCATTCAGTTGATGGAACTTAATTTATTTAACGATTCTCCCATTGCCAGTAGATTTTGTTTGTTTCCATTTTTATTACGTGAAGATAAATATTTCAACAATCATATTCATACAAGGTTTTTCTTTCTTTCTTCTAGAAATACTTTCTCAAGATAAATTCCCTTTTTTTAAAAAAAAATTTAAAAAGAGGGGGGGGAACAAAGAAAAGGGTAAACGCTCTTACGAGCCTTGATGTAAACTGTTATATCAATTTCTTTTTTTTGAGATGGAGTCTCACTCTGTTGCCCAGGCTGGAGTGCAGTGGTGCAATCTCGGCTCACTGCAACCTCCGCCTCCTGGGTTCAAGCAATTCTCCTGCCTTAGCCTCCAGAGTAGCTGGGACTACAAGTGAGCACCACCATGCCCAGCTAATTTTTGTATTTTTAATAGAGACAGGGTTTCACCATATTAGTCAGGCTAGTTTTGAACTCCTGACCTCAGGCAATCTGCCTGCCTCAGCCTCCCAAAGTGCTGGGATTACAGGCGTAAGACACCAAGCCAGGCCTGCCATATTGATTTCTAAAAGCATTTAGAAATGTTAATTTCAACACACTTCACCAGCAGTGGGTGCTAAATTTTAAAATGTTTACAAATACTGTCAGTGAAAAACACAAACCCTTCAATAATGTCCTAATTTGCATATCTTTGTTTACTAGTGAGATTAAACCTTTTGTATTCTTTTGTTGAAAACTAAAGCTGGATTACCTAATAGAGTCTTTTTAGAAAAATGAATTTAAATGAATACAAACTTAAACTTAATAGCCTCATGAACAACTGACCAAAGGGTGATAACATGTTTGATTTCAAGATGATTACCTGGAACAGGAGCAAGCCTCAGTGGAATTTCCCAGAAATGGCTGCAAAGCTCAATTCTATTGAATGTTTCATCTTCATTAATGATTTGGGAGGAAAGAGTAAACAGTGCTGAAATTAACTTCACAGATGGCTCTCAACTGAGAGGATTGTAAAAAGCAATGAATAATGAGAATTACACAGGGACCAGAAAGGTGAGAACTAGCAAAATATAAAAACCAATCTACCCTGGAAAACAAGGTTGCTGGGGCAGGGAAACAGAGGCTTACATTCAGAGAGGTACCACACTTCCACGCCCAACAGACACTCATTTAGCATCTGCTAGGACCTTTCATTCCCCACTCACAACATACCATCTTATGAACCTGACCACTCACAAATGCTGTTACCTTTGCCTTCATAGCTTGCTCCCTTTTTCGTATTCAAATGACTCCTTCTGAAGCCCAGTTCAGACAGAATTTACCTCCTGTAGGTACCTTCCTTGATCTCCAAGTCAAACCCTCCCTGCACCCCCTTCTCCACTGACTTTCTCTGCACTTCAGCAGCAGCCTGTGCCTAAGCCATTTTAGCACTTCTAAAACCACATTTTGCAGTCCTGGAAAGACAGCTACTGACATATGGTAGTTTTTGAATCCCTTCCCATAAAAAAAAAACAAACAAAAAATGGAGCAACTAAGATAGCAAAGCCAAAATTCCACAGACAATATCTACAGCAAAACCAGGTGACAAGATGTCCACACAAACACCAAAATAAGACCCAGAGATGACAAACCACTGCTATTCCTGCTGCATGGCATCGGCACCTGTGTGTAAGGTAGAAGGAAGCAACAGAGTTGCTGACAGACTGAGACCAGAACTACTCCCAATTCATTACATATTCATTAATTAATGCAGTATATCAACTTGACAATAGCAATTGCTATGTGTTTCAGTCCGTTTTTATGCTGCTGATAAAGACATACTTGAGACTGGGAAGAAAAGGAGGTTTAATTTGACTTACAGTTCCATGTGGCTGGGGAGGTCTCATAATCATGGCAGAGGACGAAAGGCACGTCTTACATTGTGGCAGCAAGAGAGAATGAAGAAGGAGCAAAAGCAGAAATCCCTGATAAACTCATCAGATCTCATGAGACTTATCCACTATCATGAGAATATCATGAGAAAGACTGGACCCCATCATTCAATTACCTCCCCTTGGGTCCCTCCCACAACATGTGGGAATTCTGGGAGATACAATTCAAGTTGAGATTTGGTGGGGACACAGCCAAACCATATCACTATAGAAGAGTTGTTCCTCTATAATATGCAACTGAATACAAGAGGGCTCACACAAGATCCAAAGGGGATGAAGTAGTGTGCTTTATGAATGCCCAAAACTAACTGGTCAACATGTGATAAATACCCTTTCAACATCAAGTCTCACATTGAGGAGACATATTAGGAATAGAGTTGAAGCTGAGCAGGACAGAAACAACAGAGGCAAAAGGCAAAGAAGTGCAGACTAAAGTAGAAGGAAAAGGAGCCAGGAGATCTGAGAATTAGTTAAGTCCTTGACTTTCTAACATTTTACAAAAACAGCATAAAAGAGAACTCTAAAGCTCTAATGCTATAAAATCTATCCTGACTTACCTCTTCCTCCAAAAATTGCAGAAAAATAACTTTCATATAAAAATGAGCATCAGAAAATGTTATGCTTAATTCTCATGCATAATTATAAAAACAGTGAACTAAGAGCAAAATAATGTCCTTACATATCATGAAAGCAAGACAAAAATTTTTGGAAGGAACAGATGAAACTGTTTATAACCTAATATTTCAAAAGAAATGAAAATTAATTAGAAGCAATAATGGAAGATATTTTAAAAATAACATCACATATCAGAATAAAACACACTAAAATGTAGAATGATAAAACTCAGGAAAAAATTAGAAACAACAAAAAAAGCTCAGAAATTGCTGGGCACAGTGGCTCATGCCTGTAATCCCAGCACTTTGTGAGGCCGAGGCAGGTGGATCACAAGGTCAGGAGTTCAAGACCAGTCTGGCCAATATGGTGAAACTGCATCTCTACTAAAAATACAAAAATTAGCTGGGCATGGTGGCGGGCCCCTGTAATCCCATCTACTCGGGAGGTTGAGGCAGGAGAGTCATTTAAACCTGGGAGGCAGATGTTGTGGTGAGTCAAGAGTGCACCACTGTACTCCAGCCTAGGCAACGGGGCAAGACTACATCTCAGAAAAAAAAAAAAAAAAAGCTCAGAAATGAAGACTAAAATAGAAGAAACTGAACAGAACAGTAAACAATAGGTAGTACTTTTTTTTTGAGACAGAGTCTTGCTTTGTCACCCAGACTGGAGTGCAGTGGCATGATCCCAGCTCACTACAACCTTCACCTCCTGGGTTCAAGCAATTCTCATGCCTCAGCTTCCTGAGAAGCTGGGACTACAAGTGAGCACCACCATGCCCAACTAGGCTAACTTTTGTATTTTGGGTAGAAACAGGGTTACCATGTTGGCCAGGCTGGTCTCCAACTCCTGGCCTCAAGTGAGCTGCCCAACTCAGCCTCCCAAAGTGCTGGGATTACAGGCATGAGTCACTGCACCTGGCCCAGATAGCACCGTAAAAGAGACAGAAGATAAACTGAAGACATTTTTTATTAAAAGAAATAAATAAGAATTCACAAGAGAAAGTGACAAATACAGAAGATAATCAAAGATAACCCAACATATGCATAGAGTGCTAGAAGAAAAAAGCCAATGAAAATAAACAAAATAAATCCTAAAACTATAACTCAAAAAAAATTACTTTAAAATGCTGTTTTAAGCTGATTCTAGCAGCACATCAAAAACTTTTCCACCATGATCAAATAGGCTTTATCTCTGAAATGCAAGGTTGGTTCAACATATACAAATCAATTAACGTGATGCGTCTAACCAACAGAACTAAAGACAAAAACCACATGATTATCTCAATAGATGTAGAAAAGGCTTTCAATAAAATTCAGCACCTCTTCATGTTAAAAACTCTCAATAAACTATACCGGTTTATTGAGATATATTGAAGGAATATACCTCAAAATAATAAGAACCATCTATGACAAAGCCACAGTCAACATTATATTGAATGGGTGAAAGCTGGACACATTCCCCTTGAAAGCCAGCACAAGGCAAGAATGCCTTCTGTCAACAATCCACATAGTATTAGATGTCCTGACCTGGGCAATCAGGCAAGAGAAAAAAAAAATAAAGGGCATCCAAACAGGATGAAAGGAAGTCACACTATCCCTGTTTGTAGACAACATGATCTTGTACCTAGAAAACCCCATAGTCTAAGCCCAAAAGCTGCTTAAGCTGATAAACAACTTCAATAAAATCTCAGGATACAAAATCAATGTGCAAAAATCACTAGCATTCCATTCCAACAACAGTCAAGCTGAGAGCCAAATCAGGAAAGCAATTCACAACTGCCCATTCACAGCTTCCACCAAAAGAATAAAATACCTAGAAATACAACTAACCATGGAGGTGAAATATCTCTACAAGGAGAAGTAGAAAACACTGCTCAAACAAATCAGAGATGACACAAACAAATGGAAAAACATTCCATGCTCATAGATAAGAAGAATATCAAAAAAAAAAAAAAATGGCCATACTGCCCAAAGCAATGTATAGATTCAGTGCTAATTAAACTATCACTGAAATTATTCACAGAACTAGAGAAAATTATTTTAAAATTCAAATGGAAACAAAAAAGAGCCCAAATAGCCAAGGTAATCCTAAGCAAAAAGAACAAAGTTGGAGGCATCACGCTACCCAATTTAAACCATTCTGCAGGGCCACAGTAACCAAAACAGCATGGTAGTGGTACAAAAACAGACCCATAGACCAACGGAACAGAATACAAAACCGAGAAATAAGGCCACACACCAACAACGATCTGATCTTCAACAAACCTGACAAAAACAAGCAATAGGGAAAGGATTCCCTATTCAATAAATGGTACTGGAATAACTGGCTAGCCATACGCAGAAGATTGAAACTGGACCCCTTCCTTATATCACATACAAAAGTCAACTCAAGATGAATTAAAGACTTAAATGTAAAACCCAAAACTACAAAAACCCTGGAAGACAACCTAGGCAATACCATTCAGGACATAGGAATGGGCAAAGATTTTATGATGAAGACACCGACGCAATTGCAACAAAAACAAAAATTGACAAATGGGATCTAATTAAACTAAAGAGCTATACAGCAAAGGAAGCTATCAATAGAGTGAACAGACAACCTACAGAATGGGAGAAAATATTTGTAAACTATGCATCCAACAAAGATCTAATATCAAGCATCTATAAGAAACTTTAATTTACAAAGAAAAAGCAAATGACCCCATTAAAAGATGGGCAAAGGACATGAACAGACACTTTTCAAAAGAGGACATGCATGCAGCCAACAAACGTATAAAGAAAAGCTCAGCATGACTGATTAGAGAAATGCAAATCAAAACCACAATGAGATATTACCTCACACCAATCAGAATGGCTATTATTAAAAAGTCAAAAAATGACAGAAAAAGTATTAGAGTATCCAAGTGCAAAGAGTAAGTCTCATATAAGAGAAAGAATATCAGATGACCGTCAAATTTTTTGATAGCAGTACATTATGTCAGAAGACCATAGATAACATATTTAATGTACCAAAAGAAAGAAAATGTGAGCCAAGAATTTTACATACAGCCAAAGGTATAAAATCTGACAAATGGGCCAGGCAAAGGGGCTCACATTAGGAATCTCAGCACTTTGGGACACCAAGGCGAGAGGACTGCTTGAGGCCAGGCGTTTGAAACCAGCCTGAGCAACAACATGAGACTCAGTCTTTACAAAATACAATATAAAAATATTAACTGGGCACAGTGGCATATTTCTGTAGCTCTAGCTACTCATGAGGCTGAGGTAGGAGGGTCACTTAAGCCTGCGAGTTTAAGGGCAGTGAACTTTGATCTTGCCACTGCACTCCAGTCTAGGTGACAGAGCTAGACCCTGCCAAAAACAAAAAGGCAGCTAAACGAATGGGTTGTCATCAAAAAAGGACTAATATTGTTTTTATGAGCCCTTCTTGGGTATACGCCACGTGAGTGTGAGCTTCAGTTAGCCAAAATCACCGTAGCTAAAGCAACACAAGGACTACATGTGAACATTAAACACACATACACATAGAGTAGAATATATCAGGACTCCATGGAGAAACAACTGACTCTATGTCTGGAGCAGGAAATGGACAGAGAGTCTAACATTTTGCCATACCAGATTCCTAGGAAACTATCAAAGACTACCAAGATTAATGCTGAAAAAAATCAGAAGTCAATTTGAAGAGATTCCCACAGGCCAAAAATGGAACACGTTGAACAGGAACGAAAAATAATTTCAATTGATTAAAATACATCAAATGTATTTTCTGTTCTTGCGATAGCTTGCTGAGAACATGGCACATGTTTACATATGTAAAAAACCTGCACGTTGTGCACGTGTACCCTAGAACTTAAAGTATAATAATAAAAATAAAAAAGTAAAAAAAAGTATTTTCACTCATGAATACATAATGATGCTTAAAATTTTTAAATTAAGTGGTCATTTTTGGAAGATATTAGAGAATTCAATTTACTATTTAAATACCTGCCTTCTTGGTAACCAAATGGTAGAGGCCATAAGTTGATTTTTCTGGAATCAGTAATTTTATATTGAATCAGAAAGAAGCAATAGAATCAGAATGTTGCCATTTCGTAACCTCTGATTAATCAACATTAACAAGGAACACCAATGTCACCAGAAAGAGAGACAGCCAGACTTTACGTGCCTCCTTTGGGAGAGTCTTGCCAAAAAATATTGAAGCTGAATCTGACCACACCTTGAGATCCAACTGCCAATGTCCAGGAAACAAAGAGGACAGGGAAACATTTTTAAATATAACATGTAGATATAATCACACATGGGAAACTATAAAGGACAAAAGAGATAGTTGCAAGGGGAAAAGAGAGAGGGAGAGGAAGGAGAAAAGTATACATTAGATTTTAAGAGCCTTAAAATACATGTCAACCAATCACAAGGTGTGGGCCTTATTCAAATTGTTAAAAAGTGACATTTATGGAAAACGGAAATTTGAATACTACTTTAATATTTGATGACATTGAAGAATTAGGGTTAACTTTTTAAGGTATGGTAATGATAATATTTTTTAAGGAGTCCTTATTTTGTAAACATATATACTATACTAATTCAGCGGGCAATTATATAATGTCTCAGATTTGCTTCAAAATAACATGGACAAAATACATCCACATACAAATAAATATAAGTAAAACTGAGAATATATGAATAAAATTGATAGACTGTATCAATGTCAATATTCTAGTTGTTACATTGTACTGTATATAGTTTTGCCAGAAGCTAGCATTGGGGAAAACTGCATGAAGGATACACAGATCTCTGTGTTATTTCCTACAACTTCATGTGATTTTACAATGATCTCAATAAAAAAATTCCAATTAGAAAACAATAATATGGGGGATACTGGTGGGGATAGAGACAAAGATGATGGCAATGAATTGATAATTGCTGAAGCTGGATGTCGGTCCAAGGGAGTTCATGAGACTAGGTTATTCATACTTGAATATGTTCATAATTTTCTATAATCAAGCTTTTAGTGTACTTATTTGTATATCTCTCCATCTGTGAACTTTTTGAGGACAAGTTTTGTGTCTTATGTATCCCTGTAGCCCCAATTACACAAGAATTGGTTGAAAATATATCGGTTAGATAATCTCATGGATAGATGGTTAGAAAAATGGAGCTGTGAATGAGTGCCCAGATCCTAATGGAAAAGTACATACAAATGCCAACGGATTTCATCCCAGATGTGATGCAAAACCCCAATGGATATCAATCGTTGCCAAGTCTAGGACTTTATATAATAGGAGTATGGCAGACTATCCAACTGCTTACCAACATCTGATTAAGATTATAATTCCAGGCAAGGTGCCGTGGCTCACACCTGTAATCCCAGCACTTTGGGAGGCCGAGGTGGGCGGATCACGAGGTCAGGAGATCGAGACCATCCTGGCTAACACGGTGAAACCCCATCTCTACCAAAAATATAAAAAAAAACTAGCCGGACGTGGTGGTGGTCGCCTGTAGTCCCAGCTACTCGGGAGGCTGAGACAGGAGAATGGTGTGACCCTGGGAGGCGGAGCTTGCAGTGAGCCGAGATGGCGCCACTGCACTCCAGCCTGGGCGACAGAGCGAGACTCTGCCAAAAAAAAAAAGTATAATTCCAAATTCCATTGAAATCAGGTTTGTCATAAGACTTGTTTTGGTCAACTAAATATGACAAAAAGTCATTTGTGTTACTTCCAAGAAAATGTTTTAGAAACAATTCACCATGTTCTTTTTTTTTTTTTTTTCATAGCCTGTGACATAGAAGGAATGCTCCCTCTCTTTCTGTTTTGTTTTTTTGTTTGTTTGTTTTTGAGACAGAATCTTGCTTTGTTGCTCAAGCTGGAGTGTAGTAGCTTGATCATGGTTCACTGCAGCCTTCATCTCCCAGGTTCAAGCGATCCTCTTGCCTCAGCACCCCTGACCCCCACCCCCTGAATAGATGGAACTACAGGCATGCGCCACCACATTCAGCTATTTTTTTTTTTTTTTTTTTTTTTCGTATTTAGTAGAGATGAGGTCTCACTATACTTCCAGGCTGGTCTCAGACTCCTGAGCTCAAGCGATCCTCCCTCTCAGCCTCCCAAAGTGCTAGGATTACAGGTGTGAGTTACTATGCCCGGCCCCTTCTCTTTGACTCAGACAGGAGGGCCATATTATTCCATAAGGTAGCTGCTCCATTCCAGAGTATGGCCTGGAGTAATGTGGAACAGAGAAATATGGCCAATTAGTGAGAAGTGTGCAGTGTGTGCGTGAGAAATAAGCCTTTGTTGCTGAAGGCCCCGGGGATTTTGGAGTTCATTGTTTCGTTACATTTATAAGATAGCATAGCCTGGCTGATGAGGGCGTCACTTAGGTTTTGCTTTGTTTTATTATAGCAGGAGTGAGACCAGCAAAAGCTGGGCCAGAAAAGAGCTGATGAGAGCATAAAGGAAGCCAGAGGCAGTGGAGTGGGATGGAGCCGAGAGATGCTGTAGAGGTAGAATCTACAGGACAGAAAAAGTGACTAGATCAGGGAGAAAACTATTCAGAGAGGCTTCAGGGGATGCCTGCGTAAATGGTGCTGGTCTTCCTGAGAAAGGGAACCCTGGAAGAGGAGAGGCCTGTGTTAAGAGGAAGATGACAACTTTGGTTCTAACTTAAAAGGGATCATGTAAGACTAAAAATACACCTTGTTGATACCATCCAGCTGCACAGTAAGCAAGCCAGAATCTCAAAACAGACTGTGAGGATCAGAATAGTGAAGATGTGAGCAAAGGCCCAAGGTTATGTACATGGCCCTGCTTTTCAAGCTGGGCTGGGCCTCCAACATTTCTAACAGATGGGCGAATTTCTGTCTCTCAATCTCGGCCAGGAAACCTCTCCAGGAACCTAACAGTGTCTAGCAAGGCCAGTGGTCAGCAGGTTTTCTTCTTAGTAAGCAGGCAACCTTCACCCCTGGGGTAGATCAACTGCAGAGACTTAATCAATACTCACTCCTACCAAGGCTTTCAAGAATTTCTTCAGAGGTAGGGGTTCCTGGTTTCCTGAAGTCTTTCTGAGGCCTTGAACAGGCCTCTTTCTAGAAGTCTCTTTTCTTGTCAAAAGTAAAACAAGCCATGAAAGATCTAAGTAACACCTCTTTATTTTGTAACTTCCTACATTAGCCCTCTCTTACCAGGAGTAGTAATAATAAAATGACAATAATAAAAATTATAATGTATTTAATACTTTGTTATATGCCAGCTATTGTGTAAAAGGCTTCATAGACATTACCTTGTTCATTCAGGTAGCCTTCACATCAACAGTAGGAAGTTGTAAAAAATAATATGATAGAAAACATAGGCATTACTTACTGAGAAAGATAAAATCTGGTGAAGACAGGGTTTTCTGTTTGCTGAGCAGGGTGATGGTTGTGGAAGGTAAGCTTGGAGGAATCAGAGCTAAATTATTCTAGATTATCAGGAGACAGGGAATGAGAGAGAGTAATGGAAAGGGGAGAGGAAGAAGGTCTGGGAGTTGGAAGGCACCACCTGGATGTTGGAGCCCTGAGTAGGGTAAAAGAGAAAGAAGAGGCTGGGCACGGTGGCTCATGCCTGTAATCCCAGCACTTTGGGAGGTTGAGGCAGGCAGATCAGGAGGTCAGGAGATCGAGACCATCCTGGCCAACATGATGGAACCCTGTCTCTACTAAAATACAAAAAATTAGCTGGGCGTGGTGGCGGGTGCCTGTAGATCCAGCTACTCGGGAGGCTGAGGCAGGGATGTCGCTTGAACCTGGGAGGCAGGGGTTGCAGTGAGCCGAGACGGCACCACTGCACTCCAGTCTGGGCGACAGAGCAAGACTCTGTCTCACCAAAAAAAAAAAAAAAAAAAAAAAAAAAAAAGAGAAAGAAGACACACACACACAGAGAGTTGATGGAGTATCTGGAAATACCAAACAATTTGGTGTTTGCAGAGTGTACCATGTAAAGCCCCTCTGAATTCCCTCTACAAAATCTTCAGCAAAATTTTTCATTGTTCACTAATGCTTTGAAAAGAGGATTCTTTTCAGAGGCGGATTATAAAGAGGTACTGAGTCCCACTTCAAGGTTAGGGCAAGACAAAAACAGGACGTTCATGAGGTCTTTACAATAATAATGACAGCAAAGTTTTTATTGGACAGGAAACAATATGCAAAGTTTTAAATGGATCAACAAATTGTGGCACATCCATACAATAGAATACTACTCAGCTCTAAAAAAAAGTTAACGAGCTGTTAATTCAACAGCAACATAGATACATCTTAAATGTATTTTGTCAATTGAAAGAAGTCCAGAACCAAAATACTTCATAGCATTTATATCATATGATTCTATTTATACGATATGATAGGAAAGGCGAAGCTTTAGGAACAGAAAACAGATCAATGGTTGCCAAGGGTTGGGAGAAGGGGAGGGGGTGACTACATGGAGTCCACAGAAGGGATTTTTCGGGGTTGTGGAATGATTCTCTGTGGCCCTGAAGTGGTGGTTACATGACTGTATGTATTAGTCAAAATTCTTACGGAGTCAATCGTACTGTACACAGTTTTTTTTTAAAGCAACTAGGATGTCCAGGGAAACCAGGATGGAATCCAGGCTATGAAAAATAAATATAGGCCAGGCGCAGTGACTCACGCCGGTAATCTCAGTACTTTGGGAGGCCGAGGCGGGCAAATCACCTGAGGTCCAGAGTTCAAGACCAGCCTGGCCAACATGGCAAGGGCAAGACCTCGTCTCTACTAAAAATACAAAAATTAGCCAGGCATGATGGCAGGTGCCTGTAATTCCAGCTACTACTAGGGAGGCTGAGGCATGAGAATCGCTTGAACCCAGGAGGCAGAGGTTGCAGTGAGCTGAGATCACGCCACTGCACTCCAGCCTGGGGGATAGAGTGAGACTCTGTCAAAAAAAAAAAAAAGGAAAGGAAAGAAAAATAAATCTAACTGTATTACAAATATACAAATATATCATATAACCTCACTGATGGGAGTAGAAAAAAAAGGGAATTGACCTAATTAACCTTGAAAAATGGTGTGTTGATTGTATACTGGGATTAACAAATAAGTAAATAAATTGTAAATAATGGAAACTACATTTTTTACTGTCAGAGAAAAGAAGTTAAAAATAAGCAAAGAGGGGAGGCTAGAATAAACCCTTGAGAGTAGGCTGGACTTACTGACTCATCTCCTAGGATTAAATTATGGAGACGGGAAACAGCTTATGATGGTTTGACTTAAGATATTTTGGCTCTAGGATGGTGCAAAAGCAATATGAATTCAGTAGAAACTGTACTTCAAGTACCCATACAGTTTTTCTGTTTTTCACTTTCACTATTCAATAAATTACATGATTTCATGAGATATTTAACTCCTTGTTACAAAGCTGACTTTGTGTTAGATGATTTTGTCCAACTGTGGGCTAACGTAAGTGTTTTGTGCATGTTTGAAGCAGGTTAGGCTAAGCTATGATCTTTGGTAGGTTTGGTGTATTAAACACATTTTCAATTTATAGTATTTTTAATTTACAATGGGTTTATTAGGATGTAACCCCTCGCAAGTCAAGGAGTATCTGTACTACCCTTAAAGTAGATAAAACTGGCAGATACCACCTTAACCAAGGGATTAAGGTTAACACCAGCAGTGCTAAGTCACGTGGAGTTCATGTACCCCTACATGAAGCAATAAGAAACACACTTTACATCAGTAGTTTTCTTCCTTATAAGATTATATCCTATAATCCCAAATTAACAATGAGCAAAACATCAGAAAAACTAAAACTGAGAAACATTTTATAAAATATCTGATCAGTTCTCCTTAAAACTGTCAAAGTCATGAAAGAAGAAAAGAATGAGAAACTGTTACAGATTGGAGAAGATTAAGGAAACATGATAACTGAATGCAATATGATATCCCGGATTGCATTCTGGAATATACAAAAAGTATATCACTGGAAAAACAAGCGCAATCTGAAGTCTGTTGTTTAAGAGCAAAGTACCAATGTTAATGTCTTAGGTTTAACCAATGTACCCTGATTACGCAAGACGCTAACATCCGGGGAAGCTGGGTGAAGGATACATGGGAAGTTTCTGTAGTATCCTTATAACCTTTCTGTTAGTCAGAAATGATCCAAAATATTGGCATGGCCTGAGAGTAGATTATGTAACCTCTGCCCACATGCTGTTGGTGAGAAACCAGTCATGTATCTCTAACCTACCTGCAGGATATCGGGGAACAGTACTCTGCCTGCATGCACAAGAAGATGAATATTAAACAAGATTTTGTGAATACTTAGCATTGTCTCTACCACCGTAGAAGTACAAGCCAGAGAGAGTGGGCAAGAAAAAGTTCACCACTACAAATTCAAGCAGCATTTTTTCCCCAAATGAAATGCATTTGACCCTAGCCTTTAGCCACCCACAGAACATCCAGAAACATTTTGGGAGTAGAATCAGGACTTAGCCACAGCTGTGGTGTTGGAGAGAGAGTCTGTACAGCAGTGCTGGGAACTAATGCTTTGAGAACCTAAACAGCTTTGTGCTTTAAATATATTGTCCCATTTTATTCTTCACAACTACCTGCCAGTTTCAGAAATGTGGAACCTGACAATTAGAGAGATTTGGGGGTTTTTGCCATATGGACTTACTAAAAATTAAGTTATGGATGTTTGATTAAAAAAAAAAAAAAAAAAAAAAACTCTAATGGGTCTCTGCTATGACCTAAATTGTATGTTGAAGCCCTAACTCCCAATACCTCAGCATGTGACTATATTTGGAGATAGGGTCTTTAAAGAGAGATAACTAAGTAAAGTGAGGTCATGAGGGTGGGCCCACATCTAATACTACTGCTGTCTTTGTAAGATGAAGATGTTTGAACACAGACATGCATGGAGAAAAGACAAGGTGAAGACTCAGACAGAAGACAGCCATCTGCAAGCTAGGAAGAGACAGGTCTTGAAAGAAATCAACCCTACTGACACCTTGATCTCACACTTTCAGCCTCCAGAACTATGAGAAAAAAAATTTTTGTTGTGTAAGCCCCTAGTCTATGGTACTTTATTATAGAAGTGCTTGCAAACTAATATAGTCTCTCTGAAGTTATTCCCTGGGCCATTGAGCTCCATGGGAAAGAGTGGAGAGTGAGTTTCTATTCTTAGCTGGCCTTCTCCAAATGGAGAATGCAACTTCAGTGAAGAAGGGGCTACTCTCACCCACTTCACCCCATAAAAGAGCAGAAGCTTCATCCTGCCCATCCCCACTGCTGACCCCAATCGCCTTACCAGAGAGGCAGTGTGATCTACTAGGATAAGCCCAGGCTGTTCCACTTAGGAGCTGGGCCACCATGATGAAAAAAATCGGCAGTACCTACCCAAGAAGGTGCTTGTTAGGCTAAGGTGGCCTAATGTTTGTGAAAACACTAAATACCATTCCGGGACACACTCAGTCAAAACATGCTCAAAGCATTCCCATCACCACAACTAGGGGACTCAGGGTTATTCTGTTGTGAATTTGTAGTCAAAAGTCAAAGTTTGCAAATCAGTTACACTTGGGTGGAGATTTTTAGGCCATCATTAGGTGACCTTGGCTAAATCAGCTCTCTGAACTCTGCTCATCTGTTAAAAGGGAGCAATGGCAGTGGTTCCCTTCCGAGGACTCTTCCCAGGTCCCAAAGATCTCAGCACAGAGGTTGGCCTAGCATAAGTGATCATCAACAAGGTTGTTATAATTTTTGGTTTGGTTTTCAAATGTCTCTTCTTCCATTTTCCCATAATGCATTGGCACAAGCACCAGCTCACCTGGACTCATCCATAGAGACGACGTCTTAATCACCAAACGGGTGGGTCTGAGGAGGCAGAGCTTGCAGCCTCATCACATTATGACAATTCACAGAGAATATGATGTGACCCTGGACTGTGGCTTTAAAATGGTGTTTTCATGTCTTCTGGGGAATGGCTACCTCCTTACAATCTCTCTCTTTTTTTTTTAGATGGAGTTTCACTCTTGTTGCCCAGGCTGGAGTGCAATGGCACGATCTCGGCTCACTGCAACCTCCGCCTCCTGGGTTCAAGCGATTCTCCTGCCTCAGCCTCCCAGGTAGCTGGGATTACAGGCGCCTGCCCAGTTAATTTTTTGTATTTTTAATAGAGATGGGTTTTCACTATGTTGGCCAGGCTAGTCTTGAACACCTGACCTCCGGTGATCCACCTGCCTCGGCCTCCCAAAGTGCTGAGATTACAGGTATGAGCCACCACACCTGGCCCACAAATGTTTATTTTAGAGATGACTCTACTTAAAAGGGCAAAAAATGTTTGGGGAAGGAAGATTGTATCATTGTTCTCAGACATCGCTCTGGAAAAGGAACAGAAAGTGCTCTCAGCAGATCAGCATCAATACAATTCTATATTTAATACTGTGGTTTGCTTTTGTGAATTCCTTTTTAGCTGGTCATTAAGAGCATAATTGCTGATTGGAATCGGTACACAGGGAGGGATTTACTTGCCGCCTGCTTTTGAATCTTAATTGTAAGGCAGATGAAATGAGATTGTGTACTGACCCGGGAATGGGCCGGAAGACATCTTCTCAATGGAGTCAAAACCAAACAAACCCAGCCCATACGCAGTCAGGCTCAGAACCTGAACAACGTGGAAGGCTACAGTGCAGAAAAACTGGACCGACTCCCTGGGACTGAACTCTAGCTCCAGCAACAAAGGCAGTTGGAAGTCTGCACTGCTCACAAGAAAGGATAAAGACCGAACAGTCTCCTCAAATAAATTCGACAAGCTTGTACTGAGCCCCTTGTAAGCATCCCAGCCTGGATGTGCCACCACCCATCAACCACACAAGCCTGGAAAAGTTCCTTACTCTCCCTGAGGCTCAGTTTCCTTAACTATAGAATGGGAATAATAACAGCTGCCTACCTAAGAGAATTTCTGTGAGACTTGATGAACTAAACTGGCACATGGTTAATTGTTCGGTGTGAATAATAATACTCACAGGTAATATTTAAGTGTTTACTGTGCGCCAAGAGTTTTATATGGGATAAATCATTTAATACTCACAATCTTATAAATAAGTACTATTATTCTTATTTTTAAAAAGGAAGCTGGTAAAGTGGTTCGTGCCTGTAATCCCAGCACTTTGGGAGACTGATCCAGGAGGATCACTTGAGGCTGGGAATTCAAGACCAGCCTGGGCAACATAGTGAGACCCTATCTCAAAAAAAAAAAAAAAAAAAAAAAGTTAGTCGAGTATGATGGCATACACCTGTAGTCCCAGCTACTTGAGAGTATGAGGCAGGAGGATAGCTTGAGTTTAAGAGTTCAAGGCTGCAGTGAGCTAGGATCCCATCATCAGACTTCAGTGTGGGTGACAGAGCAAGACCCTAGCTCTAAAAAAAAAAAAAAGGAAGGAAGGAAAGAAAGAAAAGAAAAGAGAAAATGAAATGAGGTAAAATTGAGGCTTAAAGAAGTTAAGTAACTTTTTTTGGTCTCAGAATCAGTAAGTGTAGGCTAGAACCAGGTTTTCAACTCAGGTAATTTGATTCCAAAGTTTCAACTCTTAATTATTATGAAATTGTGATTCATAGCAGAAGCAGGATCATCCAGCTTCATTAATAACAAAACCACAATCCTGGCCTTCAAACAGCTTGCAGACTAATGGGGGCATAAGACATGTAAACACACAAGTGACTAAACAATATGCTAAGTACTAGAATAGAGTCATTAACAAAATGCTGTGAATATACAGAGTGGAGAAGAGCTTACCTGCCTGGTGGAGTTAGGCATCACAGTAGAGGTAACATTTAAGCTGAGGAACTCGCCAGGCAGAGAAGAAAGGATGAGAATGTTACAGCAAGAACAAAGTCACAAAATCACAGAGGTCAGGTTTTTGTCCCGGCCATGATGAGAAGTCCAGGGTGCCCTCAACTCCGGAGAGCATTAGAGGGTTCATGAAGGATCTTACATGTGGTGTGATGGTTAATATTGGTTGTCAACTTGATTGGATTGAAGGAAGCAAAGTATTGTTCCTGGGTGTTTCTGCGAGGGTGCTGCCAAAGGAGATTCCCATATGAGTCAGTGGACTGGGAGAGGAAGACCCACCCTCAATCTGGGTGGGCACCATCTAATCAGCAGCCAGTGGGGCCAGAAGAAAGCAGGAAGAAGAAAGTGGAAAGAGCAGATTTGCTGAGTCTTCCAGCCTTCATCTTTCTCCTGTGCTGGATGCTTCCTGTCCTTGAACATCGGACTCCAAGGTCTTCAGCTTTTGGACTTTTGGACATACACCAGTGGTTTGCCAGGGGTTCTTGAGCCTTTGGCCACAGACTGAAGGCTGCAGTGTCGGTTTTCCTACTTCTGAGGTTTTGGGACTCTGGCTGATTCACCACTGGTTTCCTTGCTCCTCAGCTTGCAGATGGTCTATTGTGGGACTTTACCTTGTGATCCTGTGAGTCAATTCTCCTTAATAAACTCCCTTTCATATATACATATATCCTATTAGTTCTGTCCCTCTAGAGAATCCTAATACATTTGGCAAGTGATGGGTGTATCTTGAAGAAACTAATGGGTTATGGCAGATGAAGCAGGACGATATACTTATCGAATGTGTGTTTTTCAGGAAAACTCCTCTAGCAGCAGTTTGGTATAGTGGAGACAGCCATTGAAAAAGTGAAAAAGACTAAAAATTAGATTCTAAGCTGGTGAGTGACAGACACTTTGGGACTATGGTATCAGCAAACTGAAGCTTATACGCCAGGCAGGATGGGCTCTCTGGCCCAAGAATGAAGCACACGTCCCCAGCATGGTGAATTCTGTCTGCCTAGAGGTCAGATACAATGATGGAGGAGGACTTAAGATGAGAAATGAAAGAAGGAAAGAATGCCCAGATCCAACCTTTTACCTGAAGAAAACAAACAAACATGCATTCAGACATTCTGCAGATTCTTTTTTTTTTTTTTTTTTGAGATGAAGTTTTGCTCTTGTTGCCCAGGCTTGAGTGCAATGGCACCATCTCAGCTCACTGCAACCTCCACCTCCCAGGTTCAAGTGATTCTTCTGCCTCAGCCTCCCGAGTAGCTGGGATTACAGGCAAGCACCACCAAGCCCAGCTAAGTTTTTTATGTTTTAGTAGAGATGGGTTTTCTCCATGTTGGTCAGGCTGGTCTCAAACACCCGACCTCAGGTGATCCACCCACCTTGGCCTCCCAAAGTGCTGGGATTACAGGCATGAGCCACCACGCCCTGCCCATTCTGCAGATTCTTGTTAAGTGAAACTATAGGCACTAGGTGGAGGTATAGAACAAATTGTCATAGCTTCTGCCCTCAAGGAGCACACCATTAGTGTGTATGAAGAACATTGACAGCCTGAGGTTCTGAGGGGCCACTTGGGAAAGCAGGGGTGCCCAGTGGGATAACACACTCCAAGGGCATCACACAACGACTTGGTGAAACAGGATTCAATAAATGACAGCCAGGACATCAGAAAGTATTCCTTTCCCTTCAAAATAAAAAGGATGCAGACTCTACAGACTGAAAACTGGTGAGCGAGTCACAATGGAGAATAGTTTTTTGTTTGTTTTTTTTTCAGACAGAGTCTCGCTCTGTCACCCAGGCTGGAGTGCAGTGGCACAATCTCGGCTCACTGCAAGCTCCGCCTCCCAGGTTCACGCCATTCTCCTGCCTCAGCCTCCCAAGTAGCTGGGACCACAGGTGCCCACCACTACGCCCGGCTAATTTTTTGTATTTTTAGTAGAGACAGGGTTTCACTGTGTTAGCCAGGATGGTCTCGATCTCCTGACCTTGTGATCCACCCACCTCAGCCTCCCAAAGTGCTGGGATTACAGGCGTGAGCCACCACGCCCGGCGGAGAATAGCACTTCTTATAACCATATTATAAGAAGATAAAACAGCTTTGCACCATATGAGGAACACAGGACCTGGAGTTTTGCCAACCTAGGTTACACCTCAGACTTTTTCACTGACTCTCAGAGTGACCTTGGATTGGTTACTTCATCTTTCACCTGCCTCCATGATCTCTTGGCTTGGGAGATGTGGACAATAACGCCTCTCACCTGGGTTTGTGGTGAGGGATACATGAGGAGATGTTGTAAAATCTCCATTAGAGGGACTGGAATGTGGCAGGTGAATGCTGGCATCTTTGAGGCCACCCAGTAAATCTACTTCTCTTCCCTGCCCAGATTTCTAAACAAGGAGAGAAATAAAAAACAAGAATAGAAATAGAGGTCAAATATTAACTTTACTGCTGACTATCTGGTTATCTATCGCTATATGACAAGCCACTATAAACTTGAGTGACTTTTAAAATATATATATATATATATATCTTTTTTGCCCATACAGCTGCCATTTGGACAGGCCTGGATGGTGGCTGGGGACAGCTCAGTGCTGCTCTACTCTACATCATTTAGAGCAACTCAAAGTTTGAGAGCTAGAATCATCTGCTCACATACCTGGCAGTTGATGCTGTTGTCAGCTGGGACACATGGCCAGGACACTGATACCTGTTGTCTCCATATGCTGGCTGGGGTCAAGAGCAAACACCCCCAGAGGACAAAGTAAAAGGCATATTGTCTTTTATGACTTAGCCTTGGAAGTTACATGGCATTGTTTCTGCTATTTTCATAGTCCTGCCCAGAGTTAATGGAAAGGAGCATAGACTTCCCACCTCTTGCTGGAGGAGTCTCAACATCACATTGTAGGGGCACATGTGGGATGAGATTTAGATTGGTGTAGCCATATTGGGAAAATGCAGTCTGTCCCACTGATGGAAGCTAACCAGTCCGGCTAAGTTACAGAGGAGAGTTTAATGAAGTGACTATTTCCAAGGGTGTGGGAAAGGTTTAGGGAAAAGCAACCAGACCCAGGTACATTAGAAGCTGGTACTATGCCTGGGAGGGAAGAGACCAGGGGAGGGGGAGGTTACCTGATAGAGCCACAGACTCCAGTTAAGAGACTCAGCCAACCAATGGTGACAGGCAAAG
Organism: Chlorocebus sabaeus; assembly: GCF_047675955.1. Taxonomy (NCBI): domain Eukaryota; kingdom Metazoa; phylum Chordata; class Mammalia; order Primates; family Cercopithecidae; genus Chlorocebus; species Chlorocebus sabaeus. Next base: position 16,702,790 of record NC_132922.1, read on the forward strand.
AGAGGGAGAGAGCTGAGGGAATAAATACCCTGACCTTACTCTCCTCCTGCCTCTTAATCTCCTTCCAGACTTCCTCAGTCTGAAACCAGAGGGCAAAGTAGTCTGTTGATGCAGGATGTAGTTTGGGATGCAGCAAGAATAGAAAAGGGTAGGAAATGAACCTGAAGGTGCAAACAAAAGTCATCTGGCACAAAACCCATTTTGGGAGATCTGGGTTTAGGCGGGATTGTTACATGGATCCATTATCTTCTAACCTCCTAATCCAGAACTAGGACCAGCACATCAGCAGGATGCTTGCGTCTGAGAAGCAGAGGCATTTACCCAGACATTCGTCTTCTATTGATCATGTGGAGGAGGAAGGAGAGAGATCAAATTAGTCCCCTTGGCTACATTCATTTAAGCAGAAATGTGGTCCCCCAACCATTCACTCCATCGCTCTGGAGGTAGGAGGTGTAAAAGGTCTGGAGGTGCCATTGAAAGTCCTTATCAAGCAAACAGCAGTAGAAAAAGGACTCCCCTGAGCAGGGTTCAGTCACCTCTTGCTTTTGTCTACCTGCCCCCTGCCTTTCATGGAAAAGGAAACAGTGATGCCCAGGCTCTGTGAGAGGAGTACAGAGACAGATTTTTGTCTGTATTAAGCCAGCAGCATAATCTATCCATTTCAGATGCATCGAACAACCAATTTAAAACAAAAGGCTTTTCACTGGATTTCTGCATTTCCCATGTACACAAACAGCATGAAAGGGGCCAAGCAATGCCTGGGCATCTAAGTCTTGCTCATTCCACAACCTGACATTCTTTGGGGCAACTTTTCAGATAAATAGCCAGAGATGAACAGGAGGCAAATGCTTTGTGCAAACACCAATAATTCTCATTTTAACCTCTTACCTGTTGACATGTTCAGGCTATAATCTCTCTCTCTCTCTCTCTCTCTCTCTCTCTCTACCTGTCCTTCTTTGGGGGAAGGTGAAGAGGCTAAGAGAGCAATTTCAATAACAGAGAGCAGATGAGGAAGAAGGGTGGCATTGGAGATACCAGCATGATGGTGGCCTCCTCTGGAATCCACCCCAGACCTCCCAGGCATGGTCAACGTCCTCCTGCTGTGCTCTCTCCACACAATGACCTCCACAACTTATACACAGCATTTCTCTACACATGTGTTCACTCTTACACCCTTCTTAAGGGTAGAGGCAGCTCCTCATTGGCAGAGGTGATGTCCTCCTCACTTCTACATAACTCAGTACACAGCTCATTCAACATGAGGCATTTAACAATATGGAGTGGGGTCAAGTGGCATGAACATACCAGCTATGGAAAAAGCTATTTTTTGTACATATCTTCCATAGGAGATATTGTAACACTCTTCCCCTTCTCCACTTGTAATGTTCAGTTAAATGATACACATAAAATTGCCGTACAAACCGTAGTAGTTCCTGTAATGCACCACACTGGTCTAGGTGCTGAGAGGAATAGCAGTCAACCCCCAGCAAGATGGCACAACATTAAGAGAAACACTGCCTCACTTCAATCCTAGCTCCACCTATTACTAGCTATGTGATTTTGATCAAGTCACTCACCGTCTCTGTGCCTTGGTTTTATCATTTTAAAATTGAGAGTCCTGTATACTGCAATCTATCTCATAGAGTAGCTTGAGGATTAAATTAGAATCAAATCTATATTTTGGAACAGTGCCTGGCATTACCAAGCACTATATTCACATTAGCTACTACAGATAAGCATTCTTATTTTCATTATTAATGTTAATAACCTGTACCTGGCCCCCGTCACAATCTCCTACAGTCTTGGAAGTGAAACAAATCTTAGATGTCGTGCATTGCAACCTGCTGCCACTGTACCCTTGGTGAGTAAGTGGCCAGACATAGAAGGAATTAACCTTTCTCAAATACCTATTATATGCCAAGATGCATGCTAGGTGCTTTCTATACATCCTCACACTTTTGGCTCAATGAGGTGGGTATTACTATTCCTCTATTTTATGGATGTGGGAAGCAAAGTGTAAAGGGAAACTTGCCCCCAGCCACAAAGCTAAGAAATGGTGGAGTTTGGATTCCAGCTGAGATCTCCATAGCCTCAAATCTTAATGAGCATTTTGTTAGCTGCCATCTTGCTTGGTGCTCCACTGGATGCACGCAAGCTAGCCTTCTCTCTCCACCCAGCCTTGCACATCTGCCACTCATTCCTGCTCATCCCTGTCTACCGACTCTCATTTAATAAGTCTAAGAATACTTCAACTGTTTCATTTCTCCATACTTTTCTGAACACCACTACATGCCAGTCACTACCATGTGTGCAGTGAGTACAAAAATGAGTAATACCTAATCCCTGCCCACCAAGTCCAAGGATCTCTGTGTTTCTCATGCCAGGTAACTATTAGGATGTTTCATTAATTGAGATTGTGAACCACAGCAAATGTCTTAGATTGAGCTCCCCTTGGAAAGCAAACCCCGAGTCAAGGACTTGTGTGCAGGCAGTTTGTTTTGGAAAGTGATCCTGGGAGCAGAATGGGAAGCTGTAGATAATGAAACACAGAACAAGGGCATGATGTATGATATCAAGTTGGTTACCACTGCGGACAACTGGGGCACAATACCCCTGGGACCTTCAGAGGAGGACTGGAGAATGCATCTCAGAATTGTCCACCACCATTTCTTCACCAGCTCGTATCCCCTGTGGTTCAAGAGTCCGCCATGCCATGGGGTACTAATTGCCTTGCACTTCCAGGTAGCACATGTTTGAGTGCCAGGCACCTTCCCCACAAGCATCCTACAATCCCATGCCACAAATCCAGAGATCCCCCAGGGTGGAAAACATGGCACGCTGCATTCACTGGGCAGTCAGTGCAGGAACGAGGACCAGCAACATCAGTGTCACCTGAGAACTTGTGAGAAATGCAAATTCTCATGCATCACCCAAGACCTACTGAGTCAGACACTCTGGGGCTCAGCAGTCTGTTTTTTTGTTTTGTTTTGAGTCTCACTCTGTGGCCCAGGCTGGAGTGCAGTGGCATGATCTCGTCTCACTGCAACCTCTGCCTCCCAGGTCCAAGTGATTCTCCTGCCTCAGCCTCCCAAGTAGGTGGGACTACAGGCGCCCACCACCACACCCGGCTAATATTTCTGTATTTTTAGTAGGGACGGGGTTTTACCGTGTTAGCCAGGATGGTCTCCATCTCCTGACCTCATGATCTGCCTGCCTCAGCCTCCCAAAATGACGGGATTACAGGCGTGAGCCACAGCGCCAGGCCAGCAGTCTAGTTTAACAAGCCCTCCAGGTGATTCTCATACATACTCAAATTTGAGAACCCTAGCCTATGTATCGTGGAACAGGACACATAGGTGGCTAATATAGTTAACTACTCTTTATCCAGAATTCCAGCAACAGAAAGCTCAAATAACTTTAGGTTAAAAGGTAATCTGAGGGTTACCTTCAGCTCTTCCCTTTTTCTCAATTCCCATGTTCAACACAGCCCGTCCCATTCCTAAATCTGTTGTCTGTGTCTACTTTCACACAACAGAGACTTCATGGCCCACACACCTAAAATATTTACCATGTAGTCATTTAAGAAGAACTTTGCCAACCCCTGAAATAAAGTCCAGAAATTGATGTGCACAAATTTAGTCACCTGTTTTTTTGACAAAATATGAGTAAATTTATGTGGATTTCTTCAATTCCAGTTTCAAGGGCAATTCAAATAATAGTCTTTTCAACAAATGGAACTGGAACAATTAAGTATCTATATGAAAGAAAATAAACATTGACCTATATCTTTTACCTTATAAAAAGTTAACTCAGAATAGATTATATACATAAATATATATGTATATGAAAAACATAATCATATAAAGCCCCAGAGAAAACACTGTAGCAAACCATCTTGGCCTTTAGTTAGGTAAAACATTTTTAGACACAGTAGCAAAAGCACGATCCATAAAATAATAAATTGAAAAATTATACTACATTAAAACTAAAAATTTTTGATCCATTGAAGGCAGTGTTAAGAAATGAAATAATAAGCTGGAGACCGGGAGAAAATATTTGCAAACCACATATCATACCAAAAAATGTATTTAGAATATATTTAAAAACTCACCAAGAAGAAAACACCCAACTGATGAAAATGAGCAAAAGATCTGAACACTTTGTCAAAGAAGTTATTTAGATGTCAAATAAGCCCAAGAAAAAATGCTCAGCATCATTAGTCATTAGCAAAATGCAAATTAAAATCATGGGACACACCTACACATTTTGTAGTTTACTTTTGTAAGACCATGAGATTATCCCTATTTATTAACTTGTTGCCCAGGTTTTGAAGATTTTTCAGATTCATTTGTTTATACTAGTTTAAGAGAGAAAGTCAGTGCCCATGAGAATGGCTAACATAAAATACTTTTTAAAAATTTGACACTGCTAAGTGCTGATGGGCATGTGAGACAATTGGATATTTTGTGCATTGCTTGTAGGAACGAAAAATAATATAACCACTCAGGAAAACATTTTGGCAATTTCTTATAAAGTTGTAAACATATACCACCTCACCAAGAAATCACGCTCTTAATATTTACCCTAGAGAAACGAAAATATGTTCAGCCAAAAACCTGTACGTGCATATTTACTGCAGCTTCCTTCAAAATTGCCCAGAACTGGAGACAATGAAAATGTCTTTCACAGAAGAATGAAGGAACAAACTGTGGTCCATCCACACAACGGAACACCCAACCAGAACTTAAAAATAAACAGTTACAGTCACAACCTTAGATGAATCTCATAAGTGTTATACTAAGTGAAATAAGCCAATCTGAAAAGGTTACACATTATAAGATTCCATTTCTACAACTTTCTGGAAAAAGACAAATTATAGTGGTAACCAAAAACTAGGGGTCAGGGAAGGGTGGGACTATGAAGGAACACCATGAGAGATAATTTTGGGATGATGAGGTAGTTCTGTGTCACAGTTGCGATGGTGGCTATACAAAACTGTGTATGTGTTAAAACTCATCAACTGTACAGCAAAATAAAGTGAGTTTTACTGTACACATATTAATATTTAAAACCAGGAGAAAAAGAGTAGGGAGCCTAGGAGAAATATTTAATGTAGATGATGGGGTGATGCGTACAGCAAACCACCATAGCATGTGTATACTTATGTAACAAACCTTCACATTCTGTACATGTATCCCAGAACTTAAAATATAATTTTTATTTTATTTTTATTTATTTATTTATTTTTTTTTTTAAGGCGGAGTCTTGCTCTGTCGCCCAGGCTGGAGTGCAGTGGCACTATCTCGGCTCACTGCAAGCTCCGCCTCCTGGGTTCACGCCATTCTCCTGCCTCAGCCTCCCGAGTAGCTGGGACTACAGGCGCCTGCCACCACGCCCGGCTAATTTTTTTGTATTTTTAGTAGAGATGGGGTTTCACCGTGTTAGCCAGGATGGTCTCGATCTCCTGACCTTGTGATCCACCCATCTCGGCCTCCCAAAGTGCTGGGATTACAGGCTTGAGCCACCGCGCCCGGCCTAAAATATAATTTTTTTAAAAATGAAGGCCCAACGATACAGAGGAAATTGTCCATTTTTATGCTTAGCTTCAGTAATGAATGAATAGCCCTGTGGAAATATGACTGGACAAAAAGGCTATGATCTAATGCAGTAGACTGAGCTGGGGAACCCAGACAGGCCTGTCTGTCTAGATTCTCCTTGGCTTTGCTGAGCATGCATTGCATCTTTCTGGCTATAGCGCAGGGCCTTCCCTGGAATGGGGGTCTTTTGCCCTACAATCGAACAAGGTAGGTCAGATAATTTATGAATAGATTTTGCACAGAAAGGAGGAGGAAAAATTAGAGTAATAATTTTATATTCTATGGCTGGCTTTGGAGAAAAGGGGTTCTGGTTTCTGTGACCTGCCTTGGGAAAGAGGGATTCTACTTTCTATGACTAGCCTCAGGGGAAAACGAGACTAAGAGATGGAGAATAGGAGAAGGTCAGAGAAGAATTTTGCTTCTCATGCCTTCATTTTGGGGGCGCCTTCATTTCTGAGCACCAACATCCCCGTCTTACAGATGAGGAGACTGAGACATAGAAAGGTCATAAAATTTACCCAAGGTCACCAGAGGTAGTAGATGGCAGGGTTGGGCATTGAACCCAAAGGGTTTGACGCCAGAGTCTGTTCTTAATCAAGTACTAGATAGCAGTGCCAAGTATATATTGTAAAATTGCAATTCTGAAGTTTATTCTTTAAAAAACCTGAACTTTTTTCTCATTTCATAATAGTAATATCCAAAGGCAGCACACATCACTATTTCTAACCTTCAGATTTTTTTTTTTTAAATGTCTTCGTCGGTGGGGGGAGGGGGGAGGGATAGCATTAGGAGATATACTTAATGTAAATGATGAGTTAACAAGTGCGACACACCAACATGGCACGCACATATATACATATGTAACAAACCTGCACGTTGTGCACATGTACCCTAGAACTTAAAGTATAATAATAAAAAATAGTCTTTATCATGTTTCTTCTTAGTGATTTGGTTGTTCTGTGAGATGAGCAAGTAGATCCCCACTTCCACTGGCTGTGTGCAATATCTCAATAAATGAAGTTAAATTGAAAAAAAAAAAAAAAGAGAGAGTAGAATGTAGGCTCCGGGATCTCTTTGCCTGTATATTGTCTGCCTGCATCACTAACTGGCCGTGTGATCTTGAGCAAGTCACTCAAACCCCTCTTTGCCTCCCTTTCCCAATTTGTAAAATAGGGATAATATTTTCAACTTCATAGAGTTTTTGTGAGGATTCATTGAGAAAATCCACAAAAAGCATGCAGACAGAGCTTGGCATGTAAAATGAATGTAATAATAATGAATGTTTACTGTCATTATTTAGTCCAGCTGCTACATTGAATGGATTTTATTTAGTTGTCCAAAAACTTATCCCTTCAGTGAGTTTGTAAGATAATTTTCACTTAATTCTGAACATCCTATTTCTGATAGCAACTTTTTCATGTGAACCAGATTCAGAAGGATTTTATATATTTAGTAGTTTACCCTTGTGAGGCCATGAGATTATGCCTACATATTAACCTGTCACCCAGATTTCAAAGATTTTTCAGATTCATCTGTTTAAAATAGTTTGAGACAAAGTTAATGCCCAAAATTGGAGTCCAGATATGGAGCGTTTTCATCTGTTCCAACACTGTACAGTTTGAATTCTTTCCATCGAGTCTTGAATGCCATTGCTTTGATGGAGTGAATTGTAATTCTTGACACACAACGACCAATCCATACATGCTATTCCTTAACCGTGGAATTTACTCAGTTATTCTTTTCTTTCCTGTCCTGTGGTTCTTGAAATCATTCCTCTTTTATATTGCTTCTATCCCTCTGTCCACGGTCTTCCACCAAACCTCTCACTCTCAGGTAACAAGATGATGGCCTTTGATATGCCATCAAAGTCTTCAAAAGACTCAACATCTTCATTCCCCTTCACAAATCATCATTAGCTCTCTTAGGCACATTTTTTCACAGGAGATCGTTGTTGTGATATGTCCTCGATTTCTTTCTAATGAAAATAGAGCGTAACCCAAAGCTCTTCAAAATCTGAACTAAAGAATTGCATCCCAGTCACACACAACACAGTCATAGCCAGCTGTCAGTTCAACGGCTTAGCAAATGCAGATTGAACATCACTTGTGTCACACGTGATAGGTACACACATGACTAAGACACAGCCCCAGTGGAGCCACAGGGATTCTCGTCTACTGGTAAGAGTGTAAATTGGAACAAAACTTGAGAAAACAGTTTGCCACTATTATTGATGCTGAAGATATATGATATGACCCAGTAACTCCACTGGGTCAGTATTTATCCCAGGGAAACCCAGCTCATGCACTTCGAGAGAAATGTATAAAAATGTCACAGAAGTATTGTTCATAACAGCCCCCAAACTAGAAACAACCCAAACACCCACTGACATGTGAATTCATAAATCTATTGTTATATATTTTTTTCGATGGAATACAAAGGTGATCATTAATTAATGGCAGCTACAGACAACATTGATGAATCTCATGAACAATGATGAAAGGAGGCCAGACACAAAAGATGACATAAAGTATGATTTCATTTCTATAAAGTTCAAAAAGATATAACTAAATCATACTAAGGTATGGTATAGGCGGTAAATAACAGTTAAGTCAGGAAATAGCTACCGTAAAATCAGGAGATAATGGTTACTTCTAGCAGAAAGAGAGTGAGTTCTCATGGAGGCTTTGGGACTATCATTCATATTTTCTTTCTTAATCTGGATGGTTGCTTCGCAGTTATCAATTTATACTCACACAACAATATATTTACACTGTATGTACTTTTCTTATCTGTATTATATATAATAATTAAAACATTTTTAAAGAGGTCAAGTTGAAAGAAAAAAAAAGATGAAAACAACACACTCCCCCTTTCTCCTTCAACTGAACGCAGAATTCATGGAGCAGCTAAAGATTCTGAAAAGTAAGTCTCAGCAGGTGGACTGGAGAAGACGGGAATTTACAGCACCAAACCAAGGTGAGTCTACCATTGCTTTTCCTCCAGTATCCCTCCACCTGAATGCAATGCAGGTTGAAATTGGGAAGCGAGCATGTGTGTGAACAGACTGAACTCCAAATAGAGACCTTCTAGTTCTGGCTCCAGGCACAGGAAAGAGAACTGCTCACACTCAGAGGGAATGTGGAGATCTCCACTTCTTCCTTCTCTCTGTTTGCTCATACCCAGTCCACAAACCATCCTGTGATGTTGGGAACAGAGGCCTCTACAGGAGGTCACAGGGGCCAACATTCTGAGGGAAGGGACCTGTGACTCAAGAGATGAGGCAAACACTGATTGCTTTAAAAAAATGGAATACTTTTAGATTTACAGAAAAGTTATAGTTTCTAAATACTCCACACCCAGTGTCCCTACTATTAAGAAAGAATCTTACATTAGTCTCCTTTCTTTTGTCCTCCTGCAGCTCAACCCTGGATACAGGCACAGCTAAGTGCATGACAGAGCAAGGTAACGAGAGCCCCAGCTTTCCAGCTAAAGGAAGAAAAAGAGAGTCTGAGGCAAATGTAAAGTGCCAGAGACATAAGAGAGAGGAGCTCAAGAAAGTGACTGCATAAAGTGGTTCGTGAATTTCTGTGCTCCTATCCAAGCTGTACCTGCATGGATTTGATCCTAATTGGCATAATTAATGATCTCAGAACTGAACTAACATACCACACCCCAGGTTCTTAGACTGACCACTGGGTGGTACAGACATCTGGTGAATTTAAATAACACTACCAAGGTTTGAAAACTGAATTGATATTGGAACCACAGTCCACAGAAGGGGTTTGAAACTTGCTACTTGAAGCTAACCAGATTGATTTCCTGCTGGAAAAAAAAAATTATATAGGAGTTAAATAAGGCCCAAAGTTGCATAACATCCTATTCAAAATGTTTAGATCCAGTCCAAAATTATTCAGCATACCAAGAACCAGAAAATGCTTAACTCTCATGGGGTAAACGATCAAATGACATCTGGCAAGATGTCAATGCCCAGATGTCACAGATGTTGGAATTACCTGACAAAGACTTTAATGTAGTCATTACACAAATGTTCTGACTAGCAATCATAAAAAAATTCGAAATTAATTAAAAAAGAAAGCCTCATTAAGAAATAGAAGATATATAAAAGAATCACATAGAAATTGAAAAATATAATAATCGAATTTTTAAGAAAAACTCACTGGATGGACTCCATTGCAGATTGAAGACGACAGAGGGAATATTCAGTGAACTTGAAGGCACATCAATAGAAATTATCCAATCTGAAAAACAGAGAGAGAAAAAGATTGAAAAAAAAAGCAGACCCTCAGAAACCTGCGGCACCATAGCAAAACAGAACATATAATATTCATGTCATCAGAGCCCAAAGAGAAGAGAAAGTGTGATGCTGAAAAAATACTTGAAAAAATAAAGGCTAAAAATCTCCCCAAGTGTGGCAAAAGTTAGAACCTATAGATTGAAGATGCTCACTAAATCCTAAACAGGATTCTTACAAAGAAATCCACATACAGATATATCACACTCAAACTGCTGAAACTGGGGTGGGCACAGTGGCTCACGCCTATAATCCCAGCACTTTGGGAGGCCAACGTGGGCAACTCACGAGGTCAGGAGTTTGAGAACAGCCTGACCAACATGGTGAAACCCCGTCTGTACTAAAAATACAAAAATCAGCTGGGTGTGGTAGTATGCGCCTATAATCCTAGCTACTCAGGAGGCTGAGGCAGGAGAATCACTTGAACCCGGGAGGCGGAGGTTGCAGTGAACTGAGATCACACCACTGTACTCCAGCCTGGGCGACAGAGCAACCTGGGCGACCATCTCAAAAAACAAAAACAAAAACAAAACAAAACAAAACAAAAAACTGCTGAAACTGGAGGCAAAGACAAAGATATTGAAAGAAGCCAGAGAAAAACAACATATTACCTAAAGGGAAACAATAATTCAAATGACAAGATTTCTCATCAGAAATCATGGAGACCAGAACTATAATAGCACTATTAATGTTGGTACTACAATATTGAGTATTATAATATTAGTACTATCATATTACTACTTATGTAATACTACTAATAGTAGTATGTGGTACTACTAATACAGTAATAATATGTATTTTTGTAGTATTAGTTCTCTATTATTTTTGAAATGCTGAAAGAGAAGAATTGGCAATCTAGAATTCTACAGCTAGTGATCTACATCAAAAATGAAGTGAAAATAAAGGCATTCCCAGATGAAGACAAACCAAATTCCTCTATAACACTTCTTGAAAGCAACCTGCTTTAAAGGAATTGTTCACTGGGGGGTTTTTTTAACTTTTATTTTAGGTTCAGGGGTTACAAGTGAAGGTTTGTTACTTAGGTAAACTTGTGTCATGGAGCTTTGTAGTACAGATTATTTGTTAAAGGAAATTTGTCAGACAGAAGGGACATGAACCCAGAGAATCTTGGAATATTAAGAATGAAGATGGTCACTTGGTGAGGTGATGGATATGTTAATTAGCTTGATTTAAGTTTTCTACAATGTATAAATATATCAAAACCTCTCACCATAGCCTATAAATACATACAATTATTCTTTGTCAATTAAAAATAAGTAAAAAGAATAGAGGAAGGCAAAATAAATATGAAATATCAGGGTAATATAATAGACAATTATCTGCTTTTGCATTTTTAAAAATGCATTTCGCAGTTGAAAGTAAAACTAAATCATTTTTCTGATGAAAATTTTAATAAACTTAGATGTAATATATGAGATAAAATAAAGGTAGGAGGGTAAAGGGACCTATATGATGGTAAGGTTCCTACAGTCTACTTGGAGTGATGAAATCTTGATTATAAGTACACGATGGTAAGTTAAGTATGTATATTGTTATCCCTTTTTTGAACATTAACATTGCTATAAAAAGTGATACAGTCCAAATCTATACATACAAATTAAAATAGAATATTTTAAAAGGTTCAAATAACACAAAAGAGGGCAGGAAGGGGGAAATAGGGGAATAAAAATGAAGGAAACAATAAAAAAATAAAATGACACATCTAAACCAAAACATATCAATTATTACATTCAATGTAAATGGTCTAAATACAATAAATAAAAGACAAGGATCTTCAGAATGTATAAAAACACATGACCCAAGTATATGCTGTATATAAGAAACTCACTTTTTATATAATGATATAGATAGGTTAAAAGTAAAAAAAAAAAAAAAAAACTGGCCAGGCACAGTGGCTTAGTGATCCCAGCACTTTGGGAGGCTGAGACGGGCAGATCACAAGGTCAGGAGATCAAGACCATCCTGGCTAACACGGTGAAACCCTATCTCTACTAAAAAATACAAAAAAACTAGCCGGGCATGGTGGCGGGCGCCTGTAGTCCCAGCTACTCGGGAGGCTGAGGCAGGAGAATGATGTGAACCCAGGAGGCGGAGCTTGCAGTGAGCCAAGATCCAGCCACTGCACTCCAGCCTGGGCGACAGAGCAAGACTTCATCTCAAAAAAAAAATAAAAATAAAAATAAAAATGATATATCATGCAAACATTAATAAAAAGAAAACTGACATGGCTATACTAACTGGACTTCAGAGCAAAGAAAATTATCAGGAAATAAACAGGGGCAAAGCCTGTTTCAACACAAAAAATAATAATCCGAAATGTATATGCAAGCCAAAAAGTTTCAAAATACATGAAGTACAACTGACAGAATTGGAGATAGAAATAGACAAATATACAACTGTTTTTTGACATTTTAAAACTTCTCTTTGATATTTTAAAACTTCTAGTGATAGAGCTAATAGACAAAAGCTCAGCAAGAAGGTCAAACAACTGAACAATAACATTAATAATTGGAAGTAATTGATATTTATAGAGCATTCCACCCAACAGTAGAATATACATTCTATCCAGATGCACATGGAATATTTTCACCAAGATAGACTACTTTCTAAGCCATAAGACAAACCTTAACAAATTAAAAAGAATTGAAATCATACAGGTTATATTCTTTGACTATAATGGAATTAAACAATAACAGGAAGTCTGGAAAATTTCAACACACCTGCATATTATCAGTACACTTCTAAATAATCAATAGATCAAAGAGAAAGTGTCAAGAAAAATTGTAAAATACTTTGAACTGAATGAAAATATACTATACCAAATCCGTGAGCTGCAGTTAAAGCATTGCTTAGAGGGAAAATTATAATATCAAACGTTTATATTAGAAAAGAAGAAAAGACTCAGATTAATAATTTTCACCTTAAAACCCTAAAAAGAGAAAAGCAAAATGAACCCAAGGCAAGCAAAAAAGAAAAAACAAACAGCAGAAGTCAATAAAATTGAAAAAATAAAACCGATGAAACCAAAAACTGTTTTTGAAAGATTAAAAAACAGATAAGCCTCTAGTGAGACTGATTTTAAGAAAACAAGCCACCAATTATCAATATCAGAAATAAAAAACAGAATATCATTGCAGACCCTACAGACAGTGAAAGGATTAAAAGGGGGTTATTATGAACAACTCTACTAAACAACTCACATAAATTTGACTAATCGTCAAAAATGGACCAATTCCCTGGAAAACCACAAACTACTACAACTCACTCAAGAGGAAATAACCTGAACAGAATTATAACTATTAAAGACATTGAATTCAGAGTTTTAAGAAGCCTTCCAAAAAAGAAATCTCTTTGCCCAGATGGTTTCACTTGCAAATTCTCCCAAGCATTTAAGGAGGAAATAATACCAATTCTACACAATTTCTTACAGAAAATATAAGCAAAGGGAACACTTTTCTAACTCATTTTATGAGACCAGGATTACCCTGATACCAGGAAGAGTTCAGGGCTGGCAATACAGAATTGACAGTCAGCAGTGTAGTTAATAGCAAGGTAATGTAAAATGCATGCAATTTTCTGGGATTGCCCAAGGAGCCCACGTCTAGTGAAAGTAATTGGAGGCTATGAGAGAACACTGCAAAACTACCAGAGGCTGTGGCTGGCAGCAGGAAGGAGGTAAATGAAAGAGACCCAGAAGTGGTCACAGTTGAGGCCAAAATAAGTAACAGCTTCAAGAAGAAACAAGAGGTACCATCAAACGAAGCAGCATGATTCAAGACAAGAAGAAACATATCTGCAATTATTACCCAGTTAGGCCCATAGGCTCCCAAGCCTGTGTCATTGGGCTCAAATCCTTGCTTCACTGTCTAACTCAGTTAACCTTGTTGTGCCTCAATTCCTTCCTCTATAAAATGGGACTGATAAGATTCCCTAGTTCAAAGGTTGCTATGAAAGAGAGATGAGCTCATGGGAGCAAAGGTACTTGGCATAGTTGTCAGGAACAGCAAAAGTGCTCAATGAATGTTAGCTGCAAATGTTACCGTGTCCTTCCCAACAACTTCTCTGGCAAACATCAGATCTAACAAGCGAAGGCAAAATGAAGTCAGCCACCAACCCCTCACCTCATGTGTTTTCAACGAGACCAGCAGGGGCCAGCCTCATTGAAAACACATCCGTCTTGCCCTTGCAGTGAACTCTTCCAAATATAATAAAAAGGCAGTATGGTATTTAACATTTGTACAGTAATGGTAACCTACTTCTCCAGAGATAATAGTCCTAGCCCTTGATTCTGCCACAAATGAGCTGTATGAACCTGGGCGACTCCATTGATGTTCTGAGCCTGAGTCCTTCGTGGATACTTACGTTTATCCTTCCCATCTCATACAGTAGCTGTGAGGGATGCATCAGTAACAAAAGCAGCCTCTTCCCCTCGCTGGATATTCCTGAGAATCACAACGACGTGATTGTGTCTGAAGCTGCCAGCCTGAGCCTGACCTGGGAGATTCTGAAGACCAGCAGGCCAGTTATGGATGACTGATGCAGTGACTGTGTTACTCCATGGAATTTCAAATCCCCCTGTGACATGCCTTCCAAGAGGTCAAGAGGCCATTTAGTCTCTCTGCTTCCATGCTATTCAGCAAGACTAAAACCCAAAAACCCGCTCCACATTGAAACAACTCTCATCATCCGAAAGTCCTCCTTCAAGAAGTGGAAGAAGAAGAATCACCAACACCAGAGTCAGTAGACCCAGGTGCCAGGCCAAGTCTTAAAAACTAATCAACTGTGGAATCTTGGACAAGATATTATCTCTCCGTGGAACTCAGTTTTCTCGACTGTAAAATAAGTGCGTTGTCCTGCCTTATTACAAGTTCAGTTCTGGCTATTGGATCCTTCATCCTAAAATAAAGGAAGAGAGAAGTCTTCCTGAACTTTAATAAGAGACTGTTGTTGGATGAACCATCTAAAAATGAAACCGCTACAATGTTAACCGTCAGTTTTTCCAGAGCCTCTGGGAGCCACCTAGGGAGCTAAATAAAAGCAAGGAAGTTTCCACTTAAAATACTTTGTTGATTTTTAACAAGGAATTTTCCTCTCCCTTTCTCTCTCTCTCTTCCTCTCTCTCTTTCTCTCTGGTTAGCTTTTAATGTTCATGGAAGCGTAGGTTTTAAATGTACCATGGCACAAATGCAAGATGACAGTGATGCAAAATGGGACAAGAGGAACTTATTTTCGTAACTGCCTCTGGTTCAGGGGCACAGAAGGAATCGGCACAGCATCATTGCCCAATTATTTCTCCTCCTGAAACTCATTAAGGCTTTCTCAATTCATAATCAATACATTAAAGTCTCTCTGTTTTATAAAACAGTTCATCAATATTTTATGGCTTTAATAATTTATGTTTTATTACAGAAGCAGATGGAACCCTACAGCACACTTAATCTCTAGAGACAACAGGGAAGAAAGAAAACTTGAGTTGCAGATTCCAGACTTCAATAACCAGCTTTGCTGGGACCCTGCCTCCAGTTTGAAGCTTTGTGGGAAGGGCTGGTCGCTGGAGGATAGCCCACCTGACCGTAAACTTCCTGAAGGAAGGGACAAGTTCCGATTATTTTTTGACCCTCTACCTAGTGTCCAGTACAGGCTAAGTACTCAACAGGCATTTAATCTCTCCAAGAGCCGTACCAAAACAATATTATTGTCCCCACAGCACAGGTGAAGACACTGAGACTCAGAGTTAGCAAGTATCTTAGCCAAGTCTGTGCAGCCAGGATGGTAGAAGTGGGATTCAGGTTAGGTCATCTCCAGCATCCATGCAGTTAACATCTCTGCTATAACTACGGTCAACATCCCTTCTTTTGGAACTAGGTATTTATTGAGCACCAACTTTTGTAAGCACTGGGGATGCATAGATGAACCACATGGGCAGGGAGCTCTGACCTCATGGAGCTAACATATGAGTGGGGTTAGACCATAAACCAGTAATGGTTTTTAAAAATCAAGAGAACTCAGAACTTCTACTAGATCTCATCCAATTCCCTCCTTGCAACAAGGCTCCTGCAGCCCATTTCAACTACTCAAGCCATTGCATTACTTGGCCATCTCTGAGCTCATGTGGCCAAGAGCAAAGACCTGGACTGGAAAGAGGAGAGAAGACTTCCTACCAGACTAGGTTTCAAATAAGTATCCCATCAGGTACATGTTTTGATGAATACTTTCTCCTGGGATTATGTTTTCCCAATGCACCCATGAGGGTTCTCCTGAGTGTTTCTGTTTTCCCAGTGGCTGTTATTCTCAGGGGAGCTGTGGTTTGCTGCAGACCCAGGACAGCAGCTTCTTTCATACACACACAGAGAAATTTCAGTCAGGTGGGAGCATTTTGCTTCAATTTCCAATGTGAAGGTGCATGTACAAAGACTCATTTCCCTGTAGTTTCATAGGCTGCTTATGAATCTATCTCCCACATTAATTTCTTAAAACTGAGGCTTATGTTTCAGCCAGTGTTAGAACTCATTCCCTAACACAGTGCTTGACACACAGGAGGTGCTCCGTAAATGTTGCATCAATGAATGGTTGTTTGAGTTCAAAGCCAGGACTGCCCTTTACTTCGTGTGCAAACTTGGGCAAGTCACCCAACTTCTGCACATCAGTTTCTTCATATGTAAATTGGAGCATAGATAGAGAACTCTACCTCATAGAGTTCTCACGAGGAATAAATTAATTCATAGGTGGGAAACTCTGAGAAGAATGCATGACACATGGTGTCTACAAAATAAATGATAGTTTCCTGATTTTTACAGGTACATAGACCAAGGCTGTTTTCATGATGAACATAATTTTTCTATGCATATTTTCCCAGTGGGTGTTTGTTCCATTCAGGATATGTTTCTGTGCATCTTTTTTTTTTTCTTTTTTTTTTTTGGAGACAGTCTCGCTCTGTCACCCAGGCTGGAGCATAGTGGTGCGATCTCGGCTCACTGCAACCTCCACCTCCCGGGTTTAAGCAATTCTCCTGTCTCAGCCTCCCAAGTAGCTGGGACTACAGGCACATGCCACCACGCCCAGCTAATTCTTTTGTATTTTTAATAGAAACGAGGATTCACCATGTTAGCCAGGATGGTCTCGATCTGACCTCATGATCTGCCCACCTCGTGCATCTTTTTTGAGTCATCATTTCTCCTAGTAAAATTTTTCCTGGTAGGCATTTTTCCTAGAAAGAATATTTCTCCAGCATGTCATCACCCTCCCTTGCTTTTATGGCAATGATTTTTCCAATGGGTACTTTTCCTATTAAATACTTTCACAGTGAGCATTTTCATAATGAAAATTATCCCCAGAGAATTTATTTTATTG
The DNA here is from genome assembly GCF_047675955.1 of Chlorocebus sabaeus. Taxonomy (NCBI): domain Eukaryota; kingdom Metazoa; phylum Chordata; class Mammalia; order Primates; family Cercopithecidae; genus Chlorocebus; species Chlorocebus sabaeus. The sequence continues at coordinate 16,720,070 of NC_132922.1, forward strand.
GGAGGGGGCATTTTTAATTTAAAAAATTCCCGATGTGTATGTTTTCCAGTGTGTTTTTGCTGGAAAGTATATGTTTCCATAGGATACTTTTTCCAGAATGAAATTTTTTTCCAGTAGCTGTTTTTTCTTTTTTCCTGAATAGACATTTGTCTTACAAGTTATATGTGTTTTTAGATGGTTTTAATAACCATCCATGTTATTAGATTGAATTGTGTATCCTCCTCAAAATGTATGTTTTCACATTGGACTTCTAACTCCAATGTGACTGTATTTGGAAATAAGGTCTTTAGGAGGTAGTTAGGGTTAAATTAGGTTGTAAGAGCAAGTCTCTGATTCAACAGGACTGGTGTCCTTATAAGAAGAGAGAGAGAGACACCAGGAGTGCCTGCACAGAGAGGAAAGGCCATGTGAGGACACAGTGAGAAGGTGACCATCTGCAAGGCATGGGGAGAGGCCTCAGAAGAAACCCACGCTGCCACGCCTTGAACTTGGACTTCTAGCCTCCAGGACTTTGACAAAATTAATTTCTGTTGTTTAAGCCTCCCAGTCTAGTATTGTGTTATGGCATCCTGAGCCATCTAATATAGTTCCTGAGTGTCATATTTTGGGGTCTGGAGCGAATCACTGATAACCTCTCTCCTTTAGGCCACTTTCTGCTGGTCACTCAAAGGCGTGCCCTGCTCACCCCACATGGAACACTAAGGGCTAACTCCGCAGAAGCAGAAAGTCTATATTGACCTATGGCTCCTTTTTGTGCTGATGAAAGACTACGCTGTCCTTAATCCAGTGTATTTTCCAGCTTGCAGCTCTCCATTACTCTAGCCCTCCAAAACCAGCTCAATAATGAGTGTCCTGTTTCCATTAATGCAACCCTGAGGTTGTGCCAAAAAGGATGGAAGAACTGTGGAGCTCTCCGGAGTACAGAGAGGTGGCTTGGGTCCCTTTGCCTGGGTAATCATATTAGGGGAAGGGGTCACACCCGAGGGTTCTGCCCTCCAGATCCCTTTCAACCTGAGTATGGATCCTGTGTGTTTTGAGATGTTTAGATCCTGTCCACTAGAGGGCTTCCAATGGTGACGGTCATAGCAGTGGAGAAGAGGCACCTTACACATTCAAACGGCAGACTCTGGATAAACATATTGATTCAAGGTGCACTTAGTGAGAAATGCCAGTCAAAACAGTCCAGAAAAGCCGAAGCCCAAGACTGGTTGGTAGAGACCATATTTGAAAAAGCTACGTGATCTTTAGCCTCCAGCATCACGTTCTCCAGCTCCTACCTCCACCCAAACCCACCCCCAACACATTGTCTGATGGATTCCATTCCTTCTACACAACTAAACACTAAAGTTCCTTTTAGTCTCTTCTTATCTCCATTAAATTTGTTCTCAACAACAAAAATAATCAAAAATTAATTCATACTGAAATTCAAACAACTGACAACAAATAATGTTACTGTCTTTCTCCCTCCACCATTTCCTTTTTTCCACACATTCTTTTCAAAGAATCAAAGGCTTAAAGTAAATAAATAAATATCTACAGTGTGGGATTTCCAGGATTAGCTAACTGAGGGGAGGGATGATTAGCAGGTGGTGAGACATCAGCTGTATGCCTCTCTGTCCCCATCCTGCACCTAGGAAATTAGAGGAGTAAACTTGTATTGCGTGGCATTGAAGTGGTACCCAGTACAGATTGGTCAGTATTTAACAAGGCATGAAATACTCTTCCCAGTACCCAAGTCAGTACAAGGTATTTAATAGAGTGAGAACTCTGTGAAAATCAGATTCGCCACGTGTAGTAGAAGGAATAACACCGCCCTCCCACACCTGACTAGAAGTCCACATTCTGATCCCCAGAACCTGTAAATATGCTACCTTACATCACAGAGATGACCTCAGGCAATCCAGGTAGGCCCAACACAATCACAAGGGTCCTTGTAAGAGGAAGGCAGGAGGATCAGAGTCAGACAGTATTGCAAGGCCATGCTGCTGGTTTTCAGTCTGGATTAGCAGCCAAGAAATTCAGGTTGCTTCCAGAAGCTGGAAAGGGCAAGGGACTGGATTCTCCACCGGGGTGTCCAGAAAGAACACAGTCCTGCTAATACCTTGATTTTAACTCAGCAAAACCCATTTCAGACTTCTGACCCCCAGAATTGAAAGAGAATCCATCTGTATTATTTAAGCCACGAAATTCATGGCAACTTGGTATAGCGGCAATAGGAAATTAACATGCCATGGTCCAAGCCACTGTCATGTGGATGCGGAAATTTTCAATCAGCCCAGAGCTGACCCTCAGATATCCCAGTACAGTGAAGAGTTGATCTTTCAAGACCCAGTTCAGATGCCACCTGCATCCTCAGCCTTCTCTGCTTCAACGGGAGGAGGTTATCTCCCCCTCCTCCTGGCCAAAGAAAATACCAACATGCATGGAGCAGAACAACACACTGTAGCAGCCTCTTCAGAAATGCTCATTCCATCCCACCACCGCCTGAAGGATATTGCTGTCTGTATTGCACAGGTGTGGAAATAAGCTCAGAGAGGTTACGCGGGTCCAGAAGGCACAGTTAGGGAATGATGCCGTTGGAAGTCCACCCACTGTCTCCTGTTCCTCACCTCCGGCTCTTTCCAGAGTACCCTAGCCCTGTGGCAGCTGTCATTTCCACCTCAGCTCTAAGGACAGTCATGCCTCCCTTAACAATGGGGATACACTCTGAGAAAAGCGTCGTTAGGAGATTTCGTCACTGTGCTAGCCTCATAGAGCACACTTCCACAAACCCTAAATGGTCTGGCCTACTACACGTCTAGGCTGTATGGTGTAGCCTATGGATCCTAGGCTACAAACCTGTAGAGCATGTGACAGCTCTGAATGCTATAGGCAGTTGTAAGACGATGTAAGTATCTGTGTATCTAGACATATCTAAACATAGAAAGGGGACAGTAAAAACACACTATTATGATCTTATGGGATCAAGATACATAGCCTGTCATTGATGAAATATTATTATGCTGTGCATAACTGTATTTGTGTCTACTTCTTGCCTTGAAATGGTAAGTCCTTGAGGGCTCATGCTTGCTTCAGCTTGACTCTCCCCATCCCTGGCATCTAGCAGATGCTCACCAGATATCTGTGAAAAGAAAGGGAGTGATAAGCAGAAGGAGTGCGGAAGAAGGAAAGGATAGATGGAGACAGACAGGAAGGAAGCAGAGAAGGAGGGAGGAGGAGAGAGAGAAAGGGAAAAGGGAAGAAAGGACAGGATCAAAAGAAGCTTTGGGCATATCCCCTCTTGTCCATCATGGCATTTCTCTGGCCTGGTACCGTCACTTAGTGCTTAGTACCCACCGATTCTGGTGGGTATGGCCAGTGCTCACCAATATCCACCTGCTCTTCTTCAGGGATACATAGCTAGACTATATTTTCCTGTTGTGGTCACGACACTGAGTTCGGCCAGTGAGCATAAATGATACGTGCCACTTCTCTCTTCTTCTTCTTCCTTCTTTTTTTTTTTTTTTTTTGGACACAGTTTTGCTCTTGCCTCCCCAGGCTAGAGTGCAATGGTGTGATCTCGGCTCACTGCAACCTCTGCCTCCCAGGTTCAAGAGATTCTCCTGCCTCAGCCTCCTGAGTAGCTGGGATTACAGACACCTGCCACCATGCCTGGCTAATTTTTTTTTTTTTTTTTTTGTATTTTTAGTAGAGACGGGGTTTCACCATGTTGGCCAGGCTGGTCCTAAACTCCTGACCTCAGGTGATCCACCCACCTCGGCCTCCCAAAGTGCTGGGATTACAGGCATGAGCCACCATGCCTGGCCGATACATGCCGCTTCTAAGTCTGACTCATACAAACCTCTCATGATCCTTATACTCTTTCTCCAGCTAAACCAAGATGTCTCTGATGACTTGCAGATGGGAGGAACCAGGAGGTATAGTAGAAAAAGCCTGGGTTCCTGAGGGACTCTGTGGAACAGAGCCCCTGCCTAGCCACACTGGTCTGTGATGAGAGAAAGAAATAACACTTTATTGCAGGAAGCCACCAAAATCTGGGAGGTGTTCACCACAGCAACTTACTGGCCCTCTCCGAGTCTCAGTTTTAGGATTAGTAAATGAAGGTGATCACGTGATACCTAGGATGCCTCGTCAGTAAAAATTCTGCAGGTCTCTGACTTTCTCCAGAATTTAATCCCAGGTCTGAGGCAATAAAGAAAAACCAAGTGCATTCATCCACCAAGCGGGCTCTTAGTGTTATGTATGTTACTCTCTGAACAGATCCATTTCTTTTAATAATAGAACAGCAGATCCATCCATAACTGGCTCATTTTCGAAACAGAGTTTCGATTGACTGGGCCTCAGAGCATTTGAGTTCCATAACATAAAATCAGTCAGCAATTGACTGAATTTAACTAATTTCCACTTGTGAGATGGCTCCTGATTTAAGCGCCCCTTCTTATCATTTTCCCCATCACCCAGTCTCTTGCCAGCTGTATACCTACATGAATATTCTACATCTTCCAACGGAATGGGCTCTCCAGGGGACTGTCCACCTGGAAGGAACGAACACACACATCTTGATTTACTCTGTATGAGAAGTTTGGGACATACCCAGAGAGAACGGCAATTCTTTCCCCAAGCTAAACTTATTCATCCACAGTAATGAAATCTTTCTGAGTTCCCAGGATATTGACTACAAGGGAGACCCACCAGAGCAGGAAAGAGAATAAAGGTAGGTTTTGTTTGTTTGATGATGATTGATCTTCCTAATGATCTCCCCGTTTCCCTGCTTGCTCTCTACAGTTTACTCGCAACACATCAGCCAGGATGCTGCTGTTAAAACACAAATCAGAACATGTTGCACCTCTGCTCATAGAAGTCCAAAGAATTCCTCTTACTCCAAGTAAAACTAAAGTCCTGGCCGGGCACGGTGGCTCACGCCTGTAATCCCAGCACTTTGGAAGGCCGAGGTGGGTGGATCATGAGGCCAGGAGTTCAAGACCAGCCTGACCAATATGGTGAAACCCCATCTCTAGTAAAAATACAAAAATTAGCCAGGCGTGGTGGCGCGTGCCTGTAGTCCCAGCTACTCTGGAGGCTGAGGACAGAACGAGACTCCGTCTCAGAAAAAAACAAAAAAACAAAAAAACGACAACAACAACAACAACAACAAAACACAAACGAACAAAAAAACCCTAAGTCCTTGCAAAGGCACCAAAAGCCATACACTTTCTCAACCGACCACATTTCCTTCTCATTTCTCACTGCTCCCTCCATCCCTGCCATGGGTACCTCCTAGCTTTGGCGAATCTGACTCCCACCTCAGGGCCTTTGCCTTTGTTCTTTCTTCTTCCTAGAATGCTTTTCTCGAGATTATCTTCACATCCTCCCACACTTCTTCAACTCTTTGTTCTAGTAGCAAGGTCTTCCCTAAAAACCTTATTTATCATTGCACACTCTCCATCAATGACATTGCCGGTTCCCCTTCCCTGATTTTATTTTTGTCTGTTGTCTTGGTCACCTTATTATTTATGCTCCAGTAGACCTATAACCAGTTTTATGGCATTGTCTGCCCACTCCCTCCTGAATGTAAGCCTCCTGAGTAAGTGCTACTGTTCTTTGCTGCCATTCTCCTGGCACCTAGCAGATGAGCTGACACACGTTGATTGCTCGATAAATATTTGTTGAATTGAATTGAAATTTTGTCCTGCCCTTGTATTTAGCAAATGATATTCTAGGCCCCTTATAATGAACATACTATATTATGTGCCTTGGACAAGTGTTAATTTTTATTTTTATTGGGTTGGTGCAAAAGTAATTGTGGTCTTGCCATTGATTTTAATGGCAAAAACTACTATTACTTTTGCACCAACCTAATACGGTAATTATTCTGTAGTTCTGTTTGTGTCACTGTCACTCAAGGGTAGAAAATGGAATGGCCCTTTGAAAAGCCAGCTTGAGGAGGAAGAAGAATGTGGTGGGAGTTCCTGAATCACTATGACCCCTTTCACTCAGCAATGGAGACACTTGGATCATAGCAGAGGTTTCTAACCTAAGATGCACGGACCCCCAAGCTTCAGAGGACCTGGAAGCACCCAGCCAGGACTTTAGTTTTACTTGGAGTAAGAGAATTCTTTGGACCACCTGAAATCACAGGAAAAATGATCTGTGTGTGTGTGTGTGTGTGTGTGTGTGTGTGTTAAACATAGATGTATGCTCACTTATTCTTCCAACAATACCCACTAATGCCAACTCCTTCCTGGGCTCTTGAGCTACAAAAGAAATCCTGTGTAGCTTACATTCTAATGAGAAAAGAAACACTGAAAGAATATATATTTCTATAAATAATAAAGCTAAGAGGCTAAAGAATGTCCAGGCTGGCCGGCAGCTTTTTCAGGTAACATGAAATGGAAACTGTCTCTGAGAAGACGGAATAGGAACAGAGATTTGAATTAAATAAGGGAATAAACAATGCCACTAGGAGGCAGAGGGAAGAGCAAATGCAACAACTCCGAGATAAGAAAATCTTGGCAGGTGCAGGAAATGGGAAGAAGTCCAGTGGGGCTGGAGTACAGACAGCCACGGAAAGAACGGCAGGAGAGGAGGGCAGAGAGATTAAGGGGAAGGCAGGTAGCTCCTTGCAGAGAATTGTGTAGACTTTGCATTTGGATTTAATTGCCAGGATAGAATTCCTGTGGAGAGGTTGTGCGTAAAGGTGTAACTTGATCTCATTTGTGTTTTAAAGGGCTCTCTCAAACTGCTGTGTGCAGAACAGACTGCAGGGGGCAACATGGAGCAGGCAGATAACTGGGAGCAAGGTAGTGATCCATGGGAGACAGGCTAGCCTGGACCAAGCAGTTAGCAATGGATAAGGTGAGATAATAGGGCTGCTTGCTAATTGAGTGTGGACGTATGGGTATGTAGCTGGAGAAAGTCTTTATCGGACACCTGTTTCTCCTGACAGTCTGGCATGCATTCCTGCTTCTTCTGGTGAAAGTATCTCTGCTTCACGTTTGGAATGACACTGCTGCAATGGACGCAGTATGCGTGGAACTGTCCTTCAAAATTCTCAAACTTCCCCTGGCTGAGGAGTCAGCCCTGGACCTCAGCTTGGTCAGTGAGGCTCTCTTCCCTGGAAAACTGTTTCTTCAGTAGAGCGACATAGGTCTTAAAATGGAAAGGTTCACCCTGACAGTTGTCCCCTGAAGGGGCTGCCCATGAGTTCTGCTAGCCAGACCCTGAGGCTGCTTTGATCCTTTCCTTTCCACAAAGAATCAGTACATAGCCCCAGGTCAACCCTGTGGCTGTTGATGTATCAGAAGCCCCGTTTCAAAGTCCATGGGATGTAGGAAAATGCTGTCAGACTGGGATTCAGCAAACCTGGGTCCTAGACTTGGTTCTGACACTGACTAGCCACAACATTTTGACAAACATCTCTTCTAATCCTCTACTTTTTGTTTTAAGATGAGTCTTGCTCTGTCACCCAGGCTGGAGTACAGTGGTGCAATCTCGGCTCACTGCAACCTTGGCTACCCAGGTTCAAGCGATTCTTCCACCTCAGCCTCCCAAGTAGCTGGAATTACTGGAGCCTGCTACCATGCCTGGCTAAATTTTTTCTTTTTTTTCTTTTTTTTCTTTTTTTGTAGAGACAGGGTTACCCAGGTTCAAGCGATTCTTCCACCTCAGCCTCCCAAGTAGCTGGAATTACTGGAGCCTGCTACCATGCCTGGCTAATTTTTTTCTTTTTTTCTTTTTTTTTTTTTTTTTTTGTAGAGACAGGGTTTCACCATGTTGGCCAGGCTAGTCTTGAACTCCTGGCCTCAGCCTCCCAAAGTGCTGGGATTACAGGTGTGAGCCACCACGCCCGGCCAATCCTCTACTTTAAATTTCCTCATCTCTTGCAAAAAAACAGAGGAGTCAGAGATGTGACCCATTGTATGCTCCTATGCCATATCCATGCACATGGCATAGAACCTTATAACCTGTAAAATGTCCATCTCTCCCACCAGCCTGGAGGAGGGGGCAACTTTATTCATTCACAGAGAAATAGTTGCTGAGTCTCTTTCATGTGACAGGCACAATGCAGTGTTCCAGGATGATTACCTGTGTCTACTCCAGCTCAGTACTAATGTTCAATAAATGTTTTCAAACAAATGATTTGATTTCAGAGTTCCTTTAGAAACTAATTAACACATTGAATGCATACTATAAGGTGATTCCAAATTGTTTTTATGAGAATTATCTCTTTAGAGATTCCTCTCCAGTTCCTACAGTTTATGAATCTATGAGTCGCTTATAGAAAGGTTAGCAATAATGGATTGTGTCTTCTGAAAATCACAGCTGCTCACTGGATGGTTCTCTTGAAGAGACACCGTCAGCAGGTTATTCTGACCCGCTCTTTGAGACTTCCTTAAAAGATGAGGGATTAGTAGATAATTCACCTGTCTAGAAAAACAGGTGCTAACTTCTACTTTATGGCTAGGCTGGGGGGGTAGGGGGTGGAAATAAAAGCAACCGTTTCCATAGCAACAGAAATGCACAATTTAAAGAACATAGTGTCTTGCTTAAATCTATTTATAAAGAATGTGTAGGAAATACAATTAAGGAAACTAACAGCAGACAAAGTACTTGGGCTCTGGTTTAATTGTCTGTCTTCTATCATTTAGTACTTAAGAAAAATGGGTTGTTAAAAGATGGAGGGGTCAGCCACACAGAAGGGGCACAAAGAGGAGGGTGTGACCTTCCTGCATCCCTCAGAGAGCCAAGCCCCTTCACAGTCCCTGCAATCCCAACCCCAAAGCAGCAGCTCCCATTGCCCCAGCCTAGCCCTGTTCAGACAGTTTTCAAGGCCAGCATGAGGTGTGGGTTAGTAGGTCACCACCTTAGATACCTGATTTAATTGTCCCCTGTGGCTCACTAGACTGCAAAAACCTTTACTGTTGACCTGAAATTTTCACCAGGAGATTCCTAAAGCTGCGTTTATCAGCCCTGCTTCATTTCCAAAATTCATCATGTTACCCGGGTGCTTTGCCAGGACTCTACACTGAAGTCCAAAGTCAGCTCCTTCTCCTGAACAGCTGACTTCTGTCCCTTTACCCTTCCTGGCATTCAGGACTGATACCTCTCACATTCTTCAATCTTGCCCACTTTTTCTTCTCAATTGTCTCTGCAGCCTTTCAACTGTCATGATCTAGGACTACACAAAATGCAGTAAAGCAGGTCTTCCGAAGGACATTTTTTGGCTCCCTTTCTGGGCCTCATCGCTCTCCCACCAGACACTCTGGTCCTGGGCTCCAGACTCTGGGATTGCCCAAGGATCTAAAGTCCATCTGCTAAGCAAAACCTTCACCCTGTGTTTCCTTAACTTCAGAGTCTACCCCTCAAGGGTAAGATGCTGAAGTAGCCACATGCTGGTGTTGTACCTTGGACAGCTCCAAATGATGCTCTTAGCGTTTACCCATTCTGCAGGAGCTGTGGTTCTGCAGCTCCCTGACCAGGGACAGCTTCGTCCTGCACAGGACCATGCATGCAGGGTGTGCTCAATCCTCAGTGGTGACTGCTGACCTCCTTCCATCATTCTCACACTCTCCACAGCAACCACAAACACTTGTTTAACCTGAAAAGAGGAAAAAGGCCACCCCGGAATAGTCACTAATGAGGTGAACCAGATAGGGCCACGTGCAATCAGATGGACTCCTAAACAGAACAAAATGTCACTCTCCTTGTCTCATGGGTTGACATGCCCGACACCAAAAAATAAAGAAAAAATTATAAATACAGCAGTCTCTCCTTATCCATCCGTGGTTTTGCTTTTTCAGGTTTTTAGTTACCCTCAGTCAACTTCAATCTGAAAATATTAAATGGGAAATTCCAGAAATATACAATTTTTGTTTTCTGTTTTTCATTTTTGTTTTTTTCCGAGATGGAGTCTTGCTCTGTCGCTCAGGCTGGAGTACAGGGGTGCGATCTCAGCTCACTGCAACCTCCGGCTCCTGGGTTCAAGAAATTCTCCTGCCTCAGCCTCCCAAGTAGCTGAGATTACAAGCACCTGCCACCACACCTGGCTACTTTTTTGTATTTTTTTGTAGAGATCAGGTTTCACCATGTTGGCTTGGCCAGGCTGGTCTCTAACTCCTGACCTCGTGATCCTCTCACCTTATCCTCCCAAAGTGCTGGGATTACAGGTGTGAACGACCATGCCTGGCCAAAATATACAATTTGTACATTTTAAATTGTGCATTGTTCTGAGTAGCATGAAGAAATTGCCACTAGGTCCTGGCCAGATGTGGATCCTCCTTTTGTCCAGAGTATCCATGCTGCAGGTGCTACCACCCCCAGAGTCATCCAATAGTCATTTCAGTGATCAATTCAACTCTTGAGGTTTTATAGTGCTTGTGTTCAAGTAATCCTTGTTTTACTTGATTTTTGCTTCACTACTAATAATTATTAGTTATTGTTGTTAATGTCTTACTGTGCCTAGTTTATATTAAAAACTTTGTCAAAAGTATGTATATACAGGAAAAACATAAGACTGTATGTATAGGGTTCAGTATTATCAACAGTTTCAGGCATCCGCTGAGGGTCTTAGAATGCATTCGCCACAGATAAGAGGGAACTACTCTAAAAACACAAGAAAGAAACAGTGCCTTGTCCTTTTCTCCAGCGTCCTTGTTCCAGAAAGAATCTAATCTTTTTTTCTGCAGTGGCTAAGGCTCTGCGATCACAGGTGTTCCTTCTCCTGCCCCAGGCACAGCTGTCTTCCTTTCCTTCCTCAGACAAGCCAGGTGCATTCCTTTGGGACGCACTGCTCCCTCTGTCTGAATCTCCCTGACCTAAATCATTACTCGTTTGGTTCTTTTTTTTTTTTTTTTTTAAGAGTTCCCTCTGTTACCCAGGCTGCAGTGCAGTGGCATGATCTTGGCTCACTGCAACCTGTGCCTCCTGGGTTCAGACAATTTTCCTGCTTCACCCTCCCGAATAGCTGGGATTACAGGCACCCACCATCACACCCGGCTAATTTTTGTATTTTTAGTGGAGACGGGTTTCACCATGTTGGCCAGGCAGGTCTTGAACTCCCGACCTCAGGTGATCCACCTGCCTCAGCTTTCCAAAGTGCTGGGACTACAGGCGTGAGCCACTGTGCCTGGCTGCTTGTTTGGATCTTCCCATTCAGTCCCCAGCTCAGAGAAGCCTTCCTGGACCCTGTTGAAAGTAGCCTCTCCCACCAGCCAAGTCTTCGATTTGTTCTATTTACTCCATGACATCTATCACTGCCTGCAATTATATTGTTCACTTAGGGCTCTACTTACTTATTTCTACTTACTTATTTCTACTTACTTATTTCCACCACCAACATATAAATTTGTTGAAACAGACACCCTATCTGTATTGTTCCCTTCTGTATCTGAAGGCTCTAAACAACACCTGGCATAGAGTAGAAATTCAATAAATATGCATTGCATGAATGAATGCTTGCAGGAATAAATGAATGGTGTTGGTAATACAGCCTCATGGTTAGAACTACAGGCTTCAAAACCTGATATCTTTGAGTATGAATTCTGGATTGAACATTTAGTAGTCACCTGACCACAGGCAAGTCAGTGGACTGCTCAAAGTCTCATTTTCTTCTTCTGTAAAACAGGGTCAAATATAGCATTTATCTCATAAGGTCGTTATGAGAATTCAATGAGAACAACATTGGCCAAGCACTAAGCACAGTGGCTGGCACATAACCTCAGCAAATGGTCATTACAATTATCCTCCTATTTTTCCCTATTCTGTAATACTCTTCCTACTATTGCCAATTAATGGAAACAACAATTCTTTTTTCTGTCTTACCTATAGAAAGTCTTCCTGAGGAGACTCTGGTCTAATTGATTCTTTCTCTATTGCCATATTGAAGTCCCATCTGCTTGCAAATTACTGTAGAGTAAGAATAGAATGACAATTTAATGAGCAGCTACTATGCTCAGGCATTTGATATATACTGGATTATCTCTTTCACCCACATGGAACTCTGCCAGGGGGAGGAGCAGACAGTGGCAATTGTGCCGTGATATCTGTTTGAAATGCCTGTTCTTCAGTGCCGTAAAGAAATAGCACTTGAACATAAATTTAATTTTCTCAGCAAGGCTATTTTTATACTTTCTGCAGAAAGGGTACACTTGCCAGCAGTTTTGCCACAAGAGTACACTGAACAAAGGAGACAGGGTCATTTATAACCTGACGCATCAGCCTTACTGCTGTGTCCGGTTTCCATTGGCTGGAACGGTACCTCACATTCTATGTTTGTCTTGATTGGCTAGCAACTTAGAACTTTTTAAAACAGGCAAAGGCAGAGGAGAACAAAGGAAGGAGGAAGTAACTTGTGGAATGCTGAGAAAGGTAAAAACACCTTCAAATAAGGAAGAGGAACAGGCTATGACTTAATGCTTGCTTGGACTAGTATAAGCATGCCAGGGCAAATATTTAGGCTACATTGTGGAAACTAAGAACATAAAGTACATGAATTTATTGATTACGGCTAGCAGATATTTAAGAATGTTAGCACAGGTCTTTGAATACATTTTGCTTTTTAAGAGACGTTACTATTTATTCCTAATTAGATGGGGAGGAAAGTCTTTGAAGAGGAACTTCTACTTTATTTTTCACATGTCCATTCTACCTTCTTTTTCAGTGACAGAGTCATAATTGTGTGGGGAAGGAGGGGCAAGGAGAACATTTCTCAGCCTCCCTGACAGTCAGTTGTGGCCATGAGACTAAGCTGTGGCCAATTAGATAAAAGCAGAAGGAAACTGGTTCAGCAGGAAAACAGGCCTGTATTTGTCTTTTCCCCTACCCCAACCCCACAGTTCCTGCAACCTAGAATGTGGGGGTAGGGGTAGGGATGGTCCTTAAATGTAGCTTGAATCCTGAGGTGAACATGAGGATGGATGAACATGAGGATGATGGGGCAGAAAAATAAACTTGCACACTAGCCCTAGAATCCCTACTTGTACACTACATTTCTGGGAGTAATAAAAACCACGTTTCTATTTCATTCAAGTCAGTGGTATCTGAGCTTTTCTGTGATAAGTAGCAAAACCTAATCCTAACGTTTACTATAGGCATCGTAAGCCCACGGTATTAACAAAGAACTTGGAACTCAGGAAGAGTGAATAATTTGCCCAAGATTACACAGCTAAAAAGCCACCAACCTGGTATTTGAATGTTGATGAACTTCATTCTAATATACAAGTCTTTTCCATTAATCCTGCAAGTTAGGTCTCAATTCACGGCAGAAAGGATCTCAGAGGGGCTTACTTCAAACCCTCAGGCAATAGGGAATCCTTTCTCTGGCATCCCTGAAGACCACCCAGCCTCAGGCTTAATGGCCTCTGGGGACATCAAACTCATGACTCATTGTTCAATCCTTTATTTATTTATTTATTTATTTATTTATTTATTTATTTATTTTTGAGATGTAGTGTCTCTCTGTTGCCCAGGCTGGAGTGCAGTGGCACAATCTTGGCTCACTGCAACCTCCGCCTCCCAGGTTCAAGCAATTCTCCTGCCTCAGCCTCCTAAGTAGCTGGGACTACAGGCACACGCCACCACACCCAGCTAATTTTTGTATTTTTAGTAGAGACGGGGTTTCACCATATTGGTCAGGCTGGTCTCCTGACCTCAGGCCATCCACCCGCCTCAGCCTCCCGAAGTGCTGGGATTACAGGCATGAGCCACCGCTCCTGGCCCTCAATCCTTCATTTTTCAGAAAGCTCTTCTTTGATGTAACAGCTGAAATTTACTTTTTTTTGTAATGTCCATGCCACAGTTGTGAACTTTCAAACCAGTAAGACCCTTGTGGTGTCCACTTGGCTCTTCAAACCTTTCAGGATACAGCCTTCAGGTCTCTCTTAGTCTGCTGTATTCCAACTATAATGAATACTCATTCATTCATAACACAGAGGAGGGATGCTCATGTGCCAAGCACTGTGCTATGCACTGGGGCAGATGTGCCAGCTGACCTCATGGAGTTTGTAGTTTAACGGGGCTCCCTAAAAGGATGTGGTCTCTTTTGGTCCCATTGAACTGTGTCAATTTCTTTTGGAAGAATGGTTCTTATTAGTAGTGCTTCCAATTATGGGGACATAGACTCATAAACTTGGATTCTTTGTGTCCACCTATCTTAGCCCCTTTATATTTTCTTTTCTCTTATTCTCATCATACTCCCCCTGGAGAACTCAATCGTGCCTGGAATTTCAGTGGTAACCTGAATGCCAAGCAATCCCAGGCATTTATCTCTAAACTAAGCTCCAGACTCAAATGTAAAGGTCTAATTGTCAACTCCACCTTGATATACCACAAACCCCTCAAATGCAGTAAGTCCAAAGCTGAATCCATCATCTCTCTCCCTGCCTCACTTCTGCCTCCAATGTAGCCTCTCCTCCTGCACTCTCTGCTCTGGTTAATGTTACTGTAATCTATGCCATTTCCCAACCTCACATGATCCCTTCCTCTACCTTACACTCCACTTTCTTCCCTGCCAATATCTTACAAATTTCTGACATCCCTCCCCACCTCTACACCTCCACGGCCACTGTTGAGTCCTGTGTCATCATTTATCCAAACAATTCCAATAACCCCCATGGCTAACCTTCCTGTTCCTGATGAAAACCCTGTACGTTTCAATCTCACCTACACACTGTCAGCATTGACCTCTTTAAATCAAACACTGGCTATAGCACCTATTACTTAAAAGCCTTCCATGCAACATGTCTGCTTATCAACTGCGAATGCTGTGGCCATAAAATGACCTCACCAATCAGGCTCCAATTGACGTTTCCAGCTTCATCTCTTCCCACTTCCCTGATCCAATTTTTGTTTGGAGTCTCGTGATCTTGGCTCACCGCAACCTCTGCCTCCTGGGTTCAAGTGATCCTCCTGCCTCAGCCTCCCGAGTAGCTGGGATTACAGGCACCTCCCACGCCTGGCTAATTTTTGTGTTTTTAGTAGAGACAGGGGTTTCACCATGTTGGCCAGGCTGGTCTTGAACTCTTGACCTCAGGTGACCTACCTGCCTCAGCCTCCCAAAGTGCTGGGATTACAGGCATAAGCCACTGCTCCCGGCCCCCAATCCAAATTCTATACACTGAACCCCAGCTACAGGAAACAGCTCCCTGCTTCCCAACATGCCACACGCCTTTCTGACTCTGTGTCCTCCCTTTTCCTCTTCCTGCTGTTCCCTTTTTGGTGAAATGAAGTCTTCCCCAGTCACCAGGCTGAGCTTTGTCACTGCCTGTGTACTCCCCTAGCTGACTGTGCAACCTCTTCTAAAATCTTGCCACATGATTATAGAATGCCTGTTATGTGACAGTCTTTGTGACTATGAGGTCATGGGGTGGGTGCAGTGATTACTTCTTACATACCTCTACATGCTCATGATTTACACACATCCTGCACACAGTTATGGAGAAATCACAGGTGATTAACTATTAATGAGCCCTAACTTGGTGCCAGGCCCTACCTTGGTCACGTCACACACTGTTCACCTGAAGACCATAACAAGTTCTTAAGGTCAGAAACTGCAGCATAATAATAGACTTACTACATAACATTTATTGAACGCTTACTGTATACCTGGTGTCAGAATTAAAAAGTGCACTGAGTAAAGTTCAGCAACAAGGCAGTAACTTAGAAATGGAAAACCAAACATCGTATGTTCTCACTGATATGTGGGAGCTAAGCTATGAGGACACAACGGCATAAAAATGATACAGTGGACTTTGGGGACTTGGGGGGAAGAGTGGGAGGGGAGTGACGGATAAAAGACAATCAATATGGTGCAGTGTATATTGCTCGGATGATGGGTGCACCAGGTTCTCACAAATCTCCACTGAAGAACTTACCCATGTAACGAATACCACCTATACCCCAATAACTTGTGGAAAAATTAATTTAAAATAATAATAATAGTAAAATAAATAAAACGTGGATGGGGAAACACCTGGCTTTTCAGAAGCATCTGCACTGTTATTGACGTGCAACGTGGCTTCTATGGTCGATATTAACTGTGTGATATTTTCCAAGTAATTCATTTGCCGTGCCTGTTCTAGAAACCTGGAACAAAACAGAAAAGAAGAAATTCAACTAGGTATATCAATATTTTGGGAAAAACAAACAAACAAAAAAAAACAGCAAGGCACGCTTTAGTCAAGCCTATTGCAATTGGGAAGAGAGGCCAGAACGCAATCTGAACTCAACTGCAGTGAAACAAAGGGTAGGAGAGGTTTTTGTTTTGTTTTGTTTTGTTTTGTTTTAGGTTCTGGGGTACATGTGTAGGATGTACCAGTTTGTTACATATGTAAATATGTGCCATAGTGGTTTGCTGCACCCATCACCTAAGTATTAAGCCCTGCATGCATTAGCTATTTTTGCTAATGCTCTCTCTCCCCCTACCCCACCCCCAGCAGGCCCCAGTGAACAACATGACAAAACCTCATCTCTATTAAAAATGCAAAAATTAGGCTGGGCGCAGTGGCTCACACCTGTAATCTCAGCACTTTGGGAGACTGAGGTGGGCGGATCACGAGGTCGGAAGATCAGGACCATCCTGGCTGACATGGTGAAACCCTGTCTCTACTAAAAATACAAAAAAATTAGCTAGGCATGGTGGCGGGCGCCTGTAGTCCCTGCCACTCAGGAGGCTGAGGCAGGGGAATAGCTTGAACCAGGGAGGAAGAGGTTGCAGTGAGTTGAGATCGCGCCATTGTGCTCCAGGCTGGGAGACAGAGTAAGACTCTGTCTCAAGGAAAAAAAAAAAAAAGAAAGAAAGAAATACAAAAATTGGCCAGGCATGGTGGCATGTGCCTATAATCTCAGCTACTTGGGAGGCTGAGGTATAAGAATTGTTTGAATCTGGGAGGCAGAGATTGCAGGGAGGCAAGATTGTGCCACCACACTCCAGCCTGGGCAACAGAGTGGGACTCTGCCTGAGGAAAAAAAAAAAAAGAAAAGAAACACACACACATGTTCATACATACACATATTGACACAGATGGAGAAAGAGGCACAGGAGGAGTAGGATGAGGTCTGAGCAGGCAAGGGTTAGAAACAGCTATCCAAGGAGAAATCAAGCATCACTTCTTCTATCGCCCTAGGAGACTAGGAGAACAGTAAAGACCCTAGGAAGTTGGAGTGCAGTGATCAGGGGATGTGGCTTACAATGTAGAATGGAAGAAACAGAAATGGGTGGGTAGCTCCAAATGAAGGAGGTGAACACTCACCAGGTGTCTAGACTCACATACTAACCACACAAAGTGAAAATAGTGAAAGTGCCATCCACAAAGAAAACTGTTTCCAGGCTTAAAGACTGTGGTTCAGTAACCTGCCTGAACCACCACCCTATATTTGGTCTAGGGTAATGGGGATTCCTAGACAAACCTTAATATTCTTGAGGAAGGGAGAAACACAAAATTTTGCCAAAGAAAGAAGTGTAAGGAGAAAATGTTTAGTCACTCAACCACTCAACAAATATTTCCTGAGCAACTACTATATGCCAGAATAAAGCTGTGAACAGAGCACAGGCATTTGATATTGTGCTTTTCTTTTCTTCATCTTGATGTATGTGAATTTCCTCCCTGTCCACCAGAAGCATGCATATTGCCCAGAGATCTAAGACTGTTAGAAAAAGTGAAAAAAAAAAAAACAAAACAAAAAAAAAACAAGAAGTTGCAAAGTGTAGGAGACTGATGAATAAAAGGATTCTCCCATCCTGCCCAATGAATAGTCACTCCTAGAGAGTCTGTCCCAAGAATCTGCTTTCCTGAACTCAGAAATATACTTTGACTTAAACTGATGACTTTTTGGGTGATCAAACAAGGACTGAATTGAACATATTGGCTGAAAAGTCGAGGTCCCACTGAACAGATGTCGGAGCTATTTTCCTTCCCCTACCCTAGTTAGGAGGTTGGTTAACTAGGAAGCCCAAATGAAAGCTGCTTTCATGGTATCTGGAATATAAATTGACATTCATGATCTGTTCTACTAACGGCATTAACTTTATAATAGCTCCTAAGTGATTCTAACATATAAGTAGGGTTGAGAACCACCGCTATACAGCCCATGGAGAACTTATAGAAACACACACACATACTTACACATACACATATTGACACAGATGGAACAAGAGGCATAGGGGGAGTTGCATGAGGTCTGACCAGGCAAGGGTTAGAAACAGCCATCCAAGGAGGAATCAAGCATCACGAATTCTATTTCCCTAGGAAACAAGGAAAACAGTAAAAGCCCTACAAAGAGTAGTGATTGGTGGTATTATCAGGAGTGGACAGTAGTTTATCCATTATGCATTTCTTCTCAAAGTAATTGCTCCTACTTTCATTAAGTCGTTATTTGAACACTTCCTACCTCCTACGTACACTGCATAGTACAAAAAATGAAAGACAAGCCTCCACCCTCAAGTGGCTCACAATCTAGTGAGGAAAAGAGGCAAATAAATGGTCTGCAGTGGCACAGCTCAATTGAGCTGTGATAGAGGAATTTGCAGAGAGGGAATGCAACCCATGTCAAAGGAATTAGGTAAGGCCTTCCAGAACAATTGGCACCTGAACTGAATCTCTTGTCACCTTAATCTTGAAATTTCTCTTCTGTAGAAAAGTGAAAAATAAATGTCTGTTGTTGAGGCCACCCTGTCTATGGCATTTTGTTGAAGCAACCCAGGCAGATGACTACAGTCTAGCAGCAGAGAGAGGGAATGAGCATTTCAAGTAGCAGGAGCAGCACACAGGGGTGAGAGAGTGCAGGCGCAGTAGCAGAGTCCCAGACAGATGAGAGAGTTTGGCATGTTCTGGAGCCATAAGCACTTTTGATGCCTATAGCAATGACAACGACAATTAGAGAGAACTTCAAGACAACCGATATCCATGAACTAAACTGCCCAGTACCAACTCTAATCAATACGTGCATTCAAGAAAGGACAAGGTCAGTGAACACCAAGGGCCAGGGCAAGGGGTATTTCTTGGAGTGGGTATGGCAGCAGAGAGGCCCACTGTCCAAGGCTCAGAATGGAATCCAACACGTTTTCATTCGCCTTCCACCGTAAAGTAAGCATGACCTTCCTCTTGCTTCCCCTTGGGAAGTTTGCTTTCCAGAGGAAGCTGTTTAAGGACATGTATTTGCTTGAGGCAGATTGAAAAGGTGATGGCTGTGGTGAATGTGCATGGAGCTCATTCAAATGGGATGGATCCAAGTAGATTTTGGCAAAAGGATGTTCAAATGCCTTTGCCAGGCCGGTTATATAGAGGCAGCTTGACTGATCATCTGACACTCTTTCACGTGTTGGGATATACATCTATAGCAACCTTTTAGGGCACTTACCCAGCAAAAAAGTAAAATTATACATTGAAGTGGAGGCGTGATATGCAAGAGAGAGACAACAGCATCTCTATTAAACCACTTAGCACCACCAATCCTCAACCACTTGGGGCCGGAAAGATGGTCTGCTGAAGGGTGGTGTTTAAAAAAACTCATTCCAGGCACGTACAGAAATAGTTTTTTTCTAACAATTAAGAAACATTTTCAGATATTTTGCAGTGGTGGGGTATTTCAGAAACATTTATGTCTTTAAATGCCAGATTCCTCAGACTGGTTAATGCAGAAGTATTAAAAAGAAACCTATTTTTTTCAAAAATTTGTTTCAGAATGCACTCAGCAGGAGTGGTTCAGCATGGGGAGTTTTTCATTCTTATTCAACTTCTTAACACATCCAGGAGCATCTTGGGACCCTCAAGGACTTTGGTGATTAATTCTCTACTTACTTCTATATTCTCTTCTCTAGAAACTCTTCAGGTGACCTGTTACATTCAAATACTGTCAAAATGTCAATAATCAAACAAATATTTCATGGTGGTGTGTGCATTTGTTCTGTGCTGTTCCCTCTACCTAGGATGAATTTTTATTACTGTTTATCTGGTGAACCCCTTTCCAAACCCTTTGAAATAAACAGAAACATGGTTTCCTCCAGACCCCCAAGATAAAAGGTATTCATTTCCTCTCTTCTGCAGCAACATCTTCGAGTTCAGCCCCCACTCTTGGCCATTCAGGCAGAACGCATGAGCTTCTGCTCCTTTCCTTCCTACCTCATAAAGATGGAGTCAGAAACAGCTTCACAACATGACCCTTCATTCCCACCTTCTCCAGACACACACCCTCCTTAGCTCTGCCCCATGCTTATTCCAAAGCTCCATGACCCTTCATTCCCACCCTCTCCAGACACACACCCTCCTTAGCTCTGCCCCATGCTCATTCCAAAGCCCCCTCAATCTCAGGTGGGTGTGTTCCTTACCTGGCAAGCGTCACTTCTGTGTATGTTCTCTTGATGGACACATTAGCACACAGATACCCCTATAAAGATATCTGATAGTTACTGAACGCTTCATACAAAGAGCTTTTCCAAGTTGTCCCTATGTCTTAAAAATTCCAAAAAGTGGAATTTTTCTGATTTCCAATATTTATAGGTCTGGGACCACAAGGGCAGGGCAAACCAAGGATCAGCCTCCTATGGGCCAACTGGCCAAGAGTAAGGACTGAGCTCTAGGCATTCTGATGAGCGCTTACTGGAGTTTGCCACAAAGTACTGTGAAAGCACAGAGGACAGTATTGCTGATCTTGCCTGGAGGACAAACAGGGCTTCACAGAGGAAGTGCCCTGTGCCATCATTAGATTTATGACAATGTATCCCACCTGGCAAAATGAGGCTTAGTTGTGATGTTTGGTAGTACATAGATAAACATTTAAGTTTTAAAATGTGTCCATTTAAAGATAACAGATAGTACAGGTGGAATGCAGATCTGACAAAAGTAGAACAATTCAGGTTTATTATATACCATTCTACTTGCTTCATTGACAAATGCCATTTTGCCCTCACTATGAGAAGGTCATTAATCTAAGTATTTTCAAATACTAATTGATTTGATCCTCATAACAACTCTATGAGGTAGGTATTATACTGTTTTAGGGTCCATAAGACACCAGAGAAAACTAAGGCACAGAAATGTTAAATAATTTACCCAAGGTCATAGAGCTAGCAAGTAGGAAGACTTGAACCCAGGCAGTTTGGGGCTAGTACCTACGCACGTGGACACTATAATATGCTGCCTTTTGTGCAGATATGTGTGGAAAAACCATAAGCTCAAGAGAACAAGGGCACATATCTTTTTCTCTTCAATGTGTATCTAGCCTTTACATTACAGCATGGCTCATAGTTGGAGCTAAATATTAAACGCTTTTGAATAAATGGATGATAGACAATAGAAGAAGCTTTCTTTGGTTATATTGATCACACTATTGTATATGTGTGTTTACATATCTGTCTTCCCTTCAGACCTTCATTCCTGTCACATAGTATTTGCTCACTAAATTCATTCATTCAAAAGACATTTATTTGTTGCCTTTGAGCTTCAAAAGTACATATCATGTAATAGAAGATCATAAATGGTACTATAATGCTGCTCTAATAAATCGGGAGAATTTTTAAAATCAAAGATGGTTTAGAACTGTAGTTGTGTACAGTTATACATCATAACAACAGGGGTAACTCCCTTTAAGAAAACCAGATTTTGGCTGGGCGTGGTAGCTCATGCCTGTAATCCTAGCACTTTGGGAGGCCGAGGCGGACAGATCACCTGAGGTCAGGAGCTCAAGACTAGCCTGACCAACATGGTGAAACTCTGTCTCTACTAAAAATACAAAAATTAGCTGGGCATAGTGGTGCATGCCTGTAATCCCAGCTACCTGGGAGGCTGATGCAGGAGAATCACTGGAACCCAGGAGGCAGAGGCTGCAGTGAGCCGAGATCATGCCACTGGACTCCAGCCTGGGTGACAGAGCGAGACTCTGTCTTGGAAAAAAAAAAGAAAAGAAAATCAGATTTTTCACGAAAGAGAGATTGACACAGCAGTTATATTCCATGTTGATAGAGTTTGGATGTTCTGTCCCTTCCAAACCTCATGTTGAAATGTGACTTCCAATGTTGGAGGTGCGGCCTGGTGGGAGATGTTTGGGTCATGGGAGCAGATCCCTCATGACAGTTTTGGTGTTTTCCTCATGGTCATGGGTGAGTTCTTGTTCTGTGAGCTCATATGAGATCTGGTTGTTTAAAAGAGCCTGGAACGTCCTCCTCTCTCTTGCTCCCTCTCTCACAGCATGAGAAAAGCTCACACTGAGGCCTGGAAGCTTTGTGAGGCCCTCACCAGAAGCATGCTTCCTGTACCATGCTTCCTGTACAGCCTGAGAACTGTGAGCCAAAATAAACCTCTTTTCTTTATATTATCCAATCAGATATTCCCTTGTAGCAACACAAAACAAACTAATACACGTGTGTTACAAAGGAATACAATACAGTTCCCCCTTTAAATTGATTTACAATACATTAGGGTTCCAACTTTAAATTGAGTGCACAAAAATGTGCTTCCAAGTTACTCTATGTTCAAAACTTTAACTTACCCAGCTTTCTCAAGGTCAGCTCGGTGACATAAAGTGAGTGTACCCATAAATTAAACCACTTACATGATGACGTGTATCTCCCAGTGATGCCCGTGAGAAAGGACACACAACATTCTCAACAGATTATTCATAATTCTTCTGACAAAATTATGTGATGGCTATGTTTTCAACTATAATTAGTGACACTATCTAATATAGCATGTTACGGAAGAGTTGAAAAAAATGAACTCTAAAGTTAGCTCCACATGGATCTGAATTCCAGTCTGCTGCTTTTGGTTGTGTGCCCTTGGACACATGACTCTGTCTTTCTTTCCTCATCTAAAAAAAAAAAAAAAAAAAAAAGAAGGAAACTAATAATGCCCATTTGCACAGGGCATTGTGAGACCATGAATGTCAAGTGCCAGACACACAATAGCTCTGAAATAAAAGTTCATTTCCTTTGCTTCTTTCCCCTGACCCTATACCATTTAACCCAGCAATCCCACTACTGGGTGTATACCCAAAGGATTATAAATTGTTCTACTATAAAGACACATGCACACATATGTTTATTGCGGTACAGTTCACAATAGGAAAGACTTGAAACCAACCCAAATGCTCATCAATGATAGACTGGATAAAGAAATGTGGCACATATACACCATGGAATACTATGCATCCATAAAAAAGGATGAGTTTATGTCCTTTGCATGGACGTGGATGAAGCTGGAAACCGTCATTCTCAGCAAACTAGCACAAGAACAGAAAACCAAACACCGCATGTTCTCACTCATAAGTGGGAGTTGAACAATGAGAACACATGGACAGAGGGAGGGGAACATCACACACTGGAGCCTGTTAGGGGTGGGGGGCTAGGGGAGGGACAGCATTAGGACAAATACCCAATGTAGATGACAGGTTGATGGGTGCAGCAAACCACCATGACATGTGTATACCTATGTAACAAACTTGCACATTGGACACATGTATCCCAGAACTTAAAATATAATGAAAAAACTTCCAAAAACATTGTCATGTTTGTCAATGGATAGTAGACAATAAAAGAACATTTCTTTGGTTATATAGATCACACTATTGTATATGTGTATTTACTTATCTGTCTTTCCTTCAGACCTTCATTCTTGTCACATAGTATTTGTCACTAAATTCATTCATTCAAAAGAGATTTATTTGTTGCCTTTGTGCTTGAAAAGTACATATCATGTAATAGAAGATCATAATGGTACTATAGCAAATTACTAATAAGGAACACCAAATGTAGAAAGGTATGCCTTGCCAATGTCTTGACCCCTTGAGTCAACAAGACAAGGAGTCTGGTTGCCCAGGAGGAAGCTAAGAGGGAATAGCAATTGAAATAGAAAAATAAAGGGAACTACTCCCAAATACTAGGACTTACTTGGGTCATTTCAGTGAGTTCCTTAAAAACTCAGCAGGGGATTTCCATTGCACTATTTCCCAGAGTGGTTGAGGCAATCTCCAGTAAACTATAAATGAAATAGGCATGCATGCACATACTGAGTAGTGTGGTGTCATTTACAAGAATGTGCATCTTGGAGCCACACTGCTTGATTTAAAGCAAGACTTCAACATGTATTAGTTGTGTGTCCTTAGGAAATGTATTAAACTTCTTTATGACTCAACTTTGCCATTTGTGAAAGGAAGATAAGAATAATATCTACCTTGTAAGGATGTTTGGAGAATTGAATAAAATAATGTACGTACAGCACTTAAAATAGACCTTAACATATTGTAAGTGTCCAATAAATCCAATACGATATTAATATATACATTCATAAGTATTAATAGGCTTCTATAAGTGGTGAAAAGATGATTGATTCTCATTGCTTTACATTATTCTGCATTTTCCGAATCTATTACAACATTAGTGTATTAATTTATAGTCTCATGCATACAAAACCTTGATAGTGCCTCACATTTTGAAGTGGGATGTTTAAAACATCAGTTCAAAGAGTGGGATGGTGGGAGATTCCTATAGAGCCAATGGGTGGAATTCACAAAGAACCAGCAATTGAAGATTTGGCGATGTAGTCTAGAGCAATCTGGAGGTAAGTAGCCACCAAAGCTTTTGCATGAATGGCCTTAAACCACAGGCCAAAGGAGTGAAAATCCCTTAAAGTAGGGGTTCAGACTCAATTACCTGCAGGGATTTTTTAGGTAACATGAATGAGTAAAGCTGATCTGGTGTAACCAACAGGGAGTGGTGGAACATGGGACAACTGGACCACACTCATCCTATTTAAAGAGGGCAACCACCACCAGTTCCTGTTTGCTGTGGCCATGCCGTGTTTCCAGATTTTGTAATTTTTAAAGTGAATTCAAAGTTCTGGAGTTTTATGTAAAACATCCCGTATTTTTTAAAAAGGTTGCATTTGTATATATTTACGAGGTACAAGTGCAAATGTGTTACATGGATAGATTACATAATGGTGAAGCCAAAGCTTTCAGTATATCCATCACCTGAAAAACCTACATTGTACCCATGAAGGACTCTCTCATCACCCACCCTCCTCCTGCACCCCCACCCTTCCAGGTCTCCACTGTCGTTCTATACTCGATATCCATGTGTTACGTGTTTAGCTCCTACTTATCACCGAGGATGTTCACTATTTGTTTTTCTGGTGTCTGAATTCTTTTACTTAAGATAATGACCTCCAGTTCCATCCATGTTGCTGCAAGAGACATGATTTTATTCTTTTTCATGGCTGAGTAATATTCTATTATGTATATGTGCCACATCTGCTTTATCCAAGCATCCATTAATGGACACTTAGGCTGATTTTATATCCTTGCTATTGTGAATACTGCTGCAATAAACATAAAAGTGCAGGTATACTTTTGATACAAGCATTTCTTTTCCTTTGGTAGATACTAAGTAGAGGGATTAATGGGCCGAATGGTAGTTTTATTTGCAGTTTTTTGAGAAATCTCCATGCTGTTTTCCACGGAGGTTGTACTAATTTACACTCCCACCAACACTGTATAAACGTTCCATTTTCTCTGCATCTTTGCCAACATCTGTTATTTTTTGTCTTTCTAATAATAGCCATTCTGGCTGGTGCAAAATCATATCTCATTGTGGTTTTAATTTGCATCTCTCTGATGATTAGTGATGTTGAGCAGTTTTTCATATGCTTTTTAGCCATTTGTATGTCTTCTTTTGAAAAATGTCTATTCATATCCTTTGCTCACTTTTTAATGAGATTGATTTTGTTGTTGTTGTTGTTGTTGAGTTGTCTGAATTTCTTATAAATTCTCAGTATTAGATCCCTGCTGGTTAGATAGTTTGCAAATATTTGTTTCCCATTCTGCAGGTTTTCTGTTCACTCTGTTGACTTTTTCATTTGCTGTGTGGAAGCTTTTTAGTTTAATGTTGGAAGTTAACTGAATTTTTTTTTAAAACATTGAAAGCTAAACACACATGTCATGAAGCCATCAGTTTAAAACCAGTGCACTAAAGGCTTATCTTCATCCTAAAAAAAGTCTGTATGGAAAAAGAGAAGGTTCACATAACTCTACAGGATTCATGGGAAGTGTCCAGTGGATAGCAAAATAGGAAGTGGCAGAAGGACCTGGGTTCCTGATGACATTGTTGAGACAATGCACTAAACTTGGGACTACCTATCTCCTGTCTTGTTAAGAAAACAACAAATGCTTAATGGTGTCATCCACGATCATCCAGGTTTTCTTTTATTTGCAGCCATATGCACGTTTACATATTCATACTTACATGAAGCTAAAGAAGATCAGGAACAATCTGGAGAAAGAAGATGGTAGTAAGAACGGGCAATTGCCTTTGGAAAAAAATTGTTCACTCATTCATTTTACAAATGCTTATTGTGTAACCACATCTACTGAGCTAGACTCAGAGGGTTTCAAAGATAAATCAGACTCAACCTCATGAAGCCCACAATCCAGGTGGCATTTGCAGCTTGTCTAAGTCTACTCCGGCTGCTAGAGCAGAATACCACACATTAGATAACATAAATGATACATTTATTTCTCATAGTTCTGGAGGCTAAGAAGTGCAAGATCATAGTGCCAGCAGATTCAGTGTCTGGTGAGGGTCCTCTCTTTGGCTTAAATATGGCCACCTTCTTGCTGTATCCTCATTAGGTGGGGAGACAGTGGGCTGTGACCTCTTCCTCTTTATATAAGGACACTAATCCCATCATTGGGACTCCACCATCATGACCTAATCTAAAACTAATTACCTCCCAAAGGCCCCATCTCCAAATACCATTACACTGGAGATTAGGGTTTTGATATATGAATTCAGGGTTTATTGGGGGTGTGGGGTGAACACAAACATTCAGTTCGTCACACAGCTCATCCTTTTAGACAAAAAGGAAAAAGAGAACTGGGTCAAAAACCAGGCAATGTGAATGGGCTGCTCACAGGTGCAATCCAGAGGACAATTTCATGCCAGGCGAGGTAAGGAAATAAATCTGTAGACTGGCCTTTGGCTGACTGCCAAGAACATGGAGCCTGCGCACAGATGTCAAGGACAGAGTGTGCAGATAGTGGACCTCCATGTCTTATTTATAAGCTGTTTTCATCTGGCTACTATCTAGAAAGGCCCTGCCTCTCATCTCCTTGCCACCTTCTTGTACCATCCAATTTAACAGCATAATTTACAGTTCTCCTTTCTCAGATACTCCCTGGGCCTGAGGAAATACAGATAAGAGGAGTGGATGACCAGGGAGAGAACTTAGGGAGGCTGGGGCGTCTGGGAGGAAGAAGCTGGCTGGAAATCACTCTGCCTTGTAGAGATGAGGAGGAAGCTGTTGTTTCTGCCCTCCTGTCAATATCTCCTCCCTCTAATCTCTCCAACCATGCTGTCTGCATAGACACAAATGGCAGCTGTAGGGGAAGACTGAAGCATGTTCAGCAGTCTCAGAAAGCCCAAGAGAATTAACAGAAGAGGGCCAAGTGTGTCCAACAGGAAGGAACCTCCCCTCTCCCTGTCTCAGAGTCCTGATCCTCAGAAGTGGGGGTGGGCAGGTGGCACAAAGGGCAGAAAAGATCATTTCTTCCATAAAAAGCCCTCTTTCCTTCTCCAAACACACTCTCCAGGTAACTCAGAGGAAGAGATGTTCTTTGTCTTTCTCCCTCAGACCAGCATTTGCCTGAGATGGCTAAGGCGGGACAGTGGTTAATTCATGAAAGCACAGAGAATACTGTTGTTAAGGCCCCTTCTAAAGTTCAAACATTCATGAAGTCTCTGAACTGGAAGCAAGTTTAAACACTCTCCAGCCTAACCCTGCACCCCATCCACTGCGTCAATTCGTTCTGCCAAGTCATTCGTTCATCCAAGCATTTCTTGAGCACCTATTTTGTGCTGTGCCAGGTGCTGAAATATACGCAACACAAAGCCATGAACAAAACACATATAAGAAACTTATCCAAGTGCCAAGTGGCTGTCCTACCTCAGTCTGACCAAGTAAATGATATCTCATGACCTTCAGAGCCAGCAGACCCCTTCCTGGGACAGGTCTGACTCCTCCAAGAGTCTTCCCCATTGGGCCCAAATATCCCTCTACTTTCATTCATTCTTCACATGCACTGAGCACTTACACAGGTCCAGGGTGCTTCGTGTGAAGCTTTTACCTGCTCCTTGTTTCATGTTTCTCACAATTAATCTGTAAGAAAAATATTATTTCCATCTTCCAGAGGGGACCTGAGCCACAGAGAGACAATGTGACTTGGCCAACACCACCACACTGGCCATGAAAGAGTCAAAACTGGAATTCAGGTCCTCCAACCTGAGGTCAGATACCTGGTCTGAGGCAGCTCGCGACATCCTTGCTGAGTCCTGTCTGTGCAGAGGAGAGAACAACCTCCCTCACTGCGATGGATTCTGGGGGTGAAGGAGGGGCTGACCCCCGCCAAGCGCAATAAATTTAAGAAGGGCCAAAGAATCTTTCTCTACTAAATATCCCGGCTTCACTGCTGCCCGGAAGCAATCTCAGCTGTTCACTGGAATCACAGAGCCGTGCTCCCATTCTGCCTGAAGCTGAAGCTTGTCCTGAGGACCCCTTGGAGCCCAGGGCCATGCGCTTTGCCAGATAATCCTATAGGAATGAATTTCCAACAAGGGTGCCAGCGGGTGGAGAGGAGAACCAGAAGACAGCGCTCTCCCAGAAACAAGCAGTGACTCATGAAGTGAGGTGAGGAGCTCCCTCCCAAATGCTCAGGCTCTCAGGGAGGACCCAGAGGACTTCTCATTGCTGCTCAGTTCATTCCAACAGCCTCTCCCACAACACAGGGATTCAGAATCTCAGGAGTGCTTGGGTACAACTCCCTCATTTGACAGATACAGAAACTGAGGGTCAGAAGGCAAACTGCAGGCCTAAAGTAACAGTCAGTGGGCCAAAGGGTCAGAAGAACAGGTCAGGAGTTGTGAAGAAAGTCTCAGACATTTTTGGGCAGATGTCACATTGGGTGAGTCTTCAGTTGATGCCCAGACCTGGCCCAGGGGAGCAGCAGGGTCTCTGTGGCCATCAGGAGACAAGGCACTGTCCAGAGTGTTCTGAAGTTACCCACTGCTGGAGTGACCTACTAGCTGTATCACTTTGTGAAATTTACTTAATGCCTTTGTTCAGCATCTTCAGCTACAAAAGGTAGATGACAATAATAATACTACCTCTATCACTGAGTTGTGCAGATTCACTCGTACAACGGTCTGAATGCTTGTATCCACCCAGTATTCACATGTTGCAACAAAATCACCAATGCGATTATAATAGGAGGTGGGGCCTTTGGGAAGTGATTAGGTAATAAAGATGGAACCCACATGAATAGGATTAATTCACCTATTAAAAGAGGCCTAGAGAGCTCCCTTCCCCCTTCTGCATACAGTGAGAAGACAGCCATCTAGGAACCAGGAAACGGGCCCTTACCAGACACCAAGTCTGCCAGCACCTTGATCTTACACTTCTAAGCCTCCAGAACTATGAGAAATAAATTTCTGTGGTTTAAAAGCCACCCAGTTGACAGTATTTTGTCAACAGCCTGAACAGACCAAGACAACTGGAAAACTCCAAGTAAAACACTTAGCACACAGCCTGGCCCATAGTAAGGGCTCTACTAACAGGGGCCATGACGGTAACGACAGCTGCGTGCACTGAGCACCTGTGATATGCTAGACATCACCAGTGATTTTACATGCATTATTTCAGTTCATCCCCTTGCTTCAGTGAAACCAGATGATCTGCTTTATTTTACTACCTGAGAGAAAACTGAGACCCACAGCTTCTCCAGAGGAAACTCTGGTTCCGACATCAGACATCCAGTTAGTGTCAGAGGCCAGATCAGAACCCGGGTGTGATCAGATTCCAGAGCCGGTACATGTAACCACCATAGCCTTTCTGCCAGTGCTGCAAGAACTCAATTTCCCAGATAAAACACTGGCCAGATGGACCACATCCATGCTGGGCTTTTTGTCCACGAATCTGTCCTTTTCTGGACTATGAACTGCCCAAGAGCGCATTATTGCTCGTCTTGCTCACTACTATATCCCCAGCACCTGGGTGCTCCTGACACCGGGCTGCTCAGTATTTGTGGGATAACTAATTGAAGGAATATATAGCATCACAATCACTTGGAAGAAAAGACTGAAGGTAAAGAATGGCTGTTCACATCCACTTCTCCTCTCTCCCTGGAACTCCCTCTTTCTCCCTCTTCTTCCTTTTCATTGCTGGAAATAACACAGAATCAAAGCTTTATGGAAATCTATCTCCTTCTTAATCTTCCTATGTCATTTCTACTTCTGCTACATTTAGTTTCGACTAGTCGTTAGATCCCTTCCATCCCTTTTCACAGCAATCTCCTAATCATCCTACAAAACCCCACACAAATGCTGCCTCCTCTAGGAAGTCTTCTCCACTCTATTGAAGGATAGAAGTTCCAGCCTCGGGTGCTTCTGTGAGATTTTTGTTGTTGTTGTCCACAGCTCTGTGAACCTGCACTTACCAGGCTGAAACCTCTGCCTGCCACCAGTGGTACATCAGTCCTCCACCCCATAGAAAAAGTTACTTAAGGGCAGCACTGTGTCTTCTTATTTCTGCCTGCGGTATTTATCTAGCACAGTGGCTGGCAGCAAGCAGGCACTCAGGAAAGGTACTGAATGAATGAATGATCAGGATGTGTCCAGTTCTTTAATAAGGGACTTACTACTTTTAGGTAAGTAGCATTCAGACCTGCAATAGCTATTTCTTAAGTGCCTATTCTGCATTGGGCACACAAGCATTGTGCCCAGTGTTGGGCTGAAGGATTAAGCAAAGCAAGAGAGATAAGAAGCAAGTACAGAAATAAAGAAACAGGAGTTCGAGACCAGCCTGGCCAACGTGGTGAGACCCTGTCTCCACCAAAAACACAAAAATTAGCCAGCCATGGTGGTGCATGCCTGTAATCCCAGCTACTTGGGAGCTTGAGGCAGGAGAATCACTTGAACCTGGGAGGCAGAGATGCAGTGAACCGAAATCACATCACTGCAGTCCAGCCTGGGTGACGGAGTGAGACTCCATCTCAAAAAAAAAAAAGAAAAGAAAAAAGAAACAGGATATTTTAGAGAGGGATAAGTGTGATGAAGACAATCATGCAGAGATATGAGAGAAAGTTACTAAAGGGGTCTTGTAGACAAGATGTCAGAGCAGCCTCCCTGAGGCAGTGACATTTGACCTGAGATCCGAACGACCAGAAGCAGCTGGCAGGAAAAGTCAGTAACGCTGGGCCAGGAAAAATGAACAGCCTGGGGAAGAGCTTTTAGGAGGAGCAAGCTTAGGGTGTTGGGGGTACGGCCAGGGGACCAAGGGGTCCCAAGGGTGGGAGTGAAGAAAGAGATAAGCTCAGAGACTATGCAACAGCAGGACTGTTTGGGCCTCCTGGGCCATGGTGAGCACATCAGAGGGTTTTAAGCAGAACAGATGGCCTTATGTTTTGGTGAGATCACTCTGGCTGAGATGACAAGAATGGGTTTTTGAAGCTATAGCAGGAGTAGATGCAGGAAAACCAGTTAGGAGGCCACTGCATGAGTCCAAGTGTGTGAGCTGACAGTGGCTGACCAAGATATACTAATGGGGGTAATGGGGCAGAAAGTATTTCAGAGGTGGCACCTACAGAACTTACTGGTGTACTGGGTGCAGACGGCGAGGGAAAGACAGGAGTCAAGAGTGGTTATTGTACGCTCAGCGTTTCTAAAATAACACATCCCCATTACTCAGAGGCCTCTAGAGAGGACATGCTTCCATCTCTCCTCCACATCCAGCAGATGGTGCCTGAGTGTGAAATCTACCCAGCACGGCCGGGCTGCCTCTTCCTACTCCCCAGCCCACCTTCACTTGAGGGAGCATCTTTCGCTCCTCAAAAGTACTTCCTGAGCCTGAAAGTCATTGCTATTGATTTATCCAGCAAAATGTAATTTGGAAAAAGCTGGTGTCCTTTTTTTTTTTTCTGTAAAGAATCGTTTGTACCCAGGAAAGCACTATGTAAAGGATGATGGCTTCCATCAATTGCAGCCCCATTGTGGGGGTGGTAAAGACATGTGAGTCAACAAAGCCAGGGGAGTGTTAGAAACCAAAACATTTTAATAATGTGCTGATTTTTAAGGAGGTCTGGTGTCTTGGAGGGAAGAGGCCTGAGCCAGCTGCATGCATTTTTGTCACGTGGTTGCTGGAGCCCTTTGAGAAGGTTGGGAGCCTCATTACCTCAATAGCCGATTGTAGAGAGTGCACCATTAAATCCTAAGCTGGGCTGTGAAGTTGATTTTTTTGCATTTTATTTGCAGGCTTTGCTGTGGTTTGAATGCATCCCCCAAAAAAGCATATGTTAAAAACTTAATCTCCAATGCAACAGTGTTGACAAGTGGGACTTAATGAGAGACGATTAGGCCATGAGGCAGAAGTGAGTAAATGAATGCATTATCATGGAAGTGAGTTCCTTGTAAAAGCATGAGTTTGGGTCTTGGTCTCTCTCTCTCTCTCTCTCTCTCTCTCTCTCTCTCTCCCCCCCCCCCACCCCACTTCGTTCTCTCTGTCTCTCTTCTCTCTCTCTCTGCCTCTCTCCTTCTCCCTCACTTTTCTCTTCCATTCTTGCATCATGTGATGAACAGTTTCCCGCAGTGTTCAAGGCACCATCTCGGGAAGAGAGACCAAGCCCTCACCAGACTCCAAACCTGCTGGCACTTTGATCTTGGACTCCCCTGCCTCCGGAACTATAAGAAATAAATCATTCTTCTTTATAAACTACCTAGTCTCAGGTGTTCTGCTATAGCAGTGCAAACTAAAACAAACTAAGGCACATTTTAAATGACAGATATGGGAAGGTGGGTGGCTACTTACTTTGAGAAACCAAAATCCAAAGATGGAAAATGCACCCCACCTCCTGATCCCATTCTTTCCTCCCCCAACTGGTACCTATTTGGCAGGTTGAGCCCCTCAGCAGGTTGTCAGACTAACTTTGCTCACAACGTATACCCAGCAGGTATCAGTTTAGTCCTGCAAACAAACTATGTTATTGAATGTCTTCAGATGTCCTGGGATTATAGCCATGAGCAAACAGAGGCAAGGTCCCTACTCTCATAAAATTCACATTCCAGTAGAGAAGAAGAGAATGAACTAACACATAAGATAATTTCATAGAGTAATGTAATAAAGCTCATATAGCTGATTGCTCTATAGTAAATCCAGGGCAGAGTCTGGCACACATGTCTTGTGAAGAGCCTAAGAGTAAACATTTTTGGCTTTGGGGCCACACACTCTGTTGCAACTACTCAACTCTCCTGTTGTATTATGAAAGCAGCCTTAGACAATAGGAAAAGAATAGTAGACAATAGTAAAGGAATAAGGAATAAAACTCGACTTACAGAACAGGTGGCAAGTCAATCGCCTTCTCTAGGGGAAAGTGGAAGAGATATTTAGTAGGATGGAGTGAAAAGATGATGATATTTAAGGTGAAGTCAGAATGAGGAGAAGAAACCAGTTGCATATAGAAGGGAGGCATTGAAGACAAGGGAATAGCATGTGCAAAGCCCTGAGTCAGGACTATTTCAGGAACAGAAATGTCTACTGGTGAGGTAGGGCAAAGGGAAAAGGAAGGAGACACAGCAGTGTAAATTCAGGTCAAGAGGTGGGCAAGAATCAGGTTCCAATGGGCCTGCTAGTCCATGGTGAGGCCTGGCACATAATAGACCATCCTGCTATTGCATAATCTCTGAGCTCATTTCCTCCACTGTTTTTCAAACCCTTCTAAAAGAGACAAAAGGAAACTACAGAAGTTTCGAGAAAGAAAGTACAAGACCACGATTCTTTATCCACACTCTTGAAATTTTAAAAACTGACAACTGAAGGTTTTTTCCCCTAAGTTTGGCATAAAATCACTTGGCAGCAAACACTGTCTGAGTGTACAGGAGGCTATTTATGGTCTTTATTTATCCCTCTTCGTGTGAATATTCATGTATCTCACTCTTACATGTTTGGGTGTGGGGTACTGCCCGTAGTACAATGCCAGACCTACATAATACACTACCTCTGGCTTTTCCTCCATCCAAAAGATTCTGAATCTCTCGAAGTCTCAAAGTTTTAGATAAAAGATTATGGACCTCTACCATGATCAGATTCGCAGTCTTTAGGAGGAAAACTCTATTTGCAGTTTTAAAGATAAACTGGAGGAAGCAGAGAAGGAAGCTAGTTAAGAAACTACCGGAAAACCGGTGGTGAGAAATATGGAGAGTTGTACCAAGCTGGAGATGCTGGGGATGGAGGAGTTTGGGAGATATGTCCCAGGAGGATCAACATAACTCAGTGCCTGATTGGAGGTGGGAGGTAAGAGAGGAAGGAATCCAGAATGAGTCTCATGCTCTTCGCTTGTAAGAGTGGACAGATGGTAAGCCATCCCCCACAAGAGAAAGCCGAGGATGATTAGAATTAAGAAGAAAAAATGCTAAATGCCAGGTTGGACATGTGTATGTGAGGTTCTTCTGCATCTTATGGTTGGAGACATGTGGTGGGAAGTTGGAAATGTGGGTCTGGAACCCGGGAGAGAAGCTGGTGTCAGAGGTACAGATTTACGAAGTGTCGCAAGTTAATAGCGTTCCCCAAAATGACAGGGCCAAGTCCTAACCCCAGTGTCTGTGAATGTGACCTTATGTAAAATGAAAGTCTTTGCAGATGTAATTAAGTTAAAGATTCTTAAAATGAGATCATTCCGGGCTTACAGTGGGCTCTAAATCCAATTATTGTTAGCCCTCTAAGAGAAGGGAGAGAGGTTTGAGACAACACAGAGAGAATGCTACGTAAAGACAGAGGTAGAGATTAGAGTGACGCAGTGCAAGCCGAGAAATGTCAAGAATTGCCTGAGCTACCAGGAGCTAGGAGGGAGGCATGAAATAGATTCTCCCTCAGAGCCTCCAGAAGGAACCAATCCTGCTGACACTTTGCTGTTGAGCCTCTGGCCTCCGGAATTGTGGGAGCATACAGTTCTGTTGTTTTCAGTCACTCAGTGTGTGGTCATCTGTTATAGCAGCAGCCTCAGGAAACTAACACAAAAAAGTTTCAGTCATGCAAGGCATTTTCAGTCTCAGAATATGGTGAGAAATGGCCAGGTGCTGTGGCTCTCGCCTGTAATCCCAGCACTTTAGGAGGCCAAGGCGGGGGGTCACCTGAGGTCAGGAGTTCAAGACCAGCCAGGCCAATATGGCGAAAGCCCATCTCTACTAAAAAATACAAAAATTAGCCAGCCATGGTGGTGTGTACCTGTAATCCCAGCTACTTGGGAGACTGAGACAGGGAGAATTGCTTGAACCCAGGAGGCAGAGGTTGCAGTGAGCAGAGATCGTGCCACCGCACTCCAGCCTGGACAATAGAGCAAGACTCCATCTCTCTCTCTATATATATATATAGTGAGAAAAGAGAGAGGAACCTAAGGACAGAAGTCAGGCAACCCCAACATTGAATAAACAACAGAATGGGGACTGAGAAAGGGCAGTGGGGGAGGTAAGATGAGAACTGTGGGAGAGTCGAGACTCAGAAGGTCATACACTCTAGGCAGGATGACGTGCTGTACAGTGTCAAATTTTTGCAGGGGAGACAGACAGAATTAAGGCTGAGGATGCAGGTCATTAGTGACATTGAGTTGGAGCAATTTCAGTAAGCCAAGGAATAAATAATATGTGGGAAAAGTGAAATCAGTAAAGGATTCTTTCAAGACGTTCATCAATAATGAAGGGAAGACAGTAGCTTGAAAGGGCTTTGGGTCTGGAGAAATGGTTTTAGGGTGGGAAACATGAGTGTGTCTACAGGCTATTTGTAGGAACTAGAGCTTGGGCAAGATTGTCAAGGTAGAACAGAGGAAAGGAAATGAAAGAGCTAGGACTATCTAATAGAGATAGTCAAATACCTGTCAACATTTCGGGTGCATAGTACAGAGTGTTTCTTAATATAAAGCTATTCTTGGGAAGCAGTTGCCCAGTGAGAGGCAACTTTCCCCAGCCCCCCTTATAGCTAGGTAGGTACATGTGATCAGTTCTCACCAATGGAGTGGAGTGGAAGTGGTGAAGGTCTCCTCTGAGCCAAGGTGGGTGAGAAGTGTGTGTACCTTCTCCACTCTTTCTTCTCCCATTTGCCAACTGGAGGCAGAGAAATTCACGGTCCTTAGGGATGGCAGCACCACAAAACAGAAGAAGCCTAGGTTCCTAAATCACCACCGGAGAAAAATCTCCCATGAATAGGAAAATCAGTGTTATGTGGGTGAGAAATAAACGTTGTCTTAAGTCACTGAAATATGGGAGTTTATTTGTTTTAACAGCTGGTGTTACTCTAATACAGTCTGCATATTATGTATACCCTGATCTTATACTGCTGGGCTCCTGCCACCTGCTAGAGAGCTCAACTCCTGCCAGACTAACTCACTAATGACCATCTGCCTGGCATCTGTCCCTTTGCAACTAAAGGTCTTTCATTCATTGAACACAAATGTATTAATCGCCTACAATGTGTAATGCACTTGAAAGGAGGTAGGAATGCAGCCATGTACATGACAAATCTCTACCTTCAGGTGACTTATATTCTAATGGGACAGACAGACAGTGAACACATAAACATAGAACATAATACCAGCTAGGACTATGATATGCTATAAGTAAATAAATAAAGTAGAATGAAAGGATAGAAAGCGGTGGGAAGGGTGTGGTGCAATTCAAAATAAGTTGGTCACAAAGGCCACTTTGAGGATGTAATGTGAATGAAGAGACCTACGTTAAGTCACCAGACCAAGAAAGAGGTAGAGGAAATGTAACTCAGAGGAAGCAGCTCACACAAAAGCCCAGAGAAGAGAATATGCTTGGCATCTTTGGAGAGCACTGTGGCCAGCACAAGGTGAGTAACTGATAGGAGGTAAGGCAGAAAAATGATTAAGAGCCAGATTATAGGGGCCACGGAAGCACTCTCAATCCTGTCCTAAGAAATAGGGAGACCCTGACTAGGTTTCGCCTTAGAGGCAGGGAAGGCGTCACTAGGCATTTTCCAAGAGGCAGTTCCTTTCTTGTAGACATGTCCAGTTTCTAGGTCTGAGCTCCTGTCCATCTTGTTCCCTGCCCTGTTCCTTGTTCTGAACCCCCACCTCCCCCCAACCTCCAGCACTGACCAGCCAGATTGCTGGGTGCATTTGCCAAGGATAAGCAAGGCAAAGGCATTTTTCATGGAGAGGTGACTCTTCTGCAAAGAAAATAAAGCTCCTACATAGGCTTACTAGCAGAGAAGCAGCACCCACGAGGCAGTGAGCACTAAGTCTATATTTGATCTGAAAAACATGCAGACAGGCGAGCGGGAGCCCAAACACAACTGCTTATGCCTTATGCGATTGCAAGTGAGTAATTTTGCCTCCTGGAGTTCCAGGAAGTTCCTCCAGCTCTGAAACAGAGCCATCCCTCATACTAGAAGGCTGCAAAAATACATGGAAGGGCTTTGGGGCCTCCACAGGTGGAAACACTTTTAACAATCACAATAACTCGCTTTTGCAAACTGCACTTCACTCATTCCATCTATGTCAACCTCCTGACATCAATCTAAGCGGGTAACTAGCCAATTTTTATTTTTTAAATGAGGAAAAGCTGACCTAGAGAGGGAAAATAATATGCTAAAGATCACAAAGCCGGGAACTGGGTTATTCTTGTGAACCCCAGTTTTAAAATGTAATTATTCTTCCTTGCTTGAAATTGTCCATGGGTACTTAAAACACAATTTGGACCCTTTCCCATGTCCTTCAAAGTCTTATACCAGAAATTAGCAAGCTACAGCCCACAACCGGATCTTTTTTTTTTTTTTTTTTTTTTTTTTTCCTGAAACAGAATCCCCGTCTCCCAGGCTGGAGTGCCATGCCACAATCTTGGCTCACTGCAACCTCCTCCTCCTGGGTTCAAGCGATCCTCCTGCCTCAGCATCCCAAGAAGCTGAGACTACAGGTGAGTGCCACCACGCCCAGCGAATTCTTATATTTTTAGTAGAGACAGGGATTTGCCACGTTGGCCAGGCTATTCTCGAACTCCTGAGCTCAGGCAATCCACTCGCCTCGGCCTCCCAAAGTGCTGGGATGACAGGCGTGAGCCACTGCACCCAGCCAATGTGATCTTATAAATAAAGTTGTATCGGAACACTGCCATGCCCATGTATTTACATGTTGTCTGTGGCTGCTTTTGTACCATGGCAGGAGTGCTGAGTAGTTGTGATGGAGGCAGCATGGCCCATAAAGCTGAAAACATTTACAATCTGTCCCTTTACAGAACAAGTTTGGAAACCTCTGATCCCCATGGTCTATCCAGGTCAACCTTTCCTTTCTTATCTCTTTCGTTCTCCCTTCTACTCAAGAATTTCTAGTCACGTTGGTTTTCTTTCTCTTCCCCAAACAAACCCAGATTTTTCTGCCTCGGGCCCTTTACACTTGCCATTCTCCCTGCCTGAAATGCCTTCCCTCGCCCTGGGCTGGCTGCCTTTCCCTTTCCAGCTCTCACATTGCTGACTCTCAGGGAGGCTTCCCACGATCTCCCCATTTAACATGGCCTGGTCCGACGTCAAACTAGCTCTGCTGCATGCATGCATGCATTCATTCATTCATTCATTCATTGCATATATCACCTTTTAAGTCATCTTATTTGTTTATCTACTTATGGCCAGAGTTTTGCACTAAAATAACATCTCCATGGAAACAGGCATTCTGACTGTTGCAGTCACAACGAAATTCATGATATTAGAATAATGCCTGACACACAGAGGGTATTTCATAGCCAAGTGCTAAATGAATGAACAAATCAAAGAATTAATGAATGCATTATAACTAATCCTTAGTCTACACAACAGGCTTTCTCAATCTTGGCACTGTTGACGTTGGGACACGGTAAGTCTTTGTTGTGAGGTTGTCTTGTGCATTCAAGAATGTTGAGGGGCATCCCTGGCACCTGCCTATTCGATGCCAGTAGCTTCCTTGCAACCCCTCCCCGCCAGAATTGTGACAATGAAAAATGTCTCCTGATATTGCCAAATGTTCCGTGGGGGACTAGGGAGCCAGGAACTGAGCCCTAATTGAGAAACACTGGGTTACACAGTTGAAAATCTCCCTTGGAGCTTAAAATATAATAGCAAGTTTTTACCCAGGTCCACAATCATTTCAGATTTCCAATTAATTGTAGCCTCGCCTATGGGTGACCTCTGCTTTAGGGCCAGCTCCTTGACAAGCTGATGAAATTGCTTCTTTAAGGAAGTATCAGCATTGTTTTTGTAAACAAAAGTCCAAGTCAGAAACCTTTAATGTTTTCAGTAGGGAATGATTAATAATGAAGGAACCAGAATGCATAGAGCTACAAGTTATTACCCCATTCTGGACTGACATAAACGTAAAGAGATGTTGTTGTGTTGCCGTGAAGATGATAGAGGGGAGGAGGCAATGTGGACAGAGAGGCCGAGGTGCTCTCTTGAGGATTTGGCCATTTACAGGGGATCAGAATTATTAATGTGAGTGTTTTGTTAAGTCTTTTTCTATGACAGGAAGAAAAATGGATGAGCACAGAGATAAAGCAAATGCATGGACTGGCAAGGGCTGCTTGCAGTCTCTGGGGTACACGGGCGAAGGGAGGATGTGGAAAGTCATTTGATGATCTTGTTTTCTGCGAGGAAAATGCTGAGCGCAGGGAGCCTGCTGGTGCTGCAACCTGGCTCCTGCCGCTGCTTTGATGCAGGGCTGGTCAATGTATTTTGCTCAGTTCCTGGGGATGGAGTCTATTTTAATAGCTCTGGCCCCCCTGGGGAGTAGCTTAATGTGCCACCCAATGGATACGGCCATGTCTCCGAAAAGGATGGTTGCCCTTCAGCAGGTGACCCGTGAGGAGGAACTCAGGCCAGGCAAGGCTGCCTTGATCCATAAGCCGCATTTTCTGAGTGAGAGTTGGAAGGAAGATATTGGGTAGCTCAGTCAGTGTCTAAGAATGAGGCCGTTGAAGTAAGTAAATTTCTCCCAGGCTGACTCCCCCTGGATCTTTTTTTCCTTCCGACAGCCTCCGGGGACTAATCCTGCTTCCTGGTCCTCAGCACAGCTGCCAAAACTTCCTGTATTTTTCACACTTTGTCTCTCACCAGACTAGTTTCAGATCAGGATACAGTCCTGACTCCCAATTTTCATTGAAGAAAACAAGCACACTGTCTTTTTATTCTTGAGGTTTCAGGACTGAGAAGTAGACGGGGTGAATGATAATAGTACAAAAAACAAATAAGTCTTTGTAGAATCTGTTGTTTTTAATTTTCTAGCACCCATTCCCCCTTCTAATTGTAACCCTCACATTTGGGGGGAATCCACTGCTCCTTAACTCTGAGTCTTTAGGATCTGGGTCTAGCTAGCCTCAGCCACACTAGATTCAGGGGTCGGCACGAGACCCAGGCCTGCATCAATCATGCTATTCCATCCTTCTGTTCATCGTCATAGGCTCACAGGTGGACAAATGGCCCAGGTCAATCCAATTATCATTAATTTGAGGACTTATCCTAAAGGTAGGGGAAGAGCAATGGTCCTTCTGCCTAAGTTGGGGGGAGAACAGGATGAAGGCCAGGAGCTGATGGAAACCATTTTGCCACCACCACTGGGGAGCCTGCCAACGGATTCAACAGTGAAAAGCAGAAGATGAGGTGGGACAGCATGACTGCATCACAGTGACCATGTGGGCCTCTGGGTACAGCCATGTCTGAAGCTATCCCTGCTCCTGAACTTGTCAATTGCATAAGACATCAGTTACGTAAAAGGTTTAATTTTTTTTCCTCAAGCATATTAGGGTTAGATTTTGTAAAGAACTTTGTATTTTCACTGACAAGTTCCCAGATTCTCATAAATTTCTCAGAGACATGGTCTTTAGTTAATGTTTGTTTACTTTATTCTCTGTGACTCCTGAGCCCCTTTCTTGAATAGCAGGTAGATAATCCTTCCTGAGAGGACTCCTTTAATCTCAGTACTGGAAACTTCTAAATGTGTGTTTTTTGAGTACTTCATATGCTCAAGACACTATGACTGGTTCTTTACCTAAGTTTTTTTTTCCCCATTTAACTCAGGTTATAAGAAAATGTGGTAGATCTTCTCACCCCTTTTAAAGATGAACAAACTGAGATCCAAAATGCAAAGCATGTGGTGAACGTCATATAGCTAATAAATGGCAAGGTGAGCATTTAAACCCAGATCCCCTCTCCTTAGTCATATAAGCTTCTCTCACACTGAAGCCTGGAGTTACAATTAGGCAGGGCAACAGTGATGTACGGCTTGATGATTCAGTAACGATAACACAATTCACCATTTGAGGACTCACCATAAGTGTAAGCCTTGGGCCAAGTACATTACCTCTAATATCTCTAGTACTCACACAACATTGTAAGATAGAAATTATTTTCTTGCCTTCATCCCCATGTTATGGACTGGAGATACTGAGCCTCAAAAAATGTAAAACAACTTCCCTGAAGTTGTACAGTTATTTCAAGAAGAGATGGAATGCCAAACCACGGAGACACCAAAGCCAGGGTTCTTCCCAATAGGCCACATTTCCTCCCAAGGCTCAAGAGAGAAATTAACCTCTTAAGAGCTTTGCTTTCTCCCTTCCCCATACATCTCTGTTCCATAAAAGAAATCTCTTCTTAGGAAATCCCATCATATGCCATCCACTTAAATGCTTGATGCTGAAAAGCTCAACTTCCCAGTTAAAATGAAACGCTTGAAATCTGGGTCCATGACTTACGCATCCTCCACACACCCAGAGGCATAGCAGGTGCATCACAAATACTTACTGAACAAATGAGGGAATCCTACATGTTTCCTTGAAACCCTATGTCTAGATCTTTGGCCCAAGTGAAGTCCATGGAGATTTCCCTGGAAATCATGCTGAAAATGCAGATACCCAGATATAAGCCCGGGCCTGCCAGATCAGAACATAAGGAGACAGTGCCCAGGACAATCTGTGTATTAGTAAGCACCCAAGCGAGAGTTCTGTGCATCAAAGTGTCTCCTAAACAGCAGCCAACCTGAGGGATGAGCCTGTGCTTTATTCTTTCATGTAACACATTTCTTGAGTGTCTCCTTTCCAAATTGTACCTTGCTGACTATTGAGAATAAATAGTAACCAAGGTCCCTGCCCTCAAGGAACCTGGAAGAGGAAAAAGAGAGTATAGAAATAATGACAAAAGCTATTATTACCTTTCAATTATGTCAAGTTTCATTGGAACATACAATGGGAGGATTTGACCTTGTCTCCGTTTATACGCTTGTATAGAGGGAGCACTGTAGGCCTTGTGGGCCAAATTACTTTCCAGCTAGGCTCTGAAGACTGGGTATTAACTAACCAGATAAAGAGGGAGAAAGTATTGCAGGCGTAAGGAATAGCATATGCAAAGGCCTTCAGATGGAAAGGTAAAAAAGAAAAAAAGGTTATAGAAACTAAAGGAAAGGGAGAGGGTTTCGCTTGGAAAGACAAGGTAAAAGTGCTGCCTTGTAATGTTAGTGAAGAGCATCCTGGAGGGGCTTGTAGACCACAATCAGATTTCCATTTTAAAAATATCCACCCAGCTGCTTTGCAGAGAAGAGCTAGGAATAGGACAGAAATGGAAGCAGAAAAACCAATGGGGAGGCTATTGTTACCCAAGCAAGAAATAAAAGTGATGTGGATAAGGGTGGTTGTGGACAGGGGACAGACACAATATATATTCTGGAAATAAAAATGGCAAATCTTGGTTATGGATCAGATACCAATGGTAAAGGAGAAGAAAGAATTGCAAATGACTCAATGCAAACACACCAGAAGGGAACCAGGGTTCAGTCAGGGAATATGGATGAGCTTGCTTTTGGAAATGCTGAATTTAAGTGTATCATAGGCAAGGCTCAATTGCAGGCAACAAGCACTCTAGCTATTTTAAGCAGTAATGGATGTAATTCCCAGAATTATGTGTTCTCTCAGTTATCTTTTACCATATAACAAGCCACTCCAAAACTCTGTGGCCTATAGTAAGAGCCATTTACTTAGCTCACAGTTCTACAGGCTGTTGATCTGAACTGGGCTTAAATGGTTAGTTCTTCTGCTCTTGGCTGGCCTCACTCTTGTCTGTGGTCACTTGTAAATGAGCTAAAGTATCTCTGCTTCTGGGCATTGACTGGCTACTGGTTGAGGGTGATGAGGATCACTAAGCTGCGTCTTTCTTATCACTTAGCAGGCTAGCTCGAGCAATGACTCCTGGAAGAGCTGCTAAAGAGAAAATGCACACGAGGCCTCTTAAGGTGTAGGCACAATGTCACTTTGTCTCATTCTGTTGGCTAAAGCAAGTTACAAATCCAGCCCAAATTCTTCTCTCTCTTTTTTTTTTTTTTTTTTTTTTTTTTGAGAAAGAGTCTTGCTCTGTCGCCCAGGCTGGAGTGCAATGGAACGATCTTGGCTCACTGCAACCTCTGTCTTCTGGGTTCAAGTGATTCCCGTCTCTCAGCCTCCTGAGTAGCTGGGACTACAGGCACCCACCACCATGCCTGGCTAATTTTTGTATTTTTAGTAGAGATGGGGTTTTGCCATGTTGGCCGGGCTGGTCTTGAACTCCTGACTGCAGGTGATCTGTCCACCTCAGCCTCCCAAAGTGCTGGGATTACAAACATGAACCAGTGAGCCTGGCCATCCAGCCCAAATTCTAAGAGT
Source organism: Chlorocebus sabaeus (assembly GCF_047675955.1). Lineage (NCBI taxonomy): Eukaryota > Metazoa > Chordata > Mammalia > Primates > Cercopithecidae > Chlorocebus > Chlorocebus sabaeus. The sequence continues at coordinate 16,763,757 of NC_132922.1, forward strand.
GGGAAAAACAGACTACCTCTTGATGGAATGAGCTGCAAAGCCTCATTGTAAATAGGCATAGATATGAAGAGGAAGAAGGGATCGTGGCCCTTTTTGCAAACAATGTACCCCAGGCACTTAGAAAATCACTGGAAGAACTGAGGAAACATGTCCCATGCTCAGCCTCTAGGAATGAGTGAGAATTTGCCTGCTGGGGGAACTTCTACCTCTGCCACAATCCGGAACCTGGAAAATCCAGAGGCCACAACCAGGACCACTGACTTTCACAATACACCATTGTCATTGTGACCCAAGGATCGACCCAAGTCACTCTTGCTGCCACTTCAGCAGCAACAGCTTTTCCACAACCTGGAAGGCAGTGACAGGAGCCTGGAACCCCTAGGAAGAAAAATCCAACCTTTCAGCTACTGAAGCAGGAAGATGTCCTTTACCTTCCAAATATCATGAAAGTGTCTCTAATTGGTAGAACCTGATTTTTAACCTGATTCATTGCAATGACAGCTGCAAGGGAGTCTGGGAAGTATAATTAATATATTGCTAGCTTTCTAGTCTCACTAGTATAGGAAGGTACTCTAGAAGGAGTTTGGAATGAATACTAGGTGCCAGACCACCACAAGTAGCTCAAGGTGATTGTGAAAAAGTCATGCAGAAATTATACAGAAGCAACTGGATAGATGTAACTGAGACCCAGGTAGGAAGTCCAGGCTGATTTGCATTTGAACAAAGATCTGAGTATGATCCAGGAATTTATCATTGCCTGCCTAGGACCCATACCAAGACCAAATATCCTAACCATTCTGGAATATAGTTAGCATCTTATCCCATCCTCATTTCACAACGCTTCTTGCTTTCCTTAAATTACGCTAAGGAGGCAGGAGTCTAAGCTTGCTACTCAATAGCTCTGTGAATTTGACAGTTCTCCTCCCTCCTCCCTCCCACAGCCTTGGTTTTTTCCAAGTACAGCAAGATGAGGAGCATTTATCTGGATACATGAATCTTAAAAGTCCCTTTCAACAATAGATTCTATGAGCGTTCCTGGCCTACATTGCACAGGTACCATTTATCCTCCCGCTCCTGAGTCTCTTTGTCAAATGTTTGCTTCCCAGCAGGTGGAATGGCTTATTCACTTGACACTTGGCAATTACAGCAAGGGAGGTACCCTGGCTGCCTGCCAGGCTGTCCTACTCCTCAGCCCTGCTGAGCAGCAGTCATGCCCCCAGGCCTGGGCTCCCTCCTTTCTCTTGCCCCATTTCAGCCCTCCCACCTATACATACCAGTACCCATCCAGGACCAGACCTGGCCTCAACCTGGGGGGCAATTATATGACATAATTCAATTGTCATACAGAGGCAGTTTAATGGCTGGAATATCAGTAAACCCCTTATTACTCAGAGGTTACTCAGAGAACAGCCTGGTGACTGGTAAAAATGTTTCAGAACCAAAGAGCTTCCTTCTGTTGGAAGTAAAGCTTGGAGTCACAAAGAAAACAAGTACTCAAACAAAAGATTTCTCAGCAAGGCAAATTTACTTCTGTAGAAGGGTGCTTCTCGCAGGGCTGACTGCCATGAGAGTACACTGAACAAAGGAGGGAAAGGGTTTTTTTTATTCCTAATGCAGCTTGTCCCTACCACTGTGTCCTGTCTCCCCTGGCTGGAGTTGGACCGCACAATCTAAACTGAACCCAACTGGCTAACACGACAGACAGCTTTGGCGGGAAGAGCCGTTACAGCAGGGGCGGGTAAATTATAGAGTGAGTAGCAGATGTGGGCTCTGTAGATAAGGACCACTCGGAGAGTTGTTTACTGTAACCAGAAGCATGGGGGCGCAAAGGATAAGGCAGTTGGATCTTGAAAGTAGAGAACAAAGAAACTAAACAAAACCTTTGAAGAGGAACTTCTCTTGGATCTGACACTGCTATTGGATTATGCAATGGAACTAAAGGATCAACTGAGAGAGGTAACCAAAGATAGAAAAATCTAAAAATTTAAAAGTTCTCTTTGTCTAATCATAGAATATGAGAAATAATTTGGCCAGGGTAGTGCCCCAGACATAAAAATGAGTCACGCATATCTCCACACTTAGTGCACTTAGCAGAATGGTGGGCATCCAGTGTTTTATTGTGCTTATTACAGGTCCCAAATTGCTTCTTACTCAAGGAACTGATATAAGGAGTCCTCTCTCCCACCTCTTGTCCCAAATTTTAGACCTGAACAGACAACTCCCCTATTTTCAGTCATCACCCCCTCTAAGCCATCATCCAAGAATTATGAATGATCTTCCTGAAATGCAAACATGACTGTGTTTTTCTCTGTTGATAAATCTTTGATGACTACCTTTGTTCTCCTTATGCTCTCTCCTCTACTGGCCTCTTTCTTCAGTCTTGCCTCTTTTTACAACTCTCTCCACCAGTATAAACTCCAGACCTGATGGATGTCCTACAATTTCCTAGAAACAGTAGATACTCACTGTCCCAATCCTTCACATGTGCTTCTTCCTCTACCTAGAATAGCTCCCTGCCCACTGCCCCAACCGAGTCTGACTCTCTCCAGCTCCTGCCTTGGAACTTTATCCGACTTTCTTCACCACTGTTTCCAAAAAGCCATCTTCAGAGTGGGTTCTAAACCCAACAACTGGGATTTCCCTGTCCTCTTCCTACAGCAGTTTATGAGGGTACATAGTGCCTTAACAGTTTCCAGTGTCTGCCACAGTAAAGGCACAGAGTAAAGGTTGAATTTTAAAAAGAAAATGATAGACCAGGTGTGGTGGCTCACTCCTGTAACCCCAGCACTTTGGGAGGCCAAGGCGGAGTTTGAGATCAGCCTGGCAAACAGGGTGAAACCCCATCTCTATTAAAAATACAAAAATAATTAGCCAGGTGTGGTGACGGACACCTGTAATCCCAGCTACTTGGGAGGCTGAAGCAAGAGAATTGGTTGAACCTGGGAGGCAGAGGTTACAGTGAGCCAAGATTGCACCATGCACTCCAGCCTGGGTGACAGAGCAAGACTCTATCTTAAAAATAAAATTAAATAAATAAAAGAAAAAATAAAAATAAATAAAAAGAAAATGATACATATAAAAAGAAAATAAGTAAATCAATGAATTAGAGAAAAAATAGTCTCTGAATATATAAAGTCTTATAATGGGTATAAACGTGTACCAAATTTCAAAACAAGCCTTTGGATAAAATTCACAAATGGTCCCAACAACACTGTTGTATGTCTTGGTCAGAGATAAGAATCCCTAACATCCACACTAACTCTGATGGTTCGGTCATCAAGGGTACTCAGAGAACAAAACATATATATCGTAGCCCAGTCATTTTCCAAATTGGTCAACAAGTATTTATTGAGCAACTGTCATATGTCAGGCATCATTCTAAGTGCTGGAGATTCAAGGGTAAATATATTTCACAAAAGCTTTGCTACTGTTGAGCATGTGTTCAAGGGAAGAGACAGTCAGTAGACAAGTGAGCATGAAAATGAACAACAAAACTCAAACTAGTGTTAAGTTCTATGGAAAAGCCAAACCCAACAATGGAATGTTGAGTGACTGATAAGGCTGCTCAGAGGTCAAGACATCACTGAGGAAGTGGCAACGAGCTGAGTTCCGCATGGTGAGAAACATGGGCAAAGAAAAATGATGAGCGCATCATGGTTTTAGGAAGATAGGACAGCAAGTGCAAAGGCCCTGAGCAGGTGACACATTTGGGACATTCAAAGACAGAAGGATAGCCAGTGTGGCTGGAATTCAGTTAGTGAGGGCAAAGTGGTAAGTGCTGAAGTCCAAAAGGTCTGCAGGAACTGGCGATGTGGAGCTTCATGGACCATCCAAGAGTGGGAATTTTATTCTAAGGGCATTGGGAAGTGATTGGAGGTTTGAAGCATGGGGATGGCATAATCTAATTGAAAGATCACTCTGGATGCTATATAAAGAGTAGGTAATAGGGGCAAGAGGAGAAGAATCAGTCAGGAGTCTATTGCAGCAATCCAGGTAAGAGGTGATATTAGGGATGGTGGAGCCTCAGCAGAAGGAGTGGCAGTGGAGATGGTAAACAGTGGTCAGGTTCTGGAGGGAGGGTTAGCCATCAGAATTTGCTGTTGTTGGGGGTTAAGCTCCCTTAAACTGAGAATAAAGGGATTTGGAATGCCTTCTCATTGTTTTGGCTTGAGCTACTATATGGATAATGTTGACATATGTTGAAATTGAGATATCTAGAAGAACAACAAAGCTGGAGAGTAAAGTTGGTAACTCTGCTGATGTTACACTTCAGGTGTTCATAGGCTGCTGAACTGGACATGTGAAACAGACAGATGGGTATGGGAATCTGGAACATGGGAAGGTCAGGATCAGAGATAATTTCTGCATTATCACCAAATACATAGTTTACAAAGCCTTGGATTGGATCACTCAAGGAAAGGATACAAACAAGACAGGAAGCCTAAACTAAGCCCAGGGACAGTCTATTATTTTGAAACCAGTTAGAGGATAATAAGTCAGCAGAGGACAATGAGAAAGCTAGTGAGGTAGGAGTCTAGGCAGGAGAGGATGGTATCCTGAAGCCAAGAGCTTCAGCAGCTGAATAGGACAGAGAAGTCCAAATCACCCCATCTGGAAGGACATTCGATCAGTGATGTCATCTCCACAGAGCAAGGGGAGCACTTCCAGAGGAAATGATGTTGAGTAAATAACTATATGATAATCAATAACCATATCAGGCAGAAGAACAATTTGGTTCAAACAACAATCATAAGCTAAAATTACAGATCACGGTTTGCATTAATTTTGAGAGCTTAAGCTGGAAAGCCTCAGTCCCTAAAATAGGTAGAAAACAAATGGACAGAAAAACTCACTGTGTACTCAACTTCATTCTTTGGCTAATGTCTCCAAAGTTTCCACTAATTTTTCTAAAAGTCTAAATGTGCAACTTATAATTGCTTTGCAATGCTTTCAACTGTAGCTAATCAGTTGTAATTTAAAGTGAAATGAGATGCTTCCGTTACAAGAGGCAGAAGAATACCAGAGAAAGGAGAGGGCTGATTCAGATTGTTCTAGATCCAGCAGTTCTTAACCTAAAAACTTTGGGGAGCTGTGGATAGAACTTAGGGGTCTATGAATTTAGATAGCAAAACATTTGTTCATCATTATCCACTAACCTCTGATATTTGACATTTCCTTCAGTATCTTTGACTCTGTCACCAAAATCAATCACAAATATCTTTATATCATATTATAGTTGTTGCAGATACCTGGAAATACCATTTACACTCATCTACTTCAAAGAACACGTACATGTAGGTTTTTATTATTTAATGTATTAATAAAGAAACACATGCATTATTATATATAATTTTGGTTTTTCTTTTATAGCTATCTTAGTAACTGAATTTGACTATAATTATTTGGTACTCCTTTGTGTTTTATCTTTTTTTTTTTTTTTGAGACGGAGTCTCACTCTGTCACCCAGGCTGGAGTGCAGTGGTGCCATCTTGGCTCACCGTAACCTCCGCCTACTGGGTTCAAGCAATTCTCCTGCCTAAGCCTCCTGAGTAGCTGGGATTACACGCATGCACCACCACCCCTGGCTAATTTTTGCATTTTTAGTAGAGATGGGGTTTCACCATGTTGGCCAGGCTGGTATCAAACTCCTGACCTCAGGTGATCTGCCCACCTCGGCCTCCCAAAGTGCTGGGATTACAGGCGTGAGCCACCGCACTCGGCCGTGTTTTATCTTATGCATTGAAAATAATTATTCTGAGAAGGAGTCCATAAGCTTCATTAGACTGCCAAAGGAATCTATAATATAAAACAGATAAAGAGACAGTGTCTAGAAGAAAGTATTGCCCCAGCAGAAGAGAATTGCTTCAGGAAGACTAGAGATGATAGTGACAGCAGGAGCAAACCTGATCTCAAGGAGAAGAGATGCAAGAGGTGAGATACCACATGTGAGAAAAGAGAAACTGTGCCTCAGAAAATCCAGAAAACATCAAGTAGGAGAACTCAAAACATTGTACTTCTTTGTACACACGGGTAACAAAAAAAAAAAAGTGGTGGGAGGAGTTCTGTTTTTGGGGAATAGACTGAGGCAGAAAAGCCCAAATCAGCAATTTCATAGTAAAGGTTAAAAAAGACAATAGTGCAAGTGAGGGATTATTATATGAATGGTTCCCAATATAGGGATGCCAGAGTTAGCAAATAAAAATATAAGATGACTAGTTGAATTCTGATTCCAGATAAACAAAGGATAATTTTTAGTGTAAGTATGTCCCAAATATTGCCTGGGACATACTTACATTACAAAAATTAACCAACGATTTTTAGCATGTGTATTTAAAATGTTGCATGGGGCATACTTACACTAAAAATATATATTCTTCACTTACCTGAAATTCAAATTCAGTTGGTTATCTTGTATTTTCTCTGGCAACTCTACCAATGAATCATGGCTCCCACTAGTCACACTTTTTTATAGTCCCCTCCCATATTAGCTCTGACCATGTGACATGCTTTGGCCAATGAGATATCAGCAAATACGACATATGGAGAGACTTCATAAATGCTTGTGGAAAGAAGCTAGTCCTCTTGGAATGCTGCTGCCACCATGTGAGGAAACTGGGTGTAGCCTCTTTGAGGATGAAAGACCCCATGGAGACAGAAGTTCAGCTGGCCCAGCTGATCCAGCCCCGGCTGACCTTCCAGCTGAATGTAGCCACAGGAGCCCAGCCCAGTCACAGAATCATCCAGACAGGAAACCCACAGAACCATGAGGAATCATATAATAAAGCATTGTTGTTTTAGGCCACCTCCGCTGCCACTACCTCAGCTGAGGCTCCATCAGCTCTCGTATCACCTCTCACCTGGATTGCTGCAATACCCTTCTGACTGAGTCCTCTCTTTCTCCTCTTGTCTCCATTACTTACGCTTTATATAGCAGCTACGGTGAACTTTCCATGAGATTATGCCATTCCCATGCTTAAAACCCTCCAACTGAGTTTTACGGGTAATTTATTATGTAGCAATAGATAAATGATATAGTACACCTTATTATAATTCACTTAATGAAGATTTCTAGAGCACCCTGTATATGCTAAAATATGCAGATGAGCTATAATTCCCCGAGTGCTGTGATTCACCTACATTAGAATCACTCACATTTTATTTGTTAAAAATCCATATTCATGGACCAGTCCTATTGAATCAGCGCTTTAGAGGTAGGACTGAGTAATTTGCATTTTTAACAAACCTCCCTGAGGATTTTTAATCTTCTTTGGAGTTTGAGGATTACTGTGTTAAAGAGACACAAAAATCTATAGACACTGCTGTGCACTCAAGCTATGCAATCTAGGGAAGGAGACAGAAGGGTACACAGGTACTTATAACACAAGGCAGAAGAAAATGACTGCCAAAAAAAAAGAGGTAAAAGGAAAACCCCATAAACCAAAAAGAAAGGTGAGATTAACTCTGAAGGGGAAATACTAGGAGACTTTGCAGAAAAAAGACCTCAGAGCTAAGCCTTATAGTCTGAGTATGCATCAGCTCAGGGTAATGGAAAAGTGCTGAACTAAGAGCTTGGCTTTCTGCGTTTGGGTCTCAGCTAACGATAGCCATCATTTAGGGTGAAACTACTCTTTGTAAGGTAATGCACTAGGCTCTCTAGAACCACTCTTTAGAATAACTCTTTACAACAACTCTGCAAGATAAGTACTGTTGTCTTGTGTTTCAATAAGAAAAGAGATTCAGAGAGGCCGGGCACGGTGGCTCACGCCTGTAATCCCAGCACTTTGGGAGGCCAAGGTGGGTGGATCGTGAGGCCAGGAGATCCAGACCATCCTGGCCAACATGGTGAAACCTCGTCTCTACTAAAATACAAAAAATTAGCCAGGCGTGGTGGTGCGCACCTGTAGTCCCAGCTATTCAGGAGGCTGAGGCAGAGGAATCGCTTGAACCCAGGAGGCAGAGGTTGCAGTGAGCAGAGATTGTGCTACCACACTCCAGCCTGGCGACAGAGCAAGACTCCGTTAAAAAAAGAAAGAAAGAAAGAAAGAAAAGAGGTTCAGAGAGAGGGTGTCACTTGCCAAAGGACACATAGCTAGGAGTTGCTTGAGCAAGGGTGTAGTGCCTATCTGTCTGACTCTATAGCTCAGGTACTTTCACTATGTCACATTGCTGACCTCAAGGAGCCAGCTCAGCTTTCTGGGCCTCCATTTTCTCATTTCTGGGATGGGACACAGTGCACAAAATGATTTCTGAGGCCCCATTATTGGAGCCAAATCAACTCTACTCTAGATAATACTCTAGATAATAATCGTACTTGCTGGTGAAAGGTAAATGAGTTCAGTAACTAGAAGAATGAAGAATGAACCTTAACCTTAAGGATTTGTTGGTATGTATCCAGTCCTGAAAATACCAGTTGAGAGCCACCTGCCTGTCACTTTCAAAAACTGTAGCTCTAAAGACCCTACCTACCTCTTGCGAGAGAGTGAGAATGAGGGGGAAAGGTAGGATGGAGGGAGAGAGGCAGACTACTGAATATTTGAGTAACAGAAGGAATTATTGAAAGGATAAAGAAGGTAATGAATGAATGACAGGGAAACAGAGGGTCGGGGAGCTCTGAGAAAATGACCTCCAATTCCTCAATCAAATTAAGAGGAGGTCTGCTTAAGAGTTTGGGAAACACACTCCAGAGACAAGAAGAGTTTTACGAGTGTCCGTGAAGGCAGGCAGTATGACAAGGTGTGCATGTCTACCCATGCAGCAATACCTACCTGTGCAGCTTCGGCTTTTGATGGTCCAGAAGGAAGGGTGGAGAAAATGAGAGGGGCAGAGGAATCCCAGGAGAAGGTGAAGGGGTGACCTGAACCCTAGGACAGTGATGGCAACCCCAGACCAGCTGCCTCATAATAAAGGCTGAGTGTAGGGCATGTGACACTCCCTATCCTATGTTCTGTCCAAAGTGGGTGAGAAGCCACTAACTGATGATGAGATAAAGAGAAAGAGTTCAATGCAAAAGGTCAGTGAGGACATTAAGATGCCTGGGTAGTGACGTGTTGGGATCATTAGATTCTGAGTCTACGGAGGTTAATGTGATGGTCAAGGATATCAGCCCATGCTGAGAGCCCTCAATTCTGTACCAAATTAAGTCAATTCAGATCACTTAATTATGTTCTGAAGTTTTCTTTCGCTTTGAAGAGAATAAAAATACTTCCATTTTATTCTGATTTCTGAGAAAATTAGACTGTACATGTAAGCACTGCAAAAATTAAAAAGTGTTTTTAAATTGCAAGAGGTTGCTGTTGTTAACCAAGGAAATCTTCGAGAGGAGGAGTAAAGAACCAAGATTTACCTGCCAAGCACCAGGCACTTTATAAACTATGTCGTGTCGTGTAATTGACACAACCCTAAAAGATGTGTTCTTGTCTCCACTTTGCAGGTAAGGAAACTGAGCCCAGAGATCTCTAGCCAATAAGAAGCAGAGCCCTGTACAACGTCTGGCTGGGTGCTTCCCAGGCCGTGATTTGTGTGTCATTGTTTGATTTCCCTTTCCAGAGTGCAATCCAGAGAGTTCATCTCTTCAAATATTTGCCGTACTACAGCATCTTTTCCATTGCGAAAAGCCATCCTATGGATTGAACCCAATTAATAGAATCCAATTAACAGGAATCCAATCTAGCATTTGACTTTTCAATAATGTTTAATACTACTACTTCCTTCTAGTTAAAAGGGTATGAGTTGGAAAGGAGTATTAAGTTCAAATAGGCCCCTAATTGAGGCTCTCTTCCAGTGGTAATAATGATCAATATTATTTACATAGAATGTTATCTAAAAAATTCAAGACATCACACATTGACTTGCATGTTTGAAACCAAACCTTTTATTTTCTCCCTACAGCTCTCCCATCCTTGGTTCACCTTAGCAGTCTTCCTCATCTCAGCTAACATCACTAGCATTTGTTCTACTGCCAGGTCCGATGTTTAGGGGGCATCATTTTCTTCTCCCTCACTCTTCCCTTGTTTCGCATCCAACCCTGGGTCCCACACTCATTCATTTCCCCCATTCTCACTGCCAGCGCCACACCCTACTTCTTTCACTTATTTCTCTGCCCAGGCCTTCTAACTGGTCCCCCATTGCCAGTCTCAGCCTACTCTGATCATTCTCCCACAGTAGTCTAAGCTATCTCCTTAAAACATAAACCAAAGTAAATCAACTCCCTGCTTGGAATCCTCCAGTGATCTGGAGTTAGGAGTATTGTACCAGTGTTAATTTGTAGGTTCTGATCAATGTACCATGGTTAACTAAGATATGAACATTAGTGGAAACTGGGAAAAGAGTATTGGAGAGATCTCTGTAGTATCTTTGCAACTCATCTGTAAATATAAAACTCTTTGAAAAAAAAAATTTTTTTTTGAGATGGAATCTTGCCCTGTCACCCAGACTGGAGTGCAATGGCTCAATCTCGGCTCACTGCAACCTCTGCCAACCAAGTTCAAGTGATTCTCCTGCCTCAGCCTCCAGTGTAGCTGGAATTATAGGCATGTGCCACCCCATGCCCAGTTAATTTTTTTGTTTCTTTAGTAGAGATGGGGTTTCACCATGTTAGCCAGGCTGGTCTCAAACTCCTGACCTTGTGATCCGCCCGCCAAAATTTTTAAAAATGTTTTTAGTCCTCCAATGCTCCAAAGATATTTCTTTTTTAAAATGAATATCTTGGACTAGGACTGACTCCTTCCCACAGCCTACCTATCTATTAATATGAGTTCTTATTACCTTCTCCTTGCTCCCCAAACTCCATCCACTGTGGCTTCCTCTCAGTTCCTAGAAAACACCAACCTTCAAAGTCCTTCCTCACCTCGAGGTTTATTCACATGCTATCTTTTTGTCTTGGTCACTTCTTTCTCTGTTTTTCATGTTGCTTCTTTTTGGTTCTCAGGTCTCAGTTTAAAGAGCCCCTGCTCAGAGAGATCTCTCTGACCCTCCCACCCCCATCTAAAGTGGTGGTTTCCTCTTGATCCCTGCAGACACAATGTGTAACTAGATAGCGTGCTTTACCTCTTTCTTGTGTCTTGCACCTCACTGTGGGTTCCACGAAGGCAGAGACCTTACCTGCCTGTCTCATCACCCTCACATCCCTAATCTCTAGCACAATGTCCAGAACGTGGAACATGCCTGAAAAGATTCTCCTGTCTCCTCCCCCATTGACCTGCAATACAGTTTCTAGATGGGTATTTGTTGTCTTTAATATTCTCTACATCTGACACTAGGATTTTCTTTATTGGAGCCCAGCCCTTAGGGATCTGGAGAAACATGTCTTCATCAGGGTTATCATGGACATAGATACGCTGTAGAATTTACCACCTATATTTTAGAAAACTGACCTCTTGAGCAAGGTTGATTTCTTTTAATGATTAAAAAAACCCCTTCCTGCATACTGTCTGATTCTTGTCCTATTTTATGTCCTTCCCCAACATAGCCCGTTAAAAGGAGCTGGAAAACACAATATTAAGAGATGAAAGAAATCAGCCTGCCACTGAGACCTTTGTCCCTAATTTAGGAAGCCGTGTCTCAGGGGACAGCCTTCCATCATCCCCTGAAAGCTTTTGATATCTTGTGACCCTTGGCTCAGCATTTTGGTGCTTGGATTTCTTCCCTTCCCCCGCATTCTAGTTCTATGGATCAGGCAATTATTGAAATTACAAGGATCCTGCATATCATGCATGGGAAGAGGACAGCCTTCAAAACACATCGTGGTTCAGTTTAGTGAATAAGAAAATGTGATACAAATAGCTGCCATCTATTGCACACTTTATTGCACCCTGGCACTGAGCGAAGTGTTTGCCTTATATTAACTCATTTGATTCTTGACAATGATGTTATCCCAGCGTCTAGGACAGACACATCCTAGGTGCTTGATAAATATTTACCTAATAACAAATGAACAATCCTCCAACACAGATATTGTGAATATTCTCATTTTATAAATGAGGATCCTGAGCCTTAGAAGTACCAAGTAATTTGTGAAACATGACACAAGCAGAAAGTAGGAAATCCAGATTGAATCTATCTCGAGTCTTTCCAGTTTTAACAGCTCATCATCACAGCCCTGCAATTTCAATTCCAAAACTCACTTTGGATACAGGCTCATAATATTGCCTGCTCCTAAAGGACTTGATACTCCCTCAAATCTAAGGACTGTCATCCTTATGCCCAGGACTTCTCTACTGATGTTCCAGGCGATTGCATCCGCATTCTGTTGTAAATGAAAGAACAACCTCATCAAGAGACCTTTCTTCAAAGTAGCATTTGCCCTTTAAATTTGAAAGCCGTCTGAAACTGTATTTCTTTCATTAGTTCAGGGTTGCTAGATTTCCAGTCACTTTTACAGCCAGTAGATGTACAGGGAATACTCAGAGGTTAGGAAGTCCAGATCAGTTTGGCTGAGTAACCTAATGGTAAAAACACTGGTTTGACTGGTGTTCTCACCAGGCTGCTGGTCTGAACCCAGGAGAGCAGAGTCAGCTAGCCCTCCTAGCTCCCAAGGCATCCAGCCTTCACATGGGGAACAAGAAGCCACAGTGGGGGAAAACCTAGGCAAGGAGGTACATAAGAGAAGTATCTCTTAGCAAATAAAAAACAATGATTGAAGTACTATTTATTGAACAGGACAAACATGTAGGAATCCAATGGGAATGGTGCCCCTGGAGTTGTACGATGCAGCAGACCACTGCGCTAAACACCTTATGAAGCTTCTCTCAATTAATTATCACAACAAACTTCTGTATAAACAATATCACTAGGTGCAATTTCAATGAAGAAAGTGAGGCTCACAGAGATCAAGCCTCTCGCCCAAGGTTACACAGCTACTCTATGAGAGAAGAACTTTACCAACTATTACAAAAACCAGCAAGAATATGGAAAAGGCCTGTGTAGTGGTGAAATGGACTGGTAATATGGTTTGGATCTGCATCCCCATCCAATCTCATGGTGAATTGTAATCCCCAGTGTTAGAGGTGGGACCTGGTGGAGGTGACTGAATCATGAAGGTGGATTTCTCATGGATGGTTTAGGACCATCCTCATGGTACTGCCTTAAAATAATGAGTGAGTTCTTGCAAGATCACTCTTAAATCACTAATTTGCTCAAATCACTAACTTGCAAGATCACATTAAAATCACTAATGATTTTAAAGTGTATGGCACCTCCCACATCTCTCTCTCACCCCTGCTCCTGCCATGTGAGATGTGTGCTCCCCCTTCACCTTCCATCATGACTAGAAGCTTCCTGAGGACTCCCCAGAAGGAGATGCCTGTGTTATGCTTCCTGTACAGCCGCAGAACCATGAGCCAATTAAACCTCTTTTCTTTTAAAATTACCTGGTCTCAGGTATTTCTTTATAGCAATGCAAGAATGGCCTAACACACTGGGCTTTGGGAAACCTGGGTTTTAGTCCGAGTTTGCGTCTCACTTGGAATGTGTTCATGGGCTGGTCTCTTCCCTGCTCTAAGCCTCAGTCTCCTCATCTGTAAAAGTAGGAAACTGAATCATACTGGGCAATTTTATGGGGGTTTACAACCCTAGTTGGTGTTTGGAAAACAGAAGAGGGGAACCTAGAACAAACAGAAAAAGAGGGAAGACATACAAGGATCACAGGAGGTAATATTTGACCTAGGGTTTAAAAGACAAGTAAAAAGCCAGGCACCGGTTGGACACAGTGACTCATGCCTGTAATCCCAACACTTTGGGACGCTGAGGTGGGCGGATCACGAGGTCAAGAGATGGAGACCATCCTGGCCAACATGGTGAAACCCTGTCTCTATTAAAATTCAAAAATTAGCTTGATGTGGTGGTGCACGCCTGTAGTCCCAGCTACTCGGGAGGCTGAAGCAGGAGAATCGCTTGAACCCAAGAGGTGGAGGTTGCAGTGAGCCAAGATCACACCACTGCACCCCAGCCTGTTGACAGAGTGAGACTCTGTCTTAAAAAAAAAAAAAAAAAAAAAAATCTGGGCACCATGGCTCATGCCTATAATCCCAACACATTGGGAAGCTAAGGCAGGAAAATCTCTTGAGCCCAGGTGTTCAAGGTCAGTCTGGGTAACATTGGGTGACCCTGTCTCTACAAAAAATTTTAAAATAACATAAAATAATAAAAGACAAAATAAGAGTTTGTTGAACTGGATAAAAAGGGGGATTGGGATTTCAAGCACTGGGGAAAGAATATTCTAAGGGATAGAAGTAGTAAAGTGATAAGCATAATGATGATGAATACTGGTGGCTCTGAGGTCAGAAAGGCTGAGACACAAATCCAGCTTCACACTTCCCAACTGGAGTGTTATCTAGTTACCTAGTTATCTCAGTTCCGTAAAAACAGGGAAAGAGTAGAACCAACTTTATGGGTATTGAGAAGATCAAATGAGATTATCTACATAGTTCCTGGTCTAACATAAGCACCCAATATTAGTAGCTGCCTTTACTATTACTTCCATTATTGTCTTTAAAGCCTTGAGCAAATGGCACATTCAGGGAAGGGCAAGTGGGTTGTTGTAGCTGTCCATTCACCAGTTCAGCAAACATTTATTGATAGCACATGTGTATCAGATATGTTCTGAGTTAACAGGTGGTGGTAGGGATGGGAGGTAGGGACAGTGAGAGGAAATAAAGTTGGTGGAAGAGGTCATAGAGAGCCTACTATGCTAAAAAGAGGAAATTACCATTATCTTGCAACTATGGTGAAGCCTAGAAGGATTTTAATCTAGGGAATGACATTGCAGAAGAGCAGGTTGACTCTTCTTCTTGCAGTGTATGGCCAGGGGAACTGACATGCTGCCCTGACTTGGGGTAAATTTGGGGACTGTAGGTGGGGGCAGTGGTGATGGAGATGAGATGGTAGATGCAAAATATATTAAAGAGGTAGGAACTACAATGTTGAACATGGTAATTGACTGGATGTTGGACAAGGAAAGAAAAGAATTTAGGATGTGAATGTACAGATGAATGAGTGGATGGATGAATGAATGGATGGATGAATGAATGTACAGATGAATGAATGGATGGATGAATGAATGGATAGATGAATGAATGTATAGATGAATGAATGGATGGATGAATGATAGGTTTGGATGTGAAGCAGCTCAGTTGCTTCAGACAAAGTATTTTTCATATCCCATGAAGAGGCATTTTTCAACTCCTCAATATTCTCCCAAGTAAGTGACCCCAATTTTACAACCAAGGATATTTGTAGTATACATAACCTAAAATACTTTGAGCTTCAGAATTATGCTTCCATTATTTCATATGTTAGCCTCTGAAAAACCCTGTGGGTTGCATTTTGAGAAAAGTATGGTCCACTGCATTGGAAGATGAAAAACCTCCACCTCTGCAGCTTATTAACTGGGAGGGCCTTGGGTGGATCGCTTCTCTTCTCTGCCTCTCTGATGGTTTTTGTTTCTGTTTTGTTTGTTTGTTTGTTTTTAATCTATGAAATGAAGTAATTGAGTTAGATGTTCTGGGAATTTCTACCCAGCCCTAACATTTCCTATGTAGAATTAGATGTCTTTATCATATCTGGAACACCAGAAAGTGTGTTTTATTAAATTTATTTACATTAATAAATATGTCAAACATTTACCTAGGTGTGTATTCTAATTAGGATAACTTTCCCTTTAAATGCAATACCTTATTTCAGTTACTAGATTGCCCAGATTTGAACTTGCCCTGGAAATCACTAGCTGTGGAACCTTAAGCCAGTAACGTAGCCTTACTCCATGAATCTATTATTTTTCAGAAGATATTTGCAAGAATAAACAAATGTGTCTCTATTAAAGGTTATAAAACAGGAAAGCTACTGGATTAGGCTTCAGTTTAATTCTCTCTCTTCAACCTGTTCTTCTGCTCCTATAGCTAGAAAGACTTTGTCTTCAGTTGTATTACTAAAATGAGATAGAAAGAATGCCTACATTTTCCCAGCATTACATTCCACCTGGAAACCTGAGGTTGGTTTGGTAGGTACTCCAGACCTAGCAGGCACTATCCCTCAGTATTTCACTCTACCCACAGCTGGACTCCAGAAACCTTGCAACTTTATCCTACCGTAACCTGAAATACTGATCACTTCATACTTTACGAGCATATTTGCAAGGCAAATTTGATTCATTAGAAAAACTTTCCATCACCATAGATGACAGAGTGGCAGAGGCCAACCTTCAACCTATTTTCTTTTTTACAAATCATTCTTCCTACCTGTCATGCCACCTGAAAGTCCACCATAAACATGTTTTAAACAAGTCCTACAACAAAGCTAAACCTTAAGTTTTTACCAGCTAATGCCCAATTACTTTCCAAATCCACAAGAATGATAAACAGACACCAAAAATGAATCTTGCTGTGAATTGATCAATTACAGGGAAAGGAACCAATCAAAGGTTAATTCCTACTATGGCACAATTTTCCCAGGGGTTCAGACCAGGCTGAGGGGTGCAGAGAATTGTGTGCACAAACTTCAACTTCACTCTAGCGGTTTTGCTCATCAGAACTTAAATGACTGCAGAAACACAATGCCAAATGAACTCAATAATTTATGTACAAAAATGTCCAAAGACTAAGAATCTGGAATCAGCCATGTGAATCAAAGTCTTTTTTTGTTTCCTTCCAGTTGCCAAACAATTTCCATGATAATAATGGCAGCCAAAATATAGCACCAACATGGTGTCAGGTATTGAATGTCTCTTCAGGCGCTGAACATTTGCATTGAATGCACTGAGATAAAGCAGCAAATCTTCCTCATCACCTTCTCCAAACTTTAACAGACTGAAAAAGAAAGTTTTCTATAAAAACTCACTCAGGCTATGGCTTATTAGTCCTTTGTGTCCTGGAAGCCAGAGAAGCACACAGCAGTCTTTCAAAGCACAGGAAGGATGGGTTGGCTGGAAACACTACCTTGATTGGGGTTCATCTTCAACATAAGAAATAATATTTATCTCCAAGTGTGGGGCAAAATACATTTAAGATGGGTTTGGGAGGCTGCCTTTCTTCAAAAATCCCCAGTACATACTTCCTACAAAAAAGGAATTCTCTGCCTCGTATCTTGAGGAGTTTCATCTGAATGTTCATCACTTTGGAATTTGGGAAGGTGAGAAAGGTTTGAAAGACACAGGATCTACTTCTACTGGCGAGGAGTTTTGACTACATTTCTGTGACTGCAACCTATGAGTCATTTGAATGAATGCTTTCTTCTGACTCAGATATCTCCTCAACCTTCACACCTTTCTTCACAAACCTGGTTCCATGTGATGTGAAACCCAATAGCAAATCTACTAGGACCTACTGCTGAAGAGGTTAATGAAAATGCCTATTCCAATAGGCATGAACTGAAACTTCAGAGAGAAAATCATATCTCCATTAATAGTTTCTGCTTTGGGTTCACAGTTAGTAGTTCTATGAATTTGGGCAAATTACTTGGCCTTGTAGAGGCTTATTTTTCTCATCTGAAGAATGGAAATCAGAATATTCTCCCTGAAGGGGAAACATAAGTCTCAAATACTCTGATGTCTAGAAAGCACTCAGCATGCTGCCTTGCATCTTATTAACTGCACAATGTGCGTAAGGTACTATTGTGAGTGAACAGTGAAGAACAGAAACAGAATAAAGTAGAATTCAGAAAATGGGCATGGCACCAGCTCTGCAGTCCTGTAGACTAGATACAGCCCGAGGCTGTGAACACCCCACCCAAAGTGAAAGGGAGAAAAGGAGAGTGGCTTTCTTTGTTGCTTTGTCTCTCTCTTTCTTTTCTTTTCTTTTTTTTTTTTTTTTTTTTTTTTTTTTTGAGACGGAGTCTCGCTCTGTCACCCCAGGCTGGAGTGCAGTGGCGCAATCTCTGCTCACTACAACCTCTGCCTGGATTCAAGTGATTCTCCTGCCTCAGCCTCCTGAGTAGCTGGGACTACAGGTGCAGGCCACCACATCCAGCTAATTTTTGTATTTTCAGTAGAGACGGGGTTTCATCATGTTGGCCAGGATGGTCTCAATCTCTTGACCTCATGATCCATCACCTCAGCCTCCCAAAGTGCTGGGATTACAGGCGTGAACCACTGTGCCTGGCCAGGAGAGTGGTTTTCTATTGGAACTTCATGAGCTTGAGAACAAGACCCCCACCTTTCTATCTCTGTATCGTCAATACCTCATGCAGGGCTTAGCACATGGCAAATGCTGAATGAATGAATGAATGAATGAATGAATGAATGAATTGAATGAATAAATGAATGAATGAGCCAGTCAAAAAATCAATGGCATTAAAACCGTGGTGATGATGATATTATTTAGTAAACACTATACATTTATTTAGTAAACACATATATAGTGTTGACTATATATGTGTCTAAAACATATATAGTCTTTACTAAATGCCAGGTACCCATAGCAAGCACTTTAAATAGATCAGCTCATTTAATCATCACATCAGCTCTGTGAAGAATATCTTACTATTATTCTTATCTTAGAGAAGATGAAACTGAGACAGAGAGGTGGTTATTAATCTTTCCAAGATCATACAGCTAATAAGTAGCAGAGCTAGGATTTAAATCCAGGCAGCCTGGCTCTTGATTCCATGCACTTAAATCTAAATGTTACCTACCTCGAAAAAGAAATTTACTAATTTTTTAAAAAATCACTTAATTCTGATTTTGGAAAAATGATAATGTTCAGAATATTAATCTTTTGGTTTACTTCCTTCTAGGCTTTTTTCTGTCCTAATTTAAGCAGGCGCGATGATGGCTTACAAATTCATATCCTGCTTTTAAATGGATTGGTTACATAACTAACTCTTGTAAATCTCTTTGTAAAGAATTCTTACAGAGTAAAGATGAAAAGTACATTTATTACTGCCAGCAGTAGTGCTCAGCCCAAAAGTTGGAGTTCTTCTCAGACCTTTTGTCATAGGGTCCGTGATGGCACTTTTCTCTCAGAATTTGAATCTGGACTATGGAAGCTGATGATGTTTACCTACACTCTGATTTTATATGCTCAAGACCATTCCCCTGCTCCCATCTCTGCATGACTGTCCTCCACAATCTGCTCAGTGCCTCCTTCTCCCACTCCCCTCCCCATCTCCCAGGCAGGGGTTTATTTGGACAACCGCTACTGGGCATAGCAGGGGATAGTAAATATCTTTGGTTTTTTTTGAGTTCTTGTTAGTTTATTCCCCTGGAGCCTGTGAGTTACAATTTACAGAAAGTGAGTCTGTACTTCCCAATAGCTGTTCATAAAGTATTACAGCTGAACCCGTGCATCCTTTACTCATTGCTTCTATCCAAACGCAACATTTATTAAACCTACAAAACATAGTGAAAATAATATACCAAGGTACATGAGTTGGAAGCTTTTATTTTCTTTCTGATTTTGACCTGCAATACACAAGAAAGTCCCCTCATTCTCAACGTTACTTCACCTAGGGATATACGGGCCAAGACAGTGATTCCAAACTTAGCTGATTGGTAGTGTCACCTTGGTACTTTAATTGAAACACAAACTCCTGAACTTTCCCCTTCCCTACTAGATTACTGAATTGGACTTTCCAAAGGTGGGGCCCAAGATGTTATGTTTTGTTTTTGTTTTTGGTTTGAGAAAGAGTCTCACTCCATCACACGGCCTGGAATGCAGTGGTGCAATCTTGGCTCACTGCAACCTCTGCCTGCTAGGTTCAAGCGATCCTCGTACCTCAGCTGAGTAGCTGGAATTACAGGTATGTGCCACCACATATGGCTAATGTTTGTATTTTCAGTAGAGATGGGGTATCACCATGTTGGCCAGGCTGGTCTCGAACTCCTGATCTCAAGGGATCCACCTGCCTCGACTACCCAAAGTGCTGGGATTACAGGCATGAGCCACTGCACCCAGCCCAAGATGTCATGTTTTCAAAAAGGTTTTATATCTGATGGTCAGTCATGATGGGAACCACTGACCTAAAGCAATGTTTAGTAAAAAATATTGCGGAAATGAATTTCAACTGAAATGTTAGACACAGCAACTAGAAATCAAGACATTATTCAACAATAAAAAGAGAAATAGCCCAATTAAAAATGGGCAAAGGACCTGAATAGACATGTCTCCGAAGAAAATATACAAATGGTGACAATAAACCCATGAAAAGATCTCAACATCATTAGCAACCAAGGAATTGCAAATTAAAACATAACAAGATACCCATTAGGATGGCTATAATCAAGAATACAAATAATAACAAGTATTGGTGAGGATGTGAAAAAATTAGAACTTTCATATACTGCTGGTTGGAATGAACTATGGTGCAGCCACTCTGGAATATAATCTGATATGATCTGATATAATAAATCTTCAAAAGATTAAACATAGAGTTACAATATGACTAAACAATTCCACTCCTAGGTACATATGCAAGAGAAATGAAAATGTATGTTCACTCAAAAACTTGTACACAAATGATCACAGCAGCATTAATCATAATAGCCAAAAAAGTGAAAGCAACACAAATGTTAATCAAGTGAATAATGAAAAAATAAAACATGCTATATCCCAATTATGAAATAGTATTCAGTACTAAAAATAAGTGAAGTACTGATAGATGCCACAACATGGATGAACATAGCTAAGTATAAGAAGCCAATCACAAAAGATGATATATTGCATGATTCCATGTATATGCTATTTCCATGTAGGCAAATCTATAGAGACAGAAAGTAGATTAGTGTTTGCCTAGGGCTGGGGGAGAAGGTTATGAGAAGTGGGGAGTGATTGCTAATGGGTATGGGGTTTTGCGGAAGAGGGCCATAAAATGTCCTAAAATTAATCGTGGTGATGGTTGCACAACTGTGAATATGCTAGAAACTATTGAATCATACACTTAAAATAGATGAATTGTATGGCATGTGAATTATATTTCAATAAAGCTGTTATAAAAAACAGCCAAGACAACAGCTGGCTCAATCAGACAGTTGTTATGATTTCATCATTAAGATGGTCAGACACACCAATCAGACAATTTTGATTCAGCCTTTTCTATTGTCTAGATATGCAAATCATCCTAAAATACAATGTCCTGAAATGCCCAGCATTTATTTAGCTCATAAATTTGTGGGTTTACAGAGTGATGTTCCTGGGCTGGGCTGGGCTGGACTGAACTGGGCTGATCTTGGCTGGGCTGGCTCATGTATCAGCAGTCAGCAGGCCAGTGGCTGAGAGTCGGCTGGTCTAGGATGGTATGATTTGAAGTGATTCACCTCCACCTCACATGATTTTTCCTTTAATGCATTACTCTGATTTTGCTCACATGGAGATGATGGGGTTCTAAGACAACAAATGGAAGCCTGCCAGACTGCTTCAACCCTAAGCTGAAACTGGAAATTGGCACACAATCACTTCCACCCATTCCACAGGCCAAAGCAGGTCATAAAGCCAGCCAAGGTGCAAGGGCAGGGGTGAGAAGGCTGCTGAATAAAATCACATTGCAAAGGGCAAGGATACAGGAAGGTATGAAGAATTAAGGTGGTTTTTATAATCAGCCTATCACATAGTCTTGAGGGCAGTAAGTCTAGCTTTTAATTTCACATTAACCACTCATCTTGCAGGTAGCTTTGGGCACATTTGTTGCCTCTTCTTGCAAAAGAGATAAGGCACACTTGACCTTCAATCAGATATCTTAGTTGAAATTTGATTTAAAACTTCTTTAGGCTACTTATTTCAAAAAAATGTGAGGTTAAATACAAAGAGAGCATTCCATACTTATTAGCAGCAAGTGTTTTACGATCCATGGGTATAAATAAGGTGGAGTTCAAACTATCACACACTAAAGAGACCAGACATTTCTCAGAATTAAAAACCTATTTAGGTAATACCTGACTTGGAATGAAAGCAGAATACAGGAATTTTTTACATATCCAGTGTGATTCACCCATTCAATTCATTACAATCCTGTGTAAGACACTAGGGGTACAGGATAAATGAGACCCTATTCATTACTTCTAGGAGCAAATTGAGATAAGAATAGAGAAAAAGAGCTATAGCCTAGAATCCAGAATATGAGAATTGCAAGAAGGATGGAGAGTCAGCAGCAGCAAACGCATCTGAGAAGACCATCAAAGTGACAATGCAAAGGATACATTGAATTTTGCAGAGCTCCTTCATTCTATGAATGTTAGCTAAGTTAGGGACATGGTTTGGCTTTGTGTCCCCACCCAAATCTCATCTTGAATTGTAATTCCCATAAGCCCCATGTGTTATGGGAGGGACCCAGTGGGAGATAATTAATCATAGGGGCAGTTACCCTCATGCTGTTGTTGTGATAGTGAGTTCTCACGAGATCTGATGGTTTTATAAGGGGCTTTTCCCTCTTCTGCTTGGCACTTCTTCTTGCTGCTGCCATGTGAAGAAGGACGTGTTTGCTTCCCCTTCCGCCATGATTGTAAGTTTCCTGAGGCTTCTGCAGCCATGCTAAACTGTGAGTCAGCTAAATTATAAATTTCCTTTATAAATTATAAATTATCTGGTCTTGGGTATGTCTTTATTAGCAGCATGAGAACAGATTCATATGGTTACAATATGCTACAACCTGTGTGGAATTCTGATACACAGAATTAATAAGGCTCCCTGGCCTCACAGAGCAGAAAGTCTAGCGGGAGAGAACAGACATCAAAAACAATACCATGTGAAAAATGTTTACATGGACGTGATTGGTCTCCCTACAAAGTACACATTCAGTGAAAAGGTAAAACAAAAGCAAGATCACTGCAGGTTGGGTAATGAGTGAAATAAAGACACATCACAGCAACCAAAGAGAAGAAAAAAATTACCTTCCTCAAGGAGAAGCTTGAGGAGAATGCTGAGTTCCAGAAAAGTTTTTGCTTTCTTTTTGTCTTTGTAAGGAGTTTTTGCTTTCTTTTTATTTTTGTAAGGAGACCACCAAAGTATTTTTGGAGGCCAATGAAAGAAGCCAGTAGAAATGAAGAGCTCAAAAATAGAAGAAAACAAGAAATATCATTGTCTCCTGAAAGGAAATCAGAACCAGGACACAGAGGATGGTTTATTTTGGAAAGGAGTGGGGACCACCTCTTCCTCTGAAGTGGTAAGGAAAGCAGTAGACTTGGGCAAGTGCCCGTATTTTTCCACTGAATATCTGAACACAAAGCAGTTTGTGTCATTTGGGGTCCAAGACAGGCAATCTAGGAACATTTGCATTCAGTTCAAAAATATTAGCATTTCCAAGGATTTCTAAGGTTTACTGGGAAAATAGGAAAGAATAATTAAAAATGAGTTTCCAGGAAAGCTATGACACATGCTTACTTAGAAATCTTCTTTGGAGATGGATGTGAGAGAAATTGAACAAAATTATGCTGGCAGGTCTTCGTTTTCTTGGTGGGGTTGGAGTGAGGTCATCTACTGAGAGTGAGCAGGGTAGGCTGAAGCACAGGACATTATGGAGAGAGGCAATACATCTGAGCAATTGACACAAAGAGGGAAAAGGGCACTAACCAGGAGTCAGCTCCCAAATTACTGGAAGCTACTGCCAAGGGATTTATGTATTTTGGGAGAGATGCTGAAGAGGTCATGCTGGTTTATGGGAAACCTAATTAGGAAAGTTAATCAAATGCAAAATTATCCCAATGAATTCTATGTATTGCAAAGCCAAAGAGTGATGATTCGAGGGTTGCCTGCTGTTTTAGATTTGTATGCTGCCAACCCTTCTCTGTTACCACAGATAATTGTGCTGGCTCCATAGAGTGTCTTTCTATAAACATGTGCAGGGCGTGTCACACTTTTTGTGGGTGCCGCTTTTCTCTAGGCAAGCTCATTGCTTTTAAAACAGTAGTAGTATTTGTGGTGGTGCTTGGAAAAAGGACAGAACAGCCAGACACGAAGCCATCACAGCCTTCAAAACGGTGCGTGAGTGATAAAGGGTGATGTCCTAATTCCTGAAAGTATGTACCATCCATCCCTAAAATATCAGCTTTGATGCCTCTTATTAAAATTTGCCTTCTTGTTTGCTAGAAGCACAAATGGGTGAGGGAGAGAGCTGACACTTTCATATTTTTCTTTCATACCAGTGCAATTGAAAATAACTGTGCTGAGAAAGAATTACAACTACATTTAGTCATAATCTTGATGTAGTGAAAAAACCATTCCAGCACAGGTTTGGAGTCAGACAGCTCTAGACTACAAAACCAGCTCAGTTATCTGGGGTCTGTTGAGTTCTGTAAGCTTCAGTTTTGTTCTCTGTATTATTGGGCTAACTATAGGTACATAAATATGTGTAAATATAAAATAGAAAGATAGGCTGATAGAGATAGGTAGACAGGTAAATAATAGAGACTAATGATGATTGTGATGATGATGATGGTGAAGATGAATGGATGGAGAGAGGGAAAGGCAGTGAGAAGGAGGCAGGAGAAAAAAAGGGAGGGAGGAAGGTAAGAAGGAAAATGCACATGTTATTCATTATATGCGGGTTAAGAGCACAGGCTCTGGAGTTTGACTGCCTAAATTAAATTCAGGCAAGACGTTTCAGTTACTAGCTGTAGGACCCTGGGCAAGGTATTCCTTATAGGATTGATTGTGGGAATTAAATTTAATAATCCTATAAAATCTCTGGCACATAACCATATTAATAACCAACAGTTTTTACACAACTACTCTATGTTGGTTGCCCAACAAAGCAATCTATGTGCATTAACCTACCTAACTCTCCCATCATTGCCATGAGGAAGATGTCATCCCTATTTTCAGATGAGATGATGAGGCTTCCAGCAGCTGTATACAGCCAGGAGATTTATGCATTGTACAACTCCAAGACTGCCATTCACAAGGACTATATAGGGCTGGGACTTTATGGAAATTAAATAACTTGCCCAAGGTTACATGGAAATCAAAAAGTAGATCAATTACTTAAATTTAGGTGATGTGTATATCTGACAACTAAATACGGGCTTTTAACCTCAGATACATTCTACCATAAGTATTTACTATGTTACCCAAATTAGGCTGGTTGAAAAATCAATTAAGTGTTCAGATAGTTAGAGAAGAAAAAGAAAAACTCTTGAAAAGATTAACTTGACATGTCTCCATTTCTTCTCTGTCCCCTCAGTCTCAGGTACTGCACAGATTCCATTAGCAAGCCTATGAAGCCAGCTTACATGGGATTTAAAATTCTTTTGTACATACACTCTGGTTATTTCCTAATCTCGATTAACTGGGTGTGACATGTTCTTTCCTAATCCATCTGCAAATGCCCCTTGTTTTCCAACCAGTGTGCTATCAGCCACTCTTGATTCTTTGTCCATTAGTGTTTGCAGAGGAAACAAAAGCCAATTTAAATCCTAGTCCTAGGAAATCTTAATTAGGAAGTCAATGTGCTGTGCTCTTCCTCCCTGCTCTGACAAACTTCATTGCTGAAGGCCTGGCCTCAACACAAAGTCAAGAGAATGAAGACACCCATAAACATTTAGATAAACAGGCCTGGAATTGATGGAACCATGTGCAGCTTCTGCCTCACCAGGAGTTATCAGCATCCCACCTTTGCCTGCTCTTCTTTCATGATTTTAGCCCACTGTTCTCCCCATCTCCATACTGGGCTCAAACCTAGCAAGTAAGAACACCATGAGCAAAACAGTTGAGGAACCCCTCTGTCCATGGTTCTGAAAAATCAATGCCTTGGAAGTGTCTTCCTTCCTTTCTTTTAATACAGTGACTTTTGTCCAGTCACTGGGAGGAATGAAGAACCAAGTGAGAGAAGAAGTGAATAGAGGGTGAGGGCATGAGAGACAGAGACAGACAGAGAGATAGAGACAGAGACAGAAGCTGCTAGGTAGTAGGGAGGAAGCAGGCTATAACCACTAAAGAACACAAATTGTCAGGGAGAAAAACCGACTTCTTACATCATTTAAAAATAACTCAGTTCCTAGGAAATATTCTTTATTCTCAAAAGTTAGGGGACAATACAGAGCATATAATTTATAATCAAATACACACACAAATATATGAACCACCCTTCTCACTACTCTGAGTGAGGCCATAAATCCTTTGAGGGTACCTGGTATCAGCATATGCCCTCCTGATGCCTACAGCTGAAATCTCAAAGCATCTTCACAAAGTCCAAAGCACCAAGGTTAGATCTATTCAATTACTTGCAGAGCTTCTCTGTTTACTAAGCCTCTTTTAATACAGTGACTCCTGTCCAGTTGTTGGGAGGAATGCAGAACAGAATGAGAGAAGAAGTGAATAGATAAGGGGGGTATTCAAGAGACATAAGCCTCTTGAAGTGAGTGCTCTCTTTGTCTTCCTTCTCTCAAGACTTAACAGATTACCAATTACATATTAGAAATTCAATAATGTGTGTCAAATGAATGAATGCAAATTAGATCAAGCAAATAAGCAACTACAAAACAAAAAGACAACTGTCTTAATTGTGTATATAGGACAGAGTATAGTGAGAACATAAGAGAAAAATCCTGCCTGGGACAGCAGGGTAAGCATCATCAATTAGGTAATGGTTAGGCTGGTACTTGAGGGATGAGTTGGGCAGGCTGACTCACGTGTGTGGCTGTTCCAGGAAAGCATGTGCAAAAAGACAGTGATGCAGGAAAGCATGATTCCCTAAGGAAACTATAAGTGGTTGGATATTGGTGGAGGATTAAACATGAGGGAAGGAGAGGAGGGTGATACTGGTCAGAACCGCAGTGGCGTGTGGAGTCACAGAGTGGAAATTCATCTTAAATTTGGCTACATGGATCCAGAGCTCAGAAGAGAGGTCTGATCTGAAGATATAGACTTGAGATTGATCAGCAAATATAGGGTATGGATGAGTTTATCAAAAGAAATTATGTACTGAGAAGAGATGTCTACCATGGACAGAGCCTGTGAAGCATGCCAGCTTTTAGGAACAAGGCATATGACCAGAATGCCAGAATGAGGATGAAAGACATAGCCAGAGATGGGAAGAATCCCAGGAGAGAGCACTTTCAGGTAAATATGTGGCCTTCAAAGGTGGGTGCACATGCCCCTGGGGATGAAGTCTTTTCAAGAAATGTTTGGACAGGCATAGTTTTCAAGAAATCAATGTCCTGATAGTCAGCTTCCAAATGTATTCTTTCCTAAAACTGATATGCCTGAACAGGCTTCTGCAGAGGCTCTCTGCTTCCATGTTCTCTTTCAATCATCTTCTTTCACTTTAAAAGAAAGACATGCCCTTTATTCATCTTGAATTTTACCATGGTGTCTTGTCTAGAGATATGAAAACTTACCAGGCACTAATGGGTCTGGTTGAAATACTGGAGTGTGGGAAGCCACACTAAATCGTGGGGCTCCACAGGACTGCCTTGATTTGCCTGTCCTGTAAACATTTCTGATAAGGGCAAAGCTTAGTGTTAGAAATCAATACTTTGACCCATGCCTAATGATATTTACCTAAGAATGTAAAATATCCTGTTATCCAAAAATAAATTACTCTTGTATATTTTTACTATATGATGGTAAATTTCTAATTGCTTATGGATCATTTAAGCACAATGTGACAGTTTTATTTTAAAACATTACTATTTATAATTCACTGAAAATTACTTCCTTGGCAACTATTTAAACTTAAGATACAAATTGTAGGTGTCAATTCAAAACCTTTTGAGGGGACATATTATTGTCTACAATTATTTTTAGATTTAATAAGCAAAAATATTCAGAGACTACTACTAAGCCCCCCACAAGAAAAACAGATCTAATAAAGGAAAAACCTAAGGTGCAAAACTTCCATTTCTTTTCAAGTCTGGCTTAGTTTTAAGTACCTGCCCCCCTCCAACTATGACAGCAAGCTTATTCCTGGTCTGGCGATAAGCCACAGGAAAGCAGCAGAGGTAGACGTTGCTATATAGAAGCCCACCATGGAGGATAGGCACGAAGCATGGAACCTTCCATGTGGACATAACTTCTTAAAGCACAGAATTTACACTCTTCACCTTCACCTCCTCCCTCTGCCTCTCTTCCAGGTTGTAGGCTGTTGAATACTGCTCTATGAGGCAGGAACATTTCAAGAAGGAGGAGGTCATTAAAAGAGTTTCCTTTACTTACACACTAGCTAACACATAATCAGCAATAGCCTCTACCCCAGGCATGTTTTGAGGGGGGAGGAAGGCTTCTGTGTAAAAGACCCATGTGAACTGAGATCTAAATGAAACCAAGGAACTAGTGATCAGAAGATCCAGGAAAGAGCATTTCAGACAGGGTAGACAGCAGGGACAACGGTCCCAAAGGTTGAATTAATTTTAACATCTTTGATGAAGAGAAAGAGGACCAGCATGACCAAAATACAGTGAGTATTAAATAAGGTATGAAAACAAGTTAGAAAAGTAGAAAGGCACCAGAACATGCAGTGTCATGACAAGGAATGTGCATTAATTCTAAGTGTTAAAAGAAGCCAGTTGAGATTTTCATCTAGGGGATATAATCTTTTGTGTCACATTTTTAAAAGACCATTCTGATGCCAATGTGAAGATTATAAAAACTGGGTAATCACAATGGGTTACACCCATGAACAGAAAGACAGAGATGCACACACACACAATTATTTTCTCTCCCTTGTGTAACTCTATTAAAAATATATTAACATATTTCCTGATTTTTAATGATCTCCATTCTAACTGGTGTGAGATGGTATCTCATTGTAGTTTTGATTTGCATTTCTCTAATGTCCATTGATGATGAGTCTTTTTCATGTTTGTTGGCCACACAAATGTCTTCTTTTGAGAAATGTCTGTTCATATCCTTTGCCCACTTTTTGATGGGGTGGTTCGTTTTTTTCTTGTAAGTCAGTTTAAGCTCTTTGTAGATTCTGGATATTAGCCCTTTGTCAGATGGATAGATTGCAAAAATGTTTTCCCATTCTATAGGTTGCCTGTTCACTCTGATGATAGTTTCTTTTGCTGTGCAGAAGTTATTTAGTTTAAGTTTTAAGGCATACACCCAAAATAATGAAAACAAAGGCACAACAAAATTCTCAAAGTTGGAAGTCACATAAGTGGTAAATGACTTAGCAGATTCCTCTGTTGGAAGTATGGAAAACTGCAAACAACTCAACTTAGATAACAGAATACCCAGAAAGCTCAGAAACTGGTGCCATTAGATAATTTACAAGCAGGAGGAAAGAATATAAAAGTAAGAAAGATTGTTAAAAATTGTCCTAAGTTTACAGATATGCAGATCACCTTTCTCTTGACACAAAGTTGAGTAACTGGTCTCCACTTTGAAAAAGATAAAAGGTTTGTTTCTCTGGAGAGGGTAAAATAAAAGAAGATCTTTAATAACCAACGAGTCAATGAAGAAATTAAAAGGAAAATTTAAACATATCTTGAGACAAATTAAAATGGAAACACAACATAAGAAAACCTCTGGGAAGCAGCAAAAGAAGTTCTAACAGAAAAGTTTCGGGTAATAGATGGTAACATTATGGAAAAAAAGAAAAGAAAAGAAAAATCTCGACAATCTGAAATTATATCTCAAGGAACTAGAAAAAGAAAAAAATAAACCCAAAGTTAGCAGAATAAATGAAATGTAAAAGAACAAAGCAGAAATAAATCAACTAAAGAATAGAAAAAACATAGCAAAAAAATCAACAAAATTAAAAGGTGTTTTTTAAACAAATTAAACAAAATCAACAAGCTCTGAGATGGATTAACTAAGAAAAAAAAGAGAAATGATTCAAAAAATAAAATCGGAAATGAAAGTGGAGACATTACAACAGGCACATCAAAAACAAAAAGGATAATAAGAGACTACTATGAACAACTATATGCCAAATATTGGATAACCTAGAGGAAATAAATTCCTAGAAACATACAACTTACCAAGACTGAATAAGAAGAAATAAAAAGCCTGAACAGATTAATAACAAATGAAAAATTGAAGTAGCAATTTAAAACCTTCCAACAATAAAGAGGTCAGACCAGACCATTTCACAGCTGAGTTCTACCAAACATTTAAAGAAGAATTGATATGAATTCTTCTTAAACTATTCCAAAAATAGAACTAGAGAGAATACTTCCAAACTGATACCAAAGCTAGACAAAGATACTACAACAAAAGAAAACTGTAGGCCAATATCTGTAATGAACATACATGCAAAAATCCTCCATAAAATACTAGCAACCAAAATTAAAAACACATCAAAAAGACTATACACCATGACCAAGTGGGTTTTATCCCTGGAATGCAAGTTTAATTCAACATACACAAATCAATTAATGTGATACACCACATTAACCAAATAAAAAATTTAAAAACACATGATCATTTATATAGATGCATAAAAACACTTGACAGAGTTCCACATCCTTTCCATGATAACAACTCTTAATAAATTAGGTATAGAAGGAAATTTTCTCAACATAATAAAAGTTATTATGAGAAGCCCACAGCTAACATCAAAATCAACGGGGGGAAATTAAAACTCTTCCTCTAAGATCTGGTGCAAAGACAAGGATGCCCAGTCTCTCTGCTTTTATTCTACACAGTCCTGGAATTACTAACAAGAGCAGTCCAACAAAAAAAAGAAATACATCAAAATCAGAAAGGAAGAAGTAAAACTACCCATATTTGCAGATGACATGATCTTATATGTAGAAAAACCCTAAGGACTACACACATACACACATACACACACAATACACACAATACACATACAACTGTTAGAACTAATAAACAAATTCAATAAAGTTGCAGGATAAAAAATCAACATACAAAAATCAGTTGCACTTCTGTACATCAATGTCCTATCTGAAAAAAATTTTTTTAATCCCATTTATGGTAGCATCAGAAAATTAAATACTTAGTAATAAATTAAGTGAAGGAGCTAAAGATCTGTACACTACTTAACTAAGATATTGATGAAAGAAATTGAAGAAGACACAAATAAATGAAAACATAACCCCTGTTCATGGATTGGAAGAATTAATATTGTTAAAAATGTTTAAAATTCCAAAGTGATTACAATTCAACCCAGTTCCTATCAAAATTCCAGTGGCATTTTTCATAGAAATAGAAAAAAATTCTAAGATGTTAAGGAATCACAAAAGATCCTGAATAGCCAAAGCAGTTCTGAGAAAGAAAATCAAAATTGGAGGCATCACACTACCTTATTTCAAATTATATTACAAAATTATCATAATCAAAACAGTATGATACTGGCATAAAAACTGACACATAAACTAATGGAAAAGAATAAAGAGTCCAAAAATAAATCCATAAATTTATGGTGAATTGATTTTAGACAAAGATGCCAAGAACACACAATGAGGAAAAGAAAGTCTCTTTAATAAGTAGTTTTGGGAAAACTGGATATCCACAAATTAAAGAATAAATTTGGACCCTTATCTTAAACCATATACAACAATCAACTCACAATGGATTAAAGACCTCAACATAGGACCTAATATTATAAAATTCCTAGAAAACAACATAGGGAGGAATCTCCTTGACATTGGTCTTAGCAATGATTCATTGCATAGGACACAAACAGTACAGTCAACAAAAGGAAAAGATAAACAGATGAGATTACAACAAACTAAAAAGCTTCTGTACAATGAAAGAAGCAATCAACAAAATGAAAAGGCAGCTTATGAATTGGGAGAAAGTATCTGTAAACCATGCTTCTGATAAAGGGTTAATTTCTCAAATATATGAGGAACTCACACAATTCAATAGCAAACAAAATAAAACTAAACAATGAGAAAACAAATAACTTACTAAAAATGGGCAAAGAACCTGAATAGACATTTCTCTGGAAAATATATAAAAGTAGCCAAAATATAAGAAAATGCTCAACATCCCTAATAATCAGAGAAATGCAAATGAAAACCAAACTGAGATATTACCTCACCCCTATTCAAACTGTTATTATATAAAAGACAAGAGATAAGTGTGAGTGAGAGTGTAGTTGACATGATCCTATATGTAGAAAATAAAAAAGGGAATTTTTGTACACTATCGGTTAAGAATGTAAACTGGTACCACCATTATGGAAAATAATGTGGATCATCTCTTAAATATTAAAACTAGAACTACCGGCCAGGCACACTGGCTCACGCCTGTAATCCCGGCACTTTTGGAGGCCAAGGAGGGCAGATCATCTGAGGCCAGGAGTTCAAGACCAGCCTGGCCAACATGGTGAAACCCTGTCTCTACAAAAATACAAAAGTAGTCAGGTGCGGTGGTGTACGCCTGAAGACCCAGCTACTCTGGAGGCTGAGGCAGGAGAATCACTTGAACTCAGGGGGCACAGGTTGCAGTCAGCTGAGATTGTGCCACTGCACTTCAGCCTGGGTGACAGAGCAAGACTCCATCAGAAAGGAAAGGAAAAGAAAGGAAAGGAAAGGAAAGAAGAGGAGAGGAGATGGGAGGGGAGGGGAGGGGAGGGGAGATGGAAGGGAAGGAAAGAAAAGTAAAGAAAAGGAAGGAAGGAAGGGAGGGAGGGAGGGAGGGAGGGAGGAAGGAGGGGAGGGAGGAAGGGGAAAAAAAGAAAAGAAAAGAAAAGAGAGAAAAGAAAAGAACTACCATATGAGCCAGCAATGCCTCTTAAGAGTATATATCCAAGATAATGAAATCAACATACCAAAGGGATAGCTGCACTCCCAGCTTCACTGCAGTATTATTCACAATAGCCAAGACATGGAAACAACCGAAATGTTCTTATGGATGAAAACACTGAGGTGTATATGTATACAATGGAATATAATTCAGCTTTAAAAGAAGGATATTCTACTATTTTGGACAACATGGATGAAACTGGAAGAGATTATGTTAAGTGAAATAAGCCAGACACAGAAAGAAAAATACTGTATAATATCTCTTATATGTGATTTTTTTTTTAAAGGAAGAAACTCTCAAATACACAGAAAAAAAGGTAGATGGTGATTATCAAAGGCAGCTAGGGGTGGAGGAGATAGGGAGTTGCAGGTCTAAAAGTAAAAAGTTGCAGTTATGCAGAATGAGTAAAACAGATCTACAGTATTGCATGAGTACTGCACTAAAAGAGTAGAATTTAGGTGGCCTAACCACCAAAAAATAAGGTAACTATGTGAGATAATGGATACGTTAAATTGCTCACCTATAGCAATTATTTCACTATACATATGTATATCAAAACATCATGTTATACACCTTAAATTTATAAAACAAAAAAAATTTTAACTGCCAAGGTCATCGAAGTCATGTGACAAAGTCAAAATTATACTCCCATATGTACATATTACATGGTGATGACATGTAATCTATTAAAAGTCCTGGAAAAGGAGAACAAAAAAAATTAAAGAGAGGCATCTAAAAATAATTCAAGAATATATAGAAATAGCATAATTTTTCAGATTTGAAAATTTATTGAATGCCCAGCACAAATGGGTCAAAATAAACCCAAATCAAATGACATAATCATGAAATTTTAGAACACCAGAGATAGAGATCTTTTAAGTTCTCAACACAGAATGGGCAAAAACAACACATGCGAAAGACAAACGATCAAAAAGTCTTCAGGCCAGGTGCAGTGGCTCACCTCTGTAATCCCAGCACTTTGGGAGGCTGAGGTGGGTGGATCATGAGGTTAGGAGTTCAAGACCAGCCTGGCCAAGATGGTGAAACCCTGTCTCTAATAAAAACACAAAAACAATTAGCCGGCATGTTGGTGGGCACTTGTAATACTAGCTACTCAGGAGGCTGAAGCAGAGAATTGCTTGAACCCGGGAGGCAGAGATTGCAGGGAGCCAAGATCACGCCACTGCACTCCAGCCTAGGCGACAAGAGCAAGACTCCATCTCAAAAAAAAAAAAAAAAAAAAAAAAAAAAAAAAAAAAGGTCTTCAGGCTTCTTAATAGCAACACCAGATACTAGAAGGAAGTGGTACTTTGAGGGGGGCAGAATGTCTTTAAAACTCATTAGAAAATGTATTTCCAAGCTAGAATTCTATACCTAGCTAACATACCAATCAAGATATGTTATTTATTATTGTTCAGACATGCAAATCCTTTTTTGAAGTTCTATGACTCCTTTCTCAAGAAACTACTAGCAAACATGAACCACAAAGTAGAAAGAGTAACCCACAGGGAAGATACAGGATATTAGAAATAAGAGATAGTCTCCAGGAAAGAGGTGAAAAGAGTCCCCAGAATGACTGATAAGGAATATTACAAGATGAGATCTGTGCTCTAAGAGTAAAAGGGCTAGTAATCCACGGTGGAACAGACCTAGAGGCTCAGTGTATATTACTCACAAATATTAAATAGGTAGAAAACAACCAAAACATCTTTACATCTTGAGAAAAGAAGAGATTTAGACAAATGGAAAAGACTAGATTCAATTACTAATAAGAACATAGAAATTTAAAAGACAAGACAATCAATAGCTCCAGGGAAAACCAAGTTTACAGGGAAGGAAAAGTAATCATAACGTACTACATTGCTCAACTGTGAATAACATTTACACAGTCATGAAAATATAAACAAACAATATTGATCTAATCAAAATCATGATGTTGATTAGGAGGATGAAAGTATGGCAAAGATATGCACAACTTGACCAGGCTCAATGGTTCATGCCTATAATCCCAGCACTATGGGAGGCTGAGGTGAGAGGATCACTTGAACCTGAGAGTTCAAAACCAGCCTGGGTAACAGAGCAAGACTCTGTCTCTACAATCAATAAATAAATATGCCAGGCATGCTGGCATGTGCCTATAGTCCCAGGCACTCAGAAGACTGTGGCAGGAAGATTGCTGGACCCCAGAAGGTTGAGGCTGCAGTGAACCATGATTACAGCATTGCACTAAAGCATGAGCAACAGAGTGGAACTCTGTCTCAAAAATAAATAAATAAATGCACGTCTGGTGGAACCAATTCTTAGATATGTCTAAAACTGAAAAATCAACAAGTAGCAATACAAGATAATTCTTTAGATACAGAAAAGTAAATATCAAAATTGTCCATTAAAAACTTACAAGTATGGTTTCTGGGGAAAGGAAGGCTAGACAAAAGGGGCAGAGAACTGGCGTTTTATGCAAGACAGCTTGTACAACGATTTAACCTTTAAACAATATGCATGAAGAATAATATTTTAATAGAGCTAAAGATATGAAAGATAAGGTACACTTATGTTGAGCCATGTGCTGTATTAAGCAGTCTGCACACATTATTCTCATTTAGTTTCACAGCAATTCTACAAGATTTTCCCTGTTATTATTTCTACTTGGCAGATGAGACAACTGAGGCTCAGAGGGGTTAAGTAATTACTGTATGATTACAGGGCTCGTAAGCAGCAGAGCTGGAGTATAATCCAGCAGACTAGATCTAGTGTGGCCACTCTCAAACACTCTACCAAGGGTTCTTAACATTTTCTAAGCCTTTACCCCTTGGCATTCTGGTGAAGCCTAGGATCTCCTTTGTGTCAGATGTTGAAAATATTAAAAGCCCATAGAATTCCAGTAGAGTCTAATTGTATCTCGATAGAGTTATCAAAATATTTTAAAATGCCATATGACAATATATGCGCTTCCTTGTTACCACATTAACAGCACGTTTCAGTGATGGGTCTAGTATCTGCCACAATTGCAAAGTAGCCATGAGCAATAACACTAATGGAGTATAAAAATATCAGTTTCTATTCTTGACAAAGTCTCTCAGGTACTGCTAACACAACCATATATTATTCAGCTCCCTGTATTCAAGAGTAAATTGTGGGAAGACATTAGCGAAAAGAAAAATGCAGTATTTTCCCATCCTAGTTTATAGATCCTGCAAATGCTATTCGTGAACCCAAGAATATACACCATGCTATACTCTCTCTCTCAACTTTGATAAAGGTATAACTTCAACTTTAAAACTTAAAACTTTAGGGAAAAAGGAAGATAGCACCTGCTTTAATAAGACAAGAAGGGAAGCAAGGAGACTCATTCAGGTGTGAGTGCCACAGCCATGGGGCATGAAACTCCCAGGTGTTTGCCTGACTCTGCAAATGTCCCTTTCCCACACCAACTATAGTCATTGGCTGTATCAGTTATCTATTGTCACAATAATGCCATGTAACACACAACCATAAAACCTCAGTTGCATACAATAATAGCATCTACCATTTGCACATCTGTCGTGTTCAGGAGGGCAGCTCTTCTGACTCCGTCTGGAGTCAGCTGTGTGGACTTGCCCACATACGTGAGAGTTGCCTACTTGTCAGCTACTCTAGGATAGTTCTGGCTGGAGTAACTGGGCAACCACATTTCTCTCATCTTCCCACAGGCGAGCCCGAGAATGTTCTTATGGTGATAGCCAAGGTGCAAACGCAGTTCCAATCACCTAAACGTTTTTTAAATTTCAGCCTGAGTCACATTAGCTAACATCCCAGTGGTCAAAGCATGTAACATGGCTAAACCCAGCATCAGATTCAGAGTGGGAAGGTGCTACAAAGTTCCATGGTTGCCGTACGGATATAGGGAGGAGAAAGGAATTCGAACCATTAATGCAATTAATCTATCACATTGGGTCTCCTGCCGAGTCTTATTTCATTGCATTCTCCCTCTTGACTTCCATAGAGCTGCCTGCATCACTAATCATAACATTGAAGGGCTGGTGTGGTCTTCAGAGCCCATGATGACCCTGAGTTCATTTTATAACAACCTGAAGTGCAGCTATGAGTTGAGCATGGTTGAGGAAGTCAATTCCCAAGCTCTCGCAGCTGCTGCCAACCAACCAACAGTAAATTGGAGAAACTTTTCTATCTGGACCTCCCATATGGTAGCTTACAGTGTAAACCAGGAGAGTACAAACAAACTTCTCTTAACTTTCCTTCACCAACATTGGAGATTTACATTTGTTCATCATCAAATAAAAGATAACTGTGGTACTGTTTTCCACAGGACACCTCCAAAGAAGGGAAAGAAAGAAAGAGAGAGAAAGGAGAGAGAGAAAGAGGAGGAGGAGGAGGAGAAGGAGAAGGAGAAGGAGAAGGAGAAGGAGAAGAAGAAGAAGAAGAAGAAGAAGAAGAAGAAGAAGAAGAAGAAGAAGAGGAGGAGGAGGAGGAGGAGGAGGAGGAGGAGGAAGAGGAAGAAGAGGAAGAAGAGGAAGAGGAGGAAGAGGAAGAGGAGGAGGAGGAAAACCTTGTCTATTTTGAATTACAGGAATTTCTCATGCATTTTATTTCTCTACTACCCTCTCTACTTCTTTTTAAGTGAAAGTGATTTGAAATAAATTATTAGCAAGCCAAGGTGCTGTGCTGAGAAAAATCACATAGGGACATAGCTAAAACTCATCTCAACAGGTGAAAAACTTGCCAGTTGGCAAAACTAGACACTTTCGGCCTAAATGTCAGGAATGCATTATTGATTGCACTAATCTGCTTGAATTCTTTAATGGCTCTTTACTGCCTACCAAAATATTTAGGCTGACGTTCAAGACCCTTCACAATCTAGCTTGAACCAACTTTTCTAAGTTAATGTAACAAACTTCTCTTTGTATGGTCCGTGCTTTAGCCAAACCAACCTACTCACAGTATGTGTTTCTCATCTCTGAATTTTCTCAAGAGATCTTCTCTGCCTAAAAAAATTATTCAAGCCTCTCCTCTACTATCCAAGCTTACTTGTCCAGATCTTACCCTTCGATCAAGGTCAAGGTCAAATACCACTTCCATGTGTTCAATAAGAAATTATTAAAGGACTCTCAATTTCCAGACACTTCCTAGACAGCCAACTAATAGTTCTCACTTAATTTTCAGGAGAATGTTCTGAAGACTAAGTAGAAGTGGGTTAAACAAATGGGGATAGACAAGGAGTGGGCAGATGAGAGTGTTCCAGGCAGAACCACCAGCATTTTCAAACACAGTGCTATGAGAGAAGTGGCAGAGTGTATTCAGAGGACCATGAGTGTTCAATACTGATAGGGAGATACATCATCCCTTCTCCTGCAGTCTTTCAGATGGCCTTTCTTCACCCTTTACTCACTCCATCCCAGGGGAGGTGGACTGACTTATCTGATTGGTAAATTTAGAAAGAATAAGATAGATCTCCCTTATTTTCATGGGAGCAAATTACATGCAAAGAGTGGGAGTTCTATGCGTATTCACGTCATGCATTTAATATTTACTGGTTGAAGATTCCCTGAGCCTGCACTGCCTGTGGCTGGATGGGTAACTTGCCCAGTTCAAGGAATTCAGCTAGTGGGTCCATGCTACTCACACAAGCTGTGTCATCTAACATAGCTCTTATCACTACGAGAAGTGATATCTTGGTATTCTGATTCCTTTGGGTTATTTCTGTCAATGTGTTCAAAACCCAGAAGAGAAAGGATAAACCTGTGCCTGGGCTCCTCAGAGATTCCAAAAGCCACAGCTAGATTGTAGGCAACAAGTGGGAGGCACAGGCAGGTACATAACAGGTGGGAGACAGGGGAGAGATTACCATGGAGAGTGCTGTATCCCATGCTATGGGTCTGGCTTTGTCCTGAGGGCAATTGAAAGTCCACAATGGATTTGAAGTAGGAGAGCAACAGAACAAGATTTGCATTTCAGAAAAAAAGTTGTTCTGACAGAAGAATGGATTGGAGAGTGGGAGATGAGGGAGGGGGTAGGCAAGACTAGAAGGAGGAGATCAGAGGGAAGGTCGAGAAACTGGATGGAGAGATCATGATATGGATGAAATATCTGTGCCCCCATCCCATATTAGGTTTCATACACCGAAACCTAAGCACCAACGTGGTGGTATTAGGAGGTGGGGCTTTTGGTAGGTGATTAGAGTATGAGGGTGGAGCCCTCATGAGTGGGATTAGTGCCCCTATAAAAAAAGACTCCAGAGAGCTCACTTGCCCCTTTCACCATGTGGGGACACAGCAAGAGGAAGGCCATCTATGAT
Organism: Chlorocebus sabaeus; assembly: GCF_047675955.1. Lineage (NCBI taxonomy): Eukaryota > Metazoa > Chordata > Mammalia > Primates > Cercopithecidae > Chlorocebus > Chlorocebus sabaeus. Next base: position 16,802,628 of record NC_132922.1, read on the forward strand.
CCAGGAAGAGGGCCTTCACCAGTCACAAAATATGCTCTGAATTTCCAGGCCTCTCGAGCTGTGAGAAGTAAATTTCTGTTGTTTACAAGCCACCCAATCTATAGCATTTAGCTACAGCAGCCTGAGTGAACTAAGACAGATAGGTATCTGTCTCAGTCTGTTCACGCTGCTATAACAAAATACCTGAGCCTGGGGCATTTATCTTGCTGTGTCCTCACATGGCAGAAGACGGAAGGGGGAAAATGAATGGGCCAGCCCCTTCAAGCCTTTTTATAAGGTCAATAACTGCATCCATGAGGGCCTGCCTTCATGACTTTATCATGTCCTAAAGTCCCCAGCTTTTATTACTATCACATTGGCAATCAAATTCCAGCAAATGAATTTTGGAAAACACATTCAGACCACAGCAGTAACAATTCTAGAGACACTGGAGGAATTTCTTTATGTGGCTCCCACCGACCTTCCCACCAACCCTCCCTATGGCAACTTAGCAAGATCCCATCTCAAATAAGTAAATAAATAAAAAGTAAATCTGAAAAGAGGGTGGTAGCAGTTAGGTATTGCTGCATAAAAAACCACTCTCAAAACCTCTCAGTTTAAGACAGCCATCTTTTTTTTTTTTTTTTTTTTTTTTTTTTGAGACAGAGTCTGGCTCTGTCGCCCAGGCCGGAGTGCAGTGGAGCAATCTCCACTCACTGCAAGCTACGCCTCCCAGGTTCAAGCCATTCTCCTGCCTCAGCCTCCCGTGTAGCTAGGACTACAGGCGCCCGCCACCGCGCCCGGCTAATTTTTGTGTTTTTTTAGTAGAGACGGGGTTTCACTGTGTTAGCCAGGATGGTCTCGATCTCCTGACCTCGTGATCCGCCCGTCTCGGCCTCCCAAAGTGTTGGGATTACGGGCGTGAGCCACCGTGCCAGGCCAAGACAGCCATCATTTTTTATTGCTCATGGATTTATAGGTAAGACAGGTGGTCCTACTAATCTGGGCCGGGCACAGCCTGTATCAACCTCCTCACTCCTGTGTCTGCAGTCATCTTGCAGGTGACTGAGGATTGAGCAGTCTAGGATGACTGTCAGCTGGGGTGCTGAGGACTCCTGGACCACGCCTCTCTCATCATCAGGAGGCTAGCCTGGATTTGTTCTCATGATGGCAGGACAACTTTCCAAGAGAACAAATCAAAGCATGCAAGGCCACCTAAGGTCTAGACTCAGAACTGGAACAATGTTACTTCTTTTGTATTCTCATGGCCAAAGCAAGTCACAAAATCCATCTTGAAGAGATAAGTAAGTAGAATACACCCCGCAGGAGGAACTGAAAAGTCACACTGTTAAGGGTATTGATATAGGGAGGTGTGGCAAATTGGAGACATTTCTGTGATATCTACCATCGGGAGTTTTCGGACTCAATTTTGGCTGGGGCAGAACAATCCCTTTACCAACAGTGATCAAGATAGAAATTTGCTTGATGTTTATGGATGATGATGATGAGGATGAGGTTGAGGATGATGATAATTCAGGTAACACATACTGCAAACCTACTGTGTGTTCTTTACAATAAATCTATGGGGTGGATAGTGTTGTAATCCCCATTTTAAAGCTATGGAAATGTAGTGTTCACATGGGGACGTACCTTACTCCAGGTTATGTAGCTACCAGGTAAACCTAGAAACACACATACAGAGTCATCACCTGGAATGCTGGACATCTGGTTTGGCCCCATGCTGAGGAGAAAATCTCTCAGAGGTTTCTGTCCTTGGCAGGGAGCCACAGAAGGCTTTTCTTTTCATTCGGGTCTCCTTTTCCTATTGCGTCTTTCTCTTTTTGTCCCTCTTAATTATCCTTATTCCTGTTAAGTCTATTTTTCAGATTTAGTCCACAATGTTTTATAATAAAAAACTTTTTACACTGCTTTATAGAGACACAGAGAAGATTAACAGTTAATTTAATGTTTGCAAAATGCCTTGAGCACCTTGGAATTAAATATGTCATATGCAAGTAAATAAATAAAGGCTTAGAGTGTAGAGACATCAGTCTTCCCTGAATCACATGCTCAGAGCATCTAAATGCATGCATACACACAGCCAGCTGGAAATCTACTGGTTCCACTAGACGGGCACCAAGTGACCCTAGAATTTACACTTTCACATGTGGTATTACAAATTCCATCACCCACTACATTTGCTACGTCTCTATGGACAAGATGAAAATCAAAACAAATGCCTTCCTTAATGTTTAATAATTCAAGTCTTCCCCATCCTACTTCCCCTTTCACTTGCCCCTTTCCCATCCTTTCCATTCCCTTTTTTCCCTGTTCCCACTGTCTCCCCAAAACTACTCCACTTCTCCAGGATCCAACCAGCCGGTAGATGACTTGGCAAGGAAGGGAGAAGAGATGAATTTGCTTTTAAAAACAGAGAGCAAGGCCGGGTGCGGTGGCTCATACCTGTAATCCCAGCACTTTGGGAGGCCAAGGGAGGCAGATCACAAGGTCAGGAGTTTGAGACCAGCCTGGCCAACATGGTGAAATCCTGTCTCTACTAAAAATTTTGAAAAATTAGCTGGGCGTGGTGGTCCATGCCTGCAGTCCCAGCTACTCCAGAGGCTGAGGCAGGAGAATGCTTGAACCTGGGAGGCAGAGGTTGCAGTGAGTGGAGATGGCACCACTGCACTCCAGCCTGGGCAACAGAGCAAGGCTCCATCTCAAAAAAAAAAAAAAAAAAAAAAGAGAGAGAGAGAGCAAGAGGGAAAGATAGCAAAACATTTGAAGCTTATATGGAGACTATCTCTAATATATTGCCATTACTCATTATCATTTTATATTGATAATGAGTTGATCAGCACTATCATCTCTGGCTGTTGCAGAGAGAGCTTCCACTCATGCTACCCAGGGCCAGGTTCTTGAATCTCAGCCTAGTGTCCCCTGAGAACTCAACATTCATGGAAGCCTGGGGTTCAGGGAACCTCCAGAACTTCTAAATTAGATGAAATTGCATGTCAACTTCATGTGTCATTGTGGGTTGCCCTCAACCCAGTGAAAACATCTTCTCTGTGAATAAACTATTTCAAGTCTTGAACAACTGAAATGTGAGTGGATTTTTAGGATAACATTTATGGTTGCCAAGGTAAGGTGGACTTAGAGCCGGATGAAGCGAATCAGATGAGAAAGAGCCTGCAGTCATCAGGCCAACTCCTCCAACCTCATGGTACATTTTTGTGAATTATTTTCCTCCTGAGGCTGCTCTTGATTTTTATTTTGACCAGATTAGAGGAGCAGGCAGAGAACACATCACATGAGTGGCCCTAACCTCCCACAGCTATAAAGGAAACATGGAATGGAACATGGACATAGAAACCATTGTATGTTGGGTGTCTCTAGGCACTAGTTTTGTTTTTCTACATTATCTCATTCAATCCCCTATGCCCTTCAACAGTATTATTAGAAGAACTCAGAAGGCAGCATTTGCACATCAGAAATGTTATTATATGCTGAGGCAGGTGGATCACCTGAGGCCAGGAGTTCGAGACCAGCCTGCCCAACGAGGCGAAATCCCATCTCTACAAAAAAACACAAAAATTAGTCAGGCGTGGTGGCACGTGCCTGTAATCCCAGCTACTCGGGAAGCTGAGGCAGGAGAATCACTTGAACCCGGGAGGCAGAGGTTACAGTGAGCCGAGATTGCGCCACTGAACTCCAGCCTGGGTGACAGAGTGAGACCCCATCTAAAAAAAAAAAAGAAAGAAAAAAAGAAAAAAAAAGTTATTATATGCATTTTACACATGAAGTTGGTGAGGTTGACTGTCTTGCCCTACACCTCTCACACAGCTCTTAAATGGACCGTGAGCTCCCTAAAGAGAGGGCAGGATCTTACTCCCCTATGCTTCCCAGTACCTAGCATGGGACCTGGCAGAAAATAGGCATTTGGTACATATTTGCCAAAGGAAAGTTAAGAACGTGGCAGAAGTGGAATTCAGATCCATTCCTATCAGTCTTCAAAATCTTTGCATCTTTCCACAGAGCCAACTTATCTCTGTGTGTAAGATCACAGAGTTTTGTTTGTTTGTTTGTTTAATTTTAAGTTCCGGGATACATGTGCAGAATGTGCAGTTTTGTTATATAGGTAAACGTGTGCCATGGTCGTTTGCCGCACCTACCAACCCATCATCTAGGTATTAAGCCCCACGTGAATTAGCTAGACCACAGAGTTTTTGTCTTGGCATAGGAAATGCCCACAACTGAAAATATATTAAGCTATTTGTCTATTCATTCATTCCTTCCTGAAAATGAAGTATCATTGGATGCATCATCTTTGACAGAACAGGTATCGTTTATTCCTCTCATACACTTGTACTTTCCCTTTTCCTCCTTCCAGAGGTGGGTCTTGACCTACAGCCTTTCTCAATACTGGATTCATTCATTTTCTAATGGAAAGCTATTTGACTAAGACCCTTGGATTCTTGGCAAACTACCTATTTAGGTATAAAAACTGCATGCAGATGGGAAATTCTTATTACTAATTAGAGCTTTGGGCCCAATCCCACAAACCTCCACATGACCTTTATCTTGCTCATCTCTTTACGTAGAACAGTGCCTGAAACTTAACGGAAACTCAGTATTTTCTGAATGAATGAGTGAATGGAATCCCCACATTGCAGATTGCAAACACATGTGCCTTCACTCAAACCTCAAATCACTTTGAACCTCACTAATGATCCTAGTAATCATCCTGTGAGGCCAAGAGAGGGCCTCTGCATCCTTCCACACAGCACCCCAAGCAGCAACTACCAACCTACTGAAGGCAGCATTTGCAAAGAAATTTATTTACACTTTCTTGTGGTTGTCTACCCTGGAAAGCTGAGCTGAGTCACACATCATTAAGGAAGACCTACGCCTGTCCCTCTGGCTTAAGGCCAAGGCTAGAAGACCTCAGCCAAGTGGCCTATTCCTCTGTGGCTTTATTTCTAATGGGTCCACAACCTAGTCATCTAATATGACCCTGAGATGTACTGGAGCTGGCTTGGATTGGCTCAGGAGAACAGATTATCCATGTCTCTTCTCACATCTGCATTCAGTAACTTCATGGTTGGCAGCTTGAAATCAGCCACAGGTTGGCGTATTTACACCATGGGAATCAGCAAGGGCTACAAATCCAGGCTTGTTTGCATGTATGTATGTTTTTCTGAGACCCAGGTGTTAAGCCAGCACATCACTTCCTTGACTCTCTCAATTCCAGTAACCAAAGGAAATGAAGAAGAACAAGTCCAAAGGGGATGTTTTTTCCTCACCGAGAATAGAAGTGGCTAAACCACTCACGGAAGGCTTCCTTCCAAGTGGTCCCAGCCTGGTTCCTTTGTATGTATGTTTGTTTGTTGAGATGGAGCCTTGCTCTGCCTCCAGGCTGGAGTGCAGTGGCGTGATCTCGGCTCACTGCAACCTCTGCCTCCTGGGTTCAAGTGATTCTCTTGCCTCAGCCTCCCAAGTAGCTGGGATTATAGGCATGCGCCACCATACTCAGCTAATTTTTGTATTTTTAGTAGAGATGGGGGTTTCACCATGTTGGCCAGGATGGTCTCGATCGCTTGACTTTGTGATCTACCCACCCTCAGCCTCCCAAAGTGCTGAGATCACAGGCATAAGCCACCACGCCCAGCCTCCAGCCTGGTTTCTATTTGGCCTTACAAGGAAAGTAGAGGAAAGGAAGCAGCCTGGGTTACCAAAGAGATAGAACAGCTTGATACATGGAAGAAAGAAGTTTTAGCCTCTTTGTTCTTCCTGTGAAAAACTCCATCCGTACTCCTAAGCAGCTGTGAACATCACAAGAGCCTCTTTTTCCAAGTGGTAAAGTGAGGTTGAGTGGGAAAAGGACCTGGAAAGACTCTTTTTTTTTTTTTTTTTTTTTTTTATCCTTTATGCTTTTTGTACTACCTGCATCAGAATCACCTAAGAGGCCTGTTGAAATTTTCATTACCCAGGCAGCACCCCGCATGAGCTGACCAAACCCAGAAAATAGGATTTAGAAAAACACATTCCAATGGATACAACCAAATGACTCTTAGGAGACAAGTGATTCTTAGGTGACTAAATTGAAACAGACTTACTCAGGGAGGTTATTTAGAATACAAGTATCTGTGCCCCGTATCAAGAGATTCTCGCCAGTAGGTCTAGAGTGGGCCCCTAAAACCTATGGTTTGATAAAGCTTTCTAGGTGATTTTGATGACAGTTGAAGTTAGACTTTGTAATCAACACATATTTTTCTCTCTCTTTCTCTTTTTTAACAGGATGAACTTTTTTTTTTGTTTTTGAAATTCCTGACTTGGCAAAAACAGGCTTCATTTAACGTAGAAAATCTGGATACCTTCTTTAGATAAACACCACCAAACTCTTGCAAAACACAGGCATTATGCTCTTTGTTTGGACTGGTTTCATTTAATCCACAAAATACGACTACAAGATATAGCGATAGATGGTATTACTATTCCCACTTTACAATCAAGGAGACCAATGCTTAGAGGCATAGTTATTTGTATAAAACCAAAAAACTAAAAAGAGGTAAAGCTGGAATTCTTACTCAAACAATTTGATACTAGAACTCACACCTTTAATTACACATACTGCTGCCCAAATGTTTTCATAAATACAAAGATAATAACTTAAAAATCTCACTGAGTGAGCAAAAGGATTTAAAAAAAAAAAACAAAAATGAATACTGAAAATTTCTCCAAAATATAAAGTTCTACTTTTCTGGATATTCTTCATATACAAATCTGAACTGGTTACAGTAGATTTATATGGGTGGAAAGCAATCAGAATAATTGGTTTGGGTAGAGCAAAGTAACCAATAAATTAGCTTGAACATGACCTTTCGGAGGCAGCCTTGTATTTTGTTCCAATTCTCTGGCCCTGTTTCCTCGCTCGTTAATTGGTAGTTTGTTCTCTAGTCAGGCTGCCTGTTTCTGACACTGGGTAATGCATTATGAGATAATCTACTTTCCGTGACTTCACACAGTTCCCATGGCAACCGTCAATGCCATTTCCCTGCAGCATGGCTGCTTCATTTGTTTCAAATGTGTTGCAGAAATGTAAACATCTTTGATTTTAAAAATGTCCAGTAAAAGGACTGTGCACACAAAGAATGACATTTATATAATTATAAGAGGGAAACAATCTATAATTATTCCAACTCCTTTCCCCTGGATTTAAAAAAAAAAAAAAAAAAAAAGGTGTAGGGTTTTTGTTTTTGTTTTTTCTTTTTACCTTTTTTGTTTGGGGAAAGAAAAAAGGAAAAAGTTTGCTTAACAAGACATAATTGAAGAGACACAACACTTCTGTGGAAAGACCTTGTTCATTAAAGCTATAGTTCATTAGAGTTAAGGTGGCAACATTTCTGGAAGGAAATAACCACATCCATCAACCCAACCACCACAAATACAAAAAACATACTTACCTAGAACATCACCAGAGGTGACCCCGCCGTGCTGACATTCAGAATTAATAATCCAAGATTCTCTTGGTCAACGGAGAGAGTTCTTTTTATTTAATTCTTGCTGGTTAGCTCTCTGTTCTTCAAAGTGAGCTCTAGAGGAAATTGCTTATCTCAAGAGGCAACCCCAAAGCAAAGGAAGTCAGCATAAGGATCTTTTTTTTTTAAGTTGTATTGAGGTATCATTGATATAGTTTAAAAACTGCACATATTTCATGGACACAGTTGGATCTCTTTGGGCATAGCATCTGGATCTTGCTAGCATCTATGCTGTGTTCTTTCTTACTTATTTGCCCATGCTGTTCCTTCTGCTTTGCATGCTTTTCCCATCTTTTAGGTCAGCTCATTCCACTCATCCTTTGGAATGAAATACAAGCATCACCTCCTCCAGCAAGCTGAGGTAGGCAGAATTCAAAGACAGTCTCTCAACATCGCAGCCCCCCGGTGCACACACCTTGTAGAACCACCTCTTCTCGAGTGTGAGTCGTACCTATGACTACAATGAACCATCTCTCCTGAGATTAGGTTTATCCAAAGGTAGCTTATCCAGAGAGAGCCTGACCTAATCAGGTAAACTCCTTCAAAGGTGTTTAACACTGGGCTACCAGTTTCAGCTTAAACACATAAAGAGCTTAGAAATTGTCCCACCCTTATACTCTGAAACAAACTGGACAGCATAAAAATGAATAAAGTTATTGGACCCATAAGAGAACTGAAGAGGTGGGGAAAACTGCTGTTCTAAAATCTGGAGAGACGGTCTTGTCCAGAGAAACACAGATGAGATCAGCTCACCTCGAGGAGAAACCTCTGGAATCATAAACTGGTAGGAAGACTCAAGTGGCAGTTTTGGCAAATTGCTGGAGCTTGAGTGTAGACAACCATGAGTGAGAAACTCCTGGAGCCACATTCTTAGAGGGTCTGTCGCATTTGTGAACTTTACCTCCAGGAACCTTCCCAAGTTTGCGAGATGCAAGAAAGATCCTCTTTCTGGCTCTGGTAGGAGGAGAGGCAGAGTAATCCTTTAGAAATACACCTAGACTAATCTTTTCCGTAACAAAGGCTTCACTTCAGGAGAAGTTCCAAAGGATCCAGCTGGAGGGAAAAGAATTCTTCCCACTCCAGTCCTCTTCAGCATCTCACCTAAGAGGAAAAGAAACAAAGTCAGCAGGGTCTGGGATGAGGTAGCTCACGCCTGTAATCCCAGCACTTTGGGAGGCTGAGGCAGGTGGATTAACTGAGGTCAGGAGTTCAAGACCAGCTTGGCCAACATGGCGAAACCCCATCTCTACTTAAAATACAAAAATTAGCCAGGCATGGTGGTGCATGCCTGTAGTCCCAGCCACTCCGGAGGCTGAGGCAGGAGAACTGACTGGAACACAGGAGGCGGAGGTTGCAGTGAGCTGAGATTGTGCCACCTTCACTCCAGCCCGGGTGAAAGAGTGAAACTCTGTCAAGGTAGGAAGGAAGGAAGGAAGGAAGGAAGGAAGGAAGGAAGGAAGGAAGGAAGGAAGGAAGGAAGGAAGGAAGGAAGGGAGGGAGGGAGGGAGGGAGGGAGGGAGGGAGGGAGAGGGAGGGAGGGAGGGGGAGGGAGGGAGGGAGGGAGGGGGAGGGAGGGAGGGAGGGAAAAGAAAGAGAGAGAGAGAGAGAGAAAGAAAGAAAGAAAGAAAGAAAGAAAGAAAGAAAGAAAGAAAGAAAGAAAGAAAGAAAGAGAAAGAAAGAAAGAAAGAAAGAAAGAAAGAAAGAAAGAAAGAAAGAAAGAAAGAAAGAAAGAAAGAAAGAAAGAAAGAAAGAAAGAGAGAGAGTTAGCAAAGTCAGGGCTTCAAAGAAATATCCAGGAACACTGGAGATGTGGCAAAAATAAAAAGCTATATGACTGGAGAAATACTTGTGAAGATCACAGCTCTAAGATACAAGCTCACTGGAAGACAGATTTAATTGGAAGGCTATAGAATGTTCCTCTTTGCTCATTCCTTACCACTATACTAACAGGGCTCCAGTAAAATGACAGCAGTGTACAGGTGAAAGACCTGCAACACAGATTCTCTCTGAAGAGAAAAAATCAGTCACAATTAAAGAAGGGAGACAGTAGAGATTTTTGAAGCCTCTGGCATTATAGTGACAGCAAATATTAAACAGAGCTCAACTTCTAGCAAGATTGTTTATCCCCAGTCCTGTTATCTCACTCAGTATGTCTGGCCTTCAACAACAACAAAAAAATGACAAGGTATGCCAAAAAAGCAAGAAAAAACAGTGAAGAGATAGAACAATCATCAGAATCAGATTCAGATAGGATGTTAGAATGATCTGACAGAATTTAAAATAACCATGATAAATATATTATGGAGTATAATGGAGAAAGGAGACAATATTCAAGAACAGACGGGTAATATAAGCAGAGACTCTAAAATAAAATCAACCAAATTAATGCTAAAACCAAAAAATACGGTACCAGAAATAAGGAATGACTTCAGTGGGTTCATCAGTAGACCCAACATAGCCAACAAAAGAATCAGGGAACTGGAAGATAAGTCAATAGAAACTTCCCAAAATAAAATACAAAGAGGAAAAACAAAAACAAAATATAGAAACAGAACACAGCTTTCAAGAACTGTGGAACAACATCAAAAGGTGTAACATATGCATAATTGGAGTACCATTTCTAAAAAAAGAATAGAGAAGAAAAAATATTTGAAGTAATAATGGCTAAGAACTTTCCATAATTAATGACAACATAAAACCATAGATCCAGAGAATACCAGTAACAGTAAAAACAAAAATATCTAGATGTATCATATTAAAACTGCAGAAAACCAAAGGAAAATAGAATAATCTTGATAGAAGACACAAGGAAAATACACTTTACTTATGGAAAAACAACAAAAAGAATTACAGGAGACTTTGCATCAGAAATTATGCAAGCAAAAAGAGAGTGAAGCAAAATATGTACAGTTAAAAGAAAACAAACTCACTAACATAGAAATCTATATCTATGAAAATAAAGAACCGAAGACTTTCTCAGACAAACAAATGGGAAAGGTTTTTATCACTAACAGATGTCCCTACAAAAAAATGGGAAGATTTTTATCACTAACAGATGTCCCTACAATAAGTGTTAAAATAAATTCTTCAGGCAGGAAGAAAATCATACAGGTCACAAACATGGATGTGCATAAAGCAAGAAAGAACAAAGAACTGGAATGATATATATGATGATTGCGTCATATGAATAAGTGTAATAAATAACTGCTATATCATAAGAGATGGAAGGGAAGAATTGGGAATACTCTCTTAAGATACATGTACAACCTGTGAAGTGGAGTAGTGCTATGTGAAAGAGGACTTCAATTATAATTGTCCCTCAGTATCCACAGGGCATTGGTTCCAGGACCCTGCATACCAAAATTCAGGGATGCTTGAGTTTCTTACATAAAATGGCATAGTACAGTTTGCCCTCTGTACCCATGGGTCTTACATCCATAGATTTAACCAACTGCAAACAGAAAATATTTGAAAAAATATTGTGTCTGTACTTAACCTGCACAAACTTTTTTCTTGTCATTAGTCCATAAATAATACAGTACAACTATTTACATAGCATTTAGATAGTATTAGGTATTATAAATAATCTAGAGATGACTTAAAGTATATGGGAGAATGTGCATAAGGTTACATGTAAATACTATGCCATTTTATCTCAGGGATTTGAGTATCCCAGAATTTTGGTATCCCCGGGTGGTCCTGGAACCAAAATCCCTGCAAGGATACTGAAGGATGACTGTATTTACCTATAACCTATGCACATCCTTCACATACATTAAATCACGTCTAAATTACTTATGATACCTAATATAATATAAATGATATGTAAATAGTTGCTATACCATATTTTTTCAAATTTTTATTAATTTTATTTCCATATATTTTTGATCCAAGGTTGGTTGAATCTCGGGATGGGGAACCCATGGATACAGAGGGCTGACTGTATTTATAAATATATATTACAAACTATAAATACAATGTGGCATCTGGATGTAAAAGTTTGCTGCATGAGCCAGGTGCGGTGGCTCATGCCTATAATCCCAACACTTTGGGAGACTGAGGTGGGCGGATCACCTGAGGTCAGGAGCTCAAGACCAGCCTTGCCAACATGATGAAACCCCATCTCTACTAAAAATACAAAAATTAGCCAGGCGTGGTGGTGCACACCTGTAATTCCAGCTATTTGGGAGGCTGAGGCAAGAGAATCGCTTGAACCCGGGAGACGGAGGTTGCAGTGAGCTGAGATCGCGCCACTACACTCCAACCTGGGTGACAGAGTGAGACTCTGTCTTTAAAAAAAAACAAAAACAAAAACAAAAAGGTTGCTGCATGAGCAAATGGAGTAATAATGTAAGAAAGATGTAACAGTGTAAAAACCAGGAACAGGAAAGGATATTAGGAAAAAACTAAGGAAATCTGAATAAAGTATGCATTTTAGTTAATAATAACGCATCAATATTGGTTCATTAATGTTGGAGAATGTACCATACTAGTGTGAGATATTAATAATAGAGAAAAGTGGGTATGAGATATATGGGAACTCTCTGTGTTATCTTTTAACATTCTCATAAATCTCAAACATCCTAAGTTAAAAGTTTATTTTGGGAAAAAAAGTGAAGCTCAGAGAGATTATCCTGCTAGTATCAAAGAAGGAAGCAAACAGCTACATTGTCAGCTGCCTCTAAAGAAAGGCAGTATCAGGCAGCTGAGACCTTGTCTTACAACCACAGTAACTGATTACAGTAATAACCACAGTGAACTCGGAAGAGGACTCTAAGCCCCAGATGAGAACCACAGTGTGGCCAACACCTTGATTGCAGCCTTTTGAGACCTGAGCAGTGAACGCATCTAAGCTGTGCCAGATTCCTGACCCACAAAAACTGTGAGAAAAAGTGTGTTGTTTAAAGCTGCTACATTTGTGGTAACTGCTATGCATGAATAGGAAACTCATAAACGGACCTTCCCTACTATTCTAACCCAGACATACGTGTTTCCCTACCACTCTCCTTCCTTTTATCCATTCATCCACCTTGCACATATTGAGACCTACTATGTGCTGTGCACTGTGATAGACATTGAGTATAGAGTGATGAATGAACCATACTCTTTGCCTTCTTGGAACTTAGAGTGTGGTAAAAGACACAAACAAACATGTAGATGCTTCATTTACCATCTACGATAAGTCCTGTAGGAGGAAAAATTACAATGTGTTAGGAGAAGAAATTTTTAAATACTGGAGGCTCAGAGAAGACTTCTCGGAGGAAAGTGTACTTAAACTAAGACCTGAAAGTGAAGTCTAAATTGGCCAGACAGCAAGTGGAAGCAGAATGGATAGCAGGTGCTAAGATATTGAGAAAGGAATGAGCTGGAAGCTTTTGAGGGCTTAAAAACTGCCAGCATGATGACAAATCAAAGACAAAGAGAAAACCTAGAAGTAAGCATACTGCCTGGGTGACAGGATTATTGGAACCCCAAGCCTTAGCATCATGCAATTTACCCATGTAACAAACCTACACATATACCCTTTAATCTGTAATAAAAGTTGAAATTATTTTATTTTATTTAAAAAAGCACTTTGATGATATAATTCCATTGCCTTTTGGCTTCCATTGTTTCTGTTTACATGCCAACCATAATTTTAGGTCCTCTGACAAATTTCTATATTCTTCGTATACATCCTTCTTGGGATTTTTAAGAATCTTTCAATCTGTGTTTTAATTTATCAGTTTTAGATATTATCTCTGTATATGGCTTCTTCATATTAGTTTCTTTTCTGAGATTTAAATTGTACACATAACAGATAAATGTATGATGTCCCATTGAAAAGAGGAGTGAGAGAGAAAACCCAAAAGAAGCCAGAGAAAATGGCCAGCATAGCTGCTGTGAGGAGTAAGGGGAGAGAGGCAGGAGGTGCTAGTGGAGGGTGAGTACAGGTTCTCCACGAGGGTCCCATAAGGCTGTAGTACAGACATTAGGAGGGTATATTGAGAATTATAGGATGCCTTCGAAAGGTTTAAGCAGCGCCAGGTGCAATGGCTCACGCCTGTAATCCCAGCACTTTGGGACGCCAAGGTGGGTGGATCACCTGAGGGTGGGAGTTTGAGACCAGGCTGACCAACGTGGAGAACCCTTGTATCTACTAAAAATACAAAATTAGCTGGGCGTGGTGGCGCATGCCTGTAATCCCAGCTACTGGGGAGGCTGAGGCAGGAGAATCACTTGAACCTGGGAGGCAGAGGTTGCAGTGAGCCGAGACCGTGCCACTGCACTTCAGCCTGGGAAACAAGAGGGAAATTCTGTCTCAAAAAAAAAAAAAAAAAGAAAGAAAGAAAGGTTTAAGCAGGAGAGTACACAGATTACTGTTAGAAAGTTCACTCTGACTGATGGAGAATAGATCAGATTAGGGCAAAGATAGATTTGAGCAGAGCAGTTAGGAGTCTATCCCAGAAGTCTAAGTAGGAGTGTAGCTGGGCAAGCATGGTTCCCATAGACAAGGAAAGAAGGGGAAGTCCTAAGAGTCCCTTGGAAGATAGTGGGACTGCATGTAAGATGGGTTGACAGGGAGTAGGAGGGAAGCAGCAATACCCAGGAGGACTCCTTGGTGTCCAGCATCCTGGAAACAAAAAGTACCATTGGCCAAGGTGAGAAAGACTCAGGGATGAGCACGCTGTTCTCTTTGAGGAGTACGCCTTTGTACTGCTATTTCTTCAGCTTCCCATGCCCTTCCCCACTATCTTGGCCTTGCCAACTCCTACTCTACCTTCAGAACCCAGCTCAGGTATCCCTTTCGGGAAACACTGCTAGACCACTCAGGTTTAGTCCTCTTCCCCTGTTGTCCCCAAGCACCTGAAGCATATTGTCACGTGCACAGAGTACTCAGTGGCATAACTATCCATGTATTCCCTTGCCCCACAAAACCAGGAGCTCCTTGGGGGAAAAAAAACTGTACTTCAAAACTACTTCCAACTACAGTTGTCCTTTGGTATATGTGGGGGCTTGGTTCCAGGACCCCTGTGTATACCAAAGTCCCCGCTACTCAAATCCCGGAGTAGGCCCTGAAGAACTGTAGCTACAAAAAGTCAGCCCTCCCTATTAGTGCTTTCCCATCCCAAGAATACTGGATTTCAATAGGCATTTAGTTGAAAAAAAAAAAAATGTGCGTATATTGGCCAGGCACAGTGGCTCATGCCTGTAATCCCAGCACTTTGGGAGGCCGAGGCGGGCAGATCACGAGGTCAGGAGATCAAGACCATCCTGGCTAATACGGTGAAACCCCATTTCTACTAAAAAAAAAAAAAAAAATTTAACCAGGCATGGTGGCGGGCGTCTATATATAGTCCCAGCTACTCAGGAGGCTGAGGCAGGAGAATGGCGTGAACCCTGGAGGCAGAGGTTGCAGTGAGCCGAGATCGCGCCATTACACTCCAGCCTGGGTGACAGAGTGAGACTCCGTCTCAAAAAAAAAAAAAAAAAAAAAAAAAAAAAGTGCATATAAGTGGACCCTTGCAGTTCGAGGGTCAACTGTAGAACATATTTGGCACACAATAAAGGTTTGCTGCATGAGCAAGTAGAGTAGCAATGCAAGAAAGATTAAATATGGAGAACCAGTCCTCCTCAGCACACGGCCCACATCTGAGGAACTAACAGAGGCCTCTGAACCACGGAGGCAAATGTCCCTAAGAGCAGGTGATGAAGTTCATGCCATCTTCTCCAGCAGGACACCCTGGGCTGAATGAGAGACAGTTCCTTTCAGACACAGTTACAAAAATTTTGACTTAACTGATTTCTCAGTTCCCCAAAACAGATGAGATGGGACTTACAGAAGGTGCCACCCTACAATAAGGCACAGAGCGAGCACTCGACTGTTGAAATCGGGGTGTCTTGCTGCAAAAAAAGCAATGAGTGGGCGTTGAGTCTTCCGTCTGTAGCCACACAATGATTACAGATTTAAAAACTGGCTTGGCCATCTGCATTGCACTGTCCATACACGAGGTTCATTCAGTCTTCTTAACAAATGTATGAGAACTTAAGAAGCTTACTTGCGGCCGGGCGCAGTGGCTCACACCTGTGATCTCAGCACTTTGGGAGGCTGAGGCGGGCAGATCACAAGGTCAGGAGTTCAAGAGCAGCTTGGCCAAGATGGTGAAACCCCGTCTCTACTAAAAATACAAAAATTAGCCAGACATGGTGGCAGGCACCTGTAATCCCAGCAACTCAGGAAGCTGAGGCAGAGAATTGCTTGAACCCAGGAGGCAGAGGTTGCAGTGCACCAAGACTGCGCCACTGCACTCCAGCCTGGCAACAGAGCGAGACTCCACCTCAAAAAAAAAAAAAATCTTACTTGCAAGGAATGATAAATTTAAACTTCAGTAGGGAGGAGGAAGATGGCATAGAGCAGACAGTGGGGAGGGATAAGAGGAGCAAAGGATTCGCAGGAGTCTTCAGAGGTATTGGTGATGATGATCTGGGTGGCTGTACTCAGCTTATTGTCTTTTATACATTATTACTATATTCTAAATATTTATTTTCATGTATGAGTTTATATCAATTTTTAAGATTCAGCTTGTTTGCCTAGGGTTACAAAATTAGTCTGTGGCAGAGCTGGCTGGCATTTCAATTCAGACCCTGTGATTCTGAATCTGATGTCTCTTCCACTATTCTTTGTTGCCTTTGCTGCACAGCAAATGCCACTGTGAGTTACGTCATGGGGCATCCAAACCAGCATCTGTATCTGGCAGGGTGTCCAGGGAGGAGACATGAATATCTCCCTGGATAATACCTCAACATTTAATAATAATAATGTTCCACCGGGTGTGGTGGCTCACGCCTGTAATCCCAGCACTTTGGGAGGCCAAGGCGTGCAGATCACGAGGTCAGGAGATCGAAACCATCCTGGCGAACACGGTGAAACCCTGTCTCTACTAAAAATACAAAAAATTAGCTGGGTGTGGTGGCGGGCACCTGTAGTCCCAGCTACTCGGGAGGCTGAGGCAGGAGAAAGGCGCGAACCTGGGAGGCAGAGCTTGCAGTGAGCCGAGATTGTGCCACTGCACACCAGCCTGAGCTACAGGGCCAGACTCTGTCTCAAAATAAATAAATAAAAATAAAATAAAATAATACTGTTCCTGTTCTTTCTCGTATAGTCTCTGCAATGCACAGATGTGCACTGCATAATGCTATGTTTGATTTTACATACATATAATTACTCAATTGCATCACAACTGTCCTGAAAGACAAGTTCTATTATTTTCATTACACAGAGAAGGAGATTGAGATTAAGTAATTTACAGGCTGCATGAGTGATATGATTTGGCTCTGTGTCCCCACCCAAATCTTATCTTGTAGCTCCCATAATCCCCACAAGTTGTGAGAAGGACCCGGTGGGAGATGATTGAATCATGGGGCCGGGTCTCTCCCATGCGGTTCTCGTGATGGTGGATGGGTCTCATGAGATTTGATGGTTTTCAAAAACGGGAGTTTTTCTGCACAAGCTCTCTTTGCCTGCTGCCGTTCCATGTACGATGTGACTTGTTCCTCCTTGCCGTCCACCGTGATTATGAGGCCTCCCCAGCCATGTTGAACTGCAAGTCAAATTAAACTTCTTTCTTTTGTAAATTGCCCAGTCTCAGGTATGTCTTTAACAGCAGTGTGAAAATGGACTACTACAGTAAATTGGTATAAGTAGACTGGGGCACTGCTGAAAAGATATCCAAAAATGTGGAAGCGACTATGGAACTGGATAACAGGTTGGAACAGTTTGGAGGGCTCAGGAGAAGACAGGAAAATATGGTCATGTTTGGAACTCCCTAGAGACTTTTGTTGAATGGCTTTGACCAAAATGCTGATAATGATATGGACAATGAAATCCAGGCTCAGATGGAGATGAGGTCTCAGATGGTCTCAGATGGAGATGAGGAACTTGTTGGGAACTAGAACAAAGGTGACTCTTGTTATGTTTTAGAAAAGAGACTGGTGGCATTTTGTCTCTGCCCTAGAGATTTGTGGAATTTTGAACTTTAGAGGGGTGATTTAGGGTATCTGGTGGAAGAAATGTCTAAGCAGCAAAGCATTCAAGATATGACTTGGGTGTGTTAAAAGCATTCAGTTTTATAAGGGAAGGAGAGCATAAAAGATTGGAAAATTTGCAGCCTGACAATGGAATAGAAGAGAAAAATCCCATTTTCTGAGGAGAAATTCAAGCTGGCTGCCAAAATTTGCATAAGCAATGAGGAGTCGAATGTTAATCTCCAAGACAATGGGGAAAATGTCTCCAGGGCATGTCAGAGACCTTCCCATTACAGGCCCTTCCATTACAGGCCCTGAGGCCTAGAAGGAAAAAGTGATTTCATGGGCCCAGCCCAGGGTCCTGGTGCTGTATGCAGCCTAGGGACTTGGTGCCCTGCATCCCAGCAGCTCCAGCTGTGGCTGAAAGGGGCCAATGTAGAGCTGGGACTGTGACTTCAGAGGGTGCAAGGCTTGAGCCTTGGCAGCTTTCATGTGGTATTGAGCCTGCAAGTGCACAGAAGTCAAGAACCTATGTTTGGGAACCTCTGCCTAGATTTCAGAAGATGTATGGGAACACCTGGATGCCCTGGCAGAAGTTTGCTGTAGGGACAGAGTCCTCATGGAGAACCTCTGCTAGGGCAGAGCAGAAGGGAAATGTGAGGTTGGAGCCTCCACATACAGTCCCTACTCGGGTACCACCTAGTGGAGCTGTGAGAAGAGGGCCATCATCCTCCAGACCCCAGAATGGTAGATCCACTGACAGCTTGCACTATGAACCTGGAAAAGCCACAGACACTCAACACTAGCCCATGAGAGCAGCCAGGAGAGGTGTTATATCCTGCAAAGCCACAGGGGAAGAGCGGCCCAAGACTATGGGAATCTACCCCTTGCATCAGCGTGATCTGGATGTGACGGAGTCAAAGGAGATCATTTTGGAGCTTTAAGATTTGACTGCCCCACTGGATTTCAGACATGCATAGGGCCCATGGCCTCTTTGTTTTGGCCAATTTCTCCCATTTGGAATGGCTGTATTTACCCAACGCCTGTACCCCCATTGTATATAAGAAATAATTAACTTGCTTCTGATTTTACAGGCTCATAGGCAGAACAGACTTGCCTTGTCTCTGAGGAGACTTTGTGGGCTTTTGAGTTAATGCTGAAATGTGTTGAGACTTTGGGGGACTGTTGGGAAGGCATGACTGGTTTTGAAATGAGAAGATAGGAGATTTGGGAGGGGCCAGAGCAGAATGATATGGTTTGGCTCTGTGTCCCCACCCACATCTCATCTTGTAGTTCCTATAATTCCCACATGCTGTGGGAGGGACCCAGTGGGAGATGATTGAATCATGAGGGCAGGTCTTTCCTGTGCTGTTCTGGTGATAGTGAATGGAGCTCACAAGATCTGATGGTTTTAAACAAATGGAAGTTTCCCTGCACAAGACCTCTCTCTTTGCCTGCTGCCACTCCACATAAAATGTGACTTGCATCCTCCTTGCCTCCCACCAGGATTGTGAGGCCTCCCCAGCCATGTGGAATCATAAATCCAATTAAACCTTTTTCTTTTGTAAATTCCCCAGTCTCAGGTATGTCTTTATCAGCAGCATGAAAATGGACTCATACACTGGGATTGAACCCGTTTCTGCCTGACTCCAAAATGTCATGCTAGCCATGAATCTCTTCTTGTAGGATAGGTCTCCACTCTCAGTCTCTTAACCATGCTTCTTAGCAGTACAGGATTGCTCAGACCCTGGCCCAGAAACCAGCCCCTGTGTTTACACAGGAAGAACAGTTACAGAATAGTTGCCAAGGTTGTGCTTCACCCAGATCTTCCCTTGAGCCTCATACATCACAGCTGTGCAGTGTGGGGCTCAGATAGAGGCCTGAGTATCCTACTGCCTTCTGACTCCGGGGATGAGCATGCTCAGGCAGGCCTGCAGCAAGGAACAGACAGACAGAGCCAGAGACACAGAGCCAACCAACTCCTCAAGGGAGCCCCTAAGTCCACATCTCCATACAGTCTCTTGGATAAGGGCGTGTAGATGTTGGGGTTCATGTCTCTGTGGTCACAGTGACCTTGATTTTGTAGAAAAGCACAGCCCGTGGGAGAAATACCTAATGTAGATGACAGGTTGACGGGTTCAGCAAGCCACCATGGCACGTGTATACCTAGGTAGCAAACCTGCACGTTCTGCACATGCACCACAGAACTTAAAGTATAACACAAATAAACAAATAAATAATAAATGAAAACAAGAAAAAAGAAAAGCACAGCCCAGTGGGTGCCCTGGACCTCAAAAGATGCAAGGAGTAGTAACTTCATACCGTTTTTCCAGGCTTTGGCCACGCGGGCAGAGCCTGAGACTCATTCCCAGCAGAAGAAGGGTGTTTACTCAAGAGTAGAATGTCATTTCCTGTCTTGCTTCCAACACCAGCCTGAATGAGTGCAGACATTGTACTGGCTTCCCTGCCCTCAGCGGCACATGGAGCTGGTGCCTCCATGCAATAGCTCTCGGGGGATTCAGAGTTTTGGGGTCACAAATGAAAGTGAAGAACCCTTCCTCGGGTATGTAACACAGGCTGGCTCCCTCCTGGCTCCTCACCTCACATGAGGCATGGTGACACGTGAGTGTCACACTCAGGCCTTCTTACCAGGACCCTCACTGCCTCCCTGCGGGAACCCTTTGTCTTGCCGCATTATTAACTGGAAAAGCTTGGGGTCATTTGCATCCTTAGAGATGCTGTGGAGAGCAATGACAAAAGTACTTAAAAGTTCAAAATCCCTCGCAAATCCTGGGCTTTGTGTCTCCCTCTAGAGAAGGGTAACTGTCGTCAGTTTCTGAACATTAGGCTGGTCTCCAGTCTATAAAACATCCCCCTTATCCATGCCATGCTCTGAGTAATTTTTAAAATCCACACTTTCATGTGAAACAAATCCCAGCACTCACCAACTGCCATCCCCCCCTTTTTTTTTTTCTTGCAGCTCTGATATTCTTTTAACATATTCTATTATTTACTCATTTATTGTATTGATAGCCCCTTTCTTCCCACCAGCACTACAATATAAGTCCCTCAAGGAGGCCAGAGCTTTTTGTCTGGGATGTTAATGCTTTATCTCCTGTGTTATAAACAGAGAGGCACACAGCTGGCGTTCAGTAAATATTTGTTGACTAATTGAAGAAATGAATGAATATTAGAAGAGGAATTTTTTAGGCATCTAAATGTACCTGGATATTTAGAAGGTGTTTTTCCCCAAAAAACTATGCCTCAGAAATAAAGTCATCTCATATTCAAGTCCTTAAAAAATCTCTGGGTCAGGCACGGTGACTAACCCCTGTAATCCCAGCACTTTGGGAGGTCGAGGCGGGCAGATTACAAGGTCAGGGGTTCAAGACCAGCCTGGTCAACATGGTGAAACCCCATCTCTACCAACAATACAAAAATCAGCCTGGCTTGGCGGCATGCACCTGTCGTCCAGCTACTCAGGAGACTGAGTCAGAAGAATCGCTTGAACCCAGGAGGCGGAGGTTGCAGTGAGTCAAGATCATGCCACTGTAGTCCAGCCTGGGTAAAAGAGTAAGATTCCATCTCAAAAAATAAAAATAAAAAATAAAAATAAAAAACTCTCTGAATGAGGCCACTCACTCCATTTTTCACAGGATTATTACTTATTACTTCATATTTGCAAATGTTAGATGTGATTCTAAACAAGGCATGCCTGAAACTAGACCTACCCTTGAACTTCCATGTTGGCCTAAGCCAGTCGGAGTTCAGTTTCTGTCACTTGCAACCAAGATTGCAGAACAACATAGAAGAGAAGAGGGAACCACTGACCCTGTTCAACAAAGATTCCTAGTGAAAAGCTGAAAAATAATGTTCACTAATGTTTTATACCATACTACTATAAGCCAACAATGCTCTTCTTTGTGATATATATGTACGTGTATGTGTTTGTGTGTGTGTATGTGTATGTGCGTGTGTGTGTGTATGTGTATGTGAGTGTGTGTGAATACTCACTTAATTCTCACAACCTCAGGAGCACAGTTGGGGATAAAAATCAGGAAACAAAAGGAAAAGCATAATTGTCAGAAAAGGAAAAGCATAATTGTGTCTGTTCCCTACCTGAAAGTAGAATAAATGTGCTGCAATGGATAAGCATTCTGGAGTCAACTTCATGGGTAAGAACTATTATTATTATTATTGTTATTATTATTTTAAAGACAGGGTCTCACTCTGTCACCCAGGCTGGAGTACAGTGGTGTCATCATGGTTCACTGCAGTCTCAACCTCCCAAGGGTCAAGTGATCCTCCTACCTCAGCCTCCCAAGTAACTGGGACTACAGGTGTGCACCACTATGCCCAGATAATTTTTTGTATTTTTTGGAGAGATAGAGTTTCACCATGTTGCCCAGGCTGGTCTCGAACTCCTGGGCTCAAGTGAATTACCTGCCTTAGCCTCCCACAGTGCTGGGTGTGAGTCACCATGCCTGGCTTGTAAGTACTAGTCTTATGCCCATTTTGTAAATAAGAAAACTGAAGTGCTGCGAGATGAACTACCTGCCCAAGTCACATAGCCAGTAAGTTGTAGAATCGGAGTTCAAACACTAACAGGCCTGGCTCAGAGGCCACATTATGCTTTATTGCTCGCACCAACTTAAATCTATGTGTGGGGATCAGAGCATTGCTAGAAAAGCCATCCAAAGAACATGGACTTGCCCCTTTTCCATGTCCCATGAGACATCTGGAGGCACAGGATGTCTATGAGGGTAATCTCCGACAGGGCACAGCCTGCCCCTCTGAGGGTGTCCAGCTTTGCAGATGAGTGACCCAGAGGCACACACTGGCTTGCAGCTGTGGACATGCAGGAAGCTCAGCGTGCACAAGGCCAGCAGGCTGGACGTTCTCACAGTGTCCCTGCCCGATAACCCCCATGGGCTGCACTGGCCAGCTTTGACTTCAAACACAAAATCTTTTTTTGATTGAGATTATGGCCTTTTTTGGCAGCTCCCAAAAAGGAAAAGGATTACTGCCTGATAAAAGAAAAACTCTTACTGAAATGGAGTGAGGCAACTTTGACTCGTAGCAAGCACAGCGTTGGTAATGCAGGGAGAGTAGATTCCTGAGAGGAAAGACCCTCGGGGGCACAGCTGGGGATGAAAACCAGGAAAGGTGGATAATCGTCAGAAAAGGAGAAGCGTAATTGTGTCTGTTCCCTGCCTGAAAGGGGAATAAATGTGCTGCAATGGATAAGAGTTCTGGAGTCTGAATTGAACAGAAGCCCAATAGAAGCAGCAATAATTCAGCCCCTCGTAAGCATGGGTTTTTCGATTTGTACAGTACGAAGTTCAAATTCAAGAGCCGACACTCATTGCATAATATTAGGCAGGTTACTGAACTACATCAGAGTTGCTGTGAAATCAACCTGCACTGCACTTGGCACAGAGTAGGTGCTCCACAGATGCCCTCTTCCATGTCCCCTTGCTGCTGATGCCCTCGAGGGCACAGCAGCAACCATCTCTTCCACACTGCCAGTCTGTTTCCCCTGACCTGAGATTTCTCAGCATCTGCTTTATACTCACACATTCTGCATCCTCCCAACATGCTTATTAATAACTATAAAGAATAATGACTCAGGGTTAGAGTTCAGCAGAGAGTGAGGTGACAAAACACTGAGTGGACACATTGTTCTGAAAACACTGAGCACAGTCCCAAAAAACAAGATTAAAAGGCACAGTAAAAGAGAAAGAGAATCCATCCAGAAGAGTCTCATAAGTCTTACCCTAACCAATATGTAGCCTTATGTATATCACTCAACATGCTTGCATCTCAATTTTTTTCTTACCTGCAAAATGGGAGCATAAGAAGGAAGTGGTTTTATAATATAAGCATTTTAAAGTGTCAGTTCCCCTCTGAGCATTGCTTTAGCGCACCATACAAATTTTGATATGTTATGTGTCTTTTCATTTAATGCAAAGCATTCTATAATTTTTCTTGTGATTTAGGTTTTGACTCATTGAATATTTAGAAATATATTGTGTACTTTCCAAACACTTGGGTATATCCCACACTGCTTTGTGTTATTGATTTTTCACTTAATTATCTGTGTTCAGAGAACATATCAGCTTAATTCTTGCCTATCTTGGTGAATATTCCATGTGCACTTGGAAAAATGTCTATTTTGCTATTGATGGGTAAAATGTTTTGTAAATGCTGATAAGGTCAAGTTGACTGATAATGTTGTTCAGGTCTCTAAATCCTTACTGATTTTCTGTCTGCTTGTTCTTTCGATTCCTGAGAGAGGAGTGCTAAAATCTCCAATTGTAATTGTGAATTTGTGGATTTTTCTTCTCACTTTCACCAAGTTTTGCTTCATATATTTTAAACTGTTATTAGGTATGGAAATAATAAGGACTGTTGTGTCTTCTTGATGAATTGACCTTTCTGCCATTATGAAATGTGATTCTATATTCTTAATGGTATCCTTCCTTCTGAAGTCCACTTAGTCTGATATTAATATAGCTACTCCAGCTTTCTTATGCTTAGTGTTTCTACGGCATGTCATTTTTCATCCTTTCACTTTTAACCTATCTCTGAGTTTATATTTAAAGTGAATTTCTTGTAGACAGCATAGATTTGGGTCTTGCTCTTTATATCCATTCTGACAATTTCTGCCTTTTTATTGGAGCACGTAGACCCTGTATATTTAGTGTAATTATCAATATGACTATCTTTTAAATCTATGATTTTGCTATTTGTTTTCTATTTGTCTCATCTGCTCTTTGTTTCCAATTTCTCCTTTCTGTCTTCTTTTGTATTGGGTATTTAGTAATATTCCATTTTATCTCCACTGTTGGCTTATTATTATAAATGATTTATTTGTTTTATTTTTTCAGTCATTTCTGTAGATTTTACAACATGAATCTTTAAACGATTACAATTTAACTTCAAATAATATTACTTCACATATAAGAACCTTGCAACTATATAGTTTCATCTGTCCCTCTCATATTTTCTAACAGTTACTGAACATTTTATTTCTACATACGTTATAAACCACAGCATATATTGCTATTACTTTTCCTTGGAATGGTCAGCTATCTTTTAAAGACAATTTTTAAGAGAAGAGAAAGTATTTTATATTTACCTACACAGCTATCATTGTTAGAGCTACTTATTACTTTGTGTAGCTCTCATCAGTCCTATTTCCTTTCAACCTGAATGACTTCCTTTAATAAATCTTGTATGTGTGGTTTATTAATGATAAATTCGCTCAGCTTTTGTTCTTCAGGAAACGTCTTTATTCTGTTTTCATATTTGAATAATATTTTCAGTGGGTATGAAATTCTGTACTGGGAGAGTTTGAGATTTGGTGTGTATTCTAGTCTGGTTGGGCTGCCATAACAAAATATCATAGACTGTACAGCTTAAACAACAGAAATTTATTTTCTCACAGTTCTGGAGGCTACAAGCCCCAGATCAAGGCCTAGCATGGTCAGTTCTGGTAAAGGCTCTCTTACTGGCTTGTAGACAGCCGTTGTCTCAGTGTGTTCTTACATGGTAGAGAGAAAAAGAGCGAGCTTTCTGGTATCTCTTCTTATGAAGACACTAATACCATCAGAACAGAGCCCTACTCTTATGACTTTGTTTAATCTTAACTGTTTCCTTACTCCAAATACAGCCACACTGGCATTTAAGGCTTCAACATATGATTTGGGGGTGGAGGGGGTGGAGACACACATTCATGTATAACAGTAGATTTTAATATTTTTAGTACATTAAAAATGCAATTCTATTGTCTTCTAGTTTGCTTTCTTTCTGTCGGGATCCTACAGTCATTCTTAGCCTTACTTCCCTACACATAATGTCTTTTTTTTTTTTCCTGACTGTTTTTAAGATTGCTTTTTCCCTTATCACTGGTTTTCGGCAATTCGATTTGGACATACCTTGGTTGTGTTTTTTGTGCTTATATTGCTAAAGGTTTGCTGAACCTCTTAGACCTGTGGGTTTATAGTTTTAAACAAGTTTAGAAATTTTCAATTATTACATCTTTAAATATTTTTTCTGATCCTGCTCCTGTCTACTGGGACTCCATTTCACTCATGCTATACCATTTGATAGTGTCTCACAATATCAAGAGTCACATGTCATTGAGATTCTATTCATTTTTTTGTCATTTTTTTTCTTTCTTTTGATTTAGGTTAGAAAATTTCAATTGCTATGCCTTCAAGTTCATGTTTTTCCAGTGCCTAATCTATTGTTAATCTCATCCAGTAAGGTTTTCATTTAAGATATTGCGTTTGTTTATTTCCAGGAGTTTCATCTGATTCTTTTTTTTTTTTTTTTTTTTTTTTTTTTGAGACGGAGTCTCGCTCTGTCGCCCAGGCTGGAGTGCAGTGGCTGGATCTCAGTTCACTGCAAGCTCCGCCTCCCAGGTTTACGCCATTCTCCTGCCTCAGCCTCCTGAGTAGCTGGTACTACAGGCACCCACCACCTCGCCCTGCTAGTTTTTTTTTTTTTTTTTTAGTAGAGATGCAGTTTCACCATGTTAGCCAGGATGATCTCGATCTCCTGACCTCGTGATTCGCCTGTCTCAGCCTCCCAAAGTGCTGGGATTACAGGCTTGAGCCACTGCGCCCGGCCCTAATTCATTTTTATATCTTACTCTCCTTATTGTGTTCATATTTTCCTTTAAAGCCATGAGCATATTTATTATAGTTTTTTCGTGTCCGTGTCTGATAATTTCATCATCTCTGTCATTTCTAGGTCTATTTCTATTGCCTAATTTTTTTTTCTGGTCACATTTTTCTGTTTCTTTGTATGTGAGATTGTCTTTTATTATTGGATTAAATTCTATTGTTTTCCTTTAAAGAATGTGAGATCTTTTCTGGCAGGTAGATACATTACTTCAAGTTTAGCTTCCTTTTCTTTTCTTTCCTTTTAAATGTTTTTCCCTATTTTTCACAGGTGTTGAATTTTTAAAAATTCAACTGTGTCAGGCCAGATACATAATACTCTCTATGACTACCCCAGCCTACTGTTAAGGCATGATCCCTTTGAATCTCTAAGGAATACCCTGAGTGTCCAGTGAGCTCTTCCACTCTGGCTGGTCACAATTCATATATCTCTGGCCCTGCGTGAACTCTGAGAACTCATCAGCTTATAGCTCACCAGCCATTCTTTGGCCAGCCTCATGCAGTTTCACCCTACACACATAGCTTAGTATTCTGTAACTGACTTGAATGGATCTCTATGTAGGAGCTCTCTGCATTTCTCCTTCCTCACTGGTTCTATGTATCATAAATACCAGCCACTGCAGCCTCCCTGAATTCCAATCCTAATCTCTATTTCAGCAAGACTACCATACAAGGTAGTCAGGATAGTGCCTCCAAGCAGAAAGCCAAGACGATGCCGAGACTCACATGTTTGTTTCACGTTTCTTAGAGATCATAGCCCTATACTGCCTGCTGCCCAATGTCTAAAAACAGTTGCATATATTTCATCTTGTTTTCTAGTAGTTTATAGTGGGAGGACAAGTCCACTTCCAGTTATTCTATCATGACGGAAAACAGGATTCTGGTCCATTTTGAAACAATTTTTAGCAACAAAACTCTCTTTTTAATGAAATCTGTCATATAAATACAATATAGCAGAGGGACAAATGTGAGAAATTCAGGGCTTCACTGAATTTTAATTCATATCGTTGGACATAATTCTTTTATTTTTTATGGAACACCTTATGGCATCAAGTTTAAGAATCATTTTCTGGATCAGTTTTCATATCTCTTGATGAAAGAAAGGACAAAACAACCCTGAGTGATGCTAGAAGACATACTAGACCTTCTCTTTATTTTCAACTCGTTTTAATATTTCTATTTCTGGTAACTGGTTTATGATAGAAAATGTATTAGAATGGTAGTACCTTTAAATACTTTGGAAGTAAACAAATATACATACGTAGGTTAAAGGATGTGTGTTTAATGTTTTTGCATGTGCATATCAAAATAGCTTGCAGACCTCTGGACTAGATCAGAGGTCAGCAAACTTTTCCTGTAAAGAGTCACAGAGTAAATATTTTCGGTTTGAAGGTCATACGTTCTCTGTCAAAACTACTCAATGTTGCTGTTGTAGTATGAAAGCACCTCTAGATTATATATAAATGAATGAGCCTGGCTGTGTCCCAAGAAAAATTTATTAACAAAAATAAGAAGCAGGCTGGATTTGACCCTCAAGCCATAATTTTTCAATCCCTGGTCTAGGTGATTGCTGAAGACCCTTTCAGCAAGAATCATCTGGCTCAACTTCAGCCTGCAAACTATAGAGGAGTAGAATGGAGTATCCGATAGGTCTAGCTCCCTATCTATTCTTAAAGGGGTCATATAATTTTTTTTTTTTTTTTTTTTTTTGAGGTGGAGTCTCCCTGTCACCCAGGCTATAGCGCAATGACATGATCTTGGCTCATTGCAGCCTCTGCCTCTCGAGTTCAAGCGATTCTCCTGCCTCAGCCTCCCAACTAGCTGGGACTATAGGCGTGCACCACCACACCAAGCTAATTTTTGTATTTTTAGTAGAGATGGGGTTTCACCATGTTGGCCAGGATGGTCTCAATCTCCTGACCTCGTGATTCACCTGCCTTGACCTCCCAAAGTGCTGGGATTACAGTCATGAGCCACTGCGCCCATCCCACACGGTCCCTCTTTAATCTCTTTAAAAATCATACAATGGTTAAAACTCAGACATTGCAATGAAACTGAAGTTAACATCCTAACTCCACTGGGTAGAGCTAGGCTCAGTTTTATTACTTCTCTGTCCATCCATTGTCCTCCATGTCCATCATGTGTCAAACAGGAATTCTAATAGCTACCTAGCACAGAACTTGACACAAAGCACATGCTCACTAATTGTGGAATACCTCCCCTAGTCTCCACTCTGGGCCTTTTTTGCTCTTAAAAAAAAAAAAAAGGAGAGAGAAAGAGAGCAGAGAGGAGATTTTTTTATGTCTTTGATCCTTCTCCCCACAAGTTTTGCTTCTTGTGCTATGAAAAGTGTAAGGAGAGGTTCCCTACAGCTCTTTTTGCCTTGTCATGCACCAAAACACCTTCCTTACAACATGGGGTGGGGCCAGGAAGATAGGTGACAGCCGGTACAATCTATACCACATCCTTTAGGTTAGTGATCTCCAAAAGGAAGCGTCTACACCAGGGATTTTACAAAATGATCCACTGGGGCACAGGCAAAAAATGTTGGAACGTCTAATCATATTTACTCCCCATTGCATCCTTTACAAGTTCCCAGTTTTGATATGTTTTTTCATGTATTTGATATATAATACTATAGTACATGCATGTAAGTTATCCTTTTCATGTATTTGATATATAATTCTATAGTACATGCATGTAAGTTATCAATAATTATACAGATGTTAAAAATATGCTAAATATTTTCCTGATTATGGTATATAATAAGGGAGATAAAAAGCTTAGGAGACTGCTGCTCTACCGCTCTGGGGCTGTAATTCTCAACAGGGATATTCAAACACATTGATGTATCAGGGAATTTTAAAAGAGGCAGGATAAATTTGGTACCTGTTCTTGGAATATCCGTTTTGTTCAGAATTTTTTTTTTCAGAGGGGGAAAACAGTTAATATCATTAAAACGAACGTGTATTTTGGAGTTGAATGCTAACTGCACATGATTTTTCCATGACAAGCCTTTATTCTAGATCATGTGATATAATCTTCACAACAATATTATTAGATAGGTGGTATTATCATCCTTTTTCTACACGAAACTGTGGCAGGTAGAATTCTCAAATCACTGTCAGTGACTCACGATCTTATGTATTAGCTCATTCTCACACTGCTAATAACAACAAATTCAAGACTGGGACATTTATAAGAAAAAGAGGTTTCATGGACTCATGGTTCCAGATGGCTGGCGAGGCTTCCCAATCATGGTGGAAGGTGAAGGAGGAGCAAAGGCACATCTTACGTGGCAGCAGGCCAGAGAGTGCCCTTTATAAAACCATCAGATCTCATGAAACTGATTCACTATCACATGAACAGCATGGGGAAAACCCGCCCCCATGATTCAATTACCTCCCACAATATGCGATGATGATGGGAGCTACAATTCAAGATGAAATCTGGGTAGGGACACAGCCAAACTACATCATCTTATGTAATCTCCTCTCCTTGGAGCGTGGGCAAGATCTATAGAGACAATGGGTTATCACTCCTATGGTTGTGTTGTATGGCAAAATAAGTTTCTGCAGATGTAATTAAGGTTCCTAATCAGCTGAGTTACTCAAAAGGGAGATCATCCTGGGTGAGGCTGACTCAGGTGTGTTTTTAATACGGAAGTCCATCAGTCACAAACTAAAGAAGACAGAGAGACAGGTTCCTGCTGGCCTAGAAGAAAATAAAGAGTTGGCTGGGTGCGGTGGCTCACGTCTGTAATCCCAGCACTTTGGAAGGCTGAGGTGGGCAGATCACGAGGTCAGGAGATCAAGACCATCCTGGCCAACATGGTGAAACCCCGTCTCTACTAAAAATACAAAAATTAGCTGGGTGTGGCAGCACGTGCCTGTAATCCCAGCTACTCGGGAGGCTGAGGCAGGAGAATAGCTTGAACCAGGGAGTTGGAGGTTGCAGTGAGCTAAGATCATGCCACTGCACTCCAGCCTGGCGACAGAGTGAGACTCCACCTCAAAAAAAAAAAAAAAAAAAAAAGTTATGTTGTGAGCTGTCTGTGACAATTACATGCTAAGAACTAGGGGCTGAGAATAGCCTATGGCCAAGGCCACCAGAAAAATGGAATCTCTGTTCTACAATCACAAGAAAATGAATTATGTCAACAGCCTATATGCTTGGAAGAGGACCTCAAGCCTTAGATGAGAATTGCAGCTCCAACTAATTCCTTGATTTCAGCAAGTTTGAGACCCTGAGCAGAGGACCTCCCAACCCACACCCAGATTCCTTATCCATAGTAACTGTGAGATAATACATTTGCATTGTTCTAAGCCATTAAGTTTTGTGTAATTTGTTATGCAGCATAGAAAACTAATAGAGGAAGTTCAGAACCTCATCTGAGCTTCCAGCAAAGAAGTGTTGCCAGAATTTAAACCTAAGCAGTCTTAGTGCATTCATTTACATGGTCATTCATTTAACACTGTTCCTGTTTCTGGGAATATAGCAGTGAATAATAGAGCCCCTGCTCTCATGGAGAGTCTGTCCTAGTGTCGCCAGACGTCTTGCTTTTCATGCTATACCACACTGCCTCCTTATACATTGAGGGGTCTTTTTTTTTTTTTTTTTTTTTTTGAGGCGGAGTCTCCACTCTGTCGCCCAGGCTGGAGTGCAGTGGCGTGATCTCGGCTCACTGCAAGCTCCGCCTCCCGGGTTCACGCCATTCTCCTGCCTCAGCCTCCCGAGTAGCTGGGACTACAGGCGCCCGCCACCGCGCCTGGCTAATTTTTTTTTTTTTTGTATTTTAGTAGAGACGGGGTTTCACCGTGTTGGCCAGGATGGTCTCGATTTCCTGACCTCGTGATCCGCCCGCTGCGGCCTCCCAAAGTGCAGGGATTACAGGCTTGAGCCACCGCGCCCGGCCACATTGAGGGGTCTTTAAGACAAAGTCTAGCACAGCCAAATAGAGGAGGAGATTTCAGATCCTTGCCTGCATCTTTTCAGGATTGGGTAATTTTTCCCAAATAAGAGAATGAGAAAGGCAAACCAAGGTGAGACCAACAACTCTGTAGAATTCCCATCTATTCCACTTGGCTTCAGGTTTCTTCCGGGACTCAGTGGATCTGCTGAGGGGGTCTTTCTCAATTAAGCCAAAGAAAGTCAGCACGGGGCGGGGGCTTTGGCTGTAATGTCATCAGTTCTACATTTAATTTGATTTAATCTGGTTTGTTCCTTTGGGGTATTTTTGTCCCCCAAAATCAGGTTGTGGGTTTGTTTTTTTAAATACTCAAGGTAGGCCGGGCGTGGTCACTCACACCTGTAATCCCAGCACTTTGGGAGGCCGAGGCGGGTCACGAACTCCAGAGATCAAGACCATCCTGGTCAACATGGTGAAACCCCATCTCTACTAAAAATACAAAAACTAGCTGGGCGTGGTGGCACGAGCCTGTAATCCCAGCTACTCGGGAAGCTGAGGCAGGAGAATCGCTTGAACCAGGGAGTCGGACGTTGCAGTAAGCCGAGATCATGCCACTGTGCTCCAGCCTGGCGACAGAGCGAGACTCCATCTCAAAAAAAAAAAAAAAAAAAAAAAAAAATACTCAAGGTAATTCATAGATCTCCCAAAAGAGTTTTCTTAAGGACTCATTACTTTGATACCACTGCTTAGAAAGGACCAGAAAGCCATCACTACTCTTGGTAGGGCAAAGTTAAGCCATCTCCGAGTGTTTAGGGTGCACCCCCTGGACACTAGCACCCAGCAAGATGGTGAAAGCCCAGGAAGTTTATTGCATGGTCGTGTCCTCAGAGAAATGGCACAGAAAAGCACATAAATATAAAACCCTAACATTACACGGCTTCACAAATGCAGACATCAATGGGCACACCCAGGGAAAGTCCATGGGCTTTGAAACCTCCCAAACCTGGGTTCCAATTCCTGCTCTGCCCCTCTCTACCTTAGGAGAGTTCCAGAGTAATAATAATAATAATAGCAATAGCAATAGCCACAATTTTACTTAGTGTTGACAACGCTGAGCCCAATATATACATAATTGCAGTCACTGATTCTCATGAATCTAAAAAGTACAATATAATCTTTATTTTATAGATGAAGACATAAAGCTTAGAAGAGTTAAGGAACTTACCCAACATCACCCAGCTAAATAGTTGGGAAAGTGATATTTCTCTCCAGGTTTGCTTAATTCCTCAACCTAAACTCTGAGCTGCAGTTTCCTCATTTATAAAATGAGTTTGATAATCCTCACACCATGAGGTTGCATGGAGGAATAAATGAGATAATGTCTATAATGCAACTGGCCCACGGTAGGGGCCCCAGACATATTAGTTTCCCTGTGGAAATAATCAGTGGTCTGCACAAATCCCAGCAGGCTTCCTGGAGGAGGTGTGACCTGGGAAGAATGGATCAGACTCAGAGGCCATTTTGTTTCAAAGCCTTTAGAGGTGTCTGCAGTTCCTCTGTATGGTCAGGCTGCTGGGCACTACGCAAAAAAGAGAAATGCTGCCTGCTTAATAACAGTAATGCATTATTTCTCTTCTCCAGTAACTCAGTTGGGTAAAGGAGTGTGTGATTCTGCTCTCGATGCAAACGCTCAGTGTTGGGCACGCACCAAGATGCCCTGACTCGTCTGCTTTGCAGAACAGCCTCATAAAGAGGCAATAGTGTCTTCCCTGAGAAGTGATAAGCGCTTTTCCATTTGAATTGAAAGAGAAATATTTATCCAGGTTGCAAAAGTCCTCCAGCAGGAGGGCATTACGTGAAAAAAATAAATAAATAAATTTTAAAAAAAGAAAGAAAAAGGAAAGAAATTTCTTGCGGTATTGAAGAATCAGCGCTTCCTTTTTGACACTTCATAAGGCATAAATTTGATAACAACAGAAGCCCTAGAGACACACTGTTAGCTAAACTGCAGGTGAAGGCATATTGCTAAGGAATCCAGGGAGTGCTGTGTCCTTGCCTTTGTTATCCTGAGCACAACTCCTGTCTACAGTGTCTCTGGCATACACCTCTTCCTCCCAAGGTTAACTCATCAGGGACTCCAGTTTACCCTCTGAAAAATGCAAGTTTTAATTCCTGTCCCCGGCTCCCTTGCAGAACCCATCCTGGTCAGGCAATGACTCCAGGGTCTGAATATAAGAAAGTCGGCAGGGCTCTCTGGGGTCTTCCAAGAGCTGGTCCTTATGTTTCTAAATGGCTTTTAAAAGTCACTCCTTTGCTCTTTGGTGAGAGGGAGAATGAGAGCACCTGCTATTGGGGTGGTGATGATAGGAAGAGGAGGTTTAGACAGGATGACACCATTTATTCAGTGCTACCGACAGCTAATGGTGGGTTTCAACGAGGCATTTGCTGCAGCAGCTTAGAAACATATTTTTTAAATAATGATTGAGTGGAGTTTGGAAACTGATCATCTCTGAGATAAAACTTAAGGATCTCCTTAGTTACTTAGACAGGATGTTGGCAGGCTGTGGATCTCAAACTTTAGCACACATACAATTTACCTGCTTGGTTTATTTTTTATTACTTTTTTTTTTTGAGATGGAGTCTTGCTCTGTAGCCCAGGTTGGAGTGCAGTGGCGCGATCTCAGCTCACTGCAACCTCCACCTCCCAGGTTCAAGCTATTCTCCTGCCTCAGCCTCTTGAGTAGCTGGGATTACAGGCACGTACCACCACGCCCGACTGATTTTTGTATTTCTAGTAGAGTTGGAGTTTCACCATGTTGGTCAGGTTGGTCTTGATCACTTGATCATCAGCCCTCCTTGGCCTCCCAAAGTGCTGGGATTACAGGCATGAGCCACCACACCCAGTGTGTTTTATTAAAAATGTAGATTCCTGGCCCCTATCCCACAAAGTTCTGATCAACAGGGGAACCCATGACTCTGCATTTAACAAGCCTTAGGTGTGATTTGATGCTATGGCTAGGGAGTCAACCTTTGTTAACCAATTAGGTGAAAAGAGATTGGAGTCAGGCAGCAGCATCTGGCTCTGATTCAAATCCCCAATGAGTCGTTTACTTGCTGTGTGCCTTAGAGCATGTGACTTGACCTCTCTGGGCCTTGGTTTCCTCATCTGTCCAGAGCTGTCACCATTTGGAATCCTAATTTACAGACTCTTTGAATAGGAGAGGAACGAGGGCAGGAGCCCCTTCCGTGGGTTGATTATGCCCCTTCTGTGGGTTGATTGAGTACCTTCTCTGGGCCAGGCATGTGACTGCATCCTCTCCAGCACTCTCTCAGCTAAGGATTTCCTTCTGGAGCCAAGGAGTACATACTAAGCTGGTTGGGCTTCTGAAAAATGTCTTCAAGGTGGTGGTTTCTGACCCATATTTTAACGTAAGGTAGCTGCAGTGAGTTCATTTTGATCAACACACATTGATTGTTTTATAAAACGAGAGTCTGTTTGCACAGGTTATTTAAAGCAACTTGATTCATTCGTTCAGCAAGCATTTATTGAGTTTCTACTGTGTTCTGGGCCCTGTGTGAAATGCCAAGGACCAGGATGCCACGGTGAACAGGCACAGTCTGCCCTTTCCAAGCTAGGCACACTGGCATTTCTTGCTGGATGACAGGGTAATTTAGTCAGAAGCAGCTGGAGCAGACACAGCCCCTCTCAGCCCAGGTAGTTAAGGGAGAGAGAAAGCTGGGAGCCCACACCACGCCGACCCAGGAGCTGAATCAGAGCTTGGCTCCTCTAAAATGAGAAAGCCTCGGGCCAGGTGAATTCAAAATACCTGCCTTAGATAAGTAGCAAAACAATGATGATGTGATATTTAAATACCAGAGCCCAGAATTCTTATCAGCTGTGCAGACTTATAGGGCGAAGACCAAAACAATGGAAAGGCCGCACACACCGCTTAGACATCAATACTGAGACACGAACAACCAGCTTTTCTCTAAACACAGTCGTCAGGACACTGACCACACAACCACCTGTGGAGCTTATTTAAAATTCAGGTTGCGGGACTGGGCGCGGTGGCTCACGTCTGTAATCCCAGCACTTTGGGAGGCCGAGGCGGGTGGATCACGAGATCAGGAGTTCGAGACCAGCCTGACCAACATGGTGAAACTCTGTGTCTACTAAAGATACAAAAATTAGCTGGGTGTGGTGGTGCGCGCCTGTAATTCCAGCTACTCAGGAGGCTGAGGCAGGAGAATCGCTTGAATTCGGGAGGCAGAGGTTGCAGTGAGCAGAGATCACGCCACTGCACTATAGCCTGGGCAACAGGGTGAGACTCCATCTCAAA
Source organism: Chlorocebus sabaeus (assembly GCF_047675955.1). Taxonomy (NCBI): domain Eukaryota; kingdom Metazoa; phylum Chordata; class Mammalia; order Primates; family Cercopithecidae; genus Chlorocebus; species Chlorocebus sabaeus. The sequence goes on from NC_132922.1 coordinate 16,838,089, forward strand.
ATAAATAAATAAATAAATAAAAATAAAATAATAAGTAAATAAATAAATAAATAAAATCCAGGTTGCTAGACGAGGCACAGTGGCTCTCACCTGTAATCCCAGCACTTTGGGAGGCTGGGGTGGGAGGATCACTTGAGCCACCCAGAAGTTCGAGACCAGTCTGGGCATCGTAGTGAGGCCCTCCATCTCAACAACAACAAAAAAATTAGGTGGGCATGGTGGCACATGACTGTAGTCCCAGCTACTCAGGAGGCTGAGGCGGGAGGATCGCTTGAATCCTGGAGATTGAGGCTGCAGTGAGCCATGATTGTGCCATTGCACTCCAGCCTGGGTGATAGAGTGAGGCCCCAATTAAAAAAAAAAAAATTCAGATTGCTAACCCCTAACCCAAATTTACTGAGTCGAACCTCAAGGGGGAGGGTGTGTGAAGCACATATACAATGAGAATGTCTCCTACTTCCCTCACCTGGTGAGCTTATTCCATCTAGTCTGAGAAGTGCTGCAACCTGCTATATCTAGTATATACCATTTATAGTACACACAGGCCAGGAGCAAGATGACTTCTCCTTTTGGCAGGAAAGATAATAAAAATAATAATTAATAATATTTACTGAGCACCTTCTATCTTCCAGGGAGTGGTCCAGGCACTTTACACGTGACTCATTTTATCCTGGCAATAACCCTATTGTAGTGTTCTTGTTACCCCCACTTTACAGATGGAGAAACTGAGACACAAAGAGTTCAGCGACTTACCCAAGGTCGTATTCATTAGGAATGCAGCCAAGATGCAAACTCATACCTATAGACGACATAGTAAAGGATCCAGTTTTTTGTAAAAAGGAACAAAATAAAAGCAAGGTGTTGGCTGGGGGCGGTGGCTCACGCCTGTAATCCCAGCACTTTGGGCGGCTGAGGTGGGCGAATCACCTGAGGTCAGCCTGGCCAACATGGAGAAACCTTGTCTCTACTAAAAATACAAAAATTAGCCGGGCGTGGTGGCACATGCGTGGTGCAATCTCAGCTCACTGTAACCTCCACCTCCCAGGTTCAAGCAATTCTGCTGCCTCAGCCTCTCAAGTAGCTGGGATTACAAGCATGCACCACTACACCCGGCTAAGTTTGTATTTTTAGTAGAGACAGGGTTTCCCCATGTTGATCAGGCTGATCTTGAACTCCTGACCTCAAGTGATCCACCTGCCTTGGCCTTCCAAAGGGCTGGGATTACAGGCGTGAGCCAGCGCACCAGGTAAGAATATGCATTTTTAAGATCCACAGGTGATTCTCATGGAAGCGTGGGCTAGAGAATTGGTCTCCAAAAGGAGGAGTGTTAGTGAGGGAATAAAACCACTGATCTACTGGGGGTGGGGGAAGAAAATATTAGAATTTCGATTTATAGGTACTTTTAATCTCTTTTTTAAATGTCTGATATGTTTGTGTGTGTTACCATGTACATAGTTGATTAGTACCGAGCACACATACACACATACATACAGTTTGTAAGTAAACATTGTCCTGAGTGAATGGGGGTCTCAGAGTCACACACAGATAGCATCATCCCTTCCTGCCCTGCAACGCTCCCAGTGCCAACTTCCAGGCGCTCTGTTGGGTGGGAATAGAGCTCCTTTCCCATGCCTGCTGCTTTCTTACTTTGAGTAAAAGACTCTCGGCCACACACAGTGGCTCACGCCTGTAATCTCAACACTTTGGGAGGCCGAGGGGGGGCGGATCACCTGAGGTCAGGAGTTCGTAGACCAGTCTGACCAACATGGAGAAACCCTATCTCTACTAAAAATACAAAATTAGCCAGGTGTGGTGGCACATGCCTGTAATCCCAGCTACTTGGGAGGCCGAGGAAGGAAAATCGCTTGAACCGGGAGGCGGAGGTTGCAGTGAGCTGAGATCACGCCATTGCTCTCCAGCCTGGGCAACAAGAGTGAAACTTCATTCTCAGAGAGACTCTCCATTTTTGTAATACTTCCAATCTCTATCCCCACTGGGAGGGGAAGAGAGATTGAAATCCTTGGAAAATTAGTCCAGCCACCTTCTCTTGCATTCCCTCAGAGAGAATGCATGCATCTCACGGCTCTTCCCTGGAGAGTTTTGAAGGGGCAACTCTGCCTCTACATGGGGTGCCTGGCATCACCAGTCCCCTCCTTGCATATTCTGTCGACTCCCTCTTCTGCCCTTTCCCCATTGTACTAATCTGGTGAAACCTAAATCCTGGTCAACTTCAACACTCAGCCTGCTCAGTGTCTGCCCCGGGAAGTTGAATGCGGCTGAGAAAACACACACGAGTTAGCTGACAGCCCTCTCCTTAAATTCAGATTGAGATTCAGATGGGCCCTCATCCTGCCTGGCCGACCTGCCATGTTTTCCCACTCCTGTCTTCCTCGTACTCTGCCAGGTGACTTTCCCACATTCCTCCTTCCTTACCCTCAGTGAAGGACCTCTGTCTCAACTGTCACATTGTGAGAAGACACCTGTCCTTTGTCAAGGCTTGTCTCGCCTGGATTTTGTATTTAGATATTTCAGTCCCCTGGAATCAAATCAGATCACCGCTAATTTTGTGCTCTTTCCAGCACACATAGCACCACTGGTTCCCCATCAATGTTGAATACAAACACCACGTTTTTAGAAACTGCCCTTTTTCCAAGCACCTTATTAATCCTCAAAGCATTTGTAAGCTTTAAAAAATTTTTGCTAGCGGCATGTGACATGAGGGACAGGCCACAGCTCACGTTCCCCATTTTCCAGACCAGGAAAACTGGGACGCTCGGCTGAGTTCCTGGTCCAGCATCACACGGTGAGTTAAGTCAGAGTTGGAGGGTTTTGTCCCCTCTCTAAAACCCACCGCCTCTTTGGGACTGTATTCTAACAAAAGGGCATCAAAAAAATGCAAAATACAAAGCCTTCTCCCCTTCCCCCCAAATGACGCTGAATAATGCAGCTGAAAGTTATCTACAAATGTGGCTGGTTTCAAGGCCCAGGATGCAGGATGGGGACCAAGGGAACTGGGGAGAGGTCAGAGTTTTTATCCAATGAGACTTTTTGAAATGATGAAAATGACCCAGATCTGGGCTGGCTGCAAAGGGCTTTCAGTTCCTCTAGTGGCTCTCAAATACCAGCCAGGGTGAGCATAAGCGGCGAAGAATTACCTGAGCCTGTTAAAAATACGTATGTCTAGGCCCTCACTGAGACGTACTGCATCAGATTCTCCAGGGTTGGATCAGAAAAATCTTTATTTTTTAACACACTCCTTAGCTGTTCCTGATGCTAGGTTTAGGAAACCCTGGGTCCTTGTCATTATGAATCTATTTACAGTATATCCTAAAGTGGCAAAGCTCTCAGGAGCTTAAAGATAATTTAGTTTCTCACCCCTCATTTTTCAGATAAGAAAACTGAGTCTCAGAGAGCAGATGTGACCTGTCCAAGTTCCTGGACCCAGAGTAAGTTAACCGTAGTCCATTTAACTTTGAGTTACAGTCCCAGATCTAATTTTGGGATCAAATTGACATCACTGAAATTCACTTGTATATTAACTTTTAAATGGCTAAAAAGCAGAGTCGGGTTTCTCATTTAGATTCCTCTCTCCAGTAAAGCAAATCATCTGAGTCAAGAATAGGCTTCCTCACACCCCAGAGGATTTATAAAGTGACTTCCATCCTGAACAGGAACTACATCCCATGGGCCTTCTTATTTTTCTGTGTTGGTCTTTGGGTATTTGGCAGAGTTGGTCCCGAGATCAGATCTCAGGTCTCAGGAATGTTTTGCTCACCATCTCTCATTGTCCCACTCTGTTGAATCCCTGTAACTGGCTTGAGTCTTCCAAACCCTGAGTGCTCAAGTGACCTCCTTAGTCAGACCCTGAAAGGCACTCACCTGCACCAAACGAAATGCAAATACATTCTGCACACACTTTCTCTCTGTGGCAGGTTCACAAACAGAGGTTGTATGCACTGGTGACATCCTTAAAAAGAAAAACAGGCTGGGCGCAGTGGCTTATGCCTGTAATCCCAGCACTTTGGGAGGTCCAGGCGGGCAGATCACCTGAGGTTGGAAGTTCAAGACCAGCCTGACCAACATAGAGAAACCCTGTCTCTACTGAGAATACAAAATTAGCCAGGCATGGTGGTGCATGCCTGTAACCCCAGCTACTTGGGACACTGAGGCAGGAGAATTGCTTGAACCCGGGAGGTGGAGGTTGCAGTGAGCTGAGATTGCACCATTGCACTCCAGCCTGGGCAACGAGAGAAACTCAATCTCAATGAAAAGAAAAGAAAAGAAAAGAAAAGAGTAAAACAAAAAAGCACATGCCCCTGGCCTGGGAACAAGAGTCACTGACAGAAGAATAAACATTCCACCATCTGAGTGGGTGACAGATTGGGAGGACAATTATAGCTGGTACTACTGGGAGTCCCTGGCAAGGTCTCTCCCTCTAAGGATTTGTCCCTAGAGTCTTTGCTTAAGTTGCCGAACCCTGGCTTGTTTATCTTGCTTCTGGCCAGCCGAGTGCTTCCCCAGATATCCACCTCCTTAGACTGACCCGTCTCCTAGAAGCACTGAGCCCAGCATGGTTCCTGGCACTTGGGCATTCACAAAAACATCTGTTGAACCTTTGAACTGAACTTACCCTCTCTAATAACCATATGTTTCTTGGGCAGCTTCCAACCTGACAGCTGATGCCGAAGTGAGTTCAATTGAATTTTTATCCAACAAGCATGGAATGCCTGCTGTTTGCTGTAGCTGTATTAAGATCAATGAAATAGAGGTCCTCCTCACCAAAGGCTGCAGTCTAGGGGAAAACGCAGACACACGTTCACGTCATCCCTACATAAAGCAGCCTCTGATAAATGTAACTCAAAGAAGTACAAAGATGCAGGCAGCACAAAGAGAAGACTCCTGCTTGACTTTCTCCTTTATAGTTTATCCAAACACCTCCTAAACTACTGCAGATTACTTATTGCCTTCTTCCCCCACCCAAAATGGTAAGCCAAAGGGTGGAAATCTTTGTTTCCGTTCACTGCTCTTGCCAAGCACCAGAAGAATTCCTGGAACTTCATAGGTAATTCACAAATATTTCTGATTCATTTTTGAATCAGATAGGATCTAGATTCCAATCCTTTTTGCTGTCTATTAGCTACGTAACCTAGGACCACCTTTTTTTTTTTCTTCTTTTTTTCTTTTTCTGGCTTCAATTTCCTCCTCAAAGAATCAGGAATACTAGCAGTTGTTGTGAGAATTAAAGTTTATAAAAATGCAGTTCTCAACTGATGGTATTAATGTTGTTGTGATCATCATACTGATCTTAACATTTTTAAAAGGCACAGTATCTTGGGAGAAAACGTGGTTAATTACGGCTGGGCATGGAGGCTCATGCCTGTAATCCCAGGAGGATCACTTAAGCCCAGGAATTCAAGACCAACCTCGGCAACACAGTGAGATCCTCTCTCTACAATTAATTAATTAATTAAGAAAAAAGAAAAGGCTATTAATTGTAACTGGCACACTGATTCTATTTTTCAAGTATCCATTAGATTTCTGTCAGCCACAGTAGTAACAGGAAAACCAATTCACGGTGGCTTCAACAAACAGGGATCTATGTTTTCCTATATAACAAAAAATCTGGAAGTGCCTTTACAATGTCCGGGCTGGTGTCTCTCCAGTTCTCTTGATCAGAGGATGGCAAACTATGGCCCACAAGCATATCCAATGCACTGCAAAGAAAGGTTATTTTGGAACACAGCCACTCTCTCTTGTTTACACATTGTCTGTGGTTTTTGAACTCCAATAGAAAAACTGAGTCGTTTCAACTGAGACTGTATAATGCACATAGCTTAAAATATTGGCTAAAATAGTTATTATTTGCCCTTTATGGAAAAAGTTTTCCAACCCCTGCTCTTTATGATTGCTTAATCAATGGTCATACCTCCAAGAGCACGTCTGCTTTCAAGACAAGAAGAATCCTAGCTACTCAGAAGGCAGAGGCAGGGGGATCACATGTGCCCGGAAGTTTGAGGGTGCAGAAGTTTGAGCTATGATGGCATCACTGCACTCCCGCCTGAGTGCAAAGTGAACACCTATCTCTAAAAAATAACCCCCCCACACACAAAAAGACAGAAAGACAAGAGGGAAGGGGTGTCATAGCCATATTTGTCTTTCTAATCAGGAAAGCAAAAGCTTTTCCAGAAGGCCCAGCTGACCTCCCTTTTCATCTCATTGGTCAGAACTGGGTCACATGTCCACCTCTTGCTGAAGAGGAGTCTGGGAAAGTAGGAAATGGATTGTTACAATTGGCTAGACCTGACCTGGCCAATAGGGGAGCTACTAGCCACAGGTGCCTCTTCAGCTCTTGAAATGTGGTTGGTCCAAATAGAGATGTGCTGTAAGCACAAAATACACATCAGATTTCAAAGACAACACAGAAAACAGAATGTAAACTATTTCATTAATTAGTGAATGAATCTATTTCAAATTAATTATAAGTTAAAATGTTAATATTTTGGATATAATGGGTTAAATAAAATATATTATCAAAATCAACTTCAGCCGGGCAGGGTGGTTCACCCCTGTAACCCAGCACTTTGGGAGGCCGAAGTGAGTGGATGACTTGAGGGCCAGAGTTTGAGACCAGCCTGAGCAACAAGGTGAAACCTCATCTCTACTAAAAAAAATACAAAAGTGGCTGGGCGCAGTGGCTCACACCTGAATCCCAGCACTTTGGGAGGCCAAGGCTGGTGGATCATGAGGTCAGGAGATCGAGACCATCCTGGCTAACATGGTGAAACCCCATCTCTACTAAAAATACAAAAAAAATTAGCCAGATGTGGTGGTGGGCATCTGTAGTCCCATCTACTTGGGAGGCTGAGGCAGGAGAATGGCGTGAACCCAGGAGGTGGAGCTTGCAGTGAGCTGAGATTGCACCACTGCACTCCAGCCTGGGTGACAGAGCGAGACTCCATCTCAAAAATATATATATATATAAAAGTTAGCCGGGCATTGTGGCAGGCACCTGTAGTCCCAGCTACTCAGGAGGCTAAGGCAGGAGAATTGCTTGAATCCAAGACGCAGGAGGCAGAGGTTGCAATGAGCCGAGATCATGCCACTGCCCTCCAGCCTGGGTGACAGAGTGAGACTCTGTCTGGAAAAAAAAAAAAAAATTCAGTTTCACCTATTCCTACCTACTTTTTCAATGTGGCTACTAGAAAATTTTAAATTTCATACATGCCTCACACTTGTGGCTCTCATTATATTTCTATTGGACAGCACTGTACTAGACTAATCATGATCTGTTGCCTGAGGCTGGGAAAATTGCTATCCTCCGCTACAGGAACATTCTGTTGGCAAGGAGAAAATGGGAACAGACATTGGATAGTAACTACAGGGTTTGCTGCAATTCATTTATCAAAAAAAGAAAAAGAAATGAGTACCTAGTCCATGCCAAGCACTATGCTAGGTGCTTGGAATACAACAGTGAGTAAAACGAATGTGGTCCTTGCCCTCGTGAGACTTAAAAAGTCTGCCTGGAAAAAGTAATATTGGACCTAGACTTTAGAATGGGATGAGACTTGACAGGCTGTAACAGGCAATGTTAGGTAAGATGGGCTGGAGGGCATTGCAGACTGAGGGAGGGGAAAGGGGAGATGTCTGGGGAGTGGAAGGAGGCAGGGTGACGGGGACAGCTTCCATCCAGGTCCACCACCCTCCTCTTCCTGTTCCATCCTAACCTAAGCATATTCATCTTCTCTCCACTTCCCAAACATACCATGTCCCTTCTCACCTTTGAGACTTTGCATGTCCCGCTCCGCTAACTGGAATGCCCTTCCTCCTCTCTGTCTCCCACTTAGAGAAAGACTATTATACCTTGAGGCTCAGTGAAATCGTCCTCTCTTCTAGGAAAATGTCCTTGGTCCTTGATCCAGAGGTTAAGCTCTACTTTCTTCGTGCTCTAATAAAAATAATAATAGTAGTATAGTAGTAGTAAACATCTATTGAGCACTTACTATATATCTGACACCATGCTAAATACTGTAGTTTCATTAAGCTGAGTTTCATGATCAGCTTATTAAGTAAAATTTTTAGCCCATTTTCCAGGTGAAGAAAGTTTAGAAATATTGACAGTTCCATTTCACATGGCCTAAGCTAAAACGCTGAACAGGAAAAAAAAAAAAAAAAAAAAAAAAGTAGGAGGCTGTGAGGTAGATTAAGAGTGGGAAAAAGGCATTTTAGAGAGGACATGATGTTTCTCCAACGGGAGAGGCAGATGGGGCAGGGGTGAGACAGGAGAAGAGGGGAGGATGAAAGAGCAAGCAAAGAGTAAATGGGGAGGAGCTGACATGCTCCATAAAGATGTGTGAATTTCACTCTGCAGATAATTGTATGTCCAAGAAAGAATCTACACAGATGAAGACCATTACTAAATTTGCATTTTGGAGATGGGAGGACATTTAGAAGGTGACCCTTTCCATCCAGACAAAAGATGATGAGTAGAGGAAGAAGGGCAATGGCAGCAGGAACGGAGATTTGTGAGGGTTTTAGGAGTGCTCTTGGCAGTCTGGTGAATAATCGGCACATTAAGTTGGGAAGACAAGATTTACTCCCCAGCTTCCAACAGAGCTGTATCACTCATCTCAGTTAACCCCACATCGCCCTTCAATTAGCTGTTTGCATTCTTGTTTTACAGATGAGAACACCGAGCCCCAGACAGGATACGTGCCCTGCTTAAGGTCACACCAAGAATCTCACAGCAACAGAAAGTCTGTCTGGCCTTTCCAAAGCCCACAATCTTTCCACAATTCTATCCTGCCTCTAATCCAAAACCGGGACCTGATTCTCTATCCTCAGCAGTTCTTGTTTGTTGGACATTAAATATGGGACGACTTGCTGATCTATCAAGTATTTAACTGCTTCACTCATCTGCAAAGCATTTTGCACTCCTGGGTCTTCACGTGACTTTCATTTTATTTCCATTTGGGCAAATACCATGCTGCAGGTGGATAACAGGACCTCCATGTACTGTACTCATGCCTCTAATGGTAAGAAAAAGTTACTTATCTTCACTGATCTTGAATGCCACCCCTACTCCACCTATCCTCCTCCTATTCATCTCCCTCCTTCTGTACCTCAGTCTGCATGGAAGGAATCCCTCCAGAAGGCCACAGAATCCTCCACATAGCAGGATGTATTGGGAACGTTATACCTTGGTTCTATTTTAGGGAAGGGTAAAATTTTATTTAAAAAAAAAAAGACTAGGCCAGGCGCGGTGGCTCACACTTGTAATCCCAGCACTTTGGGAGGCTAAGGCAGGCAGATCATGAGGTCAGGAGACCGAGACCATCCTGGCTAACACGGTGAAACCCCATCTCTATGAAAAATACAAAAAAATTAGCCGGGCTTGGTGGCGGGTGCCTGTAGTCCCAGCTACTCGGGAGGCTGAGGAAGGAGAATGGCATGAACCTGGGAGGCGGAGCTTGCAGTGAGCCGAGATCGCACCACTGCACTCCAGCCTGAATGACAAAAAAATATAAACGACTAAATTAAATAAGCATACCCCCAAAAGCCTTGGATTTAAACTCAGTTACGGCATTTGTCACCTTCTAATTGACTTCTGAGTCAGCTGCAGAATGTGGTCCCTCTCACTCACAAAGTGCTTTGTGGTCAGAGCCAGAGTCTTCCCTATCTTGGTATCCACAAAGTTGTCCCTACCCAGTGCCTTGACAAGTAATTAATGCCTTCGATGTCCACTTTCCTCATCTCAGAATGGGAAGAACAATGCCCAGCCAAGCAGGTTGATGTCATTAAATGAGATAAGCATATGCCCAGCAGATAGAAGCTACTTGATGAATTTTTAACTTTCTTAGATCTTTTGTTTGGTGGTGGTGGGAGACAAGGTCTCTCTGTTGCCCAGGCTGTAGTTCAGTGTCATGACCATAGCCCACTGCAACCTCAAACTCCTAGGCTCAAGCAATCCTCCTGCCTCAGCCTCCCAAGTACCTAGGCTTACAGGCACATGTCAGAGGGTCTTACTCTGTTGCCCAGGCTGGTATCAAACTCCTGGCTTCAAGTGATATTACCTCCTTAGACTCCCAAACTGAATTTTCTTAGTTCTTAAAGGAATGTGGGGAAAATTAAATACAAGAAGGATAGCTTTATATTTAAATAAGTTTTACCGCGTGTTGTGCAAGACTAGCCTGGTTTTTCTTCTGTAAAGGCATTTCACACTTCTTCTAGGTATAATTTGTTTATGAAAATATACTTAGTACCTATGGTATTCTTACCAGGATGCCAGTGATTATTGCAAGGATGGGCAAGAGAAGGCAATAAATATGACAGAAGGAAAAGAGGGACTAACACTTTCTGAATAACTACTAATTGTCAGGCATTGTTAAGAGCTGAATTTTGCCCCCATCTCAATTCATATATTGAAGCTCCAACCCCCAGCACCACAGAATGAATGTACTTAGAGACAAAGTCTTTAAAGAGGTGATTACAGTAAAACGAGGTCAAATGGGTGAATCCTAATCCGACATGATGGTGTCCTTCTAAGAAGAGGAGATGAGGACACAGATGTGCACAGAGGGAAGACAGTGTGGGCATGCACGGAGAAGACAGCCACCTGCAAGCCATGGAGAGAGGCCTCAGAAAAAACAACCCTGCTGAGCTGTGTGCTGTGGCTCATGCCTGTAATCCCAGCACTTTGGGAGGCAGAGGCGAGAGGATCACCTGAGGTCAGGAGTTCGAGACCAGCCTGGCCAACATGGCGAAACCCCGTCTCTACTAAAAATGCAAAAATTAGCTGGGTGTGGTGGTGCGTGCCTGTAATCCCAGCTACTCAGGAGGCTGAGGCAGGAGAATCGCTTAAACACGGGAGGTTGGAGGTTGCGGTGAGCTGAGATTGTGCCACTGTGCTCCAGCCTGGGTGACAGAGCGAGATTTCATCTCGGGGAGAAAAAAAAAAAAAGAAAAGAAAAACAGCCCTGCTGACAACTTGATCTTGCACTTCCAGCCTCCAAAAGGGTGAGACAGCAAATTTCTGTTGTTTAAGCCATTCAGTTGGTGGCACTTTGTTAAGGCAGCCCTAGCCAAGTAACACAGTCTCTATCCTTGACACTGTATATACTCATGCATTTGTTTATCAGACATTCACATAGTAGCTACAGTGGACTGGGCCTAGTATAAAACAAGCCAAATGTGGTTCCTGCCTTCTGGGAACTTCCAATCTGGTGTTTGTTATTTCAATCATCCCCATTGTACAGATGGAGAAACAGAGGCCCTAAAAGGGCAGCTAGACAGCATAATCCATAATGTCAAAAGGTCCACAGGACACTTAGGGAAGATTAAAACAGACTAAGGATCTGAGAAGACCCAATCCAATGGGATGGCATTTGGAATTCAAATCCAGTGACATGGTGGCTCATTCAAGGCCCTCTGTTAGTAACCAGGAAGCAAAGGACAGGGCTAGATCCACCCTCACCCCTTAGGAAAGGAACTGACAAGAGGTAGGTAGCGTGAACCCATGTCAAGGGCATAGCCTCTGTGGAGTCATAGAAAATCTGTGCCTGTAACCACTCAGTTTGGGAGTAGACACGGGGTCTCTGGGCCACTCAGTCAGGATGCATCCTGGGTAAGTCCATAGGATATTTTCTAACCTATTTGCTGGGGATTCTACATACTCTGCACTACCTTCTCGCAAAAAAGCTTACCAAAACTACAAAACCTACAATACAATTGAATTTGGCATCGGAGTCAACGAAGGGTCAATGTTTGTAGGAAGGTCAGCTCAAAACTAGAGGAAAGCCAGCTCACAGAGTGGAAGGGATGGCTAGTGTTTGATTTAAAAAAAAAAAAAAAAAAAAAAAGAGTTACATTACTGTTTCCTTTTATCAAACACGGACTGTGTGCCTGAGATCATTACACAGATTAATTCATTTAACATTTACAACATCCTTACAAGAAAAGGAATGCTATCCTTCTCATTTGCCATTGAAGAACAAAAGGGGCCAGAGAAGTTCCTAAGGTTGCTCGAGACTGTAGAGTCAGTAACAGGCAGGACTTGGGTTTGAACTCAGATCTGTCCAATCCCCCATTCGTGCTCTTAACTACCATTTGCTCTACAACTTCCCAGATTAAGCAATTGGGCCCATCCTGCAGAGGGGAATGTCTGGGGAAGAATAAGACCGACAAAGTCTTATTCTTTTTGATTCCCCATGACCCTTTCCTCCAATTCACCAGGTGCTTTTCTTTTACATGTAGGTAGCTTTTTGCAGGAGGAAAGGTCAATTACATGGCCCTACATCCTGCTCGCATCCCAAAACCCTATAACTAGGAGGATATATTTGAAAAAGGCTACGTCTATAGCAGGGATGAAAACCATTAAAGCACAAGTGGGTCAGAGGAATATCTGAGAGATCAGAAGGCAAACAGGATCAGGCCCATGGAGGAAGACATGACCTAAAACATCGACAGGGGCTTGCCGGATACTGGGGGAGTTCCAAGATTAGAGATAATGCACATGAGAAGCAGGTAAGGGACCTGCAGAAAATCTCAAGAGGATTGGCTGGGAGACCCTAATTTAAGCATCTAGCTACGTTAGGGCCTTCTGTACCCTCTTATGCCGAGCAGGGGCAGTAAAGGCTCTGACCCCACCCCCATCCCCATTCAGGCTAGAATTAGGAGTGTGGTTGTTTTGGCTAAAGAACCAAGACCAGGCCGGGCTACAGTGGCTCACGCCTGTAATCCCAGCACTTTGGGAGGCCGAGGCGGGCGGATCAGGAGGTCAGGAATTTGAGACCAGCCTGACCAACATGGTGAAACCCCGTCTCTACTGAAAATACAAAAATTAGCCAGGCATGATGGCACATGCCTGTAATCCCAGCTACTTGGGAGGCTGAGACAGGAGAATCGCTTGAAACCGGGAGGTGGAGGTTGCAGTGACCCTAGATAGCGCCACTGTATTCCAGCCTGAGTGACAGAGTGAGGCTCTATCTCAAAGAAAAAACAAAAAAGAACCAAGACCAAGGTAACATCAAAGAAGAATGGGGACCCCCCATTTGTTAAAGAAAAGAATTTACTGAAAGGCCTTCTTGTAATCACATCCTGTTGCTTCTCTGCAACCTTCAAGATAGATGGTAGCAAACAAAAAGAAGCCACGGACAGGCAGGTAGGGAAGTTCAAATGCAAAGATAGGCATGAGGCCTGAACTCACTGATTATCAGAGAAAAGCAACACCTTGAGAGATATCCTAGCTTGAAATAGGTTCACCAAGAGGTTATCTTGAAGTCCTAACTCCTATAACTGTGAATGTGACCTTATTTGGAAATAGAGCCTTTGCAGATGTAATCACGTTAAGATTAAGTCATATTGGATCAGGGCAGGCCCCTAATTCAACGACTGCAGTTCTTATAAGTAGGGGGAATTTGAATATGGCGACATATTCAATGTGTCAAAAGGTAGAACGTAACAAAGATTACGACATAGAAATAACTAGAAAAAAGCCCAAGCATCTTCAAATAGGAATCCCAGAAGAAAGAATGGAGCAAATATAGGAGAAATAACAGTAACATGAAAAAGAGAAAGAAACATTTCTCACAGCTAAAGAAAGATGTGTGGCTTCCGATTTAAAGGGCACACGAATGCTGAACAGTCTGAATGAGAAAGACATTATTTTGACCTCATAAATGTGGGTACCCGGCACAAGAAGGACTCAGAGGTTTCCCACCTTTACCCTTCACATTTGATGCTAGGCACATCGTTCTATGGAGGTAGCTTCCTTTCTCTCTCATCTTCAACGGGACTTCTCTCTGTTATCTAAGATGAAATAAAAACATTCATTTTTAATTCATCTTTGATTCAGGGCCAATATTTGTGGTGTAGGGAATTGGAAGTGTCCATTTCAGAAGAGGGTTGTGGTGTAATTAGAGTTTATTAGTCTCTGCAGTGTGTATTCATCAGAAGTTCATCCAGTTTGACATAGTGTTGGCCTGTGACAGACTAAAGCTTTAATCCCTGCCAAATTAGAGGGGAAATCATGATAAGGAACCATCTCGAGATTTTTTAAATGCAGATAAAACATACAAAATGTTTTTTGAAATCTCATGTAACAATCTGTTTGGATAATATTATTGGAGATGTTGACATTTAAGTGAGAAAATTATTGTGCATAAAGTGAAGCAGAATGAAGATGGTGAGAATCTCTGAGCAGATAGCAAAAATAAAAAGCTACATAAACCAATCGATTTTTAAAATTAGCACAGCTTTAATCTGAGATGCAAGATATTAATTTTGTAAGCATTATTCAGGGCTGGTGAGGTCCTGGTAAAGTCCAGGTCACTTGATGAGGTCCTACGTCTCTGGAGGAGTAAACAGTTCACGGGATTATTTTGTTAATCAACTCTGAGGAGAGAGATTGGGACAAAAACACTTTACTTAGTAAATGAAACATATTTAATTTGCTGTCTCATTCTTTGTCAGTTTGTCATTAGAGGAACCCATATCAAGACTTATAGCAACAGCTTTCCATCAATAATTGTTTGACAGTTACTATGCTATTAGGTGCACCTTTCAAATTTATAATTACGAAGACTTGGCAGATGGGACATATTGATCAATAACATAGTCAATTTTCTATTATGGAAATAAATTGATATTTCCACTATAAAAACATTTCTTTCAGTACCTCAGAACAACACTATTTATTTCCAGCAAGAAGGTGACCAAGAGGAGGCATAAACGTTAAACAAATTATAGTAGGCATTTACCAATTCTTTCAACTACATTCCATTCTCAGTATTCCTAGGAGATATCAGGGCTTAGCAACTTTCTTACGGGAAATTATTCTCAGATTTTTGCCTTCAGTCAAAAGAACTGGATCCAATACTTCTCATATAGTTCATCCTATCAGGATCAATGTTATCGGAGATGGAACTGGCATTTATGGGAGAAATAATACAATGGAATGAGCATAGTTTTAAGAATCAGACAGATATAGACACAGGTCTTAGCTTTGAACTTGAAGACACTGCTAATTCTGTCTGAACCTTAGCTTCCTTGCCTATAAATTGGAATCAACTCAATCCAGATTCAAATTCTGACCCTTTTACTTATACTAGCAAGGTGAACCTGATGAGTTTACTAGGCTTCTCTTAGCTTTGCTTTCCTCAATGAACTGTGGTGAGAGTGAAACAAAATACGTATATAAATATCACAGCATCGGGGCATGCCTAACGAATTTTAGTTCCTCTCACCTTCCCTATGCTATGTTATCTGAGCAATGTACAAACAATGCACCAAGGTATAGAAATTTGAGGCACAGTTGTGCAAAGTATTCAGTCTTTTCCTCAGAGGCATTTCCTCTAAGAAGATGAATTTATATTCAAATATGAAATCACATTAATGTACCAGCTTTGTCATCCATTGTTTATGGCATCTAAATAAGCAAATCAATCTCATATCTTTGTTGAGAAGCAATTATACACAAGGTATGAGAGCAGATGATATGAAGACCATGTCATGACCTCCAATCTCAACAAGGTTAAATCCAGCGGGGAAGTCTCTGCTCAGTCCAAGAACAAACATAGTTATGACAATGACACTAATGTCTCCCAGGGTGAAGGGGAGCCCAGACTCTCAGGATCTCAGGAATCTTCACCAGTAACTAACTTCTGCTGAAATATATCAGATCTTCTATGTTCTGAGTCTCCTGGCTCCTGGGGTATGCCTTTCCCACGATGAATCTAGCCTGCTTGAGGAGGTGGGAATGAGTCAGTCCTGCTCTAATTACTGACAGTGTTATCATTGGCACAGTCTACCTCAAGTTGAGATATTATCTACTCTCTCCATTGCAGCCACTTCCATATTGAAGAATGATCTGAATCAGAATCAAACCTGGCCACTGCCTTGGGACTCGGGTCTTGGAAACCATCTCACGATGGTCAGGATGGACAACGGTACCATTTATAAGGAAGATGAGGAGGAAAAAAAATTTTTTTAATCCTTGTTTGGGAAGAGTATGAGAATGGAAAATCAAGAGTTCTATTTTGAATATGTTAAGTTTTACATTCCCACTCAACACCTGTGTGGAGATGTCTAGTAGAATTTTAGATATGTGAGTCAGGAACTCAAAAGAGATGGCTGAAATAGTGAACTGATGTTATAAATTGGAGAACTATTATTACATGGAGCTAAGTAGAGCCATGAAATTATTATAGATTTCCAGAGGCAAGAACGTAGAGAAAGAAAATACACCAACCCAGGGGAAGATCTCCTGAGGATATGGCGTTGAAGAATGAACAAGATTTGGATGAATAAAGAGACAGGAATGCCTTCAGGTAGTTCAGCATATGAACAAAGACCTTGGAGAACACATTATGATGTCTTGTTTGGGGATACTAAAGATACTAACTAAATGAGTTTTCAAATAGTGTCCTATGGAACCCTGTGGTTCCCCAGACCTACTGGGGGCTACAATTTTGGGTCTAAAAAGAGGTCAGCCATGTGGGTCTCTAGTCTCTCATCCCTGCTTCAACCATAACTACTTATTTCTAGTCTCTTTTATGATTTTTCATATAACATTGTCTGTAAAGAAATTCAATGCTTCTTAAAATTATATTTCATTTTTGTTTGTTTGTTTTTTGTTTTTTTGAGACGGAGTCTCGCTCTGTCACCCAGACTGGAGTGCAGTGGCTGGATCTCAGCTCACTGCAAGCTCCGCCTCCCAGGTTTACGCCATTCTCCTGCCTCAGTCTCCCAAGTAGCTGGGACTACAGGCGCCTGCCACCTCGCCCGGCTAGTTTTTTGTATTTTTTAGTAGAGACGGGGTTTCACCGTGTTAGCCAGGATGGTCTCGATCTCCTGACCTTGTGATCCGCCCATCTCGGCCTCCCAAAGTGCTGGGATTACAGGCTTGAGCCACCGTGCCCGGCCTGTTTTTTGTTTTTAGTTGACACGTAATAATTGTACATGTTTATGGAGTACAGTGTGATGCTTTGATACACGTATACATTGTGTACAAATTAAATCAGGGTTTTAGCATACCCATCACCTCACACGTTATTTCTTTGTGATAAGAACATTCAAATTTTGGCCTTCTAGTACTTGAAATATACAATCCAATATTGTTAACCATAGTCACCCTACTGTGCAATAGAACACCAGAACTTATTTCTCCTATTTAACTGTAACTTTGTATCTGTTGACCAGTCTCTCTCTACTGCCCCCTCACCCTTCCCAGCCTCTAGTATCCATTATTCTACCCTCAACTTATACAAAATCAATGTAATGTTTAGATTCCACATATGAGTGAAATAGTGTGGTATTTGTGTTTCTGTTCCTGGCTTATTTTACCTAACATAATGTCCTCCAGGTTCATCTATATTGCTCCAAATGACAGGATTTCATTCTTGTGTTGTGACTGAATAGTATTCCATTGTATACGTGGAGATATATATATA
The DNA here is from genome assembly GCF_047675955.1 of Chlorocebus sabaeus. NCBI lineage: Eukaryota > Metazoa > Chordata > Mammalia > Primates > Cercopithecidae > Chlorocebus > Chlorocebus sabaeus. Next base: position 16,855,533 of record NC_132922.1, read on the forward strand.
TATATATTTGTATACATACCTGGATATATACATATATCACATTTTCTTTATCCATTCATCTGTAGTTAAGACACTTAGGTTGACTCCATATTTTGGCTATTGTAAATAGTGCTGCAATAGACATGGGGGTGCAGATATCTCTTCAACATACTGATTTCATTTCCTTTGGCTATACACCCAGTAGTAGGATTGCTGGATCATATGGTAGTTCTATTTTTAATTTTTTGAGTAGCCTCCATACTGTTTTGCATAATTGCTTTGCCATTTTCATTTCCACCAACAGTGTATAAGAGTTTCTTTCTCCACATCCATGCTGGCATTTGTGTGTGGTTTCTTTTGATAATAGCCAATCTAATTGGAATGAGATGGTATCTTGTTGCAGTCTTGATTTGCATTTCCCTGGTGTTTAGTGATGTTGAACATTTTTTTGTATATCTGTTGGCCATTTGTATGTCTTCTTTTGAGAAATGTCTAAACAGGTCTTTTGCCCATTTTTAAATCAGATTTTTTGGTTTTTCGCTATTGAGTTGAGTTTCTTATATATTCTGGATGTTAACACCCTGTCAGATGCATAGTTTGCAATTATTTTCTCCCATTCCGTAGATTGTCTTTTCACTCCGTTGCTTATTTCCTTTGCTGTGCAGAAGCTTTTAGTTTGATGTAATCCCATTTGTTTATGTTTGCTTTTGTTGTCTGTGCTTTTGAGGTCTTATCCAAAAAACCCTTGCCCAGATCAATGTAATGAAGTCTACATTTCTTTCTAGTAGTTTCATAGTTTTAGGTCTCACACTTAAGTTTTTAATCCATTTTGAGTTGATTTTTGCATATGGTTAGTAGAGATAGGGGGTCTAGCTTTATTCTTCTGCATGTGAATATCCAGTTTTCCCAGATGCTTTACTGAAGAGATGTCCTTTCTCTATTGTGTGTTCTTGACACCTTTGTTTCAATTCAGTTGGTTTTATGTGCAGGGATTTATTTTGGTGTTCCCTACTCTGTTTTATTGATCTATGTGTCTGTTTTTATGCCAGTACCATGCTATTTTGATTATCATAGCTTTGCAGCATATTCCAAAGTCAAGTAATTTGAGGCCTCTAGTTTTGGTCTTTCTTCTCAAGGTTGCTTTGGCTATTAAGGGTCTTTTGTGACGCCATACAAATTTTAGGATTGTTTTTTCTATTTCTGTGAAGAATGTCATTTTTATAGGTATTGCATTGAATCTGTAGATTGCTCTGGGTATTATGACATTTTAACAATATCAATTCTTCCAAGTCATGAGGATGGAATATCTTCCCATTTATTTAATTATTTTAAAATAAGTAGGTTTTCTTACAATATCACAGGTCCAGGAGTACCAAGAAATGTCTTGTCATCTAGATTCTGGCACTTACCAGAATCTGTGTGACTTCGATCGTTTGCTCTGATATAAAATGAGGCTACTAGCCTTTCCAACTTAGTCAATTAGCTGAGAGAATTAAATAAGAAAATTTGTAAAAGTAATTGACAGAGCATCTGACATCTAGTAGATTCTCAACCCTTGCTGGTTTCTTTCCTTTCTTAAATGAGTGCTGACCTGGAAAAATTAATCCCAGGAACAGCAGTTTCTAGATTCTCTAGCATTGCTAGCCTGATTCCCAAGTCTTTTCATCTCCTTGGGGTCTTTTTTTCTACTCCCAATCTCAGCAGCATACACACACACGCTCACACACAGGCACTTATACACAACTTTATTTTCTTCCTGTTGCCAACAACGTCAAGTTTTCATTTTATTACAGCCTCACTTGTTCAGGCTCCCTCTCACACCCGTGAATTCCTACATGGCAGTCCTGCTGGACCAATGCCTCCCCAGGGCCCAGTGACCTCCCTGGTGCTCTGCGCAGCTACCTGGTCCTGTCTGGGAACCTGCTGTAGGGAGGAAACTGCCCAGTGGCCACTTAAGTGTGAGACCAAAACTATGAAACTGTTCATGCTCCTCTTAGCGGCCGGGCTTGAATGGGAGGCTTTGAGAGTTCGTGAACTCACTTTACCCCACTCGGAGCCAGAACTGAAGATGTCTGGGGAGACCGCTAGGTGCCTGGAGAATGGAAAGAGAGATATTTTAGACATTTGGGACTTCTTGATTTTTTTTTTTTTTTTTGAGACAGAGTCTCACTCTGTTGCTCAGACTGGAGTGCAACGGTGTAATCATGGCTCACTGCAACCTCAAACTCCTGAGCTCAAGCAATCCTCCCACTTCAGCCCCCTGAGTAGCTAGGATGACAGACCTGAGCCACCACACACAGCTGATTTTTAAACTTTTTTGTAGAGACAGAGTCTTACTATGTTGCCCAGGCTGGTCTTGAGATCCTGGCCTCAAGCCATCCTCCTGCCTCAACATCCCAGAGTGCTGGGATTACAAACGTGAGCCACCACTCCTGGCTGACAAGGGAGACATTTTAAAGGTCTTTTCAAATGATGGAAAAGTGATAAATGTCTGCTTTCCTCCCCGGGCCAGATTGTATTTTCCAAAGACGGCAGCACCATTTCCATCCCTCAGGCTCTTCTACGATGTGACTCTGACACTCCTCCATCAAGAGGCAGGATCCACTTCTCCTCCTTTTGAAACCTGAGCTGATTGTAGGACTTCCTTGTAGCCAGCAGAATGCAGCAGAAGTGCTCTGTGACTTCCAACACTGAGTAAGAAAAGGCCAGGCAGCTCCCACCTGGTTTTCATGGAATGCTCCCTCTGCGGACACTCCCTCTTGGAAATGGGCCTTCATACCACATGGAGGGGCCACACAGAGGTGCTCTGTTGACAGGCCCAGCTGTGCACAGCCTTTGAGTCATCCCAGCCCAGGGACCAGATGATAACATGTGAGTGAAGGAGCCTCCAGAGGACTCCAGCTCCCAGTTGTCTGAGTGTCCTCCAGTGAAGCCCCAGACATTGTGGCCCAGAGACAAACCATCCCCTTTGTTCCCTGCATGAATTCCCAACCCACATCATCGGTGAGCTTAACAAAATGGGCATTGTGTTACACCACTCAGCGTGGAGTGGTTTGTTACACAACATGAGTGACTCGAACACTCCCCCAGTGCATAAAATAAGTAAACATACACACACACGTGCACACACACACACATCTTCACTCGTGGTGGAGAATGGGTCAAATGTTAAAGAAGAAAGATCGACTCACCAGCTCTCTCTACATCCCAGTTTCTTCATCCATCAGGTGATAGCGAAAAAAAGGCCCTCCCTGCTCTAACACCTTGCTTCTGTGATCTTCCCCCGCTTCCCTTCAGTTAAGCCTGGTTGAAACCCTTCATTTTCTCTGAGGTAACTGACAACTTCCCTGGACTAGTTGCACTTTAGACAGCCTTGGAGCCTAAAGGGAAAGGAACAAAGCTTTGATGGTGGAATTTCAGAGCCAGTGGATTTTATTTTATTTTTTTAAGAGAGGGGGAGAAGTGGTTATCTTAAGTCTTGAAATGAATAGTATCGATGTATCCTTATTATATAAATGAATTCTATGATATACAGTGGTTGTTATTGTACATGGAGTGTTACTATGTGTTGATGCTCACTTTGGGCTAAGTATTCTTCTAGGCACTGAACCTGCATTATCCTATTTAAACCTCACAGCAAGAAATTCCCCCACCCCTTCATGAATGGTACCTGCCCTGGCACCAAGTTAGGGAGTATAAAATGTCACGTGGAGACGTGAAGATTCCTGAGAATTCCGCACAGAATGTTGGTTTTAAAATCTGCTGCAGCAAAAAACATTCTATACTCTGAATTGAGGTGTTCTCCTAACAAAATTGGATCGTATTAATTTCTTCATTTGCAGGGGAACTATGTTAATGCAGAGGGCTTTCAATTTTCCTCCCATAATTTTTGTTTAAAAATCTTTGATGTCCGCTCCCACTTGCTGGTGAGGAAAATCAGTTCTAGCTCGAAGGGAAAGCAAATGTCACAGTAATTATGAGAATGAACTCGAATTGGACCTAGGTACCAAAAAATGAACAAAATGAATCTGCCGTTTACTGGGGCGTGACCTTGGACTTGTCACTTAACTGTTCCAATGCTTAATCCTGTTGTCTGTAAAGGGGGGTAACTATAGCTCCTCTCTTACAGGGTTGCCTTGGCATTGAAGAGATTATGTATTCAGCACGATGCCTAACACACGTAAATAGTTCATAAATAGTTCATTTATTGAGTTTCTACTGTGTTCTGGGCCCTGTGTGAAATGCCAAGGACCAGGATGCCACGGTGAACAGGCACAGTCTGTCCTTTCCAAGCTAGGCACACTGGCATTGCCTGCTGGATGACAGGGTAATTTAGTCAGAAGCAGCTGAAGCAGACACAGCCCCTCTCAGCCCAGGTAGTCAAGGGAGAGAGAAAGCTGGGAGCCCACACCACGCCGACCCAGGAGCTGAATCAGAGCTTGGCTCCTCTAAAATGAGAAAGCCTCGGGCCAGGTGAATTCAAAATACCTGCCTTAGTTAAGTAGCAAAACAATGATGATGTGATATTTAAATACCAGAACCCAGAATTCTTATCAGCTGTGCAGACTTATAGGGTGAAGACCGAAACAATGGAAAGGCCGCACACACCGCTTAGACATCAATACTGAGACACGAACAACCAGTCTCTAAACACAGTCCTCAGGACACTGACCACACAACCACCTGTGGAGTTTATTTAAAATTCAGGTTGCGAGGCCGGGCGCAGTGGCTCACGTCTGTAATCCTAGCACTTTGGGAAGCTGAGGCGGGCAGATCACAAGGTCAGGAGATCGAGACCATCCTGGCTAACACTGTGAAATCCCATCTCTACTAAAAATACAAAAAATTAGCCGGGCATGGTGGCGGGCGCCTGTAGTCCCAGCTACTCGGGAGGCTGAGGCAGGAGAATGGCGTGAACCTGGGAGGCAGAACTTGCAGTGAGCTGAGATCACGCCACTGCACTCCAGCCTAAGTGACAGAGCAAGACTCTGTTTTAAAAAAAAAAAAAAGTTTGCTGCGTTTACTAATAATCCACTCCTATATCATGGTAGGCAAATTCAAGAGAGATGGCAATTTCCAAAGTAATTTTGACCTGCTAGAGGAATTTTTTGAAAAAAGGAAAATTGTGTGTGCATGCATGAACATCTGAGTTTTGCAAGCTAAATAACTTCTTCCAGTAATAGTTCCATATTGTTCATTAACTTTCCACTTTTCTTTTCTGATATAAAAATACCCTGCAGAAAAGTAATACACTGATTGAGAAAAAACGTTCGGAGAAGAACAAAAATAAATTCTAATCCTTAGATAAATTACTTATCTTCTCTAAACCTTGGTGCAGAAATATATAAAGTGCTCAATACATGTTTGGTGAAGAAAATTCTAAAAGTTATTATACTAATAGCTCTTTTTCATTTTAGGATTAAATGAGATACAAAATGAAGGTACTTCTCACAGTTACTAGTCAGCGAATGTTAGTTTTCTTTGTTTTTCTCTGAGCAACAAAGTAAGACCCCGTCTCTTAAAAAAAAAAAAAAAGAAAGAAACTCCAAATTTGATCAGTTCTGTTCATTCCTGATGAATTTTAATTCTCTGTTTATCATACAGATAACAGTGTTTTAGCTCTCAGAGAAACTGAACAGGTTGCACAGAAATTAACCTAAGAGGTAGCTGTGTCTGCTTTTATCACTGAGACACACACACACACACACACACACACACCCCTTGAATATAGTGTCTCATACCTATGAAGTCTGAGATGGTCTTGGAATCATTAGACTCTCTTCCTCTGGAGATAAATTTAGATATCCATATCTTCCTGAAAGAAAATCATTTGTTTCATCTTTAAAATTAAGGAAGGGGGGATGAGGATTCCAGTGGTTCCTTTTTAATGCTCAGCAATTTCTACTCTTCCACTTAGAAGCAACTAAATTCCCATCACATGACTCACTTTCCTGCCATGAATCAGGTGATCAATCTAAAAGCCCCAGCCTGTCAGCCATTTCCTAGGTAACCAACCCCAAGTGATTTTAATGGACGGCCCATAACAGACAGAAACCAGCCAGAGATAGGAAAAACCTGTTGTTTTGAGCTTTTTTCTCAATACTTTTAAATAATTAAAAACACCATCAAGAAGCTAATCCATAGGTAAAATGATATGTAAAATATGATTGCACAGTGCTTTTCTGCCTTCATTAATTCATTCTAGATGGGAAAGAACCATTTACTCCAAGCTTTATTGGTCCTAAAAGAAATGTCTCCCAACCTTTGATGTGGAGTTAGAATTATCAAACCAGATCTTGTTAAGGGAGTGAGTTTCAAATGAGCCTGAGCTAATTATTTGCAGCAGTAATGACCTCTAAGTTTCTTTTTAATCTGAAAAGTTAAACTCACTCTTTTGGGGGTGCACATTGGCTCGAATTTAGTAACTCCAGTAAGTATAAAGTTGGGGTCATCCATTAGGGAATCAGTCCTCAGTGACTCTTTGGTCCAACACTTATCAGTTGCATGACTTTTGGAAAGGATACATAATCTTTCTGAGGCCCTATTTATTCATCTATAAATGGGAATAATAAGAATTAGTTGTACCCTGTCACAGTGCTGCGAATCAGGAAATTCAGATAAAGCACCGAATACAATAGGAGCCGCATAGTAAACACTTAATAAAGGTTAGAAATAAGTGAACACAAGAATAATCACCTTTTTATATGTAAATACTTACTAAATGTCAGATACCAGACTAAAATACTTACACACACGAAAATGCTAGAGCTATAAAGAATTAAATGGCTCCTGAATTAAAAGGAAGAAAATAATTAACCTGAGAATATTGGCAGCATCATCATAAACAGCAAACATACCTTGAGCACCCTCGATTACTAAAACAGTGGAGCAGAAGGAGACAGCACGGGCTTTAGTATAAGACAGAATCACATTAGGATCCTCCTTCTCTCTTATGAGCTATGTGGCCATTACTAAAGTAAATTAAGACAAAAAATAGGCCAGAAGAATCCCTGAGCAGAAAAAGCCAGTTAGACCTCATAAGTTACCTTAACCTTGCTTGATATGCAAACACAAGCAAAACTAAACTTCGAGCTATTTCTTTTCATGCCTGTAGGAAGTAAAACCAGAACTTCAGCTCAACCAACCAGAAGCAGCCAATGATTTATAATTAGATGACCAGGAACTTTTCAGGGAGATAGACCAAATAAGGCAACTTTATAACCAATTAAATATTTTCTTTCGATTATTTCTGCATTCACTCTATAAAAGCCTTTTCTGATTCACAGCATCCTGATTCATGAACTGCTTTTTGCTCAAATAAACTCTTTTTTTAAAAAAAAAAGTTATTGTGGGCCAGGTGCAATGGCTCACACCTATAATCCTAGCACGTTGGGAGGCCAAGGAAGGCGGAATCACCTGAGGTCAGGAGTTCGAGACCAGCCTGGCCAACATGGTGAAACCCCATCTCTACTAAAAATGCAAAAATTAGCCAGGCGTGGTGGTGGGCACCTGTAATTCCAGCTACTCGGGAGGCTGAGACAGGAGAATTGCTTGAACCGGAGAGGCAGAGGTTGTAGTGAGCCAAGATCGCGCCATTGTACTCCAGCCTGGGCAACAGAGCAAGACTCCATCTCAAAAAAAAAAAAAAAAAAAAGGTATATTGTCTCTGTTTACCTGTCAACACCATGAAAAAGCAACCTGCCCTCTCATCTTCAAAATGAGTAAGTCCATCAGAGCTTACAGTTGCAATCAACATAAATGATTCAGCAATGTTAACCAAAAAAGCAATTCATTAGAAGTATAGTAGATGCTTGCAGGGTCAATGAGAAACTGGAAGAACAGTTTGGGAAACTGGTAAAAGTTTGCTAAGATAAGACACCAGAGGGTTAGGTGGAAGGAACCATGGAAAAACCACACAGCAGCTGCTGGCATGAACACCACCTCCAACTGGCCCTGTGTTGTTGGGTTCCTGGCTCAAAATTCAAAGTCTTCAGTTATGACTGCTATATCACTCACAAGCTGCTGCTATCTCTCCTAGGATAAAAGAGGCCTCCTCAACCTCCATCACTGGAGGTAGATATTACCTCCAGCATGACTGTACATGTTGAGCTCTTCCAAAACGGCTGCAGTTGGGTACCCAAATGGCAAATGCCCACTCTGATAGGAATAATGTTACAACATCTTTGTTGTGAGAACAAAGGAACTAAGGTCTTTGAAATAGAGCACAATGCCCGGCATATAGTTGGCACCCAAGTGGAACCGTTAAATTGGAAGCTATTATTATTAGATGTTGAAAGTATACCCTCTGGGCCGGGCGCGGTGGCTCACGCCTGTAATCCCAGCACTTTGGGAGGCCGAGGCGGGTGGATCACAAGGTCAGGAGATCGAGACCATCCTGGCTAACACGGTGAAATCCCATCTCTACTAAAAATACAAAAAAATTAGCCGGGCGAGGTGGCGGGCGCCTGTAGTCCCAGCTACTCAGGAGGCTGAGGCAGGAGAATGGCGTGAACCCGGGAGGCAGAGCTTGCAGTGAGCTGAGATCACACCACTGCACTCCAACCTGGGCGACAGAGTGAGACTCCGTCTCAAAAAAAAAAAAAAAGAAAGAAAGTATACCCTCTGGAACAAAACAAACTTTAATCTACCACTTATTCTGTGCCTGGTTCTATGCTAGGCTGAGGATACACTAGCGACAATATAGGTTAATATGGTAATACATCTCTTCAACGTATAATGAGGATGGCAGATGAGGGAACAATAATAACTGGAAATACCTGTGATGAGGACTATAGGTTCCGGGTAGGCACAAAGTGCTCTGGACTCAACGAGGAAGGAACTATTCATTCTCTTTTGTGTCTGGAGGAAGTGGAAAGGGAAAGGAATTCCTCACTGAAATGGTGGCATTTGAGTCTGGAAGACATTCTTTTCTCCAACTATCCTGATGCTTCACATTCTTCAAGATTCTGCTTCTAATGTAACAGCTTTGACTCTGAATCCAAAATGCAGGTTGTAGGATTTGAATAGAGGAAAGCTCTGGAATGAAATCCTCCAGGTGGGCAAGAAGTTGTCAATTAAAGAAATTCTTACATGAAATGTTTTTCTTCATTATTTTCCATAGTTATCCCTTCCTCACATCCAAGGGGACATTTTTCCTCCATTATTCATTATCTGGCCCAAAGGAAAGGTTTTTCTTTCATTATTCATCATTTCAATGGATGGTCAACTTTTATTGAGGAGGTGACCCAGGCAGTATTTCCTAGTGATTAGGCACTGGGTTATGGAATCAAACAGATCGCAATATAGATCCTACCTTTGCCTTAATTCTCCAGACAACCTTCAGCAACTCATTGAAACTGTTTGACCTTATGTAAACCAAAGATGACCATAGTAAGCACAAACAGAGCTGGTGTGACACTGCACACATAAACCTTTGCAAGATAATAGGTATTCAGTAAACGTTAGCTATATTCTTACTATAATCAGAATTGGGAGAAAGTGCTTTTTATCAGCAAGGAGAAGAGGTGGCTGTAATTTTCAAAGCCTTTGCTAAATACTAGCAGAGACAGGAAGGAAATAAAGAAAATTCAAGAAATACTACAAAGTTCGACATAATCAAGGGCAGGTTTCTGATTCTTCCATAGCTAGCCCGTTCCATTTCACTGTTTTTTCAGGACCTACGACAGTGGCTGGCACCAACAAGGTGTTCTATAAATATCTTGTGAATTATTTAATTAATGGCACCTGTTTAATCAGTCAACGAGGTTTACCCCTTGCACCACTCCAGGAGATACCATTTATATATGACACACATAAGATGACATCATGCTTCAGAGCAGTGGTTCTCAAACTTAGCGGGACTTTGGAACTACCTGAGAATATTTCAAAAATATGAATGCCTAGGTCCCACCCCTAGGGAATTCTGATTTTAATTGGTATGTAGCATGGGCTAGGCATCAGAATTGTCTAAAGCTCCCAGCAGATTAGCATGTGCGGCAAAGTGTGAGCACTGATTCTCCAAGAGACCATTGTATTCTGCGTGAGTTTTGAGCCCTGGTCTGTGCAACAAAGTGGTCCACATTGCTCAAGTTCTGTGTTCCCTAAGATATACAGTGAGGGGACAACATGGGTGATTCTGCTAAAGGTGACAGTTTATTGTGGTAAAAGAATACAGAATGGAGGTTGTTTAAACCTAGGTTTAAGTCTAGGCAAATGTATTACTAAATTGTGTAACCTTGGGCAACTCACCCTGGAGGCCTCAAAATTCAATGAGCTATAATAGAGTGCCTGGAGGAAGGGCGAACCCTTTATGAAAGATGATTATATCTATGTCTTCCCTGACTGTTTAAGAGTAATCACGTCTGTACCCTTCTCTCACATTCAGAGTCTGCACCAGGGGTTGGAAAAGAGCCTATGTATAGATCAAATCCAATTGGCCACTTGCTTTTGTAGCTAGTTTTACTGGAACACAGTCATGCCCATTCCTTTATGTATTATCTAAGGCTGTTTTTGCTCTACAGCATTAGAGTTGAGTATCTACAACAGAGACCATATGGCCCACAAAACCTAAAATATTTACTCTCTGGCTCTTGAAAGAAAAAGTGTATTGGTCTCTGGTCCAATCACCAATTAATTACATTTTCTATGCTACTTTGGATAATGAAGATCGATTGTTATTTGCAAACCCCCTCCCCCGTTAAGATTTTAAGTTCTTTGAAGCTGAACCACCTCCTGCAGGTTTTCCCTAATAGTACTATTTGACATTCACTTCCTGCTTTCCAAAGAACTTTGATGTGTGAGCTATCATTTCCCACAGAGTCTAGTCTAGTGTTGAGCAAACAGAAGACACTCAAAAAAATATTTGACTGATTGATTGCATTTATCTGATTTATTTCAAGTTCTAAGCAATTGGGCCAGTGACTATTTTTGTCACTGATGTGAAGGGTCATGAAAACCATCACAAATCCCTATATCAAGTGGGAATGGAATATTTCAAACCATTGTACAAAATGGCTTTTTGTTACATTTCTGGTTGTCACTAGTTTTTATCCAAACCCTTTATAAGCCTGATGTGATTCTTCCCACAAGAGACAGAGCTGTTTCTGTAAAAGAGAACAATGTTTAGAATCAGACTTGAGTTAAGACTCCAGCTTGGCCTTTTCCTAGCTTTGAGGCCTTGGCCATATGGCTCATGTCTTAGTATCGTTTAGAATCTAGACAAGTCAGAAACATGTTCTTCCCTCCACTTGTATGTCTAAGTTTCACTTGTCTACCTATTAGCTCCACAGAAACAACAGTTTAGACTGGGAAATGGCTTTTTATAGTTGTAGATGAGGTTTAGACTGGGAAATTGCTTTTTATAGTTGTAGAGGAGGGCACAGACCAATCTAAAGTCAGGTAAACTTGCTAAGAGAAAAAAATGATGAGAAGCAAATGTTCAAACATGCAACACGCATGCCTGTCTGTGAAGCTCTGGAATGATATGACATGTCTTGTCGCTGGTTTGACCTACTTAGAGCTCTTCTATGTAATAAATGACAAAGCACTCAATACTGTCAAATATTCTACTTCTGCACAATGTATAGTTAATTTGAATGATGCTTTCTAGTTATTTTATGCTTGTTATTGTATGAGCCAGGAAGGCCTTTTTTTTTTTTTTTTTTTTTTTTTTAAATCATTGAGTTAACCAGGGAGATTTCATTATAAACCTAAAGCTGAACGTGGCCCACTGCTTAATGTTGTGGCTAAGAGTGATCCACTTTGAGATTTTCTTTCTATTATTTGGATATTTATGTAATTATTTTTGGTTAATTCTGTCTTTATTCCAGGTATTGGATGCTTCTTTGTTGGAATCTTGTATTTATTTTGTGCTCTATTTGTGTGTTGTTAAGAATGTGGATAATTGGCCAGGCACAGTGGCTCACGCCTGTAATCCCAGCACTTTGGGAGGCCAAGGCAGGTGGATCATGAGGTCAGGAGATTCATACCATCCTGGCTTATACGGTGAAACCCCATCTCTACTAAAAATACAAAAATTTAGCCGGGAGTGGTGGCAGGCGCCTGTGGTCCCAGCTACTCAGGAGGCTGAGGCCGGAGAATGGCGTGAACCTGGGAAGCAGAGCTTGCAGTGAGCCGAGATTGCGCCACTGCACTCCAGCCTGGGTGACAGCGCGAGACTCCGTCTCAAAAAAAAAAAATGTGGATAATTTATAAAAGAGCCCCAGACATGGATTATTCTGCAGCTAGAAAACAAAATCAAGTGTGGAATTGAAGAAAAGAAGCTGGAAAAGATGATTTCCAACTATATGAGAAGATGGTATAGTCACTAGCAGTTCCGTACACTATTGCAGGTAACCAAAGATATGAATTATCTTCTCTACAAGCCTAGATCTGGCAGCAGAAATGAATTCTTATATTTATATTTGAATATGGAAGAATATTGTATTAGGAGAAATTCACTTCAAATTAAATAATGAGCCATGAGAACTTAAATGTGGGTACTCTTCAGAACCTTAAACGTGACAAAGCTGACTAACAGATAACAATAATCTCCATGGTACCTATCTTACCTCATTTGATCATTACAATGATGTTATAAAGTAGCCATGGCAGGCATGAAAATTTCTATTTTATGGAAAAAGAAACTCTCCTCAAGGAAAGTCAGAGCTTTCCCCATGCATATATACCTGGGCTTCAAGCCCATAGCTGACTTCAGGTACTTTGAGGTTTCCAACCCTTTATATATGAGCCATCCTCTGCTCCCCCGAAGAGGGGCAAGCCTGGTCCTAACAATTTTTCTATGCTCGCTCTTTCTACTTCATTCCAGGTTCTGACTTTCTTTTTTTTTTTTTTTTTTTTCTGAGACGGAGTCTCATTCTGTCACCAGGCTGGAGTGCAGTGGCATGATCTCAGCTCACTGCAACCTCCAACTGCCGGGTTCAAGCGATTCTTCTGCCTCAGCCCCCCGAATAGCTGGGACTATAGATGTGCGCCACCACGCCCAGCTAATTTTTGTATTTTTAGTAGAGACGGGGTTTCACCATGTTGGCCAGGATGGTCTCGATCTCTTGACTTCGTGATCCGCCTGCCTCGTCCTCCCAAAGTGCTGGGATTACATGCGCGAGCCACCGCGCCAGGTCTGGTTCTGACTTGCTCTTTGGTTTTGTCTCACAGCTCTAATCTGCACTTTCCCCTTGGGAATCATCACACAGTTTAACTTCCCTCTTTGTGACTAGATTTCTGGCTCCTGATTGCATGAAGCTAACTACCCAGTTCTATGAAACTCTGCTTCTAAATCCAAATCTATTCCTTTTTTTTTTTTTTTTTTTTTTTTTGAGACAGGATCTCTCTGTCACCCAGGCTGGAGTGTGGTGGCACTATCTCAGCTCACTGCAAACTTCACCTCCCGGGTTCAAGTGATTCTCATGCCTCAGCCTCCTGAGCTGGGATTACAGGTGTGTGCCACCACACTTGGCTAACTTTTTGTATTTTTAGTAGAGACAGGGTTTCACCATGTTGGCCAGGCTCATCTCGAACCCCTGACCTCAGGTGATCCACCCACTGCAACCTCCTGAAGTGCTGGGATTACAGGTGTGTCACTGTGCCTGATCCCAAATCTATTCCTCTTCACCCTTGTCAAACAGAGCCTGTTCTAAGAATGTATTTTGGTACTGCAAAGAATCTGTGCATGCCATTTACTCTGGGGGCCTCTAGTTAGAGACTACTGGTAGAGACTAGTGTTCTTGCTGGGGTCTGGGGACAGAAGAGATGAAGACTATGAAGAGAATGTCCTCCATCTGGCTGGCTACAAGAGCTGGTTTTAGATAGGAACAAGACAGGCAGGTTGTTTGTTTGTTTGTTGTTTTCCTTGAGATGTGAGCAAAATCAAAGCTACTTTGGGGCTTAGGATGGTTATTCATTCAAGACATATTTAACAAGCAACTACTGTCTGCCAGACACTGTTAATAGACACTGAAGCTACATCAAGAAATGAAACAGAAAAATATTGCTGACCTCAAAGAGCTTGTGTTCTATGGCGAGATGCAGATAAAAAACATATAAACAAAAACATGTAAGTTTGAGAGTTCCAATCCTTGAATATGGTATATGTTTCTATTTATTTTGTTATTTTATGTATTGCAGTAACGTTTCATAATTTTAGTGATTATATCTTGACTCATATTAAATTTAGTTTTAAGTATTTTGTGTTTTGAAAGCAATTATACATGGAATTTTAAAATTCCATTTTCCAATTGTTTGCTGTTAATATACAAAAATAGCTCCTTTTTATATTAACATTCTGTACAACCTTATCAAATGTATTTATTAGTTTTAGTAGTTGTTTTGTGGATTCCTTAGACTTTTCTATGTAAATTACCATGACATCTACAAATAGAGACAATTTTGCTTCTTTCTTTCTGGTCTTTATGCCTTTTATTTCCTTATCTTGCCTTATTGTAAAGGCTAAGACAATATAAATAGAATGATACAATATAAATAGAATGATAACAGTGGACATCCTTGTCTTAATCTTAGAGGGAATGATTCAATATTTTACTATTAATTATGATGTTAGATACATACGTTCTTTATAATGTCCTCCGGGTGTGGTGGCAGGTACCTGTAGTCCCAGCTACTCAGGAGGCTGAGGCAGGAGAATGGCGTGAACCTGGGAGGTGGAGCTTGCCGTGAGCTGAGATTGTGCCACTGCACTCCGGCCTGGGTGACACAGCAAGGCTCTGTTCTCAAAAAATAAATACATCAATACATAAATAAAACGTCCTCTAACAGATTGAGGACGTTCCCTTCTGTTCCTAGTTTGTAGAGAGATTTTTATCATGACTGGGCATTGACTTATGTTAAATATGTTTTTGCATCTGTTGAAATAATCATATGGTATCTTAGTCCATTGGTACTGCTGTAACAATGTACTGCACACTGAATAATTTGTAAATAATTGAAATTGATTTTTTATGGTTTTGAAGGCTGGGAAGTCCAACATCAAGGCACCAGCAGAAAATGTGGCACTTATAAACAATGGAGTACTGTTCAGCCATAAAAAGAATGAAATTCAGCGATCCGCAACAACATGGATGGAACCGGAGGTCATTAGGTTAATTGAAATAAGCCAGGTACGGAAAAACAAACATCACATGTTATCACTTATCTGTGGGATCTAAAGATCAAAACAATTGAACCCGTGGAGAAGAGAATAGAAGAATGGTTACCAGAGACTGGGAAGGGGAGTGGGGTGGGTGAGGGGGAGGTAGGTATGGATAATGGGGGCAAAAATAGAGTGAAAAAATAAGGCCTAGTATGTGATAGCACAACAGGGTGACTATAAGCAGTAATAATTTAATTGTACATTTTAAAATAAAGAAAAGATTATAAATCGATTGTTTGTAATACAAAGGATAAATGCTTGAAGGAATGGATACCCAATCTTCCATGATGTGATTATCACATATTGCATACCTGTATCAAAACATCTCAGGCATTGCATAAATGTATATACCTATGTTGTACCCACAAAAATTAAAAAGAAAGATACCAGCAGGATTGGTGTCTATTGAGGGCTGCTCTCTGCTGCTGAGATGGTGCCATATTACTACATCCTCTGGGGAGGATGAACTGTGTCCTCCCACGATGGAAGGGACAGAAGGGCAAGAGAACTCTCTCTCTTCAACCTTAAACCCTTTTATAAGGGTACTAATTCCATTCATGAGGGTAGAGCCTCCCAAAGGCCATACCTCCTAATACTGCTACATTGAAAATTAAGTCTCAACATGAATTTTGGAGGGGACATCGTTATTCAAACTATGGCATATGGCTTTTTAAATTTAGTCTGTTAATATATGAACTACACCGAATCTTTAAACACAGATACATTTTAAAAAGTCATAGAATAAATGCAATAAGGAAAACAAACAAGTTAAAGGGAGTAAGAGTAATGAGATGCACTGTTTCAAACAGCGTGGGCAAGGAAGGTCTCTCTAAAGAGAAGACATTTGAGTAGAGACCGAAATAAAGTGAGAGAGCAAGCTATGCAAAAGCATGAAGGAAAGAGCATTCTAGAAACCAAATGGTAGAAGACGGGTTTGAAGAGATAACCAGGGGCTGATTACACAAGCCCTTGGGGGTCATGAGACAGAGTTGGGGATTTTATCTTGAGTGTCATGGGAAGTCATGAATAGGTTGTAAGCAACAGAGCTCCATGAACTCACTTATGGTTTTAAAAGAACATTCCACCTATTATGTGGAGAATTGAATGTGGGTGGCAAAAGCGGATGAGAAAATTAACCAATAGACTATTTTATTATGCCACAGGGATTATAGCATGGTATATGCTATAATTAGAAAAGTAATGGATGAACTAGTCAAAGGTGATCTATATGGTATCAATTTTGAAAGCTGACTCAATAGATTTTGCTATTGCATTGGACCTGGGTTAAGGAAAAGTGAGAATGCAAGATCTCCTTGGGTTTGGAGCCTGAACAACTGGATATATGATGGTGCCATTTACTGAGGAGGGAGAAGAGAATTGGAATAAAGAACCAAGATATGTGCTTTTGGAATTTAGACATTCACCTATTTGGGTGAATCCAAAATAGCCTGGGTGCAGTGACTCATGCTTGTAATCCTAGCACTTTTGGAGGCCAAGGCGGGCAGATCACGAGGTTAAGAGTTCGAGACCAGCCTGGCCAACACAGTGAAACTCAGACACTACTAAAAAATACAAAAAATTAGTCAGGTGTGGTGGCACACGCCTGTAATCCCAGCCACTCAGGAAGGTGAGGCAGGAGAATCACTTGAACCCGGGAAGCGGAGGTTGCAGTGAGCCAAGATCGTGCCCCTGCACTCCAGCCCAGGCAGCAGTGTGAGACTCCATCCCCCACCCCCGCCAAAAAAGAAAAAGATAACAATCCAAAATAGATGACTGAGTATACAATTCTGGAGCTCAGAGAAGAAATGAGAGTATAAAAATAACTGGAGAGTCATAAATGTAATCCCACGGGGCTAAGTGAGTTCACAGAGGAAATGAAAGTAAATACAATTGTGCACTAGGAAATTCCAATGCATAAACAGTCAGGAAGCAGAGGAAAGACCAGCTAAGGAAGTTGAGATGGAGCAGCCAGTGGAAGAAGAGGAAGATTAAAAGAGTAAGGGTGGCGCAAATGCCAAGTGAAGAAAAAATGTCCAGAAGAAGAGAGTGCCCAATGTTCCTGAGAGGCTAAGTGAGATAAAGATCACAAAATTGACCATGGAATTTGGCTGGAAGACACAGGAACCTTGAAAAGAGCAACTTCAGTGCAGACAGTGTTGTAGGAGTGTTAAACAGAATAAATTAAAGCAGAGAGAGATTTGGAGTGGCTTGGTTGAGTGGATTGCCGTCAGCAAGTATAGACAAATTTTTTACAAGTTTCATTTTAAGGGAGAGCAAAGAAATTACTTAGGCCAGGAATGAGAAGCAAAACCTAAGGATAGTTTAATTTTGTGTAAATATCATAGATATTTCTTACATGTGTATATGCGGTGGGAATGAGTCAGTAGAAAGGGAGAAGTTGATGATGCAAGAAATAGATGGGATAATTGAAGGGGCAGGAAAGTCTGAAAATCGTGGGGGCAGGATAAGGTCCAGGGCGCAACAGCCAGAGCTGGCCTAATTCAGGAGCTGGACCAATTTGCCCACTGTCACAGCAGAAGAAGCAGAGTATCGGGGAAGTGAAGAAGATTGGTGAGTAGATTAGAAAGTGTCAAGATGAGGCAGTTATCTTCTGCTTGATTCCATCATCACGGCACAATAAGACATGAGGTCATCAGCTGGACTGAAGAGGCTGGAGCAGGGATGGAAGTTGAGGGAGAGAAGTTATTAAATACCAGTCTAAAGGGTTAGAGAATGAGTGGATTAGGAAAATCTAGGACAGTCAGAATGCTAAAGTCCAACTAGGAGTCGTTATCATAATTTGAATTGTGATCCACCAGCTCAGTCCCTATGTGCATTTTCTACCTCTGTGTTCTGCTGCTTAGGCAAAGGAACACATAAGGAGGAGAGCAGAGTACATGGGGTGTAGCACGCTCATTTAATGGAGGTGCAGGGAGGGAGAAGGAAAGCAGGGTGTAGTATGCCGCCATTATTGCATTGCTCTAAAGAAATACCTGAGGCTGGGGAATTTACAAAGAGAAGAGGTTTAATTGACTCACGGTTTTGCAGGCTGTACAAGCATGGCACTGGCATCTGCTGGGCTTCTGGGAAGGCCCCAGGGAGATTTTACCCGTGGTGGAAGGTGAAGAAGGAGCAGGCAAGTCACATGGCAAGAGTGGAAGCAAGATGGATGGGTGGGGAGGTGCCACCCACTTTTAAACAACCAAATATTGGGAGAACTCACTCACTCTCTGAGGACAGCACTAAGCCATGAGGGATCTGCCCCCATAACCCAAATACCTCCCACCAGGTCCCACCTCCAACATTGGGGATGACATTTCAACATGAGATTTGGATGGGACAAATATCCAAACAATATCACAGGGTATACAGCAGGGATTGATTGCAGGGATGGATAATGTTATCTACACCGAGTAAAGGAGGGAGTGACAGATAGTAAAACAGTGTTAGGGTCGATGGAGGCCCTGGTAAAAACAATTTTATTTATTTATGGAAGAGTGTGTTTGTGGAGATAGAGTAGTAGTCAAGTGAATGAGCTGGAAAAACAGAAAGTGGTTATCAAAGCAAATGGATGTTTAAATGAAGAATTTGAAGATAGCTGAGCTATGGCTAATGACAAGGTCTATGATTTAACCATGTGAAAAGATCCTTGACATTTGGGGGTAGAATGAGATCCTGTGAGGTGAGAAGGGTATGAAATGGAAGACCGAGGCCTGGGTGTTGGGCGAATCACTTACCTAAATATTGCTCTTGATGTCTTGTATTTACACGTCCTTCCCCTCTGATATCTGCACAGTTTACTCCCTATTAACTGGCTTTCTCTTACAGTTCTCACTGCTGTCCATCCCCCTGCCCACCCTGCTTTATTGTCTGTGCTATTTATCACCAGCCAACATGTTACATGGGCATTTGTTATTTGTCACCATGCTCACCATGAAGGCAAGGACTTTCTGCACTTTGGTTTACAGCTATAGCTTCAGAATGGAGGGACAGTAGGTAGAAGAGACGATGACAATCACTGAGGACACATATCTCACCTCCTAGCCTGGTGACCCTTGTGCAGATAGAGAACATCAATGAGCTTTTTTTTTTTTTTTTTTTTTTTTTTTTTTTTTGAGAGAGAGAGTCTCTGTCGCCCAGGCTGAAGTGCAGTGGCATAATCTCAGCTCACCACAACCTCTGCCTCCTGGGTTCAAGTGATTCCCCTGCCTCAGCCTCCCAAGTAGCTGGGACTATAGGCATGCGCCAGCATGCCCAGCTAATTTTTGTATTTTTAGTAGAGATGGAGTTTCACCATTCAACCAGCTCTTGAAAGAGCTGCCAAGGAGGCAGTGCTCTCAGAGGAGTTAGGGTAATGAGGGGAAGGGGTTCAGAGAGAAGGGGTTATAGCTATAGAATTTGTGAGTGTGTGTCAGAGGACAAGGTAAATGGGTATGAAATTGGGTCAAATTAGTGGATGTGTGGGGTGTTCTAGAGATGTGCCCGGGGGCAGGGATGGCCAGAGAGGCCTGGGAGTGTGATGGTGACTGAGGTAACAGGGATGGATCTCAGGAAGGCATAACGGGATCAGTGCTAGTGGTCTTGTAGGGGAAGGTGAGTTTGCAATTTTCACTATGGACTCCCTTTAGGGATTGGCCTAGTGAGTAGTTTGTTGTGGGGAGGTAGATGGTCTTACCAAGAGTTCAAAGACTTCTGGGGACCTCTTTAAAGACTGTGGTGGGGCCGGGCGCGGTGGCTCACGCCTGTAATCCCAGCACTTTGGGAGGCTGAGGCAGGTGGATCCCGAGGTCAGGAGATTGAGACCATCCTGGCTAACATGGTGAAACCCCATCTCTACTGAAAATACAAAAAATTAGCCAGGCGTGGCGGCGGGCACCTGTAGCACCAGCTACTCGGGAGGCTGAGGCAGGAGAATGGTGTGAACCCGTGAGGCGGAGCTTGCAGTGAGCGGAGATCGCGCCACTGCACTCCAGCCTGGGAGACAAAGCAAGACTCTGTCTCAAAAAAAAAAAACACACAAAAGAGTGTGGTGGGTTACATTATGGGGTGTCTCTCCTTACCTCTGCACAGAACGCTGCACCTAAGAACTGGCAATTTGGAAAGAACTGAGTCACTCCACACTTGCGTGGACCTAGGCATCCTCATGACATCACAGCAATGACAGCTGCGTGCAGGGATCCTTTAAGCAGATGCCAAAGTAGTAGAGGTGAATGATGAGAGCTGAAGCAGGAGAGGAGATGTGGGATGGAGAGCTTCCGAGTCACTGCAATTTGAGAATCAGTGTGAAGTCATCCCATCCTCTAATAGGTAGATAAGGCCAGAAGTCATAGAAGTGACAGACGACAGTTTTAATATAAAGCCTCTACATCACTTTCTCTATATAGCCAAAACCTTTCTCTCTTTATGTGTGTATGTATGTATGTATGTATGTATTTATTTTGGAGACAGAGTCTCACTCTGTCGCCCAGGCTGGAGTGCAATAGTGCGATCTTGGCTCACTGCAACCTCCACCTCCTGGGTTCAAGCAATTCTCCTGCCTCAGCCTCCTGAATAGCTGGGATTACAGTTGTGCACCACCACACCTGGCTAATTTTTGTGTTTTTAGTAGAGATGGGGTTTCACCATGTTAGCCAGGCTGGTCTTGAACTCCTGATCTCAGGTGATCTGCCTGCCTCGGCCTCCCAAAGTGCTGGGATTACAGGCATGAGCCACCGCACCTAGCATCCAAAACCTTTCTCTATATAACTCACTTATTGCTTCCCCTCTTTAAAAATATGGCAAAATTCGCCTTTTTAAAAAGCTTCCCTAATGTAGAGTTTCTTAAGCACTGAGATTTCAAAGGATGTCTCAGTTTGCAGAGTTACCCAGAGTTGAGATGTCAACAAAGTTAGAAAGTCGAGAATCACAGCACTTTCCCCTACAATTGTGCAAGTTATTCTTCACCAGGGCACACTTTCCCGATTTCAAGAAACATCCTTTACTAATTTGAGCAAAGACATTAGATGGACAAATGGCAGTCCTGAGTCAATCAATTTGAAAGCAGAATCAGAGCATATGTTGAAGAGGCAACAGAGTACTTTTCATGTGTATAACATGGGAGGATGTGGATCTCATTTATGGGGGGAGACATTCAGGTTAAGAGTGAAGAAAGAGACCCAGGGGTTTCTTTCTAAGGAATCATCGAGAACAGCCTTTTCAGCAAGTCTTCCAAAGGACAATGTATGATGTTTTAACATCAATTTTTCCTGGGGTAGTGGTTCTCTCAAGGTCTCTTCTCGCCCTCGTAATATATTTGCTTTTGTGTTTTCCTTCCTATTCAGAGGGTTAGGATCATAACCTTATTTATCTTTGTGTGTCCAGGACTTGGCCAAAAGTGAACACTCAGAATATTTTCGGGGGGCCTGGTGCGGTGGTTCGGGCCTGTAATCCCAGCCCTTTGGGAGGCCGAGGTGAGCAGATCACCCGAGATTGGGAGTTCCAGACCAGCCTGGCCAACATGTTGAAACCCCATCTCCACTAAAAATACAAAAAAAAAAAAAAAAAACACAAAAAATTAGCCAGGCGTGGTGGCAGGTGCCTGTAATCCCAGCTATTCAGGAGGCTGAGGAAGGAGAATTGCTTGAACCCGGGAGGTGAAAGCTGCAGTGAGCCGAGATTGCACCACTGCACTACAGTCTGGGTAACAGAGCAAGACTCTGTCTCAAAGAAAAAAAAAAAAAATATATATATATATATATATATATGTTTTTGAACTAAATTGTATAAAATGCTGCATGTAATAATGTGAAGTTTCAGTTCTCAGGCAATTCTGAGCTCAGAACTTTAAAACCACAAAATCAGAATAGATACTAATCCTAACTAATCTTTTTTGAAAGCACTATATGAATTATATTATTTAATACTCATTGCAAAGCTCATAAGGTATAGTTACCTCCCTTTTACTAATAACAATAATAATAAATGCTTACATAGTACTTAATACATGCCAGCATATGGTTCTAGGTATTTCTACTCTTGTTGGAAGAACAGACCTTTGAGGGAGGAACCATTATTATCCCCATGAAACTGATAGCAAAACCGAGTTGTAGGAAACACATTTAGTAAGTAGCAAAGCTTATAACCTCTCTGGCTCCAACATTCATGTGATTAACCAATCAATTTTGCTGTCTGCCCAAATTATTTGGTCAAAATAGCAACCATACCAGGAACTTTCAAAACGTCTATATTGATCTTATCCCAAAACCAGTATTTCTCTGAACTTTGAATCCCAAAAACAAAAATCAATGTGGTTTTTTTGTTTGTTTGTTTGTTTTTGAGACAGAGTCTCACTCTGTCACCCACGCTGGAGTGCAATGGCACAATCTCGGCCCACTGCAACCTCCGCCTCCAGGGTTCAAGTGATTCTCCTGCCTCACACTCCTGAGTAGCTGGGATTACAGGCACGTGCCACCACACCCAGCTAATTTTTGTATTTTTAGTAGAGATGGGGTTTCACCATGTTGATCAGGCTGGTCTCGAGCTCCTGACCTCATGATCTGCACACCTTGGGCTCCCAATGTGCTAGGATTACAAGCGTGAGCCACCCAGCCCGGCCAAGATTAATGTTCTTAAGAGAAGGGAGACTAACAAGAAATGGGAGGGTGCGTCTACGAATATGTTCAATTCCAACGAAACATTGAAGGAAGAAAACAATCCCAAGAGTTTAAAAATGTTATTTGAAAGCCTGACTGCACACCTTCAATGATCAGAATGCCACCCTCACAGCAAGTGGCTCGAGTATAGATTTCCCGTTTGGTCATTAACACCCATTATCTCACTCCCGCTACAGACTTGCCAAATTTACTTTTAACTGCTCTCAGCACTGAGACAGGAGGAGGGCAGGATAATGAGTCTCCACAATGTATAATTATTATAAATGAGCAGAGATAAACTACACCTGTCAAAATAAATGATCAGCATCCGAAATCGCTGGTTTCTCCATTTACTGTTTTGTAAACTTGAGTTATTCACCCTTGCTAATCTCTCCCACTGCTGTTCCCAAGATATTTTTTCCTGATCCGAGCCCCTAGAGTTAGCTCAGAAGGTGCTTGTCACCTCCAAAGTCTTCTGAGGATGAGAGAAAAGCGTGAAGTAAATTGTTCCTGCAGGAAATGAATTACTAAATAACTAGACTTCCCTGAAAGAATGTCAGACATGGGCTGGTTCATTGTGGCTCAGTCTATCAACGTTCAGCCTTTCAATAATACCCCCTTTTTGTTCTTTTCCTACGGTTCTGCCAAGTGACAAACAGACAATAGCCACACAGCACAGGAGCCAAACCAATTTTAAGTATAATTGTATTTAGAAAATGTTCAGCCGACAGTATTTTAGATGCAGGGACACTTATTTCCATACTTATTTCCAATACTTATTTCCAGGAATACTTATTTCTGAAGTTCAAATCCAACAGATAAAACTATTGACTGGTTTCCCAGTGTGTGTGTCCACGCAGGAGTAAAGTAAAATAATCGTGTACATGGTTTTTAATGACAGTACGCTTACATTTTTTTTTTTCCCTGAGAATTTGTTTTCTTATTATCCAGGTGCACCATTCAAAATTCTTAGGATGTGAGCAACAGGAATAAGGAAAGAAGCCTTACCAGAAGGACAATGAGATCACTTAGCAAGTCATAGAGCTGAATAGTCAGATGGGAACCGGGGCCACTCTGGGCATGTCAGACACAGGAACACAGTACTTCCCAGGAGGCCCCAATCAGACGAATTTTCGCATCTTCCACTTCCTTTGGGAGAAAATCTGATTGACCTCGATAGAGTTATGCAACTGCAAGAGCAGGTGAGAAGGATACTCTGTGAAAGGTGAGCTAGAACCAGAGAAAGGGTAAACAAAGAACACACAAAAATATAGCTCTCACCATGAGTTTGGTTTGTGACTTCATACAAGAAACAATTTAGAGACCAGCCTGGGCAACATAGTGAGACCCTGTCTCTATAAGAAAATTTAAAAACTGGCAGGGTGTGGTGCATAGTCCCAGATACTTGGGAGGCTGAGGCAGGAGGATTGCGAGGCTGCAGTGAGCTGTAATCATGCCACTGCATTCTGGCCTAGGCAGCAGAGTGAGACTCTGTCTCCACAAAAAAATTTTAAAACTGGCCAGGTATGATACATACCCATAGTCCCAGCTACTTGAGAGACTGGGGCAGGAGGATCGCTTGAGCCCAGGAGGTCGAGGATGCAGTAAGCCAAGATCACGCCACTGCATTCCAGTCTAGTAGGCGACATAGCGAGACTCAGCCTCAAAAAATAAAATAAAATAAAAAGGAAAGAAAAGAAAGAAACTCTCAGCCTTCCAAAATTTAGTTCCTGTCCCAACACACTCTGACCCAAGACATAAATCCGTACTTCTTTGAGTTCCTGGGTGTCAAGCAGCTCTAAGAAAAGAAAGACAAGCAGTGGTCAGTACATGAGGCTGTGTGGACAAGGCTGAGACCATGGATTTGCTCTTTGCTGGACTGGCCTGGTGTAATGGTTAAGACTGAGTGTCAACTTGATGGGATTGAAGAATGCAAAGTATTGATCCTGGGTGTGTCTGTGAGGAGGCTGCTGAAGGAGATAAACGTTTGAGTCAGTGGGCGGGAAAAAGCAGACGAATCCTCAATCTGGGTGGGCATAATCTAATCAGCTCCCAACACGGCTAGAATAAAAGCAGGTAGAAGAACGTGGAAAGACTAGATTGGTTTAGTCTTCTGGCCTCCATCTTTCTCCTGTGCTGGATGCTTCCTGCCCTCGAAGGTTGGACTCCAAGTTCTTCAGCTTTGGGACTCAGACTGGCTTCCTTGCTCCTCAGCTTGCAGACAGCTGACTGTGGGACCTCGACTTGTGATCATGTGAGTCAATACTCCTTAATAAACTCCACTTTACATATACATCTATCCTATTAGTTCTGTCCCCCTAGAGAACCTGACTAATACACCTGGATTCAGTGTAAGGAGGGTAAAGATTAGCTGGCCTCTATTTACCAAACACCCCTATATATTAGTCTTTTCCTGACTTGCTATAAAGAAATACCTGAAACTGAGTATTTTAAAAAGAGGTTTAATTGGCTCATGGTGCTGCAGTCTGTACAGGTAGCATGGCTGGGGAGGACTCAGTCAAGTTTCCGCCAGGCACGGTGGCTCACGCCTGTATTCCCAGCACTTTGGGAGGCCCAGGTGGGTGGATCACAAGGTCAAGAGTTCGAGACCATCCTGACCCCAACATGGTGAAACCCCGTCTCTACTAAAAATACAAACATTAGCTGGGCATGGTGGCACATGCCTGTAGTCCCAGCTACTCTGGAGGCTGAGGCAGCAGAATCACTCAAACCCGGGATTCAGAGGTTGCAGCGAGCCAAGATTATGCCACTGCACTCCAGCCTGGCAACAGAGCGAGACTCTCTCCAAAAAAAAAAAAAGAAAAGAAAAGAAAAACTTTCAATCTTGGCAGAATGCAAAGGGGAAGAAGGC
Source organism: Chlorocebus sabaeus (assembly GCF_047675955.1). Lineage (NCBI taxonomy): Eukaryota > Metazoa > Chordata > Mammalia > Primates > Cercopithecidae > Chlorocebus > Chlorocebus sabaeus. The sequence goes on from NC_132922.1 coordinate 16,881,178, forward strand.
ACATCTTACACAGTGGGAGCAGGAGAGAGAGAAAATGAAGGTGCTACAGACTTATTTTATTTTATTTTTTTGAGACGGAGTCTTGCTCTGTCGCCCAGGCTGGAGTGCAGTGGCTGGATCTCAGCTCACTGCAAGCTCCGCCTCCCGGGTTCATGGCATTCTCCTGCCTCAGCCTCCCGAGTAGCTGGGACTACAGGCGCCCACCACCTCGCCCGGCTAGTTTTTTGGTATTTTTTTTTTTTAAGTAGAGACGGGGTTTCACCGTGTTAGCCAGGACGGTCTCGATCTCCTGACCTCGTGATCCACCCGTCTCGGCCTCCCAAAGTGCCAGGATTATAGGCGTGAGCCACGGCGCCCGGACGGTGCTACAGACTTCTAAACAACCAGATCTCATGAGAACTCACTATCACGAGAATAGCAATGAGGAAGTCCACCCCCGTGATCCAATCACCTCCCACCATTCTCCTCTTCCAACACTGGGGATGATAATTCGACTTGAGATTTGGGCAGGAGCACAAATCCAAACCATATCACCCCCATAAGACTACTTACTTAAAGATATCTCTCAGACACCCCCCATCCACTGGTGATCCTGTGGTTCCTTTAACCTTGGGGATGAATCCAAGTGTGATTGACACTCAAAACCTTTAATGATCTGCATGGCAGAGTCTCTTCTACCCCCCAGAATAGTTCAGCCCCTCCTGTGCCAGAATTACCCCTTTAGCTGCTGGTTCACGGAAAGGTCCAATTCTCCAGGGGAGAAGCTGGGTGGTCAGGACAGGACCAGGACCACTCAGCGGTCTCAACATCACAGCTGTTTACCCACCCGCACAGAATGTTTCGGTATTTTAACCATCAGTATGCCTGTTTTGGTGTATTTCTGAATATTAGCCTGGTATACAGCCCCTGGAGGACTTAAGCATGTGGGTCTTTGGTTCTTTAAACAGATTAAAAATCCGACTAAGAGTAGCCTTTGCCATTGGTAGTTTTGATTGAAGAAGGAGAAACAGAGGGGATTAAAAAAAAAAAAAAGATATTAGCCAGATAAATCCCAACACCAACCCAATGCTTCCTCCTTCTCCAAGGTGAAGGTCCTCTAGTCTTAGGGACCCTGTCCTTTTTCCTGCAGTTGCAGCCTTTTGATGCTCACCTATAGCCCAGGTCTCAGGAGCATTCTGGAGCCCTAGTCTGGGACTTGGCATCAAGCCCTTTCTCTTCTTATCTGAATCTGATGGGTTGCCCCAGTTGGAAAGCTGGACTCCAGCCTTATTCAGGAGCTTTAGTCCCCTCTGAGTGACCCAATATAGAGAAGCTAATGACACTCTTTGTCCCCTAAGGCCACCCTTTGTCCCTTGTAACTGGCTTCTGTTACAATAATCTGCCTGGTGTCTCCTTCCAGACCCATGATGGGGGCATGACCTGCTCTGCATCATTTCCTGCCATTCATTCATTGGGCCACTTACAGACATTCCCTGGGGAGCCTGGTGCAGTGGCTCATGCCTGTAATCCCAACACTTTGGGAGGCCAAGGCGGGCAGGCAGATCATGAGGTCAGGAGATCGAGACCATCCTGGCTAACACAGTGAAACCCCGTCTCCACTAAAAATACAAAAAAAAAAACCCACAAAAAATTAGCCGGGCATGGTTATGGGCCCCTATAGTTCCAGGTACTTGGGAGGCTGAGGCAGGAGAGTGGCATGAACCTAGGAGGCGGAGCTTGCAGTGAGCCGAGATCACACCACTGCACTCCAGCCTGAGTGTCAGAGAGAGACTCCATCTCAAAAAAAAAAAAAAAAAAAATACCCTGGAGATTACAGAATTAATGTAACACAATTAATTCTTATAGACCTTGAGGAATCAAAGTTCTACTCTTGAGCACCAGTTTGTGCCTGGACCTGACTACCTGTTGATGGACCTTTGTGGAAGGAGTAACCTACTTGTATATCTAGACGTCTAGACGTCTCTGTGTATGAAATTCCAGAAGATGTTCTCCACCCATTTGTTGGGAAACCTGAATACTGGGGTGGTCAATGGAGACTGGAACACTTAAATATTAGAATGTATCCTTCCTTTGCTATTGTGAAAGGTTCCATTCCCCACAAATGGGATGATTTTAGCCCTCCTGTCTCTCTCTCTCACCTTCCCTGGTCTTACTACGTAACCAGACACATCTAGCAATGGCCCCACATAGCAACTTTTTTTTTTTTTTTTTTTTTCAGACAAAGTCTTGCTCTGTTGCCCAGGCTGGAGTGCAGTGGCACGATCTCGGTTCACTGCTCACTGCAACTTCTACCTCCTGGGTTTAAGCAATTCCCCTGCCTCAGCCTCCCAAGTAGCTGGGATTACAGGCGCGCACCACTATGCCTGGCTAATTTTTGAATTTCTAGTAGAGACGGGGTTTCACCATGTTGGTCAGGATGGTCTCGAACTCCTGACCTCTTGATCTGCCCACCTCGGCCTCCCAGAGTGCTGGGATTACAGGCGTGAGCTACTGCGCCCGGCCACCACATAGCAATCTTAAGTTCCTCCTAAATTCTTGGTTCATCATCATGGAGATACCTGTGTTTTCCCTGTTTATTGGAAAGTTCAAGGCCATGGACTGTACTAAATGTGAATGTTCCACTTTTCCCAACGTCTCTGCTTTAAAATAAAAAATATAATATGAGCTTAGAGAGGTCATCATAAAAAATCTTCACTAAAAATAGGTTATTAATTCAGTAGATGCCTGATTTTGAAATGTCCTACTTTGTTACCCTAAATTTCAACCTTTGCAATATCCATGTTTGGCTAACAATTAGCTATCATAGTGTTTATAGAATATAGGAGATTGGAAGAATTGGCAGAAATGTGTTTGAGGGTATACTTGTCCTTCAGAGAGAAAACAGCCCCCAAAGCAAAGTGTTGCACATATCAGACAAATTTTTGTTTTATTCTAAAGGCAACCAAGACACATAACTGGTGATAACGAAGCAGGCACCAAATTGTCTTCTGCTATTAGTTTTGTAGTGAAGCGAAACCTACAAAGGTTAGCAGGTAAGGTTGTGTTGGCTGCATGAAAGCATCTTATCAATGTCCTAAGATGTGAAGAAGAATATTTCTAGGTGCAAAAGGCCATTGGTATTCAGCCCTGCAAGAACCTGTCTCTGATTCATAAACCTAGACTTCAAATACCCAGTGTCACCTGGTCTGACCCTCTTTCCCAGGACCACTCAGCAAATTGCATTCTCACCTGGTCCCAATTCCCCAGACTTCGAATCCTGTTATCCATTTTCTAGCTAGCAGCCTTGGTCCATCTTGAAAGCCTAATATTCAGTCCTTCTTTCCAAGCAATGACTTTGACTGACATTCAGAAACCCTCTCCAGCTACTCTGCCTGTAGATGCAATGAGTAAATACCTTTCTGGGCACTTCCATAGTGTCTCCATTTAAAGAGAGAGAGAGAGACAGAAAGACAGAGAGAGAGAGAGAGAGAGAGAGAAAGGATTATTAGCCAAGCATAGTTATTCTCTAGAATAAGCTAACACGTGTCTTTCCCATAAAGATTGGCAATGACATGAGGCCATTCCCTTCAAAAGAAGCTATGAAATCAACTGCCTTTGCTTCTATCCGGAATTTCATAAGGTTTTGTGCCAAAAAAAAAAAAAAAGAAGAAGAAGAAGAAGAAAAGCCCAAAACTAAAATCCTGATTTGCTGTGTAAGTGGTAAATTGGGAAGTTATGTGGACTTCATAGCTTGTCTTTGGTTTAAGCAGCAGGACTTCCCAGCTGGTTTCTCTTGGCCCAGCTCTTGGATGTTGACACGATCTCTACAAAGAATTCTCATCACTTTTGGCTATTTGGTATGCTGTGATAATTTGCTGGCAGTTTAAATGATAGATAACAGAGCTTTTAAAAACAGATTTTTTTCCTGCCCCCCTGGTCAAAAATGCAGGGCTTAATTGTTCTTTCAGAGCATTACTGGAAGAGTTGAGGGAAGGTGTGGAAACTAAAACAAAACTGAAGTCTGTGTGACAAATTTTCTGAAAACGTTCCATCATGCACCTGCTTGCTGGGCAGTGAAATTTGTTGAGAAAAACTTTTGAAAAGAAGAGGTAACTCCTACACTTAATGTACTGCTGGATTTTGTTGTTGATCAAAGCAAGGAGGCAAAACCATTCTTTTGGTTCCATTATTTCAAAAATGTAAAAATTATACACCTCAGCCTTACCGTGTAAAGCTCTGTCAAACTATGTTTTAATAGCAAGAATTCTGGACTCTGAATTATAGACTGGGTTCTGCCCCCAACACATCATGTGACCTAGAGTATGCACTCATTCATTCATTCTTAAATATTTATTGAGTACCTAGTATGTGCCAGATGCTAAACTGGGCATGAAGTATACTTAAGTAAGGCAAACGCCCTTCCTACTGAAGAAGTCAAAAATAAGAACTGAGTCCAGACAGGTGGAGGTCAGTGGCAACCTTAGCGAGAGTCATTTTCCTGGAAGTAACGACATCAGAAACTTTACTGGAGTGGGTGGAAGAGTAACTGGCAGGAGAACTAGAGATAGCAAGGACCAACAAGTGTTTCTAAACTTCTCAAGAAGGCAAACATATCTGAATTGCCCACTCTTACAGCAGAGACCTGATTTGCTGCCTATGTGGTAAATAGGTACATAGATGAAATCCCCTCCCCAGATATAGTAAAAGGATAGTGCCAAAATTAAGCACGTGATGGGCAATTTCTCTCAATGAACTTTAACTTCAGAATCATTCAGATTCTCTTCCACTGGTGCAGAATGATTGTCATCTTAATGAGGCTTAACCAAGGAAGATTTTTCTCTTCTATGCGTACACGTCAGTCCTCAGATACCACTGATTCTCTGCTGTGCCTTTTGGCAACTATAACATGAGTTCAGACTAAGGGCTTGGCTTTCAGAACACAATTTTGCTTCGAGTAGATGATCGAAGGGCTGAAGACTGACATACTCTTTTTTTTTTTTTTTTTTTTTTTAGACTGAGTCTGGCTCTTATCACCCAGGCTGGAGTGCGATGGCCTGATCTCAGCTCACTGCAACTTCCACCTCCTGGTTCAAGTGATCCTCCTGCCTCAGCCTCCCGAGTAGCTGGGACTACAGGTGCATGCCACCATGCCTGGCTAATTTTTTTGTATTTTTAGTAGAGACGGGGTTTTGCCATTTTGGTCAAGCTGATCTCGAACTACTGACCTCAGGTGATCTGCCCACCTGGCCTCCCAAAGTGCTGGGATTACAGGAGTGAGCCACCACACCTGGCTGACAGACATACTCTTAAATTTTGTGGGGGTTGGGCTGGTGCCAGGAAAATCATATGAGTACTATTGCTAAAAACCTTCCCTGATCCTCAAGCTACTTCTCTGTTTATCTCTTAACAGGGAACACTTCTCAAAACACATGATACAAAGCACCTAGAATAATAGTACCTGGAACATAGTAAACATATATAAGTGTTTGTTGTTGTTCTTGTTTCTAGGACTTAATTCCTCTGCATCTCCAGTTAGGACTTTGATGATGGGTGTTCCATGTTATCACTGGTAATTCTTGAGCATTAGGCAGGTGACCACAGAGGGCTACCAAAAAGAAACACTTTTATACATAGTAGAGTTTAAAAACTATAAAGTTGATTGTTACAAGTATTGGGGGATTGGGAGACCTAAGTGAATGGCTCTTGAGATATGTGTATGAGAATGCATTCAGCTGCAAGTAACAGAAAACATGGACCCACTCAATCTAAACAGTTAAGGAAATTTTGAAATTTCAAATTACCAGCATCCTGAAGGAGAGTGGCTTCAGAGTCAATTAATTCAGGGTCCAGTGACATCACCAAGGACCCATATTTCTTCTGCTTTTCTTTTCTTTTCTTTTTTTCTTTTTGAGACAGAATCTCACTCTGTCTCCCAGGCTGGAGTGCAGTGGCATGATCTTGGATCATGGCAACCTCCACCTCCTGGGTTGAAGCGATTGTCATGCCTCAGCCTCCTGAGTAGCTGGGATTACAGGCGTGCACCACCACGCCCGACTAATTTTTGTATTTTTAGTAGAGATGGGGTTTCACCATGTTGGTCAGGCTGGTCTCGAACTCCTGACCTCGTGATCTGTCCACCTCGGCCTCCCAAAGTGCTGGAATTACAGCCATGAGCCACCGCGCCCAGCCTCTTCTAATTTTCAACTGTACCACGGTGCTAGCTGTATCAGCTTTGTCCTTGGTGAAACTATGCTTACGAGATGGCTGCTGCCATTCCACGCACTGCGTGCAAGCACTGCAATGTCCAAAGGAAGGAAAGAGCCTCTCTCTTCCACTGTCTTTTTTTGTCAGTAGTGAAAACTATATCCCAAAGCTTCAGCATATTTCTAACATCTCATTGGCCAGAACTAAGTCACATTTCTAAACAAGTGTCCGGCAGGGGAGATGCAGATTTAGATGGTAGATTTTGAAGCTTGAGACTTTGCTAGCAAGGATGAGGGCGAATGGCCCTGGCAGTAGGCAATGGACACAGTGTGTATGGCAGAATTACTGCCTGGCCAGCATGTGAGCAGTAAGCAGACTGGTTGCTTTGCTTTAAAGAGTAGAGAATAATCAGGCTTCCTAGGACCTTTATTCAATGCAAAAGTATATTGAGTAGACTGGTTTTTTTTGTTTCGTTTTTTTTTTTTTTTTTTGAGATGGAGCCTCGCTGTGTCGCCAGGCTGGAGTGCAGTGGCACAATCTCAGCTCACTGCAACCTCCGCCTCCCAGGTTCAAGCGATTCTCCTGCCTCAGCTTCCCAAGTAGCTGGGACTGCAGGCACGCGCCACCATACCTGGCTAATTTTTGTATTTTTGGTAGAGACGAGGTTTCACCATGTTGACCAAGATGGTCTTGATCTCTCAACCTTGTGATCCGGCCGCCTCGACCTCCCAAAGTGCTGGTATTACAGGCGTGAGCCACTGCGCCCCGCCAACTAAGAGTGTTTTATTAAAAAATATTTAACAAAGGCCTGGTTTGCTGTGCTAAGATTGATGAAGGAACAGTTTTGGAAACACTGCCTTGGGTTGTTTCCTGCTGGATATACATTTATAGCAACTAATCAAAAACTTTCTGTGGACAATGGAAGCTCCAAACTCCTCCTGTGACCCACTGGCTGGAAGCATCTGTTACACTACAAATTTAGTGAGGCTTGACAGTAAAATGTTTAAAACCTTCATAAAAATAAACCCCAAACAAATGAAACAACCACAGCAACAAAAGCCCTGCTTTTCTTTTTCCTAATTGATTCCTTGGGAAATACAGTAGGAAGAGGTTAATGAAAAAGGAGCCCAGCTAGTTAAGGTGTTCCTGAGATGTAGGAAGGGCTAGAAGGGAGATTAAGAAATGAAGACTCATGGCCAGGCATGGTGGCTCACGCCTATAATCCCAGCACTTTGGGAGGCAGAGGTGGGTGGATCACCAGAGGTCAGGAGTTCAAAACCAGCCTGGCCAACATGGTGAAACCCTGCCTCTACTAAAAATACAAAAATTAGCCGGGTGCGGTGGTGCATGCCTGTAATCCCAGCTACTCGGGAGGCTGGAGGCTGAGGCAGGAGAATTGTTTGAACCCGGAAGGCGGAGGTTGCAGTGAGCTAAGATCGCCATTGCACTCCAGCCTGGGCAACAGAGCCAGACTCCGTCTCTCCAAAAAAAATAAATAAATAAATAAAAAAGAAAGAAAAATAAGAATAAAGACTCACAATCAAAAATGTGTGCTTTGCCCTTTAAAACCCCAAGAGAGAATGCATTTCTCTCTCATAGAAACTGTGCTGTGTGACAGTTGCATGTCTGATGAGGCCAGACTACAGCTTTTTGAAGCTTTTTTAGGGGTAAGTATCATCGTATTAGACACTTGGCTCAACAGTGTTTTCCATGATGACCACTAAAGTTTTCAAATCTGGTTCTTGTTTACCACAATTTAAGTGATAATCATGTATCTCCCACCTTTACCAATAATATTTTGTACTTTTAGATCAATCGCAACTCTTCTGAGTTAGCTTTCATGAGTTAACTCAGTACCCACTCTTCACAGAGAAAATAAAATATATACTGTAAAATATATATCACTCTTTAAAGTCTTAATCAAAATCATTTAAAAATTTTTAAGTAGAATTTCTGAATGTTATAACTAAAGGTAGATGGGCTTACACCATCTGGCCAAAATCTGTAGCCAAAATATCAGTGAGATCACTGGCTGTTTCTGAATAGTCCCGAAACCTCCGATTTTGCTAGTATCACCAACTCAGAAGAGCACGAAAGCTTCTATAAAAAGACAACTAAAATGATAAAGTAGATGGAAGGATCATTCTAATATAGACCTAACAATGATTGTACTTGATAGAATGTGACAGAGGGTTTTGGAGATTAGTTAATAAAATCATAAAGGTTAACAAGAAAAACAATAGTCCTTATGTATTGGTCGTCTATTATGTGGCAAGCATCATACAGTGAGACTTCCAATGAGCAGGGTTTAGGGTTACAAACAACAGAAACCGTTTCTGGTTAAGCGGAGCAGAAACGGACACTTTGGGAAGGAAAGGCTGGTAAACTCCATACTGAAAACCGGCAGGAAATAACAGGGCCCAGGAAACTGAGACCACAGGGAAGGATGTACCTCAAAGTTAGTCTGTTTAGGACACGACCACATCTGAACAACTGCGTATGCCTCCCTGGGACTCTGTGGCTTTCATTTGGTCAGCCTCTATTGAGTGCAACATGTCTTAGCTGCCAGAGAAAGGGAACTTCTGCCTTTCCTCAGCTTCCTTATTGAATGGGGAGTTGTATCTCACCAAGGTCCTTCCACAAGGGAATTTCACCATAGTAAGAATGATATTTTCCAGCTTCATCCATGTCCCCACAAAGGACATGAACTCATTCTTTTTTGGGGCTGCATAATATTCCATGGTGTATATATGCCACATTTTCTTTATCCAGTCTTTATCCATGTCTTTGCTATTATAAATAGTGCTGCAATAAACATATACAGTGGGGCCTGTTTGCGGGTGGGGAGAAAGGGAAGGGAGAGCATTAGGATAAATACCTAATGCATGCAGGGCTTAAAACCTAGATGACGGTTTTTAGGTGCAGCAAACCACCATGGCACATGTATACCTATGTAACAAATCTGCACGTTCAGCACATATATCCCAGAACTTAAAGAAAAATAAAATAAACTATATATTAAAAAAGAATTTATATACTGTACATTCTGAGAAATTATCATTAAAGAATTCTGAGCCGGAAAAAGAAACAGAATGATATTCAGGTGCTGGATAGTCTAACAGATAAATAAAGGGTCACTGAGGTCCATAACCCTTCTTCCTGTATTTAAAAAAAAGACTTTAAAAGATTGCTCTCCATTAACCTAATACCCATGCAGCTATCCTTTTTACAACTGAAAATGAGCTATGAAATGTTCTACTTGAAACACTACCTATGGTGAGATGGTGCTCCTTCATTCTCCTGCAAGACCACCCATGAGGGCCACCACAGTGCTAGATCTTAGCTTATGTGCACAGGGCAGACTCACAGCACACCCAACTCAAAGGTTTCCTCCTCTGTCATTGGAAAAATCTCATGATGTCATAGATGTGGAATGGCAGCAAAGTAAAAGGAGTAAGTATACTTGGAATCTGAGCAAGGGATGGATGCAACTTATTTGTGTCTTCGAAATCATTTGGGGCCCAGTCTTTGTGTGTGTGTGTATATATATATTTTAGTGAACCAACCAAGTCATCAATTAGAATGACTTGCAGTTGTTTGAACTAGTACACTGGATTGAGTCTAAAGAATGTGTGCCCAGATCAAAATTATCTTGCAACTGACCCTTTTTCACTAAGACTATGGTTTTTAATTGAACTCCCAGCTCTGAGCATGCTAGCATGAGTTTATTTATAGGCATGGAGCACATAAATAGAACTAGCTTCTTCTTCAAAGATAATGGCCTTAGGAAAGAGAGTTTTAATACCTTCAAGCAAGAGGAAAAGAGCCTCATCAAACATGAGGAGGAACAGCTGCCTCACTTAATTCTAAGTGGGAGAATTACTGAGGGCTGGGAGTGTCCACTGCTCTGAATCCTCTCATATATCCCTATTCCAACTCTTAAGGGCCTGCTATTTTGTCAACAATAACCTAGTGTATACAATAACCTAGTTAAAAGACATTTGGTGATGCCGTGAATTCAACAGACATTGCGTTGGCAGTCAACAGAATCAAACTTTGCTTTTGGTTTACAGCTGTAATCCATAGGTGATTATTTAACTCTAATCATTCAAAGTTCCTGGTTTCTGAGTTCTGAGCCAACATTTTAGAGATCTGAGGATGTCATTTCATCTCTTTACGTAGTCATCCATAGTCCATGAATTCCTCATGCTCTTGTAGATACAAAACACGACACAAACATGACACATAACACTCTCTTTCTGCCTTTGTCTTTTCCATATTTTAAGTTTCAAAGCTTCTCAACCTGTTTACCCCCCTCACGGCTAACAATGTGATTTAATTACTAAGCTTGAAGCTGTCCCTTCTAACCTCTGATGAAAGAAATCTCATTAAAGATACTATTATCTCAAGAAAAATAAAGAGATAAATGTTCACTCTTTCCCTTCAGCTACAGAAAAGCAGATATGATTTTGTGTGAGGATGCCACACATGCAAGTACATTTTCACAACAAAGGAGTCTTGTAAAACTCTCAGACATGAGATGGTTTCAGTGGTCTGGAAAAGTTCCCTTTAACCTAAAGAAGAAAAGCTGCAATTGTCTGCTATTTTAATTATTTGATGCCTGAATATAATATGTAGAGTGATAGCCTCATTTTTATAAAGGCTACAAATACTCATGAAGTTTCTTTGATAAACCAGAAGGGTTTTATTAGTACTTCTCTGTTTATACTACATGCGTGGATGTAAGAAAATTAAATAAACATTTTCACTCTGTTAGATTTCTTATTTAAACAAAGTATCTCAGACTATTTCCATAACATCCTTTAGATTGTTCTATGACAGCAAACACTCACTATGCCTTTGAGGGGATCAGATGCATTGATTTAATTAACCGTAAGACCACCATATACCTTAGTCTGCCAGATTCTCACAACCCCAATTAGGCTAGAAATTATTACAGATTATTCCCTTTCCCCTAATAGTCTACCATTGTCTGTAACCTACTTACTAGCGGCAATTTCTTTACCAATGAGTGTTCTTGGTTGCAAACATCAGACAGAAAATTACCTTATTGGAAGGTTATCATATAGCTCACAGAATATACGGAAGGAATTGAAATTAACGCTCAAAACAAATGTAGCATTAAAGAAAGTGAAGACACTAAAACCACGATCAAGGCCATGTCTCCCAGAGAGAATGTGGTTAGGGTGCTACCATAGGTACTGTCATCTCTCGAGAGTCACTGCTGCTGCCACAGATTTTTTATTCTGCTGTGTCCACCAGGAACAAACTTTATATTGCCCTGGATGTTTGTTTTGCTTCCTCAAACGGGACATTTGATTGGTTCAGCCTAGGTCACATGCTCGTGCTCTCCTTGCAAGAGTGTGGAGAAAGGAATCTCTGCCCTGTAATAGATATTTGCATATCTATTTTCCATGTGTTCTGGCTGCTCTGAACATCTCGTAATCTCTAAGTAGTCCACCTGCCCCGATGGGTCCCACCTTCCCAAGGTAGAAATTTGAAAAAAATCTCTCCTCCAGGTACCTTTACCGCTCTGACCCAGACATGTGACCTCAGCTTCACCCATCAGCAGGGAACTACACAGGGAACCAGGCTCCGTGTGGAGCACCCATTTTGTGGGGTTGCTAGACGCAAAGTTGAGTTTGTCATGCAGAAGTGGCCTCGAAGCTGTAGTAAGATACTGAGATCCTAACAGGGGTGCACACTCTAGTACTCAGGGGCAGCACAGCAGTTTCCTCAACAGGCCAACTCTCCAGCAGGGTTCTGGGCATTGCTCCTAAGCTCTTGAGTTTATTTCTTCATCCCTCCCAATGACATAAGTTAGCTCTCTTCAGCTTAGTCATCCAGAATCAGTTTGCTTTGATCAAAGTCAGGAGCCCCTGGCTGGTGATGTGTACTCTACTTCAGTTTCCACATCAGATATTGGGACCCTGGGCCGGGCGCGGTGGCTCACGCCTGTCATCCCAGCACTTTCGAAGGCCGAGGCAGGCGGATCATGAGGTCAAGAGATCAAGACCATCCTGGCCAACACAGTGAAACTCTGTCTCTACTAAAAATACAAACATTAGCTGGGTGTGGTGGCACGTGCCTGTAGTCCCAGCTACTCAGGAGGCTGAGGCAGGAGAATTGCTTGAACCCTGGAGGCAGAGGTTGCAGTGAGCCGAGGTCACACCACTGAATTCCAGCCTGGCAACAGAGCAAGACTCCATCTCAAAAAAAAAAAAAAAAAAAAAAAAAAGAAAAAAGAAATTGGGACCCTGCTTCCCACTAAGACCAAAGTAATGAGAATTTCATCCTGAATAAGAAGGATATTCTGGCGGGAGAAATGGCTCACACTTGTAATACCAACACTTTAGAAGGTCAAGTGGGCAGATTACTTGAACTCAGGAGTTCAAGACCAGCCTGGGCAACATGGTGAAATCCTGTCTCTACACTTTTTTTTTTTTTTTTTTTTAATTAGCTGGGTGTGGTGGCATGCCTCTGTGGTCCCAGGTACTCTGGAGGCTGAGGTGGGAGGATCACTTGAACCTGGGAGGTTGAGGCTGCAGTGAGCTGTGATCATGCCACTGCACTCCAGCAGCACAACATACACACACACACACACACACACACACACACACACAGGAAAAAAAAAAAAAGAAGGGTATTCCACCCTTGGGTAGTCCTCTGCCCCCACAGAAATGACACGCTAATACTACAATAGTATTCTCACATGTATTATCTCCAGCGCTTATAGCAATCCTTAAATTTGCTATGACTTTGTCACTTTAGAAATTAAATTAATCAAGTCTCAAAGAGATAAAACAACTTGTATAAAGTTACACAAGCATGCAGGTGACAGAGCAGCAACTGAACCCATCAAGTTTCGATTCCCAGTGAGCATTCTAAGCCAGAACTAATTCCTAACTCTTGTTATTTACCACTAGGACACACCTTTTCATTCACTGAAAGTACTGATAAAAATACAAAACAGGCCAGGCGCGGCGGTTCATGCCTGTAATCCCAGCACTTTGGGAGACCGAGGCCGGTGAATCACCCGAGGTCAGGAGTTCAAGACCAGCCTGTTCAACATGGCAAAACCCTGTCTCTACTAAAAATACAAAAAATTAGCCGGTCATGGTGGCTGGCGCCTGTAATCCCAGCTACTCTGTAGGCTGAGGCAGGAGAATCGCTTGAACCCAGGAGGTGGAGGTAGATTGCGCCACTGCACTCCAGCCTGGCGACAGAGCGAGACTCCGTCTCAAACAAAACAAAACAAAACCCGAAACAAAAACCACAATGTTAACAACAACAAATTTTTTCCGCCAAGAAAGCATGCTGTAACTATTGAGAGAATTTTCCGAAAGCAGGTATTATATAAGAACATTCTGGCCGGCCACGGTGGCTCCCACCTGTAATCCCAGCACTCTGGGAGGCTGAGGCAGGCAGATCACAAGGTCAGGAGATCGAGACCATCCTGGCTAATGTGGTGAAACTCCGTCTCTACTAAAAATATAAAAAATTAGCCAGGCGTGGTGGTGGGCGCCTGTAGTCCCAGCTACTCGGGAGTCTGAGGCAGGAGAATGGCCTGAACCCAGGAAGCAGAGGTTGCAGTGAGCCGAGATCGTGTCACTGCACTCCAGCCTGGGCGACCGAGTGAGACTCCATCTCAAAAACAACAACAACAACAACAAAAACATTCCATAAGGTGAGAGACAATGCCGTCACCAAGAATTCCACAATGAACACAGGGGAGAGGTCCATTCAGTTGATCCTTGGGGCAGTAAAGCCTTTTATCTAAGCACACAGGGACTGAAGCTTCTGCTATTTGAGCTGAGATGATCCAGAGCAAGTCCTTTAACCTCCTTGAGCTTTATCGTACTTGTCTGATAATAGAACATCTCCTTCATCATGACGGTGGAAAAATAAGATGCATATAAAGCACTCAGGGGAGTACAGTGTCTGACATACATTAAATGCTCAAGAAAGGTTGGCTATTATTATCCTTGGGTGACCTTTGATAAAATATGGAGGCATTCCACAGAGAAGCACATCAGCTAAGGTTCTGAGGGAGGCTATACTGATGTGGTCAAAGCCTTACATGGGTCCAACTGGATCCTATTCCTCTACCAGAGTAACTCCAGGCTGAGTTTTATTGATTTTCCCAGAGAAAATAACATCTATCTTCCCTAATTCATAGTCATTAAGTGAGCAAAAGAAGATATGTATTTGCAAAAAAAAAAAAAAAAAAAAAAAAAACCACTGGGAAAACAAGTTAAATGCTATCAAGTTGCAAGGTATTGTTGTCCTTGTGGTGGTTATTATTTCTGGAAAGCTTTTACTCTGGTAAATAATAAGACTTGCCCTTAAAAACCCTTTAAGTACCTAGGGTCTAAATATGCGATCTAAAGGGAAAAAAAGGTTTCAGGAATTTAAATTAGTCTGGCAACAGGAAGGTTGAACAGGGTGATTTAATTATTTTTTGTAACTTAAGTATTGCCTCCACATGGAGAGTGGTGACCAAATCGTCTGGTTTCTACCAAGGTCTAAAGAATAGGAAATTAGTTTTTGGTGCAAGTGGAGAAGATTAAGTTAACACTGAGAAATACCTCCAGACATTCGGTTGGAAGGATTAAAGATGCCATATGTAAATGCTATCCATGTAACATTAGGGGTTTTCCAGAATGAGAAGTCAAGGTGGATGCTTGAACCAAAAAAAAGAGCCAGTGGTTTATAAAATAAGGTGATAAATTTTATTCTAAAGGGAAGTTGGGATGGGCCACGAGCTCTCTAAAATGGAAGCTCAGAGCCAAGAAGCTGATAGGAAGTAGTCCCAGTAAATCCATGATGACGATGATGATGATGATGTTGATGATGATGATGATTTTTCAAATGGAGTCTGCTGCCCAGGCTGGAGTGCAGTGGTGTGATCTCAGTTCACTGCAACCTTTGCCTCCCGGGTTCAAGCGACTCTCCTGCCTCAGCCTCCCAAGTAGCTGGGACTACAGGCACGCACCACCAAGCCTGGCTAGTTTTTGTATTTTTAGTAGAGACAGGGTTTCACCATCTTGGCCAGGCTGGTCTCGAACTCCTGACCTCGTGATCCATCTGCCTTGGCCTTCCACAGTGCTGGAATTACAGGCATGAGCCACCACGCTGGGCCGAATCCATGATTATTAAAAGGCCATCCTATTCCCCCTGTGGGAGGGAGGTAGAAGGGGAGAGGGTGAGAGAGAATAGCATAAACCAATTCAGTTTTGAGTCAAAGAAGCACTGACAGTTTTCAGGTAAGCTCCCTGTTGAAGACACAGTGTTTGCAGAATAGGGTTTAAGATTAGGCTACATGAGGAGGTTAAGTCTGTCTCCCAGTGAGAATTAGAGGGATGCAGTTGAAGGCACAAGATGTACCATGACAAAAGTTTGAGCTGGGTTTCCTGCTCCTCCTAGCAGAGGCAAAAGTGGAAGACAGGGTGATAGAATATTGTTGGAGAAGGTTCCAGAACTGTGCTGACTCGGATCAGCATTAATTTATGCTAAGTGAATTAGCGAAACCCTGTCTCTACTAAAAATACAAAAATTAGCTGGACATGGTGGTGCGTGCCTGTAGTCCCAGTTGCCTGGGAGGCTGAGGCAGGAGAATCAGAAACTCAAGGTAACTCAAACCTCATTACCTTTTCAAGGTAACTGAAAACTCATTTCAGTAGGACCACACTGCTACTTGGCAATCCATTTATTCATCTCTTTTGATTCCCCTAAATATCGTCTATAGCTGTGCATGTCCTATTCTTCTCTTCAAGACTCTCCCTCCTACTCACTAAGTTCCAGCTATACTGACCTTTGTTTAATTGTTCAGACAAGCCAAGTTCTCCTGCCTCATTGCTTTGCACATGCTCTACCTCCTACCTGGAATGCTTTTTAAACTCACTAATTCTCTGAATAACTCCTACTTTATTTATTTATCTATTAATTTATTTTTAGATGGAGTCTTGCTCTGTCACCCAGGCTGGAGTGTAATGGCACCATCTTGGCTCACTGCATACTCCACCTCCCAGGTTCAAGCGATTCTCCTGTCTCAGCCTCCTGAGTAGCTGGGGTTACAGGTGCATGCCACCACACCTGGCTAATTTTTTGTATTTTAGTAGAGATGGGACTTCACCATGTTGCCCAGGCTGGTCTCGAACCCCTGAGCTCAGGCAATCCACCCACTTCGGCCTCCCAAACTGCTAAGATTACAGTTATGAGCCACCGTGCCCGGCCCATTACTCCCACTTTATATCTCAGCCTCAAGGTCCCTTCCTCAGAAAGACTGTCTTTTTAAAAATTATTTTACTTTAAGTTCCAGGATACACGTGCAGAATGTGCAGGTTTGTTACTTAGGTATACATGTGCCGTGGTGCTTTGCTGAACCTATCAACCCATTATCTAGGTTTTAAGCCCTGCACGCATTAAGTATTTGTCCTAATGCTCACCCTCCCCTTGCCCGACCTGCCCCACAGCCAGACCCCGGTGTGTGTTGTTCTTCTCCCTGTGACCATGTGTTCTCATTGTTCAACTCCTGCTTATGATTGAGAATATGCGGTGTTTGGTTTTCTGTTCCTGTGTTAGTTTGCTAAGAATGATGGCTTCCAGCTTCGTCCATGTCCCTGCAAAGGACGTGATCTCATTCTTTTTTATGGTGGCATAGTATTCCGTGGTGTATATGTCTCACATTTTCTTTATCCAGTCTATCATTGATGGGCATTTGAATTAGTTCCAAGTCTTTGCTACCGTAAATAGTGCCGCAATAAACATATGTGTGCATGTGTCTTTATAGTAGAATGATCGATAATCCTTTGGGTACATACCCAGTAATGGGATTGCTGGGTCAAATGGTATTTCTGGTTCTAGATCCTCGAGGAATTGCCACACTGTCAGAAAGACTGTCTTGAACTCTAACTTTGCTTATGTCCCATAGTACCTCTCTCATTTTCTTTGTGGCATTTGCCCCACTTAATAATTATGTATATAGTTGTGTTCATTTGCTTAATGTTTGTCTGTGCAACTAGAGAATACCTTCTGTGAGACAAAGGACATGTCTGTTCTGTTGATTACTAGCACCAGTCTAGAACGGTAGGCCCTCAATTAATCCTGGTTGAATGAATTAATATTCATCAACTCTGATGTCTCCATTAGAGACCTTTTCCACCAGTTTTCAGCATGGACTTTACCTGTCTTAAGCAATGTGGTAAGAGTTAACTCCCTTACCACACTGGTGTCCATAAAAGGATGAATCTAAAACAATAATTTGGTTAGGCTAATCTGGCTTACTTTGGTGATCTCCCCATTCCAAGTATGTTTTCCTGTGCTCTGTTGAAGTGGACAATTGTCTCCAAGAAAAGCAGCAGTATCTGACTTCCCCTCCCCTATCCAACCCCATCCTGTTTCTTTCAGGAAGTTGAAGGACGTGCTTTTCACTAAAGTTACACAGCATCAAGCACATCTTCCAGAAGTCGATGCACACGAACAGACGCCCTAGAATCATGGGGCAAAAAAATAATAAGCTACAACCACTCCCTCATGAGCATGAAATACCTTTGTCCAATTACACCTTGCCTTTCACAATTTTTTTACCAAAAAATGATATGTATGTAACTGCAGAAACATAACAAGCTGCACCACACAATACAAAGTGGGCCTGTTAGTTGAGTTTTGTTTTTTGGGTTTTTTTTTTGTTTTTTGAGACGGAGTCTTGCTGTGTCACCCAGGCTGGAGTGCAGTGGTATGATCTCGGCTCACTGCAACCTCTGCCTTCTGGGTTCATGCCATTCTCTTGCCTCAGCCTCCTGAGTAGCTGGGACTACAGGTGCCTGCCACCACTCCTGACTAATTTTTTGTATTTTTTTCTTTTTTTTTTTTTTTTTGTAGAGACGGGGTTTCACCGTGTTAGCCAGGATGCTCTCGATCTCCTGATCTCATGATCCACTTGCCTCGGCCTCCCAAAGTGCTGTGATTACAGGCGTGAACCACTGAGCCGGGCCTTTTTTTTTTTTTTCTTTTTTTGAGAGACAGAGAGTCTCACTTTTTCGCCAAGCTGGGGTGCAGTGGTGCGATCTTGGCTCACTGCAACCTCGACCTCCCAGGTTCCAGTGATTCTCCTGCCTCAGCCTCCCAAGTAGCTGATATTACAGGTGCATGCCACCACGCCAGGCTAATTTTTGTATTTTTAGTAGAGATAGGGTTTCACTATATTGGCCAGGATGGTCTTGATCTCTTGACCTCATGATCTGCCCACCCGGGCCTCCCAAAGTGCTGGGATTACAGGCGTGAGCCACTGCACTTGGCGGAGTTTTTATTTTCAACTACACAGCTATTGGTGGAGATGGAGAAGCTTAGTCATGCGCTACCTTTATTGGGCCTATAGAAATGGCAGGAGCCTGGAATTCATAGACGGACCCTTCAACAGAACTCCAACCACCTGCCTTCTATTTCAGAAACTCTAGGTATTGACTCATCAGACTCTGAAAGGTCTAGACACCACAGGAAAAGCAGAATAGGGACGCACAGTGAGACGAAGAGCTGGGCATTGTAGTTTTGCACACTCCACTTGTTCAGAGTATCAGAAAGCCAGTTGGAAGGGAAAGAGAAGTTTTTTTAGTATTGATTCAGCAAAGCCACATAAGATGCGAGTCAGCCAGGGAGGGGACTTTCAACCAGGAGTTATTTGTGCATATCAACCTTTTGTCTAGCTGTAGAGCTGAAAAATAGTTCAAAACTACTACTCTGAGAATTGGGCGATGGGAAATCCATCAACCTAGGGTATTTGTAAACACTGGGAGTAGATGGATTTGTTCTTACTTGAGGATAAATGAGAAGAAAGCACCAACCACACTAAGTCAGTGGCAAACACTGCCCAAAAAGAGAAAGGGAAGGAAAGGGAATATCTTAAAGACTTAAAGAAAGAGAAATTGTCTGCAAATGATTTACTATGGGAAATAAAGTAATGCTTTAGAATGTGCTTGACATTGATAAAACCGTAGCAGAAAGGCCAAGATGTCAAGACAAAGAAAATGAAATTAAAAGGGAGACGGGTGACATAAATAAGGATTGTAAGGAGAATGAAAAATGGAACAGAAATGGAAAAATTAAAGCCTACAATGAAGCTGTAAAGAGCAGAATTGAACATATGGAAATTTAAGTCTAATATGGAAGATGAACCAGGGTTGCCCTCTCAGAAGGCATTTATCAATGATTTGGGTTGAAAATAATGAGATAGTGAATGACACTTATATTAGATGGCACATACAGAGAAAAAGTACAAGGCACTATCCTGAATCTTTACCCACTTCCTCCTCAGTTCTTTAGTTAAGACTGCGAACAACCAGCCGGGCGCTGTGGCTCATGCCTGTAATCCCAGTACTCTGGGAGGCCGAGGTGGGTGGATCACGAGGTCAGGAGTTCAAGACCAGCCTGTCCAGAACGGTGAAACCCCACCTCTACTAAAAAAAATACAAAAAGTTAGCCAGGCATGGTGGCACGTGCGTGTAATCCCAGCTACTTGGGAGGTTGAGGTAGGAGAAATTGCTTGAACCCAGGAGGCGGAGGTTGCAGTGAGCCAAGATCGTGCCACACTCCAGCCTGGGCAACAGAGTGAGACTTCATCTCAAAAAAAAAAAAAAAAAAAGATTGCAAACAACTAGCTGGGCGCAGTGGCTCATACTTGATATACCAGCACTTTGGGAGGTTGAGGCAGGTGGATCACCAGGTCAGGAGTTCAAGAACAGCTTGGCCAGCACGGTGAAACCCCCGTCTCTACCAAAAAATATCAAAAAATGGCCGGGCGTGGTGGCTCATGCCTGTAATTCCAGCACTTTGGGAGGCCGAGGCGGGTGGATCACGAGGTTAGGAGATCGAGACCATCCTGGCTAACATGGTGAAACCCCGTCTCTACTAAAAATACAAAAAAAATTAGCCAGGCGTGGTGGCGTGCACCTGTAGTCCCAGCTACTTGGGAGGCTGAGTCAGGAGAATGGGGTGAATCCGGGAGGCAGAGCTTGCAGTGAGCCGAGATTGTGCCACTGCACTCCAGCCTGGGCGACAGAGCGAGACTCCGTCTCAAAAACAAAACAAAACAAAGCAAACCAAAAAACTAAAAAATTAGCCAGGCATGGTGGCGTGTACCTGTAATCTCAGCTACTCAGGAGGCTGAGGTAGGAGAATTGCTTGAACCTGGGAGGCGGAGGTTGCAGTGAGTTGAGATCGTGCCACTACACTCCAGCCTGGGCAACAGAGGGAGACTCCATCTCAAAAAAAAAAAAAAAAAAAAAGATTGTGAACAACCTTCAGAAAGCCCCTGCGGTTTTGCTTCTAGTGGCTCAGAGTTGTCCCTCCAACTTCATGTCTTCACGTCTTACCTTTTATTCTGATCTCCTTTGTTTTTTTGTTTGTTTGTTTGTTTCTTTTAAAGTACTGACACTTTATAGAGGCAAGGTGGCATGGTGGTTAAGAGCACACATCTAGAAATAAACCACCTGTGTTTGGATTCCAGGTCTACTGTTACTGTGTTATCTTTGGTAAGTTATCTGATTGCTTTAGGTCCTAGTTATCTAATCTGTGAAGTGGCCATGATGGTGACAGTAACAGTAACTGTTAACACCTCACAGGGCTTACTATAATTAAATGAGCTAATGCGTGAAGGTGTTTTGAATGGTGCTAGTTGCAAATTGCAACTCCATGGTAAATCATTATTCTAATTTTTTACATTGTCCCTGGTTTCTTCCTTTCTATTCAACCCCAATTAGTACTTCAGGGTTGATATTTCATTTGAGGCTTTTAAGGGACGCTCTAGATTTTGGGTTCTCTCTTGGCTGTACTTTCTGGAGGCCATGGAGAAATCTTATCCTTACCTCTTGAATGCTACCCAAACCACAGTCTGGGGCTAGTATCCCAGATCCTCACATAGGGAAGTCAAACTAGAATTACTGATATTTATTGAAAGGAACTAGAATAAATAAGCAAACAGAAGTAAGAAAGCCAGGCGCGGTGGCTCACGCTTGTAATCCCAGCACTTTGGAAGTCCAAGGCGGGCGGATCACGAGGTCAGGAGATCAAGACCATCCTGGCTAACATGGTGAAACCCCGTCTCTACTAAAAATACAAAAAATTAGCCAGGTGTGATTGTGGGCACCTGTAGTCCCAGCTACATGGGAGGCTGAGGCAGGAGAATGGCGTGAACCTGGGAGGCAGAGCTTGCAGTGAGCCGAGATCGGGCCACTGCACTCCAGCCTGGGGGACAGAGTGAGACTCTGTCTCAAAAAAAAAAAAAAAAAAAAAAAGTAAGAAATATGCCCAGATGCACTCTGTGGGGGCAATTTGGTTAGAATTTAGGAACTGGGGGATGCAGTGGGTGGGGGGGTGGTGGGTGGGGGAAAGGTTATATTAGGAGGCTGATGATAGACAGGTGGGTTTTGTGAGATTCCAGGTGAGAAATAGGGTCTGAGTTAAGACAGTAACAGTTTGGATGAAGCAGAAGGAATGGATTTGAGGGATATTCTGAGGTAGGTTGGAGAGGGATTAGTAATTAAGGAAAAACAGTAGATGAAGCTCATGAATAGTTAAGAATTCAACTTATTACCTTTCAGTGTTTTATCTCTATCTACTTGACTGTGAGCCACTAAAAGAACAAGAACTGTCCTTATTTTTCTTAAAATCCTCCATGGTCAGCATAGTAACTGACACAAAGCAGGGATGTATTTTCAACTAATGCTAGAACGAACTTAGCTTTTCAGTCTCTGATCTCTTAAACAAATGCTTTACCACAGCAATCACACCTTCTGCTTAACATTCTCGCTGTTTCTCAAAGCTCAAAACTTCTTCCCTTTACAGATGGCCAAATCTTGACAACTCTTCAAAGTCCAACAAGGGCATTCCTCCTTTTAGAAGTCTTCCAAAGACAACATGGACCATGGCAGCCTTGCTCTTGCAGACTCACGGCACTGGTTGTCCTCAATGCATCTTTCATGATTACTCAGTGACAACTCTTCCACTTATCTAATACTTGCAAAGTCATTTAACTCATAAAAGTAGACTTTGTTCCATGAATTGGATCTGGAGAGTCTCAAGTATAGGAATCATATCCATATTTCTTTCAGCACACTCTCCCCACTACTCTCACCCTGTAGAATGCATAGCACTTGAGCTATGATGTGAATAGTAGCTACCCAATAAATCATGGGCCACATAACCACTCAGTTTCCACTCCTAAATACTCAGGTTGCATGTAAAATCTTTTTAAGTTAGAAATTCTTTTAAAATATTGTTTAAGATAAGAAATTCCTCACTTTGTAGCAGGACTGGATAAAACACTGCCGGAAGCAGCCCCTCCCTGGCATCCAGACATTCTTTAATCTCCCAAGAGAGAGAAGACCAATTTGAGGCTTGGATCTGGGAGTTTAACTGGGACACAATTACTTGCCCTTTTCTCACAGAGGTCATCAATCCAAGTCCCCACATTCTGTGAGCACAGCGCACTCATGTCCAACTGTACAAAAATCAAAGCCGAAGCTCCAAGTGCCAAGGTGAATAAAGGACCTGTTACAGGAACTTTAAATCATCAGCATTTCTCAAGTCAGATTCTTGCCAGAGTGTAGATCTACCAAGGTTAAAGCAAGCGTTCTGGAAGCAGACTCCAGGTCCCACGACGGAAACACTAGCAGGAACTACACGGCAGAGGCAAGGATGGTTAAAGGACCAACCGAGAAGGTGGGGTCTCAGAAGGACCAACCAAGCAGGTGAGGTCTCAGGATTTGATTGCAGATGCAAAACAAAATTAGAATGATATTTAGTCCCCCAGGCAAAAGAAAGGTGTGGTTGAGCAGAACAACCATATGTGCTGAGTGTTGGGTGGAGGATGGGAACTTTCTTTCTTCCACAGAAAAGTGGAAAAAAGCAAACCTACTCCCTCAAGCTCTTTTATAAGGGCCCTAATCCCTGCCGTCATGACTTAATCACCTACTAAAGGCTCCACCTCTTAATACAGTTATGCATATGGGACATCTAGGCCTCTGTTCATACCATTATAGAACAGTAAATAATTTCCAAACTGAATTTCACTCTGGAGGAAAGGGGGTTCCTTGTACCCTTCCAGCACTGGCTATAATTACATCCAGGAATAGGGTGGATGAGAATTGCTGAGTCTGAACCTTTTGGCAGTAGGTCTTTATTACCTGTATCGGTTAGGATGTTCAAGTAAGAGAAGACTCAATTAAAACTTACACAATAGTTGGTGTTTTTTGGCTCACATAAACAAGGAGCTTGGAGTCAGGACAAACGGGTTGGTTTCATTCAGTGACTCAATGATATATCATCAAGGGTCCTAGAGCAGGTAGTTAGTTGGTACCCAAGAGCCACTTCTTCTCCTCCTTTGCTAACAAAATCAAAAAATGTTCCATTTCTAGATGGTGATTCTTGACAAACTTAAGTCAATCACAAGAAGTCTACTAATAAAAGGGAAGGCTCTTTCTACACGCTTTTTACCACCCCCCACCCCCCGCTTCTGTTGATGACTGTTGTGAAACTTTAGTTTTTGTCTTCTTTGTTTAAAATACTTTAAACAAGAGACACACAGCGAAGGAGATGCAGCATAGAGCAATTTATTGCAAAGGAGGAAGTATACTCTGAAAGCTAGGTGCGAAATTGACGGTACAACCTGAGAAAAGATTCAGGGCGGGCTGCTCCTAAGGATGAGACAGCAAAGACTGGCACTAGGGAGACTCACTTTATTGGCGTCTTATATGATTATTCATAAGGGGGTGGGGAGAGGTGTTACTAGTAATCATGTTCTGGGTGGTCCTCTAGGAGCCCATGCGCAGTAGCTGTATATGCTTATTCATATGTTGCATGTCTCATTAGGATCTTAAATATCCACCCAGACGTGCTTTTTTTTTTTTTTTTTTTTTTTAATCATTACAATGAGCAAAGGGTCAGTCTGAGGACAGGTAAAATAAAAATGCACATGCATTTTGCACAGGGGAAATTCCCAAAGGGAGATGGCTTTGTTTGAGTGGGCTTGACTACAGTATGAATGCTGGGGCTTACTGTGTTGATGGTGCAATTAGTACAGTTCCTGCATCGCGAGGACATGGTTACTTACTTGACTACCTATTCTGCCTCAGTTTGGATGCTGGTTTGAGAACACAATGTCTGGAGCTCTCACAGCCATCTTGTGATCATGAGGAAACATGGAATGCCAATAGGCTGAGAAGGCAGAATATCAAGACTAGAAGATCTTGAGTCCTTGATGAAAATGTTGAGTGGCTGCACCAAACCTGGACTGACTGACCTTGAGATTTCTCATTCTGTGAGATCATTATTATTTAAGGTTAGCTGGGTATTTCTGTTATTTGCAGCTCAAGGCATTGCTAACTGATATGGGTTGGGTTTTCTGTCTCTGTGCTCTGTTATCCTCAGTGTCAGCTTTATCCTCTGTGATGGCAAAATGACTGCAGAAATACTAAGCTTTGTATCTGTACATCACATTCGTCCAGAAGGTAAAAACACACTTTTAGTGATCCAGCATACACATAAGAGTTGTGAGATTCACCTTGACTGGACCAGCCTAGGTTACCTACTCAGCTTTGAACCAAGGATAGTGGTCAGTGATATGGAATATATTGATTAGTTTATGCTATTCAGGATCTGCTCCTGGAACTGAGAATAAGAATCAAAATAAAACCAGGATTCTTTTAGCAAACGCCCTCAATGCCTTGCTCATATCTCCTGGCTCACCTTGGTGATCACCTCCACCTTTGATGGGCAGTTTCCATATACACTAAAGACTTCCGACCTTAAGCACCTGCAACTCTCTGCTAAGGTTATTCTCTGGCCACGGAAGCACAAGTGAAGTCTCAGGCGTTATCAATTCCCAGGAACCACCCTCAACAGATGATGGAGTTTGATGGATAAATATTTCTTTAGGTTTCTTGATCTAGTGAGATGGTTCTTATGTTCCACATTTGTAGTGTCCAACACAATAAGCCAACACATGTGGTTATTACAATTTAAATTAATTGACAATAGACAAAATGAAACATTCAGTTCCTTAGTCACACTGGCCTCATTTCAAGTGCACAACAATTGCATGTGGCTAGAGGTTACCATATTGGACGGTGCAGATAGGTCATTCCATTGCACAGAAAGTTCTTTTGGGCAGTGCTATTCTGTATGGTCTCTCTGAGCATCCTCTCAGAACTGAGCACATGTTGATCACTTATTAATTCACCTTTTCTTAGCCTTCTTTCCTTACCTATTTTGTTTCCTCACATCTTCACTCTTTCTTAGTCCATTTGTGCTGCTATGACAAAATATCTAAGACTGGTAATTTATAAAGAACAAAAATTTATTTTTTACATTTTTGGTAGTTGGGAAGTCCAAAATTATGGCACTGGCGTTAGGTGTCTGGTAAGGGCCTTCCTGCTGTATCCTCACATGACAGAAAAGCGGAAGAAATAAATCCACTCCCTCAAGCCCTTTTACAAGGACCCTAATCCCTGCCCTCATGATGTAATCACTGCCTAAAGGCTCCATCTCTTAATACAATCACACTGGTGATTACCTTTCAACATATGAACTTCAGGAAATATCCAAATTGCAGCACTCTGCTTCCTGGAATCACCTTCCAAATACGCTTGCCCCAAAGTCCTTGTCTCAGTGTTTGGAAGAATCCTAACCAAGGAAATACTCTTAGGAAGAGGAAAGAGAGGGAAGGATGTTGTCGACGACCAACACATGTCTTCTACATTCTTGCTACTCAAAGCATGGTCCACGACTGGCAGATTTTTAGAAAAGCAGAATCTTGCCAGGCGTGGTGGCTCACACCTGTAATTTCACTACTTTGGGAGGCTGAGGCGGGCGGATCACCTGAGGGCAGGAGTTCGAGATCAGCCTGGCCAATATGGTGAAACCCCGTCTCAACTAAAAATAAAAAAATTAGCTGGACATGGTGGCGGTCGCCTGTAATTCCAGCTACTCAGGAGGCTGAGGCAGGAGAATCTCTTGAACCCGGGTGGCGGAGGTTGCAGTGAGCCAAGACTGCACTCCAGCCTGGGCGACAGAGCAAGACTGTGTCTCAAAAAAAAAAAAAAAAAAAAAAAAAGGAAAGAAAAACAGAGTCTCAGGCCTCACCCCAAACCTACAGAATCGGGATCTGCATTTTAAAAAGATTCCCCAGGTGATCTGGCTACACAGTCAACTTTGAGATGTTCTGCCTCATAGCTCTCTTAAACAGAGGGAGGAGAAAACAGAAATTGATAAAACACACCCTTCAAACAGGGCTTCTCACTAAAAAGCTCCAAAACATATATGTCATCATCTTTCATTTCAGGACTCTGGTGCTTTTACCAATGTTTACATTTTTCATTTTCATTTTTGTCTTGAGGATCTTATGGCCCACTAGCTTGAGCTCCCCTTTCCTTGAGAAGAAAAGCTCCCTTTGTCCTTTGAGTTGACCTCTTTGGCACTGATTTTTTCCTTTCTGTCTCTAGAGGGTCTTTGGCTCCCCAGTTCAGCATTTTATCATAAGGTGGTCAGAGAGCCAACACCTGACAAAGTCCTACTCCGATGGACTTTCACAGCTGGCGAGCGAATAAACCCTCTCTCCTAAAGACAATGGGATTCTCTATCTACAGCCAAATTTGTTCTAATTAGCTGGCTCTCAGCTTTGCAGGACAAGTCTTCTGGAGGTTAATAATGCTATTTTGAGAATACCTGTACCTTGCCTGTGAATCAACATGATGATGTGAACATAAAATATTTTTCATTCCACAAAGAAAGACAGTCCCCATTCCCTATTTCATGTCTCCATTCTGGACTTGCTTTGTTTTTACTTAAATTATGTTCAAATCACACTTCCATTAGTGTTAATTCGGTGGCTTTTGCGATGTTTTTTTCGTTCTTTACCTAACAAGTGACTTCTTTGCTTAGCCCTGATGGAGGCATTTGTTTTGCTCAGGAATGTCTTTTGATTATTGGTCTAAATAAAAGAGCAATGTTTCATGCCAGGTGCTTAAATTTTTGCTTGAAGTGTGTCGGGACACAGCATCTTTGGCAGATATTTATCTAGCATCGGTTTAAGGAAAACTAGGGCTTTTTCAAACCCGTGCTATCTGAATGCTGTTTGATTCTTGACCCTCATAAAGGACATCTTAACTTTACCTACTGGTAAGATGTGGAAAAAATATTATGTGACTGCTAAGGATCCGGAAGCCCTGAAAACTTGATTGCTAGTTAAAAATTTTAGGCAGCGTTCTGTAGGATCAGACCCGACATTTAGTTGTTTTGACAAATAAAACATTAAGATACTGCAATCCTTCCCTACTGGCTAAGTTGCCCTTGCAGTAAGAACCCCTCCGCTACCACTGGCTGCCATTCCCACTATACCCTGCCTCCTCACGCCTGCTGCAGGAACCTCTCCTTCCTCCCAACATCAACACCACCATTTCACCAGAACCCGGCACTAAAGAATACATGTCTGGCCTAGCAGAGGCCTTCAGGACTCAGCTCTAATGCTAGTGCCCCTGTGGCTGGCTTGACTTCAAATAAGTTGGCAGGTGGGTGCCCTGCTGTACAGGTTGCTAAATCTTTTAAATATCCTCTTTGTGAGAATTCAATCGTCTTGTTATCTGGCTCTTGAAGAATGTGCAAAACATTCAGAAAGCAGTCCTCAAATCTTTGAAAGAACGTCCTGTTTGGAATGGCAAACAGAATTGTGCTGACCTTAAGACGGTTGAGAGTATTAGGTAACCCTCCTCTCAATGATACAATATTTCCTTTCTTGGAGGTGAGAAAAGAGTTGAGAAACTAGATTGACTTAGGAGTCAAAATTGGACTCAGGTCATGTATTACATAAAACTAGATTTGCCTCCAAACTTTGCATTATTATTATTATTATTTTTGAGATGGAGTTTTGCTCTTGTCGCCCAGGCTGAGTGGAATGGTGCGATCTCGGCTCACTGCAACCTCCGTCTCCCGGGTTCAAGCGATTCTCCTGCCTCAGCCTCCTGAGTAGCTGGGATTACAGGTACCCACCACCACACCTGGATAATTTTACTATTTTTCGTAGAGTCGGGGTTTTGCCATGTTGGGCAGGCTGGTCTCGAACTTCTGACTTCATGTGATCCGCCCGCCTCAGCCTCCCAAAGTGCTGGGACTACAGTGTTCTTAACGTGTCTTTAGATTCCCCAGTTCCTTGTATCAGGTACACAGAAAAACGGAGTGTTTTCTGGCTTCCTCTTTGAGATGCCTTTAGGGCCCCCTAGTGGCTGTTTTAAGACCTCAGGTTTCTTAGGATTAGGTCTCCTTGACCCTAATAAAAAAAATCAGAGACCTTTCCGAATCTCTTCAGTGACAGGTACAATAACTGTGTGGAGATAAATAGATAACAGTTGGTTTAGATAGCTCAATTTTTTTTTTTTATTTTTCGGTTCTCAGCAAAAGCTGTGCTCATTCTTTAGAAATAACAGATATATCACCTTACATATTTTATTCTGCATTCTCATACTATATCGTAGAGGAAATCCTTTTAAGACATTTATATCTTGGTTTGTGTCAAAGGGCTATAATTCCTAGTAACTACATCCTACTTCAGGGTTTCCATGTATATTCATATACATATTTAGTTGCTTGGACAGGGGAGTTGAGGTGCTTTACAATTTTCCAACGTAATACTTTAAACGTTGGGGCTTGATGTACTAACCAGAGGGCTCAGTATGTGGCATATTTAAGTCTGACAACATTAATATCATTTAGAGCATTAGCTATGCCAGTGACTGCAGGAACTTGCAACCTTTATTTGATAAAACAAAGCTTTTCCACATTTAAGGTGCTTATCGACCAATGCAAGTACATTTTGTGAAATCTACTAATAAGGCATTATGTCTTCAACATGCGTTACTGACCAGCGTGAACATTGCTATCTCCCACACGATGGTCACATTTTTCTTTCTTAGATTCTATCTAGAGAATGTACACTTGAGTAATTATAATGGAGATATTTCTTTCCCGCAAGCTTATCTTTTAGTTTCTGATGTTATTCAATTATTTCTCCTTCGCTTGTAAATTTTAGGTCTCTTTTCCTTTCCTCAGTCACGTTATCTTTATTAATATTGCTAATATGCTGTAACAATGCATTTTACACCACTAATGAAGTGAAGCAAAGCAAAACGTAAAAAGAAAGTACAAATTCTGGCTTTAACTTTACCCGGTTCCGGGGCGGGGGTGGGGGTGAGAGAGGAGGAAGAGAGTAGGAAGGAAGGACATTCGGGCGGCAACAAAATAAAAATGATCCCCTTGTTTTCAGCGCGTTCTAGAACAGAGCTGCACGTCAGAGGAAGAACTGAGCAGCCTTCGAGCTAAAACACTTGGCATTAAACTTTGACACTTCAATGGTCTCTAGAATATTAGATAATAGTTTTTCATATAATGTTCTTCTCCGACACGGTAATGGCATCAAAACAGATCGGCTGTGCCTGCAACGTGCACGGTGAGACTTATCCCCGCAGAGATAAGACAGCAGGACCCCAGCTTCGCAGTTAACTTATCCCGAAGCTCCAAAGCAAACGTCTTTTACTTCTTCGCCGGGGACGCTGCTGTGCCACCGCTGCCTCCCCTTCGCATTCTGCTGGGCTCCGTCAGCCGCTGAGATTAGGTAAACAGCGCCCCGGAGCCGGGGCAGAGCGGGAGCTGCTGCTGCTGGTGGGGGTCGTTGTTTCAAGAGGCTGGAGGGAAGGGGGATGGGAGAAGGGTCCCAGCTCGGTCAAGCCAAAGGCCGAGAGTGTGGTTACCCAGGTCCGGAGCGGAGCAGGGGCCGAGCCTCGGAAGCCCCTGCCCACCCCCAGCCCCACCTCGAGGAGTGGGGTCAGCTCGGCGGCCTTTTCCCGCGCGCCCCCTCACCAGCCTATCCTTCCCCTGTCCCTTCCAAGAACTAGGGTGGGCTTCCCGCTGCCTCGCCAGAGTCCTGGAGCGCGGAGAGGCGCCCAGAGGGGAGGCAGAGACCCGGCGGCCCGCGCGGCTGGGGAGAGGTGGAAACCCGGGGGGAAGGGGACCCCAGAAGCCCTGGGACCGAGCTAGGGAAAAACCCGGGAGCTGGATCGCGCGCCCGGAGCTCCGGTCTCCGAGTCGGAGTTGTGCAGCCCTCGGCGTCCTCTTTCTCTCCCTGCCTCTCTGCTTTCGCCTCCTCTGGGTCTTCTCTCGAGGGCATCCTCCTTCCATCCATTCTCACACCCCCGCCCTTGTACCCCGACCCATTTCACCCACTCCTCCTGTGGCTTGGGAGGACTCTCAGCACCCCACCCTCGTTCCTAGAAGTGGGAGGCTGGAAGTCCATTCAAGGGATGTTGCGCGCCGGGTTCTTATGCCAAGAGGGAAAGAGCGAGAATAAAACCAGCAGGGGAGGGGCGTGTTGTGCGTGCACGGGGTGTGTGTTTGGGGTGCGGGAAACAGAATGTAGTTTCCTCAGAGGAACAGGAAGCCTTGGACAGGATTCTTGGAAACTGAGCCCAGAAAGATGCCGTCAGAGCCCTTCAGCGGGGCTCCTCACAGACTCCAGCTGCCCCACACCATGCCCACCTCTGAGAGAAGCGGCGACCCGAGGCGGGGAAACTTCCTACTTCTCACGACGGCTGTTTTGTGCAATTTGGGGAGCAGGCTGCATGGTCCTGCAAGCCTGCGAGCGTCTCTAACACGGCAGCTGCAAGCCCGTCCCGCTTCCCTTCCCCCTCTTTCCCCGAGGCATGCCAAACCCGAGGCGGCCGGGAGCGGCCGGGGTGGGGGGGAAGAAGGGCGGGGAGCTCCCAGCTTGCACCCTTTCATCCCGACCCGGCCCGGGATCCCGGCTCCGGGTGTTGCTTCCGCCTGCCTGCCAGCGAGCTGAAGAAGCACTGGGGCGGAGTCTTGCCGGGGGGGCGGAGCCTGTGCGGGGGCGAACTTTCGGTCCGCGCGGCTGCGGAGCTTGCCATTGGTCGGCCGCTCGGTCACGGGGTCGGAGGCGGGCGCCGAGGAGGGCGCCGGCCCCGCCCCTGCTCGGAACCCAGCCCCGGCTCGCGGTCCCCCCCGGCTGCACAGACATGACACAGACACACAGTCACTGCAGCTGCTGAGCGAGTCCGGCGCTCTGGGCACGCGGAGGCGGCGGGGCCAGCCCGAAGCCCGGACCCCAGCGCCCGCCCCTGTCGGCCCCCGCTCGGCAGCCCCCTCCTGACCGGGCGCGGGAGGCGGGGATCGCGCGCCGGCTCCGGCCAGCGGCGCCCGGCTGCCCGTGGCGGCTGCAGCGGCCGCCCAGCTCCGAGCGCCGGGCGCTCCGGGAAGCCGGCGCATCTCGGAGGCGGCGGCGGCCGAGGCCGGCGAGCGCTCCCGGCGGCGGGGGCCGCCCGCCTCGGCTCCCCGCACCCACCGCACCGCGATCCGCTCGCCGCGCCTCCGCTCCCGTGACCTTCCCGCGGCACCTCTCCTAGCCCCGCGCCCCCGGCCCCGCGCCCCAGGCCGGGGCGAGGCCCTCTCCGGCGCCTCCTTCCCGCGGAGCCGCGGGCGGGCGGCGCAGGCCCTTGGGGAGAGCGCGCCGCGGCCGGCTGCAGCCCCCCCCCGCGCCGCCGCGCTCGGCGCCTGGCCCGGCCGGTGTGTTCCTGCCCCGCCGCCGCGCTGGAGCCCGGGCGCCCGAAGCTGGGGGCGCGGCCGCGCTCGCCTCGCCTGGCCGTTCGCGGGCAGGCCCTGCCCTGAAGGGACGAATCGGCTGGGAGCGCGGGAGGTGGAGTCGGCCCCGGCGGCCGCTCCCTGGACCCAACCCGAGGCGGACCCAGGCCCCTGCCCATGCGGGGCGCCCCTGGCTCGGAAGAGTCCCCCGGGCCGGGAGCAGCTCCAGGCAGCGGCCCCCGAGGAAGAGGAAGAAGGGACAGTGCTCAGCTTGGGCGACCCGGACCCTGGCCGCGGCATTTGGAGCCGGGGGCAGTCCCGAACTCTGCGATTGACACCGCCGCTCCGAGTAGGGCAGCGCCTGCCGGGACCCTGACCCGGACCCCGTGCGCCTCGTAGGCGGCGCCGCCGCCGCGCCACCCCGTTCTTCCGCGTCTCCCTCTGCCTGGCGGCAGTCACGTCTAAGGTAAGAGCCCCGGAGCGCGAGAGTCGCCGCGGGGGCGCCGTGGTGTGCAGCGCCGGACAAGTTCTCCGAACCTGTCGCTGGTACCCCTTGTACTCGGGATGCTGGCGGGGAGGCCGGGCACACGCTCTGCTGCCCTGGCCGGGAGCCCTGGAGAGGCTGGAGGTGGAAGCCCTCAGTCTCGGACGTCCCGAGGACCCCCTCAGGGCCTGCTCCACTTCTGGGCACACAGGCTGCTGGCAGGGAGCGAGCCGGGAGTTGTTTCTGGTTAACACCCGGAGTGCATGTGACCGATACTCGCACCCGGGGCCTCACTTGTTAGCGGTGAGCACCTGTGGTTTGCGGAGCCTGCCGTGTTTGGAGAGGCCCGTCTTGGGCGGTACGCTACTACCTTTCCTGGTGTGATGCTGTGAATAACTTTTCTTGTTTCTTCTTGCAGACAGTCCCGGGCAATTTGGGGGCGAGCAGCTACAGCTTGCGAGTCCCTCTTTAGGACAGAGTGGTTGGTTGGCATTGCTATCTGTAGGGGGGGAACCCAGCCAGCGTGTCCTTCCTATTAGGCAAAGCTGCTTGTGAGGAGTGATCAGTGTGCAGCTATCCAGACATTCTTGTAAATGTCACTGCTTTTGAAGTTTTGGAGTGAGGACTCCAAAGTTTGTGTATCCTCAAGTTATTTAGTTCATTGCCTTATCCTCTTTTAAATGTTCCTCTTAAGGAACCTCAGTTGTACAAGCCTGTCCTTGCCTGTTTGAAATTTATTAAACCTATGAGCTTCCCCCAGAACAATCTGATTTTAAGTGGGTCACTTCGGAGGGAACAGATTGTCTCTTGCACACTGAATCCATCCCTTGGGTGACCCTGTTTAATGGGGATGGATTTTTTTTTTTTTTTTTTGTCCCTATGCTGATATACCTCGGTTGAGCAGGTTTCTGCTGAATTCAGAATCCGTGAATTTTGTCACTCAGTCCATTAAAATGATCTCCTGAGGGAGCAAAATAGCAGCTTACATTTTCCGTGAATGTCACTGGAAGTTTTACAGGGTCTTATGTAAGTGCCCAGAGAGAGAGAGAGAGGAGGGAGTCGGGGGAGATCAGGCTCCTGCTTCCTTCAAGGGAAGGAACGGAGGGGGTGGCAGGTGGGGGCGTCCACCTCCCTGATATGCAGATGCCTTTTCTCTCTTACACAGGTGTGGAGACCTGAACTGCTTATCATTCCGTGGAGGCGGTCACCTCAGGTTAATTTTTCTCCTCACCTCTCCTCTCTTCCCACCTCAGGAGTCAGCTTCGATAGACTTAAGATAAGGAAAGCTTCTAAATGAAGAAAGGAACAAGTGGTGGTGGTTTATTTTCCCATCTCTCACAAATGGGTGACATTACTCACCGGCACACTTGGTCCTCACTAGGGATCCAAATAAAAGAAAGAAAAACGCCGGCTTTAAGATTTCACACATCTCTTAGTGTACCTTTATTGTTCAAGAGTACTTTACTTTAGTGAAAATTGCTTGTGGAGAACACATTTATCGAGCCTGTTAATTCCATGCCAGGAAGAAAACTCACTTGAACAGAGAGGCAAAAGTCACCAAGATTTAGAGGTTAGTGGGTTTTCGAGAGTGACGAGGAAAGGAATCAAATGCCCCTAGCAGGACAGAGAGGGTTTTAAAGGGAAGATGGGATTGCTGTGGACTGAGCAGTAGCCGCTGACAAGTGTGGGCCCTCCTGCTTCACCTAATGAAGTGTGCTGGGGTGTGGATTAACTTTTTGATGTGAGCTAATGCAGATACCTTTGGTTTTTAAACCATACCTGGAAGGGCCTTAGAAATGAAATGAAAGGGTTTTTTCATCTCATCATAGGTCTCGGAAGTGCTTCCATCTCTTGGGAAGGTTGTGAAGGTTCCCTTTGTTTCTGGGTTCCTGAGCTGCGCTTTAAAGTTGATGCACAGTGCAGGGAGGGTGCGTCCTGTAGTGTTGCCATCCTTCAGCCACCTACAGTAGCAGGACACTAGGGGGGACTAGTTATCTTTTCCACCATTGAAGAAGAAAACACCAGGGCCCGTGTTACTGTGGTTTATCTTGAGGGTTCATGAGCCTGTGGTTTATGTTGAGGGTTCGTGAGACTGGTTTAATTTTGAGGATTCATGAGACAAACTTTTTGGTATCCAGTACATGCTTGCACGAATGAGTGGATTCTGAGTGCCTAACGGTTTAGACTGCTCACATCTAAATTGTCATTTGGACAACTTAGAACCAGTTAACTGCAAAATGTTATGTGACATTCTGAAAAGACTCAGTTATAATCTCTAAGTATTTAAGGACTGTGCAAAGGCTCTATCCTTTGAATATTAGACCGTCCTAACTTTAAGTTCCCTAACAGTTTGTAATCAACACTTCTGTTTGGTTTTTTACGGCGTATTTCCTGCAGTCATCATAAAATCACGTGGCTTCAGAATGTCTCTGCAGTGGACTCCATCAAACTTCAAATTCCCCTTAAAAATGCATTCTTTATACTTAGAGATGTTTTGACAGCGTAGTTGCACTTCCATCTCGGATGCTCTCTGCACTTTTAATAGTATGAAATCATTAGTGTCTCCGGGCCTTCCAGCAGAATTGGAAGATCATTGTGCTTCCCTGAAGAGCACTGACTGCCCCATTGCCGAGATTTACCCAAGTAGCTAAGTCTTATCAAAGCTGATTCCAGAGGTGGGGGGAGACAGGCAAGATGCAAGGTAGAGGCTAAGAAGAGCCTGCTCAGTTTAGAATACTGTCACAAAAACAGGTAAATATCTCCAAGATGTTGGTCATACTGGATTCCTAAAGGCCCAGTTCAGCATGTAGAGTTAGACTCTGTTTGAAACCTGTGAACCCACCTGAGTTATTACTTCTCCCTGAACGCTGGGGTCTGGTAGACTGCATTTGTGACCCTTTGCCCATATGTGTAGTGCATATTTAGGTAGTTGAAGGGGAGCTATTGTGGTGGTCTAGGAAAAATGGTCAGCAGAAAGCTTTATTTCTAACATTAAGGCTTTATAGATTGATTCTCTTGGGCGCAGAACAGCCAAGGGGTAAGAGCTTGGAACAGGAAAATACCATTGCGTTTGCCATTGAGCACCAACGATTGAAAACCGATCCTGTGGAGGATATATGCTGTCATCCTAAGACATGAATGGGGTCTTACGAATGTGATGGAAGCCAGATGGCAGAAGTAGAGGCAGGAGGCCGGCCTTCCTTATGGTCCGTGAACAAAATGAAGGTGTCTTTTTGGCTAGAGATTCTCAGAAAGGAGGAGCATACTGAATTGGGGGTGGGGGATATAAGACCCAAAAGACTGAGAGCTCCAGGCACCCTGCCACTGACACACCTTGGGGATACAGCCACCTTGCAAAATCTGCTTAGTGTTGGTGAGGCTGCTCTACCTGGAGTATTTACCATTGAGAGGTGTTCAGCATTTCTCTGTCACATTGGCATGTGGAGAGTAGCAGGCAGCAACCAGTGAAGTTAAGGCTTCATTAAATGTATTTTATAAGACTTTTCATCTTTTCGTTTAACAAGTAATAATAGACCATCTACCCTGTGGCAGGTGCCATGCTGTGTGTGGAGGTTACAGAGGTTCTACATTTAGCTTCTAGTCTTTTATGGGAGGCAGACATTCAACTATTTTTTTTTGTTTGTTTGTTTCTTTGTTTTTTCTTTTTTTTTTGAGATGGAGTCTTTCTCTGTCAGACAGACTAGAGTGCAGTGGCACGATCTTGGCTCACTGCAACCTCTGCCTCCCGGGTTCAGGCGATTCTCCTGCCTCAGCCTCCCGAGTAGCTGGGATTACAGGTGCCCGCCACTGTGCCCAGCTAATTTTTGTATTTTTAGTAGAGACGGGGTTTCACCATTTTGGCTAGGCTGGTCTCGAACTCCTGACCTCGTGATCTACCTGCTTCGGCCTCCCAGAGTGCTGGGATTACAAGCATGAGCCACCATACCCGGCCCAGACATTCAGCTATTATTACCCAGTAAGTACTATCCTGCAAACTTGTTCAAGAGATGAGTTTGAACTTCCCAGGGGAGTAGGAAGGAAGGGAATTGCAGGCAGACAGAACAGCATGGAAACCCTAAAGTTATCTATTGTGGTGTGTATGGAGAATAGTCATAGTTAGTATGGCTGGAAGGTGGGATGTGCCCAAAGGGAAATGAAGTGTTAGAAGAGAAATAATTTAATAGGATTCCATGCTGAGGACCGTGCCCCAGCTTCTTTCTCTGTGTATTCAAATCGTGGCAAGAATGGTTGCGAGATAAAATCTGAGAATGCTAATTGGTTATTCCTCATTGTTATTACAAACAGAAAATTTCCTTTTTTGTCCATTATCATTCTACATATAGCATTTTGTCTGTTCTTTAAAAAACTATTAGCAATGCAAATAAAGAAAGGGTCCCTTGTCAACCCTAAGTCTGCCCTCTTGTGTACATGAATTACACTTGGCACTTTCATTATGTCATTATGCAGCAGTGGGAAAAATGACAGTGTTACCTGACAAATGATATAGTATGAAAAAAAACACAGGTGAGAACAAATTCCATTTTGTCAGATTTGCTCTGGGTAGAGTTATGGTTGTGTCTAACACCTGAACAAGATTCTTGTATTATAATCATTTCAGTTCTAGTCTAAACTTTCTTTGCTGTTAGAAAAGAAACAGTTTTGAATATTTGGAATGGGAGCCTAGGTGCACATGTCTGCACGTGTGTGTTTCTTGAAATGAGGAAACTATGGTGAGGAAGAACAAGCAACAATGTAACCGCCTAAAGGATATTAGAGAGCGTGGAAAATCACAGTTGTAACAGCAATCTCCAGGGCCAGGTATATTTAGTATATTTTTTAGAAACAGCAAGCAGAAGGACAATGGGGATAAAAGTTAGAAGCCTCTCTCTGTGCCTCTGTGTGTGTGTGTGTGTGTGTGTATCTGTGTGTCTGTTTGTGTATTTACGATTGTATATTTGTCTTGTCTCTATCATCCATCCCTATGTTGATTGGGAGACAGGGTGCTTTAATCAAGCCTGGGGGATCTGAAGTTTAGTCTTACATTATCCTGTGCTAACTTGCTATGTGACCTTAGAATATTTCTTGATATCTCTGGGCTTCAGGCGCTGTCTCTATACATTAGCGTGTTATTGACCTTGTAAGTAGGAATTTAGAGGCCCAGGGAGGGAAAGGGTTTGCCTCAGTCCGTTAGCTTAGCCTCTACACTGACCACTCTTTAGATTTTCTAGTTTTTTCCCTCTGAAATGGAAAGAAAGAGGCCTGATCAGTTCAAAGGTGCACTCTTCCTTGAAATGTAAAGCACTACAAATACATAAGGCTGAAGAAAAGAATCACAAAGTCTGTGATTGGTCATAGCCATTTTCATACAGTAGCAGCCAGACTTGCCTGCTAACTTCTTACGTATGGTGGAAGCCCGTTAATTCTGAAATGTCACACTGTTCCTTGACCACTATTTGAGAATTAAGTGCTTTGTGATTAAAAACAACAGCAACAATGCTGAATATTGTAATTATTTCATAATTAAGTAAATAAAAGCTGAGTTGACCTCTCTGGATTTTGCAAAGCCCTGACTGTAACTTGGAAAGGGAAACCCATTCATTTGGCCTGAATGGGAGATTACCTTGTGGGGGAGCTGTTGGGTGAATACCAAGGGTCTTTCGAAGAAAAATAGACTAGAAGAGCAATTGGGTAGATACACAAGTCAGGAAAACTGCAAAGTGACTTAGTTTGATGCCTCCAAATGTGGGAGTTGCTAGAAAGAGGGCTCCTCACTATGGCTGATCTCCTGGGGGTAGAACGCATTGCTTATTGGAGAGAGGAGATGTGAAGTAAGTATGGTGTAAATAGAAGGTTTGTTACATTCTTATTTGGGAGTTGAAGCCAGTGGAGAAGTGCTCTATTTTAGAAGTGGGCATATAAAATGGGATCTTAAAACCAAATAATTTAAGATAGGTTAATTGCAGTACAAAAAGATTTTTACCTTACTAAAGGGATTCATAGTGAGTCTCCTTTTAATAGCTAATTCCGTTATTATATTTCAAATTATTTGGCAAACACAATCATGACAGACCCTTTTGGGAGCCTCACCTGTTATGTAAAACCAAGGACTTTTCAGCTGGGCACAGTAGCTCATGCCTATAATCCCAGCACTTTGGGAAGCTGAGGTGGGCGGATCACGAGGTCAAGAGATGGAGACCATCCTGGCCAATATGCTGAAATCCCATCTCTACTAAAAATACAAAAAAAATTGGCTGAGCGTGGTGTTGCATGCCTATAGTGCCAGCTACAAAGGAGGCTGAGGCAGGAGAATCACTTGAACCTGGGAGGCAGAGGTTGCAGTGAGTCGAGATTGCACCACTGCACTCCAGCCTGGCGACAGAGCGAGATTCCGTCTCCAAAAAAAAAAAAAAAAAAAAAAATCAAAACAAACAAAAAAACAAAAACAAAACCAAGGACTTTTCAAACATAAACTAGAATGTTTTAACAAATAACCCACTAGGAGCCTAGTATTCAACTGTATTGCAGAAAGTAGTATGGTGGTTACGTAAACTGTCATAACTGCTAACCTAACACGTGGAGTTACATCGCTTACTTACTTTCGGCAGATTACTTATTTAACTACTGTTCTTCCTGGAGATAACAGTATTCACCTACCCACCTTCATAAGTTCCTTAATCACCCGCACATTCTACCTGTAAGAATATATCAAGAACAGAAGTGGTTTAAAAATTAAATTAGGTAAGAGTTTCCAGGATTCTGAGTTTTTATAATTGCAGAAACATGGAATTCATTTTGTTCTGCTTGAGTATACAGGAGAGGCGGTGTGTATGAGACATCAAAAGATATCAAAATCAGGCCAGGCACGGTGGCTCACGCCTGTAATCCCAGCACTTTGGGAGGCCAAGGTGGGCGGATCACCTGAGGTCAGGAGTTCGAGACCAGCCTGGCCAACATGGTGAAACCCTGTCTCTACTAAAAATACAAAACATTAGCCGGGCGTGGTGGCGCATGCCAGTAATCCCAGCTACTTGGGAGGCTGAGGCAGGAGAGTCACTTGAACCCCAGAGGCAGAGGTTACAGTGAGCCGAGATCACGACCATTGTACTCCAGCCTGGAAACAGAGTGAGACTTCGTCTCAAAAAATAAAAAAATAAAAAATCAAAATCATTCTTGTCTACTGGTTCTTCCTTCACTGTAATGGAAATATCTAGGGTTTTTTTTTTTTTCCATTGTTGTTGTTCCTTTATCTCTTACGAAGGTTTCCAAAAAAGAATTTGTTCTAGGAATGGAATAAAATGTAAGGCGTTTAAGGCTTCAGAGGTAATTTTGGGCAACCTGGAGTTGCAGGTAATCACAGGCTAGGGCTGGAATTGAAAATGCAGCCTCACCCATAATTTAAGCCTCTTTTGTCACATTATGGGGCTGTGCCTTGGACAGGCAGCAGACGCAGATGGAGATGAAACCCTGACTATTGACAGAGCTTTGCTCTTAACATAGTCCTTTTCTGAATTACCAAGGCAAATTGGGAAGAAAGGACTTGTGGATCTTTCCAGCTCTCTGTGGTAGCCATAGAATTTAGGAGGATTTACAGCAGAACATGGGCATCTAGGGATTTCTTTCTTCCGTTTTTTTTTTTTTTTTTTTTAATTCATAAGGGAATCTTGGGCTCTTGAGTGTTATTCTGTGGTTAGGGATTGCTGCGTCTGCCTTGGATACATTAAATGCATATTTGTTATTATCGAGTAAGGTGAACCTTGCTGCCGCTAACTAGAAGCCATCCCCTCCCCTTTTGTTTTTAGAACAGTTGGCATAGATCCTTCATGTGCTACCACTGTTTGTTTAATAGCCTCCTTGACTGATGTCAGCTCTCACCTGGGAATGGCATTTTGTGGTCGTTTCGGGAGCCAAGGGAGGCATAGAGGCAAGCTGATAGGCCGGTGAGGCTTTTCCTTTCTTCAAGAGTGGCGCTGGTGCTGGTGCTTAGTAGGTCTGCAGTTAGTAAGTAGTCGTGTCCACACTGAATGATTTGTTTTGTGAATGAATGGTCGTGTTTTCATTACTGGGGTGGAGGTGATGGGGGAGGGAGATGAGGGTGAGTAACAATAGACTTAAATGGTGATGAGATAGACTTGAACTCAAGGCGTCTCCCAGCAGCTTATATTTTAAAAATGTGAAGGATATTTCAGATCAGCAGAATGAATTCTCTGAAGGATCATTGTTGTGGTACAAACATTGATGGCTTTGTAAAAAGGCAAGGAGAGTACAATACCGAAATGCGTGCTTTCTTTCCTCCGAGTTTGTAGGGATTTTAACTTATCTGGAATGAGAAGAATGGACGTGCTGTCAAGCTTGTTCACATTTACATGCCAAGTTGCCTTGAAAATGCCTGGGAAGACATTTTCAATATGAGAAGCTTTAGGATGGTTGTTGTCCAGCATGGATGACGATGATTATGAAATGACTTAGATGTAGACAGGCGCTCCCGTGTCAGGAGGACGAAGTGAACTTGGGAGAATGGAGGGAGGGACTCAGTACTTGGTGCCCAGCAGGAAGAACTCTCCTCGGCCATAATGGTGTCTTTACCCCTTTCCCAATATGACTGCCTCCCTGCTGGATTTCTCAGTTATACGAGTGCTCTCTGATGCCTACCCTCTGTAAGGTAGAGCTGCTGTGTTGAGAGACTACCAAGGCTGGAAGAGACCTTGGAGCCCCACTAGACCAACACCTTCATTTTACATCTGTGGAAACTAAGGCCAGACCTAAGGGAGGTCAAGATGGTTATTCAGAGGAGAGGTGGAACCGGAACCCAGGCTCGCTGGTCCTCAGCCCTCCCTTCTCTGCAGCATGCTCCGCTTCCATCTGATCTGCACCCAAAGCACCTTCTTCGAGTGTTTCTTTTGTGCCAGGCACTCTCTCATTTGATCGTTTTTGTTATTTTATTCTTCCAGCAACCTTGGGAGGGGGTTGTACTCACTCTCCCACTTCACAGATGTGGAAACTGACACTTGTGCACAGCCATGTAGAAGGAGACAGGACTCAACTCTCAGCTGCTCAGACTACTCAGTTTGTTGTTCCAGGACCGACCTTGCCCCTGGCTCCCCTGCCTCTCTGGCCTCGCTGTATTTCCTAGGACTCCTCTCCAGGTTTTCTCTGTTCCCAGCCTACTAGCTGTCGCCTAAAAATGCCCCTTGTTTTCCCACTCAAGTGGCCTTGTTATGCTGTTTTGTTTTTGCTGGATCGAAGCCCCCATCCTCTCTCTTGTCTCTGTCTGGCTGAAATCTTTCCTGACTGTAGGCTCTGTGGCATTCTGTCTCTTTGTGGCATTTCCTTCACTTGCTCAGCCAACGTTGATCGAGCTCCTACTGTGTGCAGGTCCTGGCTTGACAGCAGAACACAGAGGTGCAGAGTTACTCATCATCCTTTCAGGAGCCTCATCTTGGTGAGGGAGGAAGCGTCTCATAAGGGGATGAGTGACATTCAGAGGGCCCAGAGGACAGTGTATTAGGTAGCATTTTGCTTGAAGAGGTCAAGATGAAAATATCTGATTTGGGTCTTAGTGATTAGGAGATGGGAGGATAGGGTAGCAGGAGGCATCACCAAACACCAACCAAATCAAGGGCTGTGTTTAGCCATCTTCGGCTTGGCATTGTCAATGTCTACATACTTTAATTCTTATCCCTTCACTTAGATATTAGAGGCTGTGACTAGGTGACACCCATCCTTGTATCTATGAAAGCACCTTGCTAAGCTCTTAGTACTTACTACTCCTCCACTAAACATTTGTTAAATTAAATTCAGAGCCTCCTGTCCTTGCCCTCAGGGACATAGTTGGAGAGCTTGGAAAAAATGTGTCATAAGGTAAGCAACAATAGAAGATTAAATGAACAGTTCTGAGCAACAATAGAAAGGATGTAGCAGTGCAGTGAATGGATGTGTGCATTGTGGAGGCTGAACACGGATGGGAAGTCAGAGGTGGGAGCTTCCTTTAGCTTCTCAAACTGAAAGGAGGGGTGGGACTTGAGTTGGGTCTTTGGATACAAGACAGGTAAAATCTGAATGGAAGGATTAAGGGAGGGTAGTTTGGCAAGCACAAATATATTTTTCAGGTTGGAGAGGAAGCCACCTTGGGTGTCTGTTAGCAAGGCATTGCAGATGAAGTTGGTGAGTTAGTTAGGGCCTGTGGGCTTTGGGAACGCAGGGTGACTTTTCATCAGGAGGATGTGGTGTGCTCAAGGCCCTTGTTTTGGAAGGTGCACCTGCATCATGCCGGGGACAGATTGAAGCGAGGAGAGATACAGGCAGGGAGACCACTGGACAGGATTTTGTACCAGTTCATATATGGAGTTCTAAGGGCCGCCGGGCTGGAACTGTTATAGGAGGACAGAAGCCCGGGGAAGCTTGTGGAGTTTTCTCTGTTGAATCACTGGCTCACACACATTTGCTTGGTATGGAAGTCTGAGATGGCTTTCATTGCCCACTGTAACATGGCCTTGTTGGAATAAAGTCCACTCGTGACACAAGCAGCAAGTCTTAAAATAGCACTTTCTCCTTTGGCTTGGCTTGGGGTAGGGCTTTGGTGAAAATACACTTTTTGGGGCCTCTCTTATTGGGGATTTGTTTAAATGGGCTCAGGGTTATAGAACAACCTTTTTCCTAGCCTTGGATGACACCCAGTAAGGGGCATAATAGAGAAAATTCTTCTTTTCCTCATGAGTGGCTCCTAAAGCAGCTGCACGGAGCTGAGAGCGAAATGCTTGGAGCTCTGACATCTGGGTTCTGGATTCACCTTAAAAGTGAAGCCAGTTTCTTTTGCTTCCTTGATGGCTGGTGTTTCTGTGCCTGAGGAGGAGCTTGCTTTGAAATTACAGTACATACTTTCCAGCATTGTGGGGTAAGCCATTCTGGATGACAGAATTTCTCAAATAGGATAATCTAATCCCTTACAGACAGCAAGTCTTTATTTTTAATCTTTTAAGGAACGAGGGTTTTTCTAGAATGTTCTGTGTACTTGCCCTCGCTGGCTCACTGTCAGCCCCTGGAAAGCATCAGCTCTCTTCTTGGGACACACAAAGCTTGTTATGAACCAGGCCTGCCTTTCTCTGCAATCTCATCCCCCACCCCGGCCACCCCATTTCATGCATCACCAATCTGTAACTTAATCATTTTCTTCTTTACTGATTATTTCCCCCCTAGACCTGTCAAGCTGTGCACATAACCCCTCCTGCCCGGTAAGCTCTCTGCTTCTTTATCTGCCCGGGACACTTGTATTTTTCCTTCAGAACCCGGCTCAGGTAGTCCTGCCTCTTAAGCTTTTCCTGATACTGAGCACTGAACTGCATCTGCACCTCAGTCTGACTTCTGTGGCTGCACTTTCTGTGCAATAACCTGACTGTTTTGCTAGAGAGCGGGAGTCTTTCAGTAAAACTGCATCTCAGGGGATCTTCTAGGTTTTACCGTATGCCTGGAACATGCAGTCAATACAATAAATAGTTGTTGTCGTTTTAGATTTCATTGACTCAGGCATAATGTAACCCTTTCTGGCTAAACCTTGAGTATCATACTGTGCTGCAGGGGTAGATGGGTTGATGTGAATTAGCCTCTCAAAGTATTCAGAATCTGAAGAATACCTTCCCCCCTCACCAATGACCAGAATGGCTATTGGGCCTTCCTGGGGTGCACTGATGCCTTCAGGAAATCTGGTGGTGCTGGTGAGGGAGAATGCATCTTAGTAATCA
Organism: Chlorocebus sabaeus; assembly: GCF_047675955.1. Classification (NCBI taxonomy): domain Eukaryota; kingdom Metazoa; phylum Chordata; class Mammalia; order Primates; family Cercopithecidae; genus Chlorocebus; species Chlorocebus sabaeus. The sequence continues at coordinate 16,925,236 of NC_132922.1, forward strand.
CTCCAGACCTAGAAATGTCTTCACACAGGCCAGGCGTGGTGGCTCACATCTGTAATCCCAGAACTTTGGGAGGCCGAGGTGGGCGGATCACGAGGTCAGGAGATCGAGACCATCCTGGCTAACATGGTGAAACCCCATCTCTACTAAAAATACAAAAAAAAAAAATTAGCCGGGCGTGGTGGTGGGCACTCGTAGTCCCAGCTACTCGGGAGGCTGAGGCAGGAGAATGGTGTGAACCAGGGAGGCGGAGCTTGCAGTGAGCCAAGATCACACCACTGCACTCCAGCCTGGGCGACAGAGCAAGACTCCTGTCTCAAAAAAAAAAAAAAAGAAAAAGAAAAAAGAAGTGTCTTCACACAAGCTCTCAAGGGCTGAGTATTGAAGTGGAGGATTAGCAGGTAGGAGGACTTGAAGAACCTTGTACCTTTTATGTTTAATAGCATTCCCCATTCTTTAAAGAGCCAGATGCAGAATGGCAGTCATAATTGATGGAGAAATTATCAGACAGTAATGGGGAGTGGCTCGGGAGGATTGGATAAATTTGTACTGGAGCTTAGCAGCGGTGCCTAAAGACTCTTCTCCATATAACCACATGTTTATGTCGGAATATTTAGTATTGCCTCTAGTATTTGTGAGATCCATTTGGATTTTTATGGCACTGCCCTTGTAAGCCAGGCGTGAGCGCTACATGAATAGGTTTGCTTAGCAAATCACAGAGGAGTGACAGAGGAGCCCTGGGCATATCAGAGGGTTTGTGTGATCCAAGCACTAGCAAAACTTTATGAACTTGCACTTGGCATGCGGTGTTGGTTCTATGGTTCAGGAAGCCCTGCTGCTTCTCCAGTAGTGGTCTGATTTAATCCATACCAACGGATGCTTTCTCTGGGTCTTAGCTTCTGCCATTTTCCTTTTTCCTCTGCTTGGAATGATCCATAACTCCTTTGGAAATACAGCATTTTTGAGCTCATTAAATTTGTTAATGTGTGTGTTATGTTGAGAAAGCACTCAGTTATTTAGAGTTGCTTCATTTCCTTTCCCTTCATCTCATTGCCTTCGCCACTTTGTGGTAATTGTGCTTGGTTCAACCAGAAAACCAAGAGCTCCTGGGGATGAGGAAGAGGCCATAGTCTTTCTCTCTTCTTAGCCCTGTCCAGAGATCTCAGAAAATTTGCAGAGGCCCTGAAGGTAAAAGCAAAAGCCTGCCCCCTAATCACCTGAGGCAATTTTTCAGGAGTTTTCTGTCCACTTTACACTTTTCTCTCGTAGGAAATTTGGGCTCTGACAATTAAGAGAGATGGGAGCCAATGAATGGGATAGGAAAGGCCCTTTCCTTAGCAATTTGTTAGAAGCAGTACTGAGGCGTGCTTTACAAGCATGATGCCTTTTGACAGCTTTCTAAGCTGAGTAGATTCATTTTACAGCTAAGGAAACTGAGGCTTGGAGAGGTTATTTGCTCAAGTAATAAAGTGCAGAGACTGGAAATGAATTTTGTTTTCAGAATATTTGCTTTTAATCTCTGTCCTATAATCCAACAACCCAGGTATCCTGATAGTAGAAATATACATACCCCTGGGAAATCCATGAAGACTTTTCATGGAATTATGCAGATGTGGGTAGTTCTAAGAAAATCAGTTTTCACATCTCCAGCCTCACATATGTGCCTTTCCCTGAAATTGATCGACTTGAGACTATCCCTGTCTGTTCCACGATTCTCCCAATCCACCTTTCATGGTTATCCTCCCTCATTTTATTTATTTTTATTTTTATTAATTAAATTAATTAATTAATTAATTTTTGAGACAGAGTCTCGCTCTGTCGCCCAGGCTGGAGTGCAGTGGCGCAATCTCGGCTCACTGCAACCTCCGCCTCCCAGGTTTAAGCCATTCTCCTGTCTCAGCCTCCCGAGTAGCTGGGACTACAGGTGCCTGCCACCACGTCTGGCTAATTTTTGTATTTTTAATAGAGGTGGGGTTTCACCTTGTTGGTCTGGCTGGTCTCGAACTCCTGACCTCAGGTGATACACACTCCTCGGCCTCCCAAAGTGCTGGGAATACAGGTGTGAACCACTGTGCCTGGCCCTATCCTCCCTCATTTTGTAAAGGCGCAGCTCTTAGCCAGAAGTAGTCTTATTCTGGCATGTTGCTCTGGGTATGAAAACCCCAAGGGCCACCTAACAAAGGAACTCTTCGAAATTGGTATGTTGAGGTCCTTCTAATCACTGCACTGCCACATGGTTGTCCCTTTCCCTTTTGTCTTTTCCCTGTTGAAACTTGGTGCCAGAAACAGGACATTTAAGCCCCTTTCTCATGTGAAAGAATGATACAGCATTTTCAGTTCTTAAAAAATAACTTGCTGTTGGATTTTGAAAATGAATGATGGATATCAGATTGCTAGATTCCATTTAAAACTGTGATGTGAAAGTTTTATTTTAAAATGTTAATGTTTACAATATGCTGAAAATTGTATCCTTAGAAATTATGTAGTTTAGGATGAAAACTTCATGTCAGACTAAAAATAGGCACGGCAGTACACGTTTTTCAAATTTCAGAATTCAAGGGCCCAGGCATGGTGGCTCATGCCTGTTATCTCTGCACACTGAGGGGCCAAGGTGGGAGGACTGCTTGTGCCTAAGAGTTCAAGACCAGCCCTGGCAACATAGCAAAACCCCATCTGTTAAAAAAAAAAATTAGCTGGGCATTATGGTGCATGCCTGTGGTCCCATCTACTCGGGAGCCTGGGAGGTGGATTCCTTGAGCCCAGGAAGTTGAGGGTGCAGTGAGCCGTGGTCATGCCATTGCACTCCAGCCTGGGTGACACAGCAAGATGCTGTCTCAAAAAAAAAAAAAATAAAAAAAATAAAAAATAAAAAAAAAGCTTAAATACTTATACCTCTGTACTATTCTGTCTCAGATACTGAAGTTTGGAGTGGGTAATTTTTGAGTTGTTTTCTGCCATAGACCCTTATACACCTGAATATTTTTTTCCATAGAATTTAAAGGACATCAGTATTTCCTAAAGCTCATACATTGCCCTCCTGATAAAGCACACTTGAAATTCTGTGGGGTTTCAGGTTAATATAAACATCCTTTAAATGTTGATGAAACTTTTACACATGTAGCTAGTCATGTGATCGTGTATGCCAGAGTGCCTCAGGGGCTCACTGAGGACTGTTTCAGGTACGAATTCTAGAAACGGAACTCATTGTGATGTTAAAATACCATTCCACTTTATCTGCTTAAGTAACTGAAAACCCGAGGGCAGTGTCAGGCAGGGCTGAATCTAAGTCCTCGAATAGCATCACTGACTCTGCTGCCCCACGCCTGGCTCTGCCTTCTTCTGTGTTGGCTAGGTTCTCAGGCAGCCTGTCACCACGGGGATGCCGGGAGCCCTGGGTGCACGTTTGACCCACCTCACCATCGCAGCTGAGGAAAAGCATCTTTGCTCCAGTATATCTGGCAAAAGTCCTGGTTGTGGCTGGGCACGGTGGCTCACACCTGTAATCCCAGCACTTTGGGAGGCTGAGACGGGTGGACCACGAGGTCAGGAGATCAAGACCGACCTGGCCAACATGGTGAAACCGCATCTCTACTAAAAATACAAAAATTAGCCGAGTGTGGTGGCACACGCCTGTAATCCCAGCTACTCGGGAGGCTGAGGCAGGAGAATCACTTGAACCAGGGAGTCAGAGGTTGCAGTGAGCCCAGCCTGGCAACAGAGTGAGACTCCATCTCAAAAAAAAAAAAAAGAAAAAAGCCCATGTTGTAATCTGGTTGGAAGAACCTCCACCAGATCCCTGGAGCTAGTAGGAGGAAAGGGGTCAGTCCTATTTGAATTCCTTGAAGAGTAGGGAAGGAGTGGTTCTAGGAGAGAAGCTGGGTAGACAGAATGCCCCAAAATAGTCAGTAGGAAGATTAGTCTGAAGATGTAGAAGTCATACAAAAGAGACCACAGGTTTCTATAAAACCTTTTGACTGTCCTGTGTGTACTTCCCCTACCAGTGCTAGTCAGCACTTTCCCTGCTAGGATACTCATCTGCCCATTGACACAATGGCGTCAGTGCTACCTTCTGTTCCCTGCATTGGTCATTTCAAGACTTTTTTTGTTTTGTTTTGAGACGGAGTCTCCCTCTGTCGCCAGGCTAGAGTACAGTGGTGTGATCTTGGTTCACTGCAACCTCCTCCTCCCGGGTTCAAGTGATCCTCCTGCCTCAGCCTCCCAAGTAGCTGGGATTACAGGTGCCTGCCACCACGCCCAGCTAATTTTTGTATTTTCAGTACAGACAGGGTTTCACCATGTTGGCCAGGCTGGTCTCGTTCTCTTGACCTCGTGATCTGCCTGCCTCAGCCTCCCAAAGTGCTGGGATTACAGGTGTGAGCCACTGCGCCCGGCCAATTTCAAGACTTTTAGAGTCCCTGACAATGTGTTTTGCCATTTTTTTTTTAAACCGTTATGTGATTGTATTTATTTTTTAAAAAAATTCTGAATGGTGGAATTCCATCTATTTTAGTTTGCCGGGGTGGCCGTAACAAAGTACCATAGACTGTGGCGCTTAAACAATATTAATGTATTTTCTCACTGTCCTAGAGGCTTGAAGTCTGAGGTCTGGGTGTTGGCAAAAGCCTCGCCCTTTGGCTTATATGTAGCTGTCTTTTCCTGCTGTTTTCATATAGTCTTCCCTCTGCATGTGTCTGTGCTCTAATCTCTTCCTGTTATTAGGACGTCAGTCATAGGCCCATCCTAATGACCTCATTTTAACTTAATTACCTTTTTATTTTTTGAGATGAAGTTTCGCTCTTGTTGCGCAGGCTGGAGTGCAATGGCTCCGTCTCGGCTCAGTGCAACCTCCGCCTCCCGAGTTCAAGCAGTTCTCCTCCCTCAGCCTCCAGAGTAGCTGGGATTACAGTAAGGCACCCGCCACTGTGCCCAGCTAATTTTTGTATTTCTAATTTTTGTATTTTTGGTAGAGACAAGGTTTCACCACGTTAGCCAGGCTGATCTTGAACTTCTGACCTTAAGTGATCCACCCACCTTGGCCTTCCAAAGTGCTGGGATTACAGACATAAGCCACCGCGCCCAGACTTAATCACCTTTTTAAAGACCCTGTCTCTAAATAACGGTCCCATTTTGAGGTTCTGGGGGTTAGAACTTCAACATACAAAGTTGGGGGAGGGGATGGAACTCAGCCTATACCATCATCTGTTGTTTTAACGCTGTGAATGAGTTGTATTTTGAAAAACAATGTATGTATCTTGTTTGCAACACAAATTAGTAACAGATTCACCTAGGCAGTGCAGACTGTTTCAGGGATGGTTCAGTTTGATGTAGAGTTTATTATTTGGGTAGTGCTTTCTCTTTATTAAGAGTAGAGAGAAGACAAAGCGTACAGATGAGAACTGGTTGTGGGTTTGTGAAAAATGCTTGGGGTTGGATAGTGAGAACCCAGACCTTTCACCTCCCTAGGCTCAGTGCTGCCATGTGGGAATTGTAGCATTGTCTTTGCAGATGACGGCTTCTCTGAGATACTCTGAGGGTGGACTTGGGTTGTGAAATGAGTTATGACTTTCTGGGGAATGGGATGGGTGGCTGCCCTAAGGCACGACTCTGTCTTTCAGACCAAAGCTCATGTTATTCTTTTCACTGGAGCAGTGGATTGGCCAAGAGCTCTGCTGGGCATGCCAGCACTCCTGTGTGTGAGAGAGTCTTGTCATCTTGTGTTTTTGTGTGTCTTAGGGACCAACGTTGTCAAGTGTGGGGTTTTATGAGTCCATTTGGCCCAAGTGGTAAAAGTGCCACTGTTGTGTTGGAATGATTTCTGTTCATTCTCAGAGCTAATCTTTAAGGTTCTGCCTATAACAAACCTGTTCATTGTTCCACTTTGTCAAGAAGTTGTCATTGTTCTCGCTCTTGCACTAATTACTGTTTTAATGTGGCTTGTATGTTCATTGTCTGGTCTGTCTCTTTAGAATGAAACATCACAGTCGAAAAGATGAGGGGAGTAGGTAGCAGCTTTCAAATTGTAGTCTTTTCACATCAGAACTCAGAAATCCCCTTCCCAAATTTTGCTTGCCTGCAAATCAGAAATTTCAGTACAATCTTAGAAAGCCATTTGCTATACGATGTGGTTAAAGTATGCATATGTTCAGGTTGAGGGCCTGAATCAGTCATCCATGTATCATCACCCCTTTGTCTGCCAACGTAGATTGTGTTAACTGATGGGAAGATTGTCTTTTCAACATTTTAATTTTACTTTTTATAGAGATGGTGTCTCACTCTGTTGCCCAGGCTGGAGTGCAGTGGTGTGATCCTAGCTCGCTGCAGCCTTGAACTCCTGGGCTTCAGTGATTCTCCCACCTTAGCCTCTCCAGTAGCTAGGACTTGCAGGCATGTGCCACCTCGCCCGGCTAATTGGGGGATTGTCTTTATGGAAAACATTTCACAGTCTCCGAGATAGTAGGACATAGGATCAAGAAGTTTTGGCAGAACGTGGTTTATTGTTATTCCCATGCGAATATTTCCTGGCTCCCCTTAGGTAAGGCGCTTACTTTCTTTGCATTCATTTCCTATGGCAGCTGTAACAATGTACCACGTGCTGAATGACTTAAAACAACAGACATTAATTGTCTCACAGTTCTGGAGACCAGAAGTCCAAAGCCAAGGTGTCTGGAGGAGTCATCAGCAGGACCACACTCCCTCTCCAGTGGCTCTCGGTGAGAACCCTTCCTTGCCTTTTCTAGCTTCTGGTGATGGCTGGCAATCCCTGGTGATCCTTGGCTGGTAGCCCCATCCCTCCAGTTACGTGGCTGTTTTCTCCTTGTGTGTCTTCACATTGTCTTCCCTCTGTACATGTCTCTGTGTGCAAACAACCCCGCCCCCTTTTTTCTGAGACAGAGTTTTGCTCGTGTCACCCAGGCTGGAGTGCAGTGGCACAACCTCAGCTCACTGCAACCTCTGCCTCCCGGATTCAACCGATTCTCCTGTCTCAGCCTCCTGAGTAGCTAGGATTACAGGCGCCCGCCACCACGCCTGGCTAATTTTTGTATTTTTAGTAGACGGGGTTTCGCCATGTTGGGCAGGCTGGTCTTGAACTCCTCACCTCAGATGATCTGCCTGCCTCGGCCTCCCAAAGTGCTGGGATTACAGGCGTGAGCCACCACGCCCGGCCAACTTCCCCTTTTTATAAGGACAGCAGTCATATTGGATTAAGGCCCACCTAATGATCTCATTTTAACTTGATTATCTCTATAAGGGCCCTATTTCCAATGAAGGTCACATTTTAGGTACCAGGGACTTCCTCATGTCTTTTGGGGGATTATTTCAACCCTTAATACCCTCTGAGCTTCATTTTCTTTCTCCTCTGTAAAACATGGTCTGTCATCTGTTCTCACCTTTAATGGAAGGATCAAACCCAAGTTCATGAGAAAGCAATCTAGAAATCGTATCCCGTGGGTGATGGCCGGATGCCCATTGGACATTAGAGACTCTTCATTCCAAGCATGTGACATCTAGTGAGTGTTTGGGTCTGACACATGACGTGGTCTGTGAGAATTTTCAGTTGTACGTCCTTGGGAAGTAAGAATGTTGGACCTGAGCTGTGTGTGCGGTGGAAACATAGAGTGAGCTGAGGCTGGACTTGCAAGGGGAGCACCCCCAGGAGCTGAGCTGCATCTTCCTAGATATTAGGACTGCTGAGTTCCTCTTCGTCCTGACTTGCTGGCCAGTGACTGTTGCCCTGTGGTACAATTTGAGTGTAAATCCTGAGATAGCTGTTCCAACTCTTGAATCTTTCATGGAGAGCGTGGGAATGTATTCTGGTTTTATTGGTTTGTTTTTCTGAGCTGTATTTTGCTATTCAAAAGAGGTTCACTTGGGGCAGAGGCTAAGAATGTTTTCAGACTGCATTTCTCTTTTGTTTCTTCCTAATAACTTGCAATGGTTAGGGAAAAAAGCTACAAAACAAATACGCCAAAAACAACCCTCAAAACCCACACACTGGTATTTAAAGGATTTGTGCTTTTTACATGCATTTACTTACAGCATCGTACAGATTGCTGTCTGAATATATATACATCTGGATGTATTCTTTGAGAGGCCCAAAGCACTGCAGAAGTCTCACTTCTTTGTTAAATAGATTTTCATGTTATTCCCATCAGTTGGATCAGAGTTTCTGAGGGCTGCTGGTCATCGATGTCGCTTTGCTCAGATTCATTCCTTCATTTGCTGATTCAGTGAACACACAGTTGCTGACCCTCTGTTATATGCCAAGCACTGTGCTGGGCACAGTGAGGGGGCGGGTGAGGAGGAGAACAAGACAAAGTCCCAGTCCCTGCTTGCATGGAACTCTCATTCTGTGCGGCTTAGTTCATTGTGAGATTAGGTCGACCCCTGGCTGTCATGCTTCCAGGCAAAGCTATCCCTTTTGTCACTTGCCACCTGCAGTTCTGGGCTAAAAACTACCATATGCATAACTCCTCTTGGTAGTTATTGGTTCGTTACATCAAATTTTGCAAAGCCTGATGCATCGTTTGGTTAGAAGGAATCGTCTTTATTCCACTCCCAAGAGTCCGCTCAACAGGCTTTGATGATCCATGAAACCCAGTTCCATTTTTGACACGGGAGAGCCTGTAACTTTTTTACCTGTTTTGATTTTGAGTCGTTTATAGGGTATTTTGAGAGTTAGGCAGCATCAGGCGGGTTTGATGTCAGTGCCTCTCAGGTGGGCGATGAAGTTCTGGGATCAATTTTGTTATATGGCCGCCTTGTACAGTGTCACGCTGGAAGCTTACATTTCATGGTGAGATTGAGATGTGGTAATTGAAATGGGAATTCCTGAAAGGACTACTGATGTCTCCATACGGCAGGGAGGAGTCCACAGCCATCTTGCTGAAGAGCAGAGGGGGTTTGTGGTCCTGTTCACTTCTGACAGGGAGCAGCATAAATAGCACATCCTGTCTTTACATGCCTGCCCTTACATTCACTTCCTGATGGATACAGTTGTGTGAGGACTTGTTTATAATGAATGGTCCTGGAAAACAACATCTCAGGGAATGAGGAGGCAGGAGGGAACCTTTCTGCAAGGATAGGAGAAGGAACTAGTAGAAGATGTCTTGGAGAATTGCATAATGGGTCGTTTTTATCTTAAGAAGAATCTTTTTTTTGGAAATGGAGTTTTGCTCTTGTTGCCTAGGCTGGAGTGCAGTGGCACAATCTTGGCTCACCGCAACCTCCACCTCCCAGGTTCAAGCGATTCTCCTGTCTCAGTCTTCCAAGTAGCTGGGATTATGGGCATGTGCCACCACACCCGGCTAATTTTATATTTTTGGTAGAGACGGGGTTTCCCCACGTTGGCCAGGGTGGTCTTGAACTCCTGACCTCAGGTGATCCGCCTGCCTCGGCCTCCCAGAGTGCCGGGATTACAGATGAGAGCCACCACACTTAGCCATTCTTAAGAAGAATCTTGTAATGATCTTGTGGAAGGAAAGGAGTGTTACCTGGTGTAAAGTGCTTCACACTGCCTCTGCATCTCAGAGAAATGCAGAACTTTTGAGCTCTCAAGAGGGATGTGGACCAATGGGATGCCTTATTTTGTGGATGGGGGCACTTGGGCCCAGATCAAGGGAACCGTGTGGGGTCACACCAACTTAATGATAAAATCCAGGCCACCTGACCTGCAACCTTTTGTTTTCTCCCTCAAGCCCAGGCTGTCTTCCACATCATTCACTAGCTCTTTTAAGCCTGACTCAAGCTTTCTTGGGGCGTGTGAGCCCCCAAAGAAACTGCATCGTCCTCTTGGTAATTGTTGGGTACCTTTTGGGTGGCTACAGCTGCGGCCACGTGTATGCTGAAAGGAGTGACAGGACTGGGTCTCTTGTTTTTTAAATAGGAGTCTCATTGCTACAATTATTGAATGTATCTTTTAAAGATGAATATAAAACAGCTACCCTCCCAAGCAAATCATAAAACAAATTATGCCCTTGCCACCCAGAACTACAGAGAAACAGCAGGCTCTTCGTGGCACAGAGAGTAATGGCTGCAATATTAAAACAATGATGGGAAAACCAGGATCCAATAGCTGAAAGCAGGGAGGAAAACAGCCTCGTAATCCCCCAGGGATAATGGGTCTCACCGACAGGTCCCTGTGATTTATTGTGCTTAATGTACTTATTTTTATTTGTCCCCTTCAACACGGAGCTTTGTCACTGAAGAGATTTGATAATGGCCTGTTTGCAGTCACTTAGACTCCCGTAATAAAGCGCCACATTTTGGCTGTCTGTAGATTCCGCTGGCTTCATTGGCATTCCCCCTCCGATTTCACCTTCACTGGCTGAGCTGGGATAGATCTAGATAAGGGCTGCCTCCCTTGAGTATTCCCGTCATGCTGCCCTGTCCTGGCTTCTGCCTGATAGCCAGACTTAACTCGGTGGCTCTCCAGGCCCAGCCTGCCTCCTGCTTTCATTTTGTGCTACTTTGGGACCGCAGACCCCTTATTCTGCCTGAAATAATAATAGATCCCTGGTGCTTTATCTTCCTAGACCACCAATGAGAGTTTACTGCTTGCAGCTTTTTGGGTGAGCAAAAATAAAAGCGGAGGAGTGGGTATGTGGGGTTTTGCAAAAGAATGGGCTTGATTTAAAGGCTGTAGTGCCTTCTGAATGTGGTAGCCAGCTGCTTTGCAAAGAAGGGCGTGTGGGATTCAACAGTTGTGAGTGAGTCAACCTGAGGCTTTCATTTCAGCTTCTTCCTGGGCTTTGAGGGAAGGGAGGTAGAAGCTCTCCAGGGAGCTCCACAAAGGAGACGTCACTGGCCTTCCTTCCTGCAAAACTGTCTCTGATTTGCTAACGTTGGGGTGAAGAAATCCAGGAAGTGAGAGACGGGGCGATAACCAGAAAAGCAGCTTCCACTCTTTTCCAGGGCAGCACGTGTGTTTCCTCTCTTTGAGGCCCTCTCTCTGATATCCCACCATCAGGTCTGGTCGGCGGGGAAGGTGCTGTTCTGGTTCTGGGTTGCATCTGACACTTGGCCCCTCTAGCACAGCTGGGAGAGAGCATTGCTTTCATTCTGAATACTGAGAGAGAACAAGTGAGTATCTAATTACGGAAAACTCAAACAGTGTAACTGAAAAAGACTCCTTTAAAATGCAGGAGCAGCAGCGAAAGTCAAGCACACCAGGGGTGGGAGCTGGGAGCGGGAGGGGTCAGCATCACTAGGCCTCAGTAGATGGAGTGCTGCGGACACTGTGAAGTTTGCACGTTCTAGCAAGATGACGGCATCATCGAGGGAGAGATGGTGCTAACAATTAGGACGTTGCTCTCAGTCACCCGGGCACCCTTTACTTTCCTATGCCTCTGTCAAAAGTTTTAACAGGCTCCCAAGCCACTGGACCCCAGTACACGGTACACTTTGGCCTCAGATGTGCCCCCTGGTACCGTAAGATCCAGCAGTTCTACTACTGAGTGTATATGCGAAAGAGTTGAAAGCACAGTTCTAAAGAGATATTTGCATACCCATGTTCATAGCAGTGTCATTCACAATAGCCAAAATGTGGAAGCCACCCAAGTGTTCATCAACGGAAAGGCTAAACACCATGTGGTGTAGACATACAATGGAATATTATTCAGCCTTAAAAAGGAAGGAAATCCTGTCACATGCGACAACATGGATGAACTTTGAGGACATGATGCTGAGTTAAATGAGTCAGTCATTAAAAAGATAAATATGTATCATTCCTCTTACGTAAAGTCCCTACAGTAGTCAAATTTGTAGAAACAGAAAGTAAAATGGTGATTTCCAGGGACTAGGGGAGGGAGAGAATTGGGAGTGAGCTTTTAAGGCGGACAGAGTTTCAGTTTGGGAAGATGAAACAGTTCTGGAGGTGGGTATTGGTAATGGTTACACAAAAATATGAATGTGATTCTACCAAACTGTTCCCTTAAAAATGGGTAAAATTATTAGTTTTATGTGGAGTGTATTTTACTACAGTGAAATAAGGTGTCTTTGGCAGGCAGACTCTAAGTTGGCCCTCATGATCCTCACCTCCTGATGTGCTCTTGTGTAGTCCTTTTCACTTGGGTGTGCAAGGGACTTGTGACTTGCTTCTAACAAGACCATAGCAGAGGCGAAGGATGTCACTTCTGTGATTACGTTTCCTTATATAAGACCCCATCTTTGTAGCAGACTTGCCCTAAAGGATTTCCTTCTTGGCTTGATGAAGTTGGCATATTGGGGGAGCCCACGTGGCAAGGAACTGTGGGTGGCTTTGAGGAGCAGAGGGTGACCCCTACCGACAGCCAGCAAGACGGCAAGGACCTCAGGCACAAGGAGATGAATTCTGCCAGCACAGGAGGGAGGTTGCAGGTGGATTCGGCGCCAGAGCCCCCTGGGGACACCTTGGCTGTAGCCTTTTGAGATTCTTGAACCACAGACACAGCTAAGCCATGCTCAGGCTCACACTGAGCTATAGGAACTGTGAAATAATGAATGTGTGCTGTTTTGAGCCATCAACAAACAAGTTTGTTACACAGCAATAGAAAACTAATATGTAGCCTCCCAGGAGACCTGCCTGAGTCCATTCCATCCTAGTTTTCCACTCTGGTCACCTCAGGTCTCCCATTTCCTTCTCTTGTCCTCTGTGAGTGGGCAGATGGCCTGCTTTTCTGTTTTCTGTTTATGCTCAAATGCATTCATTGTTAGAGCCAATTCGTCCTGCCTGTGCCTTCCTGCTCTCTCTGGTTTCCGGTTTGTGTGTCCCATCCAGAGACTGAGGGTGCCAGTTCTGCCCACCTCTGTACGGGTGTACGCTCTTCCCCATCCCCCACAGCATCCCCACTTGCCTCTCCAGTATAAGGTTCATGACACAAAATACAGGTGATCAGTGATCAGATTTTCTAGGGTGGCTCTAATTTCAAATATTCTGCCCCATTTGTTATCCCCATAAACCATTAAACTGTCCCAGATATTCTACTTTGGTATATAAGCTCTTCCTGGACTGGCTCCCATATAACAAATGGAGAAGCACTGCTGCCATTTTTTGAGCATCTCCTGAACGTCAGATGCTTGATTCATGATTCTCATTGTGTTATCCCAACAGCCCGATGAAGTGGCTGTCATGGTGCTTGACTTACAGAGGAGCACGCTAAGACCAAATGAGGTTCATTTCCTTGTACGAGGTCACACACATGTGACTTGCTTCTAGTTCTCTAGGGAGCGCTCTAGGTCACATGTGTGACCTCAGACCAGGTATGGGTCCAGATGAGGATGAGAACTCCAAAGCCCAGTCCTAACTTGCCTGGGGCCACTGCTTCAGAAGAGCACAGTAGTGTTTCTGCCAGCTCCCATGTCCCAGTTTTGTTTGAAAAATAGAGTTGCTGCACACGGAGGCTACTCAGAGTTTTCTGATAATTCATTCTGATGGACAACAGTGGGACAGTATTGGGTAGGGGACACAACTAAAGCCTCAAATTGAAATAAGGAGAGGAGATAAGGGGGTCAGGAGTAAGGTTGCAGCTGGGGTAGCCACCCTCGTGAGTGGAGTAGGGGTCCACAGTGGATCTCACCTAGGATGTGTACTGGAATTCTCTGGATAGCTTTAACTGGTGCTGATGTCTGGGATCCACCCCTAGAAATAGTGATTTTAATGGTTTGTGATGCATCCTGGGGACCAGGATCAAAAACTCCCCAGGTGATCTGTATAGGCGGCCAAGATGTAGAACACTGGGAAGGAGGCCTCCATATGGTACAGGCTGAGGAGGAAGTAGAGAAGACACAGCCTTAGGATAAGGGCGGGGCTCGGACCCACAGCGCAACCTCCCTCGCCATCTAGAGGGTGACCCTGAGTGCTCATGGGGTCATCCTCCAGATGGGGAGGGGAGTTGACCCTTAGAGCATCCAGGTCTTCAGGGCCGGGAGCCCAGTTTGGGGACCCAGTGAGGCCTGCTCATGCTTTTCCTGTGGAATTGATAGATTTCCCGCATCTTCAGTGCCTTCAGTGCACTTCCTATTCAACATGTAGTGAAAGGGGTGGAGGTGCCCTGTGAGACTTGTGACATTCAGTGGGCCTTAATAATATGCACGTGGCCGGGCGCGGTGGCTCAAGCCTGTAATCCCAGCACTTTGGGAGGCCGAGACGGGCGGATCAGGAGGTCAGGAGATCGAGACCATCCTGGCTAACACGGTGAAACCCCATCTCTACTAAAAAATACAAAAACTAGCCGGGCGAGGTCGCGGGCGCCTGTAGTCCCAACTACTCGGGAGGCTGAGGCAGGAGAATGGCGTAAACCCCGGAGGCGGAGCTTGCAGTGAGCTGAGATCGCGCCACTGCACTCCAGCCTGGGCGACAGAGTGAGACTCCGTCTCAAAAAAAAAAAAAAAAAATAATAATAATATGTACGCATGGACTGCCTTTTGTCATTGCTTAGAGTTCATGGTTAAACGTGGGGTTTGTGGTGGTCCCATGTGACCTGAATACCACTCGATGAGAGGGATTGGATTGCAAACACCTTGTGAGTGGTTACACAATATTTGTGTCTACTAGAATGAGTGATGTGATGGTTTACGTGTACCACTTAAATTAATGATTGATTTCAACAGCTTTAGAAAGTTGAAGCACAGAAGCCTTCAGGTCACTTACGGAGGTGAAAAACTTGGTGGTTTTCAGTGTATTTAAATTTGTGGCTCTCTGATTAACTCTACCCTTGCCTTCTTTACCCTGCTCTGTTTTTTTCCTGTAGCATCACCATTTGTTAATATGCTGTGCGTTTATCTGAATGTGAGCTGATGATGGCAGGGTGTCTGTCTTTTTGTGTCTCAGGCATAGAGGACTCTCAATAAATATTTGTTGAGTGAATGGAGTAAATGGTGGCCTCTACTAGTGTTAGTGGATCCAGAAAGGACATAGAATAGTTTAAGATTTATTCCTTGGTTGAGTTCCAGGAGGAACTGCAGGATTTACTGGGGTGGTGGGAAGGGGAAGGGAGACAGTGCTGTGGATACATTTTGTTTTACGTACGTACCCTTTTGGAGCTGGTGTTTTCTTTCTCAATTAAAATGTATTTTCTTTAGCAGTTACTTTGTAATGGAAGATGACACTTCTGCTGGTTTTAGTCTTTTATGTCTTCTAAACCGAGTCCTTTCCTCCCGCTGTGGCTTCAATAATGCATCGTTTCATAAGTTCACAGAATTTAATGTGCTTCTGCTGAACCCCTAGTCTCAGCTAGATAGTTAAATGTAAATTAACCACCGTAGGTTGGATTCAAAGTCACCTATTCACCTTCTCCCTTTATATCGCCTTCCCTCACTCCACATATGCCAAGCAGTGTTGCATTTTTCTTTTTTGAGAAATAGGGCATGATGTGTGCCTGCGCACGGGCTCTTGTGTGTGAAAGGGAGTATTTATTTCTTTCATAATCGGAGATCCGTGAAAAAATAACACTGTGAACATACAAATTTTTGAAATGCTGCCTCTTCCACTAAAGTACAGTGGAGTCTAGGGACCTGTAGCAAACTAATATTTAACGAGGGTGCCACTGTTGTACCACCTTTAGAATTCACAGTGGCTGCTAGTGAAACTGGCATGTCTCTTGACAAGGCTGTGAAATGTAGTCAGTCTTCTTTCATTTATTCATTTGTTCATTTATTCAGAGCCAGATGATCATTTTATATGCATGAAGCACCTGAGTGGTGGATGTGATAAGCTGATTGCATTCATGGCCTCAAATCTTCACACCTTTCTGAATTCCTACCCAGCTCCTTTGACTTTCGACTTTGAGTTTCACCACGTGACTTGCTTTGGCCTGAAGTATGAGGTGGAGGGGATGGTATGCCAGTTTTAAGCCTATGCCTTAAAAGATCTTGAGCATTTCTGCTTTTTTGTGTGTCCCTGTCTTTGCCACGAAGAGTGTGCCCTGCCAGCTGCTGGTCAGAAGAGGAGTAGGAGAGGGGAGCAGAGACACGCGGCCAATTCATGGGCCGTCAGTGAGATACCAAGCCCAGTCTAGATCAGCCAAGTCCCAGCTGACCTGCAGGTGCATGACTGGAAATAAGTGATCATTAACTCAAGACACTGGTTTTGGGATGATTCATTAGGTAGCATTATTATGCAACTAATGACTGATGTAGTGGGTTACTAACATGATTCAGACATGAATCCTGTTTGGAAGAAGCTTTATAGTTTTGCGAGGGTGGTGAGAAGGCCAGGACAAGATTGTGAACTCTCGTATGTGGTAGAGAAGGTACGAAACATCTTAAGAAAGGACCCGTGGTGGGAGTGGCTTTTGAGAAGGCATTTTTAGATGATGTTGTCGAAGTCGAGAATAGAGAAACTATTAGACTAGGATCCTATCCGACTAGGATTGTGAGTTAAAAATACGTGATATTTCAAAGTCGATTTAATCACAGCCAATGCATCGATGCCAACTTTCCATTAAATTTCTATTGACTTTGGATGAACCCAAACCAGACTCTTACAACTTAAAGCTAAGTTGCTGTCAGAGAACATTTCCTTTTGAAAATAGCCAACATTTACATTGCTTATCACAAAGAATTTTACCCTGCATGTATTTGGTCTGTGTACTGTGTGCCAGGGATGTGTTTGCTAAGCATTTTATAGGTATGATCTCATGTAATCCTCCTCATCATCTTAAGAGTTGCAGGTACTAATGTTGGGTCAATTTTCCAGGTAAATTAACCAAGCCAGAGGAGGGTAAGTTACTTGCTAAGGTTATACAGTAACATCATATTCTCATTCTTCTTCGTGCACCTGTCTCTCCTACTAGGATGGCATCCTCTCAGTATTGTTTTTAAATTTTTATTTATTTATTTATTTTATGGCTAGCACATAGCATGGTGCCTTGCACATAGTAGTTGCTCAAAAAGATGTTTTTGTTCAAGAAAAAGTGAATAAATCTTTTAAAAAGGAATAATGGCTTCATCCACGTCCATATGGAAGTCGCAGCCGGTAAGGAAATGAATTTCTGGACTAATTGCTGTAAAACAAAGGGGCAAGTTTAGCGGTGGAGATACTGGAAATTTTTATAGGCATTTGGTAGAGCACAGAGGAGAGCCTCTTGATTCAGCCTCAAAAGATAATGTTTCGGGAACTGGTGAACTCTGAAATGAGTCTCAAATGAGGGATCTGAATGAGGCAAGGGGGAAGCAAGGGGCCTGCCTGTTGAGGAGACGAGAGTTTGCAGAACCATATACAGCTTCCCATATGCACAGAACCATATGGAGCCCAGGGTAGCTTCGGGGACAGGTAGGTGCTCAGATGTAAATGTTTGTTGTTCTGAGCTGTTGCATGCCTTGGCACGAGGGCAGTAAATCTGTGAGCAGCTATGCCCAGTAAAGCCGTGAACACTTGAGTCTCTATAGTATCATAACCCCTTGTTTCCACCTGCCTAATGCTTGTTGCTTTAGGGAAACTGAGGCAGCACACCCCCCCCATCCCCACCCCAAAATTATGACCCACTCTGTCCTAAAGAACCTGAGGAATTGTTGCCTATGAGGGCTGGCTTATCACGAAGGTCATGGTCCTTTTGAATAGATCTGGAAATTTTACAGATGTAAAATACCTTGGAAATAGCTTGTTGTAGTTTAAACCTTGACAGCATTATGTGCAGTGATTCTTGGTTGTTGAAACAGTTTTTTGATGATTCTCAACTTGACTCAGACTCCGGCACGTACCTGTGAGATTTTGGTGAAGTTCTGTTGCAGCATTTTGAGCCTCAGTTTTTTCATTTCTTGCAGCTTTTTGAGCCTCAGTTTTTTCAATTGTGAAACAGAGAGAAAATATGCATCCTAGAATTGCCGTGCGGGTTAATTTGAAAAAAAATAAGAAAAAAAGCTCATTTTTTTTTTTTTTTAAGCACCAGCTACTGTGCCAAGCACTCTTTTTAGCCTCTATATGAATGAATTCATTTGACATTTTAAATCCTCACAGAAAACCCTAAGATGGAATGAACAGGACTGGGAGCCCCGCCTTGCATCTGAGGCATTGTGGAGTTTGGTAACTTGCTTAGGGTTACACAGCTGAGTAGGGGAGAAACTAGGATTTGAACACCAGAATTACTGACTTAACCCTGAAGCTATAGTAGCTGTGTTCCTAGAATGTGGCAGGTGCACACGGGTCGCTAGTTCCCCTCTGTCTTCAGACCACTGTCATTGCTCTTTCCCAGACCTGAGGAGCCAGTGGGCCAGCTGGGCTGGGAGGGCTTGGCAGGGCCCTGGCCTGGCTCCCCGCTTCTGAGGGGGCAGAAACCTGGGGCCTCCCATTCAGCACTGACATGGCTGCTAGTTTGTATTTGTCTGTATGTTCCTCATCTGTCTATCCCATGAGGTTTCACACTACACAAGGGTGGGGGCCGTTACCGTTTTCCTGGTTCACATTGTGTTTCTGGCACCGAGCTTCATGTCCTTCATATCCTCATGGAACACTCAGAAAATCATGAATGAATGAATACATTTTCATTCACTTCTCCCCTCCCCTATATTCTCGTCACTCCAGACCACTCTCCCTTCAAGACTCTGTTCAAATGACCCCATCCCCTTGTAGGTGCCTCCGTGAGTATTGCTTGTGTTTCCTTTGTTTCCTGCCCATGAGCCCCCCTGGGACCCCTGCAAACACCAGACCCAGAGCCTGCCTCCCCATGTTGGGTGTTCCCAATCAATGGTCTTGGCGTGAGCTGATTGAACAGAGTCCCTGTTTGAGAAGAGCCCGACTTATGCCTCTGCTAGACTTTAGAGGGGACCAAGAATGAAAGCTCTATTTAAGGAAACCATTTAGCGAAATTTCCAGATATGTATTATTCCAGCTCCAGAATCTCAAACTTATGAATGGATGGGCTCCAAAAGACACACGTTCTTTTCTCTCATTGAAAAAGATGTCATAAATGGCGCTAAGAAATGCTGCCGGTGTGCAGAAGTCTGCCTAGCCCAGGAGGGAGCTTCCTGGACCTTTGCCACGAAAATTGTCAGACAGATGCACTTGCAAACCTGACAATTAAAACGGAAGACAATACAGTAGAATAAGAATCTTTTTCATTTCTATTGAGTGAGGGGGCTTGAGAAAAATCTCACGAAATTAAAAGGAGAATGAAGACGCTTCTGAAGGGAGCTTGGTAAGAATTTTAGGGGCAGGTGGCATCTGTTATTTATTGTGCAAATTTTGATTTCAGATGACAGTATGTGCTTTCTTTTGGGGAAGTGAGGTGATATCCTGCTTGAAAGCTCAGGCTTTAGGGTCAGGCACATTTTGATTTACATCAGGAACTTAAATGTGTAACTGACTTTAAGTAAGTTACTCAAAAACCACCCGTCTCCTCATCTCTAAAAGGGATGAAGTATTTTACAAGACCCGTGAGTGTTGTATGAAGATATATTTGTTTTTTGTTTTGTTACCGAGACGGAGTCTTGACCTGTTGCCCAGGCTGGAGTGCAGTGGTGCGATCCCGGCTCTCTGCAACCTCTGCCTCCTGGGTTCAAGCGATTCTTGTGCTTCACCCTCCCGAGTAGCTGGGATTATAGGCACGCACCACCACGCTTGGCTAATTTTTTGTATTCTTAGTAGAGATGGGGTTTCACCACGTTGCCCAGACTGGTTTCTAAGTCCTGATCTCAGGTGATCCACCCACCTCATCCTCCCAAAGTGCTGGGATTACAGGGGTGAGCCACTGCACCCGGCCTGTGTGAGGATATGTTCGAAGGTGCTTTGTAGGTAGTTGGGGGCTCCATAAATGTTACCCAGCTCCCCCGTGTGTGATAGGAATACTCTTTATCACGAGCTTTGTTAGCAGAGTTGTCCACCATGTCCACATCTTTTCTTGGTTGGAAGGGAAATGGAAGGGCATTTGCAAATGCAGAAGGAAGGGATTTTCTTGAGGTCATAAAAGATGGTGACAAAATGGAAGGGAGGAAGGAGTTTGTTTCTCAAACAGTGTTCCTTCATGGGCTCATGGATGTTCTGTAAGACTTTTTTTTTAATTACTTTTTTAAAATTTATTTTAATAAAAATGGACGTTTTGATGTCATCTAAAATTAATATAAGCATCTTCTGGGTCATGAATGTGACCACTTATAACCAAATACTGGCCCCGGCTTTGTACCAGTGAGGCATTGCTTTGGTACAGAGTGGTGCCTCTTCAATTGAAGAAAGAGAAGGAAGTGCAGAGGGACCTGACTGGAACGGGAGCATTGGTGGTTCCACAGTGTTGTCTACGTTTGGAAGGAGCGACGGAATGAGCTCCATGCGCAGGGTGAGGCCACCATCTTCAGGAGAACCTGGCCAGCCTGAGCAAAGTGGACCCTACTCCCCCTGGGAAGTGGTGGTTTAGATCAGGGGAATAGAAACAAACGTATGTTGTGTCCACTGAAACTTGTGTTGGCATTGATCTTCAAAAAGAACCTTGGAAGTTTGTTTTGATTTCAAGATTGTTTTAGAGCAAAAATCGTAGGCCTGAGAACCTCGTCCTAGTCTGTTCGGGCTGCTGAAGTAAAAATACCATCAACTAGGTGACTTTTTTTGTGTGTGTGTGTGTGTGAGATGGAATCTTGCTCTTGTCACCCAGGCTGGAGTGCAATGGCACGATCTCAGCTCACTGCAACCTCCACTTCCGGGTTCAAGCAATTCTCCTGCCTCAACCTCCCAAGGCACCCACCACTGCGCCTGGCTGATTTTTGTATTTTTAGTAGAGACGGGATTTCACCATGTTGGTCAGGCTGATCTAAAGCTCCTGACCTCAGGTTATCCACCTGCCTCGGCCTCCCAAAGTTCCAGGATTACAGCTGTGAGTCACTGCGCCCGACCGGGTGACTTTTAAATAACACAAGCTTATGCATTCCAGTGCTGGAATGTGGGAATTCCAAGATCAAGATACCAGCAGATTCAGCACCTGCTGAGGGCCTGCTGTCTCTTGGCCTTCTCATTGTGTCTCCACCTGAAAGAAGAGGCAAGGAGCTCTCTGGTGTTTCTGTTTTAATGGCAGTAATCCCATTCTCGAAGACTCCACCTTCATGGTGTGAATACCTCCCAAAGGCCCCACCTTCTAATAATACCATCACATTGCGGGTTAGGATTTTGACAAAGCAATTTGGGGGGGGGACATAGGTATTCAGACCACAGCAGACCTCATTCGGTGTTCACGTGCTGTTCTTTTCACTTGGAATTCTGTTTCCTTCACTTCCCCACCCCGGCCTTGATAACTCCTGCTCTGACCCGGGTCTCTGTTTTATTACCGCTTTTTCAGCCTACTCTCACCACCTCGCCCAGGTCAAAACTTGCCTTCTGCATTTGTAAAGCCCTGCCAGGCACTTTTCCCAGTTGACTTTAAAGGCTTTTATGGGATGTTCACATTCCTTTCTTTCTTCCCTGCTGGACTGGAAGCTTCACGAGAGCCAGGAATGTCTTTTTGTCATTTTCCTTGCCACTGTATCCTGCAGTGGTGAGCGCAGTACCTGGTACTTGGTGCTCAATAAACATTTACTATACAAATACTTTTTTAATTTTAATGTCTTACATGTTTTTCTTTTCTTTTTCCCCTCCCCTCCCCTCCCCTCCCCTCCCCTCCCCTCCATCCCTCCCTCCCTCCCTCCCTTCCTTCCTTCCTTTTTTTTTCTTTTTTTGAGCAGAATCTCACTCTGTTGTCCAGGTGCATGATCTTGGCTCCCTGCAACCTCCCGAGTTCAAGCAATTCTCCTGCCTCAGCCTCCTAAATAGCTGGGATTACAGGCATGGCCCACCATGTCCTGCTAATTTTTCTATTTTTAGTAGAGATAGGGTTTCGTCATGATGGCCAGGCTGGTCTTGAACTCCTGGCTTAAGTGATTCACCCGCCTTGGCCTCCCAAAGTGCTGGGATTGCAGGCATGAGCCACTGTGCCCAGCCCACTTTAATGTTTAAATAACATCGGAATAAAAACAATTTAAGCCCAAACTAGATAATCTGCCAGTTGCTTTTCTGTAAATGTGCCCCCTAGTCATACAAGTCCCAGGAACATCCTGTAGGAGGGCTGGAGGGCCTAAGCAGGAAGTGTCTGAGCCCCCAAGTGTAGGAGAGGAAAATGGGAGGTGGGAATTTATTGGGTCCTTACTGAGCACCAGGGAGCAGGATTGCTGTGGACTGGCTTCCATGGATCTAGCCTGCATCTCAGCTTGGCTGCGTGGTTACCTGAGATGCTCACAGGAGGAAGTTCTAATTCAGCGATACCCTTCCTGGGGCTCACATATTTTACTTTATTTTATTTATTCATTTATTTATTGACCAGAGTCTCACTCTGTCACCCAGGCTGGAGTGCTGTGGCATGATCTCGGCTCACCGCAATCTCTGCCTCCCAGGTTCAAGCAATTCTCATACCCCAGCTTCCCCGGTAACTGGGATTATAGGAACACCACCATGCCCGGCTAATTTTTGTATTTTTTGGTAGGGATGGGGTTTTGCCATGTTGGCCAGGCTGGTCTCGAACTCCTGGCCTTAAGTGATCCACCTGCCTCGGCCTCCCAAAGTGTTAGGATTACAGGTGTGAGTCACCATGCCTGGCCACATCTTTTATGACATTTTATGAGAAACTCGGGCTCCAGCGGAAGGTGAATAGGAAGTTGTAGCGTGGGTGTTTCATCTGGAGGGTAGCTGAGCTGCTTCTACCTGCAGTGAGACTTATGAATGGGTGTCACTCACTAGTTTTCATTATAATTCTTTGTTTTAATAGCCTTTCAGAGTCTATAAAGCACAGTAACAAGCTTCGTATTGCTCTATCAATTTCAGTAGTTCCTTAAGGCAGCCTTATGATGTTGATATGACATAAACATTCCTAGTTTTGCAGATGAACAGACTGAGGTTTAGGGGGATTGGTGTGAACTTGGGGCTTGGGACTTCACGTGTATTTAGCCATCTGAAGTACTGGTGTGTAGCCCAGTCCTACTCCTGGGATGAAGTCTCAGAGGCTGGAGTTGGAGCTGCCCCCTCCACAGAGGGTTGGCTAAGATACCAGCTTGAAATAAAGTGGCTCAGTAGCAATGTAATTATATTTTCAGCAACTTAAAAAGTGATAGAGTCATTGGTATTAGGAAGCGTGGGATCGCCTGTGGAACACACACCCTCGTGCC
This sequence comes from Chlorocebus sabaeus, assembly GCF_047675955.1. Classification (NCBI taxonomy): domain Eukaryota; kingdom Metazoa; phylum Chordata; class Mammalia; order Primates; family Cercopithecidae; genus Chlorocebus; species Chlorocebus sabaeus. Next base: position 16,948,321 of record NC_132922.1, read on the forward strand.
ATGTAAACCTAGGTTTGGAAGCGAGGGCTGTCACTTTCTGGCTCATGTCGATTACTTATCAGATGAGCCTTAGTTTCTGCATGGGCAAAATGAGGATGATAATGTTTAATCAGAGCCTTAGGATGAAGTGAGTTATCATTTAAAAACTGCCTAACTCAGCATTTAAACAAGTTCCAGTAATTATTCGTATTCTTCCGAAGATTTTACCTGCCCTTTTACTAATTTTTTTCCCCCCTGTGGAAAGCCTCACAAATACATGTGCTATTGGTGCCATCATGGGCTCAGGGTGACTCCGCCTTTGTGTGCTTGGCAGGCATCTCAGAAGCTGCAGGAAGCTTGGGCTTCAGAGAACAGGAGGGGAGGTTGATTTGTGCCATCAGGAAACCTAGGGTCGCTCCTGTCATTGTCCTTTGTAGACAAAGGTTGACTTTTGGAGTAAGTGCATGCATGCCACTAAGAGGGTGATTTGCAGGAGGTGGAGGATTTCCTTCCCTGGGCAGGCAGATTAAAGGCGGGGTTGCCGGCCCTCCGCAGTGCAAGCGGTGACCTCGAGAATCTGGCAGCTCTGCGGGATGGTGGCATCTGGCCTTTCAGGGCCTCCCCAATCTGGTCTTGCCTGGTCTCCCACAGATTCCCTGCATAGTTGTGACATTCCAGCCAAACTGACAGTCCCTTGGATGTGGCACATGCCTTCCCATAGTCAGGCCCTTTGCGTGGGCTGGCACAATATGGGGGCCTCAGAAGAGAAGTGGGATTTGATAAGTGGGCTACTTCTCCCGCACTGACTCACCCTGAATGACAGCCGTGTGTGAAGAGCACACTCGTTAATGCCATCAGAGGAAAGAGGGTCAACGTACAGTGACCCAGGATAATGTTCCCTGCAAGCGTGCAATCGCTTTAAAGTCGTGTGTTCCCAGCAGCGTGGACGGACAGCTGCAGTAATGATTCGTACACGGAGGAAGCTGGCATTGACTGAGGCTGGCATTGACCGAGGCCAGTTGCATGGCCTCGGTTTCTGCCCTGAATGAGCTGACATTCTTGTTGAAGGTGAGACAGGTGGTATGGTCAGTGGGCAGAGACCAGCCTGACTTGGATAGGTTCAAGTCTTTATTTTTCTCATTGATTCATCACACAACTATTTATTGTGTGCTACTGTATATGAGGCACTGTTCTGAGTACTGTGGGACTGTTAGTAAACCAAGGGACACGAGTCCCTGCCTTCATGGAGTTTGTGTTCTGGCAGAGGGAGATAGACGAACACACAAAATAAGGAAAACAGACTGTGTCTCCTGTGGTAGTAAATACTCGGAGAGAAGAAAATACAGAAGGGAGAGAGAGGGAGGGTGGAGTGTGTGTGTTGACAGGAGTGGGGTAGGGTTTGCGGTTTTAAAGAGGTTGGTCCAGGAGGGTGTGCAGAGGTAACTGGAGCAGATGCCTGAAGATGGCGAAGGAATGAGTCATGGGGCTTTCTGGGGAAAGAGCCGAGGCCCATGCCAGTGCAAAGGCCTTCAGGCCATTTCTTAATTGCCCATGGAGAGACCACAGAGGGATCATGTGCCTGGAAGGGAGCAAGCCCCTAGAAAAGTACCGGGAGAGGATGACAAAGAGCAACCCAATTGTTCTGGGTCTCCTGGGCATGGTGTGCATTGGAAGAGATAGGTGAGCTGAGTCATGTTTATCAGGATCGCGAGGCTACTCCTTGGTTGTGCATTGGCCCCAGGTAGCAAAGGTCGAAACAGGGAGACTTTGGAGGGCTGTACTTCAGGCAGGAGATGAGGGTGACTTGGGCCAGGGTGCAGTACTGGAAGGCTTTGAGAACTACATGAGTCTGGGTCTCTGTTGCTTGCATTCTCTATGACCCTGGTCGAGTTGAGTTACTTTATCTTATTATACTTTAATTTTCTTGACTCTGCAATGGAAATAATAATACCGAAACTTTCGGGGAGGCTGCAAGCTGGTAGCCAAGCATCCGCCTGCTTGCAAAGCAGCGCTCCCCCACACTGTGGGTGCTGGAGGTGTGTGCATGGCCCTTTTCATCATATCTCACCAGAAGGGTCTTAAGCTGCTGAGGCTGAAATGTAAAGATAACAGCAGCTTCCTGCTGCACAGACTTCTCCGGCATTGGCATCCGAGGATATCTTTAGAAATCTTCTAACCTATTCTTGGTTATTATTTGCCATCCAGGGCCCAAAGTGATGAATTTTCCCATTTTCGACATAATTCATCCAGCTGTGTGTCATGTCTCATGGCCTCTTGGATCTGTGGAGAGATGGGGGTGATTTGTAGACCCACGTGAGGAAAATCGGATTATGGAGTGATTAATTAAAAGAGCGCTCCATCAGCCTATTGAAAACTCCATCATTTGGGGCTTGTGGAGTTCAAGTTAATGGTAGCAGAGGTAGGAGAACGGCAGGAGAAAATTAAGATTTCTGCCCATTTGTATAAGCAGGGGATGCTTCCCTGTCGTCCCATGATCGAATCTCACGGGTTTCCTAGACATGCTGAGGTGAGGTAATTCAGTGCATCCCATTACTCTGTGGAATGTATGAAACTCTTATTTGCAAAATACCTTATTTGTAGTCTCAGTTGCCTTCTATGATAAAGATTAGCCTTGCTGTTCCAGTGTTACTGATGAGAGGCTGCCTTTCATCTTTGGTGTTTTTCCTAAGCTTTAACAATGCCCCCCTGCTGAGAGGTCTCCTGGCTGGCCTCTGCTTCCCTCGCCTGCCCCTTTATCACTGCCCAACAGGGAACTGGGTGGGGGGAGGGGGCGTCCTGGCATGATTTGGATGTAGCCTGCACTGACTTGAAACAGGCATTTCATTTGCCCCAGATTACTGACCTTTTATCATTTCATAGAAGGCAAAGAGAATTGATAGCATTTGCTGGTGTGGCAAGGGTGTTAATACCTTATCTCCTCTATCAAAGTGCTGTTGGAGGCTTTCATTGAGCCATGTTTGGCCATCCTGGTTACAGACTGCCCTGAGGGCTTTGCAGTGTTAGTCTGGTGTCTGGAGAACCAGCCCGGTGTGCCACTGTTTTCATATTCAGGCTCGTGAAGATGGTCACTCACTTAAGGGTTCCTATTTCCTTAACCCTTTGTAGTGAGACATTGTAATTTGTTTCCTGAATCCCCAAGGCTTAACATGAGAGAAACATATTCTGTAGATGGGTCTTTTTCAAAATAAGATCCACGGGTCTATACTTTGTATGTTTTAGGAGAGGGAACTATTTAAACAAAACTATTCCAATTGGGGTTTATATTTTGATGAATCTGAAAAACAGATGGCTGTGATTCTTTGCTGTGATAATTTGCCATGGAAACATATTTTCGTACGTGCCTTTTAACCACACTTCTCCTTTTTAAAAAGGGTCAAGTTATTACCCACATTTGAGAAAGCCAGTTATAATTCTTATTTTTTACCTTTCATTTCTCAAAATCCTTTCCAGGTGATGAGGTTTAGACCAGCCTTCCCACACAGATGCTCACCTTTCCTCTGAGTCCTCCAGCTGCTCTTTTGGAGAGCTGGAGGTGACTTCGCCTGGGCGATTTAGTGCAGGGACCTCTGGGGGCACCAGGGCCGCTACAGGCTTTGAGCAGGTTGCTTGTTGAGCTGGACAGTAAGCCGTGCAGCGTGTTATGTGTGCAGAGCTTCTTTTGTGGCCCCAGGGGGGCTGTAACTGTGTTCTGGAAACCTGGTACACAAGAAGGCATCTGGAACGTCAGACTGTCCATATGGGAGCCTGTCAGGGAATGTCATTGCGTTTTGGCCTAGCAGCGTCTGTGGCATCTTTATTGAAAGAAAAGAAAAATTTAAAAAGCTACTTATTAAGTAGAAGAGGACAATTTGGAAGAGGACGGTTTGGGAGAATAGCATCTATTCTTTGCAATCAGAAGGCGAAAAAGCACATTAACATAAATACAAAGTATATTAAACATAAAATATATTCTAATAAAAAGTACATTCACGTGTAAAATAAATCTCGCTTCGTCCCTCTGCTGCTGGGTTTGCTGTCCACAGAATGGTGTACGGCAAGGCAGGTGTGAGGGAGAAGCATTTACCTATGTTAATATATATGTCCAAAGTGAGAGGAGCAGAGGGAATGAAAATATCCATATGATTTTTTTTTTTTTCCCCCCGGAATTTAAAGCAACATCTAGTTGACGATTCAGATGAAAGAAAACATCTCAGTCCCTTATGACTGGGAGGTTTAGCAAAGCTTTCCTAGAGGAAAGAACGCATCATTTGTGTGGGGTGGCTCTGCTTCGCTGAAATGACCAGAACATGGCTATTAAGTCTGGGAGGATGAGTCAGGCCACAGGATCAGGTAAGAGTGTACTCTTCAGGCCCCACCTGGCAGAGAGTGGGCATGACTTGTGCACTGATAAGGTCTGGGCCTTATCTCTGTCTCTTCTGGCTCTGGACTATAGTACATTTCTCCGTTAAGCCTCAGTTTCCTTCTCTGAAGGCTGGCATGGTAACGGCAGTCTTGCAGGATTGTTAGAATGTTCAGATGAGACAGTATATCATAGTTTGCTCTGCTGTTTGCTCCCTAGAAGCTGCAGCTGGTTGAGATTTTGGTCAAGACCTTTCTTTCGTCTGATCTGACTTGAGCCCAAATATTTGGAAAAATGTGGCAATCATGCTGGGACCAAAAGGCCGTGGGATTCTGGCTTTTCCTTCAGCTTACACCTGTTTTATTGGCCTTCCGGAAACGCTTGCAGAAATAAGAGCATGTTAACGTGGGTGGACACCATTTGGAGTGCTTGATTAACTCAGCAATTAATAAAAATGGAGAGGTGACAATCGGTGTTACCAAGTTCCAGTTGAAAGCAGTGCATTTGGCCTCTCTCCATGCAAGCAGATTGGTGGCGAAGCACCCCATGGGGAAGAACATCAGAATTCAGAAGAGTGAAACCGGTTGGGAAAAAGGTACTCAGAACAAAAAACAGGGTGTCAAGATGAGCCGGTTGCTTATTGCCTTCATTTAATCGGCAGATACTGACTGAGTAATGCCCGTGTACCTGATACTGTGCCAGCAGCCAAAGATACCTACTCGGATTAGGCACAGCATCTTCTATGAAGAGAGGCCCGTGCTGTTGCGGAGGTAACAGACATAGAAGCAACACATTCTAATACACCGTGGCGAGTGCAGGACAGATGGTGTTTCAAGTTCACGGGTGACCGAAGGAAAGAGTGGTTAATTACTTTTAGGAAAAGGGAGAGAACGGTATTGGCTTTAAAGAAAAAGTGGTTAGAGCCAGACCTGGCAGAATAAGTCGATTGGAAAAGACATTCCAGCACAGCGGGGCTAGAGGAGCGAAGACAGGATGCCTAGAATGAGGGGTGGATTTGCAGTTGTTAAGTGGGAAGACTAGGTGTGGACTGGGTTTGAAGCCTACTCTGCCACTTACTAGCTGGGTGGCTGTGGACAAATCAGTAAGCCTTCCTGGGAGTGGTTTCATCGTCTGTCAAGTGGGGATGCAAGATCCATGTCTCATGGGGCTATTGGGAGGATTCCATGTTAGTTTAGTGTGCTTGGGAGGTGGCGGCCCCTCCTGAACATTACAGCCCTGAGACATCCCATTTTCTCTGATGTGCTGTGTATAAGAAGAAAAGAGACGGGCGTGGTGGCTCACGCCTGTAATCCCAGCACTTTGGGAGGCCGAGGTGGGCAGATCACCTGAGGTCAGGAGTTCGAGACTAGCCTGACCAACATAGAGAAACCCTGTCTCTACTAAAAATGCAAAATTAGCCGGGCGTGGTGGCGCATGCCTGTAATCCCAGCTACTCGGGAGGCTGAGGCAGGAGAATCGCTTGAACCCAAGAGGCGGAGGTTGCGGTGAGCTGAGATCATGCCATTGCGCTCCAGCCTGGGCTCGAAACTCCATCTCAAAAAAAAAAAAAAAAAAAAAAAGAAGGAAAGAAACTAGGACTAGAAATGTCACTATGGCCAAGTATTGAAAGCATCTGAATATCACGCATCCTGATGATATCTCTGTAAACATTTACCCTCACTCTTTTAAAACCATATTTTAAGCTGTCAAACACTCTTATCCTGTTAAACACAGCCACCCATTGGTGATCCCAGTGACAAGTAATTGAATGTTAGTTCTGGAGTCTTTCCTGGGGTGATGGCTTAGAGAAACCCCTCTTTTAAGGATTAGATTTAGAGGTAGAGGTAAATGAGTGTTGAGTATCAAAAAGAGCTGAGTTCAGCATTGAGTTAGATCCGGGGTCAGATTCTGGCCTTACCTTTGTTAGCCACTTGACCTTAGGCAAGGCACATCATCAGGTTCATGTTTAGTTTCTGCATCCATGAAGTTAACGTATTTATACATTGAGATATAACACTTTCTCTGAAGAGCTGGGGTTGAAAATTCCTTTGAGAAAGGAATTGCCTTTGTTTAGGAAAACAGTTTGGTAAGCTAGAACAGCATGTGCCAGATAGAAATACAACATAAGCTGGCCGGGTGTGGTGGCTCATGCCTGTAATCCCAGCACTTTGGGAGGCGAAGGCGGGCGGATCACAAGGTCAGGAGTTTGAGACCAGCCTGGCCAATATGGTGAAACCCCGTCTCTACTAAAAATACAAAAATTAGTTGGGCGTGGTGGCGGGCGCCTGTAGTCCCAGCTACTTGGGAGACTAAGGCAGGAGAATCACTTGAAACCGGAAGGTGGAGGTTGCAGTAAGCCGAGATTGCGCCACTGCACTCCAGCCTGGGCAACTGAGCGAGACTCTGTCTCAAAAAAAAAAAAAAAAAAGGACAATATAAACCACATATGTAATTTTAAATATTTTAGTAGTCATATTTTTAAAAAGGTAAAAAGAAACAGGTAAAATTAATTTAATTATATATTGTATTTAGCCCAGCATAACCAAAATATATATATATATAAATTCGTATGTTATATTATTTATTTCATACTATCTTTGGACTCTGGTATGTATTTTGTTTTATTATTTTTATTTTTATTATTTTTTTGAGGTAGGGTCTTGTTCTGTTGCTCAGGCTGGAGTGGAGTGGCATGATCTTGGCTCACTGCAGCCTCTGCCTCCTGGCTTCAAGCGATTCTCGTGCCTCAGCCTCCTGAGTAGCTGGGACTAGAGGTGTGCACCACCACGCCCAGCTGATTTTTGTATTTTTATAGAGATACGGTTTCACCACGTTGGCCAGGCTGGTCTCGAACCCCTGACCTCAAGTGATCCACCCGCCTCAGCCTCCCAAAGTGCTGGGATTACAGGCGTGAGCCACTGTGCCTGGCCTGTATTTTAATTTATAGCACGGCTCACTTAAGAGCAGCTATATTTCAAGTGTTCTGTAGTATTTTCCTGGATCATCATATCGCATCCTTCCAGAATTCTAAGAAGTAATGATTTCTCTGATTTTGAAAATGGGAAAACTGAGGCATAGAGAGATTAAGAAACTTGCCTGAAGTCATACAATGAAGGTTTGAACCCAAATAACCTGTCTCCAGAGCCTGCTGTGCTAGTTTCTGAAAAAATATTGGAAAAATTTTTTTTTTGGAGGAGACTTTGGGCTGCCATTTGGCATAGACTGGGTAGTTTATACCTCAAATGGAGGGATAACCTTGACTAGATTGAACCTCGCGACAGTGCTAATGATAAAATTATACGGCAGATGCACCACCCAGGACACCATTATTATACATAGCAGGGCCTCAGTAAATGGTATCCTTTCCCTTCTCTTCAGATGCATAAAATCAGCTTTTTTTTTTTTTTTTTTTTTTTTTAAAGGGACTTTCTTAGTTTTGTTTACCTCTGGATCCATTTCTGGTACATAGAAGATGCTCAGTAAATACTTGTGGAAGGCAGGGAAGATGCTTTGGAGTCACTGGATATGATGATCGCTCAGAGTTGTTGGGGCATCTGCAAACACAGTGGTACCATTAGATGGTGGGTTTTGTAAAGACAGCCCTGGGTGAAGGGGGCTTATGTGGAGAGATGACCACCAGAGTGTTCAGATATGGAGTTCTTGCTCTGAGCTGAGGAGAGTCATGAAGGCCAGTTTTTATGTCCCACACCAATGCTTTTTTTTTTTTTTAAAGTACATTTGTATTTTATATTTTATTTATTTATTTATTTATTTATTTTTTAGTTTAAGTTCTGAGATCCATGTGCAGAATGTGCAGGTTTGTTACTTAGGTATACATGTGCCGTGGTGATTTCCTGCACCTGTCAACCTGTCATCTAGGTTTTAAGCCCTGCATGCATTAGGCATTTGTCCTAATGCTCTCCCTCCCCTAGCCCCACACCACCCGACAGGCCCTGTTGTATGTCGTTCTCCTCCCTGTGTCCATGCATGCTCGTTGTTCAGCTCCCACTTGTGAGTGAGAACATGCAGTGTTTGGTTTTCTGTTCCTGTGTTAGTCTGGTTTTAAATAGAAGTATAGCATATTATACCAGCAGCAAAGCACAGAAAGCGTAAGTCTGCAGCTTGGTGACTTTTCACAAAGGTAACACATCTGTATCACCAGCTCCCGTAACAAGAATTAGGACGTTACCAGTGCCCCGAGTGCATATTCCCCCTCTCCCATCACTGCCCCCTGTGTCTCCAAGGGTATCTGCTCTCCTGATTTGTGACTCCATAAATTACCTTCGTGGGCCCACACTTTTGAGCAAATCCTAATGGTTGGAGTTATCATGGGGACTGGTATGGGGGTCCAGTTAGTTTCAGTCCTGTTTTATCCCCAGGCCTGGGGTTCTATCCTGGTTCCCATGTTCATGGCACAGATGATAAACTAAGGCCCATGGAGGCCATGCTTCCTGCTGGGTCTCACGATTAGAGAATAGATCAGTGATTCAGACACAGAGATTTCTTGCTCCAAAGACTGCATTCTTGACCATCCTCTATGTTTTCTTCTATGACATTTTGTTCTAAAATCCCAAGATTGGGATATATGTGTTGAGATCTTTGGACTGAGCCATATCTGGGAGTGGCTGCTGGAAAACTGTGGAGGAGGAACCCATAGCTCTGCATCCCAGATCCCAGATGCAGCATGCTCCTGGCGCCCGGTCACTGAAGGCTGCACCTCACCTAGCAGAAGTGACCTGGCTAGCAGAGCCCATTGGGTGGGGCTGCCGGAGGTGTCAGAGCGTGGGACAGGCAGGCTTCTCACTGCCCTGTGTTTCCCACCTCCACCTGCTGCTGACAGGCACTCTCAGGCACTGGCGAGGGAAACTTTCAATTAAACGAAATCAGGCGACTTCCTCCCACCAAAGTGAAAATGCCCTGTGCTGCCAAGTGCAAGCTAAATTCATCGGTCACCTGCTCTGCGGTGTGAGGCATGGCTAGGGCTGCTGCCTGTCGGTGGCTGTGGATTTCAGCACCAGTCACTGCTCAGGGGATGCAGCAGGCATGGCAGGCAGGGGAGGGCCGTCTCTGCTCAGCCTGGAGTCCCCTTGGCATCGTTGGAGATGGGCATGTGTATTCAGGAGGAGCTTTGCTCTCTCTGTGGCACGGCCCTCTGCCCCCACAGTTCCCCAGTCAAGAGGGACAGGTGGTGGCTGTCATTCTGCAGTTGGCCCTGGCCACAGAGAGATTTGCCAACAATTCTGGGAGGGAGACACCCCCAGCTTCTTTGGCCCAGAGACTGCAGCTTGACCCATAAAGCTGCAAGCAGGCAGTTCCCCCAGCCTGGCTTTCTCTCCAGAATGGTGGAGGTGGGGTGTGGGTAAAGATACATATTATTACATGAAGGTCAGTGCCCCGGGTCTGAAATTTAATTCAAAAGCTCAAATAAAATTGCCCGTCTGGAGGCAATGGCTCTTATAAAAATGAAGCCAGTAATATTTAGTATAATCCTCGTGAGTGAGTTGTTGAGCAGCTTATTCTTTTTTTTTTTTTTTTTTTTTTGAGATGGAGTCTCACTCTGTCACCCAGGCTGGAGTGCAGTGGCCGGATCTTAGCTCACTGCAAGCTCTGCCTCCTGGGTTCACGCCATTCTCCTGCCTCAGCCTCCTGAGTAGCTGGGACTACAGGCGCCCGCCAACTCGCCCGGCTAGTTTTTTGTATTTTTTAGTAGAGACGGGGTTTCACCGGGTTAGCCAGGATGGTCTCGATTTTCTGACTTTGTGATCCGCCCGTCTCGGCCTCCCAAAGTGCTGGGATTACAGGCTTGAGCCACCGCGCCCGGCCGAGCAGCTTATTCTTTGCTGGCCACTGGGCCTAACCTCATAGAGGGAGTGGTGTATCTCTGGAGCTGGATTGCCTGGGGTGAATCCTGTGTCCTCTGCTTAGCCATGTCATCTTGGACGTTTTTCAACTTCGCCAACCTTCTGTAATATGGGGATCACAGCAGTCCCTACCTTTTAGAGCTGTGTGAATTATTAATCCATGGAAAGCGCTTGGAATAGCGTCTGACATGTCAGTGGCTCCATACACATGTGTGTAATGTGGGTGGAGTCAGTTACAGTCCTCTGACTGATCTCCTGGGGTGGGTACTTTACTATTCCATGTTTAACAGACAAGGAAACTGAGGCACAGACAGGCTAAGTTACTGGCCTAAGTTCAGTAAGTACCAAGGTGGAATTTGAACCCAGAGGAACCTGACTCCACACTTCCCAGCGATTGTTGGGTGGAAATAGTGTCTTGCCCAAGATGCATTATCTAAAAATGAAATATATTTCAAAAAAGATACCCCCAGACTCTAACACTTGCAGTAAAAACAGGACAAATACTCTTTATTATATAATCCATTTAGAATAATGAGCATAGCCACCGTTGGTTGAGCGAATTGCTCCGTTTCAGCAGCCACATGTTACATTGCCTTGCTGTTTGAGTCATGCCCTGAGACATTTGTGAACAAGCTGTGAGGTCACATCAAACCAGCGGCTCATGTGCTTCTGGAAGAGGAGGTGTCCTGGGGAGTGAGGGCAGTTGCAGTAGCCTCTTAGAGAAGTCAAAACCTGAAGACCAGCTTTCTACCCTTTGTCTGCACGAGGTTTCCTTGAGGTGAGGCGTGCCTGTGGCCCTGGCCCCTTGAACCTCTAACCTCAGCATGTCTTAGGTCCTGTCCTCGGATTCAGGCAGGCTGTAACAAAGGACCGAGTTAGCCAGGGAAGAAGAGGTTTTGCGTTTGACAGAGATAGGATGCAAAGAGCGGCCTGCGGAAATAATGTACCATTTTCTCATTTAAGTTCCCTGAGTGGAGGCAGGAGAATAGAGGACAGGAGGAGAAGAATAAAGGAGGAGGAAGGGAGGGAGGGAGGAAGAGAGGGAGGGAGAGAGAATACAGGCAGGTGGGGAGGAAGGAAGAAATGTCAGGGTTGGGAGGTGAGAGGAGAGGGGATGGAGCCACAGTGGAGGAGGAGGGAAGTGAAACCAGTGACTTGGGTTTGACTTCTTGTGACATGGAGGGCAGGGCAGGGCAGGACCCAAGTGGGAGGCAGATCCTAGGCCTGGTGGAAAGAAGGAGGAGGAGGAAGGATGTGAGGTAGCAGACAGTGGGAGGGTAAAGAATGGCATGTGAATCTGAGAAAGGATCATACAAGTTTTAGTGCCAGAATTGGTGATGGAGCGTTGTGGATGGGTAAATGGAGGCACGTTGTCGGCCCCTGGTCAGTGCTTGTTTCCAATGCTCTGTGGTGGTGACATGCTGCCTTTCTGGATGGGTGAAGAGGCTGGACCCCAGGCAGACGAGCACGCTGAGTGCCACCTGCTCCGTGCTTCCACCCGTCCTGTGTTGCCCGCTGACATCTCAGCTTCCCAGAAGGCCCCAGGAGGGACGTGGCCTTCGGGGCTTTCAGCTGGGGGCAGGAAGTGCTCCATCTGACACCATTCAGAACAGACTATACAAGTAACTCCACAGCTTGTCTCATTAGGCCGGGAACGCTCCAGCTAATCGAGGCATGCCTTTGTCGTGCGCTGCTCATGCCAGGGGGGTTAAAAAAAGAAATACGCCTGATCCCAAGGGCCTTTTGTGGGCAGGGCAGAAATAATAAACCCAAAGACAAAGTCAGGCCACCCAGGAATGAGGTGGTGTGCTCTGTCAGGGCCACCCAGCTCCAGATCATCAGGTCAAATCTGCACCCTCCTCCCTGGGCCTCCCTCTTGCTGGGGGTGCTTCAGGCAGAGGTGAGTGGGTGTGCTTTCTGGTAAAAGGATCCAATTTTAATGTAAGAGGCTTGTTTGTGTGTTTTCCCAGCTAGATCACTTCCATGGCTTTTTTTTTTTTTTTTTTTTTTTTGGAGACAGAATTTTGCTCTTGGCACCCAGGCTGGAGTGCAGTGGTGCAATCTTGGCTCACTGTAACCTCCACCTCATGGGTTCAAGCGATTCTCCTGCCTCAGCTTCCTGAGTAGCTGGGATTACAGGTGTCCGCCACCATGCCCAGCTAATTTTTTGTATTTTTAGTGGAGACAGGGTTTTGCTATGTTGGCCAGGCTGGTCTCGAACTCCTAACCTCAGGTGATCCACCCGTCTCAGCCTCCCAAAGTGCTGGGATTACAGGCGTGAGCCACCGCGCATGGCCATGGCTCTTTGCCATGCTCCAAATTCACTTGGTTTCTGGCTCTTCCTGCCAGTGTGCTCCGTAAGACCAGCTCGCAGGGAGCCGGAGCCAGCCCTCAGGGTGCCCTGCACTTAGCGTTCAGTCTGTAAATTCTCATGAAACTTGCTTCATAGCTGTAGGAACCTCAGGTTCAAGGGCGTAAAGGATGTGCCCACAGCTTGTGTGTTGCTGGTGGAGTGGTGGTGTTGGTGGTGATGATGGGGATGGCGATGATGATGGTGGTGATGAAGGTGGATAGCAGCTGCTGTGTATTTTCTCAGGAACTGTGTTAAATTCTTTGGTGGCAAAGATCGTGCTAGAAATAATAAAAATAATGGATAGCATTGACTGAGTGTCTACTCTGTGCCATGGAAGGTTCTGAGCACTTTTGGTACACTCAACCTGAGAATGACTCTGTGAAGTGGATGCTGGGCCCATTTCACAGTGCAAGCAATGAAGGCAGCGTCACGTCAGAGTCTGCATTCTCACTGCTAAGCCACATGACAGTCAAGACAGTGTGCTCTGTGTGGAGTGAACAGCCTCTGTGGGTGGACGAGTGACTGGCTGAAAGGTTGATGTCAGAGCATGCTCTATTTTGGGTTCTTCAACTCGAAGGAACCCCCCCCTGTCACCCCCACCTCCTGCCACCCTAGTTCCTCATTCCTTTCACCAATATTGTTTTCTTTTCTTTTGCTGATTTAGAAATAGACTTGAATTCCTGGTGCTGAGACCTATTAGATGAATTAACACTAATCACCATTGCTAGTTAGCTATGAACTTTAGTACTTCAAGGCTCTGACCTTAAAGTTTTTTTTCTGAAGGTCATCAATTAGCTTTATTTGCTTCATTATGGATTAGTAATCATTAGATGAATATTGCCATTTGTTCTGTGGGTCACCAGTGTGGTTCATGCAGTGAAAAAATCAAGTGTTTCAGTGAAAAGTTGCAGAGGGAAAGAAAAAAGGAGAGAATGAGGGAAGACAGAGGAGTACGTGTGTGTGTGTGTGTGTGCGTGTGTGTGCGTGTGCGCGCGGGGGCGCTTGTGTGCCCACAGGGGAAGGAGGTTGGTAGTAGTGGTGTTTAAATTAGCCTTAAAGTAAGAAGCTTGAAATTAAGGGTAAAGGTCTGGTACCAGATGCTCTAAAGCCATCTGCTATTTACCTGGGCAGATTTCGATACCTCTCCTCTGTCCTTTAATAGCATCTCTGTTCTGACTTCAGTCCTGGTACGTACCTGGATATATGGTAATGTGGCCATTTCCATGTCCTTCCAGATGGAGCACCTGCCAGGCTGAGTCTGTGTCTTTTGTATCCCACTTACCTGACACAGTGCTGGCACACAATATGTGCTCATTAAATGCTTACTGAAATGACCTAGCACATAAAAGCTTTGTAAGACAGGAGCTTTATTTTACTCTGCCTGCTTTGTACTCTAGACACCCCAGGTATTCCTATTCTGATTTCTGTTGCTGCTATAGACCTGGGTCAGCCTTAAAATGAATATAAATATACTTTAATTTGAGCTAATGGGATATATGCAAACCACTACCCATCTAATTAATTTGTTTATGCCATGAAATACATGTTTTAAGGTGCTCCTGAGTGCAGGGCATTCTGTTAGCAGGTGGAATACCAAGTTTTAAAGAGGCAAGGGATGTGGGCTGCATCACCAGACCTTCTGAGTTCCATTTGCAATCAGACACTGTTCTGGTCCTAGTGGGTCAGGGCACAGATTCTGGATCTGGGTTTGAATCCACATTCTACCCCATACAAGCCTTGTGCCCTTAGGCAAATGATTTAATCTCTTTATGCGTCAATTTTCCCTCCTTTAAAATGGGACAGGCCGGGCGCGGTGGCTCACGCCTGTAATCCTAGCACTTTGGGAGGCCAAGACAGGTGGATCACCTGAGGTCAGGATTTCAAGACAGCCTGGTCAACATGGGGAAACCCTGTCTGTACTAAAAACACAAAAATTATCCAGGTGTGGTGGTGCACACCTGTAATCCCAGCCACTCAGGAGGTTAAGGCAGGAGAACTGCTGGAACCCAGGAGGCAGAGGTTGCAGTGAGCCGAGATTGCGCCCCTGCACTCCAGCCTGGGCAACAGATTGAGACTGTCTCAAAAAAAAACAAAAACAAAAACCAAAATGGACAGTCATGGGGATGTTGTGGGGTTAGGGTTGTTGTGGCAATAAAATGAGTTTGTCTGTAGAGCACTTGGTACCATGTTGATATCTGTCACTGGTATTATTTATTGTTAATGAAGATTTAGTGACTTCATGTGTAAAACCCAACCGTGTCAGTACCTGTCTTCATAGAATTGTGGTGAGGACTGTGTCCGTTTCCGAAGGCTGCCCTAACAAACTGGTTGGCTCAAAACCACAGAAATGAATCAATAGTGTCTCTCGATTCCAGAGGCCAAAGTTGTGTTGGCAGGGCCATGCTCTCTGAAACCTGTGTCCTTCCTGGCCTCTGCTTAGCTTTTCTTTGGCACTCTGGCTGGTAGATGCATTACTCTAAGCCCCTGTCATCACTGGAACTCTTTCTGTGTGTCTCATCACATGGCCATCATCTTAGGAAGACACCAGTCAGACTGGGTTAAGGACCCACCGTTCTCCAGTATGACCTCATCTTAACTGAATAATACCTGTAATGAACTTGTTTCCAAATAATATCACATTCTGAGTGGGGATAGGACTTCAGCACATCTTTGTGGAGGATACACAACTCAACTCATAACTAGGGTGAAATGCAAGACTTCACATGAAGTATTGAACCCAGAACCTGGAACAAAACAGTGCCTTCAGCATCAGCGGTGTCTGTTGTTGCTTCTCTGTCCTCCTGATGGCCCTTTGCGGAGTGGCTTTGGGCAGTTCTCTGAACATCTTTGAATTTCCGTTTTCCATCTTTTCACTGTGGTGTGGCTCGTCTTCCAGTGACACTGAATTATGTAGTTTTCCTGGTCTGCGTTGCCTCATCTCTGAAATGGGGAGAAAGGCGAGCCACCTCCCAGAAGGGATCCCCTCCCAGGATGACACGAGGGTGTGCACGTATGTGCTGGTGGTCTGGACATGCGAGTGCTTCCCATGGTTGCTACCTCCTTTTCTGCCTGGTGTTTTCTTGTCCAGTGAGGACAAATGGCTTTTGTAGTTCCCCTGCAAACCACTGCACAGACCCGAGGAGGCTCCTCTTTTCCTTCCCATGGGGTTGGGAAGCTCAGAGGCATGTCCAGATGTGAGGAGGCTTCGATTTTCCAGACCCCTGGGTTGCTTTGCAGTCAGAATGGAAAATACATTTTTTTTTTTTTTCCACTTGGGAGGGAGCTGAAGCATTTGCTACAGACAAGTCTAGATATCTATGGAAACAGTCCTAATTTTAGCCTTGCCATACTTAATGCCAACTCTGAGAGTGCTGTTTTGGGTCAGAGCCCAGGGAGTAGGGAAGGTGAGTAGGTCTGCAGGGGTCAGATCAAGCAGGGAGTAGCCAACCAACAGACAAGAGGAGGACACAGTAGAAATCTTAAGTGGATCCAAAGGGGCTGGCGCCAAGGGTAAGAGAGGGCCGGAATGATGAGCATTGATCAGAAAGTCGGATTTCAAATGAAAGGGCCTCCCCTTTCCCCCTTTTGCTCTCCCTGTCTACGTTCTGCTCATTTTTGGAGCCTCGTTCATGGCCCGTCTTTCCACGTCCCCACTTTTGGAATCAGCCAGTCCTCCCCTGAATGTCTAGCATCTTTGAATTCTGTTGAAGTACTAGTGACTGCCCATTTAGTTTGGCCGTTAATCCACGTACCTTGCAACCCCCCCTTCCATTTGGTTTTGAGTCCCTCAAGGTCAGCCGTGGTCATTGTCGAGTCTGTGTGCTGTGCCTGCCATGGGGTAGACATACAGAGAATGCATGATGAGTTGGGATTTGACATGAGAGGTGATTTCTGGTTGACCAAACCAGGGGGTGGGCAATCACTAGAAAGGGAGGAGTTTAGTAAGCAGTTTAATAAGAAGGAGTTCAATAAGAGGCACAGAAACGATTTTTGATGGGAGGAATCTGCCTGGTTGGGGGAGTGGAAATTGCCTGTAATTCAATTAAGGACAGGTTAGGGAGGGCCGTGGGCAAGAGGAGGTCATGGTGTGGCAGATGCTGGCTGGGATGATGAGGGGAGAAGTGAGGGACAGTAATCGTTTTAGGCCACCTAAAATGTTTAGGGGAGCATCACCTAACCTCATTTCAGCCCTGTCCTCCCCACCAGGTGACCTCCTATCAGGAATCTTTGTAGATCAGACACAGGAAGACCCTTAGACATCTTCTCGTCTTGAAGTGTGATATTCAAGACAGGCATTTTTACATTAAAACTTGGCTATTTATTTTAGCACATGTCTAAAAACCACATATAAGCAGCGTTCCAAACCTGGCGTTCCTCAGGGGTTTCTGCTTCCGACGAGGCAGGCCGTGGTAGTTCCCTCTCAGTCCCATGGATTCCAGGGTTGCTGCTCCCACACACCCGTGCACATGTGACACCTGGAATGAGCAAAAGGCCTGTTGTCACCATTTGGAACTAAGGCTTACGCAGATGGACGAGGTTGCTGGTATGAATTCTGGCACTGAATTTCCATATGCTTTGTATTCTTTTCAGCAGGATGAAATGCATCATGGGTGTGGGAAAATGGAGCGGGTAGTATACTGCAAGAGATCGCAGGGTAAGCGGCACAGATCCGGTGTGGCCCTCCCCTTTTGAATGAAGAGGGCATTGGGCAAGGCACAGGTAGACCAGGTGGCCCCGATAGATAGTGCCTGCACTGGTACTTGAGCTGCATCTCCTCTTCTTGTCTAGCCGTCTTGGCATTCTAGATGGGATGTGAGCTGGGTCCTACCAAAGACTTGGGCACTTTATTTGAGTTCTCTCATGTAATCCTACTAACAACGTTGTGAAGCATGCACTATTTTTACTTACTAAACAAAAAAGGAGCGATCGGGACTAGAGGACTTGAAATAACTTTCTGAGGCCCAGCCTGCTGGTAAGGAGTAGATCCAGTGATTCAACGTGGCTCCATCCCATGACATTTAGCTGTCAGGGAGCTGCAAACCTATGAAACAGAGCTTTCAGATTTTGGAAATAGAAGCGCAGGCAGGCGTGTGGTGCCACTTGCCGTCTCCCGGGAAAGCCCCTTTGTCGTGAATAATAGAACCAGAGCTAGAAGGCACGTTGCTCAGGCCGGCAGGTGAGTCCGAGGGCTGGGGAGGGGTTTTCTGGGCAGTGGGACACCTCCCTCTTAGGGGGTTTCATTTGTCCAGGGCCAGTGAAAGGCTGTTTGGTCCCTCCGCTGAGTGAACAGCCCCAGCCCACAGGATGAGTCAGAGCAGAGTCCAGAATAGAAGCCAGAGGGCATGTGCGTAAAGGCCATGTTTATCCCAGTCATTTGGATCTTAAGATTCCTGTTCATGATGATGAAGGTTTTATACATAACACTGTTTGCAGACTGCTTTATGATCATTTATGAGTGTCACCTGGCAACCGCTGAGTTCGCCACAT
This sequence comes from Chlorocebus sabaeus, assembly GCF_047675955.1. Classification (NCBI taxonomy): domain Eukaryota; kingdom Metazoa; phylum Chordata; class Mammalia; order Primates; family Cercopithecidae; genus Chlorocebus; species Chlorocebus sabaeus. The sequence goes on from NC_132922.1 coordinate 16,966,361, forward strand.
GCGTCCACCGTGGGGTGATTGACTCTGGGCCCACCCAGAGCCCAGTTCATCGCTTGTGCATTACTGAGCCTCGTCCCCACACCCTCATTCATTAATCTATCCATCCATTCGTTCAATAGAGCCCTTTTGTCAGACGCCACCTTTGTGGGTAGCTTTGTGGTTGGCATTTCTTTTTCGTTGCTGAGAATATGTAATATGCTGGACGTGTTGGTGTTCCTGTTAGCGTAAGCAATAATCAACCCCTTTAGTGAGACTGTACGCTCCATGAGAGCAAGGCCTTTGCTCATTTCTCTGTCTCGGGTGCCTAGAAGAATGCCTAGCCCATAGTAGGTGCTCTGTGAATATTTATTGAAAAAAAAAAAAAGTGAATGGACTGAGTGTTTGCTATGTTTGGGCCTGTGGGAGGTGCTTTCTATAAAAATCTTTCTAATCCTTGCAGCAATCCACACTGCACCATAAGGGTGTCTGTCCTCCATTCTAGGGTTCCATCTGGTGAGTGTTTACCATTATCATAAACATTATTGTGAGTGCTTGCAGAGCCCATCGTCCTTATTATGACGGAATAAGGTAGCTACATTACCCCATTTTACCAATGAGGAAATGAGGCACAGAGAGGTGAAGTAACTCGCCCAAGGTCAGACAGACCCTCAAGCTTCACGTCACTCCTTCACCTCCTTATCAGCACTGTCCTATAGAACCTTCTGCAGGACGGAACTGCTCTCCATCTGCGCCATCCGATGTAGTCACCACTAGACGTGGGTAGTTACTGAGTACTTGAAAGGTGGCTAGTGCAACCGAGGAGCTGAATTTTTAATTTTGTTTAATTTTCATGAAATCTAAATAGCCATATGTGAGTAGTGACTCCCATACTGGGCAGCACAGCCCCCTATATGCTGTCTCTAAAGAACAATAACAGGCTGGGTGCAGTGGCTCGTACCTATAATCCTAGCACTTTGGGAGGCTGAGGCAGACTGTTTTATGATCATTTATGAGTGTCACCTGGCAACAGCTGAGTTAGCCACATCCATCCACCACGGGATAGTTAACTCTGGGCCCACCCAGAGCTGAGGCTGGAGGCTGAGGCAGGAGGATTGCTTGAACCCAGGAGTTGGAGACCAGCCTGGGCAACATGGCAAAACCCTGTCTCTACTAAAATTACAAAAATTAGCTGGGCATGGTGGTGTTCATCTGTAGTCCCAGCTACTTGGGAGGCTGAGATGGGAGGATTGCTTGAGCCTGGGAGGCAGAGGTTGCAGTGAGCTCAGATCATGCCACTGGACTCCAGCCTGGATGACAGAGCGAGACCCTGTCTCAAAAAACAAAAAACAAAAAACAGCTAACATTGAATGCTTACTATACACTGAGTATTTTTCAGATGTTTTACATGTAGTAAATGCTTCAAGTTAATCCTGACAACCACAAATGAATTAACAAGAGTCAGAAGTTAAAGATACTAGTGTAGCTGGATTCTGCCTGGCCCAGAGTTTTAAACTATCACCCTATTTTTCTCCTTATTTTCCCTGCGTACAGCAGTGGATATCACCATGGAAAAGATCTCATTGTTTATAATATTTGTCAGCCCTAAACACAGTGCTACCCGCCACCCTTCTTGGTAAAGAGGTCAGCCTATACGCAGACTTGGGAACTCACTGTTCCAACCAAATGACTCATTTAGGTTGAAAATACTTATTTGCACAAAGTGGAGTTGTGTCAATGTCACTTTGAATAGAAAAAAGACGCCAATATTCCCTACCAGGATGTTCTGTCGTGAAAACAAACAAATGAAACAGAATCTACTTCGAGGTCAGAGTGAGAAGAAGAGAAGGTCCAGCTGAAATTATCTGCAGTCTTGCTGGAGGGAACAAACGGTTGCAGCTTGTGGGTATAGTGACATTTTACAGCTCCGAGCTGTGCCTTTCCTTCTTGAAGATGGGTGAAGGGGAGTAGGTTCTTGTGCTAGACTTGGGGCTATGGAGCAAAAGCAGAGGGAGCTTGTCCTGCACGGATGTGGAAGCAGAGGTCACTGAATTCTGTTCCACAGTAGAGGTCAGCAGCACTTTATGATAACTGTGCAGCCAAACATGTGCTGTCTGCTGGGCTGGGCCTGACACCCACAGCTGTGGCTCTTTCAGAAACTGTGAACCAACCTGGGGGTGGGCCAGGGGTCTGGGTCAGGAGCAGAAGTGGGTTAAAGGTGATCGAGAGAGACGTGTGAGAGAGTGAGTGAGTGAGAGAGGCCTGCAGGATGAGGCCACATCAGGAGTACAGTCCAAATATAGGCAGTGATTGTGAAATTCAGGGACTGCAGGCTAAGAGCGCTGTAGGTTCTGAAAGTAGGAACAGGGAAAATGTGGCCATGGGCCTCTGGGGAAAGCCCTGTTCTGTGGGCTTTGGCCACTTAACTCTTACATGTCTTCTGCGACTGCGCGCTGACTCTTCATCTGCCCATCTATCCATTCATCCATTCATCAATCTAGCATTTGAGTCTCTATTCTATGCATGGTATTGGGGATAGTGTGGTAAACAGGGCACCATCCCTACCCTCAAGGAGCTTACAATCTTGCCTGGTAAAATGTACAGAAGTATGCATTTTTGAAAAAAGTAAAGGAAGAACACTTAGGCGCTCTCCACTCCAAGGCCACCTGCACCTTGCCTGTGTAGCTTTCCCCAGCAACACGAAGCCAGCATTGGTTTTTTTTACTTCCCTTCTTGTCTTTATCGTGTATGTGCTTAGTATCTATTGTGCTTTGGGCTATTTATATCAGCTTAGCACTTTATTGCATCTTTATTGTAAATAATCTTCCTGAACATAGGGGCCTCCATGTCTTCACTGGGTCCCGGCTCCGTGGTAGGCATTGATGGGGGCTCCAGAATTATTGAAGTAATTGGGAGCCCCTTAAACCTGCAAGGAACCTTAATAGTCCTCAGTGGTCTGAAGGGTCTTCTTGACCTTCCCTGCCTCCCAACTTCCTCCTGTCTCTGTCAGGTCAAGACTTTACTTGCCTGGTAGGTTCTGTACAAACCATTGCCAGGCAATGGAAGAAGAAAGGGGAACTGCACACCTCACTGGAGATGGAAGTTCTGTGATGCTTGTCATAGCTCCATATGCCTCACGTTCACCTGGAAACATGGGAGGCCTTAGTTAGGCCAGATTAACAGATGTGGGATTTTGCATAATGACTTTGCCTTCAAGTGAAACTGCAATCCAGTGGGAGCGTGCCCCAGATGTTGGCCTCCTCAAAACTCCGGGTTACTTTTAGTGTCTTCCAGTTCAGGAACCACGATTTTCGATTTTTAGAAAATGAAAGTACTCCTATCTCCTCTCATTTCTCTTTTTTTTTTTTTTTCTTTTTTTCTTGAGACAGAGTCTCACTCTGTCATCCAGGCTGGAGTGCAATGGCACAATCTTGGCTCACTGCAACCTCCGCCTCCTGGGTTCAAGTGATTCTCCTGCCTCAGCCTCCTGAGTAACTGGGATTACAGGTGTGCGCCACCACACCCGGCTAATTTTTGCATTTTTTTTTTTCATTAGAGACGAGGGTTCACCATGTTGGTCAGGCTGGTCTCGAACTCCTGACCTTGTGATCTGCCCGCCTCAGGCTCCCAAAGTGTTGGGATTGTAGGTGTGAGCCACCGGGCCCGGCTTCTCCTTTATATTTCTAATAAAGTTTATCTGAGCTTATAAGGTCTTCTAGAAATGGGGATGGCATTGTCAGCTATCCCCTGGCCCTTCCCCTGAGACAGGAGACTGTTGGGCAGGCTGAGAGGGCAGGGACCCCACCGTCTTGACTGCTAAAGGAAATAAAGACGACAGCATTATTGAACGCTTCTCTGTGGTGAGTGCTTTGCCTTAATTACCTGATGAGGTTGGATTAACCTCCATTTCAGAAATGGGGGAAGTGAGGCTTGCAGAGGTGACACGCCTGAGATCAAAGAGTGACTGAGTGGCAGAGCTGAGACTTGAACCCTAAACTGTCGGCTCCCGTGTTCCTGTCTGCCACGGTGCTGAGTGAGAAGTGGGAATGGTGAGTTCCCTGCTGAGGCTCAGTATGGAGGCAAACCGCTTTCTGCAACACATTCCTATGCTTTTGGGCAGCTTAACTGACTTCTGTGCCTCAATTTTCTCATCTGCGAAAGAGCATAACAATAACAACAATAATAATAGTAGACTAGAAATTGGCCAGGCCCTTAGCGAGGACTCAGTGCGTGCTACCTCTGATAGATACAAATATATAGGTGTAGTAGAAACATCAATCATCAATATTGTTTTGACTTTTTACCTCTGGTAGCAATTTTGACCATGGACTGCCCCTTTTTTGTTAATAGATTTGTTGGGTCAATGAAAACACAGCTTTCACAAAAAGAGCTTATGTTTTATAACACCAAGCCCACAAACTAACGTCATAGTGGCCCACGAGGACACGTGACAGAGCTGGGATTGGAACAGAGGCCTGTCTGGCCTCTGTGTCCCCACACCGTTTCCCCTGGGACCCAGGTGTCCGGCTGGCCCTCCGCGTCCCGTGTTCCTGGTGATTCTGCCCTGGCGGTCACAGGGTCAGGTACACCCACTCGGAGTGGGTTTATGATACAGTTATAAAGGAGCCCAGGCCTCAACACCGGAAAAGACGAGATTGCAGTGTTGTTCAAGGCCAGGAGCCTCTCTACTCAGTGACTGCTGTCAATCCTCTTTCGTGAGAAGATCACCTGTATTGTTCAAGATGTTCAGATATAACCTCCCCCAGGAAGCCTTCCCTGATGACATACACACCTCTGTCGCAGGCTCCCAGGTGGGGTAAATAGAGTCTTCCTTTGCTCCCGTGGCAGCTTACAGGATCTTTGGAAGCTTTTCCATGATATTTTCTTCCCAGGGGTTTGTGTAGCTTGTCTTCACCACTTGCCATGAGCTCTCGAGGACAGAGGATGTGTCTGCGTTAGAAACGTCTGGTTCCCTCCGGGCGCGGTGGCTCACGCCTGTAATCCCAGCACTTTGGGAAGCTGAGGCAGGTGGATCATTTGAGAGAGTCAGTAGTTCGAGACTAGCCTGGCCAACATGGTGAGACCCTCTCCTACTAAAAATACAAAAAAAAAATGAGCCGGGCATGGTGGCATGTGCCTGTAATCCCAGCTACTCGAGAGGCTGAGGCATGAGAATTGCTTGAACCCAGGAGATGGAGGTTGCAGTGAGCCGAGATCATGCTGCTCCAGCCTGGGTGACGGAGTGAGACCTTGTCTCAAAAAAGAAAAAAAGGAAACGTCTGGTTCCCAAAATCCACTTCTCTTCTACTGAGGACACAGGAATGGCCCCCTTCCCTGCCCCTTTCTAGGGCCACAAGGCTCATTCTGACTGAAGGGCGGTGAGCAGAAGTGAGTTGCATCATCCCAGTGAAAACATTTATTTGCTGGTGCAGGAGCTCTTGGGGCTGGTGTGAAGTGTTGGGGGGCAGGACTGAGGAGTGGCACCAAATGCTGCGTGGGAGAGTTCTTCAAATTTGACAGTCAAGGATCTTCATGGCAGCATGGAGAGGCCAGGCTTGTCTGCATGGCCATTCTGTGGGTGAGGAGCCTGAGGCTTAGTGAGGTTAATTGCTTGTCCGAGGAATCTTGTGCAAATTCCATGGCTTGTTCTATGGCAATATGCTACCATTCGCTGTTGTGATTTCTTGTTGTTGCTGTTAATTGTAGGCTAAGGGTGTGTGCGTGTGTGTGTGTGTGTGTGTGTGTGTGTAGGTGGGTGAGGAGTGGGAGTGAGAAACAGCTAGCCGAGTTGCAGTGCTTGGTCCTCTTGCAGAGTGGGTGTTAGCAAAGGCTGGCATGCTTAGCTCAGGTGGTGGCTGCACTCGGCCACCAAGTTAACGGAGGGAAAAACGAGTTAGCTGTTATCTCCTCACAGATGTCAGTTTTCCTTTAATGTGGAGCTTTGGGGAGAATACCAAGATGGAGCTGTGCTTACTGACCTTTTCCTCGCCACACAGATGGGAATAAGGGGAGTGGAAGAAAAGGAGGAAGAAGAGAGGTATTCGAGGCAAAGGCTGCCTGGGCGATGCCGCTTCCTTACCCACTCTCAGCCTAAGGGATCCTTGCCCACCCTGAGATTCAGGGATGAAATCTCTCTAGCGACAGTGCCCAGGATTGCACTGGGCAGGAGTGCAGGCTTCACCCTCCAAGGACCTTGCTGAGGGTGCGTGGATGTGCGGGCTAGGGTCGTGGCTGTGGTGGCAGTACAGTGGGTTATCAGAGAGACCTCAGGCTGGCCGGGCCCACAGTGTTCCCTGTGCTGGCTCCTGCTTGCAGGCAGTTGCACCATTCTAGTTGTTGTGGGCAGCTGGAGTTGAGGACTAGCCCAGGAGGGTCAGGGTAGTGGCCTGGTAGTTTGCACGTGTTGGTCTTGCCCCCACGTTGCCCTGGTGAGCACTGAAGTCATGTTTGTGTGGGCCAGGCATTCTCCTGATCACCGTTGCATGCCCATCCTCAGAAGAGCTCCCTCTGAGGTGCTGATCACACCACCACCTTCACAGCTCAGGACGCTGAGTGTCAGAAAGGCTAGGTCACTTTTCCGAGGCCACGCTTACTGCTGAGTAGAGAATCCAGTGTGGAGCCAGAACACTGTGACCCTGGAGTTCCGAACCACTACGATTGCCCCTCCAGGCATTTAACTTCTCTGGCCACAACTTTATTTCTTAATCGGAAAACAAAGGCAGTGGGAGAAACAAATGTTTATTTGAACGTCTATGGTATGCCAGGTGGTATGGCTAGATTGTGTACATTATTTTATTTAAGATACTTATGGGGTTAAGTATCAGCTTCTTGACTTAAAAAATTCAAAAAAGGCCAGGCGTCGTGGCTCACACCTGTAATCCTAACACTTTGGGAGGCCGAAGCAGGAGGCTCACTTGAGTCCAGGAGTTTAACACCAGTCTGGGCAACATAGTGAGACCCTGTCTGTACAAAAAAAAAAAAAAATTAATTTAACAAAAAACTTAAAATATTTTAATTGTAAAATACACATAAGATTGACCATCTTAAATATTTTGGGGTGGACAAGTTCAGTAGTGTTAAGTATCTTCAGATTGTTGTGCAGCCAATCTCCAGAACTGTTTGGATCTTACAGAATTGAAATTGTGCATCCTTTGAACAAGAACTCCTTATTCTCCCCTCCTCCCAGCCCCTGGCAAGCAGCATTCTCCATGGGTGTGTTTCCTCCAGGTACCTTATATGAGTGGAGTCACACAGCATTTCTCCTTTTGTGACTGGCGTATTTCACTTAGCATGAGGTCTGCAAAGTTTGTATCACATGGTGTAGCGTGTGATGATATTTCCTTCTACTGTATGTATTTGCCACATATCACATTGGTTTGCCCATTTACCTGTTGCTGGACACGTCCTTGATGAATCTTACGTGTCATAATGGATTGCTTCCAGCTCCTGGCTACATTTTGTTGATTTCGTTAATCACTCAAGACCAAGAAAACACACCTGGATTTAAGCCCCCCGGTCTCTGTTTGATACCCGATTTCTGACTGCTTTTTACTTCCAAGGATCCTCCAGCTTTAGGAGTTGAGAAGAATTTTATACTAATATGGCCTTTGTTAAGCCTGAAACTGCTTTGGGCCCGTTGAAAACTCCCCTTTTTTTCTGAGTCACTGCTCAGACAGCACTTCTTCCAGAAGCCTGGTGGGGACCCAGTTTATACCGCCAGCGGCCACAATGTGAGACAAAGGCTTTTTGTTTCTATCTGTTGGGTGCCCGTTGTTTTCCTAGTGTCACTTCTTCATCTGCTGAATCTTCTTCCAAAACTCGTGTGTTTGTTTCCATGTTTTAAAAATGACTGTGATGAGATGTCATTCTGAAATTAGGAAGTACAGTAATACAACATTATTATCATGATATAGGTTTGCATTTGTAAGGTGAGCTCCCTTGAGGCTAGTCATTTTGTTTTCAAATTAGACTTTAAGTTCTGGAATGCATGTGCAGAATGTGCAGTTTTGTTACACAGGTATACATGTGCTGTGGCAGGTTGCTGCACCCATCAACCTGTCGTCTACATTAGGTATTTGTCCTAATGCTATCCCTTCCCTAGTCCGCCATCCCCCGACAGACCCCGGTGTGTGATGTTCCCCTCCCTGTGTCCATGTGTTCTCATTGTTCAACTCCCACCTATGAGTGAGAAAATGCAGTGTTTGGTTTTCTGTTCTTGTGTTAGTTTGCTGAGAATGATGGTTTCCAGCTTCACCCATGTCCCTGCAAAAGACATGAACTCATCCTTTTTTATGGCTGCGTAATATTCCGTGGTGTTCTTTATCCAGTCTATCATTGGCATTTGGATTGGTTCCAAGACTTTGCTATTGTGAATAGTGCCACAATAAACATACGTGTGCATGTGTCTTTATAGTAGAATAATTTATGATCTTTTGGGTATATACTCAGTAATGGAATGGCTGGGTCAAATGGTATTTCTGGTTCTAGATCCTTGAGGAATCGCCACACAGTCTTCCACAATGGTTGAACTAATTTACACTCCTGCCAACAGTGTAAAAATGTTCCTGTTTCTCCACTTCCTCTCCAGCATCTGTTGTTTCCTGGAGGCGAGTCATTTTTTCTCAAGCCCAGGTCTTAAGCAGGTAGCTGCCCTGGGTGTGCAGTAATATGGTTTATGGTGTCAAAGGCGAGATCTCTTGTGTGATAGGCCAGAGATTCTCTCTGATGCACTCGATTACCGTTTTCTATTTAAAATAGGCATTTTGTTTATGTAGGAGAGCATTAATTACTAATTACTAACGTTTACCGATAAACAACTATAAGAAATATTTCAGTAAGTGTTTTGTTAGTATGTTTCCTTGAAAACTTACTGCAAGTGAACTTGTAATTTAACTTGGCCTTTTTCTGATTGCGTCATTTCTTGCAGTTGCATGTCCAGTGGGAGTGTTTATTGAATTCTTGCCTTTTGGGGCTTCCCAGCTGTCTGGGTATCAAAAGCTCACAATGGATTTTTTTCTCCTGCCCTTGAGGAGAGTCTGTTTCTTTTGGCTTCCAGCTTAGAATAAAAGAGCCTCTAGTCTATTTGCCCCATGAACCTTCCCTTAAAAGATGTTATTTTAGGCCGGGTGCGGTGGTTCACCCCTGTAATCCCAGCACTTTGGGAGGCTGAGAAGGGCGGATCCCTTGAGCCCAGGAGTTCGAGACCAGTCTGGCCAACGTGGTAAAACCTCGTCTCTACTAAAAATACACAAATTAGCTGAGCCTATAATCCCAGCTACTGGGGAGTCTGAGGCACAAGAATCACTTGAATTCAGATGGCAGGGGTTGCAGTGAACTGAGATCACGCCGCTGTATTCCAGCCTGGGCAATAGAGCGAGACTCTGTCTCAAAAAAAGAAAAAGAAAAAAAAAGTTATTTTAGCTTTTTCTGCTTGCTCTTGGAAAAACAAAAATTAGGGAACAGAGAGGAGACAAAAAAGGATAATGACAAGTTCATCTTACCTTAAAGAGGCCTTGTCTATTTTTCAGAACCTACATTAAGAAACAGATTCAGATCCATCAGCCGTTTGTAGAGCACCTGTCGTGAGCCAGGTAAGATGTGTAGCGTTTTCAAAGCTGTTTTATTAAATCCTCACAGAAACCTTTGCAAGTTGCTGTTTTTCAGCTGGGCAATCTGTGCTGAAGTAAGCTACCTCGCTTGGCTCACACAGCTAAAAGTAGAAGCACCAGCCTAGGGCTTGGCGTTGTCCGCCTCTAAGTTTAGGGCTGTAATCTGGTTCTTCCACCAAAGAAGACACAGTGGCTGCGTCAGAGGGATCTGGAAACGGGATCTAATTCCCAGTTCTGGTGGGATTTCCCCTGTGTCTTCCTCTCTTGACTGATGATCAGTAGATCTGTTTATCACTCCTAGGAGCTGCGCCTTGCGGCTTCATTTCAGCCTCTTCATATGGACCTCACCGAGGCTCTGAGGGGGAAGTGGCTGCTTAGACCCACCACCCTCCCACCCAGCTTGTTCTATCGGGAATGGTTCCGACCCTCTTCCATGGAGAGGTGTGTGGCTGTCTGGGTGGAGGACATTTCCAGAGGAGGATGGCCCCCTGAGAACTGGTCCGGGGATGGCCACAGTTCAGCACTCTGGTTGGATTCTGCACATGAAACGTTTTGGAATCTTTTCAGTGGAAGCTTGGCTCTTGGACAGCTCTCTTCTGCTGTCCCCTGAATCCCCTATTCCTACTGAGATCAGAGGCCATTTTTTATGCATGGTCATCACCCAGGTGCCAGCGTAGGGCTGGGTGCCCTGGAAGCCTCCAGTAAGCAGCACTAAAGTGAGGGTTGCGTCTCAGGATGCCAAGACTTGATCCCGACTCCATCATCGATTGTTCCAGTTCTCTTAACCTTTTAAGCTTCAGTTTCGTTGTCTTAATGAAAAGGGGGCATGTGAAGAGATGACAGTAGTCCTTCGTGGTTAGCTGTAAGGACTCAATGAGCAAAAAATGTGTAATGAGGGCAGGTATGGGCTTTATTAATTTTTGTATCCTGAGGTTGGTATTCACTCCATATTCATCAGAATGATGATGAAAAACTAAGGAACCTCCACTCTGAGTTTCATTTGCCCAATTTTGAAAACTAAGGTACTGGTGTTAATCTGTGGTTCCTGCGGGGAGAGGGCTGCTCATCAGAAATTCCTGAGGGCCTTTCCCAGAAGCACAGGACCAAGCCCCACCCCTGAAATTCTGATTCCTGCCATCTTGGCTGGAGTGCGGCCCGTGGGTTCTGAAACATGGGTCCTGGGGATTCTGCTCCACAGCCCTGGTGAGGCGTGATGGACCCTCTAGCCTCTGAGTTCTCTTGCCGGATCCTTTCTGGGTTGGGCAGGTTGGGGACACACGGAGTGTCTAGCAAATGGTTAGGGTTCTGACAGTTTCCTACTCCACCTCTCTACCTCCCACCCATTCTTCAAGGCCCCCTTTAAATGGCACCTTCTCCAGAGCGACTGCCCGGGCCTTCTGAGCTGGAAAGTGCTCTCTTTCTCTCTGCTGAGTGCCCCATGGTCCTGCCTCTGGGGTTTTGTAATGCTGCAATCAGCCATAAGCTTGTGGAGGGCACAGCCTCGGTTGATACAGCAATGACACCCCACAGCACCTTCGCCGGGCTCTTGCATCCAGTTGGCATATCATATATATTTACATATGTCACCAATACATTTATGAATAACTGTTTCAACAGCTAACTCTTTGGTTTTATAAATCACAAGTGCATCTCCCAAGATTCCTTCTATTTCTCTTCAGATCAGTAACACAGAATGTCTTTGTTAAATTGGTCCTTTTTTTTTTTTTTTTTTTTTTAATAAACTGGAGACACTTGGGGAGAAAAAAGTGATGTACTCTTCCTTTGTAATTAGCTATGATGATGAGACTATCTTTTCCATTATGTTTTATTTTTACTTGCCTTGGAATTTATCAAGTGGCCTCTTTTCTATGAAGGTTACCCTTCAAGTAAGTAAGGGAGCTTGATGAGAACACTGGGGAATTTACTTTGTACTTTTTTAAAAATAAGACTCATGATGGAGAAGGCTGATGTGAGCTGATGGTGAAAGCTCAGCCTGGAGCTGTAAAAAGGGGGTCTCTGAGCTGAGAAACTGAAACCAATCCTCCACGATCAAGATTTTTTTTTTCTGCCATCAACTGCCGAAGTAATTAATAGTCACTTTTATTTTAGAATTTGTTTTATATATTTAACAAAGCCTTCTGAGTAGTCCTTCATGGCTTCTCTTCATACCCAGGGCAAGGTCCTTTGTTTTTCTTTTTTTTATCCCTTAAGTGCGTTTATAATTGCATTGATCAACTCTGACTTTGTGATATGCCAGCTCCTTGAATGTGATCCTCATTTGATTTCATGTTTTTGATGCAAATGGATCTTGGAATCCATTTTAGAGTGCTTTGGTAGATTTCTTAATCGACAAGAGGCAGTTTATCTTGTTCAGCCTCTACAAGGACTGTCTGGTATGGCCGGTCTGGGCATCTGGCTGGCCATGAGCCTGCCCAGTAGGGACTCAGTTAGGACCTGCTGAGAGCGGTTTCGCTTTCACATTTGCTGCTTCTTGTCCACAGCTGAACTGAGAGGTGTTCTCAGGGATCCCTAGAGTATTGAGAACAAAGAGCAGAAGGAAGAACTTGCATCCTTCTATTTTCCATCCATTCAGTGACTATTTAGTGCCTGCCCCAAGGCAGGTTCTGAGGATACAGCAGATGGCACAACAGGCAGTCCCTGTCCTTGTGGATGTGCTCTGTTTCCAACTCAGCACATGTGGGAAAGGAACTGGCATTTTTTCATATCCTTGCTATCTTCGGCATATGTGGGCATACTTATTTAAACCTCACAACTCTCTGTGAAGTAGGCATTATTAAGGGTTCTGTAGGCCACATGTATCTGTGAACATCATACTGGTGTGTGGTGTTTTGCATAATAGAGCTATGAAATTATGCAGCTGGGGTTTGAAAATAAATCCTGCCTTTTGCCATCTAAATGTTGAACAAGGGACTTAAATGCTCACAGCCTCCTCCTCTTCCCCTGTTTTGAATGAGGCTAAAGGTTGGACCTCATAGGATCTTTTGGTAGTTAACACTTTGCAGGTTGGCGTGGATACACACAGGTATTGTAAACCTGTGTGTGCTTGGAAAACCGAGGCTCTTTCTGCCTGTGATTCTGGAGTTATATCTGGATCTGATCCTATACAGAATGCTCTGATATCCTGTTCATTACAGGGAAGGAAGCTTGTGGCAGGGAATCTGGAGACCCACGTTCCATCTGGTTCTGCCTGCAAATTGTGTGTTCTCGGACAAGTTCCTAGACGTCTCTAGTTCTCAGTTGTCGCATATCTGAAATGAGACAATGGTGCTGATTTCCCTTTGGATTAATTTCTCCTTGGATAAATTTCTCTTTGGTGGCTTTATTTGGGTCCCCCTCTTCATTTCCATCAAGACTTCTCATGTTTAAATTTCACATGGTGGAGGGCTTGCCTGGTTGCCTCACTGATCACAGTGACCCTTGCCTGGCATTCCCAACCCTCTTTACCCTGTTCTGCTTTTTCTTTATTTTCATAGCACTATAGCACTTATCACTTTCTTTCTTTTTTTGGAGACGGAGTCTCGCTCTGTCACCCAGGCTGGAGTGCAGTGGCGCAATCTCCGCTCACTGTAACCTCCGCCTCCTGGGTTCAAGCCATTCTCCTGCCTGAGCCTCCCAAGTAGCTGGGACTATAGGCATATGCCACCACACCTGGCTAATTTTTTTTGTCTGTTTGTTTTTAGTATAGATGGGGTTTCACTGTGTTGCCCAGGCTAGGCTGGTCCTGAACTCCTGAGCTCAGGCAATCTGCCCGCCTCGGCCTCCGAAGGTGCTGGGATTACAAGCGTGAGCCACCGCGCCCAGCCTTCATAATACTTACCACTTTCTAACAGACTGTATGCTTTTTTAAATTTATTGTGTTTATTTTTATAAACAAAAAAGAAATGTTACCTTTACTGGAATGTAACCTAATTAAGGAGTGAAATCTTTATCGATCTTGTGCCCAGACCACCTTGAAGCCATGAAGGGCTGTTCAGGAGGCTTTGTTAAATATAAAACAAATTCTGAAATAAAAGTGACTTCAGCAGTTGATGGTAGGGAAAAAAAAAATTGATCTGGGAGCATCTGTTTCAGTTTCTCAGCTCAGAGGCCCCTTTTTGTAGCTCCAGGGCTGACCTTTCATGATCGGCTCATATCAGCCTTCTCCATCATGAGTCTTATTTTGAAAAAGTACAAAGTAAATACCACAAACAGGTATTGTGACTTGTGGAACAAGTTGTCGAGAAAATTACAAAGAATAGTTCCTTCTGCTGCTATTTGCTTAGAGCTGGCCTGGCTCTAATAGCTACGGCCCTTGTGTGTTCTTTTCTTGAGCATAAAGAGTTTCGCAGAATACGGACATAGGATGGAGCTACTCTATATTGGTGATAGAACAAGGCAAAAACAAGACCGCGCAATCATCAACACGGAGCACAGATAAAAGCAAGATCCCTGCGAGGCACAGAAATGACCAAACATTCCCCAGTCTCAGCTCACATGAATGTTTCTTTACCGATTGTGGCTTTAGCCTCATTCTGTTCCTCCTGCCTCTTAGATAAAAATTAGGAAGCTACGTCATCATAAAATTTCTGCTCTGTTGACAGCACCCAGTTCAGAGCAAAACTGTGTTTCCCTGAGCCTACCCCTAAATCACTGAACACAGTCCAAATTGTATAATGAGCTCCTGCTGACATCCTCTTGCTGAGATATCTGAAATTCTGCCTGGCATCGTGTCCACCTTGTTGCAGTCAACCAATAAACCCAACTTTGTTTGACTCCAGGTATGTTCCTGGTAGTCTTTAACTGGAGCCGGTGGCACAGTCGCTTGGTGAATAAAACCTTGTCATAGGCATCACTGTAGAAATGTGTAGGTTATTTTACAGCTGAATGGTATTGAATAGACTCATACACAGCTTAATTGGAGAGCTGAGTCACTTGATAATTGTGGAAACAGCAGGATGTGACAGAAGGCGGAAATGCAAAGGTTGGGTAAGTGTGCCTCGAAGTGAGTAAGTTGAGAGAAGGAGAAAGCCTAGAAGTCTGGGGTGGTAGAGAGGAGAAGGTGGGTAGGGCTGGAAGAGACAGTGGGGTCTTGAGTAAATCGCTTGTTTAGGAGTCAAGAGACCCAAGGTCTTCTCCTGGATTTACTGCATATGAGTTCTTAACAACTCCAGTAGTTAGGTTTTTCATTTGTAAAAAACAGGGTCCGTCATCTCTCCTCCTTATCTCACATAGTAGTTAATTTGTGTGAAACACCTTATAAAGTGTCCTGTGCTGGAAAAGTGTAAGGCCTGGCTCTAATTGTGGAGAGAATCAAAAAACACGCAGTTTCAAGGTGTTTCACCCATAAGCCAGTTGCTAAATGATCCCTCTCTGTCTTCCACCACCCAAACTTTAGAGATGAGGGTTGCCATAGGAACCTTGTCATTATCATTCAGCAGCTGTAGACTTGCTTTGGTGGTGTATTTTTTTTTTTAAGACCAGTTAGGTTACTTATAGGGTCTTGGGAGCATGAGTGTGGTGGGAGGGGTATAAGAGAGAGGCAGGGATAGAATTAGAGAAAGGAGCCAGCAAAACCCTTCCCCCATCAGATGAAGGGCCTAGGATCCAGCTGCTACCTTTACACCCTCTGCCCTATCCCCCTCCACTCTGAGTCAGACTTGGTTGTTCAAGGATTTAAATGGGAAAATGTGTTAGCCAGATTATCCTTCCAAATAAGGTTATAAAGTCTACCGTATTAAAGAGGGGAAGATTTCCTTCTGTGGAATTTCAGATCTTGATAATAATAATGGTAATATTAATAATAAGACTGTCTGTCATTTATTAGGTGTTTATTATATGCTGGACACTGAATTCAGCATTTGTGGGTGTTGCTTCATTTAGTACTTGAAATAAATTCATTGTTATCCTTCTTTGCAGATGAGGAAGCAGAAACATAGAGGTTAAATTACCCACCCACAGTCACCAGTCAGCTGGTCTCACAGCACAGAATTGAACTAGGTCCTTCTGACCTCAGGTGTGGAAAACTTAAGACTCTGCTCCCTGGTTTCCTTGCAGATAATCCTGGGATATGAGAACTATTATCTAGGATGCTCATCTTTTAGATGAGAAAATAGGGGTTAGAAGAAGTGAAATCCCTGTTTGAAGGCCATGTTATTGCTGCTGCTGGTGGTAGGTCCTGGGTGAGGCCTGAGGTCTTCTGATCATTAGTCCAGACAGTGAATAGGACTTTTCTCCTGATGGGTTTAAAATATGGGTGGTTGTGGTCACTGGCAGTTTCTACAACAGAAGTATGGTCCTCCTTTTACTTTTCTGTGGAAAAGGCCCTGAAGCTACAGAACCAGATTATCTGGTCTCTCATTGCACCTCTACCCGCTAACATCCATCTGACCCTGGGCTCCTTCTTTAATCTCTCTGTCCCTTTGTACTTCCTTGTATGGAAAATTGGGATAACAACTGTACCTATGCCTTAGTGTTGTAATAAGAACTAAAGGAGACTGGGCGCAGTGGCTCACACCTGTAATTCCAGTACTTTGGGAGTCAGAGGCAGGTGGATCGCCTGAGGTCAGGAGTTTGAGACCAGCCTGGCCAATATGGTGAAACCCCATCTCTCTTTAAAATAAAAAAAAAAAAAATTAGCTGGGCATGGTGGTGCTCATCTGTAATCCCAGCTTCTTGGAAGGCTGAGGCAGGAGAATTGCTTGAACCTGGGAGGCGAAGGTTGCAATGAGCCAAGATTGCACCATTGCACTCCAGCCTGGGCAACAGAGTGAGACCCTGTCTCAAAAACAAACAAACAAAAAACTAAAGAGATTAATATGTTGAAAACTCGTAGCTTGGCGTTTTAGTACCCGGTAAGTTTTGAGTAAGTAGTGCCTGTTAATAATATATCCCATCCCTCGTTTGAAGGATGTAATCCTAATTTGAGTTTTTTTCAGTAGACCGGAGCTCCTGCCCGTGCCCCGTGGAATTAATATCCTCTGAGATACATGGATACTGTTGACGTTATGGTGAAGATGGTGAGGTGTTGGGAGGCGGAGTGGAGAGGGACTGATTGATGTAAAAACGACATTAGCTTGCTAAGGACACCCAGGTGGTTGAGATGTTCTGTGAAGTGGGCCTGTGTGTCTGCTGGACCTGGAGTTGAGGGGACAGGTTTCTTTTGATGCAGCGTCTTATCCTGGGGTGACTTTGGGAGGCAAAAGCATTGCCTATTCGTGAGACTGATGACATACTATCATTCCTAGACCAGAAATGGTGCAAGAGCAGAGAGGATTATCCTGCTTTTCTTTCTCTACACAGTCCCTGTGACAGAGAAGGTATCTGCTGGGTGGACCGGCCAAGAACTGTTCTCCAGGACTGAGTGCAGACGAAATATGGGGTATAAACCCATGAAGAACAATGAGGCAGGAGGGAGTGAAGTGGGACAAGCTGGGGTGGAGGAGAAAGAATTTGCCTTTATTATGCAATTAGCCTTTTCGGTTCTTTAAGAACTTTAGGAGGTACTGAATATGGTCCTCCAGTCTACAGACCAGAAGAGGCATCTCAGGCAAGTGATTTGCCCAGTACTAGTTAGGGATGGATCAAGGACCTGGACCCAGGTCCCTCTCTCTGCCTCAGAGGCCCTCTGGGATCCATTGAAGGGACTTGTCTTGAGTAATTAACTGAATACTGGTTTATTCAGAATGAGGGGTCTTTAGTTGGGGGATAGGCTTGTCTTTGGTGAAACCACTGGGGTTTTTGGGTCCAGTGTCTGGCAGTGTGCAAGGAGCCTGGGGCATCTTTGTCACAGTGTGGCTTCAGGAAGAGCCCTCCTTCCCTTCCTGAGTAAGGCAGAATTTGAGTCAGGCTGGGGTGGGCTCCTGTTGTGGGGACAGGTTACTGTGGGTGCTGGAGAGAATGACTTTCAGTCTGAGTCATTCAGTGGCCTGTGGGGGTGCAGGGCTGGGGGTAGAGAGAGAAATAGAGGTGCTGGCCAAAAAGTCTCAGTACCTGCCCTTTCTTACCCCTAGGGCCCATGAACCTGGTTTAAAAACCACTTATCCAGCACCTTGTTTTCATTCTCACTCACTGAGTCCTTGAGATGTAAGCGTGTTGATGAGGAAAACTATTGCGGTGGCTGAGATGTGCTGGGTGAAAGATTTTCAACTAGTCTTTTCCTAATAAGCAATGACTTGTTTATATTCTGAGCTTTCACAGCAGCATTCTAGAAAAAAAAAAATACGGAGGACTCAAAAAAAATGTGCTGCCTGATTTAGTTTTGATTGCTCATGTCTCTGGCTTCTTTCACGGAAATATTAATTGACTATAGGGAGTTGCTGCTTTTCGCACAGTAAGCTCCTAGTCATGAAGCAAAATGGTGACATTGATCATTTTGGGGTCCCTCAGACTCTGGCAACGTTGAAACAGGCTGTCAGTTTTTTTTTTGTAACCACCAGTTAGCATGAGTGGGGGTGGCAGAAATTACCGGTTTGATTTTTGATCAGGGGCTATGGCTTATACTTAAGCTATTTGGAGGGAGGAGAAAGCGTGAATGAGTGAGTTAAGGCAGTAACAAGATGGAGCCATGCTGGGTTTTTAGGCAGTTGTTTCAAAAACAACACAAAGTAAGAAATGGTGAAAACCAGGAACTGTTTGACTTTTTCTAGTTTACAATGAGAGAAGAAAGATGTTTGGGGAGTTTTAGAAGACTTGAGTCTGTTGGCCTAGTAAGTACCTCGGGTGGCGTCCTTGTACAGATCAGTTCACAGTATACCACTGCTTAGAAGTGGACTGGATTTAATGGGACTGGCTATTCAGCAACAACTTATTATTTACCTTCTATGTATAAAGCACTATTCTGAATAAATGTCTTCTGAATTGTTGGAATCTCAACTGTACTCAATATTGTTACCATGTGAAGCATATCTTACAGAATTCCGATTTTTTTTTTAAAAACTATTACTCCCATGTCATTAAATGAAAAGTTTCAGAACAATGGTAGTTGAATGCAGTTTGGGTAAAACTGAATATCTAATGTTCTATATTTGTGTATGCATCAAACATTTCGGAAGATGGGTGAGATGCTGTAAAATAATCAGTCTAATGAAGTCAGTGTTTTAATCTGTGGTTGCCAGCATCACCAAAGAGAAACAACCAGATATCATGTGCCTCTCAGTGGAACTTGGATCTGATCAAGACCCTCTGTCTAGCTAGGAAGTCACAGGAAATACACGGAGGGCAGAGACGCAGGTTAGATGACAAACAGAGGCTCTGTCTTGAAAATTCAGACAGTAGAGAACTCTATAGAAAAACAACCCTGTTCTTCATCAAGGGAATTGTAAGGGGGAAAATTTGATGGTGCCAGTGGCTTGTGGATGTTAGATGAAGTTAAGGAATTAATGTTCTTTTCTTAGTGTGGTAATGAAATTGAGATTTAAAAATAAAGATTTTGAAACCATTAGGACCAAGGTGATAGTATATTGGGGATTTGCTTGAAAGTAATTGCGGGGTTGGGGGAGAGGGAGTCATGGGAATGAGTAGGGTAGAGAGGAGATAAGACTGTAATGATCATGACTTGATAATTACTGGTACCGGGTCACAGATATATAGGGACTCTCTTTTTTTTAATGTTTTTAACATTTTTCATAATGCAAATGTTAAAGGAAATAATGATTTAGTCTGTTTCTTAGCCATTTCCTAAAGATAGGCATTATAAGGTCCGTTATAGGCCGGGTGCAGTGACTCACGCTTGTAATCCCAGCACTTTGGGAGGCTGAGGCGGGTAGATGATCTGAGATCGGGAGTTCGAGACCAGCCTGACCAACATGGAGAAACCCCGTCACTACTAAAAGTACATTAGCCGGGTGTGGTGGCGCATGCCTATAATCTCAGCTACTCAGGACGACTGAGGCAGGAGAACCGCCTGAACCCGGGAGGCAGAGGTATCGTGCCTTTGCACTGCAGCCTGGGCAACAAGAGTGAAACTCTGTCTCAAAAAATAAAAATAAGTAAGAGCCATTATAAGTAACATCCTGGAATTTTTCAACTTGATGTGATGCTCGAAAGAGGATGTAGTTCCCTAACATCATTCCATGAACTTCTAGGATTCTGGGTTTCCTGGGGGCGGGGGAGGTAAGGGAGAGAGACTCAGGTCAGTGGGACTTCAGAATCCTGTAAATACACTTCAGTCACAGATGCGTCACCTGTACGTTTTAGATCTTTGTGTTTCCCAGAAGATTTTGTTGGGGACAAAAAGGGGGCTTGTTATTTACAGAAAGAAAAGTTTGGGGCCAGGTGTGGTGGCTCACGTCTGTAATGCCAGCACTTTGGGAGACTGAGGCGGATGGATCACGAGGTCAGGAGTTCAAGACCAGCCTAACCAACATGGAGAAACCCCGTCTCTATTAAAAATACAATATTAGCTGGGCGTGGTGGCGCATGCCTGTAATCCCAGCCACTCAGGAGGCTGAGGCAGGAGAATCACTGAGCCCGGGAGGCAGAGGTTGCAGTGAGCGGAGGTTGCAGTGAGCCGAGATTGCGCCATTGCACTCCAGCCTGGGCAACAAGAGCCAAACTCTGTCTCAAAAAAAAAAAAAAAAAAAAAAGTTTGGAAACCACACTCTTGTTTTATAAACAAGGCAACCAAAGCACGCAGAGGGGAGGTGATATACCAAGTTCGCACAGCAGGAATTGCCAATCCTCAGACCGCATGGCAGCTGTTCTTACACTCTTCAGTCACGCCAGTCCCCAGTCATTACCCTTTAGACCAAGATCTTGCACAGGGGCCCCAAGGAAGATAGTTCACCTGCATGCAGGCTTCCAGTGCTGCCTGATCCTCCTAAGTGGGAGCTGTGCTGAAATGGAAATCACTTTCTGCGTTCAAAGCACCGAAAGGAAAGCCCCATTGGAGATGCACTTACTGCATGCTCCCAGCTCCCAGCTTGCTCTTTTACTAAACTCCCTGTGCCAGGGAGCATTGTAGCAGGAGGAAGACATTGAATTTGGGAAACAAACAGTCCCACTGGGACTCTTCCTGGGCTAGAAAACCTGTATGTGGAACACTTAATCATTTTTAAGTG
The DNA here is from genome assembly GCF_047675955.1 of Chlorocebus sabaeus. NCBI lineage: Eukaryota > Metazoa > Chordata > Mammalia > Primates > Cercopithecidae > Chlorocebus > Chlorocebus sabaeus. The sequence continues at coordinate 16,987,002 of NC_132922.1, forward strand.
CTTGTTTCATCTGCTGCTCATGTTTATTTGCCCTCAATAAAACCAAGAAACCTTGGAGGGTCTCAAGAGGTATCCTGTCTTTCAGGGTTAGGGACACTGTGGAGCACAGTTAGAATCTAGGGTTACAAGTGTTGTCTGTAAATCGGAGGGTTTCCATTTTTTTTTTTTTTTTTTTTTTTTTTGAGACGGAGTTTCGCTTTTGTCACCCAGGCGGAGTGCAGTGGTGCCATCTCGGCTCACTGCAACCTCCGCCTCCCCGGTTCAAGTGATTCTCCTGCCTCGGCCTCCTGAGTAGCTGGGATTACAGGTTCCCGCCACCACACCCACCTAATTTTTTGTATTTTTAGTAGAGACGGGGTTTTACCATGTTGGGTAGCCTGGTCTTGAACTGCTGACCTCAGGTGAACCCCCCCCCCCCCCCCCCCCCCGCTTGGCCTCCTAGGAAAGAAAGGAGATGAGTAAACTAGAGTGGGAGGAAGGGTGCCGGGAACAGACTGTGGGAACTGAATTGTACATATATTCTCTTACGGCCTTGTTAGACCAGTGTCCTTTAAACTTCTTTTACTCCATTCAAACCTGCAGGATAAGGCTTGTTTTCATCAGTAACCTTTTAGTAGCGGTTTGGTCAGGTTGTGGGTTCAGGGAGGGCTTGGGGCAGGGGTGGGACCTCTGGGGAGGATGGTGGTGTCCCACTAGAGGGTTTGAGTGCAGTTTGAATAAACCCCCGTATGCATTTTGGATCTTCCTGCATGCTCACTACTTTTCCTCTGTCTACCTCTGTTGAGACCTCTTTAATTTTTAATTATTTATTTATTTATTTATTTATTTATTTATTTATTTATTGAGAGGGAGTCTTGCCCTGTCCCTCAGGCTAGAGTGCAGTGGTGCAATCTCAGGTTACTACAAACTCCATCTCCTGGGGTGAGGCAATTCTCATGCCTCAGCTTCCGGAGTAGCTGGGATTACAGGCATGCGCTACCATGCCCGGCTAATTTTTTGTATTTTTAGTAGAGAAGGGGTTTCACCATGTTGGCCAGGCTGGTCTCCAACTCCTGACCTCAAGTGATCCACCCACCTCGGCCTCTCAAAGTGCTGTGATTACAGGCATGAGCCACTGAGCCTAGCTGAGACATCTTTTTAGTTTCCTAGTTTGACCTTTAGAGCAAGACCCTTTAGCATTAGGGGGAATACTTAGAATTGAGGTCAGGGCTGGCATCCATCCACTGGAGGCATCATTAGTCATTTTAATTTTTAATGAGTACCCACTGTGTGCTGTGCTCCTGGGTTTCAGGGATGGCTAAGATCTAGTCTATACTTAAAAGTGCACAGTCTAATAATATAATGAAAAACAATACATAAGAGATTAATGTTATGACATTTTTGCTCTTTGCCACGTACCCAGGCAAATGTTGTGCTTGTGTTTGGACATTTACTTAATCTTTGCAACAGCCATCAAGAAGGGTTATCATTAATAACCCCATTTTACAGATGAGACACCAAGGCTTGGAGAGATCATCTAACTTGCATGAGATCTTAGAGGTAGTAGTAAGTGTTGGAGACAGAATTTAATGCTAGGCAGCCATCTCCAAAGTGCTTTTTTTTTTTTTTTTTTTTTTTTTTTTAAGACGGAGTCTTGCTCTGTTGCTCAGGCTGGAGTGCCGTGGCGCAATCTCAGCTCACTGCAAGCACCGCCTCCCGGGTTCAAGCCGATTCTCCTACCTTAGCCTCCCAAGTAGCTGGGACTACAGGCACATGCCACCACAACGGGCTGATTTTTGTGTTTTTAGTAGATGCGGGGTTTCACCATGTTGGCCAGGCTGGTCTTGAACTCATGTAATCCACTCGCCTCAGCCTCCCCAAGTGCTGGGATTACAGGTGTCAACCACCATGCCCGGCCCAAAGTGCTCATTCTTACAGCCACCCTCTCTGCCTTCCACTGTGGAAGGGACGTGCTCCCGACCCATTGCAGTATAATGAACATAGCCACAGAGACGTTCACATGCACGGGGCAGTGGGGAAGCAGAGTTCACCCATTCACAAGCAGGGTAGATAGAACGGAAAATCAAGGACAGCTTCACAGAAGAGATAAACCCTGGGTTGGGTTGTGAGGATGAAAAGGAATGTCTACCAGGAAGGCTAGGGGTGTGGAAATCCAGGGCCACATGAGTAACATAGACAGGACCCCAGAGGAACAAAACAGATGCCTTGTTTGGAGAACTGTAGGTGTTTTTTTTTTTTTTTTTTGGTGTGTGTGTGTTAGAATAGGAAATGTGAGTGAGACAGAGCAACAGGTAAAATGCGGAGAAATTCTCAAGGGTAACATCCCAGCTGCCCTCCCGGTTAGTAGCCATTAGCGGCATGTGGCTACTTTAAATGAGTTGAGATGAAATAAAATTAAAAATATAGTTCCTTAGTCTCAATAACCACATGCGGCTAGCAGCCACCATATTTTAGAGCACAGATGTAGAAAATATACATCATGACTCAAAGTTCTGTTGGGCAGTGCTGGGCTGAATATTTCCTTATTTGGCTCACATCTGTCAAGCTGCACCTGGTGTTTTTTGACACCTGCACACGTCAGGTTTCAGAGGGGTTTGCTTTGTTTTGGTAGAAGAGCCTGCACTGGCTGCTTAGGGCCACAGTGGATGCGCCAGAGAGATTGAATGTATAGTTAGAAGCAATGTACAGTTGCTCAAGATATGAATATTAGTAACTTTGTTTTTTTTTTAGCACTGCTCAGATGAATATATAAAAATCCCAAGAAATATGTTATTTCCCCTCTAAGCCAGCAGAGCTACTAGTTTTATTAAACAGACAATGGCAAATCTATTTTTAATTTTGTTTTTTATTAAAAAATGCCCTACTGCTTGAGATTCTAATCTCTAGCTGAATAATAAGTGTCATTTTCGAGTTGCAAATCGCCAGAGCAGTAGCATGCGTCGAAGGCACTTAATAAATAGGATTCGGTGCTTTACGTCCATGTAGAGACAAAAATAGGTCAAAAAGCCTTTCCCTTTTTCTTTTGAGTACAGTGTTCTGACTTTCCAGATGGTAAGGAACCATTTAGAACTATAAAGGGATTTTGATTTCGATAACAGTAACCGTGTTGAATTTAACAAACTTTCTATTTTGTAAGAGGCTTTCTTTGAAGTCCTGTCGGCAGTTTGTTAATATTTTAGACTGTTATTTGTGACCAAGAGATTCAGTCTGGAGGACTTTTTGTGATTCACCCGTGTGTTTTAAAATAATTTGCCACTATTTTTGGAGTGCTCGGTCCCGGGAGATTTGTGCATGAGTCCTGATTTTGTCTCTTAGTCGCGGTGTGACTCTGGGCAAGTGTGTGCTGAGGATCTCTTGGCTTTCTGACTTTGTATTTATTCACCCTGCTCAGTTTTCCCAGGGAGACCCACACTCACACCCACCCTTTAGCACGTGGACTTTGGTGGAGATGATATTGTGCGGGGCTTCGGGGGGAGACATAGGACTCAGATTGTTCCTGATACTGGCTTTTCGTAATTGGCTTAGAGGTGGTTTCATGACCTAGTTGGAGCCCATAAGATGTGATGAGACTTTTGTTGGGGCTGTTGAGAGGCACATGTGTTCTTTTCCACTGTCCTTGAACCTCAGTGGGTGGAGCTGCGGATATCGTAGCGCCATCCACCCTAGCGGCTGTCTTGCCACTGCGTGACGCCTGAGTATGAAGTCCATGTGGATGAGAGCAGAGCTGAGAGGTGGAGAGGGACCAGATCACCTCCTGGACCCAGATCAGACCTTGCCAGAGGGTAGATTCTCCTCTGGATCTTACAGATTGTGAACTATTCAGTCCTTTATTTTGCCTCCGTTAGTTTGAGTTGGATTTTCTGTCACTTTCATTGGAAAGCTCCCTCGTAAACTCTGAAACCTTTTTTCTACATTTGTAAGAGAAAAAAAAAAATGAGAGTAACAGAACAGATGCACCTTGGCTTAGTATAGATTGCATCCTGCTAAACCCATCATAAGTTGAAAATATCAAGTTCAGAATTTGCATTTAATACATTTAACCTACATTACAGCATGGTTTAACTTAGCCTACCTTTCATTGGCCTGTATTTGGGCAAAATCATGCAACCTAAGCCTAGATATATTGGATACTATACTGAAAATGAAAAACAGAAGGGTTATATGGGTACTTCAAGTACAGTTTTTATTGAATGCATATTGCTTTTGCATCATCATAAAGCTAAAAAGTCAGCCAGATGAGGTGGCTCACACCTGTAATCCCAACACTTTGGGAGGCTGAGGCGGGTGGATCACTTGAGTCCAGCAGTTCGAGACCAGCCTGGGCAACATGACAAAATCTTATCTCTACAAAAACTAAAAAAATTAGCTGGGCATGGTGGCATGTGCCTGGGGAGTTTAGGCTGCAGTGAGCCGTGATGACGCCAGTGTACTCCAGCCTGGGTGAGTGAGTGAGAGAGACCCTTTCTCAAAAAAAAAAAAAAAAAAAGGCTGAAAAATCTAAGTCAGATTATCTTAAATCGGGGACTGTCTGTACTTGCCATATACCTTGGGTTGCTGTAAAGATGAAGGAGGGCAATAGATCCAACAGCACTTTAAAAGTGGTAAAATACTAGATATTTGCGAGAAAAGATGCCAAAACCTTTCACACCAAATTTTGACTCTTTGTGTTAGAAATAAATCAACAATGTAGTTTCACAGCTCCAAGCTAATAGAGATTAAACTGTATCACTCTCAGTATATTGCCAAAGTGAGTTGGTCTCCAAAAATAGTTTTAAAAGGATATATGTATACAGAGTTCTTAAAGACGGGAAGTAAGACTGCAACAGGATTTCTTACTCATTTTTATGACCATTTTTATTTTTATTTTTTAAAAAAGTCTCTTTTTGTGCATGGATTCTATTATTTTTCCTAGATTTTACAGTGGGGGGATGTGCATTTTCTTGAGGGGGTGCTGATTTGGTGCAGTGCTATTTTGCATATATTATTAAATCAAATAGTTTTATAATTGAATATGAAGTAGGGCAAAATCCTAAACCTAGTTAGTATGGGTGTGCGTTTCCTGCGTATTCATTTTCCTGTATTGGTTTACATAGTTTCCTACCACCTTCGATTCAGAGGCATTTTAGAGGCATTTTCTCTAATGATCTGGCCCACAGATAATGACCTCATGATCCATAAGTAAATGGGATCAGCAGAGTGTTATGTCTCCTACAGCAGAAGGTGCCTGGGCTTTAGGGTTGAACGCATCTAGGTTTGAAACCTGGAGCCCCCATGTTCCCTGGGTTCAGGTGATCTTCTCCGGAACAGTGAGGGGCATAGTTCCCTGTAGCAGGTATGCATGAAAGTTAGATGAGATGATGTAAGTCAAAGTGCCTCATACCTGGTAGGTAGTTAATAATCGCTTTTCTTATTTTTTTAATTAATGGAAACGTGTGGTTTGAAGGCAGTCAGTCTGTCTCTAGGGAAATTAAGAATGTTATTAAAAGAATCAATTGGTCCCCGTAGCATTCATATTTTAATTCTTTAGGCTACTAAATCTTATTCTCACTAGTTGTTCTGTGTTTGTAATCTATACAGGCTGTGGTAGAATGAGAATGTTCTCTATTGGTATGCTAGCATATGGTCACTTACTTGTTCAGTTATTTATTTGTTTGTTCCAACATATGTGTAAATGGGGATCTTCTCTGCCAGGGGTTGAGGAAAACAACCTTTTTTCTCTCTGATATGGTTTGAATGTTTGTCTCCTCCAAATCTCATGTGGCAGTGAAATCCACAGTGTTGGAGATGGGGCTGGTGGAAGGTAACTGAATCATGGTGACTGATTCCTCATGAATGGGTTAGCACCATCCCCTTGGTGATGAGACAGTTCTCACTCATGAGAGATCTGGTTGTTTAAAAGAGTCTGAGACCTCCTCCTTCTCTCTTGCTTCCCCTTTTGGCATGTGACATGTCTGCTCCTCTTTCACCTCCCGCCATGATTGTAAGCTTCCTGAGGCCCAGCAGATGTGGGTGCCATGCTTCCTGTACAACCCTGCAGAACCATGAGCCAATTAAACGTCTTTTCTTTATAAATTACTCAGCCTCAGGAATTTCTTTCTAGCAATGCAAAAATAGATTAATATATTCTCCTAAATTATTTATTGACTTTTTCGTAGGTCTATGGACTGGGCTATTTCTGAAGCCACTGTTTAGGTAAAGCATTGTTTGCTATTAGAAATTCTACATTCACTTCCTCTCCTGGCAAAGATTTTTCTATTATGGGAGTAGTTCATTCCTTTCATTTTTTTCCTCCCCTGATATAAACAAAAAACGTGGAGAGCTGTCATGGGTAAGATGGATTTGTTTAATTCTGCGGACACCGTCAGGGAGACCCAGGAGCCCTTGCATGGGGGAGTGAGGGAGATGAACATCATCTCAGGAAGAACTTTTAACCTCTGGAGCTCCCCATCAGTAGGACGGACTGTTCCAGAATGCAGTTGAGATCTAGTGCCAAAGATGTTTTATTAGGATAGAAATCACTAAAGGACAATTATTTATTTATTGTTTTGGGGGACAGGGTGGAGTACAGTGGCACAATCATAGCTCACACTGCAGCCTCAAACTCTTGGGTTCAAGCGATCCTCCTGCCTCAGTCTCCCAAGTAGCTGGGACTGCAGGCACGCTCAGCAATATCCTGCTAATTTTTAAACTTTTTGTAAGGATGGGGTCTCGCTCTGTTGCTCAGGCTGGTCTCAAACTCCTGGCTTAAAGCAATCTTCCCACCTTGGCCTCCCAAAGTGCTGGGAATACAGGCATGAGCCACTACACCTGTCCAATTTTTTAAAAAGCATTTTTTGAGATCCTAGTACTGTATGAGTCACCAAAGATTGAATAGACGAGATTTCAGCAGCCATAGTCAGAAGCTTGAAATTCCATGTTATTAGAGATCGTGTTGGGGTAATGACTGAGATCAAGAGTTGGCACGCTATGGGTCAGTCTGTCTTCCTGTAGCCCATGAGCTAAGAAGGGCTTTTACATGTTTAAAGTGTCCAAAAAAAATCAAAACAAGAGTAGTGTTTTGTAGCACGTGAAAATTAAATTTCAGTGTCCATAGATTAAGTTTTCTTGGCACACAACCATGCCTGTTTCCTCTTATCTGTGGTTGCTTTCCTACTACAGTCATTGAGTTGAGAGTTGCCAGAGAGATGGTATGGCATGCAGAGCTTTCGTGATTTACTGTCTCACCTTACACATAAAAAGTTTGCTGGCCTGTATTCTAAAGTAGAGTATCCTTAACTTTCCCACCCTGAAACATTGTGGAAAATGATGTTTGTTCAGCATACTGGGATAAGTGGATGATACCTCGCTGGCCTGGGGCTGAAAGCACCACCCCAGCACACCCGAGGCTCATTTGCTGCAGAGCCTCTAGAAGTTCTCACTGAGAGCCAGCTGTGGACATAGGTTTCAGCCCTACCTGCAGCTGTTTGATACTAACATGCCTACCTGGGTCAGCTCTTCTTCTGAGGCATCTTCAGGATGCCTGGACTCACATGATCATAGTCATCTACGTAGCTAAGTCTCACAAAGGTTTTCGCAGTTTACAAATGCTTTTCACTTAGGGCTGCTCGCTTTTTCTCTGTTTTCAATGGTTATGTTTATCTCTCATAATCCTTTTGGTCCTGGTCTCTCCACTTCAATTAGCCTTTCTTGAAGATGTTAGGGCATGTATGAAAGTGTTTATTATTTAAAAATTTGTAATGTTGCAGGGGGAGACAGGACATATACACACACTCTCACACATATATACACACATATATGTATACTATATATACATGTGTGTATATATCCTGTTCGTATTCATATGTATATGTATGTATGTATGTATACATATATATGTGTGTTTATGTGTATGTGTGTATATATGTAATACTCCATATATATATGGAGTGGCATGTGAAAATTAAATTTCACTGCCCGTAAATTAAGAGTATTGCAAAATCCATGTGCCTTTGGCATTTTAATCACAATCATGGATGTAGCAGTGGGACAGGAGGCTGGAGAAGACAGAGCCAGACCTTACAGAGTTAGCTGGAGGCAAAGCTCAGCCTCCCGCACGGAGCTCACAGAGCTCATTCTCCCCCACAGAGGTCCCGTGTGCTGCCTGGGTTCTAGCTACATCTTCTGTATTGCTCGGTTTTACTACACTTACTATTCTGGGATTCATGTGCGGGCCCATCTCCGTTTTCATCCTCAATGTGTTCATGGCAAAGTGCTATTATCTGAACTGGCTTATTGAGTCTCTGTTTCTTGTGATCAGGGCATAATGGTAGTTGGTACTTACCGTGTTCCAGGTCTTGTCGTCACACTTTACATGGATTAATTTTTTTTTTTTCCAGTAAGGTAGATAATGATGGCCATCCCTATTTTACAGATAAAGAATCAGAATCATAGAAAGGTTAAGTTACTGGTCTATGCCACCAACTAGGAAATGAGAGGAGTGAGGCTTGAACCCAGGTGGCTTGTTGCTGAAGCTCATACTCTTTGCTACCTTGGGCTGCCACTTGAAGCTGTGGAATGCAGCTGAGATGCCTGGGTGTGGAACTTGGTGGGAACAGAGGGAACACTGAACTGTAGATGGGTGGCCAACCTAGGTAAGTGAGATTGGGCCTGGCCTAGTGCAGCAGCTGTAGAAGTTGCAGGGTTCATGGTGTGCAGGAAGCAAATGGACAGAAAAATATGACAAGGCTGGTCCTTGGTCCTGCTGGCCAGAGGGAACCTTCCAGTTTTCTGGCAGAGACTGTGAATGGGGAGATGAACACAGTTGACACCATTGTGTGCCAGGCGTTTGTTACGGTATTTAATCCTCCTAATAACTCTGCCAGCTGGTGGTCTTGCTTCCATGTTCCCATTTTACATAGGAGCTACCATGGTCAGAGAGGTAGAGAGCTCCCCTAGGATCAACTAGTGAGTAGAGGCCAGAGCCAGAGTTTAAACTTTGGAATCATCTGCCTCCGCTGTCTTTCCTTTCCATCACACCAGCTCTGTAGGAAGCAGGCCGAACTGGACCCTCCACGCTAGTCATTGTCAACCTTATCCCTTTGATAGTCTCTTGAAATGTGGCCTCTTCCCCCAGAAGTGCTTGTTTGTGTACGGCATGCACACAGTTTTGAATGCAAAATCTGGAGCTTTACTGAATCCCATCTATTCTGACCTTGTAAAGTCAAGCTAAACCAGGGCTAATACAATTGAGAGGAAGAGGAATGTAGTGATTGCTAACTACTGGCTTCATCTGGATCTTTTTCCCGATTAGCAGTGACTTTGCTCATTCTGGGTAGTTAGTACCTAATGTGTGTTAGGTTCCAGACCCAGACCTCACATGCTCGATTTTATTTCAGGACCCCTTTAACCCTATGCCGTAATTTCCCCTATTTTAAAGACGATAAACGGAAGCTTGGAACTTGGAAATTTATCCATGCCAGGTGAGCTGGAGAACCTGGCTTCTAACTTAGCTCTTCATTATAATGACTTTCAAAATAGTCAGGCTGCAGTTAGTGCCAGCAGGTCTTTAGCATGAATAAGTGAGTGCTTGAGGATATTGCCAGACCCTCAAATGTCATTTCTCACCTGCCTCTGTTAGGCAGCTCAGATCCACCAGCCCGGGGAATGCTGCTGAATTTCTGGTTTTATCCTGAATGCCATCCGATGCATTCATTAACATGACTGTGAAAGCACCTCACCCTCTTGGAGGGTTATAGAACTAGGAAGTCCTTGCAGCCTCTATTGCAGGCAGCAGTGCAGTTAATCCCTGCTGAGACAGTGCCAAGCTGTCCAGGGGGTTGAAAATCACAGGAGGTTTGCAAAGACTTGCCTGCCTTTACAGACTCCAAAGTGTAGAATTGTAAATGACGGGACACGTAAAGATGCCACGTATTGTGTGAATGCTTCTCTAGCAGTAAAATATTATACCACCATGAAACCCTTATGAACATGCAAATCATCATTTCTGCATAAGCACCAGCAGTAAAGTGAAATTCAGCTCCATCCAGTTTTGCAAGAATTTTCCCTGGTGGTGAGTGCGAGCCATTGTGTGAATTCTCATCTGGGTGAAGAGAAACAAAATCCATTTCTCTGAACATGGTTATTCTTTGAAATAGCTTTGGCCTCAAACTTCAGAGCAAAAATTATCCTGCATGGGAAATGCTAACTGTATCATTTCTAAAGCTGTAGCTTTGTTGCTGAGGCATATTAACGTGATAGAAACTTTTCCTTGGGGCTCATGACTTGCCTCTGCCTGATTTTTTTCATACACTTAAAGACCAGTGAATGGAGTGAGCGGTGCTCTCTTGAAAATTCACTTTTACCATTTGGCTTTTTTGAAAGAAAACTTTGTTTGGCTTAAATGTTTATAGTAAAAACTGTAGAATGGGATGTGAAAAAAAAATTGCTCCTATTCCTACCACCCTCCAGTTATTGCTGAAGGTACTTTCACTTGCGATCGTGTGAAGAGACCACCAGACAGGCTTTGTGTGAACTGTAAAGCTTTTTAATCACCTAGATGCAGCCGGACTGAGTCCGAAAAGAGAGTCAGCAAAGGGAGACAGGGGTGGGGCCGTTTTATAGGATTTGGATAGGTAGTAGAAAATTACAATCAAAGTGGGTTGTTCTGTGGCTGGCAGGGATGGGGGACACATGGTGCTCACTGGGAGAGCTTTTGAGCCAGGATGAGCCAGGAGAAGGAATTTTACAAGGTAATGTCATCAGTTAAGGCAGGAACCGGCCATTTTCACTTCTTTTGTGATTCTTCTGTTACTTCAGGCCATCTGGATGTATACGTGCAGATCACAAGGGATATGATGGCTTAGCTTGGGCTCGGAGGCCTGACAGGTACATATTTTATATTTTCTTGATTATGGTTATTTTTCCTCCCTATTTGTCTGAAAGCTCTACTAGAGAACACATTTTGTCCCTTTTGACTGCTGTAGTATCCTTAGCACTTTAAAAAGATCTTAGCACATAATAGATGCCAAACAAATATCAGTTGAGTATTATATTCTTGGTGGTAGAAGGAGTCAGACTTTATTACCTTGAATCCCAGCTTTCCCACTTAGTGACTGAGTGGCTCCGGCACGTTACTCAGCTTCTCCGAATTCCAGTGTTCTGCTAAAATGACAATAATGGGGCTGGGCGCAGTGGCTCATGCCCATAATCCCAGTACTTTGGGAGGCTGAGATGGGTGGATCACTTGAGGTCGGGAGTTCTAGACCAGCCTGACCAACATAGCGAAACCTCGTCTCTACTAAATACAAAAAATTAGCCGGGTGTGGCGGCGCATGCCTGTAACCCCAGCTACTTGGGAGGCTGAGGCAGGAGAATCGCTTGAACCCGGGAGGCAGAGGTTGCAGTGAGCCGAGATCACACCATTGCACTCCAGCCTGGGCGACAGGAGTGAAACTCTATCTCCAAAAACAAAAATAAAAATAAATAAATAAAAATGACAATAATTGTTCACCAAGACTGACCTCAGCTGGTGTATTAGTTTGCTAGCCCTATCATAACAAAGTACCACAAACTGGGTGGCTTAGACAATAAAAATATATTATGTCACAGTTCTGCAGGCTAGAAGTCCAAGATGAAGTTGTTAGCAAGGTTGGTTTCTTCGGGGCCTCTCTCCTTGGCTTGTGGAAGGCGGTCTTCCTGTACCTCTATATGGTTTCCCCCCTCTCTATGTGTCTGTATCCTTATCTCCTCTTACAAGGACACTGGTCATTCTAGATTAGGACCCACTCATACATTCCCATCTTACCCTAATTACTACTTTAAAGATCCTGTCTTCAAATACAATCACATTCTTAGGTACTGATGGTTAGAACTTGAACATATGCATTTTAGGGGAGGCACAGTTAAGCCTGTAACCCAGGGTCACTGGTTTGATTAGACTTTGTAATCGGGAACCTGCCATTCAGATGTTTCGGTATTACATTAGTTTCAAATCTAATTGAGGAGATAATGTAATTAAAGGTTAACATAAAAGTCAGCTACCTCTACAGGCTGAGACATCATCTGCTTGGTGAACACCGTGCTCTTGGGGCTCTGGAGTTGACTGCCACCCCTGTACTAGGGTATCCTGCAGTTATCCCGAAGGATGAAGGCACAGGTGCCTCTGAGACTTACTGAATCACTGTGGCCTGTGTTTACCCTCTGAGGGCAGGCACCACACCTCAGACCAGATGGGCCTGTAGTGCCTGCCAGGCCATGTCTGGCCCAGTCCAACAACAGTTGTCTAATAACATTTAGCACTTATTGAGTGCTTACTGTATACTGGACATAGATCCTGATGGGCCTCAGTCTAGAGTTCCAGTTAACTGCCCCAGGACCACACAGTATGTGCCAGAGTCTGTGTCAGGCTCTGTGCTCTCTTACCTGCTGGGCTGGACCAGTTCCCAGGGAAGGTATCTTTCTGGTGGCAGCTGGGAGCCCCAGCCAGTAGCAAGTCTGGGGCTGCAGCTTACCCAGCCTGTGCCCAGTAAGTACAACCAGCTGATGGAGAGCCCTCTGGGGTTGCCCCATCTTAATCGATCCTTCCTTACTTCCATGCTGTTGAGGCCTGTATTAGAGGATCCGAGCCACAGCTTGCATGAAGCCTGGGGGCTCTGGGTCCAGGCTGCCTTGGTCACTGACAGCACTGTGTGTGTTAAGGCTCGAGTGTGTCCCATGGGCCCTCCAGTTGTGTTTTGGACCTCTGTACCTCCACTCCCTCTCAGTTCTGTTCCTGATCTGTCTTGTTCTTCAGACGAGAGCTCACAGGGTACCTCGGACTTGGGTTTTGCTGTCTGGGACTTTTCACTGATGAGAATGGGACTCCATACATGAGAGAGGAAGATGGCTGTGTGCTTTCTTCTGGTTCCGGAGCTCGAGCTAAGTGAGCTCTGCATGTCTGAGCTTTCTGGGAGTCTGGTTATTATGATAGGTGTCGGAACTCATGCTGAAAGTACTCCAGTAAGAAAAGCATGGAATTATGGGAGCCCAGGAAAGGGGCCACCTGACTAGAGGCTAATGATTCCTGAATCTTGAAAGCTGAGTTGGTGTTAGCCGGGTGAAAGGAAGAAGGGAGGGCTTTGTAGACAGTGGGAACTGCAGGAACAGAAAGGTGAGAAATGTTTGAGGTGTGAAAGAGAGCATTATTTTAGGGCTGTTACTACAAATGTCCAGAAGCTTACGATTTGGAAAGGTGAAGAGGTTGCCTCAGGATTACGCCTGGGCCAGACTGGGAGGGGCTTTGTGTGCAAAGCCAAGCAGCTTGAATGTTACCCTCTTTGGGGGCTCAAGTCTGTGTCTGTGTCTGTGTATGCGTGTATATGTGTGTACATGCGTGCGCGTGTGTGTTGTGTGAGGACTTGACCCTATAGCTTCCACTGTTGCCTAGTGATATGTCTGTGTCTGAGTCTGCAAACTGTGCAAGTTCTTGTCCAGTTATCTTTTTTAAAAACTTAGGAATATTTTTCCAATCCAATCGCTGGTTTCGGGAAGCCATTGTCAGTGGCTTGAGAGTGCTCCTCTGGCCCCAGGGGCCACCTAGGGACCTGGGCAGGCATCGGTCCTAGAGCAAGAGGAGAAGAGGCAGCTTCCGATGAGCCTTCCCACTCCATCCTCATGGCAGGGCTCCCTGCCCTCTCACCTGACATCTTCCAGCCCTCCAGGCCCTGGCTGCCTGTCTTCAGAGTGTTCTGGAGGAACAGGAAGACAGAAGCAGAGGGAGGAGCATGTATGTATCCACATGCAGGATTAGAAGGGACTTTTTACAAATTCTCTTCTTGACACTCCTTTTTTTGTGTCACGAGTTTGCCTGTGAACCCTTAGAATCTCTGATAATGAGCGGGTCATGGTGGCTCACACCTGTAATCCCAGCACTTTGAGAGGCAGAGGCGGGTGGATCACCTGAGGTCAGGAGTTGAGATGAGCCTGGACAACATGGTGAAACGCTGTCTCTACTAAAAATATAAAACTTAGCTGGGCGTGGTGGTGGGCGCCTGTAATCCCAGCTGCTCGGTGCTCAGGAGGCTGAGACAGGAGAATCACATGAACTGGGGAGGGGGAGGTTGCAGTGAGCCGAGATCACGCCACTGCACTCCAACCTGGGTGACAGAGTGAGACTCTGCCTCAAAAAAGAAAAAGAAAAAAAGAAAAAAAGAATATCTGCTAATATGTGAGCAGTATCGTCGTCATCGCCACCATTGTCGTCAACATTGCTATGGACCACATGTTTGTGCCCCTGCAAAATCCATAGGAAACCTAACTTTCAAGGTGATGGTTAAGTGTCACCTTTAGGTGACACTTAGGTCATGAAGGCAGAGCCCTCATGAATGAGATTAATGCTTTTGTATAAAGAGACCTCAGAGAGCTCCCTCACCTCTTCTTCTGCGTGAGGGTATAGCAAGAAGACCACTGTGAAGCAGCAAGGGTGCCCTCACCAGACACCGAATCCGCTGCTTCCTGATCTTAAACTTCTCAGCCTCCAGAATTGTGAGAATTTGTTGATAAGCCACCCAGTCTATGGTATTCAGTTAAAGCAGTCTGAATGGGCCAAGAGAACAACCACCACCGCCTCTGTCATCATCTCCAGCCTCTATAAGCTTGTGTGCATCAGCATTTGCTTGAGGTATGTTTAATTCTCACAGTAACCATAGGAGTTAGATACTTGTTGCATCCTCATTTCACCCTTGAGGAAACTGAGGCAGGGAAATGCTCAGTAAGTTGTCCAAGGTCACACAGCTGATAAGTAGCAGAGCTGGAGTTCAAAGGCAGGCCATCTGGCACAAGAGTAGGCTTTGAACCATTTCCTCCTGCCTCTCGCGGAGGAAACGTGTCCCTGACAGTTCCTTCACCTGTGAGCTGGAAGGAAGGAAGAACTCGACAGCAGCCAACTCCCTTTGCCTCGGCATCTGCGTGATGTTGGTTTCCTCTTCTCTGTAGAGCTCCCCTGAGTTTTATGTTGTAATCAAATGTGGTCAGCATTTGCTTATGGAATTTGATTTAGCTGGACAGGTTCTCTCTGTAAATTTTGCAGGTGCAGTGTCCCCTGAAGACAGAGTGGCCATGGGTCTCAGGCCTTGGGTGTCACGGTGGGAGCACACACGGTTGCTTTAATAAATGAGCAGAGAGCATGGCTGGCGCCCAGCCCAAAGGACCTTGTTGACTGGTGGGCACATGGTATGTTACATCTGTCGTTGCGAGAGAATTCCTCATCTTCCTACAGACATTATCTTGCCAAAGCACTTTTGCTTCCATCTCATCCTTTCCTTGGACAAGTCATCTATAATCTCTCAAGCAGGGGCCTCCTCTGCCTCCTGCCTTCACCCTTGCAGGGAATGGTGGTTTCTTCTCAGGATGTCTGGGAGCTCCTTGGCTCAGAATGGGTTAAGTCCAACCCGGGCTGCCTCCTGAGGACCTGTCCCCCTGGATCACTGTTGGTTTTAATCTTCATTATCTTGAATGGCAATGCTGTCAGCACTCGGGAGGGGTCCTTGAACAGCCAGATGGTGGCTGGATTTTTCTGCCAGTCATCAGTTTTCGTCTGATTGCTGTGCAGGTGCAGGGAGGAGGAGGGGTTTTAGTACTTCCCATGCCTTCCAGTGTTCAAGCACGTTCCTCCAGGAACCCTTAAAGGAGCTATGAAGGCTGGGAGAATTTTTGAGAGGTAATATAGTGGATTCATTCACTTAATAAATATTTATTGAGCACCTGCTGTGTGCCAGGAACTGTACTAGGCACCGGGGATACAGGAATGATTGAAGCAAAGCCCTGTTCCAGTGGATCTTATAGTAAACAAACAAATAGGTATGAAATATATCAGGTGGCATAGAGTGCTGAGAAGGGGAGATACAGCAGGTTAATGGTACTGGGGTCAAAGGCTCACTGGGGCATGCATGAAGGGTGGGATGATGTTGTTTTAGAAAAAGAGACTACCAGACCAGGCGCGGTGGCTCACGCCTGTAATCCCAGCCCTTTGGGAGACTGAGGTGGGTGGATCACTTGAGGTCAGGAGTTCGAGACCAGCCTGGACAACATGGTGAAACCTCATCTCTATTAAAAATACAAAAATTAGCTGGGCACGGTGGCACGTGCCTGTAATCCCGGCTACTCAGGAGGCTGAGGCAGGAGAATCGCTTGAACCCAGGAGGAGTTGGTTGCAGTGAGCCGAGATCACACCACTGCACTGCAGCCTGGGCAACAGAGCAAGACCCTCTCAAAAAAAAAAAAAAGAAAAGAAAAGAAAAGAAAAAGAGACTGCACAAAGTGTCTCTGAGAAAGTAGCATTTGATCTAGCACTGTCTGAAGTGAGAAAGCAAACCTCTTAGATAATTGAGGAAGAACATTCCAGAGAGAGGGAACAGCAAGTACAAGGACCTTGATTAGCGAGGAGGCTGTGGTGGCTGAATGAAGCTAGGGAATGCTACACACCAAATGTATGTGCAAAGAACTTTTTTTCTTCTCTTCTTGTAGCATTGTTGTGTTTTCTCATTCATGCATTTATGCATGCATTCATTTAGTAATTCTTTTCTGAGGGTAACATTGGTTTTGGGCACAACGTTAGGAACTGGGACTTTAGACTTCAGTATGTTCCTTTGGGGAAACCGCAGGGGTGCTGGGTGCTGGCCTGGAAGGTACCCTTAGAATTGTCTTTCTCAATGTCGTTTCCTTCTCACTCCTCCTTCATCACTAGGCTTCAGAGAAGAGCCTGCGGTCAAAGTTTTTACTTTCTTAACTTTGCCACCCAAACCTGGCTTCCTTCCCACAAGCTGCTGCCATGTGCTGTTAATGACCTAGTTGTCAGATCTAAGCACCTTTCTTCCATCCTCATCTTTTCTGAACTCTGCAGTGGCACTTCATGCCATTGACCATCTCCTTCCTTGTTTAGAAGCCTTTCTGTCTGCCTTCCTTGAAGAAGACTGTCTCAGGATACCCTGGGTTCTTTGAGAACTCCCATCCAATCACCTTTGTCAGCATCTCTCTTCTTGCCCTTCAAAGTCAGGTCAACTCCAGGTTCTGTGACTTCTTCTCATGGATGAACTTACTCCCTTGGTATGTGAGTTACCCCATCTGTCCTGCTGGCACCTTTAAACTTAGTATCTTCAGTGGAGAGCTCATCTTCTCCCCTCCTGATAATTCTTCCTTTACACTGCGTCTGTTCTGGTGAATACACCTGTGTCCCCTTCTGTTTCTGCCATCTAATTTCTTCTTGTTTGCCCAAATCTTAGCAATTTCTGTAATGCTCTCTCTGATACCATCTTTTTTTTTCTAGTTCTTCTGCTCCCTGGGCTAAGTCTTCCACAGGACAATGGCTTTCAAACTGTGCTTCTCGGCCCTGCAGTACGCATCACCTGGGAACTTGTTGGAAATCCAAATTATCGAATCCCACCTAGATCTCTAGACTCTGAAACTCTGGGGGAGGTGGTATTGAGGGGAGGGCAGCAATCTGTTTGAACAAAGCTCTCCAGGTGACAGTGATGTTCCTAAAGTTTGGGAACTGCTGAAGTAGACAGTGGAAGTAGCTTCCTTCCCAGTCTCCATGACGGGCCCACTTGACTCTACACCACGATGTCAGCTTTTTCTACAAAGAGAACAGTCCTGATCTGATGCCTCTTCTCATCACACGCCCTCTGTGGCTCCTGCATTGGCCACGATGGGACAGATCTGAGTTCGTGTTGTCCAGGAGTGAATTCAGGCCAGACATTTTGCACTTATATCCACTCTTCAGGGCTAACCCAGAGTTGCTTTTTAAGTGTAAATTACGTCCCTCTGTAAAGATGTGTCTCATTTTTTTCAGTCCATGTGCCAAAAGTTTATGCATGATTTTTTTTTTTTTTTGGCAGAGGGACGGAGGGGCGAGGAGGGTAATAGGACATTCTTTTCAGCAAAGTCTTTTAAATGTCTTAGGAGAAACCATTGATCAGAGTAGCTTTTGTTTGGTAGGCTGTATCTTCTGGATAATCCAGGGTGAATTACCTCCATCCCAGACCCTTTTCAGGTGGAGGAGGCTGGAGTTAGCTGATTTCTAAGGCTACTTCCAGCTTGGATATTCTAGGGTGAGATGGGTGGTGACTCTCATTTATCTGTTTTAAAAGGTTAAATTTTTTTTATTGTTTAAAAAGTGAGGTAAGATGAGAACTGTAGTAGGCCGATGATAACAGGCTCCAGTTCCTGAAACCTGTAGCTGTTTCCTGATTTGGAAATAGGAAAAGACCCTTTGTGGATGTGATTAAGTTAAGGATCCTGAGAAGAGAGAAGCATGGGTTATCCAGGTGGGTACTAAAGGCAATCACATGTCTCCTTATAAGAGGGAGGCAAAGCCAGACGTGGTGGCTCTCGCCTGTAATCTCAGCACTTTGGGAGGCTGAGGTGGACAGATCATGAGGTCAGGAGTTCGAGACCAGCCTGGCCAAGGTGGTGAAATTCCATCTCTACTAAAAATACAAAAACTAGCTGGGTGCTGTGGCAGGAGCCTGTAATCCCAGCTACTCAGGAGGCTGAGGCAGGAGAATTGCTTGAACCCAGGCGGCGGAGGTTGCACTGAGCCGAGATTGCGCCACTGCACTCCAGCCTGGGCGACAGAGTGAAATTTCATCTTAAAAAAAAAAGAGGGAGGCAAGGGGAGACTGAACACATAGCAGAAGGCAGTGTGACCGTGGGGGTAGAGATTGCAGTCATGCAGCCACAGGTCAAGGAATGCTGGCAGTTATCAGAAGCTGTAAGAGTTGAGTAATAGATGTATTTTCCCTAGAGTGCCTGGAGGGAGCACAGCCGTGCAGCGTCTTGATTTTGGACTTCTGGCTTCCAAACTTGTGAGAGAGTATGTTTCTGTTGTTTTCAGCCACCAAGTCTGTGCTATAGCAGATGTGGAATTTTACCACTATATTAAAAAAAAGGGAGAGAGAGAGAGAGAAATGAACACTCCTGTGTTGAAATGTGATCTGGACAGCGGGTCTCTCTGTCCTTGGCATCAAGGTTCCTGGCAGGATGTATGTTCTCGGCACTGCCCTCCCCAGCTCTGCGCTGTTACTCAGGAGTGGCAGTTTCTGTCTCCCAGCCTTGTCCCTCCATTATAACGCCTTCTCATGTCCACACCTGCTGTTTTGTTTCATTAATCGCAGCTGGGGAATTTAGCAGCTTCCAGTCTCTGTTGGAGTCAGGATTGATGGGTAGTGGGAAAAAGCCACAGTGGGCTTTGTTCCCTCTCTCTTTCACCATCTGATATGGTTTTGCTGTGTCCCCACCCAAATCTCACCTTGAATTGTAGTTCCTGTAATCCCCAGTGTCATGGGAGGGACCCGGTAGGAGGTAATTGAATCAAGGGGCAGTTACCCCGATGCTGTTGCCCTTGTGTTAGTGGTGATAGTGAGTGAGTTCTCACGAGATCTGATAGTTTTAGAAGGGACTTCCCCCCTTTTGCTCAGCCTTTCTCCTTGCTGCCACCATGTGAAGAAAGACATGTTTGCTTCCCCTTCCATCATGATTGTAAGTTTCCTGAGGCCTCTGCAGCCACCCTGAACTATGAGTCAATTAAACCTCTTTCCTTTTTAAATTACCCAGTCTCAGGTATGTCTTTATGAGCAGTGTGAGAACAAGACTAATACAGCATCCTGTATTTGGGGATTGGATAAACATCCATATTCTGAAATGAACAAATTGTCCTCTGGAACATTCCTTTACAAAGGCTTTCCTTCATAATGCAAGGTCGTTTTGGGCCGCTCCATAGTGCTTTCTAGTAGAAGCCAGCATTCTCTGCAGAGCAAACTGGGGGAATTGTCTGGGATGCTCAGTCTTTAAGTTGCTCATTGACTGATCAACTGCTAGAATGACAAATCATAGCTTTTTAAGACTGGTCTCTGGAGATGACCAAATTCAGTTTCCTCATCTTGCAAATAAGAAAACAAAGACCCAAAGTGTTCCTGAGATGAGCTGTAGTGGAATATAGCATTATACTTGGCCCCTGCTGCCCACCTGTGTCTGTCCCTTCTTCCCCAAAACTGTGCAAAAATGTGTTGTTGGACAATAGCTGTTATTATATTTAGTGTTATAAACTGACATTTATTGAAGCCATACTGCGTATCAGTACTTCTCTCAACACTTTTCTTGTATTAAGTCATTTCATTTTCATTATAGTTATATGAGTTACATGCTACTATTAGTAGAAAATGTTTGGACTTTATAATTGGTCAGACTTTTAAATTCTGGAGTCACCATTTTCTGGTTAAATATAAACCTCATGTGTAGAGTGGCGGTAATGTGGTTCCAGCACGGGTCCTTAATGAATGTCTATAGGTGAAAGGAATAACTGAATGAGTGGGTAAGTGATACGGTTTGGCTGTGTGTTCCCACCCAAGTCTCTTGTCGAATTGTAATCCCCATGTGTTGGAGGAGGGGCCTGGTGGGAGGTGATTGAATCATGGGGGTGAACTTCCCCCTTGCTGTTCTTGTGATAGTGAATGAGTTCTCACGAGATCTGATTGTTTAAAAGTGTACAGCAGGCCGGGCGCGGTGGCTCACGCCTATAATCCCAGCACTTTGGGAGGCCGAGACGGGCAGATGATGAGGTCAGGAGATTGAGACCATCTTGGCTAACACGGTGAAACTCCGTCTCTGCTAAAAAATACAAAAAACTAGCTGGGCGAGGTGGCAGGCGCCTGTAGTCCCAGCTACTCAGGAGGCTGAGGCAGGAGAATGATGTAAACTGGGAGGTGGAGCTTGCAGTGAGCTGAGATCCGGCCACTGCACTCCAGCCTGGGCGACAGAGCGAGACTCCATCTCAAAAAAAAAAAAAAAAAAAAAAGTGTATAGCATATCCCCTTTTGCTCTCTCTTTCTCCTGCCACCATGTGAAGACATGCTTGCTTCGCCTTTGCCTTTTGCCATGATTGTAAGTTTCGTGAGGCTTCCCAGCCATGCTTCCTGTACAGCTTGCAGAACTGGGAGTCAGCTAAACCTCTTCTGCTCATAAATTACCCAGTCTCAGGTAGTCCTTAATAGCAGTGTGAGAATGGACTAATATAGTAAATCATGGACATGGGGAAATACATATAATGAAAAAATGTTCATCAATAAAATGTTAGCAAAACTCAGTCGGGCGTGTGGCATCAACCTTTTGGTTCTATCGTTTTCTCATCTGTAAAGTGAGGATAATGATATCAGCCTTAAAGGATTGTTCTAAGGATGTGATGGGATAATAATATAGGTACCTACCATGATGGCTTGAAGTTACTGAGCACTCAGCTAATGGCAATAATTACTATTAACTGGTAGGCACTTAACAGGGCAAATGAGGAATGAACCATCACTAGGCGGTGGGGTGGTGCTCTCAGGTAACTGTGAAGCCCTGTATCGAGACGTGCCCTTTAAATAGGACAGCATGGAGGCATGAACTGCAGATGACTCAGTTCGAACAAAGATATCCTGACCCCAAAGGGCAGCAGAAAGAGCTCTCTCCATAAACTGGCCTAGCTGGAAAATTCCTCACTATCTATGGGGAAGGCACAATGGGCGGGCTAAGTCATTGGCTGTGTGCAGATGCATCTGTCTACAGTCACACTGTGTATAGGGATGAGTCATTGCTGTGTCCTCAGATGCGAAGGGCAAGGACAGGGACAAACCATGTCATCGGACCTCTCTGAGGGGTGCGTGAGGCTCTGTTCTGGAAGTATGGCCGGACCTCATTTCCTTTTCTGGTTACAAGTTCCACGTAAACTTGGATAAGCTATTGTAATTATTTTTTCCTTCCTGATAGATAGCAAGATGGTTAACTGAGATGAGTATCTATTGACCTCTCCTCTGTACCAGGCACTGTATCAGATTCTGGGAAGACAGGATGAACACATAAGGCTTCTGTCTTTGGGCAGCTTATTACACGGGCAAGGAAGCCAGCATTAATAGGTATAACATGGTCCTGTGAAAGCGTTTATACATGTGTCCATACATGGGCAGCCGAGGTATGTGCTATGGTCTGAGTTTAAGCTCATGACTTTTTCTCATTGGAAGGCCTCTTGACTGATGAGTCATGAACTTGTTATTCTTTTTTAATACGTCATTTATATTTGTCAGGATGGATTACGTTGTGCTATTTATATGAACAGCCTCAATATATCTGTGTAGTTCAAAAAAACAAAGATTTATTTCTTATGCAACATGTTCATCTGCGGTTGGTATGCAGGTTGGGGGTTTTATTCTTCCCCCGGTAACTTACACCCTGGGATGCAGGTGTTTCCATTAGCTGGAGTGTCACAGATCACTGTGGCCAGAGGAAATTGGAAGTTGGGGGATCACGTTCTACTTCTGGCTTTTGCTTATAGTTCATTGGCCAAAGCAAGTCACATGGCCACTGCTCGCTTCCAGGAGCTGAGGAAGATCATTCCTACCTGTGGCTGGAAGGATAGAAACCAGAGGATTTCTGATAGCCTTAATGACTTCCCCTTTGTTCTGACCAGCTTTTTACATTTGCATTTCTTTTTTTTAAATTCATATTATTTTTTGGAGATGGAGTCTTACTCTGTTACCCAGGCTGGAGCGTAGTGGCGTGATCTTGGCTCCCTGCAACCTCCACCTCCCGGGCTCAAGTGATTCTCCTGCCTCAGCCTCTTGAGTAGCTGGGATTACAGGCGTCTGCCACCACACCCAGCTAATAGTTGTATTTTTAGTAGAGACGGGGCTTCACCATGTTGGCCAGGCTAGTCTCAAACTCCTGACCTCAGGTTATCTTCCTGCCTCAGCCGCCCAAACTGCTGGGATTACAGGTATGAGCCACTGCACCTGGGCTACATTTGCATTTCTAATGCTACAGGAGATCAGCACAACAATGCATTTGAAAGGGGAACTTCAGAAGCTGGCCAGAAACATGAGCAAGAAGTGACAATCTGACCTCTAGGAGAAGTGTAAGAAAGCCCTGCCTTCCAGCTGTGAGAACTCAAACTGGGGCAGAATGGAACCACGGCATAGGGTAGGGCTGATTGTCCAGACGTGTTTATAGCTCCCAAGGGCACACATAGTGCTGTTGGCAGCTTCAGTGAGATTTAATGCTACACAGTGCCTATGCCAGGCATCCGGCCAAGGTTGGGAATATATAATTAACCGGGATCATTAAGAAAAATTTAGAATATATTTATTATAGATTACAAGATCAGGGAAGTGTCTTTTCACTTAGTTAAAACTAAATGTATCCGCAGTAGAAAGAGATCTTTTTTTTTTTTTTTTTTTTTTTTTTTTACCCTAAAAAAGTCACTTAAACAGAACCCGAGTGATTGGGACATCACTGTTTATAGTTTTCCATTTCCTTCATATGAAGTTTTTCATGCACTTGGGCAGGCTTTTCAGTCCAATTCCTCTGCTCCTGTTCTTTTTCTTAGTCATCATACTTAATGATTGTTGAAGATTTCCAATAATGTGTTGAAAATTGAACTCCTTTGATAACATATATACACACACACATATGTATACATACACACACTTTTCTGCTGGGAAAAATATGGGCTTCATTGGTCAAAGGCAGTGATTGGTTGGGGCTAAGGAGGGTACAAGTCATCACTGGAGCAGCCTTGCCTGTTACCTCCACTCTGTTCCCCTTCTCGGCATGCTCTTAGATGCTTTTTACGCAGGCTGGTGGAGAGAAATCTTTCTAAACACATTTGGCTCACTTTCTTGGACATCCTTACCATCTCATTGGTCAGACAAACATTCATCAGACGTGGTTTATACCCGTAAGGCATGGTGGAGAAAGAATGAGAAGTGTAAGGCATGACCTCTGCACTCTAGGAGTTTATCATTTCAGAGTGCGGAGGTAAACTAGTATTTGCTTGCTGTGTGTCAGGCACTGTTCCAAGCTTTTTTTTTTTGGGCTACACCGTCTCCTTTGACCCTACAGTAGCCCTCCGTAGCTGCCATTTTTTTCTAACTTCGTGATGATGACGACATTGAGACTTAGAGAAGGTAACCAAGGTCATCTGTGCTTAGGAAGCAACAGCATTTGTAGGTGAAGCCGGGATTCTCCTAACACCTTCTCTGCCTTTGTCACCACCTCTGCCAACCATGAAGCAATTAGAGATTCCTAAACTGGAGGAAAATCTTGGGAGGACAGAGGTATTTGTTTGTTCTCTTCACACTGTATCCCTGGTGACTAAACAGATGTCTGCAATAGATACAGTGGTGATTAAGGAAGGTTCCTGCCCTCAAGGAGCTTGCAGTCCAGGGCTGTGAAACTGATAAGTAAATGTATGGTGTTGGTGCAGGGTGTCAGGTACCCTGGAGCAGAGAGCATGTGGGAGGCAGAAGAGGAGGTGGTGCACTTAGCCCAGGAGGAGCCTCTGGATGTGTCTCCTAAGCAGCAGCAGGGAGAAGAACCAGAAGAAAAGGGCAAGTGTGGATATGGCAAGCCTGGTTCAGGTGCCACGACGAATGAGAAGGTGGTGAATCAGATGGTAGCACTGGGGAAGAGAGGAAGTATAGGGTCTGGCAATATAATCGGTGTGTGATTAATTTTTTTCTTCTTTATTTTATCCTATGGTATTTAGCCCCAAGACTTTAAAATGAGACTGTGGACGGTGGCTCAAGTCTATAATCCTAGCACTTTGGGAGGCTGAGGCGGGAGGATTGCTTGAGGCCAGAAGTTCTAGACCAACTTGGACAACACCATGAGACCACGTCTCATCTCTACTAAAAATAAAAAATTAGCTGAGCATGGTGGCATGCTCTTGTAGTCCCAGGTACTCAGGAGGCTAAGGTGGGAGGATCTCTTGAGCCCCCGAGTTTGAGGCTGTAGCGAGCTATGATTATGCCACTGCCCTCCAGCCTTGGTGACAAAGTGAGACCCTGTCTCTAAAAAAATTAATAAACATAAAATGAGAATAGAAGTTATGGCAAAATGCTATGGGAGAAAATAAAGGGAAGAAAAAAACATCTATTTTATTGTCAGGCCTTACGTCAGATCTTATATGGGGAGGTTTGCAAATTTTCATTATTTGATCAGCATAACTATTCCTTTAGGCAGGAAGAATGGTGCATTAGTTAAAGCAGGCTGAATGGACCCCAAAATGCATAATGACCCAGGATGTTTATTTTGCACTCACAGAATGAGTGACTGTGTGGAGTGAATGAAAGCAGGGGAGGTGTCTCTGCTCCACACAGTGACCCTGGCTTAAGGAAACACCCTAGATCATCCACATGCAAACTCTGGACACTGATGTTCAGCCAGCAGAGGGCATTACCTGTGGGTAGGACCCTCATCACGCTCCGCATGTCCTACTGGCCAGGGCTTGGTCACGTGGTCACACTTCACTGTGTGGAGGCTAGGAAATGTCTCACCCTGTGCCCAGGCTTTGGTGAACGACTGGTCCACGAGTGGCCCAGAGTGTAAGAAAATAAATGGAGTTTCTTAGAAACAAACTTCCTTAGGGTTACAGAGATTTTATACGGAGTAGGCAAGGTTCAGATTCAGGGCAGTCTTTCACCCCATGGGAAATGTGGAAGGGGTGGCTGAGGAGGTGAGGATTAAATGAGGTGGATTTAGTGGGATTAGGTAATTAATAAAGGTAACTTAATTATCTGAAGTCTAGGCAGTTGACTTCAACCCTTAGATGATGTCAAGGGCTGGAGCTGGTGCTAAGGAGGTTCGGTGGGGAGGTTTGTTGATATCAGGGAAATTAAGGATTTAGTGAAACAGCCTGTGGATGGATAGCCACAGGCCTGCTGGAGTTGCCCTGGATAGTGGCATAATTGGCAAGGGGAGAAAAACCTGAGATTGTTAGATGACAGCAGAGGGATAGAGCTTGTGACTGGAAGGTCTGAACTTTAAAAAAGTCATCCAGAGCATTCATATGTGTGAAATAGCTCATTTTTTAGCTCTGCCATGAACTTTGTAGAATATTAGCGCAATGAAGAGCTTTGTACTCACACACCACTGGGAGGAGACATAATGAGATATGATGATGGGACTGACAAAAGTTGGCTGTTATGATCCATACTTTTGGATCATAAAGCCCCCAGGAGCCCATGCGAACTCTGAAGTGGTTTGACATCTGGGACTGTGCTGCTGGTGACGTCAGTCCATCCGGTCCTCCTCAGGCTGGTGGTCTTTGAAGTTGTTTTTGGGCATGATGATAAATCAGCCTGTCAGTCAGTATTTATTGAGTGCATACCATGTGCCCAAGTAGTAATTAGGCGCCCGTTCCTGGGATGGTGCCAGGAAATAGGAATGCTGTGTAGTCTGCAGCCCTAGTCAGAATCTAGCTGTGGAGGGACTAATAGAACTTTCCGCCCACCCAAGGGAGACCACAGTGCACAAAGTTTCTGAAGGTGGGGAAGTCCTGGACTCTTGCCCTGCTGAGTTCTTACCCTGCCAATTTGCCATGAAAAAGCCACTGGGCTCCCTGGTCCTGGGGTGCCTAATGTGTTTAAAAACCAACAGAAATCACAGGCAAATCTGCTTTGTTTTCATTATTCGGTAGGGATTTGCTGTGTATCATTTCTTCAGGTCCATGAAGCATGGAAGGGCAGGATACAGAGAGACTACCCTCAAGAAGCAGAAGGAACGAGCTTCATTCATTCAGGAGGGAAAAGTCAGGCTTTTACAGGCTGTCAACAAATACTGATTGAGAACCTCCCTTTTTCTGGGGCTCTTCTCAGGGCCACAGTTCACCTTCCTTCTCTCAGGCCAGTTACCATCTAGTGCAGCTGCTGAATGAACTTCCTCCCCTCCTCTCTTCTCCCTCTTACTCTTCCTTCCCTCCCCTGTCCTGTATTTATTCAGAAAATATTCATTGAACACCTACAATTTATCAGGCTCTGGAAAGACAACCCTGAGTGAGTTGATAGGGTCCCTGTCCTTGTAGAGTGTGTGTTCTCCTTGCAGCGACAGACTACAAACAAACTATAAACAAATAGGGTGATTTCAGATTTTAACCCATGCCCTGAATCAACTGAAGATGGCAGGGTTTGGTACGTGACTTGATGGAGCACAGCTGGATGGGAAGGTCCGAGTCTCGATGAGAAGGAACCACCACGTGGGTGGGGGACTAGTGCCTAATCCAAGGGTGGAGACATGAACCATCCGCATTTTTATAGGAGAGAAACTAAAGCATAGAACCTGCCCAACGTCACATTAGTTGTGGATCTGGGGATCGAACCTAGGTCATCTGCCTGTAAAGGCCCTTCCTCCGCAGTGTCAAGCTGCCTGCACCACCATGCTACCCTGTTCTTCCTTCCTCCCCTCCCCCTTTCCTCCCTCCTTCAGCTTCTCCATCTATCATGAGTGCATAATGATTTTGTCCTACCTTACTGCTGACCCCCTTGATAATATTGACCTAGCGGGGAAGTTGTAAGGCATAACTAATAAAAATGACAATGAAGCATTTGCCAATAGAAGGTGTGCTACTGAATGCTAATATCGGTGAGAGCCTGTCTGTGACGGGAGGGCAGATTTATTAGGCAGCTGTTTAGCCAGCGTGAATCTCCCTGCCCCCACCTTTATCAGGCAGCTGAATCCAGTTCCAGCAGCTCTGTGCTCTAGACTTTGGCTGTTACCTCTCTGTGGTCCCTTCTTGTCTGGATGTGCAACAACTCAAACACTCTTGTGCAGTGAATTGGGCTTGGTTGTCATGAGAACAATGGATAGTATGCTGGGTATGCAGCCATGAAGGTTGTGGGGTCCGCCCCAAGGCTCCCCTGCAAAAGAGAGAGAGAGAAACACAAACAAGTGATCTGTCATGGCTGTAAAATGGGGTGGCAGTACTGATTCCCTCACAGAGCTATTTAGAGCATTAAATGAATGTATATATATGCAAAGGGCTTAGAAAGTATCCAGTAGACAAGTACTTTAAATACCTCTAAGTGGAGGTATCAGTACCTGCAAATGTACTGACATTTAACTTTGAAAATATGTGGCTTCAAAGGGGCTAGATGGGAGACAAGGTTGTCGGCAAGCACCAGGTTGTGAAGAAACTTGTGTGCCTGGCTGAGGTGAACCTTAGGGAAACTGTTGAGCCTCCAGTGTATATATTTGATTGTATGTATATGTGTATGCATATATGTATGTCTGTATACATGTACACATGTGTGTATGTATAGAAACACATATACACATATAAATGTCTATGTGTGTGTATATACATGACCCCCCCACCACACACACACACACACGCACGCGCGCGCACACACACACACACACACTTCCCAGGGTCTTAGCTGTCGAGGCAGATTGTGGTGCGTGAGGTCAGGTTGAGGAGAATGACTTGAATGAGAGAGGCACTTAGAGGAGGTTGACAGTGTGTTAGACTGACTTTTCCTGGAGAGCATCCGGGAATTTGAAATGATTGAGAATACTGTGTTGTGAAAAAGATACTAATTTTGGCAGTCAGATATGGCTGACTTTGAATCTTGGCCCCAACATTGTCTGTATCTATCTGTCTGTCCGTCCGTCTGTCCATCCACCCATCCATCCGTCTGTCTGCTTACCCGGCCGCCCGCCCACCCGCTTGCCTGCCTGCCTGCCTGCTATGGTTTGAATGTGTGTGTTGAATGTATGTCAGAATTTGCATGTTGAAATCTAACCTGCTATGTGATGGTATTAGGAGTTGGGCCTTTGGGCAGTGAGGTCTTGAGGGTGGAGTCCTCATGAGTGGGATTAGTGCCCTTAAAAATAGGCACAAGGGAGCCTTTCACCATGTGAGGACATAGCAAGATGGCCGTCTGTGAACAGAAAGCAGGCTCTCACCAGACACTGAATCTGCTGTGGCCTTGACCTTGGGCTTCCCAGCCTCCAGAACTGTGAGAAATAAATGTCTGTTGTTTATAAGCTTTCTAGTCTGTGGCATTTTGTTATAACAACTCGAACAAATTAAGAGTCTACCTACCTACCTGGAAGCCAGACTGCTTATGGAGGATGAAACCAGGCATGAAAATCCAGGTGCTGTCCTGACCTGTTCATGGATGAATTTTTGCTCTTCATTTCTTCCCCCGCAGCCCACAGGCATTGCTCGCTGAGTCAGGCCTGGAGTTCCCATCACTCTTAGACCCTTTTTATTTGTGAAAACAGTGTGGGCATCGGAACACCAGGCCATGCCTTTGTTTGCTTATTTAATGACAAAATTGAATGCAAAAGAGGAAAAGTTTGGAGATAATTGGACTCAGGAGGGTTGCCTGTGTTTTTGGAGGTGATGAACAGTTGATAGTCTCATAAGTAGTACTTATGATGATCTGCAAATGGTTCAGCAGCTGAATGTCTTACTTCCACGGCACCTCTCCTCGTGATTTTACTCACACCACAAACCCTTTCTGGTTCTCTGCAGATGCATGAGACTGCACACTCATAGGGCTCTGCCTAGCCATATGCATGGATGTGAATACTTACATGCCTTCCGGTGTGGTTCACAGAAAGACTGAGTTAGATCCTTGCTACAATTCTGTGCTGAGATTTCATGGCCAGGCAGTCTCTTCCCTGAAGTGGCAAGCCCAGGTGTGCGAGTCCCTGGGCTGGGTTGACAGACAGATGCTTGTACTTTGCACGCCATTGGATTACTAAGAATGGTTCTTGGCTGAAGAGTCCTTTCTGGTTGTAGAAGCCACCATCAAAAGCCAATCCCTCACCTACTTATTTTAAAACAGATGAAGGCAACCCAGTGTTTTTTCTCCGATGGCGCATTCTCCCGGCATGAGGAAAGGAACATAATTGGAAAATGGGCAATATTCACAGAACAATTACTGTGTCTCTTAATGAGGTTTGCATGAAGGCTTCCAGTGAATTAATGAAGAACAATGATTTTGGCATTCATGTTGAACAGCTGGACAGCAGTGATAAGGGTGCAGACTGTGAGGTCCCTGGCTTAGACGAGGTGATGAGGACCGGAGGAAGTTCTAGCTTCTGCTGGCCCCTTCCTCAGTTCTCCTTTGGTCTCACTACTGTCCTGGGAGAAATTGAACGTGCTAGGCTGCCAGACTGTGCCTCCCCAACAAAAGGTGAGAAGAACCAGTTTGGCTGGGCTGTGGGCTTGCATCTTGGACTGTTTTTCTAGATATATTCAGTGGCAGATCATTAAATCTCCTCCTTGCCTGGGCTATTCTCATTAGGAATTATGGTGACTTTTCCGGGGCAGCGTGTCTTGTGGAAAGCAGCATACCATGTTGAGTTGAAGATATGAGTCTAAATTATGGCCTTGTCATTTAATATCTGTGTGTTCCTTGGACATGTTATTTAGCTGCAGGCAGGGAGCTGCAGTTTCTTCACTTGAACAAAAAGCGATCATACTTAACATAGGTGACCTGTTGTGAGTATCAGATAGCCTGTATGAAATTACATTATGCATATGTTAGTATCAATCAAGGTTGTCCAGAGAAACAGACCCAATAGGATGGTGTAGTTGTGTAAAAACACACACACACACGCGCACGCGCCCGCGCATATACCTTGATTTTAAGGAATTAGTTTATGTGATTGTAGGCCTAAGTCCAAAGTTCTGGGTCACACTGGCAGGCTGGACACTTGGGCAGAAAATAAAGCTGTGGTCCTGAGGCAGAATTTTTCTTCCAGGAAAACTCGGTTTTTCCTCATAAGGCCTTCAGCTGATTAGATGAGGCCCATCAATACAATAGAAGATAGTCTCCTTTACTTAAAGTCAACTGATCGTAGATATTAACCACATCTACAAAATAACCACAGGAGCACCTGGACAGTGTTTGGTTAAGTCACTGGGGACCGTAGCCTAGCCAAGCTGACATAAAACTAACCATCACAGTCATTATTATTGATATGTCCAGAACCAAAGTGTTTGACCCTGTTGGGCCCAGGTGGGGACTGTTGGAAAAGCATCATTTGCTTGCCTGTCATGTGCTCAGTGTCTTAGCTTTAGAGATAGATTATCAGGGGTGAGGTCAGGTTGAAGAGATTGACTTGAGTGATAGAGGCACTTAGAAGAGGTTGACAGTCCATCCGACTAGCCTTTCTTGGAGAGCATTCTGGAATTTGAAATGAACGAATGAGAATGAATACTATGTCATGGAAAGGATATTAATTTTGGAGACGAGATATGATTTACACTCTTGGCCTCAGCATCTCTTTCTTCCCCCATTGAGATAAGTAAGTTAACTTCAGTGATGCTTTTTAAGGTTTTCCTCTAAACAGGCAAAATTAATACTTATGTTTTAGGCTTGTTGCAAGAGTGTGGAGTATCTCTGGCATGATTTAAACACTCAGTAAATAATTGTTTCCCTCCTTGCACATTTGTTCAGTGTTTGTTGAGTTGTTCTGATGTGACATTTGTTCTAATGTGAAGATTTTCCTGTAAGGTATTTAAGGCTGAAGTTTGGAGCATCGCAGAATGCAAGAGTTTGGGAACTACTGGAGATAGCAGTCAAGATGGAGAAAAGGATGGAGTTCAAGGGTACCTGGGCTTCCTCTCTTCACTGTGAAGATGCATTTCACTATGAGATCTTTACTAGGCAGAAAAGATGGAACATCCTGCAATAGTGTTTTGTCATCGAGCCACAGCCGAGGTCGAACAGAAGCTGCATGTTGTTCCTCAACGGTTGTGTCCAAATGGGAGTGACTAGACTTCAACTTTTCTGAAGATGAATGGTCACCATTCTCAATTCTGTTTTATGTATCTGACGGGCCGTTGAGCAGAAGAGATCCCAGATGTCAGACACATCTGTCCTCCACCAGGATGTTTGTGTGGGACATTGCTGGAACTATGTTTTGTTTCTGGTCTTGTGGCATTTGACTATCGGAGGTGAACAAAAGAATATGCAATCCTGGTATATTTCCACAAGCTTCTTAGGACTAGGGCTTGACAGTCTTGCCTGAGGAAGCTTGTTGCTTCTTAAGAGTGGCACTTTTTTTTTTTTTCCCTTGAGACAGAGTTTTGCCCTTGTTGCCCAGGCTGGAGTGTAATGGCGCGATCTTGTATTTTTATTAGAGACGGGATTTTGCCATGTTGGCCAGGCTAGTCTCGAGCTCCTGACCTCAGATGATCCACTTGCCTCGACCTCCCAAAGGAGTTGGGATTACAGGGGTAAGCAGCCATGCCCCGTCTAGAGTGGCACTTCTTAATGCAGTGGATGTACTTCATACCACCACTTACACCAATACTAAGAGAATAGTCTGTATTCATATGCCAATTTGGAACCACCTAATGGGAGAAAACCAGAAGGCAAACAGTGCTAGTTGCATTAAATATCTCTGTCTTATTTGTCTTTTAGTATCTTTGTCTCCTTGAGGAGGCTGTGGACTTCTTGAAGGACAGATCATTTTCATCTCTGTGCTTCATTGTCTAGCACAGGGCCTGGTGTGTTGTCAGGTCTTAGTACATATTTGTTGGATGAGCAAATAAACTGTGAAGAAACTTCTCGATCTGTGTTGGCCTGGACAGCTGTTGAGGCTTGACTGTGCTTATGGAATGAAATATCCACACAAAGGGAAACTTGGTAATAGCCCAGAACCCCAAGGGGATCATTGCAGAGGGACTGATAGATGGACAGGATGGCCCGGCAAGGCCTGGGCCATCTGTGCCTTCAACCTGGCAGATCAAAGATGAATGTGTGATTGAGTGAGGCCTCACCAATGACAATGCATCCTGGCTGGAAAATGCACACCAGGAGGCTCTGGTTTGAATCTCAGTTTTCCTAGGAGACTTGAATGAAGAGAAAAGGCACCGTAGTATGCAAAGAGAGAGTCGTCACTTGTGCATGTGTCTGTGGGAAGTGATGAATAGAAGACATTACATGTCAAAAAGAGCCTCGTCCAAAATGAAACCAAGTGACTATCACAAGTTCTGGGCAGGTGAGATGCTATGTCAGAATGTGAGAAGGCAGGGGAGGCCAGGCACAATTCTCAGTATGTTTTAGAGCATACCTGGAGCTTAGCATAGCCCTGACTTCATGGTCCAGCCCTCTGGGCATGTGCTCCTGGAACCTTAGTTATTAAGTGCCCTTGAGTGGGAAAATAAATGAGTTTTTAATGTCTGTGTGTACCTGTCGTTAATGGTTTTCTGCATTTGCCACCTGGGTTAAACCTATCAAATTAGTTTCCAGTGGTCCCCTGTAATGCATTGTTATATACCCAAGGTGGAAATTTCACAGTTATCCTTAGAGACTTTCTCTATCCAATTTCCCCTTTCCTTGTTCCTCTCTTACTTAGGTCATCCAATTGAGCACTCAGCCCTGGTCAGCCCATTTCCTGTGTGCTGGTCTTTTTCTTTCCATCTGTCACAGTTCTGGGCTGGGCTCCCATTATCCCTGGCCTAAAGTATTGCACTAGTTGATGCTCCGGCCTCCTCTTCCCTGTGTCTCCTAATCCATCATTCTTATACTGCCAGAATGACTTTTCTAAGGTTCAGAGCAGCTCATGGCCTTCCCTGCTTGAGCCTCTTTGATTACTTCTTCTTGCCCCTAGAAAAAGTTTGAACAACTTACCCTGATGTAATAAAGCTGTTCCCAGTTGGGCTCCGGCCTTCTTTCCTGGTCTTGGGCCCCACCTCTGTATACCAAATCATGATTTTACCCCTTCCTAAATTCAGCATGCTCTTCCACGTTACAAATATTTGGGAAATCCTTTTTTGCTTGGAAAGCCTGTTCACTTTTTCTCCCTGTCAGACTCCTAGTAATCCTTCAAGACTCAGGTTTTGTTGGTTGAACTGAATCTCATGCAAATGATCACTTAAGAGGTGCTGAGATTGGCATACTTCTCCGGAGTACCTGGCTTTAGTGTAGTGGAAATTCTCTTCAGCCATGAGTGTCCCACAAGGGAACCTAGTTTGTTCATGTCTTTACTTGCTCTGCTGAATTGTGTTTTATTAATGTGTGTGCTTGTACTGTTGCTCAGGCTACTGTGCTAATGACTGATAATTGCCTTAATGAGCTATTTGTAAGAAATACAGTAATACCAGTAGGGATGAAACCAGACCCCACTGCAGTTGGTGGTCTAATAATCTTTTGATTGACATTAGGGAGGAGCAGACTGCAGGGTTATTGCAGTTAACATAAGCAAGAGCTCAGAATCACCCACTTTTCCCTGAACACCCAATTTGCCCATCTTCCGCTCATGCGTTAATCATGTGTATATGAGTCGGGGGCAGGTTAGGTTTTGCTGCAGTAACAAATCTTGCAGAGAACAAAAAATTCACTTTGGGAGGCCGAGGCGGGCGGGTCACAAGGTCAGGAGATCGAGATCATCCTGGCCAACATGGTGAAACCCCGTCTGTACTAAAAATACAAAAATTAGCTAGGCGTGGTGTTGCATGCCTGTAGTCCCAGCTACTCAGGAGACTGAGGCAGGAGAATCGCTTGAACCCAGGAGGCAGAGGTGGCAGTGAGCCAAGATCGCGCCACTGCACTCCAGCCTGGGCAACAGAGTGAAGACTCCATCCCAAAAAAAAAAAAAAAAAAAAATTTATCCCACTCCCTAAACTACAAGTGCATCACAGGCTACTCATGGCACTGCTGCATGTTGTCTTCATTATGGGATCCTGATAGTGAGGCAGTCTCTATCAGGACTACTGCTAGTCCTTAAGGTAGAGAGAAAAGGGTGCATAATGGTTCCTAAAGCTTCCAGTGAGTTGCATGCATTCTTATTTCATTGGCCAGAGTAGGTCCCATGGCTGTTCTGGGGCAGAGGAGTTCTATCTTGGTGTGCTCAGAGCTAAACAGCTGATATTTGTGAACAATGTGAGAGTCACCACATCATGGTCGAGTCGTGCATTCATGTGCCTTATGTAATTTGCTTCTGGGGAGTCAAGAAGGAAATTTTATTGCCTTCATCGGAGGCCCAGAGAGTACTGTGGGACCAAGAGTATCGAGCTATGGCTTTGGGTTCAGCCACTCACTGGTTCAGATCCTGACCAGCACTTACTAGCTATATGATCTTGGTCAGTGTAAACGCTCTCAACCACTTTCCTTACCTGCAAACGTGAAAACAACAATACTTATTTTATAGGATTGTTATGTATTCCATGAGAGAATGGGTTGGAAAGTTTTATAATTTTGTCATAATAAATGCTGGTTCTCTTCCCCTCCCCCATGCTGTGTCTTATTCAGAGTGAGAGATTGGTGTCTGTTGCATGCAGACTATTGTAGTTTTTTTCTGTGCTCTCCTGGGTGGTAGCAAAACCCGCCTATAACTACCAAGTGCTTGAAATGTAGCTAGTACCACTGAGGAACTGAACTGCAAATTTTAAAATCTATTACATCTAAAAACTAAAGCAGTGTAAAATGTGTGTGTGTGGTTTTTTTTTTGGTTTGTTTGTTTAACACAAGCTTCTGGTTTTGGAGGGACTATTTCACTTCTGTCATTGAAAATTTAGCACCCCAATTGAGATATACTGAAGTGTAAAATATGCATCTGATTTTGAATATTTAGTATGAAAAACTATAAAATATCTCAGTCATTTTTATATTAATGACATGTTGAAATGATAGTATTTTCAGACATTGGAGGAAATAAGATATATTATTTAAAGTAGTTTCACCTGTTAGCTCTTTTTAAAATGTGGCTACTAGAAAATGAAAAAAACTACACATGTGGCTAACTAGCATTATATAATATTTCCATTGGAAAGTGCTGGTTTAGACATACAGAGTGTGAGGCCCATGCTTCACTGGAAATTTAGACTATTTATCCATCTGTCCTTGCATCTAATAATACATATTTATTGACAACTTCCTATGTGCTGTGCACAGGTGCTGTGCTAAGCTTTTGGGAACCAGTGCTGGTCAAAACAGGCACATTATCTGAGCTCACTGCTTAGTGGGGGCATGGAAGCTAATCATATAGTTGTATATGTTCATAAGTATAAATGGTAATTCCATCTAGCAAAGTCCCGGAGGCTAGGGAAATACATCACACAGGACCTGAATTTTTTTTTTGGGGGGGATGGAGTCTCACTCTGTCATCAGGCTGGAGTGCAGTGACACAATCTGATCACTGCAACCTCCGCCTTCTGGGTTCAAGCGATTCCCTTGCCTGAGCCTCCTAAGTAGCTGGGATTACAGGCGCCCACCACCACGCCCAGCTAATTTTTGTACTTTTAGTAGAGACGGGGTTTCTCCATGTTGGCTAGGCTGGTCTCGAACTCCTGACCTCAGGTAATCCACCCACCTTGGCCTACCAAAGTGCTAGGATTCCAGGCGCGAGCCACTGCACCTGGCAGGACCTAATCTTTTTAATACATGGGGTGGGTGGGCGGGGCTAGGGAAGGATGTACCAAGATTCTGAATAAGGTAAGAAGAATGGATGAAGATGGGTCTGGGATTTGAGACCCAGCAGGCAGTGTCAAGAGCTTGTGCCCAGGTTCTGAGGCTGAGGGGGAAATAGGTTCAATGGTGCTCTTGGGTCTGTCTTCAACTACTGCTTTGGAAGTTCACAAACAGTTCATGGGGAGATGCAAAGAGGATAGTCTTTGTGTGAAACACTGGTTCCTTTTGCTACATCCTCAAAGAAGTGCAATTCTAGTGTACGTATCACTGTGTGAAATTGATCCGACTCACATGTGGGATCGTGAGCATTATCAGGGCAGGGGAATACTGGGCTTTATTCTTGTTTATGATCCCGGCATCGTGCAGGGTGCCTCGTGGTTTGTAAACATTCCATAAATACTGTTTGATTCTATTTGCTTATTACTGCAGAAGACTTACTATCTGGATTCCCCCCCACCCCCCACCTACTTGTGCCACGCACCTTGGTGGTAGGGGCAGGGAGCGGCTGCTGTTGTCTACTTGCTGATTCTCAGCACTCTGGCAAGGCTTCCTCTTTCTTTTCTCCCCACAAGGAGTTGGATGAACATAACAAGAAGAAAAGAGACAGCCCAATTTAAAAAGTGGATCAAAGACCTTAACGGATACCTCCCCAAAGAAAATACACAGATGGCAGATAAGCACGTGAAAAGATGCTCCATGTCGTATGTCATCAGGGAAATGCAAATAAAACCACAGTGACATACTGCTACACACCTATTAAAATGGCCAAAACCTGGAACACTGACAACCCCAAATGCTGGTGAGGATGTAGAGCAACAGAAACTCTCATGTGTTGCTGTCGGAATGCAAAATGGTACAGCCACTTTGGAAGACAGTTGGGCAATTTCATATGCAACTGCACATACTCTTACCATACAACCCGGAATCTCACAACTTGGTATTTACCCAAAGGAGCTGAAAACTTATGTCCACACAGAAACCTTCACATGGATGTTTAAAGCAACTTTATTCATGATTGCCAAAACTTGGAAGCAGCAGCTAAGGGGTCCTTAAGTAGGTGAATGGATAAATAAACCATAATGTATCCAGGCAATGGAATATTATTCAGCGCTGAAAAGAAATGAGCCATCAAGCCATGAAAAGACATGGAAGAAATTTAAATACATATGACTAAGTGAAAGAAGCCAGTTTGAAAAGGCTACTTACTGTTTTCCAACTGTGACATTCTGGAAAAGGTGCAAAACTATGGAGATAGTAAAAAGATCAGTGGTTGCCAGGGGTTGGGAAGAGGAAAGGATGAATCAGCAGAGCTCAGACTATTTTTAGCGCAGTAAAACTACTCTGTATGATATGTGTAAGTACACATTCCTCAAAACCAATAGAATAGTTATCAAAAATGAACTCTAATGGAAACAGTGGGCTTTAGGCGATAATGATGTATCAGTGTAGGCTCACCAGTTGTAAGAAACTTACCACTCTGATGGGGGATGTTGAGAATGAAGGAATCTGTGCATATGTGGGAGGAGGAGGTATATAGGAAATCTGTCTGTGCCTTCCTATCTTGCTGTGATCCTAAAAAATAAAGTCTATTTTTAAAAAAGGGAAGACCTGGTTATAAAAGTGAATGCTTATTGAACACTTACAATGCGCTGGTTCCTTATCTAAACACTCCATGTAATTTATTTAATCCCAAACAGTCCTGTGAGGTAGGTACCATGACTGTCCTCCTGATTTTGCAGATAATGAAACTGAGCACAGAGAAGTTAAGAAATTAACTCAGGGTCACATAGCTTGGAGGTGGGAGAGCTGGGATTTGCACACAGACACACTGTCTCTAGGGCTTTGCTCTTAATGACTTGTTGTTGCCTTACCTGCTGCAACAAACTGCCTATCCAGCTGTCTTTCTGGAAGTTGCATGGTTTGAAATTGCAAGGAAGAGGATTTGAAGTCAGCTCTGAGTCTTATCTTCCTTCGAGCAGCACAGCTGGCATCACTGAACGCCTTCCAAGGCCCAGACACTGCTCTGGGTACCCAGATTCAAAGATGAATTAGCTCTTGCCCCATTTTCAAGGAGCTTATAGTTGACGAGATGTCACATTACAGGTAATTTTAATGTAATGATACAGCCATGTTCTTGGAAAGTGTTCAAGGAACCGTTTGTCCTCTTGCTGTATGTGATTATGTGAAGAAGTGTTTCTGCAGAAGATCCTGTAAACACTGGGTCTGGAAAATGTGCCAGGCTTATTGGTGAGACTCTGGTTTGCCCTGGAGGCCAGACTTGTGGACTGCAGCATGCTCACTTGCGTCTCTCGCTCCATTTGCTGCAGCTACCCACTCCTGGTTTTGGTTTCAGTATCTGATCCTCCCAACACCTCACATGAAGCTTGCAAAACTCTTGTCATAAACTTAATTTCTAGCAGGGGGCAGAGAAAGAAGTCAGATACAAGAGGTCACATTATTGTTTGATCCCATTCATAAGATATATCCAGAGTGGGTAAATTTACGGAGATGGAGCATAGATTGGTTATTACCAGGGGCTGGGAGGGAGGGAGAAAGGGCAGAAGCTGCCTGATGGGCATGGGGTTTTGTTTTGGAGTTAATGGAAAAGTTTTGGAATTAGATTGAGGTGGTGGTTGCACAACATTGTGAATGCACTAAATGCCACTGAGTTGTTTAAAATAGTTCATTTTATTTTATGTGAATGTCACCTTAATAAATTTCAAAAAATAATAATCGTAACAATGTAGCAAGGGGAGGGAAGCATTAGACGAAGTTCATAATGACAGTGAACATTTTTTACGTGGAAGAGAAATCGGACATTAGGTATAATGATGGTTGTTATTTTAATTTATTATTTATTTATTTATTTTTTGAGATGGAGTCTTGCTCTGTCACCCAGGTTGGAGTGCCGTGGTGTGATCTGGGCTCACTGCAACCTCTGCCTCCCGGGTTCAAGCGATTCTCCTGCCTCAGCCTCCCCAGTAGCTGGAATTACAGGCACCTGCCATCTTGCCTGGCTAAGTTTTGTATTTTTGTAGAGACAGGGTTTCACCATGTTGACCAGGCTGGTCTCGAACTCCTGACCTCAGGTGATCCACCCACCTCAGCCTCCCAAAGTGCTGGGATTATAGGTGTGGGCCACCGTACCTGGCCAGGGTCAAGTCTTTACTCTGAAGTTGGGAGCCACTGGAGTGGTTGGGGCAGAGGAAAGAGATTCCTTGGCTTGCTTTTCTAAAAGATCTCCTTGGTTACTAACTTGAGAATAGCTTGCAGACAAGGGTAGAGGCAGGGAGATCAGTTAGGAAACTGAGACAGTTGTTTCATTCAAGCTGGTGATGCTGGTGGTTTGGACCAAGCGTTGTAGTGGCCAAAGGGTTGGGATATAGTCCGAATCCAGGTGTGTCTTCAAGGTAAATTCAGCAAGATTTTCAGAGATATTGGATATGAGACTAACAGAGGAAGAGGAGTCAAAGGTGTGTCTAAAGCTAAAGGAAGCTAAAGGAGTGAAGCTGGTGGAGTTCATTTGAGCAGTTAAAGGAATGAAGTTGGTGGAGTTCGGGAGCTGTCCATGTATTCTAACTGGGAAGATTGCAAGAGAAACCAGTTTGGGAGAGAACATTAGGAGTTCAGTTTCAGTCTCATTGAATTAGTGGTGCTTTTTCAATACATCCAAGTGAATATATTGGGCCAGGTAGTGGGATATGAGCCAGGAGTTCTGGAGCAAGGTTAGGGTGGGAGATACAGATTGGAGGTTGCTGGCCTTTACAGGCCATTGAAAGCCATGAACCTGACTGGGATCAGCTAGAAAATGAATGAAGGTAGAGAAGAGGAGGCTGAACTTGACTGCACTCTCTGCATGCTCTGGAAAAATCTGGGTTGCACTGGGGACATTGGAGGCTAGTTCAGTCATTTTTAAAAACAGGGGTTTTGTTGTTGTTGTTGTTTTTGTTGAAGCTAGGCATTTTAGTCTTACTTTCAGGGAAAATCAAAGTAGGTTGCTCAAGGTACCCAAAACACACAGATATGCAGCTGGCTTTCTGCAAAGTGTTCATGGGAAGAGGTGCCAGGTGTGTGCCTGGTAAGTGTGTGTTTTACTGAGCAGCAGGGAGCTGAACGGTAGATCAAGATCTTGGAGCCTCCTTTTTCATAGGTGTGTCTCAAGCAGTCAACCTGCATATTGTTTTGTATTCAAAAGGTGCCAAATACATGTTCCTGGAATGAATGGATAAATGGTCTTTGCCCTTTGTGCCTGAAGACCATGGTAGAAAGGTGCAGTTTATTATTTTATTGTTGACTCGTAGTTTGAACCAAAGAGGTTTTTGCATATACGTTGGCTATTAGAGATCAAGTCTGCCTTCAATGTTGGAGATTTATTATAGTTTGGATAGATAGAGGGCTCTAAAGGCAATTCCCAAAGAAATCCAAAACTGTTGTCGCCAAAGGCAGCATTAGTGGAATCACCAACTAACTTCCCAAAAAGTTATGTTAAGCCGGCCTTTCTAAGGATAGCAGTCAGGATTGCTATGTTGTCTTCTGTATAGGGAGGAGAGTACAGGATGGCAGCCAGGATGGCTGTGTTAATTCTCTTCTGTATAAAGAAGAGAGTACGGAAGACAGTTAACATCACAATCCTGACTGCCATCCTTAGACAGGCCTGCTTACGAGGTTGGCTTTGGCTGGCATCTGGGGACTTGGATTTTAGGAGGGTTCCCACCATTCTCAGACCCGATAAGACTGGGTCACTGTGCTTAAACTGTTGATGCAAACAATATAGTTTACTTTGAACATCTGTTTTCCTTCTGGGAGTCTACAGTTTTGGATGCCTGCCTAACCAGTCCTGGGTAAAACCCCTAGGCACTGAACCTCTAATGAGCTTCCCTGGTAAACATGTTTTCACACATGTTGTCACAACTCGTTGCTGGAGGAATTATGTGTGTCCTGTGTGACTCTACTGGGAGAGGACTCTTGAAGCTTGAACCTGGTTCCCTCCAGACTTTGCCTCATTTACCTTCTTCCTTTGCTGGTTCTACTCTATGTCCTTTTGCTGTGATGAGTCATAGCCATGAGATGCTGTAAGTCATAACCACATCTATATGCTGAGTCTGGCGAGTCCTCCTAGTGAATCGTTGAGCCTCACCTCCTCTGCATTTTTGGTTGTTGTTGTTGTTGTTAAACAGCCAGTCACATCATCTTACGGAGCTATGAATTCCATTAGCATTTACTGGATTCCAGCTATGTACAACATACTTGTAAAACTCCAGTTTGCCTTAGAAAGTGAGTCACACCACCAAATATGTCCAGGAGTAACTCATTCCCAAGACATTTCCAGATATCAGGCAATAGGGAAGCTACAGAGATGATTGAGGGTCTAGACCAATGAAATCTCAATTTGAGATAGGAAATGTAAGTTGTATAGAAGCAGAACCCCTAGGACACTGGGGAAAATGAGTGCTCTACCAATTCCGTAATGTAATAGTAGCTTTTATTAAGAGGAAGGTCATGAATGCTATCTTGGGGGAGTTAGATAAGTGACTTTAAGGCATTGGTGGACTTTGCTGGTGTTGAGAAAGAATATTTTGATCTTCCTTGCTATCCCTAGTCATCTTTTAGCTTTCATTTTCGTGTTGATCTATTCACCCGTCATCCTGTCCATCCAGTCGTCTGTCTACCCACTCACCCACCCATCTATCCAGCACCGCCAGGCAGCTTGTTACATTCATGAGCTTTGATTATGTGTTAGGCTGTGTTCAAGGCACTGGAGCCCTGGGGTGAATTGAGTAGGGTCCCTGCCCTCTTGCACAAAGGAATGATTTGGTTGGTTGGGAGATGACTAATGAATCCGTACCCTGGTGGTATTGTTTAGGGAGAGGGAGATAGACCTGGGAATAAATATTTATTCCTACATAGAAAGATGTGCACAGTTCTTTCTAGGGATACACAGGTACATATGCACCTTGGTGGGTTGAGTTGGGAGAGGGGCAGGGTGACAAATAAGACTTGTCACCTTACCTACTGTATATCTAAACAGATTATCCATCCGAAGAGATCAGTGCAGGAGATGTCTCGTGTCCCTGTCTTCATAACCATTTAAGTAAAGAAGGGGGAAGAGAACCTCTTCCTTTGAGTTCCCTGAAAGTTAATTTAAAATATTATTTTCATCTGGCTTTAAGATTACTCAGAGCCATCTTTAATACACAATTAGGGACATAACCATTCCTAAAGGTAGATGGCAGCTGCCTTCATTCACCTGCCAATAATAATCAAAGGAAGACTCCTGGCCTGCCTAGTTTGGAACATTCAGCAGGGCCTAAGAGCTCTTCTCTAAGTGATGATGGGACTGAAGCCATCTCTGTAGTGCTTTCCTTGCCTTTCTGAGCCATTTGCAGTGGGAATAAGTGTTGATGGAGTTAGCAGTTGTGAGTTGGAGGAGGCAAATTATTACTTTTCTTTTTGGCTCTGCTTGGGGTCAGAATTTCTTTTGTTTCTGAGTTACCTTTTATTTGAGAAACTTGGCATGATGTCTGTGTTCAGAGGATTCATTAGTCATCTCCCTCTCAACCAAATCATTCCTTTGCACTTATGTTTATTAATCCCTCTTTTTTTTTTTTTGTTCCCAGAGTTAGTTATCAGGCATTTTCTTGGAGGACTTTCATAAGGTAGTCTGAACAAACAGAGATACTATTTTCATTAGAGAGTAAAAATAATAACAGCAAGCACTAGGGATGTCAGACACTGTTTAAGTGCTTTATGTAGCTTTACTCTTTTGATACAATGTATGAAGTAGATGCCATAATTATCTTCCCCATGTTACATATGAGGAAACTAGTCATTGGGGAAGGGGGTATCAGGTAATTTGTCCAAGTACCTCTTCTGATCTTAGATTTTAAAATGAGTTGAGACACCAAAAGCACAATTCGTAAAACAAAATGGCTAAACTGGAATTAATCACAGTTTAAAATGTGGCTTTGTAGGAGAATCTGTTAAGAGGGCGAAAAGAGAAGCCACTGACTGGGAGAAAAGTGTGTAAATGACACATTTGACAGAGGACTCATATCCTGAATATATAAAAATCTTTCCAGACTCAACATTAAAAACCAAACAATCCTATTAGAAAATGGGCAAAAGACTTAGACATGTCACCAAGGAAAATACACAGATGGCAAATAAACACATGAAAAGATGTTCAACAACATCAGGGAAATATAAATTAACACCATAATTAGCTACCACTACACACCTATTAAAATGAATAAGATAAAATTTGCTGGCAATATCAGATGCTGGTGAGGTTGCAGAGAAACTGTGTCTTTGGTGGGAATGTAAAATGGTATGACCATCTGTCAATTTCTTAAAAAGTTAAATATATACCATATGTATTAGTACATTTTCATGCTACTGATAAAGACATGCCGGAGACTGGGAAGAAAAGGAGTTTTAATTGGACTTACAGTACCACATGTCTGGGGAGGCCTCAGAATCATGGTGCAAGGCAAAAGGCACTTCTTACATGGTGGTGGCAAGAGAAAAATGAGAAAGAAGCAAAAGCGGAAACCCCTGATAAACACATCAGATCTTGTGCGAGTTATTCACTATCATTAGAATAGCATGGGAAAGATCAGCCCCCATGACTCAGTTACCTCCCCCTGGGTCCCTCCCACAACACGTAGGAATTCTGGGAGATGCAATTCAAGTTGAGATTTGGGTGGAGACACAGCCAAACCATATCACCGTATGATCCAGAAGTCACACTTCTGGAAAAATGAAAACTTGTGTTTATGGAAATACCTGTACACAAATCTTTTTAAGAGCTTTATTTGTAATAGCTCAAAACTTGTAAACTACCCCAAAGTCCTTAACAGGTGAATGAATGAACAAAATATATATCCTTACAATTGAACACTACTCAGCAAGAAAAGGGAATGAACTTGATGCATGAGACTCTTGTTGCCCAGGCTGGAGTGCAAAGGCTAGATCTCGGCTCACTACAACATCTGCCTCCCAGGTTCAAGCAGTTCTCCTGCCTGAACCTCCGACTAGCTGGGCTTACAGATGCCTGCCATCAGACCCGGCTAAATTTTGTATTTTTAGTAGAGATGGGGTTTCGCCATGTTGACCAGGCTGGTCTTGAACTCCTGACCTCGGGTGATCCGCCCGCCGTGACCTCCCTAAGTGCTAGGATTACAGGCGTGAGCCACGGCGCCCAGCCAACATCTAGGTACCTTAATGTGTAGGTATGATAGCATGTATTGCTTTATGTAATTCATTCAACACCTCTGTGCACTAGGATTACGATCCTCATTTTATAAAAGGTGAGCCACATGGAGGTTAGGTGAGGAGGGCTGG
Organism: Chlorocebus sabaeus; assembly: GCF_047675955.1. Taxonomy (NCBI): domain Eukaryota; kingdom Metazoa; phylum Chordata; class Mammalia; order Primates; family Cercopithecidae; genus Chlorocebus; species Chlorocebus sabaeus. The sequence continues at coordinate 17,031,539 of NC_132922.1, forward strand.
TTAGGTTGCAGTTGTAAATGGCAAAGCTGAGATAAGACTCAAAATCAGTTTATCTTCAGAACCATTTTGCAAGTAAGGGAGGATCCCAGACCTCAAAGTGCCTGTATTAGTTAGGATGCCTTTGTGCCTTTGGTTGTGAGAAGAATGTACAAACTGGCTTAAGCAGGTGAGGGAATATACTGGAAGTTTGCCATAACTGAGAACCCCAGAGGCAGAGCCAGCTTAGGGGAGATTGGTCAGGGCTATCACTTGTCTCCTGCAGTTTCCTAGGCTCTGTCCTCTTCCATGTGCTTCTCCTCTTCCTCCAACTACCTTTGGCTCCTCCAGCATTGGAGTAACCCCGGCTCATGCCCACTGGAATCAGTCACTATGGCAAGGGGGGCTTTGATTGTACTGGTTGTGTAGGTTAACACAATGGTTTTACAGAACCATCTGTAAAATTTGGGTGGTGGGATACCTCCCCAAACCCAGACTTCTGGGCATCCTAGATCCTTTTGGGAAGAAGGAAGAGGAGAAAATACCTGTCGACGATGTCCAAAGGCAGAGAAAGGTGGAGCTAAGGTCTTGGTGAAGGGAAGATGAAAAGGGAGGAGGTGCAGGCTAGGGAAGGCAAATAAGCTGGCCAGAGGGATTCGCCCTTCTTGTCTTTTTCCTCTGCCTGCTTCTTCTGTGCTGACTTAAATACCCAGCCATTCACAGGTCCATCACCCTTTTCTGTCCCTGATGTTCTTTGCCAAGCTCCCACTCTCTTTAATTAACAACTTTGGAGATGCTTTTAAAAGAGCCCAAGTCTGGCCAGGCGTGGTGGCTCATGCCTGTGATCGCAGCACTTCGGGAGGCTGAGGCGAGTAGATCACTTGAGGTCAGGAGTTCAAGACCAGCCTGGCCAACTTGGTGAAACCTTGTCTCTACTAACAAAGCAAAAATTAGCCGAGTGTGGTGGCGCACTCCTGTAATCCCAGCTACTCGGGAGGCTGGGGTAGGAGAATTGCTTGAACCCGGGAGGGGGAGGCTGCAGTGAGCTGAGATCTCCAGCCTAGGAGACAGACATCCCATCTGGGTGGGGGGGGAAGCCCAAGTCTTACTGCGTCACCTTTAAGGTACAAATCTCCCCTCCTCCCTGTGTCTGTTTCTTTGCATTTTCCAAGTTCTTCCACAAGAGGGACTTTGCTGTTTTCTTTCTGCAGTGTTTTTATTGGTGTTTTGGTATGGTGCTTTTGGTGGGATAATTTTACTTGGAAAATAATATTTCTGACCTATCTCCTTCTTTGATTAATTTTTAAAAGATTTATATTTTGCTTTTCTTATGAATCTTCTGGATTATTCTGGGTGTTTCTCTCTTTTTTGTTTTCCCTGGGAATTTGAGTCTAATGGGACCTCAAAAGAGGTTCCTTTCTGTAGTTGCTTTGCCTGGTGTCCTCCGAGTCAGAAGTCGGTGAGGCTGGTCAGTGCTGCAGCCTTCCCTCCAAACTCTGTCTGCCTCCTTCTCTTCTGATATTCTGAATCTCTAGCTGCCTCCTCTCCACTTCTCGTTGAAACCAAGTCTTAGAAAAAGTGCTGATGACATATTAAATTAGCTACTTTGAGTATGTATATGTATGGATATATACTTGAGTAATACTTGAACTCTTAATTTGTTTTAATTATTATACCTTGATTATGTTATTTAAACTTCAGAATTCCTATGAGGTACATACGAATGCTACATTTTACAGATGAAGAAACTGAGGCCCAGAGATGTCAATTGACTTGCATAAAGTTACACAGTTTAGAAATAGCAAAGGTAGGATTTGAACCTAGGTAGTCTCTGGCTCCACAGCCTATATTCTTAACCACTATTTCTAATGTGTTTCTCTCTCTCTCTCTCTCTCTCCCCCTCCCTCTCTCCCCCCCCCTCTCTCTTTCTCTCCCTCTCCCTCTCTCTCTCTCTCCCTCTCCATCTGCCTCCTAAAACTCCTTATACATAGATCCATTAATATATATAGTCATGGTTACTGCAAGGATCAAGTTAGTTGCATCTGTGTAAACGTACGTATAAGTAAGTAGTGGTAGTAATTATTATGGCTAACAGTTGATGAAATACTTACTGTATACCAGCAATTGTGCTAAGTGCTAAGTACTTAAATTCTCCCATGCTGAGCTTTCAGCAGCCCTACAACTTGTTACTGTATTTATCCTCCTCCTACTTTTTAGATGAAATTGAGTTTTAGGATTAATTTATGCCAGATTACACAGTTTACAAAGACGGAGCCTGAATTCAAACCTCTTTAAAGACTAGTTCTCTTAAAATAGGATCAGCAACAACTCTTACCATTCATTGAGTCCTATGACATGCTAAAGATAAAGGAAAACAATGCTTACTCAGTCTCACTTCAAACATCCACTGAGGGATTTTGGCCTCATTTTATGCGAATGGTGTTCCTTTTTACTCTTGAAATTGTCCCATTTTAAGGCCGGCTGCGGTGGCTCACAACTGTAATCCCAGCACTTCGGGAGGTAGAGGCGGACGGATCACCTGAGGTCGGGAATTTGGGATCAGCCTGGCCAATATGGTGAAACCCTATCTCTACTAAAAATATAAAAATCAGCTGGGTGTGGTGGCACATGCCTGTAATCGCAGCTACCTGGGAGACTGAGGCAGGAGAATCTCTTGAACCCAAGAAGCGGAGGTTGCAGTGAGCCGAAATTGTGCCACTGCACTCCATCCTAGGTGACAGAGCGAGACTCCGTCTAAAAAAAAAAATTTCCCACTTTCAGCAAATGAGTCTATGGTTTCTAGACGGATAAGAAAACTGAGTTTAGAGAATTTGTGCCACTTGTCCAAGGCCACACAGCAGTAAAAGGATAGACTGGGGTTGGAACTCTGGTCTGTCTGAAGAGGTCAGGCTCTTCACCCTGACAGCTGTCTGACTCCTGGTATTTGCTGCCTTCTTGCTCCTCTTTGAGAGCAGTTCTGGCTTTAAAAACAAGTTCTGTAGGCAGAGGTACTCCATACCCCAGCCTGAGCCCTCGGGGCCCACCTGTGATTGGTGGTGTCTGGGCGATCTCAGGGTTCCCTTCCCCCTTCCCTCCCTCCTGAGAAGGATCAAACTCAGACACCATCTTTTGTGGTCTAGTGTTTGGGAAAAGACGGCTGCACAGTCTCCATCAGCATTTGCAAATTATTCACAAATTAAATACACAGACACGTGGGGCCCAACTGCGTATGTCGTGGACTTGAATGTGGGTCCTGGGAAGCTTCTGGATATGTGAGTTTGGGGGTCAGGCATCACATCTAGTGTAAACTTACCATCTTCATGCTTGCAGCCTTACAATATACAGGCCCTGTTTTCCCCTCAACATGAATAAACTTTATTTTCCCTGCAGTTGTAGGAGACAGAGGCCCTATAGAAAACTTGGAAACAAAAATATCTTCTTTTGGAAAAAGGCAAAAAACAAACTATGGTTATCAATTCCTTCTTTATTAGTTTTCCTTTATTTTTAGATCCATTTGCGTGAAATCAAGAGATTGTCACGCCACTAAGAGGACAGATTCTTATGAAAAAAAAAAAAAGTTTGGGGGGTGCTTGCCTTATATGAGAAAGCAGAGATCTGCAGTGATGAAGCTACACATACCACGTAGCTTAAGAGAGAAACTGGAAAAAGTTCTATTTAGGGAGAAGGATTTTTTCCTGTGTTCTTGCGGGAGGTAGGAGGGACTCTGGAAGTGACAGTAGCTATCCGTATTCTGGAATAAAAGTCATTCTCCTGAGAAAAGAAGCAACATTCTTCACTTCTCACAGCCTGTGCCGGGTTTCAGGTTTGGGAGTGGGAATTGGACATTTGAACCTTTTATTTCCTAAATGGAATTGCAATAAATAAAACCACAGTTAAGTCTTAATTTCAGTAAACATGGGGGAGCTGTTGGAAGCTGCTGCTCCCTGTTTCGGAGGATTATCTTCCATTCAGTCCTGGTGGGCATGATGTATGCCAGGTGGGAGCGGAGACTGATTTGGTCCTTCCTCGTTGAAGCCTGGAAAAGTCTAGTATCTTTTATCAGATGTGGGGTGGTTGGCTGTTTCCTTTTCTCCTCCAGCCGTGGTATTTTTAACATTGACAGCCCCATTGTGATCCAGGGTGATGAGAGAGAGACTGACATTTTAAAGTTTCAGAACATGTTTTTCAGCTCTTCTTTGGATTGCTAATGTGAATAATAATGCCACATTGAACACTTATCTGTGCGATGCTGTAGGAGTGTGGTAAACATCTCATAAATCTTCGTGGCACTGCTCGCTGCAGCATGGCCAGTCGTGGAACTCCCTGCCTCCGTCTCCTCCTCTGGGTACGGGCACGCTCACCGGCTTTCGCTGTTTGGGTGAAAAGCTGTTTGTGGATATTAAAGGAGATGGTACTTGGCCTAGAGGAGGTGCTCAATGTCAGTGTCTTCTTTAGCCCCTCCCCTGGCCCCACCTTCTCCTTTCTTTTTTCCATGGGTGGGATTTGGAGAAGTCCCTGAACACAGTGAGAAAGGGAGTCTGTTTTCTCCTGAGTAATTTGAAAATCTTGGCTAAGGATAGGGGAGAGAAAGGAGGATGTGGATGGTACTAGGAGAGAGCTTGGGAACTCCTACATTTCCTATGGATGAAGAGTTTCAAAACTTGTGTTTTTTTGCTTCTGTGCTTTGCTTTTTTGTTTTTGAATATGTGACTTGATTATTCTGGTTTGTAACATTGTCTTTAGGGAATGAAAGATGCCTCATTATTTTCTGGTTCCCCAACATCCTGCCCTCTTAGGGGTTTCCAATAACAGATTTTCCTGGTTAGACCTTTCCCTCCTGTGTTAGTTCATTCTCACGCTCCTAATAAAGACATACCATCGACTGGGTAGTTTATAAAGGAAAGAGGTTTAATTGATTCACAGTTCAGCATCGTTGGGGAGGCCTCAGGAAACTTACAATCATGGTGGAAGGGGAAGCAAGCACATCCTTCTTCACATGGTGGGAGCAAGGAGACGTGCCAGCAGGGAAAATGCCAGACACTTACAAAACCATCAGATCTGAGACACACTTATTATCACGAGAATAGCATGGGGGTAACCGCCCCCTGTGATTCAGTTACCTCCTAACAGGTCCCTCCTATGACATGTGGGGATTATGGGAACTACAGTTCAAGATGAGATTTGGGTGAGGACACAGCCAAAGCATATCACCTCCTAACAAGTATAATCCTAGGGTGTCTGCGGCCATAGTGCGTTCTGTCTTAGGGAATTGACGTCTCTGAGTCTGAACACTGGTTCTGCTGCTGACTAAGTGCTCTGGGACCCTGAGGCTCTGCATTTAAGCTCTCTGGGCATCTATTTCTCACATAGTTAAGGGAACAGATAATAAAAAAGCCTACCCTTTGGGGCTATTGTGAGTAGTAAACAGGGTAATGTTATCAAGTGCCTATCTTAGCATGCAGTATGCACTTCACAAATAAGACACATAAAGATTTCTTTTTCCCTTGGTCACAAGACTTAGAGTATTTTTCCTGGTATGATGGTGGTAGTTGTAAGTAGTAATATGAGTAGTAATGGTACTAGTGCTGGCAGTGATAGTAGTAGCACTAGTGCTGGTGGTAATAGAAGTAGTAAGTCTTTGGCTTGGCTTCCATAATGAAAGTCTATAATGATTTCTGTATAATGATCTGTGATCTTTAGCAGCAGTTTTCCAACAGAAATTTATCCACGAAGTGCTCAATAACCTAATGATAAGGCATTGTTAGCAGTAAAATATTCCATAGAAATGAATTTTCAGATGAAGCCACTTTTCCCTTTGGGCAGCAACATTTCTAAGCACAAAATGAAACCAAAGAGGCATAATCATTTTGTGGAAAATTTTCTAAACTAGTATTTTTCTTCCTTTGCAAACAGAAAAGGCTGAAAATAATTAATTTTTTTTTTGTAATATGACTCAGTTCCCCTTTGTGCCATATTGTAATCCATGGAAATTACTGAGGTGTGCAGAAAAGTTTACTCCTAGGGTATACGACCTCAAAGGATCACGCTTTTTTAATTCTTGAGACTGCTCTTTGTTCTTCTTTTTTAATTTTTTTGGCCAGCCCTCATGGTACTGTGCAGATTTGCTCACCATTCCTAAATTGCCTGGGGAAAGTTTAAAGGTGGCTACAGCCTTTCCAGTGTACAGCACAAAGACATTTTAATTTTAACGATTTATCTCACTCATGAGCTTTTCTCATTTACTTATAGAATAAAGTTTTCATTCTTCATTTAGAAGGCTTTTTTTTTTTTTTTTTAATAACTGGTACAGGTTATAAAACAGACCATCTATTCTTTATGTTCTTAAGAAAATTGTGTTTGTGGTAGGTACAATGAAAAGTTATTGCCATTGTTTTTGGTAGAATTTACCTGGTGTTCACCTTGAAACGATATGTGCTTGTGGGCATTTTAAAGCAAAAACAAAATAAAAAGAGGATTGAAACTTCTGAAGTTATCTAAATAAATATTCTGGGTATGTATTGCTGTGAAAACAAAATTCGAAAGAGCTTTTAGATGTACCTGTCAGTTTTATCTTATATTTTGTGGAACTTGAGAAGTTGACATGTCAGATTAGTAGATGCTCTGGATGCGGAGTTTTTCAATCTTTGTGACAGGTAGGATACACTTAAACTTTGGTCAGCTTCCGGAGAGGCATAACCTGGTCTTTCATCATATATCTGAAGGCAAAAAGATAGATGGAAATCTCCGAGCAGTATGAATTGTAAGTATTTCTGTTGAGTTATAAATACCTCAAGGAAAAGAACTATCTTAGTTTTCTTTTATTCGCTTAACAAATATATATTGGCTTTTGAAGTAGTTGAGTGTAGAGTTCTAGAGTTGAAAGTATTTTGGACTTAGAGAAAAAAAATATTGGTTTAAATTCCTGCTGTATCCTTGGATGGTTCAGTCTAGGCCAGTTTCCCTTCACAATAGTTATTGAGGGGCTACTGGGTGTCAGTTGCTATGCCAGGTGTATTAGCATGTTCTTATGCTGCTAATGAATACATACTGGACACTGGGTAATTTATAAAGGAAAAAGGTTTAATGGACTCACAGTTCCACATGGCTGGGCAGACCTCACAATCATGGCAGAAGGTGAATGACCAGCAAAGTCATGTCTTACATGGTGGCAGGAAAGAGGTTTTTCAGGGGAACTCCCATTTATAAAATTCTCAGATCTCATGAGACTTATTCAGTACCATGAAAACAGTATGGGGGAAACCCCCATGATTCAGTTATCTCCACCTGACCCCACCCTTGACATGTAGGGATTATTACAATTCAAGGGGAGTTTTGGGGACACAGTCAAACCATATCATTCTGCCCTCGGCCCCTCCCAAATCTCGTGTTCTCTCATTTCAAAACCAATTATGCTTTCCCAACAATCCCCCAAAGTCTTAACTCATTTCACCATTAACTCAAAAGTCCACAGTCCAAAGTCTCATCTGAGACAAGGCAAGTCCCTTCCACCTATAAGGCCATAAAATCAAATGCAAGTTAGTTACTTCCTAGATACAATGGGAGTACAGGCCTTGGGTAAAAACACCTATTCCAAATGTGAGACATTGGCCAAAATGAAGGAACCAGAGGCCCCATGTAAGTCCGAAATCATATGGGGCACTCAAATTTTAAAGTTCTGAGATGATTTCCTTCTATTCTCACATCCTCTAGGTCATGCTGATGCAAGAGGTGGGCTCCCATGGAGTTGGGTAGCTCTGCCCCTGTGGCTTTGTAGGGTACAGCTACCATCCTGGCTGCTTTCACAGGCTGGTGTAGAGTGCCTGAGGCTTGATGCAAGCTGTTGCTGGATCTACCATTCTAGGGTCTGAAGGACAGTGGCCCTCTTCTCACAGTTCCACTAGACAGTGCCCTAGTGGGCACTCTGTGTGGGGGATCCAATCCCACATTTCCATTCCACACTGTCCCAGCAGAGGTTCTCTATGAGGGCTCTGCCCCTGCCGCAGACTTCTGCCTGGACATCCAGGTATTTCCATACATCCTTTGAAATCCCAAAAGGATGTATGGAAATTCTTTTTTGGGTTTCCCAAACCTCAATTATTGACTTCTCTTTACCCCTAGGCCCAAAAGCATGTGGAAGCCACCAAGGCTTCAGCCTTGCACCCTCTGAAGCAGTGGCCTGAGCTGTACATTGGCTCCTTTTAGCCATGACTGGGACACAGGACACCAAGTCCTGAGACTGCAGAAAGCAGCAAGGCCCTGGGCCTGACCCACGAAACCATTTTTTCCTCCTAGGCCTCCAAGCCTGTGATGTGAGGGGCTGCTGTGAAGACCTCTGACATGCCCTGGAGACATTTTCCTTATTGTCTTGGCAATTAACATTTGGCTCCTCATTACTTATGCAAATTTCTGCAGCAGGCTTCAATTTCTTCTCAGAAAATGAGTTTTTCTTTTCTATTGCATTATCAGGCTGCACATTTTCTAAACTTTTATGTTCTGCTTCTCTTTTAAACATAAGTTCCAATTCTAAGCCATATCTTTGTGAATACTTAAAACTGAGTGCTTTTAACAGCACCCAGTTCACCTCTTGAACACTTTGCTGTTTAGAAATTCCTTCCACCAGATGCCCTAAATCCTCTTTCTCAATCATCTCTCTCAAGTTCAAGTTTCTACAAATTTCTAGGGCAGGGGCAAAATGTGACCAGTCTCTTTGCCAAAACCTAGCAAGAGTCACCTTTATTCCAGTTCCCACCAAGTTCCTCATCTCCATCTGAGACCACCTCACCCTGGACTTCATTGTCCATGTCACTATCAGCATTTTGGTCCAAGCCATTCAACAAGTCTCTAGGAAGTTCAACACTTTCCCACATCTTCCTGTCTTCTTCTGAGCCCTCCAAACTGTTCCAACCTCTGCCTGTTAGTTCCAAAATTCCTTCCACATTTTTGGGTATCTTTATTGCAGCACCCCACTTCTGGTACCAGTTTACTATGTTAGTCTGTTCTCACACTGCTAATTAAGATACACCCAAGACTGGATAATTTATAGAGAAAAGAAGTTTAATGGACTCACAGTTCCATATGACTGGGAACGCAAAGGAGAAGCAAAGGCACATCTTACATGGCAGCAGGCAAGAAAGCTTGTGCAGGGGAATGCCCTTTTTTGTAAAACCATCAGATCTCATGAAACTTATTCACTACCATGAGAACAGTGTGGGGGAAACCGACCCCATGATTCAGTTATCTCCACCTGGCCCTGCCCGTGACATGTGGGGATTATTACAATTCAAGGTAAGATTTGGTTGAGGACACAGCCAACAAATAAAACCAGGTATGGTGGACATAGCTGAGAACCAGCTGGATGCTTGGTCCCTGGCCTCCTGGACTTTACTGGGCAGGGTTTCATGAACTCTGTCATCCTCATCTCCGTTTATAGTGTTTGGCCACATCTTCTTAAGACATTGTTATTTACTTAAATACATTTAAGACATTAAGAAGTTTATGTCATTCTCTGTAAATAGCAGGGAATCAAAGGAACTAAACCATGTTCAAGTCTAGCTGGATGCTGCCACTAGCCAAAAGCTATCTGAACGGGAACGTTCAGTTCCCTCTTACCAAGTGTTGAAGGACTGTAAGGACACACTAACAATGTACTGAGACTTGCCTGGAATGCATTAGAAGAGTTGTCAGGGGAAGGGTAACTTTCTCACTAAGTCCTTTTGAACCGAGAGATGAATATTTTTAAGGCTGACTTAAATACTTGATTTTTCTCATTCTGATTGAGCTGAGTGCAACACGATGGGAAGGGCTTCATGCAGCAAGCCTGCGGTGAATGGGATTTGGAAGAAGACTTTGAAGTTTTCTTGGAAGGAAGATAGTTTGGAGGCCGGACTGGTCATAAAATTGCCTTTATTTGTTTTTGAAATATTATTTTGTATCAGGTGTCAATTGTAGAAATCTGAAATTCTGGAAATTAAAAGCTATTTCAGAACAATATTGAGATATCACCCATGAAAATCCTGTTTTGTTAGGAGGAGTGCAGGGAAGATGCCCTGCTCAGTGCACTCACTTATTGCCATGGACGATAACATCACCACTGGGAATAAGGTCACCAGTCTAACTAGTGCAGCATAGTCTGTAAAACTTGCCTCTCCAGTGCTTTTCCAGAGGTTTAGGTTAACCAGCAAATCAGAAGTCTTGAAGATCTTCTCTAGTTCCTGCTTAAAATTGGGTAGAAGATAATACTAGCTGTTGGGTGGAAGTAGAGCATGCCATTCACTTAACTTGGAACGAAGCAAGCCTCTGCTCACAGGGAGCTTACATTCTGAGAGGGGAGACCCATTACAGTGCATGTGCACCATTATCTTACTTTTTTTTTTTTTTTTTGAGATGGAGTCTTGCTCTGTCACCCAGGTTGAAGTGCAGTGGTGTGATCTGGGCTCACTGCAACCTCTGCCTCCTGGGTTCAAGTGATTCTCCTGCCTCAGCCTCCACAGTAGCTGGGACTGCAGGCATGCACCACCATGCCTGGCTAATTTTTGTATTTTTTAGTACAGACGGAGTTTCACTGTATTGGCCAGGCTGGTCTCGAACTCCTGACCTGGTGATCCACCCACCTTGGCCTTCCAAAGTGCTAGGATTACAGGCACCCAGCCTATCTTATTGTTAAGTTGTATTTGGCAGGACAGGTATTTGGTACTGAGGGAGGCTTTTCAAGGATGTGAGAATTAAACTGAGTGAGACCTGAAGGAAATGCCAGAGGACCCCCTCAGGAGGGGAGGCTCTGGAAAGAGGAGAATTCTCAGAGACCCTCTGAAGGGAGTAGGGGGAGAGAGAGGTCCCCAACCTCCTTCCAGGGTGCCTCTTTATAAGATTGGAATATTTTGTACTGTTTCCTATCTCTTGGAGAGAAGAGTCCACCCTTTCCCGGGTAACCTCTCCCAGCTTTGGGGAGGCTGAGATGGAATTCCAGGGCTGTGACTGGGACCAAATCTAATGAATTCCTCAAAAGAGAAGTGTGTTTTGGCTGGGAGTAGCAATGTTGAATCTCACCTTGATAACTCCTGGTGGAGCAATTTGGAGAGAATATATTGGGGATGCTTTTCTCCAATTAATATGCTTCAATAAGAACTTTGGTCCTCCTTTGCAGCATAAAATGAATGAATAGTAAAAATAAGAGCCTTTTTCTTCTAACAAGGGCCTTATTAGAACTTGGAAAGCCACTTCCTAGTTTTCCCAGCACCTGAATACTGTGCCCTACTTATGCCCAAAAGACAATGGACTTCTTGAGGAATTTTGGTACTTCAGAAGCATGTTTTTGCTACCTACGGGATTAAAAAAATAAAAATAATAAAGATGCTGTCAGACTTGGCCTCCAGGCAATTTAGTGCTGCCTGTGGCTTCTGATACTGTGCATTTTAAACAGTCCTGCTGCTTCTCCTTTTTATTTTTTTTTTACCACCCTGCCCTGGTTATGGCAACTTAATACAGCATGTCTAAATATCTACCCCTTGTTTGCACAGAAATAGTGCACAAATTAGATAAAATGGCATTTCCTTTCTCTCTTGACAGCTTGGATTTTTTTTTTTTTAAGTGGCTTTGACAAGAGTCAGGGCCAAATTATGAAATCACCAGGTGACCCTTTCTGTTCGTCAGCTGCTAATGAACTTAGAAAATTGAGATCTCATCTGGCAGACAAACTCATTTTGTTTGACAAACAGCTTAAAAGTATTTGTAAACGAACAAATTATGTTCTTTTCCCTCCAGTTGGCCCCGTGATCACTACACATGGGCTTTACAGTTTTGTTTGCTTGTTTCTTTTTTAAACTTGTCAGAGGTCTGTAGAAACCAGGCACTGGGTTTCTTCCTGTTTTGATTCCTTTCATGTTGTGCACTTAGCCTAGGGTAGCTGATTGATGCTAGCCATTCTGGAATTCATTGGCTAGGGTATTAGAAAGAGTGCTGGATGTGGAACAGGCAGGCCTAGGGTGAGATACACCCATTAGTCATCAAGTGACCTTATGAATTGTGTAACATCTGAATACTTCAGTTTTCTAATTCATAAAATGGATGGTTAACTTAAGTGATGTGTGTGTGTGTGTATATACACATATACCCATGTATATATGCATATATACACATGCATATATACACGTATGTATGTATAGACATATACATATATACACATGTCTATATGCACACATATATAATATACAGTATACTGTACGAATATATAGTATAAATATTTGTGTACTAATATCAACTGTGTCTGTATACGTTATACATATATATGTATATGTGTGTATGTATATATACTATGCAGTATACATACTGTATGAATATACAGTATACATATTGTTTATATACAAATATAAACTGTGTGTGTGTGTATATATATATATAAATAAAATAAAGATTCATTTTGTGCATATGAGTACCTGTGACTGTCTCCCGAAAGCAGGACAGACTTCTTTGAGGGTAGAATGTCACTTTTAGTCTAACTTTTCAATACATTATTGATCTTGCACTAGAGCACCTAAACTCTGAACTGGTTTAAAAAGTAACTTAGGGCACTAGAAATCCTTACCTTCCATTTTTGCTCCCTCAAATTTATGCAAGAAGTTAGTAGTTCTTTAGTTAACTTCCAGGAGCTCCCACGCTATACATGGGCCATATGGTGGCAAGTATTTGTTCTGGAGTCAGATTGCTGGGTTTATATTTTTGTTCCATCATTTACTGGCTTGTGACTTTGAGCAAATTGCTTTATTTCCTCTTCTGTACATTGGGGATAGTAGTACCTAATTTACAGGGTTGGATTTTAGTAAGACAACGTATGTAAAGCACTCATGTATGTAGAGCTTGGCATTGGCAGAAAGGTACTGCCCAGTATATGATAGAAAAACCTACTACAAGTCGTAATGTCACTGTTTTATTCATTAGCAGTAAAGCGTTGTTGCAGTTGTTAAACAAAATGAAACACAAAGGCATTCTAATTAAGCAAAGTCTAGTGAGAGCTCAGAGGAGTCTGAGTTGGTTTTACCAACGAGGAGGTCTCTGAAGGATGGATGGGAGGTCATCTTGGATCTGCCATGCACAAAAAGGGGAAAAAGGAAAAAGAAAGAAGAAAGAGAGATTGTCTTTTACTGATTCAGAATTGATTGGCTTTACCGACTTGGAAGCTCCTTTTAAACACATAGGTCCTCTTTAGAGTCCATTGATGAAAGACCACTCTAATCTCCCTCTACCGCCCACTGCCTGCCCACTACTTTCAGTAGAGCCTGGTGGTCAATAACCGCCAGGGAAGTTAGAGCCCGTTCTCCAGCAGCGATTGTCAGAATCATGCAGTGGTACCAGCACTGCCATTCTCTTGTCCCGTGACCATATCCCCTGGCTGGGTTGCAAGCAATTTCTCATATATAGTAGGCCACAGTGGATGCTTGTTTGATTAAATCAACAACAACGACAACAAAATATTGCTCTTCTGTGTGGAGAGTACTTTTAGTAGACACCTCTTCTTCCTTTCGTGGTAACTCTCCATACAAATTTGTGTTTTTTGAGATGGAGTTTCACTCTGTCGCCCAGGCTGGAGTGCAGTGGCACAATCTCAGGTCACTGCAACCTCCACCTCCCAGGTTCAAGCGATTCTCCTGCCTCAGCCTCCCAAGTAGCTGGGATGACAGGCACCCACCACCATGCCCAGCTAATTTTTGCATTTTAAGTAGAGATGGGGTTTTGCCATGTTGGCCAGGCTGGTCTCAAACTCCTGACCTCAGGTGATCCACCTGCCTTGGCCTCCCAAACAAAATTTTAAATATCTCAGCCTTCTAGTCCCTTTTCCCATGACTTGGCTATAATCTCAAACTGCTCTTGCAAATTTTTTTTTTTTCTAAAGAAACATAGTCTCTGCTCAAAGAAACTCTCATCACTCTGATGAGAGAGAAGCAGATCCAGTGGATTAACATGTTTTGCTAAGTGCTGTGATAGGAGACCTAGAAGACAAGCTTTTGGCCCTTTAAGTGATCTTGAAGGAATCTCCTGACCTTTGGGATACTTAGTCTTTTCGTCTGTAAATTGAGGACCATAGCATTTATGTCACAGGATTACAGTGCCGAGTAAACCAGGCTGAAGCACTGTAGTGTACGGCCTGACATGCTACGGTCTGGGAATTGATCAGGAAAAATAAGGGTGTGATGAGTGGAACACTCATTTTTTTTTTTTTAACCTGATTCTGTTTTTTGTTTTGTTTTGTTTTTTGGGAGAGTGAGTCTCACTCTGTTGCCAGGCTGAAGTGCAGTGGCGTGATCTCGGCTCACTGCAACCTCCACCTCCTTGGTTCAAGCGATTCTCCTGCCTCAGCCTCCCGAGTAACTGGGATTAGAGGCATGCACCACCACACCCAGCTAATTTTTGTATTTTTAGCAGAGATGAGGTTTCACCATGTTGGCCAGGATGGTCTCGATCTCCTGACCTCGTGATCCACCCGCCTTGACCTCCCAAAGTGCTGGGATTACAGGCACGAGCCACCGCGCCTGGCCCAATTTGATTCTTTATTTTGGTAGTAGCTAATCTGTGTGATGAAACCCTGACTCTTCATTGTTCTCGTGTCACTGATTTAAAAAAACAAGAACACATTTAAATATGTGTTTAAAATGTGCAATTCATATAGTGTACAATTCCCTGGTTTTTAGTATTTTCACAAGGTTGTGTGATTGTCACAACTAATTCCAGAACATTTTCCTCACTCCCAAAAGAAACCCCATATGCATTATCAGTCACTGCCACTCTCCTCTTCTCCCAGCTCCTGATAACCATGTTCTATCTCTGTGGATTTGGACTGGCTGAGTCATAAAGGGTTACTCTCCCTCCCATCTTAAATGCTTCGCAGTCATGAACCTTGCCATATTTTAGTCCTTTAAACATTTTTAAAAATAGTTGATTTGAGGAGGAGGAGGAAGATAAAACAGAAACAGCAGAACCCAGAAACAAGAACTCAGACTCCAGACTTAATTCTGTCCTTTGCCCTCTGGCTAACTCTGGACATGCCAATTCTTTGAGCCTCATTTTCCCCATGCAGTTAATTTACATTGTATTAGAGAACTACCTTCTCCCCAAGCTCTCTTTCAGGCTTAAATACACACACACACACTGATTTTATTTTACTATGTGCTGATTCTTTCAGTCTCTTGCTGCTTTCTGTTATCCACAGAGCTGGCATTGCTTTCTATTTTTATCAGTGTACTATTTAAATATAGAAATAAATATCTTATGTATATCTATTTGTGCGTGTGCATAAAGCAGTGGCATTTATGGACTAATGAGGTCACTTACATAAATTACTTCACGCAGGGTTTGGCACATACTAAGTGCTAGATAAATATTATTTGCTAAGTGAGTGATCGGTCACCCTGGGGTAGACCAGTTGACATTTGCTCAGATGGAACTTGTTCAGTGAGTTGTCTTAAATGATCTCAGTTGGAAGCTGTTTTTGGTCTTTGGATGGGGCTTCTGCTGTCTGCATTCTTTCCTCTTTGCTTTCACTAGTTTCTGGAACACGTCAGTGTGATTTTTTTTTTTTTTTTTTTTAAGACAGAGTCTCGTTCTGTCGCCCAGGCTGGAATTCGGTGGCGTAATCTCATCTCACTTCAACCTCCAACTCCCTAGGTTCAAGTGATTCTCCTGCCTCAGCCTCCCAAGTAGCTGGGATTACAGGCGCCCACCACCATGCCCGGCTAATTGTTGTATTTTTAGTATAGACGGGGTTTCACCCCGTGTTGGCCAGGCTGGTCTTGAACTCCTGACCTCAGGTGATCTACCCATCTCGGCCTCCCAAAGTGCTGAGATTACAGGTGTGAACCACCGCACCCAGCCGTCAGTGTGAAATTATAGATTTGGAAAAGCAAATGCTGTGAGAAGAGCAATTTGCCTTACCCTGCTCTCTTCAAGTGGCATGGGAAATGAAAAACGTCCAAACTAAGACAAATTTATTGGATACCAAAACCACCAGGCTATTGATTCTTAAAACCAGGCAACAGGGTTATGAATTGGGTGATAAAAACGGAAAACATTTAGCTTGACTTCTAAGACGGGGGCACCTTTGTGTGCTGTCACAGTTATTGAGTTCTACTGACAGCCCCACAACTGATGACCTAGCACTTGTTAACCAGACTGTTTACTTTAGGTGCTACATCTGTCTAATGTGTTGCGTGAGTGAGATATATCTAAACAATTCGATTTTGTATAGAGGCTGAGAGGATGCCTGAGACTCACTCTGTAACTTTGAAGGTTGCAAGAACATTAGCTAAAAGTTCTTAGCTGCAGCAAGGAAAGCAAGAAATTGTTCTAAGCCCTAAATAGTTTTGCACTGCTGCAGAGGAGCAATTTATATCTCCTGATGGATTTTGGAATGGATAAGCAGATGCTGTGTGTTAGATGTTAGAGATCAGTTATTGAACCCACAGTTATTTTAATTTGGATGCTGAGATTCAGAGAGGCTGTGTTCATCAGGGTCATAGTCAGTCGCTGACTGAGATTTCCTGAAGCTTTGCTTCATGTTCCTTCTTTCACACCATTCAGAATGTTGAGGCCTGTGGCAGCCGTCCAGGCCGTCCTGTCCATCCTCCAGCTGCCTGGAGTCAGCCCCGCTGCTTTTCGACGGGGGCTGCTGGGGACTGGGTGTCACTGGCCTCGTGGAACTGAAATGCCTCTTTTTGACTCCGTCTCACTGTGGTTTCCTCTTGTCTTTTACTCGATGGTGCAGGTAACTGTTACGGGTTGAATTCCGTCTCCTGAATTCATATGTTGAAATTCCAACCCTCAGTGCCTCAGAATGGGACCTTATTTGGAAATCGGGTTGTTGCAGATGCAATTAGTTGAGGTCATACTGGAACCAGGTGGGTCCTTAATCCATTATGACCAGTGTCCTTATAACAGGGGAAGTTTGGACACAGATGTGCACACAGGCAGAATGCCACGTGAAGACTGGAGTTGTGTTGCCACAAGCTAAGGTCCTACCAGGAGCTAGGAGAGAGGCCTGGAACAGATCTTTCCCTAGTGTGTTGAGAGTGAGCGTGCCCTTGTTCACACCATGATCTTGAACATCTAGCCTACAGAACTGTGAGACAAATTTCTGCTGTTTAAGCTACGCAATTTGTAGCACTTTTGTTACAGCAGCCCTGGCAAACTGATACAGTAGCTTAGTAAGCATTCTATGCCATGAAAGTAGAATTACGAGAGGAGGATACAGTAGACTGTACCTTCTTACCACCCTCTAGTTCTTTTTTTAATTTTTTAAATTTTTTTGAGACGGAGTTTTGCTCTTGTTGCCCAGGCCAGAGTGCAGTGGTGCGATCTCAGCTCACTGCAACCTCTGCCTCCTGGGTTCAAGCAATTCTCCTGCCTTAGCCTCCCAAGTAGCTGGGATTACAGCATAAGCCACCACACCTCCACACCTGGCTATTTTTGTATTTTTAGTACAGATGGGGTTTCACTGTGTTGGACAGGCTGGTCTCCAACTCTTGACCTCTGGTAATCCACCCACCTCAGCCTCCCAAAGTGCTGAGATTACAGGCATGAGCTACCACGCCCGGCCTTCTGTTTTAAAATTATCAGACTATCACTAAGAACTTAATTACTTCTCACTGTAGAGCTGCTGGGTGCCAGATTACAAGCTAGGTATGTTTCTACCATGATTAATCCTGGTTCTGCCCCATACTATTGTGTATGATATATGGCATGTTATTTAACCCACCCTGAGCTGTGCTTGTCTGATCTGTACAATAATGGGTGAAATAATGACAGATAAATATTAGGAGTTTGGGGTGGATTTAACACCCACCGTAGAGCCAGACATATATAATGAAATAGCTACCATTCCTTGAGCTCCTTATGTGCTAGGTTCTAGAAATTTAGAATCATTAATAATAACAAAGATAAATCCCATGTATGCAGATCAAAGAGATTTAGGCAACCTTAAGAAAAGGCATTCTTCTCAAACAAGTACTCACACGCAGATGTTTGTAGCAAAACTATTCATGGTGGTCCAAAGTAAAAGCATACCAAATATAACATCACCTGATGAAAGGATAAACCGAATGTGGCACATCCATGCGAATCAGCTGTGAAACAGGATGCCAGGCCAGGCGCGGTGGCTCATGCTTGTAATCCCAGCACTTTGGGAGGCCGAGGCAAATGGATCACCCGAAGTTGAGAGTTTGAGACCAGCCTGGCCAACATGGGGAAACCCCATCTATACTAAAAATACAAAAATCAGCTGGGCTTGGTGGCGTGCACCTGTAATCCCAGCTACGGGGGAGGCTGAGGCAGGAGAATTGCTTGAACTCAGGGGACGGAGGGTGCAGTGAGCCAAGATCGCACCACTGCACTCCAGTCTGGGCAACAGAGTGAGACTCTTTCTCAAAATAAAAAAAAAAAGGATGCTGTGTGACAAGTGCTATAACACAGATAAACCTCGGGCACATGATGCTGAGTGACAGGAGCCAGACACAGAAGGCCACGTGTTGAATGGTCCCACGTACATGCAGTATACAGAACTGCTAACTCTGTAGAGTCAGAAAGCAGACATTGGTTGCCAGGGACGAGGAATAAGGGCAAATGGGAAGTGACTTTGTTTCAGACTGATGGAAATGTTTTAGAATTAGATAAAGGAGTGGTTGCTCAACATTGTGAATGCACTAAATGCCATTGAATTGTACTTGTTAAAATGGTTAATTTTATGTCATGTGTATTTTGCTGCAATAAAAAGAAAAAGCCCATCTCACCACAAGGATATTTATGTGGCTCAGATCGGGGGACATTGAAACAAGGGTTAAAGGACATTACTGTCGGAAACCATCACATGGTACAATTCAAGGTTCTTGGAATCAAGAGTCCCTTCAGAATCTGTGCTTTATCCTTACAGAGACTTTTTCTATGACCTGAGGCAACTAATGTTTCCATCTGTCTAAAAGAATTTCTTTCCTGACTGTCTTCCTCCTGTAGTGGCTTTGGTGACACTTTGATGACTTCTCCTTTCATTGCACCTCATAACTAGAACTGTGTCACAGGTCATCCCTGAACCGATTCTGGGCAAAGGAGATGTTGCTCTAAAGCATGAGACCAGTCATGGTTTATCCCCTGCAGCTAGAGGCCCCACTCCTCAGCATAGTGTGACTGAATCTGCAATGTGTTAACAAGGAAAGACCCCCAAAACAGGGGCATGACTGTTGCTAGGGCTC
The DNA here is from genome assembly GCF_047675955.1 of Chlorocebus sabaeus. Classification (NCBI taxonomy): domain Eukaryota; kingdom Metazoa; phylum Chordata; class Mammalia; order Primates; family Cercopithecidae; genus Chlorocebus; species Chlorocebus sabaeus. Next base: position 17,050,741 of record NC_132922.1, read on the forward strand.
CCAGAAGGGCATCCCAGAAGAAAGTTTCACATTGGCCTTTGGGCCTCCACCTAAACAAGCCCTTCTTGTGCTCCGCCTCAGGGTCATTAGTCCTCCCTCCCTCCCTCCTTCCCTCCCTTCACCTGCCTTCCCTTCGTCTGCCTTCCTCTTCCCCTTCCCCTTCCCCTTCCCCTTCCCCTTCCCCTCCCCCTCCCTCCCTCTCCGTTGCCCAGGCTGGAGTGCAGTGGTACCATCGTGGCTTACTGCAGCCTTGACCTCCTGGGTTCAAACGATCCTTCCACCTTGGCCTCTCAAGTAGCTGGGACTACAGGCACGTGGCACCACACCTGGCTAATTTAATTTGGTACAATCGTTTTTGTAGAGATGAGGTCTCATGTTGTAGCCCAGGCTGGTCTTGAACTCCTGGGCTCATGGGATCATCCAGTCTCAGCCTCCCCAAGTGCTGGGATTACAAGTGTGAGCCACCGTGCCTGGCCATTGGATGTCTTAAGCACAGATCCCATCATTCCTGCCCAGGAATCTCCAGTGGCTCCCTAGGGGCTGTGGAAAGAAGTTCAAATTCTCCTTCACTGAGCATTCAAATCCTGTCCCAGTCCCATTATCTGAGTGTTCTCTGTACCTTTTCTTCTGGAAGGAGCGGTTGGTTGCCACACCCTGGTTCCAGGCCTTTCATTTTTTCTAGTGGTTCTTTCTGCCAGGAATGATTTTTCTGTCCTTCTCTCTCTTTTGAAATTGTGCCATCCTCTGGCTCAGCTTATTTTTCCCTGAGAATCATGTGTCCCTGGCTCCCAACTTATGTTCATGTTTGTGGTGTTTGTGTCTGCCGGACTGTCCCGTACACTCTCTTAAGGCCCCTCAAGAGCGGGGGCCCATGTCCTGTCCACGTCTGCATCCCCATTCTCCAGCCCTGGACCTGGCCTAGCCGTGTACCCCAGTCACTAGGCTCCTTGTGGACTGTAGTGAATGGCAAGAGGTAGAGAAAAGGTAAAGCAATAGCTGTCTTCCCTGTATCATTTGACACCAGAGATATTTACATGAAATCTCCCTAGACCTTGGAACTTGGAGGAACAAGACACCGCACATCAGACAAGGCAGGTTCGTTCAACACTAAGGAATACCGAAGTGCATTTCCCAGTGTGGGTCCTTGTGAAATGCTTATGAGTATTTGCTTAAGCAGAATGGAAATGTGAGGCCTGCCTGCTTACATCGTCCTTTTCCAGAATGAAAATCAGAAGAACGAAGATGGAAATACTCCAAGGCAGGGCTTCATAGGTAGCCTCATGGATGTGATTAAGGGCTGATTTAACATTCAGAAGAAAAACATAAAAATCAGCCTTCCTGAAGCTGTAGTCTGACCCTGGGAAGAAGGTATATCCTCAGGAAAGATAAATTTGCATTAAAGATCTCTTTGGCAATGCATTGTTGAAAGAGGTTAATATTGTAAGTGGAAATTTTTGATTACGTCTCCATTCTTTCTCCCCATTTGCTTCTGTACCTGTGTCACCCCAGAGAGAGCTCTATGCTAGAAGTAATGTCCACACCACGTGCCTGCCTGTGGCTCAATTAAACTTGAGTTCCTGCCCTTTTAAAGCACAATCCAGATTGTGTGGAAAACAATACAAAGGGTGGAAATTAAGAAAACTCGTTGGGATGCAGATCAATGGACTTCACTTCCCCAAGCCAAGGGAGATGACTCTGGAGGAAAAGATAAAGATGACCACAGTGCATTTGCAGGTCATCTTTTGTGCCTGTGCTGGATTGAAACATCCTTGGAGCTTTTCAGTGAGGGAAGGGTCCTCTCTGAAGAAGTGCTTGCCTTAAACCAGGGTTTCCCAGTCTGAGCCTTGTTGTCATCTGGGGCATAATCCTTCTTTGTTGTGGGACCGTCCTCTGCCTTGTAAGATGTTTATTAGCGTTCCTGACCTTGACCCACTCAATGCTGGTAGCATCCCACCCTCCTGAGTCTTTTGTTTGTTTGTTTGTTTTGTTTTGTTTTGTTTTTGTTTTTGTTTTTGAAACGGAGTCTCGCTCTGTCGCCCAGGCTGGAGTGCAGTGGCTGGATCTCCGCTCACTGCAAGCTCCGCCTCCCGGGTTCGCGCAATTCTCCTGCCTCAGCCTCCCGAGCAGCTGGGACTACAGGCGCCCACCACCTCGCCCGGCTTATTTTTTTGTATTTTTAGTAGAGACGGGGTTTCACCGTGTTAGCCAGGATGGTCTCGATCCCCTGACCTCGTGATCCGCCCGTCTCGGCCTCCCAAAGTGCCGGGATTACAGGCTTGAGCCACCGCGCCCGGCCCCTTTTTTTTTTTTTTAAGACAACGACTTGTTCTGTTGCCCAGGCTGGAGTGCAGTGGCACGATCTCGGGTCACTGCAACCTCTGCCTCCCGGGTTCAAGTGATTCTCCTGCTTCAGCCTCCTGAGTCACTGGGATTACAGGTGCGCACCACACAATTTTTATATTTTTTAGTAGAGACAGGGTTTCACCATGTTGGCCAGGCTGGTCTCGAACTCCTGACCTCAGGTGATCCGCCCACCTCAGCCTCCCAAAGTGCTGGGATTACAGGCATGAGCCACTGTGCCTGGCCAAGCCCCCAGTCTTAATAATCAAAATCGTCTCCACATTGCCAAATGTCCCCTGGGGGTAAATTACCCCCTATTGAGAACCACTGACTTAGAGGCTCCCCATGGGGAAAAGCACAGTTGGTGCGGGAAAGTCTAGCAGTTAAAAGAGGCAGCAGGTGGAAAGGCAGAGAAGTGTGAGGCCACATAGCAGCTTTGCCCATGTGGTGTTCCTGGATTAGAAGGCGTGATTTGGACCATGCCAGGGTATGAAGCTGGAAAGGTGAGGTTGACAGGGATCAGATTTTGGAGGCTTTTGCTACCATGTTGAGAGAAGCACATTCAATTTGAAGCCAGAAATCTTGGGGTTATTCCCAGCGTCTCTCTTACAGCTGTGGGACCTAAGCCACTTAACCTCTTTGAACCTCAGTGCCCTTCTCTGTTAAGTGCAGTTGCACAGATGGATTGTAAAAGCCGAGTGAATTAAGGCCATGAGAAAGTGTCAGTATGGTACCTGGCTATCCTAGTTGCCCAATAAATGTTTTCTTCTTTCCGAAGCACTGTCACATCCAGTTAAATCCGGTTCTCTATAGTTCTGCTGCCACTAACTCCTACTGCTATTTATCCAGCCTGTATTACGGCAAAGCTTCCCGGGCTCTCTGCCTCAACTCCATTCTCAAACAGTCAGATGTAAAGGTTTGGAAAATACTGAAACCTGCACAGTCCAGCACCATGGCCACTAGCCCATGTGGCTGTTAAGCACTTGAAACGTGGCTGCTTCCAACTGAGATGTGCTGTCAATGATAAGATGCGTTCTGTGAAGACTGAGATGAGAAAAAGAACTAAAGCATCTCATTAGTGATGCTTTGTATTGATTACATGTTAACATGCTAATATGTTAAGCATACTAGGTTAAATAAAATATTAAGATTAATGTCTGGCTGGGCGTGGTGGCTGACGCCTCTAATCCCAGCACTTTGGGAGGCCAAGGCGGATGGATCACCTGAGGTCAGGAGTTTGAGACCAGCCTTGCCAACATGGTGAAACCCCATCTCTACTAAAAATAGAAAAATTAGTCGGGTGTGTTGGCACGCGCCTGTAATCCCAGCTACTCGGGAGACTGAGTCAGGAGAATTGCTTGAACCCGGGAGGTAGAGCTTGCAGTGAGCCGAGATCATGCCACTTCACTCCAGCCTGGGCCACAGAGCAAGACTCTGTCTCAAGAAAAGAAACAAAAAAGATTAATATCTCCTTTTTTTTTTTTTTAACCCTTTTTTTAAGTCAGCTATGGAGAAGAAGGTAAGTTTTGTAAGAATGGCCATTGTCTTATCTAAGGCAGCCTTATTGACTCTTAGGAGAGAATCATTTCCTGGTGCTAAATTTTGAGACAGAATTTGTTTCATGGGGATGGTCTCTTTTGAAAAATGGATATAGTTCCTTCAAAAAGAGCAGTAACATATTGAATAATGTGTTTGGAGGAGTTCCCCCTGCCTTCTAGTACATGTAAGAGTATTCTTTCCTTTTTCAATACTTCTTCCTTTTCCAAGACACACAGCCTTGAGGCAGAATCAGAGCACATCCTCCCCACCTCACACCTGATTTGTGGTTATCAAAGCAAGGAAACAGTAGTGTCTGTACTGTCCTTAGATTTTGATCAGTCGAGCAACTACAGTCGATCAGTTTATTTTAGTCATATTAATACTACATAGCATCTCATATTGTTTTATAATCGCATTTTGGGTTTCATTTGATCTCTTGGAATCCTTGGAACAACCACGAGTGCCTGATATTGCCATGGGCTTTCCCAGAAAAATGATGGGAGGCTCCAGGATAACGAATCAGTTGCCAGGCTCCTGCAGCTTGTATCTGCAGAGCTGATGCTTGAGGCCAGGTTTCCCGACTCCCAGAGCTTTGTAAATGCTGTGAGGCCCGTGTGAAATGCAAACTGTGCGTTGGAGTTTGCTTGTCTTATAACAGAGACAAGATGGGCAAAACTCAGGTGACAAGTAATGTGTCTTGACTGCAGAGCTGTATGAAAATGGGTGGTTGAGGACTGTGTTGGATGCCGGGGGGGGGGGGGGGCACTGCCCCGATCTGTGACATCACAGTGGTTCCGAGGGCAAATGTACATGTTTCGCTGCAGCTAGAGAATTTGACTTCACAGCAGGATGCAGACAAACTGAGTTGGCAGGAGTGGACCCTTGTGGTCCTTTCAACATAGTGAACTCGAAGTTCTCAGTGTTTGTTTGAGAGCATATTGCATGCAGCCTTTAAATTAGAGTTTACACGATGAATTTTTTAATAGTCCCTCCAAGGCCAAGTGCCATTAGGGAGTGCCAGTTTGACAGGCCACAGGATCACCTTCAGGGAGGAAATTCTACAGAGACCCTCGCGTGGCCCCGGACCCAGAGGGAGGCACCAGTTACTTCCTGTGTGGTCATTCCCATGGAGCAGGGAGAAGGAGAGAAAGTTACCAAAGTGAACTTTGCAAATGACCTCACGTGTACGAGAGGGTGTCTGAGGGGCAGTACTTCATTGCCACAGGGACCTCTGTGGGATGCTGCGTGGATTTCATTTCTCATGTTACAGATGTTGTACGGTCGGACAGCTGGTTCCTGGACCTTTGTTTGAAAGGGTTTCTTGGAGCAGTACGAGAGTGACTGCAGGCTGCCTGATGGTGGCACGTTCGTTCGTTCATTCATTAGTTCATTCATTCATTCTGCAGATACTCCCTGACTGCTTCCCATGTGTCTGAATATACCTTGAATATAAAGTAGTCATGGTTTGTGCCCAAGTAGAGATTAAAATCTAGTGGGTGCAGCAGCTATTAAGCAAGTAATCAATCAAATAATTGTTTAATGTAGAAATCTGATGAGTACTCTGAACGAAACGACCGCAGCATGGTGATGGACAAAGTCGGGGAGGGGGGCTACTGAGGCACAGGATTGTCTGGGAAGAGTTCTCTGAGTCGACAGCATTCAAGATCTAGTCTAGAGGGAGAAGGATGCAATCCAGCAAAGAGCCCAACATAAGCATTTCAGGCACAGGGAGCGCACTCGCAAAGACGCGGAGGCGTATTCCAGAAGTGAACGGGTCAGGGTGGCTGGAGTAGAGCAGAGAAGAGTGGCCAGAGACGAGGTTGGAGAGATCGAGGTCAAGCCAGGTACTTCTAGGTGGAGCAAAGAGTTTGGATTTAAGAGTTGATGAGAAACACTGAGTAATTTCCCTTTTTTTTTTTTTTTTTTTTTTTGAGACAGAATCTCGCTCTGTCGCCCAGGCTGGAGTGCAGTGGCGCGATCTTGGCTCACTGCAACCTCCACCTCCCACGTTCACGCCATTCTCCTGCCTAAGCCTCTCGAGTAGCTGGGACTAAGGGCGCCCACCACCACACCTGGCTAATTGTTTTGTATTTTTAGTAGAGACGGGATTTCACTGTGTTAGCCAGGATGGTCTCGATCTCCTGACCTCATGATTCGCCCGCTTTGGCCTCCCAAAGTGCTGGGATTACAGGCATGAGCCACCGCGCCCGGCCAACAAGGAGTAATTTCAAGCGGAGTTTGAATGAGGCTGCTAATGGAGAAGCCATGGGCATGGGGCAATGGCAGCTTCGATTCATATAGTGGCAGGAGAAATGGAGAGAGGAAGATGTATCCGAGGCATGGAATAGCAGAAATTTGCCTGAATTGGAGGATGCGTGGATTGCCCAAGATGAGCTGTTTGAGTGAGGAATTGAGAATGGCTCCCATATATGTGGCTTGAGCAATGGAGTCAATGATACTGCCCTTTCTGGAGCAAGTTTGGAGGAGGAAATCAGGAGTTGAGGTCTGAGATGCATGCGGATTTATCCAGTGGGTATATAGGAAGAAGGTCATTGTACACATGGACCTGGAGCCAAGAAGAGAGGCCAGAGCTACAGGGAGGAATATAGGAGTCGTCAGCCTGGAGATTGTTTTGCAAGTTGTCGGCATGGGGGTTTTCACCTAGGGAGAAATAGAAAGTGTGGACCCCACATTGAATCCTGGAATACTCCTGAAATTTATCATTCAGGACGGAAGAGGTTTGAGGAAAAAATCTATGAAGTAAGTATCTCAGAGGTTGGGGAAGTGAGCTTACTAGAAAAAGGCAGTAGCATTTCTGAGCAGTTGACTGCCCATTTGAAATCAGAAATGATTAACTGAAACATATCTGCTAGCCTGATAGTGTGATTCCCTACCCCATTTGGCTTCACACGTAAAGCTGTGACAGCAAGGAGAGTTGCGTTCATCTGAAGCATTGGATTTTCCCAGGCTAGTGCGGTCTGAAACGAAAAGGGCCAAGGGAGGGGCGAGTGCTTACAGAAGGGGATTATAGTAACGAACCGTGGCAGCATCTACACCGAACAAGAGAGAATACAAAAAATAAACAAACAAACAAAAAAACTAGACCTGGATAGAGAGTGTGATAAAGAAGGGCAGTGGATTGGGGGTCATGATGACAGTAAAGAATATCTGTGCAGTTGTAGCGCTAGAGGGCTGGCAGTGGGACTGTAGGGGATTGTGGGGGATATTGACATTTGAAACGATGCAGGTTGTGCTGCTTTGGGTGACAAGGCCTAGAATGTGAACGTGGTTCATGTGAAGTGGCAGGTATTTTGGATGGGCATTTTCATCACGGAAGTGAGTGGAGAGGAGGAACAGTGTGAGAATGGTCATGCGGAGATTACAGTTATCAGGAATGACCTCCCCTTATGGATTATGGGTGATTGCTTGTGTGTGATATGGGGGATTGTATGTACACAAACACACATGCACACACATACACACACATATATATATTTTTCATCTGCAATAGCAATATAGGATGTTGCCTTTCACCTTTTTTTCTTTTTTTTTTTTAGAGATAGTGTCTCACTCTGTTGCCCAGGCTGGAGTGCAGTGGTGTGATTTTTAGCTCACTGCAACCTCAAACTCTTTACTGAAGCGACCATCCTCCCATAGCCTCCGGAGTAGCTGTGACTACAGGCAGATGCCGCCATGCCCAGCTAAAGTCTTTACATTTCTTTAGAGATAGAAGGTCTCTCTGTGTTGCCCAGGCTGGTCTTGAACTCCTGGCCTCAAGCAGTTCTTCCCCCTTTGCCCTCCCAAATGTTGGGATTATAGGCATGAGCCACTTTGCCTGGCATGTCTTTCACCTTTTAAGTTCAGGGAACAGTTTGTCCTGGCCACACATACGTTATCAGTGCAATGCTTTATGAAGCGTTGGAAATGAGCTGAAGACTTTCTTAAATAATGAAACATAAACATGACATTATTTTCTTCATTTATTTATCTTCAAATAAATGATCTGAGGATGTGTTACACGTTTTAACATCAACACTTAAGTTGTAATTTGTATATTTGCATTGGCTATATATGCAAAAAGATTATTAGCTACAATGAGATGGATTCCTTAATATCTGTGATGTTCTACCTTGCTAATGCCGTAGAATAACTTGCAGTTTGAAGTACATTTGCGCATTTTGTGTATTATGTTCTATCGTTGCTTTTGGGTTTTCCATACAGATTATTTTTGCTGATATTACATGGAAATCGTAGGCCTGAAATATGCTGTTCTTATGTGAACTAAATTACTATAACCTATTGGCTTAAAAACATGAATGAGAGCCGTGACCAGTAGTTGTGAGGGACAGGACGATGGTGAGCCACAGTGGGAACAGGGGTCTTCATAAGAGAGAGTGGCAGGAGGATCCAGTAGAGACAGCTGGAAGCCAGAAGGACAGAGACCTATTTCCTATCCCTTAGTTGGGTACATGCTTTGCAAGAGGGGAGCAGATCTTTCTTTTAGGGGAAGCAGTGATTTAGGGGACAGCTCCATTGTCACATAAAAGCAAGAGGTGGAATGATGTGAGAGGAAGGAAGTTGGATATAAAGAGGAGTTTTCTGATCTCATAGTAGAAGTTCCACGGCATTCCATAGATGGGCTTGGAGGGGAAGAGTGGGCTGAGGGGTGTTGTACGATTGGAGTAGTTTGTATGGTAATGAATATCCAGGGAGACTGCTGCCGTGATGGAGACAGTCGTTGATCCATTCAATAAATATTTATTGATCAGCTTCTTTCCTATACGCTAGATACTGTGCCAGTAATGAACAAGGCAGCAGTGGGCAAAATGGACAAGTCCCTGCCCTTGTGACATTGATGGTCTGATAGGGGAGATAGACCGTAAAGGAAACAATATGAGAATTTGAGTGCCAGGGTTTCCAACCACTAAATCGGTGTCTTTAGCCTGTCTTAGTCTCAGTTTTCCCTTTGGTACGGTGGGTATAATGAAGTGGGTGGTGCTGGTGCCGTTCAGTCAGTATTCACGGGTGGGGGAAGTTTTTGATGAGAAGTCCAGCACGTCATCAGAGCCAACCCTAGTCCATAGATGTTTTTGTTTAGTTAGAAAAAGGCACGTGTTTAGAAACTCTGCTTTCATGTCTCAGAAAGCTGTTGTAACAAATTTGCAATCAAGGAAGTCTAGGATGTGAACAGTTTGCCCTACTGCCCTGGCGGATTCCTGCTCTGGTGAAGCGGGGAGCTGAGAGGAGAAGGGGCGGCCAGCTCTGTTTATTAACCAGTTATTTACTAAGTGCTTTAGTATAGGCTTCTCAGACACTCATGTATGCATGAATCACCTGAGATCTTGTTAAAATACCAATTCTGATTCAGTGGGGCTAGGGTGAGGCCTGAGATTCTGCATATCTGAAGAGATCAGCTGATGCTGATGGCTGTTGATTCAAGGACCAACACCTTTGAGTAGAGGTGGGTTAGTGTAAACATTCCGTGGTCTTAGATGCTGGTCTCAGGGAGAGACTTAAAACTAACCCTAGATCCTTTGCCCTGAAGGAGTTTTAGTCCAATGAAGAGAGATTAAGTAATGCACAGGAAATGATTAGAAGATAATTAAGTGATTAGGAGTGTGCTGCTGACTCCTGTTGGAGTTGAGAAGCAAAAAGGGAGAGCCTTCAGGACTAGACTTGACAGAGAGGTCCTATAGAAGCAGTGAAGACTTGATTCTACTGAAGTCCCAGAGAAGAGGAAAGACGTCCAGAATACAGTAGGCAGGGCAGGAGACTGTGTGTGTGTCTCTGTGTGTGTGTGTGTGTGTGCATGGGAGAGTGTGGCTTGGGCAAAGGTGTGCATTGGGAAAATAATAATGGCAGTAATACAAATAATGATAATAAAGCTAACATCTTTCAATGATCCATCTGCCATAGGACCGGTTTTTTGTTTGTTTGTTTTGTTTTGTTTTTTGAGACGGAGTCTCACTCTGTCGCCCAGGCTGGGGTACAGCAGTGTGATCCCGACTCACTGCAAGCTCCGCCTGCCGGGTTCATGCCATTCTCCTGCCTCAGCCTCCCGAGTAGCTGGGACTGCAGGCACCTGCCACCACACCTGGCTAAATTTTTGTATTTTTTAGTAGAGATGTAGTTTCACTGTGTTAGCCAGAATGGTCTCAATCTCCTGACCTTGTGATTCACCTGCCTTGGCCTCCGAAAGTGTTGGGATTACAGGCATCAGCCACCGCGCCCGGCCTATAAGACCTGTTTTATAACAAAACCTCGGTGATGTCCAGCTCTTTCTCTTTCAGGTGCTGGGACAGCACCTTGTAAGAAAGGTTCACTGAAGATGAGTGACCATATGAGAGTGGCAGGATTCAGGCAATCTTCTAGTTAGAATCAGTGGTCCAAATCCTCCAACTGTTATATGCACCTAGGATCAGTTTGGAATCCTAAGCAACTCTGAAGGGTTTGAGTCATTTTGTTCCCCACATATACGTGTGTTTGTGTGTATGTGTGTATATATATATTTTCTTAGATTTTTATTCCTTCTTCATGTGCAGTGTTTCTAGACAATCCACACATCTCGAACACCCATGAAAAATCATTTCTAACATCCATGATGCTAATTAAAAGACAGCCTCTGGTGCTGACAAGAGATAGCTGGAGCACATGCTTGAAATGTAGGCTTCTGACTGGAGTCTCTCAAATGGTAACCAGCCATCCCTGGAGGGTGTATTCCCAATTAGGACACGAGAGATGTTAACTCACTGCACTGAACTTGTAAATTAAAGCTTATATATATATATATATATATATATATGCTTATATATATGTATATATACACACATATATATACACATATATATATTTTATACTGTCTGTGCTGAGGTATTTTGAATTGCAAGCAATATAATTAAGACGTAGAGATCAAAACTTTTAAATAACATTTATTTATGAGATTGAGTCTCGCTCTGTCACCCAGGCTGGAGTGCAGTGGCAAGCTGTCAGCTCACTGTAACCTCCGCCTCCCACGTTCAAGCGATTCTCTTGCCTCAGCCTCTCCAGTAGCTGGGATTACAGGCATGCACCACTGCGCCCAGCTGATTTTTTTTTTTATTTTTATTTTTTTAGTAGAGACAGCGTTTCACCATGCTGCCCAGGCTGATCTTGAACGCCTGGTGTCAGGTGATTCACCTGCCTCATCATCCCAAAGTGCTGAGATTACAGGTGTGAGCCACCGTGCCTAGCCAATTTTTAAATAACGTTCAAATTATAAAAGCAATGCAGGCTGGGTGCGGTGGCTCACGCCTGTAATCTCAGCACTTTGAAAGGGCAAGGCGGGCGGATCATGAGGTCAGGAGATCGAGACCATCCTGGCTAACACGGTGAAACCCCGTCTCTACTAAAAATACAAAAAATTAGCCAGGCGTTGTGGTGGACACCTGTAGTCCCAGCTACTCAGGAGGCTGAGGCAGGAGAATGGCATGAACCCGGGAGGCGGAGCTTGCAGTGAGCTGAGATCGCGCCACTGCGCTCCAGCCTGGGCAACAGAGAAAGACTCTGTCACACACACACACACACACACACACACACACACACACACAAAGCGATGTAGGCTTCTTGTATAAAATTTCAGGAAGTGTGTATATATATATATGTATGTGTGTGTGTGTGTGTGTGTATATATACACATATATATAAATGTGTTGAAATTAGTCATATTCTATACCAAAAGATAATTTACAACATTTAAGCCTTTTTTTCGTATATCGGTATGTAGGTATTTGTACACATATATAAAATTTATGGCTTTGGACTGAAGGATATTTGTGATCACATTATATAATACATTTAGCTTTGAATTCTGTATTTGTAGTTTAACAGATCAGCCAGGCATGGTGGCTCACACTTGTAATTCCAGCACTTTGGGAGACCGAGGCAGGTGGATCACCTGAAATCAGGAGTTTGAGACCAGCCTGGCTAACATGGTGAAACCCTGTCTCTACTAAAAATACAAAAAATAGCTGGACGTGGTGGCGGGCGCCTATAATCCCAGCTATTTGGGAGGCTGAGGCAGGAGAATCACGTGAACCTGGGAGGCGATGAGCTGAGATCACGCCATTGCACTCCAGCCTGTGCCACAGGAGCAAAACCCTGTCTCAAACAAAAACAAAACAAACAGATCGTGGTGATTTTTTTGGGTTCGTACAATGTTCTTCATAAATGTGAATTTCGTTGGTTAAGACAGGTGGGAGATGACAGATGGAGTGCATGTTTAGGAGGAGGAGTTGGCCAGCTTGGCCGAAGAGTTGGATGTTGGAGTTGAGGGAGAGGTGTTTGGGGATGACTCTTAGACACCTGGGTTAACAGGTGGGGAGGCCTCCCTCGCACCAGGCAGCAGTAGGGAGAGAGCAGGTTAGAAGTTGGTTTTCCCAGTTAATTCGCCAACATTTGCCCATGTTTGGGATGTAATTTCCAGCCAACCTCCTGTTTCTTCCTTCCATTCTTCTTGTGTTGATTTCTGTGTTGACTTCCTGGAGTAACTTCTGATATAGATTGAGATTTTTCTTAAAAATGTGTTTTTAGTGCACAGAGGTGTCATTTAAAAGTGAAATCCGTGAAGGAATATTTTTTACCTGCTGGGTTTAATTTCAGATGCCCGTGTTATCATAAAAGGGAAACCACCATAGATTCTGTTTTAAAACTTTGTACACATTGTATGTGTTGATATTAACTTCTGCAGATGGAGAGAGGAGAAGAGAAAAGTAAGTGTTTTATTAAAGAGTTTTTTTTCCCAGTGTTATTTGAATATTATTAATGCCAAATGAGTTCATGTTCCTATCCTCCTCCCTTCCTTTACAATTTATCTATAGCTTTTTTTTTTCTTTTTTCTTTTTTTTTTTTGAGATGGAGTTTTGCTCTTGTTGCCCAGGCTGGAGTGCAATTGCGTGATCTCGGCTCACTGCAATCTCTACCTCCCAGGTTCAAATGATTCTCCTGCCTCTGCCTCCCGAGTCGCTGGGATTACAGGTGTGCACCACCACAATTTTTATATTTTTCAGTAGAGATGGGGTTTCAGCATGTTGGCCAGGCTCGTCTTGAACTCCTGACCTCAGGTGATTCGTCTGCCTCAGCCTGCCAAAGTGCTGGGATTACAGGTGTTAGCCACTGCGCCCAACCCTAGTCTGTAGCTTTTTAATGTCTTTCTTTTGTACTTTTTTCTGGAATGAGAGTGAACAGTTATGATATATTTGACCCTGGGAAAGAAATAATCATAATATTCAATATGAAGGATTTGGGTTAAAGCAAAAGGAAAAACGCCGTCTGGCAAGAGTTCTCTTAGAATCAATTGCTGAGGGAGAGCAGAGCCTCAGGTGCTTTTGCCTCTTACTAGTAGTGTGTAATCCTTGGCCAGTTAATTAATCTCTCTAGGCCTTAATTTTCCCATCCGTATAGTGGGGACTGGAAATAGTGTTTATCTCATAGGTTATTTTGAGAATTACATAAGCAGTTATATGTGAAAAATACAGAAAAGTACTTGACATAGAAGTGCTGCTTACTGCTAGTTGCCTTGACTTATTGCTGTAAGTAAACTGTGAAAACAAAAATTGCGATTTGAATGTTGTGATACAGTCAGCCCTTCATATCAGAGGCTTTCACATTCACAGATTCAACCAACTGCAATTGAAAATCTTCAGGAAAAAGGCCAGGTGCGGTGGCTCACGCCTGTAATCCCAGCACCTTGGGAGGCGAGGCGGGCGGATCACAAGGTCAGAAGTTCGAGACCACGGTGAAACCCTGTCTACTAAAAATACAAAAATTAGCCGAGCGTGGTGGCGGGCGCCTGTAGTCCCAGCAACTTGGGGGGCTGAGGCAGGAGATTGGCGTGAACCCGGGAGGCGGAGCTTGCAGTGAGCCGAGATGGCACTGCTACCCTCCAGCCTGGGTGACAGAGCGAGACTCTGTTTCAAAAAAAAAAGAAAATCTACAGGAAAAAAAACAGATGGTTGCATCTGTACTGAACATGTGCAGACTTTTTTGTCATTCTCTAAACAGTACAGTATAACTATGTCGCATTCACATTGCATTCAGCATTTTTTTGTTAAGTTTTTAAAAAATGTATTATTATTATTACTATTTTGAGATGGAGTCTTGCTCTTGTTGCCCAGGCTGGAGTGCGGTGGCACAATCTCGGCTCACTGTAACCTCCGCCTCCCGGGTTCAAGTGATTCTCCTGCCTCAGCTTCCCGAGTAGCTGGGATTACAGGTGCACGCCACCACACCTGGCTAATTCTTGCATTTTTAGTAGAGACAGGGTTTCTCCGTGTTGGCCAGGCTGGTCTCAAACTCCTGACCTCAGGTGATTCACCTGCCTCGGTCTCAAACTCCTGACCTCAGGTGATCTACCCCGCTCAGCATCCCAGAGTGCTGGGATTACAGGCATGAGCCACTGTGCCCGGCCTGCATTAGGTATTATAAGTAATCTAGAGATGATTTAAAGTATATAGGAGGATAGGTGTAGGTTATATGCAAATACTATGCCCATTTATATGAGGGACTTGAGCCATCTGTGGATTTTGGTGTCTGTGGGGGGTCCTGAACCAACCCCTCACAGATCCTTAGGAAAATGGTAACTCTCGTAGGAGAATTGAGTAGGTGGATCCTTCAGGTTTAAATCACCTATCTGGCCTATTGGGCAATACCTATTTTTTGGGATCTGTTTCCTACCCAACGCTGTGGGGGACGTGAGGGAGTGGAGAAAGAGAAAAACCTCATTAAGGGCCGGGTGTGGTGGCTCACGCCTATAATCCCAGCACTTTGGGAAGCTGAGGTGGATGGATCACAAGGTCAAGAGATTGAGACCATCTTGGCCAACATGGTGAAACCCCATCTCTACTGAAAATACAAAAATTAGCTGGACGTGGTGGCGTGTGCCTGTAATCCCAGCTACTCAGGAGGCTGAGGCAGGAGAATCGCTCGGGAGGCAGAGGTTGTAATGAGCCAAGATCGCACCACTGTACTCTAGCCTGGTGACAGAGCAAGTCTCTGTCTCCAAAAAGGAAAAACAAACAAAACAAACCTCATTAAGGCTGCTTTTCTGCCCTCCAGGAAGGAAGGATCGCCCCTGAAATGTACTTAAAATATTTTTGGTAAGCACTTCATCAAGGGCTCTCATTTGAGCCTCGAAGCAACCCTCCAAGATAAAGGGTATCATCTCGATTTATAGATGAATAAGGAAGTTTATCCAGAGACAGGGTACTTGTCAAGGTCACAGCCAGCCGAGTGCAGCATCTGGGCTTGAACCCACCTCTATCTAACTGCACAGCCCTCTTTTCCTGCACTTCCTTCTCCTAAGAGATTCACGGGTCTTGGTGGTTCTCATTCTCTGTCACTAGTGGAATGTGTACGTAGGGTTTGTTTTCCATGCTTTAGAATGAACATTCCCTAGAGGGGACTTTTTTCAAGTCAACATTCTCTGTTCAAAAGGATGTTGCTTTTTTCAGTTTTACTTTCTAGTCTACACCCTCCAGCCCTGTGGTCTTTCATCTGTTCCAAAAGAAGGCCATTTAGAAAACCGTGTCAGAGTGGTTGCAGAGGCAGGCTCAGTGTTGACAGTTGTGATCGGCTCGGGTAGGTGTTTATTGTCGGCTGCTCGCTGAACATAAACTCCTGAAGCTTGAGAGGGTGGCCATTGGATAGAATGTGATTCCATGCATTCATTTAGCAGACGGTTGTCAGGCACCTGCAGCTGACAGGCAATATGCTAAGTCTTAAAGAATGTGAGGTGGATCTGATGGGGCGGGTACCCGTCTTCTGGAAATGCTAAGGCTGGTGGGGAAAGGAGTCAGTTCAACCAGACCTTCGTCATGGTGGTATAAGGGTTACCCAAGAGGGAGGGATGCATTTGGGAATATAGAAGGGGAGAACCAAGCCAGCTGTTTTATAGACATCTGTTCCTTGGGAATCTGAGGCCTTTTATAGCTGTGTGCAATGGGTGAGTTCCACTCTGTTAGGGAGGCACCATGTGGGTTTATCTTTCTTTCCACCTATAGTCAGCATGACACCTATGTTAGGAGGTGGGTAGAGATGAGGTCTTAGGGTCCATTGGTTTTTTAACTCCTTTGTAGGTTTCACGATTCCCTGGTCAAATATTCAGGTGAAGGATCAGGGGCCGTCCACTGTGTCTGCACTGACCTGCTCCCTCTTCCGGTGACACATCACGGCCAGTCTGCTGCCATGGTCTGAGGATATACCCTCTCCAGGCTATCCGTTTGTTCTTATCCCTTCTCTGCATGTTTTAATGGTTTCTGTGGTTCTCTGGACCTCTTCTTCCGTGTTGAAGGTGGAAGCTGTGAAGACAGTCCTTAGTGAGTGTATTTAAGCTTTCAGCTGTGATTAGGGTACAGAGTCCCATGCAGATGGAGGTGGTGGCCTCTCCCATCTCCTTGCCTTGGCATGTGCTCTTTAGTCGATTACCAGTGCCTTTCTCAGTCTCTTCTGCCCAGAATGCTGGAACCGCTCTGCCATCCTGACCACACACAGGGCAGTCAGCACCTTTATCTGCCCTTCCAGAGTGGTCCATGCAGATCTCAGCTTGGGGTTCTCATAGATCTTTTCTGTTGATCTACCTCATTAGACTACACTTTTTGAATCCATTCTCTCTTCTAGTATTCTTTTTTTTTTTTTTTTTTTTTTTTGAGATGAAGTGTCGCTTTGTCACCCAGGCTGGAGTGCAGTGGCGCGATCTCGGCTCACTGCAACCTCCGCCTCCCAGGTTCAAGCGATTCTCGTGCCTCAGCCTCCCGAGTAGCTGGGACTGCAGGCATGCCACCATGCCCCGCTCATTTTTGTATTTTTAGTACAGATGGGGTTTCACCATGTTGACCAGCTGGTCTTGAACTCCTGATCTCAAGTGATCCACTCGTCTCAACCTCCCAAAGTGCTGAGATTACAGGCGTAAGCCACCGCGCCCTGCATGTTCTCGTCTTTTTTTGAAACACAGCACATAGTTCGTACATGGTACATAATAGGTGCTAACTAAATGCTCCTTTAAGTATGTTAGTTCAGGTCCCAAAGTTAACCTGTACTATAAAGTGTGTGTGTGTGTGTGTGTGTGTGTGTGCGCATGCGTGTGTATGCATGTGTGTGAGACAGAGATCTCACAGTTTTTGTCATTTACTTATTTATTTATTGTCCCAGTTTTGAAGACTGCGAGACTGTAGCATCATCTCTTGGGGTGAAAGGTTACAGGAAGCCTAGATCCGTCAAACCCCTTTCGGGATCTATGAGATATTTCTCTTCCGTAACTTACATCCATCTCCAGTGCTAAGAACTCAGGCCTTCCTCTTTGCTCTTCCTTTCAGAAAGTATTATGAGGGAGGCCGAGGACTTCATGCTCCGGACAGAGAAACGGCTCTGGGATTAGGGATTGCCACTTCCGAGAGGATGCTGGGAATCTGCAGGGGGAGACGGAAATTCTTGGCTGCCTCGTTGAGTCTTCTCTGCATCCCAGCCATCACCTGGATTTACCTGTTTTCTGGGAGCTTCGAAGGTAAGAGTGGAAGCCAAAGTGAGAGGGAAGGAGGGAAGAAAGGGAACATTAGCTGTCAGAGAACCCTAGCAAAGAAACTCAAAGCCATCTATTGGGAATGTGGATTTCCAGTCACAGGAAGTGACTTGTCTAGGGTCACACGGGTAGTTGGCAACAGTCAACAATGTGAGGAGAAAAAGGGAAAAACAAGCAAAATAAGGCATACCTTGATGCGGTGGGAGGGTAGTGGGTACAGAAATGTCAAATCAAGTCAATTACTTTGTAGATAATGGGGGAAAAGGTTGGGCTCTAGAGAAATTACTGAGCTATTCATGGAGCCATGTGTTTCAAGAGTTGGTCCATCTTTTCATTCATTCATTCACCCATTCAACATCGTGGTGGTGGTGGTGTTTTTTGTTTGTTTGTATGGGTTTTTTTGTTTTGTTTTGTTTTGTTTGAGATGGTCTCTCGCTCTGTCACCAGGCTGGAGTGCAGTGGTGCGATTGTGGCTCTCCCCCTCCTAGGTTCAAGCGATTCTCCTTCCTCAGCCTCTCGAGTAGCTAAGGACTACAGGCGCCTGCCACCAAACCCAGCTAATTCTTATATTTTTTGTAGAAACGGGGTTTCAGCATGTTGGCTAGGATGGTCTCGATCTCTTGACCTTGTGATCTGCCCACCTTGGCCTCCCAAAGTGCTGGGATTACAAGCGTGAGCCACCGCGCCCGGCCGTGTGGTTGTTGTTACTGGATGCCTGCACTGAACTTGGTGCTGAGAATATGGAGATAACAGATCTGGAGATTCACAGGATAGTGGAGGAGACAGATAGGCTAACAAACCATCGCGGCACGTTGTGACCTGCATTGTGACGGAGGAAGGCAGGGTGCTGTGGGAGAGGGTTGTTGGAGCTGTCAGGCCTGGTCTAGGGATGAAAGATGATCAGTTACATGATGGGCCGAGCACAGGGAGGCAACAAAAGATTTGCTCTCCCCAAAGAAATAAAAAGAAATGATGATCCCTGCTACTTTCCAGAAATCAGTGGGAACAGCAAGACTCGCCATTTTTCTAGCCAGCAATTTCAAATACAGTGCAGTGTTTTGCCTATCAAAGATGGTTTTCTAGGCTTCAGAGAGAGAGGGAACGGCAGTGGTGAAGAGCTGACTTTATTTTTATTTACCCCCACCCTTGAATTTAAGAATGAAGATCTCAAATGAAAATCTGTCTCAAGGAAGTCACAACTGTGTTTTTAAACGTTTCCTTTATGCATAATTTTATTGGCAGCTCAAGGCTACCTTTTAATTAGGATCTCCGCTTCACTTTCTGAGATTTGCCTTGAGTTAGCTAGACTGAATATAAACAAGGTGGAACTGTGTGCCTGCCTAGCAGGGAGGGCTCAGGATGCTTAGCCCAGGGCTGAGGCCGGGTGACACACCCCTGTCCCTGTTCCCACCCCTGAGCTGCATCCCTGGAGCAGTCAGAACCTTCATCTAAGCAGGTAGATAGAGTCCATTATGCCATGGCAGTGGATGGTAAGTTTGTGGAAAAGGGACTAAAGAGGGGGGAAGGGAAGTTGATGTTGTTCTTGATATAAAGAAACATTCTCCCAGAGATCATGGAAAAGCCCTTTTTATAAAAGAAGGCAGAGGTACCCATGCTAGTATAGGTTTAATGAGTAAAACATTGACTTTTAACTAACTAAGCTGGTAATAATAATAATGGAATAACAATGACTATGATGACAGACACTGTGATTCTGTCATCACAGTGATGACAACAGTACCAACAACTAGTATTTTGCGTATTTCTACAGGCCAGGTATTGTTATAAGGACTTTTACATGTGTTCACTCTTTCTTCACAATGATTCTTTGTGGCGGGTACATTTAATAACACCTATTTTACAGATGGGGAGGATGAGGCAGATAAGCTTCAGTGATCTGCCCATGGCCCCAAAGGCGGTCAAGATGGAGCCCGGATTGGACTCAAGAGCTTGAGTTTTTAACCGCAATACCATGCTATAGATTGGGGCCTCAATGAGTGATTAAACTTTGGTCAGGGATTTGACAGGGTGTCACATAGTCTGGGTGAGGAAAGTTGCAGAATTTTGATTTGCACTCTTTGGCAGAAAGCCAACCCAAGTTGATTTTTGGTGAAAAGGGAATTTGATAGTTAATAGGATTTGTAAGTTCAGAGATAGGGCAGGCTTCAGGCAGAGCTGGATCCAGGGGCTTTGTAGCTAGATCTCTGCCTATCCCTTTGTTCTGTTTTTCTCTGCCTTGGTTTTTCTCAGGGTGACTTTATCTACATGGAGGAAGTTTTAGGCTTGCATCCTGTCCTCACCAACCCCAGTAGAAAGAGGATTTTTTCCTTTTTCTAATTCCCTAATAGTGCCTCTGTTGCCTGTGGTAACTCCTGAAACCAGTCACTGCGGTTATGGGAGGGTAGTGAGGGAAGCTGGTACTTTTTTGTTAACTTGAAGCCCTGTGCCTATTTCTGGTCACAGGATGATGGAGAGTTGCTTAAAACACATGGGATGAGATTGGGCGACTGGGGTGGCCACCAAAGGCAAATGGCATGGTTTCCCAAAGAGTAGAGATTAGAAGTTGATCTGGAGTATGGACAATTCGTAACTGTCTGTGTTTATGGTTAGATGTGTTTATGGTCAGTTTGGAGGCAGCTTAGAACCATCATGACCAGTGGAGTGACTGCGATCACTAACTTTGAGCAATTGGACCAGACTGGCAGATGGATGATGGGAAACTGGAAAGATCATGAAAATACTTTGAGGCAGCATGACAGACTGGGTGTAGATGCTGTATCTATCAACGTGATCCTTTAGAATGAACCCCACGCTTGGGACCAAATCACAAGCAGCGTTTAGTAGGGGCTGGGTGATGTGGGCATGTTAACACGGTATTTCAGCTAGGATGACAAAGGCAGCAGATTTCTGTTACTGAGTGTCAGTGTGCATTAGGGCTGCTGCATTTGTATTTGTGGACTCTACACTGTAAGGACAATCTAGATGCGGCAGCACGCTTAGGAAAATCCAGGTGAGTGACAGAGCCTGTTCAAATCTGTTTATGTAAGAAATGGTGGGAAGAATTGAGGATGTTTACCTTGGAGAAGCAGAGGCTCAGGGTGGACATGCTTAGCTTCAGCAAACAGACAAAGGGCTGTCCCCTGAATGAGACATTGGGATTGCTCTGGTGGCCCCAAACCTACGGAGGGACGTGGCAAGGAGCCAGACGTCAAGCTCCTCATAATGAGGACCATTCTGTCCAGAGCTGGAGTGAGCTGCCCAGGGGGTAGTGAAACACCTGGCATGAGAGATGCAGAAACAGAAGTCCAGTATCGTGAGAGGGAGCTGAGCGAGAGGGGCAGTTACACAAGGTAACCCATCTGACCGCTCCTGACCCAGAGATCCTGAGGCTTTGGGAAAGGCTGAGTATTTATCAGAACACAAAGGCAATAATACCTCCATGAAGCTCCCTGCCGGTTGCCGCAGACATCAGTGCATTTCCCAAAGGGCCCGCAGAGACATTATTTTCTCTGTAATTAAACATCACAACAACGTTACAATCCATTTATTGACACCCTTGAGTTTTTGGTTCTGTGGCAGGTGAAGCCATAAATAAGGGGCAGAGTTGCTGCCTGTATTCATGGAAATACTATTCATACTTTATGTGGGTTTATTTAGTTTTTGACTTTGTTTAATTTCAATGGATCTTCTGAGAGCAGAGCCAAGAACTCCCTCCGAGACGTGGATGCTCTCAGCATAGGAGTTTGGAGTTGGATTACACGCCACAGCGTGATATATTGAGAGAGCCCTGGAGGGGATCAGCTGTTTCAGAATCTCAAATCAGCTCAGCCAGAGGAGCTGGGTGATCTGGGGCACACTTGCTCTTCATGCTAGGCCTTTGTTTCTTCCAATGTGAAATGAAATTGTCGCCTGTACGTAGCAGGGCACTGACATTCTACCTACAAGCTTTTTTTTTTTTTTTTTTTTTGAGACGGAGTCTCGCTCTGTCACCCAGGCTGGAGTGCAGTGGCGCGATCTCAGCTCACTGCAACCTCCGCCTCCTGGGTTCACGCCATTCTCCTGCCTCAGCCTCCCGAGTAGCTGAGACTACAGGCGCCTGCCACCACGCCCGGCTAATTTTTTGTATTTTTAGTAGAGACAGGGTTTCACCGTGTTAGCCAGGATGGTCTCGATCTCCTGACCTTGTGATCCACCTGCCTCAGCCTCCCAAAGTGATGGGATTACAGGCGTGAGCCACCGCGCCCGGCCTTCAAGCTTCTGATTCTAACATCTGATGTAAGTGAATTGAAAATGACCAGACTCTTCCCCGATTAAGGGGAACTATGACACTAAGAGGGAGTCGGTTTATTGTGATTTGCTCCTGAGCGTGGAAGCAGGATCAATGCATAAATGTTATGGGGAGGCAGGCATTGTCTCCCTGTAAGAAAAAAACACCTGTTCCAGCAACTCAGTTGTCAGGCATGGAGTTCACCATCTGGGAAAGAGATGAGATTCCCATTCCTTGAGACACCTTTTGAAGGCCCAGTGACCACTGGTGAAGGACGCTCATCAGGTGGTGTTTTTGTTAGTGCATTAACCCCTTAGTTCTCAAACCCAACTCCTTGTTTTTTCTTTCTTTCTCAGTCCACCTTTCTTTCTCTGACACCTCAGTCAGCATTCCCAGCTCCACACTGTTCAGGCCCTAAACTTGAGAGTAATCCTTGTCTCCCTTCATTCACTCCGTGTCTCGGATGCCACCTCCTGTTGAGTCTAAGCTTGGCCTTGTAGCTACGTCGGTTGTTTCCCGGCTTTCACCACTGCTTCGCCCTGGCTCTGCCATTCCTCCTTTGTGATTAGGACTAAACACAACAGCCCACTTTCTTGCAGGTCACCTTCGTTCTTCAGAGCCCTCAGAGCTAAATCACAGCACCTCTCTGCTCCTTCTCAGCCCCTCTGGCCCATCCTCTAACCCCCACCATCCTGCCTCCCATCATCTGGCATCCTCTGTCCAGCCACGCCGGATTCCTGTAAGTCCTGGCGTACATCGCCCTCTGTGGGCTCTGCTCTTCCCACCTGCTCTTCCTGCTCCCTGACACCCTCTATTGCTCTTGTTTCCTTCCTGTCCTTCGCCTGGCTGCCTTGATCCTTGGTTCTCAGCTGAAACACAATTAATGTCTCCTGACCCTTAACTAGCGGGCTTCCTTGGCTCCCATTTACCTAACTCCTTGTATGTACCCTTAATACTCAGGGCTCTTTATTTTTCTTGTTTTTATAATCTTTTGTTTTCACAAGAGATTGACAAGCATTGGGAATGGAGGGAGCAGGTATCTTTAGCCTGCCCTTCCACCTCTAGCACCTACTGCAGTGCTGGGAGAAGATTTGCTCCCCAGATGTTTGTTGAATGAATGAGTGAACGAACACATGTGCCCTCCTCTGGCTTGGAGTGCTGACAGGTCTCATCATTGCCTCCTGGATCCACTGTGGACTCGTTACCATGACTCTGGGGTCTTCCACAATTGTTTTTTCCCCAATCTATACTGTCTGTCTTCAGGGTATAATACCCTGTTAAACTCCCTGAGAAAACTACTACTCTGATTCTTAATTTCCACTCTTGTGTTCTTTCTGCCTACTATTCACTTCTTTTTTTCCATAACCCTCCCTCCCAGCCAACACCTTCGATGCCCATATTCAATGTCATTTTTCCCCTAATGCCAGATCCCATGTGGAAACCTCTATGACCAGCACTCATTGAAAGAGATTTTGCTTGTTTGCTGTCCTTCTAACCACTTACCTGTGCGTTTCTTGAGAGAAGGGAGTGTTTTACTCATCGTTACACTCCCAGTGTCGAACTGAGCACTCACTCCTAATGTGTCCTTAGTGAATGTTTCCTGAGAAGGGCTCTGGTATGGAGGGATGCAGGAGCCACCGGTAGGGAAGGGCTCCTGGTGCTGTGAGCATCTGTGATTTTTGAGACCTGAGGACATGGTTTTTTCATTTGGTCGTGATGTTAATTCTAGGACGGGAATAAATCTGCTCAACTACAGCCCCATTAGAATTTAGAGCCTGCCTGTTATTTTCTATCAGAATCACCTTTTCTCAGAGCCCAGTGGGTTTTATTGTGGGATGTGGGTCTTCTTTTCTGTCCATCAAGGAGATACGTTCAGCTATTAAGAGACTTATCAGCATGTGGAAAAAGGGTGCTTTTCAGCCATTCAGAAAACTCTTCACACATGCTGCCCTCTGATAATTCATAACCAGTTCAGTGCAAGGTTTCCCATTGTCAGGGAGGCAGGCCGGGACAATGTGGGTGTTATTTAAAAGCAAATGTCTTCAGAGGATGCAAAGTCCTGAATACTCAAAACCAGTGTCATGAAAAGGCAGAGGATCTTCACTTCTGAACTGATACCAGCCTGTACCCCTGTTTTGTCATCCTGAAGCCCGAGTTCACCGTTTGTTCCGTTTTTATCGATATGAACCCCCTCTGAAATGAATGTTTTTGAGTGTTGTCACAGTAAATCTCAACAGAAAGAAATGAGGTCCCGATACTGGGCTATTTTGAAGAGTTAGAGTGAGAATGAAAGAATTGTAAGTTAAAGCTTTTTCTTTGCATTATTATTATGGGGGAATCCCAGGGCACTTGTGTGGTGGAATAGGCAAGATGAGGGCGGTGCATTTTACCCAAGGAGGGCTTGTCCAGACATGACTGATTCCCCATCCCCGTGTCTGCTCCCCCATCTCTCAGCCCAGACAGAGAATGTGCTGGAAGGTCTGGGAAGTCAGACTGTACAGGGTACTGGTGAATATTCTGCTGGAGCTTTCAGTATCCCCCAAGTCTAGGCTATGCAGCAGCTTTGGCAGGAAAGCCTATTTTTGCTGTCCTGCCAGTGGTCCAAATGTATCATTTAATAAGGGTATTACGGAGTATAAGAACATAGGATGCTGGATGCAAAATGAAATGTGACGTATAATACAAAAGTTGTGTTTAAAAAACATGGATCAAAAATGAAGATCAAAAATGAAAAATAGATCAAAAATAGATCAAAAACACAAAAGTTGTGTTTTTAAAAAAATGATCAAAAATGGCTTTTCCAGCCAATGCTTAATAACTGTTAGTGCTGAGCTTGAGCAAAATCTTGCAACAAATGAGAATAGTGCCCAGGTGACACGTGCATCCTGAAAAACGCCTAGTGCATGTGTCTGTAGTTCTTACCTTAGGACTATTAAGAGTCTCTTTAAGGTCTTGACATCTGAGAGGGCAGTAAAGCCTATCCCAATTATTTGTGAGATGGTTACAAAGATGACCTCTACTTTCCTTTTTCTTTTTTTTTTTTGAGATGGAGTCTTGCTCTGTTGCCCAGGCTGGAGTGCAGTGACACAATCTCAGCTCATTGCAACCTCTGCCTCCCAGGTTCAAGCAATTCTCCTGCCTCAGCCTCCTGAGTAGTTGGGATTACAGGTGCCTGCCACCACAGTTGGCTAATTTTTTGTATTTTTAGTAGAGATGCGGTTTCACCACCTTGGCCAGGCTGGTCTTGAACTCCTGACCTGAGGTGATCTGCCCGCCTTCGCCTTCCAAAGTGCTGGGATTATGGGCATGAGCCACACTGCGCCTGACCTGACCTCTACTTTTCTTATACATAGCCTTTGATCTTAAAATAGTATTGGCCGTCCTGCTAGGGTGGAAAAAAATGACCCTGCTGCATCTGTTGGCTGCATCTCCTTTAAGAAGTCATGGCAAGAGGCCTGGACCAGGACTCAGGAAATGTGGTTGCCATGATTCCCAACATGCAACTTGTATGAGTTTTCTGTGGCTGCTGTAAGAAACCACCACAAACTTAGTGGCTTAAAAAACCCATACATTCGTTATCTTACAGTTCTAGAGGTCAGAAGCTCAAAATCATTCTCACTGGGCTAAAGTCAAGGTGTTGGCAAGGCTGGTTCCTTCTGTAGGCTCCAATGAAGAATCTGTCTCCTGGTCTTTTTAAGCTTCTTGAGGCTGCCCACTTTCCTTGGCTTGTGGCGCCTTCCTCCATCCCCAAGGCCAGCAGTGTGGCATCTTCAAATCTTTCTCTCTGACACTGACCTCTACTTCTATTGTTACATTTCCTTCTCTGACTGTGACTCTCCTACCCCCCTCTTATGATGACCCTTGTAATTATCATTATTATTATTATTACTGTTTTTTTGTGTGTGTGTGACAAAGTCTCGCTCTGTCACCAGGCTAGAGTGCAGTGGTTCATTCTCAGTTCACTGCAACTTCCGACTCCCTGGTTCAAGTGATTTTCTTGCCTCAGCCTCCCGAGTAGCTGGGATTACAGGCATGCGCCACCATTCCCAGGTAATTTTTGTATTTTTAGTAGAGATGGGGTTTCACCATGTTGGCCAGGATAGTCTCTATCTCCTGACCTCATGATCCACCCGCCTTGGCCTCCCAAAATGCCAGGATTACAGGCGTGAGCCACCCCGCCCGGCCGGACCCTTGTAATTATATTGAGCCTACTCAGAAAATCCAAGATAACTCCCCTATCTGAAAATCCTTAATTTAATGGTACTGGCGAAGCCCTTTTGGCCATGGAAGATGACATATTCATTGGCCATGGGGATTAGGATGCGGACATCTTTTGGGGGGTCATTGTTCCACCTTCCGTACCACTTTCCCATAGTCCCGTGCTCCCACATCCTCTCCATCCTCCTCTTGTGCTTTATGGATAGAGCAGAGATGATGTGCCATGCACTTTTCATATGGACATCTTATCCTTCCCTTGGAGTTTTGGATTCTTGCATTTGAATTTGACATACATGTATCCAACATTTCCTTTACAGCTCATGAGAAAGGCATTGTATTCAGTCGTCTGAATGATTAAAGACCATAATACTTCATCTATGACTGGTGTTTAATCAGTAACTGATGATGAGTTAAAGTTTTCTGAAAAGATAAGTTCAGAATATCTGCTCTTTGTTGCGGGTTTCCTGGTTTTAAGTCAATTGTATTTTATTTTATTTGTTGATTTTGGATACGAATTTAACAAAAGGAGTGAGGATTTTATTTCAAGGGTCCTTTTGATGTCTGAGTAGGTCTCTCAGTTTTAAGAAAAGGATAACCATTTATATAACTACTTTGGAAAACTTACCCAAAGTATCACCAAGCAAAGCCAAGCATACCGCGTGATCCCTTAGCTCTACCCCTAGCCATACACCCAAGAGAAATGCACGTAGGTGGGAACAAAAGACTAGTACTAGAGTGCTCACATCAGCGTTATTTATAATAGCACCAGACAGGAAACTATGAAATGTTCATGAACACTAAAATGCATAGTGGGACTGGGTGTGGTGGCTCACACCTGTAATCTCAGCACTTTGGCAGGCCAAGGCGGGCCGATTACTTGAGGCCAGGAGCTCAAGACCAGCCTGACCAACATGGCAAACCCCTGTCTCTACTAAAAATACAAAATTGCTGGGCATGGTAGTAATTAGGTAGTAATTAGCGTGCCTGTAGCCCCACCTGATAGGGAGGCTGAGGCAGCAGAATCGCTTGAACCCTGGAGGCAAATGTTCCAGTGAGCCAAGATCATGCCACTGCACTCCAGCCTGGGCAACAGAGCAAGACTCTGTCTCAAAAAAAAAGAATAGTAGTACGTTTATATACTGAAGTACCATAGAGTGACGAAAATGAAAGTACTCTCAGTACTGAGCAAAAGAAGACATACACAAAATAATACATACTATACGATTCCAATTATACAAATTCAGAAACAGGCAAAAATTAATGTAGGCTCTTACCAACCCAGATGGTGGTTAACTCTGGTAGGGAGGATAAAACAGAGACTGGGGCAGGACCCAAGGAAGACTTTAGGATGCTGCTAATAATTTAATTTGAATTTTAACCTATGTGATGATTATATAGCTGGGCTCACTTTATGATAATTCACCAAGTGTTTCACTCAGGACTTGTTCATTTTTCTGAATATGTTATTTTAGTTTTCAAAAACCTATGCAAATCTTGATGGTAGCAGAATTTGAAGTGATTTTGTAGGTTTTGCATTGTTTTTAGATGAGAGGAATTGTATTAACCTTTTGGATTTATGAATCTATGTCATTGTTCAACTTTGAAGTTCAAATGCTTTTTAAGAATGAAGCTTTTCTTTAGGGATCGTTGTTTAACACTTCTATGTTATGACATTGGCTTTTTTCCTTTCTGATATACCTTACCATTTGGACAGATATTTACCCTGTGAGAGTGGATCACAGCACTGACTTCAAGATCTGAAATTTACTCATGAAATCCCTAACCTGTATGAGTGTTTTCATCAGTTGGAAACAAGACCAGTATTCTTACCGGCTCTTGCAATGACACGACTCTAATTAATATTAAAACAATATTACTGCTTGAAATTGACCCCAGGCCACATTAGATAATGTTCTTCTTTGTGTTATTCAACAAACAGGCATTTTCATAAAATCCTGATTCCTGGAAATGGAAAAAAAAAAACCCCTTTTATTATTGTATTGTGGAAGATATAGAAACACAATAAGGAAACGTACTATTTAAACTATAACGATAATGGAAACTGTAGCAATCTATCGCATGTTAAACCAAGATTGGCTGCATCTGGCTTGCACTTGTGTTGGCTTTGGCCCGCCTACTGCTTTTACCATTTCTGAATTTGTTGCTAATGGTTAAACATTGAGAGATTGCACATACAAAGCCATGATTTTTGGCTTTCCCTAAAAAAAAAAAGAAAAGATCTGCAAAACCAGACCCTCATTTCATCATAGTAGCTACTGGATGGAGCTGAGTACTGGCTATCCATGTGCACAGTGCTCGGATAATCCCTTTTGTCACGGTCTCCATCCTTCCCTGTTGATCCCGTGTCATCCCTGCACTGTTGTTTACATATAACAGAATTGAGAGGGAAGAGCTTCTGGTATCTGCGTATGGCAGTGGTTGACCCTGTCTGGCTCACTTAGACTTTTGAGTTTCCACCTTTTGGCCTGGTGCTGGGCTAGGAATTTTACACATATTATCTCACTTATTCCCCCAAACAACTTCATCCTCGTCCCATTTTATAGATGAGGAAACTGAGGCTCAGGGACGTTGTACCGTTTGAGCAAGACCACCAAGATAGCAAGCAAGGGAGCCTGTCCTTGTCTAAAAAGGTCCTTTACTCTATAGTCACCCAAGAACTTGCAGATATAGAAACAACTGGTAGATAACATTTCAAAGTCAATAAGCTCAAGCTTTAGACAAGGACAAGACAAACCCTGAGACAAATGAAAATGGGGTATCTTGGACAAGAGAGAAGACACACGATATTCTCTGGCTAGCAGGATTCTCATAAACCAGTATAATGAAAAAATTCAGTTAATTCTTTAATGCAGTTTGCATTTTGTTTCTGTCATAGACTCATACAATTAAGAGAAGGAATGGACATTAGGAGTCATCTACGCAGGCTTACAACCTAAGCAGATAAAACCTTTGAAAATTACAGAAGGACTTTTTATAGGGCAAATGTTGATGGTTGAGGGAACATAGCCCCCAAGGACAAGTGGATGGGAGTTTGAATTTTAGTAGACACCATTTAAATCACAGAGTGAAACAGACAAGTTACTCAACATCATTGCAGGTCAGTTTCTTCTCCATTAAAAGGAGAGCACAGGGCTGGGCGCTGTGGCTCACACCTGTAATCCTAGCCCTCTGGGAGGCCGAGGCGGGCGGATCACCTGAGGTTGGGAGTTCAAGACCAGCCTGATCAACATGGAGAAACCCCGTCTCTACTGAAAATACAAAATTAGCCGGGCGTGGTGGCGCATGCCTGTAATCCCAGCTACTCTGGAGACTGAGACAGGAAGAATCACTTGAACCCGGGAGGCGGAGGTTGTGGTGAGCCGAGATCGCGCCATTGCACTCCAGCCTGGGCAACAAGAGTGAAACTCCATCTCAAAAAAAAGAGGAGAGCACAACCTATAGCTTACACCGCTGTTACAAAGACTAAATATCCTGTTATATCCGACAGTGATCATTCAACAAATCTTTGTTTTTCCTTTCATTCTCATATTTTTCTAGAATCCTGGAAAGGCTCCTGGGAGGGATGCAAAACATCACCCACCTGGTCCAGAGAGACCCTTGTTTTGCAACTGAGGAACTGAAACCTAGAAAACTGTGGTATAATGAATCTCACAGCCTCAGCAGCCTTCTTCAGGCATTAGAAAGGGGCAGGGGGAGACTCCCTAACATACTGTAGCTGTGGTCATAAATGCACTGGCACTTTCTTGTGAATGCATTGGCCATGTTTGGAGAAAATTAAATTATTTCACCAAAATGACCTGTAGTGAGAACTTTAAAGAACAAAGAGGAAAGGGCCATCCTCTGGTGCAGAGTTTAATCCCTTTCCTAACAGATTTGTCAGATGCAGCTAAGTCCCAGTCCTCCTTTTAAATGCTGTGTGTCCACGCGGAGTCACTGAACCTCTCTTACCCCAAATTGCCTCTGCATAAATTGGGGGTGCTGCTGAGGGTTTTTGCAAAGATGAAAAGGAGTCCATGGTGCCTAGCATGCATTAGGTTTTGCTGAGTGTTGATAATAAGTGCAACAAAGAAAAAGAAAGCAGAGTGAGATGATAGTGCCAGGGCAATGAGAGGAGTGGGGAAAGGGAAATGCTCTGTTAGTAGGGTGATCTGGGCAGCCCTCTCTTACAGGTGACATTAAACAGAGCCAGGTGGCGAGGGGAAGGAAAAGTGTTTCAGGCAGGGAGAAGAGCAAGAGATGGAGAGTGCTTGGTGCTTTTGTAGGATACCAAGGAGAAGTCTGGGTGGCTGGAGAGAAAGAGAAGAGAGGAGAAGCAACATGGTGGATGAGGTCAGGAGGAGAAGCGACATGGTGGATGAGGTCAGGAGGAGAAGCGACATGGTGGATGAGGTCAGGAGGAGAAGCGACATGGTGGATGAGGTCAGGAGGAGAATCGACATGGTGGATGAGGTCAGGAGGAGAAGCGACATGGTGGATGAGGTCAGGAGGAGAATCAGCATGGTGGATGAGGTCAGGAAGCGTAGGCGGGGACCTATCACACAGGCCTGCAAAGTGGATCTTGGCACCTTGACCTCTGGCTTCTCATTCCTTGTTCTCCTCTGCTCAGGAAGCTTAGTCCTTGCAATCTGGACTTGCCTCTAGCTGCTAATCAAAGTTCAGAGGAACCTGAAGGAGAGTATTTCCTCTTCTTGCCTATAAGGAGGTCACCTAGATCTCTGGCTCCAGCATTTGCTAGCTGGTAAGAATCACCTGGGGCATTTGTTTAACATATAGACTCCCAGTCCACCCTGGGGCACTTAATGAACAAGACAGCCCAGAATCCTGCCCTAGATCTACTAAATGGGGTTCCTCAGGGGAGGCGCCCAGGTGCCTGTATTTTTAACAAGTGCCTCTCTTCTGGCCCGTTTGAGAAGTTTGACCTGGATAAAGTACAGCCTCTGGGTTCCTGGTCTCAGCTCCCCTCCTCCTATCCTGGGCTCCGGGATTTAATAATAACCAGCGTGGTAACGACATTGCTGATGGAGTGCCTACTGTTTGTCTTGCCCAACAGCCTCACTCCCTATTTTATCTGCTCTGACTTAAATCTTAGTCTCCACACCAAGTGCCTGGCCACTATGTTGTTTGTACTTCTGTTAATCATTTATTATGTTGAATTGCACTTCATTTATATAGCATACTTCCTTTTTAGAACTTTCCTATGGACTCTTAATAACATCGCCTAGAAAAGTGCACATACTGAGTGCTGGCAAAATCATTGTTATTATTATTTGTTTGGATTTCACACACTTCAGATAGTGAGGACTCACCTTTCCATAGTCATATCCAAATCCTTAGTCTTCGGCAAAATACCTGAAATAGAGTAGATGCTCAATGAATCTTGAAGTGCCAGAAATAAAAATAATATTAGTTACTTTTTATGGAGAATTTATTGTACATCAAGCACAAGTCTTTGACTTGTAGTAACTAATTTCTTCCGCAGAACTGTGCTATGAGGTAGGTGCTAATATTCTTTTTTTTTTTTTTTTAAGATGGAGTCTTGCTCTGTCGCCCAGGCTGGAGTGCAGTGGCGCGATCTCTGCTCACTGCAAGCTCCGCCTCCCGGGTTCACGCCGTTCTGCCTCAGCCTCCCGTGTAGCTGGGACTACAGGTGCCGGCCAGCGCGCCCAGCTAATTTTGGTGCTAATATTCTTATTGTGCAGATGGGGGAACAGAGGCACAGAGAAGTTTGATAATAGGTAAAGCTGAGCTTGAACCCAGGCAGGCGTGTCTTCTGTGATCTCTCAAAGGTTTCTTTCATTTCTTAAATGGACATGATTCTAGATCTCTTTTTTTCTGGGTAAGTTTGCTCTCTCCTGCTTAGTTCTCCATAGAGATTCGGTAGAGTTGGTTCTCTCCCTGTGTATGAATAATGCTTCACAGATCCTAGGAAATGAACTAGATCGGAACTTCCACCCAGGCTTAGCGGGCTCGGTTGTGTTGACTTTTGTCACTTTTCAAGCCATGCGTTTTCTTTGCCTCCTGGGATCATGTGCCAGTTGCCTTGGCTCCTGTGGCTGATGGATGATTGGATCCAGCCTTTCAGGGCAGATCAGGGTCAGCCTGCTCCAAGCAGTAGCAAGAACCAGGCCCTTCCCTTTCCTTTCCTAGAAGCCGTACCTGTGAGTTAGCGCTTCTCCAAATGTTGTTCTCAACTCACGTGAGAGCAGTTTGGGGGCAGATTGGTTCTTGGACTCTTCAGATCCCCAGTGCAGACATGAATATAAGTCTTCTGGGTGCTCAGATTGTCAGGACACACACAGGCACTGGTTCTGAGCCAACACTGAAGGAGACAGGTCTGAGAGAGACAAGCACCTCACCCACGGCTTAATTTCATGTTTTGGATAAACACTGAGAAGTGAGTGGCATGAAGGGGCGGATAAGCAAAGATCGCCGAGAGTGAGTATTTACAAAATTTTTTCATTTTGCTCTCACCAGTCTTCTTCCTAATAGCTCTTGCTGCTCTGATGGCTCTCTGACAAATAGAAAGGAGCCTGTTTTCCCTTTGGTCCACACCTCTGCTCTAGACAATCCCTGTTTTGCATTCCAGATGCTTCGGTGACAGATAGTCATCAGAAAGAGACCCTGGGATTGTATTTTTCCTGGCTTCTTCGCTTGTTCTGTTCCTCGGGTGAAATCCCTCAGCTCCTTCAGGCTTCAAGGCGTTTCCTTCCCTCTGTCCTTAGCATGGGATAATAGAAGTTAACACTTAATGGGGCTTTGCTGTGTGTGCTTCTCTAAAGCACTTGCATTTATGTTGATGACACATCACCCAGGGAGGCACTAGTGTCACCCTCCTTTTAGAGGGAAAGGCAGGTGCAGGATGTTGAGAAACTTGCCCTAGGTCCCAACCTGGGAGTGGCAGAGCTGCTTGTGTGGCCTGGAGCCCACGTTCTCACCCACCATACACACAGTGCATCTTGCTGCCTGTTTTCCCTCCTTCTCCTCCCTCCCTTCTGTGGCAGTCATTTGGCTTTAGTTCCTCCTCTGTGTTGAGCACCGTACCAGTCAGGAAAGAGGGACGAATGAGGTGTTTTCCTGGGCGTGAGCGTGGCAGAGCCATCCAGAAGTCCAAGTGTGTCCCCAGTGCGATGAGAACACAGTATGCAAGACCTAATGGGGCCCTGTAGGGCCAGAGGTCAGGAGAGGGCATCATGGCAGCAGGCATGCTCTGGTGACCCATGAGAAAGCACATTGTCGTTTGGTAAGACACAGAGGAGCCACACAGGCTGGGCAAGAGGGAAACTAGCAGCTCCCAGGTACGCCAGGCATCGCCATTCCATTCCCATCAC
Source organism: Chlorocebus sabaeus (assembly GCF_047675955.1). Taxonomy (NCBI): domain Eukaryota; kingdom Metazoa; phylum Chordata; class Mammalia; order Primates; family Cercopithecidae; genus Chlorocebus; species Chlorocebus sabaeus. The sequence goes on from NC_132922.1 coordinate 17,084,003, forward strand.
AGAGAGCATCCACCTCCTGGGAGTGGGGATGGTAGGACTGGAGCGGATGTGGGCTTTACAGTCAGAACACTCTGGGTTTGAAACCTGTCTGTTCCACTTACTAGCTGGGTGACCATGGGCTTGTCTCTTGCCTTCTGTAAGTTTTCTCATGTATAAGTGGAAACAACAGTACCGGCCTCACAGATGTATTTGAAAGTCTAAGAATGATGACATTTGCAGGCAACTGACACATATTAGGCTCTCAGTAAATTGCAGATACTTGTTTTATTTCTTTCTTTTTTGAGGGTATCATGTATTGACAAACTTCAGATCTGTGCTTGCAAATAAAATAGAGTATTAAAAAAGTCTGTTGCAGCATATAGTTGTTGCTCAATAAATATAAAGCAAAGGCTTAATTTGCACACAGTTGGACTGGATTCATAGCCAGCGGGGCATGATGGAAAATTGCACAAATGACAACTGAGAGTGGCTAAGTGGATTGCTCAGGGTCACTTAGCTGGTACGTGAAAGAGCTCACTTTCTTGTTGAATATCCATAACAGCCCTGTGAGTCAAGCTGGGCTAACATTATCTGTGTCTTAGAGAAAATGAAAACCCAGGGAAGGTGAATGTCTTGTGCAAGTCAAATTACTGGATCCTAGAATAATGAACTTCATCACTAAATAGCCATGTGACAAGTCGAGGACTCCCTTTCCTCATCTGTAAAATGGGGGTGGTGATATCTGCCCTGGCCACCTCAAAGAGTTGTGGTGGAGGTCAGATGGAAGAGAGATAATAAGCCTGGCTTCTGTATAGAGAATGAGCTATGGTGGGCAGGAATTTAGACCAGATCACCAGCTGGCTAGCCAACATGGTTATCCAGATAAGCAGTGAGGTGATGTGAACTTAGATGGTGGCAGTGGCAATGGAGATGAGGCAGAAGTGGCTGCCTGGGGATAGGTTTTGGAGGTAGAGGCTTCAGGCCTTGGTGATATTTGGGTTGTGAAGGAGAGAGAAAGAAAGAGTCAATGATGACTCCAGGTTTTGACTTGAGCAAATGGATACTGGCAGAGAGGTTGGTTGGAAGAGCTGTGTGGGACAGGTGATCCATGGCTGGTTCAGGGCATATTGGTAACTGATCAAAGATCTGACAGTGAACTTCTGACATGCTCCTACCTGGGTATATTGAGCCATTCTTGTGTTGCTATAAAGAAATACCTAAGGCTGGGTAATTTATAAAGAAAAGAGGCTTATTTGGCTCATGGTTGTACAGGCTATACAGGCATGGCACCAGCATCTGCTTGGCTTCTGGGGAGGCCTCAGGGAGCTTACAATCAGGGCAGAAGGCAAAGTGGGAGCAGACGTGTCACGTGACCAGAAGGAGAAGCAGGAGAGAGAGAGTAAGGGGAGGTGCCATACATTTTTTAAACAACCGTATCTCACAAGAATTGCACTGAGAGAATGGTGCTAAACCATTCATGAGAAATCTGCCCCCATGATCCAAGCCCCTCCTACCAGGCTCCACTGCTAACTTTAGAGATTAGATTTCAACATGAGATTTGGAGGGGACAAAGATCCAGACTCTATCACTGGGTGTTGGAACACCTGAACCAGTGACATCCAATAGTGAGGTGAGCTAGAAGCCGGTGTCAACCATCTTTACTAGGAAAACAGTAAAAAAGACATTATATAGACATTATATAGAAAGAAAGATTGGGATGCTTTTTTAAAATTTCCAGTGTGAAAAAGACATTGTAGTTTTATTTTTATTATAAAGAAAAATCCGGTTGAAGTAAAGCTGAAGTGTCCACGTGGTTTTACTAGGCAGTGCTCTCGCCATGTGATAGGGTAGAAAGTGCAGGGGTTCTTGTACCGGAAAACCTGGATCCTGAATCTGATGCTGTGACTCGCTGGCTACGTGGCCTTGGAGGGGTCCCCTGACCTTTCTGAACCTCAGACCAAGTGGGCTTCTAGTCCTTGCTTTAGGGGCTGGTATGCTAAGTAAGGGAACTCATCCTACATGACAGGTTCCTTGCACACAGTGTGCTCGGTGCATGAGGGTTGACGAGTGAGTGATCACCTCCTTTAGGAGAACAGGATAGGAACGGACAGCTACGTCTTCACATCAAGAGTAGTCACTGATGGCTTGTGAAGCACTTGCTATATGCTAGGTGCTGTTCTCTGTGATTTACTTAGATTAACTCTTTCCGTCTTCACAACCACCCTGTGAGGCTGGTCCTGTTATCCCTGCTTACAGGCGAGGAAACTGAAGTACACAGAGGTTCCATGACTTTCCCAAAGTCACTCCCCTGGGAAGTAGAGTCAGGAGGACTCCAGGGCTCACCATCTTGTCTCCTGGGACCGTGCTTTTGCTTACCACGCTATATTGTCTCAGCATGTAAGGAGGAACCCTTGTTAGCCTCATCTTACATATGAGCAAACGGAGGCTCCAAATGGTTAAATGCGTGACAGAAGCACAGCAGTTTAGTGACAACCAGCACATTCTCACTTGTGAGTGGTTAAAAGTGGGATGTCCAAAGCTGGTTCTGCTGAGACCTTCAGCCAAGGAGCAGTTGTTTGTCCTGAACAGAGGCTCCATCCATCTGGAGGGTGGGCGTGGCACCCACTCACATTCTCTTGCACTCCACTCCTGGCCCTGGGCTTTGGAAAGGTTGGATTTCTCGCTAGGTGATTGCAGGACCACAGAGCTCTCTCTCTCTTCCCGCTGCCATTCCAGGCGCTCGGGCTGTGCTTTCTCAGTGTCTGTTTCTGTGCAGTCGCTCTCATGGAGTCCTCCCCTCATCCTGCTTGTGGCATCATGAGAAATGATGGTCATGGGTGTTTGCAGGCTGTGTTGGTGCTGCCAGAAACCTGCTCTTCTTGTGACTCCAAGCCCAGCGGGGTTGGGTGCCGTTGTTGGCTCCGCATTTCTGCACTTGGCTCGAGCACACTTGGGTGTGTAGGAGAGTCTCAGCTCCCTCGCCCAGAAATGTTTGCAGCTAATCCGGGTGACTAATATTTGATGTTACAGTTGTTGGTCTTTCTATAGATATTTATATTGCTATCAACCTGTAAGTGCCTTGAAGGTTAAAACTGGCTGTTGGGCCTCTTTAAACCACCTACTGTGCTTTGCACTTAGTGGGAAGGCATTCAGTAGTTGAGGTGGTGTTCCTGTTTCTGACACTTAATTTGCGTTTTTAACCTACCCAAGGGAGCATGTTATTGCATGATCTATCAGGTGAGCTGTTGCCAAGACTGTAATCTAATTAATTGCTGGGGCCCAGAAGCCTCGGTGCTTATAATGCTGCAGCATTTATTCCACACGTGTGGCCTTCATGCTCAGTGTGCCGCTTATCATACACACAACAGACATATTTTGGCAAAGGCTTGCCTTCTTTTGTGAATCCCAAACTAGTAGCCCTCACATTTGCCATTTTCCTTCTATTTAATGAAATCATTCCAGATGATTCTGTGACCATCGAAGGTAAACATTGCTCGGCACAAGGCCCACTCTTCTGGGATTCTTCCATGCCTGTTTCACATTTCTCAAACTCTTAGGCCCAAATGTCAGATGGTGTGGGATTTGGAAAGTCGGGAATCCTGAGCATATTTGAGTTGAAAATTCACCCAGAGCTTGAGTGAGTGAGGATGGAGGTGGCGGGGGAGGACATGAACTGTTTTAGCTTTTATGTAATGGCGCACCTTTGAGAATGATCTTGTGGCTTTTGAGCAGGTAAGAGCGGGTTGCAGGGCTTCAAGGCCTCCATAGTGGTTTGTTTTGCACCTTTCTTTTTGGATGTGGAGGTTTCCCCTGGGTGGCCAGCTGATTTTTTGGTGCCTCTATTTATGCCCTAACCCCTTGTTTTTCTTTTAGATCATTGCATACTGAGCACATATTTATTAAGTACCAAGTATACGTGTGATACTGGACTAGTGTCCGAGAAAGACAGTAAGATTAAGACATAGTTTCTGCCTTGATGAAAATTGTTCTTTTTTAGTCTTAGGTGATAATGACCTTTCTTCATGTGGTCATTTTCTGAAGATAATAGGTCCTCGGAGGAAACCAGGAGATGAGATGATGGCAACACTGATTAATGAGTAAAAAGGGAAATCATAGAATGGTGGGAAGCAAGAATTTAAGGCTGAGAGCAATCTTCTTTTGGAGGGGAGGACTCACTGTTGCCATTTAACATACTTGCTATAATAGAACTATGTATGCTGGTGTTCAGGAATCCAGAAAAAGGGACACCTAAATATCCGCGGACATCCAAAAAAGCTTTTGTGGAAGAAGATGCCACCTGGGCTGAATCTTGAAGCATGCCTAGGAGTAGGCCAAGGAGAGGAGTCAGAAGGCCACCCTTGAGTCTTGCTATCGTTGGGATCTCCAGGAAGCGATGGTCAAGGTCAGTGTGCTGAGATCATATGCCAGATGTGGTGTTGGTTTAACCCAATCAGTCAGATGATCCCAGTGGGAAAAGCAACACAGCGAGTCTGAAACACTGTATCATACCACACAGTGCCTCAGCTCTCAAATTTCTCTGTTAGCTTTTCAGCCCTGCAGAAAATCAGCTGTGTCTTTCAACTTTCAGGGGGTCCTTCTCTGCTTCTGCACTCATACCTTGAGGTGCTCTCATCTCCTCCCCCGCCTCCTTCCATGCCCTCATCTTTGGCTTTCAGTGATTCTGTATTAATAGCTGCGATTAAACTGCCTCATCTCATCAGGGAGGAGATATTAATCTTCATCAGGCCCAGGGAAGAGCTTCATTTTTTTCTGCTCTTCTCCTCTCCCCAGGCTGCCCCACTGAGCTCAGGTGCTGTCAGCTGTACCACTGTCTGTGGGACGTGGAGTCATCTGCTTCTGCAGATGGATTTCAGTGAGGTTCCCTTCTCTGACTCCATCCCTTAGCCTCCCTGCACCCAGAGCTTCACAGGCTGTAATTGAAGACCACTGTCAGGAGAGGGAGAGAAGGGGAAAAATACTCCCTCAAATAGAAATTCCCAACTTCATTGTCTTGCGCTGCTGCAGGGTAAATTAGACCAGGACAGTACCGCCGCTGGAAGCTGTAGGCTTTTTGCTTTATGAAATCCTATTCAGCCCTTGGAGAAGTATGCCTCTTTTCATGCTATGATTCTGGTGATTAGCTATGAACTGAGGATGTCAGATGCCCAGGGGCAGGAACAGCAGACAGGGAAGCTTGAGAGTTCATCAGGCAATTAGGATGGAAAAGAGCTATTCCCAAAGCCGGGCATCCCAGGCTGGTCCTGCCGGTGCGCACCAACAGCCAGTGACCCAAAGCCAGGCGTCCCAGGCTGGTCCTGCCGGTGCGCACCAACAGCCAGTGACCCAAAGCCGGGCATCCCAGGCTGGTCCTGCCGGTGTGCTCAGCACCCATCGAGTTTCTGCATGTGCCCAGTGAGCACAAGGCTGGCACGGTAAATGACACATGGTATCTCATTTAATCTTGACAAGCTTGCCAGGCATGTACTCTTATTCCATTTTCCCAGTAAGGGAGCTAAGGCCCGAGAGAGCAAGTACCTAGGCTGAGGTTACATGACTTGCAAATTCTGTCTCAGCTTTCTTCACTCTTCCTGTCACACTCTGCGCACTGTATCTAGGATGATGTATAATGTCTTGTCCAACCTGGAACACTGTTAAGAATGCAAGGGGGATAGGGACATACATGGGGAGTGGTCCATGGAAACTGAGAAGCACGGTCTCTTACTACTGCCCAACACTTCCATGCTCCTTTGGAAGCAGGGCTAGCCAGATGGACACCATTCCCCCTTCCTCATTTCCCTGCCCTCCTCTCCTCCCATCTGAGTCATCTGAGGCCCCTGAGTGCCCTGCTGGCTTTCCAAATGCCTGATGCTACAGAGCCTGATTAGTTTGCCTTCACAATGAAGAATCTCAAATAACCACTGCCCCTTGGCTCAGCAAGGAGCCTTCATACTCAGACCACCTCCTAGGATCTATTTAACTCCCTCTACTCTGTGGGATTGGCCTTTGTTCAGCCTTTGAGCACACCTGGGTTGGGGAAATGATTCTTTTTCCCAGAATGAGCTTTATTTGCATTCCACCAGCAATCTTCTTACTCGGAGGGATTCCTGGGACATTAAATTAGCAGAAAATGACATTAGCGCTAAGAACCAAATTCGATTACCTGAAATACAAGTATTATTGTAAGAAATAAAACAACCTCATCTCCACCTCCACACCCCCAGATCATACCCTCACACCAAATTGTGTTAATGCCAGTTTCCTTTTAGTTGCTGGCTTTGTGTGTGTGCGTGGCAGGTTGTCTCAAAGGCACAGAGTGTATAATAATAGTACATGTCAGCACAAGGCGAGCTTGTACAGGGTTTTTCCCCATGTAATTTGCCGGCTCTTCTGGCTGTGGTGTGTGAATGTGAATTCTGGCAGAGGCTTGTACACTCTGCCTTTACACAGCCCCATCTCCCTAGAATCCAGCCACATCACGACTCACTTTTTCTTCAACTTCACAGGTATTTTTAATGCGTTTATTGTTGCCCCACTCTTTGCTTTTTCTCCAGGAAAGATTCTACAGTGAAAACTCCACCCACTTCCCCCTGTACTTGAAGGCTTGCCAAACTCTTCACTCTTTGCTCCTGGAGGCCTCTGGGTATTCCTCTGTTAGCGCTGATCTCTAGTAGAGTGCTTTACCCAGGGTTGGTGTGTGGTACGTCCTGGAAAAGGGAACAGTGATATTACTTCCTCATAACGCTGTTATGGACTTTTAAGTAATGCACCTAAAGCACAAAAATAGAGCCAGGTGTGTAGCAATTAATATTAGCAGTTAACGCTTGTTATGACTAAATGTTGACAAAATGTTAAAATGCCGGGACTTAGCGTGTGTCGCTCCCACAAAACTGACAGCTCTGGGAGGGCAGGGCTGTGTCATCTTGTTCAATTTTGCATCCCCAAAGCCAAAGACAGAGTACCTGGGAAATGCTTAGTGAGTTCAGCTGAGTGAATGAGACAAAAGCCCATGATAAAAGCTTTGAAGAAGACATTCTGTTCCCTCTATACCTGGGGAAGGTTTCGAGGAAGGAGTGTAGGGCCTGAGATTCATCAGAAACAGTTATGGGACAAATAAGCAAATGACACAGGGTCATTTCAGGCTGCTGCACATCTGAATCTGACTGTTTACATGGGGGGTGCCACAGTCTTCTGTGAAGAGAGGAGAGGATCCCTTCTGGCCTACACAGCATCCAGGTCTTCGTGCGTGTCGGGGAGGTTTGACCTGTACCACTTTTGTAGGAAGCCAGAGTCATCTGTTGACATCGAGGCAGAGAACTTGCCTCTGAGTCCATCCATGCCTGAAACTCGTTTTGTGACCATGGCAAGTTATTTATCTCCTTTCTAGAATCTAAAATATGGTGGCTTGGGGTTGGGGGAGTTAAAACACATTTTATATGGATTGCTATCCTCTAAAAAGAGTAAAAATGAAAATAAACTCAAAGTAAATCAACCAAAAGATCAGAGCTAAAGCTGTGAGATTCTTAGAAGGAAACGTTAAGAGTAAATCTTTGTAACTTTAGATTAGACAACAGTTTCTGAGATATGACACTGAAAGCACAACCAACAAAAGAAAAAAATAGATAAATTGGACTTCATCAAGTTAAAATCTTTTGTGTTTCAAAGGGTTCCTTCAAGAAAATTAAAAGACACAAAATAGGAGGAAATACTTGCAGTCATATATGTGATAAGGGACTTATGTACAGAATAGATGAAGAACTCTTATAACTTAACAATGAAAAGACAAATAACCCAATTAAAAAATTGAGTGATGGATTTGAATAGATATTTCTCCAAAGAAGATACATACGTTGTCAAAAAGCACATGAAAAAATGCTCAGCATCATTAGTTATTGGGGAAATGCAAATCAAAACCACAATGGGATACCACTTCACACTCACTAGGGTGGCTGTTATCAAAAAGATAGAAAATAACAAACATTAGAGAGGATAGGGAGAAATTGGAACCCTTATACATTGCTGGTGGGAATATAAAATGGAACAGCCACTTTGGAAAACATTTGAGTGAAATGTGGAGTTGATGTGTGGCCCAGCAATTCCGCTCCAGGTGTCTGTGCCCAAAAGAACTGAAAACAGGTTCTCAATCAAAAATGTGTACAGAATTCTTCAAGATAGCATTATTCGTGATAACCAAGAAGTGAAAACTACCTGAATGTCTATCAATTAATAAATGGATAAACAAAATGTGGCCTAGTCATACAATGGAATATTTTTCAGCTATTACAAGGAATGAAGTATTGATACATGCTATAATGTGAGTGAAATTTGAAAACATGCTAAGTAGAAGAAGCCAGATACCAAAGGCCACATATGTATATGTGATTCCATTTATGTGAAATGTCAGAATCAGCCAGTCCATAGAGATAGAAAGTAGATTTGTGGTTTTGAAGGTTTGGGGAAGGGGGGAATATGGGGAGGGTCAGTGTTTGTTTTTTGGGTGATTAAAATGCTGTGGAATTAGATAGTGGTGATAGCTGCACAACTCTGTGGATACCCTAAAAACCACTGAAATGTACATGTTAAAAGGGTGAATTATTTGGTATATAAATTATATCTCAATAGAGTTATTATTTAAAGAAGGGAAATGGAGCTGCTGAAGGCAAAACAGGACCAGGAGACTTGGATCCCCTCATTCACTGGTTCTTTCAACCCTCCCTTTCCTCTGCTGCTGGGGTATTTTCTGAGATACCTTTGTTGGGGAGAAAAAAAATCAATTTTCCCTCTACTCTTAGCTCTTAGCTGGGACGGACCTCTGTAACAAAAGACAGATTAACAGGAGAAAATCAAACAGAAGTTTATTAAGGTGTGCATTTCATGTATGCAGGGTGCACACCCAGGGAATGCATGGTTCTCAAGGAGGTGGTTTAGAAATCCAGCCTATATAGTGTCTTCGACAAAGAACAGTAAGTTTTTAGATAAGTAACAAAACAAAGGAAAAAGGCTTCAAGTCCCTAGGTGCAGCAACTGCGGGAAGGCAAATATCAAATACATGGGAATTTGTTAAGTAGATTCCTCCAGTGCCTTCTCCAGGCTGAGAAGGGCCAAAGCTTCTTTCATGATCAACCTTTGTTCTTTCCGGAAGAAGGGGAGGAAGGACACTGCTACCTTTGTAAGCTGATGTCCTGCTTTTAGGCACATAGTGGGAGGGCAAAAAGCTTATATTCTGTTTATTCTCAGTTGTTTCTCATTCAAAATAATGCTTTTGCTAAAGTGACATATTTTTGGCTGGCAGATTCTGATCTCCTACACCTTCCAAGTTCCAGGAACGTGTTTTGGAGGACTTCTATAGATCCTTCCAACGTGGTTATTGTGTGTTTCCAGGAAACAGGAGTGAAGCATCCCATGGCAGCCAGAGGTAGCATGGAAGATGTTTCCTTTTGCCTGTGTCTCTGAACCCCTTACTCTGAAGGGGCGTGACCACCGACTCTCCCAGTTTAAATAGAAGTGGGAGAAGGTCTTTGTGATGACTTGCCACTTAGTTTATAGACCAGTCCTATACCATAACTGAGGCCAGGATTGTTAGGAAGGAGAAACATGAACCCCAAACTCCTCTCCTTCCTTGAAACATGAAAGCTAAACAGGGCTCCCATGCAATTTCCTAGGACAAAGAGAAACAAGCAAGAGAGAAAGCAAAAAGCCCTCCCACAGATGGACAAAGAGTATTTCAAAGCACAATACGGTTGTAGTAGTTCTTCTCATAAAACTCTTCAATGATCTCTCACCACTAATAGGATGAAGTCCAGCATCAAGGCCTCTCATCACCAGTGTCATCCCTCACCTCTTCACCAGCTCCCCCATCCCATGGTCTCCCATCCTGTGTTCCTTTGACCACATCAGTACCCTCTTCTGCCGTCCTTGTAGGCAAGCTCATGTCCCTCTTTCAAGATCCAACACATCACTATGATATGGCTAGAATTGTGTCTTCCACAAAAGATGTTGAAGTCCTAACCCCCTGCTGCCTGTGAACATGACCTTATGTGGAAAGAGGGTCTTTGCAGATAATTAAACTAGGATGAGGTCATTAAGTTGGCTATAATTCAATTTGACTGTGTCCTTGTGCAAAGGGGAAATTTGGACACAGAATGACGTGTACAGACAATCAGATGATGTGAGACACATGGAGGATGTCATTTACAAGCTGAGGACTCCTGAGGTTAGTAGAAGTTTGGAGAAAGCCCTAAGCATATCCCTCCCTCACACCCTTCAGAACCAGTCCTGTTGATGGTTTGGTCTTAGTCTCCTAACCTCTAAAACTGTGAGGCAGTACATTTCTATTGTGTAAGCCATCCAGGTTGTGGTTGTTTGTTGTGGCAGCCCTGGAAAATGAATACCCACCATCTCCATGAATGCTATGGTCTTTCTGCTTCTCCCCAGCAAGCCATTCAACAAGCTGTATCCCCTAGCACTTTGTCATTTGATTATTATACTTAATTTACATTATATTCACTGCTGTTTGTCTGTCTCCCTAAATACACTGTGATGGCAAGGTTTATCTCTTCGCATTCCCAACAACTAGTGATTTACCTGTCACTTAGGAAAGATGTGCTGGCTGGATGGATAGATGGATGGATGGGTAAAACATCAATCTTTTGATTTATTCATTCCAAGAGAGAAAAACCAACTTGTATCAAAGCTCAAAGTTTAAAATGCAAATTAACATGTGAAAGATATATGTGTCATCTCTATTTGAGTCTCTTTGGCAGGCAATCTTAAGCATGCATTTCCCAGTGTAAATAACTCCGGATGTGTTAAAAAGTTCACCAGTGTTTAAGTTCATTAAATTAATGTTGTCATTTTGAGCTGCCGAGTGTGTTGCAGGTTGTAAGCTGTTCATCACATTTCTTTAATTTTGCAGTAGTGTCATCTTCAGGAATGTGGGGTGTATTAAAAATAGAAGAGTTATTTTATATCAAAGAGCCCAGGACCAGGAATTAAATTACTAGAGTCTGCCACTTAATGCTGTGTGACTTTTATTGATTCCTTCATTCAGAAATGCAGGTAAAATCTGAGAGCTGACTTTGTGCCATGGACTCTGTTGGGCATGAGAGTTGCAGAGGTGAAAACACCAGCTTCCACCCTCCGGTGGCTTTATACTCTGGGGTTGTTGCGAGATGAATGAAGCCAAATTCACGAGCAGAATGATGAGTGATATGGGGGACATTGTCACAAGGGGCCATGGAGGCGTGGATAGAGGGCACCCGGCTCCAAGTTGGTCATCAGGAAGGGCTTGGTACAGGAGATGACATGACCACAGGAGGTGCTTTGCCTGCCCACAGGTGAGGGGATAGATGGTGTTCCAGACTCATAGAAAGGCAAATGCAAAGGCCCTGAGGTCCATGCAAAGACCCTGAGGCCCATGCAGGGACTTGAAGGCAAATCCCTAGGAAAAGGGCCGAGGTGAATGGCTGCCACAGGAGAGTGTGCGAGTGGCCTCTGGTGGTGAGTGCTTCGAAGGTGACTCCAATCTTCTGGATGCAGATATTCCAGGGGGCTTCTGATATATGCAGTCCTATACATTCAATCTTTTCTCCTTTTGCAAAGAATTTGCTTACTTAGCCTTTTGTGACTCACCTGTTCTTCCATTTCTGGAACACAGACTCTGGTATCTGGTACTATGCTCAACACTGTACATGTGTCACTGAATCAACCAAGCCTCCTGGAGTTTCTGTTTGGAGAGGAGGCTTCGTATGCTCTGTCAACTTTCCAAATCTTATTCACTGTGTTCCTGGATCATAGGCTGGTTCCTTCTACCCGCTCCTCATGCAAACTCCTGCCTCAGGGCCTTTGCACTGGATTCTGGTTCTGTTCTACTGCCCTTTTAGATCTACTCATTCTTCAGGGCTTCCTGGCCCCCCGCTCCCTGTTGTGAGGTCTCAGAAGATCAGCCAAAAGGAAAGGAGGGAAGCCAGGGATTCCCCAGCCCCGCCCCCTGCCCCGGGCTGCTTCTCTGTGGGCAGAAGGAATGAAGCAATGAAGACTACAGCTCCTGCACACTACCTTTCTGTGTTGTTCTCTTGTGTCATTCTTGATCTCCTTTCTGGGACCACTTCAGGCCTAGCAGTGGCATGGTGCCTACTATCACTAACCCAGGGCTACCGAAGCCCTTGTCGTTTCCCTAAGCCCTGCTTTTTTTTGTTTTGTTTTGTTTCATGAATTTACTGCATAATAGATAAGGTGATTTCAGAAGACATAGTATAGCTGAATAAAAGCAAGGCATTTGAATGCTTAATCGTTATTTTCCTGTAGAGAAATATGGTCTGAATACAAGGACTTTTAAGTAGATTAATTACTGATTCAGTGACTGTATCTAAAGCTGCCTTGTTTGTTTTTAAAACGACTTTATGGAGGATGAATGACATACAAAAAGCTGTCCATATTTAATGTGTACAAGTTGATGAGTTTGCAGATAAATGTACACTGGTGAACCCATCACCACGGTCTATAATCCATCACCTCTGTTTCCTGCTGCTCTCTTCAGTTATTCTTAGTGATAGGGCTTAACATAAAACCTACCCTCCCAGCAAACTTTGAAGGCTATGATAGATACAGTAGTGTTAACTACAGGCTCTGTGTTTTGCAGTAGCTTTCTAGGACTTACTCATCTTGCGTAACTGTAACTCTGTACCCTTTGAATCATACCTCCCCAGTACTTCCTCCCCCCAGCCCCAGGAAGCACCATTCTACTCTTTTATTACACACTCTTCAAATTACCCAGTTTGAGTATGCCCTCTTTTTCCTGCTGCAGCTCTGACGAATACAACTAGCCGTTCTCTTTCCTGAATTTAACCCCCTCAGATACCCAAATTTTGCCCCAATATCACCATATCAGTAAGTTTCCTCGGATCATTCTACTTAGAAATGCAGGCCGGGCCAGGCGCGGTGGCTCACCCCTGTAATCCCAGCAGTTTGGGAGGCCGAGGCGGGCGGATCACGAAGTCAGGAGATCGAGACCATCCTGGCTAACACGATGAAACCCCGGCTCTACTGAAAATACAAAAAATTAGCCAGGCGCGGTGGCGGGCGCCTGTAGTCCCAGCTACTCGGAAGGCTGAGGAAGGAGAATGGCGTGAACCTGGGAGGCGGAGCTTGCAGTGAGCCAAGATTGCACCACTGCCCTCCAGCCTGGGCGACAGAGCGAGTCTCTGTCTCAAAAAAAACAAACAAAAAAAACTGCACGCTGGGCACAGTGTCTCACGCCTGTAATCCCAGCACTTTGGGAGGCCGAAGCGGTTGGATCACCTGAGGTCAGGAGTTCGAGACCAGCCTGACCAACATGGTGAAATCCTGTCTCTACTAAATACAAAAAAAAAAAAAAAAAAAAAAAATTAGCCGGGCATGGTGGCGCATGCCTGTAATCCCAGCTACTTGGGAAGCTGAGGAAAAAGAATCGCTTGAACCTGGGAGGTGGAGGTTGCAGTGAGCCGAGATAGCACCATTGAACTCCAGACTGGGCAACAAGAATAAAACTCCATCTCAAATAATAATAATAATAATAATAAAATAAAATAAAATAGAAATGCAACCCCCTCTCCACTTCTCATTATTCATCCCTACTTTATTTTTCTCCTTACTACTTTTTAATATGTTGTATAATACAGTTATTTACAGTTGACTCTTGAACAACATGGGAATTAGAGGCACTAACCCCCGCTCAGTCAAAAATTGGTGTAAGCTTTCAAAACAATTTTATGGATACGTAGTAGGTGTATAGATGTACAGCGTGCATGAGTTGTTTTGGTACAGGCATACAATGTGAAATAAGCACACCGTTGAGATGCATATAACTTTTGACTTCCTGAACATTTGACTCCTGATAACCTACTGTTGACCAGAAGCTTTAACAGTAACAGTTGATTCACATGTAGTTTGTATGTATGTTGTATATTATATACTGTACTCTTACCGTAAACTAGAGAGGAGAAATTGTTATTAAGAACATCAAAGGGAAAATATATTTCCTATGTATTAAATGGAAGCAGATCATCATAGAGGTTTTCATCTCCATCTTAATGTTGAATAGGCTGAGGAGGAGGAGAGATTGGTCTTGCTGTCTCAGGGGTGGCAGAGGCGAGAGAAAATTTGTGTATTTGTGGACTCATGCGCTTTAAACTCGTGTTGTTCAAGGGTCAGCTGTATTTTGTTCTCTATCTCCCTCAATACCCACACACACGCGCGCACGCACACACCCACACACACACGCAAGCAAGCACTTCATGAGGGCAGGGATTTGTGTCATTTCCATACCCCAACATTGAGACTCATGCCTGGCATCTTATAGGTCAGAGACTTGATGAGGGGAGAGCGGATAAGCATGAGAGCCTCTACATGTGTGTACGTGAACTCATTTGCGTCTCTTGACAGCCCTCCTCAGGAAGCAGAGATAATGATCTTTGCAACTGTAGGAACCAAGGCTTAGGGAAGGGGCCAGGGCCGTGTCCATCCTGCGTTCCTGTTGTCGATCTTCATTGTCCTTGATATTGCCTGTTGCTTGGGAATGGGCTTTGCAGGCCCTTAAATAAGGGCACCCAGCTCTTTGAGGGATTGGTGGCATTTTCAGTGGAAGTAAACGAAAAGCCTCCTAATGTGGCTACTTTGAAGCAGACAGAGTCATTAGACAGAGAAGGTCTGGTGGGTTATATACCCTAACCGATCATATTATTAGCACATTTATCTCCTATGATATTGAGCACAGCAAGTAAATTTGATCCTCATCTTCTGGAATGCATTTGTGATAGTTTATATTCCTTGAAAGGCTGAGGCTTAACCCATTTCCCATGACATTGTTCAATGTCCCTTCTGTCCCAGGAGAGAGACCTAATTCAACTCATGTCTTTTTCTCTTCCTTCTGTGGCTGCCTTAAAATTGGATGGTTGATTGCAGTCAATATCTTTGGCTGTGACTTCGTGTAATTATTTCCTTCCCAATTCCTTTCCCCATTGCATGTCGCCTTTTGCTTAATCTGCACTTTGGTGTTCTATATACATGTATTTTAATTGTAAGTTAACTCATTTTGGGGGAGGGCAGGAATTAAGGCTTATATTATAAACGAAACAAGAATTCTTATCACTATACCATTGTCAGTTCATCATCTCTATGCATTATTTTATGATGACACTGCATAAATTAGTTTCTTTTCTGAAATAAAGGCTCATTCCAAGAATACCTTTAACAATTTTTTTTTTATTTTGTTTTATGACAGTTAATACCCTTGAGCTTCTGGATCTTTTTACAAACATTATCAGACAAGTAAAGAAAGCTGGGTATTATTTCTTTGACAAAGTAGAGAAAGTTGAGGTCAACCGTAGGCCAAGGTCTCATTCATCTCATGCTATATTTGCTCCCTTCCTCTATTCGTAACTGTCTCTTTATAGACTTGATAATTACTGAGTGTCTACTGCATGGGTGTAGACCTATGGGTCCTGTCCTCTAGTAGCTAGTGAGGAAGGGGTACATAGCAGGACAGTCTAGTGTAGCAGTATATAGCATCCTAGAGTGGATCTGTCCTGGAGTGTCAGGGACAACTTCCCACTGGTGGTGGACCTGGAAGAAATCCCCTGGAATTTTTTTTTTTTTTTTTTTGAGACGGAGTCTTGCTCAATGCACCCCAGGCTGGAGTGCGTTGGCGTGATCTTGGCTCACTGTAGCCTCCGTCTTCCAAGTTCAAGCGATTCTCCTGCCTTAGCCCCTTGAGTAGCTGGGATTACAGGCATGCACCATCATGCCTGGCTAATTTTTGTATCTTTAGTAGAGACGGGATTTCACTATGTTGGTCCGGCTGGTCTTGGACTCCCGACATCAAGAGCTCCACCTGCTTTGGCTTCCCAAAGTGCTGGGATTACAGGAGTAAGCCACCGAGCCTGCCATCCTGTAATATTTTTGATTTGTGGGATAAAGAGTCTGTAGGCTGGAGGAACAGCCTGCTTGTGTGTATAGGTGTAGATGATGAATTTGGGATACTCCAAGTGGAGTTGGGGCTACTAGAGAGGAGCCAGATCACATGAATTGAGTAGCACAGTTGATGTGAAGTCATTTCAAGGGCTTTGAGCAAGACATTGCTGGGTCAGACTTGGGTTTTCTCTCTGTTTATGTGGACCCTTGGCCTTTGATATCAGGGCTTGTGAGTGCAGATCCATCTACCTGACCCCTGAATGCCCCTTACCTGTCCCCAGTCCTTTGATCTCACCTCTCCTCCCTGCTGATGTCTTCAATACTGGCCTTGCTCTGCTCAAATCTCACCTGCCTTAAGAAGCTTCCGCTGACCTTTCCAAGCCTCGGGAAGTCCCTGCCTTCCCTGTCTTTGCCTTGGTTTTCTGTGTTAGCCATTTAGAAAGAGGAACTAGTTTCAGGTCCCAGCCTTATCAGCCGGTAGATTTGTGATGTCATGTGTATCATGAGATTTTCTGGGTCTTACTTTCTGCATCTATAAAATGGACATGATAATAATACTTTCCAGACCAAGAAGATAAACAGACATACATTTGTATTCTTCCTCAAGCAAATACAAATTTGGGCTTGATCACCTTCCTCTTAAAGGACATTCATGGTGGGGATTGAAGCCACAGGGTTCTAGTAAGCTACATCTCTCTCCACGTTCTGTTGTCCATCTTCACTGCCATTGCTGTAAGGTGGTGAGACAAACAGGGTGTTAGATACACTCTTCTACTTTATTTGGTTTAGCAAAATATTAGCACCTTTATGGGCCTTGGTTTCCTCATTGTGATATATACAAGAGTAATACCTACTACGTCCTTTAATGTGAGAATTGAATCAGATGGTGAATGGATCACCCTCTGCTCAGTGCCCAGCCCCAAATAAATGCTAATTAAATGGCTTAATCAAACCAGCTCAGGCTATGACTGGATGTCATCCCTTGGTACAGTCTGACATTTCTTGATTCTTGTTAACAGCCCTGTAACAATATTGTCATAAGAAATAGAAAACATCATTTTCTTTAGGGACCAATTTGGAGCCCATCCATAACTGTCTTCCAACTCCTCCTGGCTTCCCCGTCACCTTGACCTTCAGGGAGCCTCATTCCTGCTGCTGGCATTGACCCATCCATAGTAGCCGTGACAAACTGATTCTTCCCACCTGGCTTTTCCAAATCTACTCCCATCTCATCTCAAAACCTCTTTCTGTCATCCATATTGCCTTGCTTTCTCATTCCTTTGCCGTTTAGTAGGTATTGATTTCTATTAAGATGATCATTAGGATTTATTGAGCAGAGAAGTAGATATTGACACTGGCTGGGAGGCATGATCCGAATGGGGAGGGAATTCTGTCCCTGCATCCCAATTCCCCCAGTCTTGCCTGCTGCTGATAAAGTTAGTTGGAGTCCCAGTGTGGTGCCCCATCTGTGCAGTAGGGAAATTACTGCCCACCTTGGGCCTGGTTCAGTAATGGACGCTTCACAAATGCACCATATTAAAAGGGGCTTTGCACATCTGGTATTAGAATATTTCCAGCCCTGGCTCAATGCATGGCACAGGTGACTGTTCACAGATATTTTTAGAAGCAAGGAAAGGAGGAGGGGAGGAGTATATCATAAGGCATTTGGCATCTCCTGCCTTTGCTGAGTAAAGGGGAAGGAATTTAGGATTTGTACGGGGAATAGTACCACATGCTTACGAGTATTTATATAAAGCTAATATTTCAGCTGCAGGGAAAAACTTGCCCTGAAAATGTTAAAGCTGGAAGTCAGTGATCTTCTACACCCTCCTGTAATTTTATAGCTGTGTGCACTCAGGTTTAGAGTCAGGAGAGGAAGGCCCAGGGCCATGTGTCATTTCTTGGCAGAACTTGGCGTAGGACTGCTTTTCATCCATTCCCTGTTCTTTTCCGTATTTCCCAGTTTTCCCATTTTTGTCTCCATCTGTCTCCTATCTGTTGCACTCTACCCATCTATTTATTTACCTGTCGGCTCCCTCGTTTGTGCTCTAGAATGTTACCCACTGTGATCTCTCGGGCAAGTTAATGTCTCAGGGCCCAGTTTCCTCAACTGGGGAAAAAAGAGTAGCTGTGAAGATTAAATAAGCTGAGTGGTTTATAAGCGTTAGATTTTGAGGGCTGGAAAATCCTTCATTACGGGGGGCCGAGGAGGACTGTCTTGTACATTGTATGATATTTTGTAGCTTTCCTAATCTACTAGGTACCAGCAGCATCTCTCCCCTAATTTGTGATTCCAAAAGTGTCTCCAGACATTGCCAAATGTCTCCGGGGCAGGGGGCATATTGCCCCTGTCTGTAAAGTACTGGCATAGAGTAAGCAATTATTAAATGTTGTTAAAAAAAAGAACACTGTTGTTATGACTATTCTGCAGTTATTTAATTTATTTCTGAAAAGTATTCATTTGGTGCTTCCCGTATATACTGCAGAGCACTGAGCCCTGAGAGGCAAGTGAAAAATGTAAGCCTGATGTTTTCGCTTTCTAGGAGAGTACGACGCGGTTCACAGTCACACACACGGGGATGGGCTTTCGAGGTGGCTTTGAACGTGTTGTTCCAACCTAAATTTAGCAAAAGGACAATTGTGAGGCTTGAGAGGCACATCTGCATGCTCCCAGACCTTCTCTTTGGGTTCGTGATGCCACCGTACCCTGCCCCTTTTGGTTACCAGTAAATGCAGCAATGGCGACAGGTAATGACCTTGTTGGCTGGTCCTCTAGTTCCTGATGAACCCTCAACTGGGAGGGACTGTCTCTGAATCAGAGCAGCTGGCTCTTTGAAAAGAAGGGCACTGTTGCACAGTTGCTGCTGCTGACCCTTGCATTCAGAATACCGCCCGAGGCCAATGGACAGGTCACCACCCTGGCGCCTCTGTGCTCCTGCCTCCCAGACCACATCCTGGGATTCTTCCCTTGCCCCATGCGGTAGCAGAAGGGTGTCACAAAGCGACTCTGCTCAGACCCACCATCAGACCTGACCGCTGGCCTTCCCAGAGCTTCCAGAGCCCCTCAGCCCTGCCCTCCTAGCTCTACCTCCCATGGTCCCCACCCTTGTGTCTTCTCTTGCTCTCCTCACTGTGTGCACTGCCCTGGCCTCAGTTCTGGGAATGCTCTTTCCATGGATCCCTTGTAGCCCCTTTACTTCCTATAGGTATTTGTTCACACTTCACCTTGTAAGAGAGGGCCCTTTATGAAGTCAGAACCCTCCTCCTCCCACCCCACCTTTCCTTCCTTTATTTCCTTCACAACTCTGATCACTGCCTGATGCCTCCACTGTATTTCCTGGCTGTTGAGACTGTCTCTTTTCTGTGTTCTCCCGCTGGACTGTAAAATCCCTGAGGGCGGGTGATTGGTTGGTCATGTTCAGTATGTTTAGAAGTGCCCAGCTTGTCCCAGATACTCAGTAATAATTGGCAAATAAATCGATGGATGAATAAATGAATGAACCAAGGAGGAGAAGTTCCTGTGACTGTTATAAAGTTGATAAGTGCATGCAGAGCCTTTGTTCACCATTTTCTGGGAGGGATGGGTCTCCGGTACCATAGCCTACGGGCATAGCTGGGTGTAGTTTGGTCTACATTATATCAACTCTTCCCTCCTCCATCTAGAGATAATTCTGTCCTTGTAATGATCCCACTGGGGCATACAGATGAGGGCATGAAGGTGACACTTAAAGAACTGTGGCTGAGAGCCAGAGATTCGCACTTCCACCTCTGCCCCCATAGCATCATCAACCTAGTCAAGAAAGACCCGTGGTCTCTGGCCACTGCACTCCAGCCTGGGCGACAGAGCGAGACTCCGTCTCAAAAAAAAAAAAAAAAAAAAAAAACCCTTGGTCTTTGTGTTCTGGGACTTAGTCCTTCATTGACCCTTGGCTCTGCTTTTCACCCCGTCTCATGCTCTCCTCCTTCACCGTTCCTATCTGATACATGCCATCTTGTTAGGAGAGCAGAAAAAAATGCATTCCTTTGCTGACGCTTCTCTACCTGTGATTGTCTTCCACTCTGCGTCATGTGCTGTATCCGCCTGTCACCCCGGCACACTCCGTCACCCACGCAGCCTCTCGTTCCCTGTGTTTCCTTGCACACTCGTGCTCTGCTGGCCTCTGTCACTCTCACTGGGCATGCTGCCTGCCTTCCCACCCCCTGCACGTGTCCCTGTTGGCACTTCCCTATTCACACTCTCCTCTCCACCAAGTTTCCTTTGACGCTTCCTCTTTCAAGCTGTGCAGCCTTCTTCAGCTGACGCTTCAGTATCGTTCCATTTTTGAAGCAGGGAACTGGTTTGGTCGGCACTAGCTCCAAGTTTGTCTTTATGGTATTTCTAGCCTCCTTCATTCTCTTTCCTGTTTTGGCTGCAACCAAAGGCTGGGCTCAGTGATGAATCCCAATTGGGTTGGTGGCCCAGCCAGGCCCCTTCTCAGGCTAAGGGTGGTGTAGGGAGCTGTGTGAATGAATGAGGTCCCCCAGAGAGACCATCACAAATGGGTAGAGGGGGTAAAAAAAGGGGGCTGAGAATGCCTGTGTGGATGGCAGGCTCCTGATATACAGGAGTTTCTCTTTAAGGTACACCACACATTTTATCTTTCAACATTTCTTAGTCGTTTCCCAAATTCCATGTCCCTTTTCCCTTTTCCCTTGATTCCTTGATTAACTTCACATGACCCTTACCCAAATCCGCCTGATATCAGAGATGTGTGTCTGTGTGTAAGGTTTTTGGAATCAGCAAGCACCTTTTTCATTCTTGTTTCCACTCATCACCTTACAGTACCTCACTGGACACAGTGGATTTCCCAAACATCTATAGATGTGAGCTGATTCTAGAATTTCTTTGCACATCACCCACATCCTGGAGCTGTTTCTTGGGAGAAAGAAAGATGGCATGCTTCCCTTTGTCCCTGGATCCTGAAGGCTGCACTCTTTACACCGTGAACCCACATCTGGGCTTGCTCTGCAGCCAACCTGGAAATTCACGACTGCATTTTCTTTTTGACGAGAACTTCATAAAGTTCTTTTCAACTAGAAACTTCTCTTTCTTGTAATTGTCTCTAATGGCTGCCTTGTTCGAATAAGCCTTTGCTAGCTCCTGTCTGACCCCTTTGACTTTGCCTTCTGCCTCCTTTTATCCTCCAGCCTTTCGTATAGATTCCAGAGGAATCTTCCTCAAAGGGTGTGCCACTCCCTGTTCAAAAGCTTTCTGTGACTCCTCGTTGCCTAGAAAGCAAACGAATAAGGCCAGATATTGTTAGTGGCTCACTTACCGCCTTCTAGGATCTCGCTCTAATTTCCCTTTACAACTTCATCAGAACAGCTCAGCCCCAAGCTCCCACCTCAATTCACACTTGTGACCCCAATCATCAGTCTGCCCATGCACGGCCAAGGTGGTTCCCCGAATGCACGTGTTCCTTTTCTGTCTCTGAGTTGTTAACTTGTGAAAGGTCCACCCTCTTCTTCCTAGACCTACCTCACCTTTTCTGTAGAGTCCCTCTTCCCTGTTTCTTCCATTCTGTCTTATCAGGGTTATTTTTCTGTCTTTAGTCTTGCCATTATACTTTCCTCCATTGGGTGACTTACTATAACGTGCCTTCTGCTGTGACTCTGTTGTGTGTTTTTGTCTGTTCATTCAATTCTAAGGTCAGGAATGATGTATTTCTCCCATAATGTGCAGCTCGGTTCATGCACATCGTAGGTGCTCAGCACGTTTTCATTCAGTTCAAGGACTTTTACCATTGTATATGTCACAGTATTTGTTACTGTTATTTTTGTCATCACATCATTGTCCTTAGTATCTTCTTAATGACTTATAATTGATAAAGTAATTCCCTCCCTTCCTCCCTCCCTTCCTCCCTCCTTTCCTTCCTTTCTTCCTTCCTTCCTTCCTTCCTTCCTTCCTTCTTTCCTTCCTTCCTTCCTTCCTTCCTTCTTTCCTTTCCTTCCTTTCCTTCCTTTCTTCTCTCTCTTTCCCTCTCCTTTTCCTTCTCTCTCTCTCTCCCCTCTCTCCATCCCTCCCTCCTTCTCCCTCCCTCTCTCCTTCTCCCTCCCTTTCTCCCTCCCTCTCTCCCTCTATCCCTCCCAGGCTGGAGGGCAGTGGCATGATCTCGGCTCACTGCAACCTCCGTCTCCCAGGTTCAAGTGATTCTCCTGCCTCAGCCTCCCGAGTAGCTGAGATTACAGATGCCTGCCACCATTTTTTGTATTTTTTGTATTTTTAGTAGAGACGAGTTTTCACCATGTTGGCCAGGCTGGTCTTGAACTCCTGACCTCAGGTGATCCGCCCGCCTTGGCCTCCCAAAGTGCTGAGATTACAGGTGTGAACCACCGCGGCCGGCCAACAAAGTAATGTCTTATGCAAGGATCTCCACTGTGGCTGTGACTGCTGCCTATAAAACAATACACCAAAGACAAAAATAAAGAGTACAAAACAGTATAGGGGTTGTACGTAAGGCTTTTGTGTTCTGCGTAGTACCGAGGAAAAAGATACCATTCAGACCAGTCAGGATGCATAGTCCAGAGCTCTGTGAGAAGTTCTTTGTCCTTCTATGCCCCCTAAGAGTTTTTCTACAATACCTTTAACCTACACCATTTAATAAGCTTAAAAGGAGCAGCACATGCATTTACTATATGGCTGCTCTGATTCTTTGGCAAATTTATAAGCTGCTCTTCAGCTGGGGGCATGGATTTGCCTTAGAAGATCGTCTTTAAAGACACTTGCTGAGAATGTTCACAAGTGTGTTGCCTGTTTATGCTCACAGGTGTGTGTACTTTCTTGTTCTTTGCCTTTCCCTATTTCACCCAGACATTTAAGGTAAGTGGGTGAATTTCGATATTGTATGAATTGATAATAGTCCCCTGTGATTATCAAGCACGACACCCATGAGAAACTTGCACATTCAAATTCTCACCTAATCATCATCATACACTGGTGGAAACAGGAATTTTTGCCCATATTCTGTGAGTGAGACTATTGCAATTGAGAAGGAATGTCTGTTTTGCTCTGGTTTAATGTCTTGTTCAAGGTCCTACATCTGGAAAGCCAGGATTCCAGTGTAGCACTAGCAAGTCTTTTTTTTTTTTTTTTTTTTTGAGGCGGAGTCTCGCTCTGTCGCCCAGGCTGGAGTGCAGTGGCCGGATCTCAGCTCACTGCAAGCTCCGCCTCCCGGGTTCACACCATTCTCCTGCCTCAGCCTCCCGAGTAGCTGGGACTACAGGTGCCCGCCACCTTACCCGGCTAATTTTTGTATTTTTTAGTAGAGACGGGGTTTCACCGTGTGAGCCAGGATGGTCTCGATCTCCTGACCTCGTGATCCACCCGTCTCGGCCTCCCAAAGTGCTGGGATTACAGGCGTGAGCCACCACGCCCGGCCGAACTAGCAAGTCAGTCCTCTTCTCCTCCACAACCCCTGATTCCAAAGTCACTTCTACATAGATAACCTCACTAAATATTGTAGCAGCTGCAAATGATAAAGCCCAGTTCTGTGGTTTGGTTGACACCACACTGTTGAATTCTACTTCCTTTGCCTCCATTTCTTTGTTTTCCATCAAGAAGATTTGGTTTACTTTCGTGCTCTGGATTTCTGGTTTTCTTTCACTCCTCCAGGAATCTCATACATACAAAGGACCCCAAAATTACCCTCCCAGAGCAGGCTGTCTTTCCCTGCTTGAGGAGGGCATTCCTGGGAATTGGGCTGTTCTTTTTCCAGCAGCCCCCTGGCCTCAGTTGCCTTATGTTTTCTTAGGAACCATCTCTGCTGTGACACCAGATCAGCAGACCAACCACTACACTCCCTTGCTTAAACCACCCGTGGCTTAAGGCAGGCTGCACTTCTTCAGGCCTACAAGGATCTGTGGGATATGGACCCTGTCCACTTTGTAGCCAGTTCCTTCTCTGACATTTTCTTTTCCAGTCTTATGTAACCACAGGCCACGTTCTCTGGCCTCTGGGACTTGGACCTCAGGTGTGTGCCGGTACAGTCACTCTCAGAAAAGAAAACAAATTACTAAAAAGTAATTGTAGCCAGGCGTGGTGGCTCACGCCTGTAATCCCAGCATTTTGGGAGGCCAAGGCGGGTGGATCACAAGGTCAGGAGATCGAGACTATCCTGTCTAGCACAGGGAAACCCCGTCTCTACTAAAATTACAAAAAAGTAGCCAGGTGTGGTGGTGGGTGCCTGTGGTCCCAGCTGTTCGGGAGGCTGAGGAAGGAGAATGGCGTGAACCCGGGAGGCAGAGGTTGCAGTGAGCTGAGATTGCGCTACTGCACTCCAGCCTCGGCGACAGAGTGAGACTCTGTCTTAAAAAAAAAAAAAAAGTTATTGTAGTACTTTTGTAGTATAGTCATGCATATGACGGAGATACATTCTGAGAAATGCATTGTTTGGCAATTTCATTGTTGTGTAAATATCATAGAGTGTACACCTAGCCTATATGGTATAGCCCAGGGGTCCTCAGCTGCTGGTACCAGTCCGTGGCCTATTAGGAACGTGACCACACAACAGGAGGTTAGGGACTGCTGGCTAGTGAGAGAAGCTTCATCTGTATTTACAGCCACTCCCCACCACTCACGTTACCCCCTGAGCTCTGCCTCCTGTCAGATTGGCAGTGGCATTAGCTTATTGCAAACCCTACTGTGAACTGAGTATGAGCGGGATCTAGGTTGTGGGCTCCTTATGAGACTCTAATGCCTGATGATCTGTCACGGTCTCCCATCACCCCCAGATGGGACCATCTAAGTTGCAGGAAAACAAACTCAGGACTCATGCTGATTTTACATTATGAGGAGTAGTATAATTATTTCATTATATATTAGAAATGTAATAATAATAGAAATAAAGTAACAATAAAGATAATGTATTTGAATCATCCCTAAACCATCCCCTTCCCTCAACCTTTGTCTGTGGAAAAATGGTCTTCCAAAAAGATCGGTACCTGGTACCAAAAAAGCTGGGGACTGCTGGTACAGCCTGTTGCCTCTAGGCAGCAAACCTGTGTAGCATGTGATTGTACTGACTACCGGAGGCAATTGTAACACAATGGTAAGCATTTGTGCACCTAAACATGGAAAAGGTACAGTAAAAATATGGTATAGATGGGCCGGGCGCGGTGGCTCACGTCTGTAATCCTAGCACTTTGGGAGGCCGAGGCGGGCAGATTACGAGGTCAGGAGATCGAGACCATCCTGGCTAACACGTGAAACCCCGTCTCTACTAAAAATATGAAACATTAGCCAGGTGTGGTGGTGTGCGCCTGTAGTCCCAGCTACTTGGGAGGCTGAGGCAGGAGAATTACTTGAATCCAGGAGGCGGAGGTTGCAGTGAGCAGAGACCACATCACTACACTGCAGCCTGGGTGACAGAATGAGACTCTGTCTCAAAAAACAAAACAAAACAATATATATGTATGTATGTATATTATATGGTATAGATGGCATACCTGTATACCTGCACTTACTGTGAATGGCGCTTGCAGCGCTGGAAGTTTCTTTCTCTGGGTCAGTCAGCGAGTGAGTGGTGTGTGAATGTGAAGGGCTAGGACATTACTGTATACCGCAATAGACTTTCTAAACACTATGCACTTACGCTACAGTAAATTTGTAAAACTGTTTTGCCATCTTTAGTCATGCTACGTTAGTTTACTGTAACTTTTTTACTTTATAAACTTTGAAATATTTGTAAACTTTTTGACTCTTCTGTCATAACACTCAGCTTCTAACAAACACGTTGTATAGCTGTACCAAAGTGTTTTATATCCTTACACTGTAAGCTTTTTGCTGTTTTAAAATCTTTTAATTTTTACTTTCTAAACTTTTTTGTTGAAAACAAAGATACAGCCTGGTGTGGTGGCTCACGGCTATAATCCCAGCACTCTGGGAGGCTGAGGCAGGTGGATTACCTGAGCTCAGGAGTTTGAGATGAGCCTGGACAACATGGTGAAACCGCATCTCTACTGAAAATACAAAACATAGCCAGGCATGGTGGCGGGCACCTGTAATCTCAGCCACTTGGGAGGCTGAGGCAGGGGAATCACTTAAACCTGGGAGGTGGATGTTGCAGTGAACCACATTTGTGCCACTGCACTCCAGCCTGGTGACCCAGCCTGGGCGACAGAGCGAGACTGTGTCAGAAAAAAAAGAAGAGAAAACGAAGATACAAGTGCACACTTTACTTTAGCTGAGGCCCACACAGGTTCAGGATTTCAGTATCACTGTCTTCCATCTCCACTTTTTCTTTCACTGAGAGCTCTTCAGGGGCATGAACATGCATTGAGTTGGAGTTAGGATAAGGAAACCACCTCACCACAAAATAGTTATGGATCAGGATGGAGAGAACTTAGCCCATTGGCCACGTGGCCAGCCAAAAAGCTCGTGTTGTTTTCACCCAATAAGAACCTATGTCTATTAAAAATAATCATGGCTTCAGTTTCTGTGACTACCTCTGGGAGTCTGTTCAACACATTAATTATCCTCAGTGTGAACAGACTTCCTGTCTTGTTTATTTTCTTAGCCTCATTCTGTGCCTTTCAGTTTGTCCAGTCTAGTTCCTCTCATAAATTGGTCGCTGTCTTAGCTTTTTCCCAGCATGTTGTCTGGCTCTGCACAGCGCTGTCTTCGGTGAGCAGCTGAGGTCCTGATGGGTAACACTTAGCCGGGGGTTCTCAGAGCAGGAGGATGGGCCTCTGCTTTGGTCAGCCTGTTGGTATTGATCCCCAGACGTTTGTTCTCTGGACATAGTTCGTCGA